>NC_056001.1:106370435-108770435 GCF_018446385.1 Zingiber officinale | reverse complement strand
AAGTGAAGCTGGTCGGCGACGTCACCAAGCTGGAGGCCCCATGGGCTGGACCCTTCAAGGTCATGAAAAAGCTCCGGTCAGGCGCCTACTACTTGGAGGATGAGGATGGACGACGACTAGAGCGCCATGGAGCGTGAACCATCTCCAACCTTATCGAGATGGGTGAGAGGCGCATCTTGTAATAGTTAATGTCTTTGCACCCCTGTACTTTTTGTATACAGGGCAAAAGTAAAAAATAAAAAAAAATTCAAAGTTCTATGCTGAGCGACACGACAAATCGTCAAGCGGCGATGTTAAACTCATGTCTCTATCGACGGTCGAGCGGTGACCTTAAACCCACGACTTTGTCAAATCGTTGAGCGACGACGTTAAACTCATCTCTCCATCGATGGTCGAGCGGTGACCTTAAACCCACGACTACGTCAAATCGTCGAGCGGTGACGTTAAACCCATGTCTCCATCGACGGTCAAGCGGCGACCTTAAACCCACAACTTCATCAAATTGTCGAGCGGCGATGTTAAACCTATGTCTCCATCGACGGTCGAGCGGCGACCTTAAACCCACGACTTTGTCAAATCATCGAGCGGCGACGTTAAACCCATGTCTCCATCGACGGTCGAGCGGCGACCTTAAACACACAACTTCATCAAATCGTCGAGCGGCGATGTTAAACCCATGTCTCCATCGACGGTCGAGCGGCGACCTTAAACCCACGACTTCGTCAAATTATCGAGCGGCGATGTTAAACTCATGTCTCCATCGACAGTCGAGCGGCAAGCTCAAACCCACGACCTCGTCAAATCGTCGAGCAGCGACGTTAAATTCATGTCTCCATCGACGGTCGAGCGGTGACCTTAAACCCACGACTTCGTCAAATCGTTGAGCGACGACGTTAAACTCATGTCTCCGTCGACGGTCGAGCGGCGACCTTAAATCCACGGCTCTGTCAGATCGTCGAGCGACGACTCTAAACACGGGTCTTCATTGAGGGGCGAGCGGTGACGTCAGACCTAGCAGCAGATCCGTTCGGCGACCAGAAAGTCTTCTGCTTCCTTGAGCTTTTGGGCTAGATTCCGAGCCTCCTGGTTTTTCAACTCCAGATCGGCGATGGCTCGGTTCTTCCACGCCATGGCTGACTTGATTTTCTTATCAAAAGTGCTAACCTATGTGTTGAGTTGGCCCAAAATAACTTCTTGGACGGTCGTCTTCTGCCGCTCGGCCTCGAGGAGCTTGTTGGCCTTCTCCAGGTCAACCTTCAATTTAGCGACCTCAGCATTAGGCAGCCCTTGGGAGGAGGGCGCGCCACTCAAGATTTTGAGCTTCTTCAGCTCATCCTCCACAAAAGCGAGCCGTTGGCACATGGTTACGGTTTCCATCCAGTACTATAGGCAAACGGAAAAAACGTTAATGCCGATCAGAGGTAAATCATCGATAGATAATAAAATACATACCCCGGTGGACATTTGCAGGTGCCTAATGTCGAGGGCCCCGGGAGGCATCATTGCAGCCCGCGCTCTGGCTTCCTCCCAAATGTCGGCGAGTGGCCCGCGGATGAGGATTCTGTGCTCGGGAGAGCGAGGCTGGGCGTTCGGCTCAAGGTACTCCTCCGTTGGTAGGTGGAGGATCGCCGTTGCGGATCACCGCCCGCTCGGGACCGACTGGGAAGAGGCCACCGAACTGGAGGATGGGGCCATAGACACAGGGCAGATACCGGAGCGCAAAACCCTTAGTCGGGTCGGGGGCAGGAAGGCGATCGGCTATACAACAAGAGTCTCTGGCGGCAGCTCAGCTAGGGACGGCGTCCGATCAGAGGAAGTGACCTCCACCGTTGTCGGGATTGCCACGGGAGAGGCAGTGCCTTCTCACTTGGCGGCCCTCACATCCGAGGTAGAGGAGCGGGAGGGCTGGTCCACTCAGCGCCTCTTGCGCCTAATGAGGGGCTCGCCATCGCCAGAAGACCCGGAGCCCTCGGTCTGGGCAGCAGGCTGGGAATCAGGGGTGGAGAGTAGCTCTGTCGTAGCTTCGATACTCAACGCCCGGTCGACAACTCCCTCGCCCACAGCGGGCGTCTCCTCGCTATCGGCAAACGTGCCTTCGTGGGAGCCAACCGACGTCAAACCTCGGCTCGCCAATTCTTTGTGAGGCCAGCTACTTGAGCTCGCATCATGACTTCGGCTGCAAAAGATGGAGAAGAAATCAGTTAGATTCAAAAGAAAGGATCAGATAATGACGTACCTAAGCCGCTCGGGAGCTTAGCGCTGATCGGGCTAAGACCGAAGATGTATATGACACCTTCCACCAGCAGCTTGTGGATATCATATTTTTGACCAGCCAGCAGAGGCAGCATGCAGGTAGTCCGAGCGGCTCTTGTACTTCTTCAAATCAGGTTGCGGTGGTAGTCCGACCTGTCAGCGCGTCCGAAAGCTAGGCCATTCGAGGAGTCACATAAAGAAGAAGTACTCCTTCCAGTGTTTGTTAGAGGTTGATATTTTGTCAAAAAACACTAGGCTGACCCAAGACTGAAAGAGGAAGGTGCCCAATTCGGACTGCTTGGGATAGTAGAAGTAATGGAAGGCTTGGGGAGGTCAAAGGCATGCCGTGTTGCCGAAACAGCACGACGCTGCCACACAACAAACGAAAAGAATTTGGTACGAGCTGCGGAAGGGGAACGCGAAAGTAATTGCAGACTTCGATGATAAAGGGGTGGATAGGGAAGCGAAGACCAGCCACAAACTGTCTCGGAATAAACATATGGTGTCGGTCGACAGGTCATTGGGCCGATCGGACGAAGAAGCTAGAATGATATCACGGTCAAAGGGAAGCTCAAAAGTGTTTTTGAGGCTCTTAGCGTCACCTGCATCGAACCTGGTTTCCATGGTAGTGTACCATAGACCGGGAGCGGGGTCTGATGGCTGTAAAGAGCTCGCCATGGCCGAAATACGAAGGAAAAAGAATCCGAGGGGAAGAAAGGCGAGCAGAAAACACTAAGCAAACACTGGACGTACTGGGAGACGAATAAAGGTGAAGATTCAGGAAGAGGGCTTACAGAAGGAGAGAGTCGCCGTCGATGAGATGTAGAGGATCGCCGGAGCATAGGTCGCGCAAGAATCGCCGGCAACTTTCATGGAAGAAGCAGAGTAAGAAGAGAGCCGGCACTGCGGTTTTATAAACTCCGAGCTCGGCCGACTGGAGCCATCCGATCTAGGTCATGAGAATCGAAGCACAGATCCAGTCGTAGAATTTAAACTGCCAGACGTCTCATCAGTGCCTGTCGCTTCGGACATGTAGCGACTGCGGCGATGTGTGGCATTTCCCCATTAGTCCGCATTTAGTGAACGACATTAACTAGTGTGGGCGCGTGCTCGACCTTAATGGGGGCGATTTGCACGAATTCCCAAGAGATTCTAGTGACGTCCACGTTGACCACACGCGTTTGAAGACATCGAAGGAGAAAGCTCAAGTACAGACACGCGAATCGCCGACTGGCTTCAAGGATCGGTCCTAAGGCCGACCTACACTCTCCAACAGACCGACCGGAGGCCACCCAGCATCGCGGCCGATCGACCAATTGGTCTCAAGACTTCTTCTGTCCAGTTAGTCGGACTTGAAGCCTCCTTCGACTAGACTTGAGGGGGAGACATGTGATGTGGTCACGAGGGGTCCACCCAGTGGAGGCTCATTGCCACGATGAAGGTCAAGGGTCAGAGTCAGGACGGTAAACGCCCCTGTACTATTGGCCGGTCGAGCGGCCCACTCGCCCGACCGAGATAGAGAAGGTCCGACCCAGCATCTTCATAGCTCGGTCACATACCGAGCTTCTGACGCTCAGAAAAGTGTCAGGGGAACACACACCGAGCGGCCAGCCCTACTCGGATGTACCTTGGAACCAGCCCAGCGGAGCCACGATCGAGCATATTACATTCAAAGTAGAGCTCGAACAGTGGGCAGTTGGCCGAGCGGCCATCCTATTCGACCTGAGAACGATAGTGTCCGGACGACTGATGGTTGGTCGAATAGCTTACTCGCTCGGCCCAGTAACGGACAAGAGGAGGATCTGTGATGTCCTTCTAGGAGCCCGTACCACCGACATATGATATGATCAACGACATGGTCAGGCAGTGGATCGTACGATGGAAGTTTCCACTGTCATATCAGAGATATGCTCGGATCGTTAAGGTATGGTGTCAGGAACACTTTCCTAACATGTCTTTTTAGGAGAAGCTTTGAAAAGCGTACACGTCTCGAGGAGCATGCACGCGGGTCCTCGGAGCCCTATATAAGAGGGCCCAAGCTTCAACGGAGGTATGCTAAATTTTACTGTAGTCACACTGTTACTCTGTTACTCCGCTTCCTTGCTTACACATCACCGGAGACTGACTTGAGCGTCGGAGGGCCATCGTCGAGAACCCCTCCTTGGCTCGGCACTGACGCTGCTGTGGTTGCAGGTTCCTCTAGCGCGGAGTCCACACACGGTCAACAGGAGTGCCACATCACCAGCACCGATCGTCTCGACTCTCAGACAAGATCAACTGTGGTTGCATACTTTTCTCTAAATATTAATTGGTGATGGGGCATCATCGTATTTCCACCATATCTGTATAAACATACTGGTCTACGTGTTATAACAATTCACGTGTCATACCACTTATGGCGCTAGTCCACGAGATATGAGATCGATTGGGTCAAATTAAAGGGCCTAACCTCAAATCGAAGAGCCTGGAAGGAGTGAGTCAGGAGTCCAGTAGGTGGGGTCGAGCAGAGCATTGGATTGGTCGGGCTGAATGGAGCTAAGTAAGGTGTTGGGTCGGCAAGGTCGAATGGAGTTGAGCAAGGTGTTGGGTCGGCAAGGCCGAATGGAGCTGAGCAAGGTGTTAGCCTGTTGGATAGGCAGAGCTAGCTGAGTAGAATAATGAGTTGGGAGAGCTGAGTTCAAAAAGTCAAGTAGATTGAACTGAAGGCGTATAGGAGAGTTAAGTCCCTGTAATCGGGATAGACTGAGCTGAATGTCGAGTGCTGAATCAGCTCAGGAGTGGCAGGTTGGACAATGAATCCTCTCACATTGGGCAACCTGAACGAGATTGATATGCTCAACTCCCTTGGACTTCTACTTAGACAGGACTATTGACCATCTCGGTACATTATAACTTCCCATTCATCCCCGTATCAGATTACATGTCAAAATTCAATAAGAAAGAAGAAGAAAATAAAATGTCGAAATTCAAGGCAGAAAACTTGATGAATGATAGAGAGGGATAAACAAGATGATAGAAGAAGAAACAAGTGTTCCCTTCTTCCCATGCAAGTGGATCTAGCAATTCTCATCTGTCATTATCAATATCTTCTGTGGTGCTACATTATCTGTTTCACTTTGATATCCATAATCTGAAGGAGAGAGAGACTGTATTATCATGCTGATTGAGCTGTACACCTTTAATTCACTGGACAGTCGTCAGACAAGCTGAAATCGTAGGTGGCATCCCCAGTGAAAGGAGGACATGGATCAACACTTTCACATTAGCTCACATTGACATCTATCTCTTTTTGTCAACTATTTTGCTTTCACCGTCATTGTAATCAATCAAATATTTAAAATAGATTTGGATGTGTACTCATGCAGTGATGACGAGAGATCCTATTAAAGATAGATTAAAGTAAAAAAATCAGTTAACGTGAAAGCTAAGATTAAAATAGTCAAAGGTCCTAGTTGATTGATCGATCGAGCAGAATTATCGGACGAACAGGAAGCTCGAGCGGTCAGGTAAGGATGTCGAACGGCTCGCCTAGTGACGACAGATAGAGTCGAGAGGCAATTGACAATCCACAACGTGATAGTTTCGTCGACTAGTCGACGACACTACTGGTCGGACGGAGGTAAGCAATGACAATCAGGAAGCAAAGAAGGAGACGAGCCAGCAGATCCGAGGGACACGACCGAGCCAGGGTGCCCTGGTTGAGCGGACACCGATCGACCTACAACGGGTCCCGCTTAAGTATCTTGTCATATCCTTTTAGAGGTTTGCGTCACTAACAAAGGAGCATGTTCCCAAACAAATGGTACTTTGGAAGCTTCCACTTTGTCACATCAGAGATATACATGCTCGTGTCAGGGTCACTTTTTGACTTATCTTTCAATAGGACACTTGGAAAAATGTGCGCACGCTTTGAGATGTATGCACAGATACTACAGTGACTTCTATAAAAGAAAGGTTCCCATCTACAGTGTTGGGACCGATTATGTAGCTAGAGGGGGGGGGGTGAATAGCTCAGTGCGCTCGTCTTGCTCTTCGTTGCTTGTTTCTTCAAGATATGCAGCGGAAAATACAAAGAAACAAAATACACAACGCTAACAAGGGGACTTACTTGGTATCTACCTCACAAGAGGTGACTAATCCAAGGATCCACACACTCACGCACCCTCCACTATGAAAACACTCCTTTTCGGTAACTACCGAAGGCGGAGAAGCCCTACAATACTCTCAGCACAAGAAGACAAGGGAAAAACAAATACAAGAGTTCTTACAGGTTTGACAGCTGAAAACCCTAATCCTAGTTTCTCCTTCTTACTTTTGATCCGTCTCTTGACTTGGAAAACTTCCAAGAACCTTCAAGAACTGGCGATCTAAACTTCAGAGAGATGCTGTGGAGTTGCTGGTGAAGATCGGAGCTGAACAGTGTAAGCTCTGGCGAAGAAGGAGCTCGACAATGGTTTTAATCGACGCCAACGGTCGGATCCCGATCGATTGGATTGCTCCCAATCGATCAGGGAGGCTTTTGATCGATCGGCTGATCGATCCAGGGCTTATCGCGCAAAATCGCGACTCCCAATCGATCCACTGATCGATTGGGGCTCTAGATCGATCGACCAATCGATCCAGCGCTGTTCTGTGCGATCGCGCACTTGTCCCAATCGATCTACTGATCTATTGGGAGGAGGCTTGTCGCGAAGACTCACCCGATAGATCGGCCGATCGATTGGGCATGAGCCAATCGATCGGCTGATCGATCCAGCTCATGATTTCTCCCTAAAATCAAGTCTAAAGTCTCCTAAACCAATATCTGGTCAACCATGACCTGTTGGTTTATCGTGACTAGCATCCGGTCACCCTTGACCTGCTAGAACATCCTCACCAAGTGTCCGGTCAATCCCTTTGACCCACATGGACTTTTCTCCTCGTGCCAAGTATCTGGTCAATCCCTTTGACCTACTTGGACTTTCCTCCTCGTGCCAAGTATCCGGTCAATCCCTTTGACCTACTTGGGCTTTCCAACACCAGATGTCCGATCAGCCTTGATCCATCTGGATTTCCTCGTGCCTGGCTTCACTCACCAGGACTTCCAACTGCCTAGCTTCACTCACTAGGTTCTAGGTCTTTCACATGGCTTCACTCACCAGGATTTCCAACTGCCTAGCTTTCCTCACTGGGTCTTTCACCTGGCTTCACTCACTAGGATTTCCTTCTGCCTAGCTTCACTCACTAGAACTTCCAACTGCCTAGCTTCACTCACTAGGACTTCCAACTGCCTGACTTCACTCACCAGGACTTTCCCGTCAAGTATCCAGTCAACCTTTACCTACTTGACTCTCCTTCACACATGAACAATTGCACCGACAATCTTCATGTATTGACTACATGTATTGTCAAACATCGAAACCACAACATCAAGACTCGAGCTTGACTCAATTCAAGCTCAGTCAACCTAGTCAACCTTGACCTGGGGAATATTGTACCAACATACAGGAGGAGGTATACGCAACTTCTTCATTCTACACTTTCTATGCTACAGTATTTCCACTGTTCTTTACATCACCACCGGAGACTGACTTGAGCATCGGAGGACTAACACCGGGAATCGCTTTTCGGCCCGACACTGACGCTTTTGTGTTGCAGGACTACGTTGAGTCTTCGCTTCATCAACCTTTAAGGCACATCCCCAACTTGCCATCTTCTTCATTTGGGGACAGTATTATATTTGGCATAATCTATGGAAACTCTACTTGAATCTGAAACGTGAAGATGGAGGACACTAGCCTACTTATGGCGGTAACACTACCGCAAGAAAACTTGGAGTTATTGATACACGCCTGAACTGCAAAGATGGTGGAGTAGTAGCAGACAACAGTCGATTGCCAAGCGGCCGACAACACAACATCGGTGACTGGCCAACATGCTGAACCCAGAGCCCGAGCGGAAGACCCGGCTGGCCGAAAGTCGGGCAACATGCCAACCGGGGTCTTTCGAGACACGTCGAACTTGCCAATCCCTTACCACCGCACGTTATTCCGCGAGCCATCAAAAGAACAAGGCCAAGTAAAAAAGTTGCAAAGTTCCTCTTCTAAGGATACTGTTAGAGTGTATACTAAAAGTCTAGCTTTTGTAAACATTTATTTTGAAATAAAGAATCACATTAGTCAAAAATGTCTACATTTATATGCTAAGTGTAGTTGTTCAATTAATTTATATTGTAGATAACATGGTGTGTGGTGTCACACACAGAAGATCATGTTATCAGTTCTTTATAAATTATAAATAGTAGCTCACGACTAAGATGGAAAGGAACAAACCATTGGAATAGTTGTAGTATAATTAGGTATTAGTTTATCTTGACTAATATATTACACTAGTACACTCTGAGTGTATTGAGCAGGACCATTTAAGGTAAGTTCTTTTTATACTGACTTAATAAAAGAACAAGACCTTAGTTATTATTGAAGTGTGTGCTTTTAATCCTAATATAATAACAAGCACATATATTTAGTATTTATTTCTTTAACTTATCAAAGGGTGAGATTTAGCTCGATAAATCAAAATGTCCGATAAGTTGGGAAATGATATTACTTATAGTGTGTGTTGTTGATTAAAGAAGGAAACTGTGTCCAAGTAATCTAGGTTGAGAATGTCATCAAAAGGAGCTCATAAGGATTGTCATGTTAAACCATGCAGGTGGACTTAGTCCGACATGATGATAAAGTTGAGTGTTACTACTCTTGGACTAAGATATTAATTAAAGCGAGTTATCAGTAACTCAATTAAATTAATGGACATTCAATATCTTAAACACAGGGAGACTAACACACTCATGATAAGAAGGAACCCATAATGTAATTTGGGATTGGTGCGGTAGTGCAATAATAGCTCTCTAGTGGAATGAGTTATTATTGATGAACTTGAGTTGTGTGTTCGGGGCGAACACGGGATACTCAAGCTCATCGGGAGGCGAAAACCAATTTCTCCTCTAGGTTCATGTTGTAGCCTCAATAAGGCCTCAAATCTACTTATAAAAAGCTCATCTTGGTGTCCAAGAAGGGGGCCGGCCGGCCACTTCCTCCTCAAAGGGGCTGGCCCTTTGCTTGGTGCCCAAGCAAGAAGGGGTCGGCCACCTTAATTCAAACTATGAGGGGGTGTTTTGAATTTTTAAAATCTTCTCTTTGTAGATAACTACAAGTTTTAAAAGAGGAATTTTAAATTTATAAAAACTTTCTTTATTTGAATTAGGCCACATGATTTAAAAGAAAATTTTAAAACTTTCCTTTTTTAACCATCCACATGGATTTTAAAAAGAGAGTTTTAGTTCTAAAACTTTCCTTTTATTTGTAACCATGTTAAAAAAAGGAAATTTTAAATGAGAAGTTTTAAATCTTAAAACTTTGTTTAAAATTTTCCTTTTTTAAAATCCACATTAGGAATTTAAAACAGAGCTTGTAAAATTTTATAAGAGCTTTCCTTCATTACTTATAAAATTTTAACAAGATTATTTTTTCTTCTTTTAAGGGCCGACCACCCTTGCTTGGTGCCCAAGCAAGGGGCCGACCAATCATTCATTCAATCAAGAGGAGAAAAAAGGAATTAAAAAGAAGGAAAGGAAAAAACAAGAGGAAGATTTTAATTTTTGTAAAAAGCATTCCTTATTTGCCTTGGGCAAGTATTATAAAAGAAGGGGAGGAGAGGCCTTATGAGAGATCAATTCTTATTCTCTTGCTTGTGCTCCCTCTTGTGGTCGGCCCTCTCCCCTTGCTCTCTTTTATTTTTTTGTGGTGGTGGTGGCCAGATTTTAGAGAAGGATGAAGGAGCTTTTGGGTGGTGTTCATCTTGGAGGATCGTCGCCCACACGACGTCCAAGAGGAGGCGAGGAATACGGCAGAAGATCTCGAGGTTATTAGCATACAAAGAAAAGTTATAACTAGTAATTACTTTCCGCATCATACTAGTTTTTCTTTGTATGAATTTCAAACACAAGAGACATATGATTCTAGAGTTTCGAATTTGTGATTCGAGTTTGTGTTTTTTTTTGTTTTTCGAATTTGTGATTTAATTGTTCTTTTTGGTTAAACCTAGAGTTATATAAGGAAATTAAATATTAGCTTTGTCTAGACGGTGGTGAATGATCTCATACCCAAGAAGGACTAGTGCCTCGCCATGCAGTCCTGGAAGCTAATTTTAGAAATTAATATTTAATTGAATTTATAACATAGGTGGATTTGGATCAATAATATTAAGCATCGTTTGCGATCCAAATTTAAACCATTAAGAACAAATAAGTTAAATTTGGAATCAATAATGTTAAATTTCGTTTGCGATTCCTAATTTAATTTCTAAAAAATATAATAGGTTGTTTAGGAAAGGTTTGACATTTGTACAAAATTTTTATACAGTGAAACCGGTATGATCTTCTTAGGACCAACCAACAGATACATCCGTACGGGATGGACGGAAAGGAAAAGCACCATGGCTCGGCGTTCTACTTCGCCATCCCTCGTCCGACGACTCTGGCCCGCTCATGGACCGTCTTCCTTCTGGACCAGGCAAGACTGAACTAAGCACACTTCTTCATTTCAAGGCTACATATAATCAAGAAATTAGCTTATAGTAAACTTTGCTCGTGTTGCTTCTATGACTGAGCTTGTTCTATGTGAATCAGAGTTCATGTACTAATATCGATTCTGTGCGCTCGCAGCTGATGACATACATAATCCTTGCCGCCGGAACAGTGTCGACGGAAATACTATATTTGGCATACAAGGGCGACGTGAATGTTACATGGAGTGAAGCTTGCAGTGTCTTGGACACCTTCTGCCGACGAGCCACCACCTCAGTCGGGATCACCTTCGGCTCGGCGGTTTGCTATGTGCTGCTCTCCCTTGTCTCGTCCTACCGCCTTTTCAGCACCTTTGCAGCCCCCGTCCCCTTCCTGAGCAGCAAGAGCCTGGAGATAGCAGCCTTCCCTAGCTGAACACCACCATTAAGCTTTCCCCCTGCTTATCTATATAGTCTGTGTTATGCCGTTCACTGTTGCAGAAGTGCAGTACTTAATGTGTGTCGAGTTTAATCTATGCAGTGCTCTCTGAAGGATTATGATTATATTCGCTTGAGTTTAATCTAAATGATGAGGAGTTGATTTGGAAAATGATTTTGTATGAATTATCAATGTAATATGTCATATGAATGTCCAGTGGCCCTTCTTTTCATTCTTCATCCATGTGCAGGATTTGCCCAACTAATCTATCCCGTTGTTAGATAGATTATGTTCCTCCTGGGGAACAAGCTACCGGTGAGCTATTTTTGATATTGACGAAGTCACCGATCACAGAGAGGAATGGATCGTCAAGGATGCTCGTCAATTCTAAGAGGGAGATAAAGAAAGAGAAGGAAGCAGGGTTAGAAGGGAGATCAAGGGTATCCCGGCTCAACCACTCTGATACTCAAGTTAGTCTCTAGCGAAAGAGAAATGTAGAAGATGAATATGTGTACGTATGTTCGTGCGCACGACCTCTGTCCATGAAAGTGAATATTATTTATATTACTATCGTTGCATACTTTTGTCTAAATATTAATTGGTGATGGGACATTGTCATATCTCCAATATGTATAGACATATTGATCTACGTGTTATATCAATTCACATGTTACATCACTTATAGTGCTAGTCCTTGGATATGAGATTATTGGGTAAAATTAAAGGGCCTGACCTCAAATCGAAGAATCTGAAAGGAGTGAGTCAGGAGTCCAATAGGCGGGGTTGAGCAGAGCATTGGATCGGCTGGGTCGAATAGAGGTGAGTAAGGTATTGGGTCGATAAGGTCGAATGGAGCTGAACAAGGCGTTAGCCTATTGGATAGGCAGAGTTGGCTGAGCAGAGTAATGAGTTGGGGGAGCTGAGTGTAAATATTCTGTAGTAGTTTTGATGTGATCAACTAAGTCAGTTTAGGTCTTGTTATGTTTTGATGTTCTGTGTCTAAGTGTGCAAGAACTTAGGAGCACATAAGGTCGAGCGAAAGACGCGGTTATTGAGAAGGACGACATGGGAGAGAGTCGACAGGCTCGGTGTGTCCGAGGGACGAGATGCTGCAGAAGAGTACGCTGGCGGATAAGAAAGACATGCACAACATTTTCGAGAGATGAGAAGCCGGAGCGAAAGGTTATTTGAGAAGACCGGAAGATGGGTTCGGGTGAGCCCTATTCCGAATGGCCGAAATCACCTAAGCGAGTGGATCCGGAGCTAAAGACCCATACCCAAACGAGCGGAACCGGATCGGAAGACACGAACCAAAAAGTCAATAGGGTGCTGACTTTTTGGGTCCAGGCGCCCAGAACCCTTCCGGATGCTCGGACTAGAAATTCTATCAAATTGCGATGTGGCGCGATCTATTGCGACGAGAATAAAATTCTATCCACGTCCAGACACTTGGAACCCTTCTAGGCGTCCCTATTAGAACTATAAATACAACTCTGGTTCAAAAAACTAAATAACAACACTTGTAATCAATTCTTTTTCTGTTTAGATTTGTAATTGATTGTTTCAACTGCTGTAAAAGGTTTCTCCATTTGAAGGAGACTTTTTAGTAAGTTTTACTTGTCTTGGATTAACAATAACTTAGATTGTAATCAAGTAAACGATCTACCTCTTTTTTCCTTTAATTAATTTTTTTTATGCAAGTATTTCTTAATTTAGTTTGAAAAGACAAAAAATATTTTATTTTTATTCCAGATTATTCACGCTCCTCTAATCAACTGCCAAGAGGACCAACATTGAATCCAAAAGGTCAGTAGATTGAATTGAAGGCGTCTAGGGGAGTTGAGCCCTTGGAATCGGGATAGATTGAGCTGAATGTTGGAGTGTTGAATCAGCAAGGGGTGACAAGTCAGACGATGAATCCTCTCACCTCAGGCAACCCGAACGGGAGTGATATGATCTGACTCCCTTTAACTTCTATTTAGACAGGACTAATGGCCATCTCGGTACATATGGAACTCCCAATTAATCCCCGTATTAGATTACGTGTCAAAATTCAATAAGAAAGAAGAAGAAAACAAGATGTCGAAATTCAAGGCCTAAAACTTGATGAATGATAGATAGGAATAAACAAGATAGAAGAATAAGAAAAAAAAAAGTGTCCCTACTTCCAATGCAAGTGGATCTAGCAATTCTCATCTGCCATTACGTACTGTGGTGCTACATTATCAGTTTCACTTTGATATCCATAATCTGCAGGAGAGAGAGACTGGATTATCATGTTGATCGAGATGTATACCTTTAATTCACTGAGCTGCCGTCAGACAGGCTGAAATCGTAGGTGGAATCCCCAGTGAAAGGAGGACATGGATCAACAGTTCCACAGTAGCACACATTAATATCGATCTCTTTTTGTCAACTATTTTGCTTTCAGGGTCATTGTAATCAATCAAATATTTAAAATAGATTTAGATGTGTACCGATGCGGTGATGAAAAATGATCCCATTAAAAATAGATCAAGTAAAAAAAGTTGATTGATATGGAGATTAAGGTTAAAATAGTTAAAGATCTCAGTTGGTCGATCGGTCGGGTAGGACGATCAGACGAACGAAAAGCCTGAGTGGCCACGCAAGGATGCCAAATGGCTCACCCAATGATGGCAGATGGAGTCGAGAGGTAATTGACAATCCACGACGTGCTAGTCTCGCTGACTGAATGACATGGTTGGTCGGACGAAGGTAACCAGTGATAGTCAAGAAGCAAAGAAGGAGATGAGCCAGCAGATCTGAGGGACACGACTGAGCGAGGTGCCCCGGCCTAGCAGACACTGATCGGCCTATAGCGGACCCCACCTAAGTATCTCATCGTATCCTTTTGAAGGTTTGCTTCACTAACAAAGGAGCATCTTCCGTAGACAAATGGTACTTTGGAAACTTCTAGCATGTCACATCATAGATATGCACACTCACTTAAGGAAAAGTGCTTGTCTTTTCATACGACACTTAGAAAATGCACGCACGCTTTGAGATGCGTGCACAGACACTACAGTGGCGTTAGTTCTCATCTACAGAAGGAGGTATGCGCAACTTCATCATTCTACACTTTCTTCGCTACAGCATTTCCACTGTTCTTTACATCACTAGAGAAGCGTCGGAGGACTAACGCCAGAAACCCCTTTTTGGCCCGGCACTAACGCTTTTGTGTTGCAGGACTACATGGAGCCTTCGCTTCGTCAACCTTCAAGCCACATCCCCAGCTTGTCATCTTCTCTATTTTGGAACAGGATCATATTTGACGTCATCTGTGACAACTCTACCTGAATCTGAAACGTGAAGATGGAGGGTGTTGGACAATTTATGACGATAACACTAACGCAAGAAGACTTGGAGTTGTTGATACAAGCCTGAGCTGCAAAGATGATGGAGCAGCAGCAGACAACAGCCGACTGCCAAGCGGTCGACCGCACAACATCGGTGACTGGCCAACATGCTGAACCTAGAGCCCGAGTGGAAGACCAGGCAGGCCGAAAGTGGGGCAATAGGCCGACCGGCGTCTTTCGGGATGCGCCGAACTCACCGATCCCTTACCACCGTGCGTTGTTCCGCCCGCCATCAAAAGCACAAGGCCAAGTAGAAAAGTCGCAAAGTTCCTCTTTTGAGGACATGTCCGTCTGGGATAGACGGAAAGGAAAAGCACCATGGCTCGATGACTCTCTCTAGTAGATCAATAAGCAGTTTTCCCTGGAGATCTTGGACGACTAACTACCAAGGCATTATTGACCACTGACGATCGGGGAAGACACGGGGGCAATTGATCCTGATGATCATCTGATCAAATTTGACAACATGGCCACGCTCCACCAGTTATCGATGGAGTCAAATGTTAAGTATTCCTCACCACTCTCTGGATCAGCACAGAAATGGTTCAAGCGGTTGTCGATTGGATCCATATCTAGTTTTAAGGACTTTCAATCGGCATTTCTTCAGCACTTTGTGAGCAACCGTCGCTATCAGAAGACTAATGTCAACCTGTTCGCAGTCAAACAAGGGCCCAAGGAAGTATTGTGGGCCTACATTAAGAGGTTTAACCAAGTAGCTATGGAAGTTCCATCAGCCACTCCGGAGATCTTAATATGTTCTTTCTCCCAAGGATTTGTAGAGGACGAGTTCTTTTGGTCACTCATCCGAAAGCCTTCGAAAGACTTCGATCACTTGCTTGGGTGGGCTACCGAATATATCAATGTTGAAGAGGCCTAGGCAGCTCGGAAGAAGGAAGTGATCCTGAGCCCTCCGCTGTCCCGGAGCACTGAATGGCACATACACAGCAACCACCAAAGGGGCTCCAAGCGGGAACAACACAGCAACACCAAGAGCCCTGGACCATGTAGTTCAACATGTGGATGCTGAGAAGGTGAGGCCCACCGAGTCCTAATCGTGGACCCCGCTAGTTATAGCTATCATCGCTCACCATCCCATACACCAAAGTTTGCTACAGTATCAAACTGAAGCCTCACAAAGATTCCACCATTGATCCCCCTATCCTGATGAACATTGACAATGTCGGTTGGGAGGGCAGTGTGAAGAGAGGAGGAGGGCAGTCGAAGAGCATCGACACCAGCCCCAGCACAAAGATCATGAAAGGTCTGTCAGAGCATCGGCCGAGCGAGAACGCCCGTTGGCTCAGGAGGAGGAGAATCACAGCAACGATGCTTGGGACGACATAGGAATGATCGCAGGAGACCCGACCGATGGTGACTCTAATCGGACGGAAGTCGCACACCAGGTGATTAGAAATTCACACCATCAAATGCAGCATGGAAAAAGAAGAAGGACCATAGATCAGTTCGGTCTTCAAGACTTGGAGGGAGTGGAAGTCCCTCATGATGACACATTGATCATCCGAGCGGTAATAGCTAAGTATAATATTCACCAAACTGTTATTGATACTGGCAGATCGGTGAACATTATATTTAAGAAGGCGTTTGATCAACTGTAAATCTATCGGAGCGAGTTGCAGCCCATGACGATTCCCTTACACGAGTTCACCGGCAATGAGGTATTGCTGATCGGCCAGGCTCGGCTGGCTATTTTTCTCGGAGACGAGCCACTCAAGAGGATGAGGATGACAAACTTCATCATGGTGGACACCCCGCCTACCTACAATGTTATTTTGGGTCGATCGATGTTGAACCAGTTTCGAGCGATCATGTCCACATTCTGCCAGAAGATCAAGTTTCCCGTGGATAACTTGGTCAGAGAGGTTTGTTGGACCCCGTGGGTATTTTGATGTGATCAACAAAGTTAGTTAGGTAATGTTTTGTTATTTGATACCTGTGTCTAAGTGTGCAGGAACTTAGGAGCGCAGGAAGTCGAGCGGAAGATGCAGCTAGCGAGAAGGACGGCACGGGAAGGGAGCCGACGGACTCGGTGCGTCCAAAGGACGAGAGAGCTGTGGAAGAGTACTCCGGTGGACGAAAAGAACGTGCGCAGTGTTTGAGGGATGAGAAGCCGGGATGGAAGCCTGCTCAAGGAAAAGGTCGGGAATTTTGTTCGGGTGAGCCCTATTCCAGTTAGCCGTAATCACCCAATCAATCGGAGCTTTGGAAGATGAAAAGGAGCTGAAGAAGCTAGCTGGAGGCGCCTTCAACTAAGTGCTGAAGACGCCTGCGCTGCTTGCAGGCTTGGAGGCGCCTCCATCACCTTGAAGGTGCCTCAAACAGTCCGAGGCACCTCCAAGACTGTTTGAGGGGCCTCGAACCCAGCCAAAGTGGCCGTTTGCAATCGGATAGAGTTTTATCCCGTCAAACCATTGGAGATGCCTTGAACCCTTTTGGAGGTGCCTTCAACACTCGAGATAAACTTTCCAGGAGCTATATAAAGGCCCCTGGAGCTAAGAAATAATCATTCAACTCTGTATTAAGTTCCTAGCAACCTCTGAGCAGTCTAAGTGTGTAAAGAAGGCTTCTCCGCCTACAGTAAAGGAGATATTCTAGTAGAGTTGTTCGACCTGTTGGTTGCTACTCGGAAAGCCTAGAGGTTCCACTGTACAAAAATTTTGTACAAAGGTCTGAACCTTTTCCTAGCTACTATGTGTTCTTTTAAATTAAATTTTGGATCGCCTGCGGAACTTAACATGTTTGATCCAAAACTTAATCTATTTGTTCTTTTAGGTTTTGACTTGGATCTCCTGCGGAACTTAACACGTTCGACCCAAATCACCTTAAGTTATTAATTTCATTAAATATTAATTTTCATAATTGGTTCCCAGTACTGACGTGGCGAGGCACATGACCTTCTTGGATATGGGAGCAACCACCACCGACTAGACAAAACCTTTTATAGAAATCTAATATTTAATTTCCTAAAATAACTTTAGGTTAACCGAAAAGAACAATCAAATCACAAGGAAAAATAAAACAAAAGAACACGACTTCGAAAAACATATTCGAAATACTAGAATCGTAAGCCTCTTGTATTTGGTATTATTTCCAAAAATAACTAGTATGATGCGGAAAGAAAAATACTAGTTATACCTTTTAGAAAGACCTCTTGATCTTCTACCGTATTCCTCTTCTAACCTCGGACGTTGTGTGGGCAACGATCTTCCGAGATGAGAATCCACCAAAGCACCTTCTTCTCCTTTCTTCAAGTTTCGGCCAAGCACAAAGCTTCCAAAAGATGAAGATCTTTTTCCACCAACCAAGCTCCAAGGGATACAAGCTTTGTCTCCTTCTTCTTCTTCTTCTCCAAGTAGTATCCGGCCACCACAAGAGCTCCAAGCCAATAGAGAAGGTTCGGCCACCACCAAGAGGAAGAGAGGAAGAGAGGTTGGCCGGCCACAACACCAAGGAAAAGAGAAAGAAAAATAGAATAGAGTCGTTAGCTTTGAAGCCTCCTCTACCCCCTCTTTTATAATCCTTGATCCTGGCGAATAAGGAAAATTTAATAAAAATTTCCTTAATTCTTTTTCCATTGAAAAGGAAAAATTATTTAATTAAAAATAATTTTCTTTCTCAATTCTATTTGGCCGGCCACACCAAAGCTACAAACAAGGAGAGTTTTAATTAATTAAAACTTCCTAATTTGTCTCCAGAAATTTATAAAATTTCTCCAATAATTTAATCCCTTCATGATTGGTTTATAAAAAGGAAATTTAATAAATTAAAATCTTTCTTTTAAACATGTGGATAAAAAGAAAGTTATCTCTAAAAATTAAAATCTCTTTTAATCTACAAATAAGGAAAGATATCAAATCTTTTCTCAATCTTTGTAGAAACTAATAAAAGAGAATTATTAATTTTAAACTTTTTAAATCATGAACATGGTTAAAAGGAAAGTTTTCTTAAAATTTAAAATCCTCCTTTAATCAACAAATAAGGAAAGATTTCAAATTTTAAACTCTCTTTTAAACATGTAGATGATTTACAAATAAGGAAAGTTTTTACCAAAAATTAAAACCATCCTTTTAAACTACAAATAAGGAAAGAGATTAATCTCTTCTCTTAATCTTTTGTAGAAAGCTATAAAAGGAAATTTTTAATTTTTAAACTCTCTTTTAAAATTATGATATCCACATAAGAAATAATTTTAATAAAAATCCTTTTAAATATTCTAGTGGTCGGCCACCTAAGCTTGGGACCCAAGCTTTGGTCGGCCACCTACATGGCTCATCCACTTGGTCTTGGCCGGCCCTAGCTTGGGTTCCAAGCTAGCTTGACCGGCCCCATTGGATGGGTAAGAAGGTGGGTATGCTGTGGGTATAAATCTCTATATACTAGAGGCTACGATAGGGACCGAGAGGAGGAATTGGTTTTGGTCTCCCGATGAAATTAAGCATCCCGTGTTCGCCCCGAACACACAACTAAATTTCATCAATAATAATTCATTCCACTAAAGAACTATTATTGAACTACCGCACCAATCCCAAATTACATTTTGGGCTCCTTCTTATTATGAGTGTGTTAGTCTCCCTGTGTTTAAGATAACAAATGTCCACTAATTAAGTAAGTTATTGACAACTCACTTAATTAATATCTAGCTCCAAGAGTAGTACCACTCAACTTCATCGTCATGTCGGACTAAGTCCACCTGCAGGGTTTAACATGACAATCCTTATGAGCTCCTCTTGGGGACATTCTCAACCTAGATCACTAGGACACAGTTTCCTTCTATAGTCAACAACACACACTATAAGTGATATCATTTCCCAACTTATCGGGCTTATTGATTCATCGAACTAAATCTCACCCATTGATAAATTAAAGAAATAAATATCAAATATATGTGCTTGTTATTATATTAGGATTAAGAGCACACACTTCCATAATAACTGAGGTCTTTGTTTCTTTATAAAGTCAGTATAAAAGAAATGACATCTAATGGTCCTACTCAATACACTCTAAGTGTACTAGTGTAATTATATAGTTAAGATAAACTAATACCTAATTACACTACGACCTTCCAATGGTTTGTTCCTTTCCATTATGGTCGTGAGCTACTGTTTATAATTTATAAGGTAATGATAACATGAACCTCCGTGTGTGACACCACACACCATGTTATCTACAATATAAATTAATTGAACAACTACATTTATCATAAATGTAGATATTTGACCAATGTGATTCTTATTTCTAGATAAATGTTTATACCAAAAGCTAGACTTTTAGTATACACTCTAATACGACCGTCTTGGATTAACAACCATCTTGGTTGCAACCAAGTCAAAATTCTGTCTCGTCTTTTATTTCTGCTTTTTATTTTATTAGTGTTGCATTTTTTAGTTGAAAGTCTTGAGGAGGGTATACTTTATTTTTCAGGCAATTCACCCCCCTCTTGCCGGCCCCACTGCACCAACAATTGGTATTAGAGCCCCACCGCCTTAGAAGGACTAACCGCCAACTAAAGCACAAAGATCAAGACGATGGCCGGAGCGAACATTCATCCCCCAAAGTTTGACGGAGACTTCGCTACATGGAAGCGAAAAATGGAGGTATTTTTCAAGACCGAATTCGATATCCTTTTAATAATGAAATATGGATATATAGCGCCAAAAGACAAAGAAGAATACAATTGGACGAAGAAGGAGCAGGCCGATTTTGTGGCCAATGGAAAAGGGGAATTTCACCTGCTCAGTGTTCTGCCACCCCAGGAGGTAAGTCGGATCGGAAGCTACGACTCCGCCAAAGACCTCTGGGATAAATTCCTGGAGCTTCACGAAGGCACCTCAGAAGCGAAGCTAGCGAGGCGTGACATCCTCCAGACTCAGCTGACGAATCTCCGGATGAACACCGGCGAGAAGGTAGCGCAACTCTAAGCGAAAATCAAGGAGCTGATAACGCAACTGACAAATCTCGGTGAATCGGTAACAAATCGAGATTCCATCCGGTATGCGCTCAACGCCTTCCCAAGAACTCCAGAGTGGGCGTCATTAGTAGATGCTTACTACATCTCTAAGGACTTTGAGGTAAGTAGCTTAGAAAGTTTATTTTCTACTTTCGAACTTCACGAGTCTCGACTTGCAGAGCCTAAACAAGTAGAGAAGTCGAACCTCAACATTGCCCTACAAGCCGAAAAGGACGATCCCGACTCCGAAGCGTCGATCGACGAAACCGAAGCGGCGCTACTGGTAAGACGTTTCAATAAATTTCTTAAAACTAATAAATTTCGATCGCAATCAAGGAAGAATCAACGCAACAAAAGGATGGTCTGATGCTATAACTGCAACGAGGAAGGGCACATCAAGGAGGACTGCCCCAAATTAAAGAAAAAGGAAAAGTCTCGAAGACCGACACCCTCTAAACGCAAGAGTTTGAAGGCTACATGGGATGAATCTTCATCCTCCGAATCAGAAGTCGAAGCCTTCTCGGGAGTAGCACTGATGGCCAACCATCTTTTTGAAGAAACTAGCTCGGAGATGAGCATAGATGAAGGGGGAGGATCATCAGAAGAAGAAGAAAGCTGCGACAAAGGGGGAGCATCACCAAGTGAGGTAAGTAAGGTATGTGCTCTAAGCCCTACTCAGTCTTTTGAATTTATGAAAGTACTTACAAAAGATCTAGCGAAATTAGAAAAAAAAAATGTTGAATTGAAATTACAAGTAGCAAAAGCATGCCCACTAGAAATGTATGATATTTTAAAATTAGAAAATGAGAAACTAGAAATTGAAATTGAAAAATTAAAAAGTAATCATGCATGCTTAATTAAATTTCCAAAATCAAAACTTAGAGTTTATGGAAAATTAAATTGGTATATTAGAAAGCATCAGGGATAATTTAGAAAAGTTCCTAGAAACTATGTACCCCCTAAGTTCTTAATTAATCCAGTAGGAAGGAACCTTTACTGGGTTCCAAAATCTGTTCTAGACTAAATTTTTTTTCAAATAAAATTTTTAAAAGCTTTTAGAGAGAAAATTAAACATTAAAATTTCTTTATGAGGCTTTGTCTAAGGAATTGGTTGTTGCTCCAATAACCAAGAAGGTCTAGTGTTAGAGTGTATACTAAAAGCCTAGCTTTTGGTATAAATATTTATTATGAATAAAGAATCACATTTGGTCAAATTGTCTACATTTGTTTGTAGTTGTTCATTTAATTTATATTTTAGATAACATAGTATGTGGTGTCACATGCAGAAGATGATGTTATCAGTACCTTATAAATTATAAACAGTAGCTCATGACCAAAATGGAAAGGAACAAACCATTAGAAGGTCGTAGTGTAATTAGGTATTAGTTTATCTTGACTATATAATTACACTAGTACACTCAGAGTGTATTGAGTAGGACCATTTGAGGTCGTTTCTTTTATACTGACTTTATAAAGGAACAAAGACCTCGGTTATTATGGAAGTGTGTGCTCTTAATCCTAATATAATAACAAGCACATATATTTGATATTTATTTCTTTAATTTATCAATGGGTGAGATTTAGTTCGATGAATCAATAAGCCCGATAAGTTGGGAAATGATATCACTTATAGTGTGTGTTGTTGACTATAGAAGGAAACTGTGTCCTAGTGATCTAGGTTGAGAATGTCCCCAAGAGGAGCTCATAAGGATTGTCATGTTAAACCCTGCAGGTGGACTTAGTCCGACATGACGATGAAGTTGAGTGGTACTACTCTTGGAGCTAGATATTAATTAAGTGAGTTGTCAGTAACTTACTTAATTAGTGGACATTTGTTATCTTAAACACAGGGAGACTAACACACTCATAATAAGAAGGAGCCCAAAATGTAATTTGGGATTGGTGCGGTAGTTCAATAATAGTTCTCTAGTGGAATGAATTATTATTGATAAAATTAAATTGTGTGTTCGGGGTGAGCACGGGATGCTTAATTTTATCGGGAGACCAAAACCAATTCCTCCTCTCGGTCCCTATCGTAGCCTCTTAATTATAGAGTACTATACCCACCTATACCCACCTCCTTACCCATCCTATAGGGGTCGGCCAAGCTAGCTTGGAGACCAAGCTAGGGCCGGCCATGGGTATGTTCATGGGTGAATTCATGTGGCCGTCCCTATTAAAATAAAAAGGAATTTTATTTTTAAAAATTTTCTTATGTGGATAATATAATTTAAAAGAGAGTTTAAAAATTTAAATCATTCCTTTTATAAGATTCTACAAAAGATTAAGAGAAGAGTTAAAATCTCTTTCCTTATTTGTAGATTAAAAGGTTGATTTTAATTTTGGTAAAAACTTTCCTTTTAATTATATTCATGATTTAAAAGAAAGTTTGAAAATTAAAAATTCTCTTTTATTAGTTTCTACAAAAGATTAAGAAAAGATTTAATATCTTTCCTTATTTGTAAATTGAAAGGAGATTTTAATTTTTAGAGATAACTTTCCTTTTTGGAAATTATCCACATGTTTAAAAGAAAGATTTTAATTTATAAAATTTCTTAACCAATCATGAAGGGATTAAAATTATTGGAGAAATTTTTATAAATTTCTAGAAACAAATTAGGAAGTTTTAATTTTTGTTTTAATTAAAACTCTCCTTGTTTTGGGGAGAAGAGTGGCCGGCCATTATAATTTGAAAAGAGAAAATTATTTTAATTAAATAAATTTTCCTTTTCAATGGCAAAAGAATTAAGGAAGTTTTTATTAAATTTTCCTTATTTGCCAAGACCAAGGATTATAAAAGAAGGGGTAGAGGAGGCTTCAAGGTGAACGACTCTATTCTATTTTTCCTCTCTTTTCTCCTTGGGTGTGGTCGGCCCTTTCTTTCCTCTCCTCTCCTTTGTGTGGCCGAAACCTTCTCATGGTGAAGATATCTTTGGTGGCCGGATCTAAGAAGGAGAAGAAGGAGAGAAAAGAAGCATCTTTTCTAGCATCCCTTGGAGCATGGTGGTGGTGGCTGAACCTCTTCATCCTAGGAGAAGTTTTGATGGCCAAAACTTGTAAGGAAGAAGAAGGTGCTTGGTGGTTCTCATCTCGGAAGATCGTTGCCCACACAACGTCCGAGGTTAGAAGAGGAATACGGTAGAAGATCAAGAGGTCTTTCTAAAAGGTATAACTAGTAATTTTTGTTTCCGCATCATACTAGTTATTTTTGGAAATAATACTAAATACAAGAGGCATACGATTCTAGAGTTTCGAATTTATTTTCGATATAGTGTTCTTTTGTTTTTCTTTCCCTTGTGATTTGATTGTTCTTTTCGGTTAACCTAAAGTTATTTTAGGAAATTAAATATTAGCTTTCCATAAAAGGTTTTGTCTAGTCGGTGGTGGTTGCTCCCATATCCAAGAAGGCCATGTGCCTCGCCACGTTAGTACTGGGAACCAATTATAGAAATTAATATTTAATGGAATTAATAACTTAAGGTGATTTGGGTCGAACGTGTTAAGTTCCGCAGGAGACCCAAGTCAAAACCTAAAAGAACGAATAGATTAAGTTTTGGATCAAACGTGTTAAGTTCCGCAGGCGATCCAAAATTTAATTTAAAAGAACACATGGTAGCTAGGAAAAGGTTCAAACCTTTGTACAAAATTTTTGTACAGTGGAACCTCTAGGTTTTCCGAGTAGCAACCAACAATGCCTCGCCACGACCTAGAAGCTAAAATATTGGAATAAAAATGTTTAATTAACTTTCTGATAAAGCATTAAAATTAAGATTAACTAATACTTTAGAAAGTTTATTTTAAAAACATTTTGGAAATTCCTTTAAAAATCTTTTAGAATATGTTAAAATCTTATTTTAAAGGGGAAGAGATAGGCCTAAGTTAAAATTTTGTTTTAAATTTTTTTTTTACTTTGAAAACTTTTTTAACTCTTTTTAAAAGTGCCTAAGTTAGAATTTCTTTTGAAAGAAATCTTTTAGAATACGTTTTCAAAAGACTTAGAATTTTGAACATGTTTTAGACCCCGTTTTTGTTGTGATCAAAGGGGGAGAGATAGACACAAGTTATGGGGGAGTTAGAAATATTTTAAAATTCTGTTTTGAAATTTTGTAAAATGATATTCTGTTCAAAAATTGGTATTAGATCTGAGCTAAATCTTATGTTGCAATTTATTTTAATTACAAATTTATGCTTAAAAAAGTTAGTTTAGTAATTTCTTCAAAATTACTACTTGTCTGTTTAACCCTAACTTGAACTTGGGTTGATGCACATCAAAAAGGGGGAGATTGTTGGGCCCCGTGGGTATTTTGATGTGATCAACCAAGTTAGTTAGGTCCTGCTTTGTTATTTGATCCATGTGTCTAAGTGTGTAGGAACTTAGGAGCGCAGGAAGTCAAGCAGAAGACGCAGCTAGCGAGAAGGATGACACGGGAAGGGGGTCGACGGGTTCGGTGCGTCCAAAGGATGAGAGAGCTGCGGAAGAGTACTCCGGTGGACGAAAAGAACGTGCGCTACGTTCGAGGGACGAGAAGCCAGGACGGAAGCCTACTCGAGGAAAAGGCAGGGAATTGGGTTCGGGTGAGCTCTATTCCGGTTAGTCACAATCACCCAATCAATCGGAGCTTCGGAAGATGAAATGGAGTTAAAAGGAGCTGAAGAAGCTAGCTGGAGGCGCCTTCAACTAAGTGCTGAAGGCGCCTGCCAGCTTGGAGGCGCCTCCATCACCTTGAAGGCACCTCAGACAGTCCGAGGAGCCTCCAAGGTTATTTGAGGTACCTCGGACCCAGCCAAAGTGGCTGTTTGCAATCGGATAGAGTTTTATCCGGTCAAACCATTGGAGGCGCCTTGAACCCTTTTGGAGGCACCTTCAACACTCAAGATAGACTTTCCAGGAGCTATATAAAGGTCCCTGGAGCTAGGAAATAATCATTCAACTCTGTATTAAGTTCCTAGCAACCTCTGAGCAGTCTAAGTGTGTAAAGAAGGCTTCTCCGCCTACAGCAAAGGAGATATTCTAGTAGAGTTGTTCGACCGCCTTAGATTAACAACCATCTTGGTTGTAACCAAGTCAAAATTTTGTCTCCTCTTTTATTTCTGCTTTTTATTTTATTAGTATTGCATTATTGAGTTGAAAGTCTTGAGGAGGGTATACTTTATTTTTCAGGCAATTCACCCCCCTCTTGCCGGCCCCGCTGCACCAACAAGGTTAAGGGTGACCAGCTGGTAGCTCAGCAGTGCTACGTTGAAATGGTGAAAACTCAATCACAAGCCGCACAGAAGGCTCAATGACAGAAGGTAAATGCAATTTTCGAAGAGCCTCCTGCGCTGGTCTATGACGAGAAAGAAGTCAAAGTGCATCCTAGCCAACCGGAAGTCATGACTTTCATCGCAGCCGGCCTGAGTGTACAAAAGAAGGCAGAGCTGATTGTCGGCCTAAGGCAAAACCATGATGTGTTCACATGGGCGAAGCATGAGCTCCCAAGCATCTCACCGACCATCGCACAACATGAGTTGCATGTCCAATCGAATGCTAGGCCTGTAAAACAAAAGAAAAGAGACTTCAAATTAGAGCAAAATCAAATCATTCAAGCGGAAGTAGAAAAACTGTTGGAGACCGGCCACATATATGAAGTGCAAATCTCGAGTTGGCTAGCTAATGTGGTGCTAGTCTCCAAGCCAGGTAATAAATGATAGGTCTGCATTGACTTTTTGATACTTGAACAAGGCATACCCGAAGGACTACTGCCTACTACCATGCATTGATCAGATGGTAGATTTAATGGTAGGTTGTGAGCTAATTTGTATGCTGGATGCGTACCAGGGCTACCACCAGGTGCCGCTTGCCAAAGAAGATCAAGAGAAGATCAGTTTTATCACGGTTGATGGAACCTTCATCTACAATGTGATGTCATTCGGACTGAAGAATGTCGGGGTCACCTATTAAAGGTTGATGAACAAGGTGTTATGAAGGCAGATTGGTTGAAACATAGAGGTATATGTTGGTACAAGGAGCACCATATAATCGTGTTGGTTGCTACTCGGAAAGCCTATAGGTTCCACTGTACAAAAATTTTGTACAAAGGTCTGAACCTTTTCCTAGCTACCATGTGTTCTTTTAAATTAAATTTTGGATCTCCTGCGGAACTTAACACGTTTGATCCAAAACTTAATCTATTTGTTCTTTTAGGTTTTAACTTGGATCTCCTGCGGAACTTAACACGTTCGACCCAAGTCTACTTAAGTTATTAATTCCATTAAATATCAATTTCCATAAAAGGTTCCCAGTACTGACGTGGCGAGGCACATGGCCTTCTTGGATATGGGAGCAACCACCACCGACTAGACAAAACCTTTAATAGAAAGCTAATATTTAATTTCCTAAAATAACTTTAGGTTAACCAAAGAGAACAATCAAATCACAAGGAAAAGAAAGAAACAAAAGAACACAACTTCGAAAAACCATATTCGAAATACTAGAACGTAAGCCTCTTGTATTTGGTATTATTTCCATAAATAACTAGCATGATGCGGAAATAGAAATTACTAGTTATACCTTGTAGAAAAACCTCTTGATCTTCTACCGTATTCCTCTTCTAACCTCGGACGTTGTGTGGGCAACGATCTTCCAAGATGAGAAACCACCAACCACCTTCTTCTCCTCCAAGCAAGGTTCGGCCACAAAGGGAAACTTCACCAAGGAGGAAAAATAAAATACTAACCAAGCTCCAAGAGATGCTAGCTTTCTCTCCTTCTTCTTCTTCTTCTCCGAGTAGTATCCGGCCACCACAAGAACTCCAAGGGAGAGGGAGAGGTTCGGCCACCACAAGAGGAATAGAAGAAGATGTTGGCCGGCCACACCAAGGAGCAAAAGAGGGAGAGGAATAATAGATGTTGTCCCTTGTGAAGGCACCCTCACCCCTTCTTTTATATTCCTTGGCCTAGGCAAATTAGGAAATTTAATTACAATAAATTTTCCTTAATTTCCTTGACATGATTTAATTGAGAAAAATAAAATAAAATTTCCCAATCAACTTGTAATGGCCACAATCAAAAGGAGCAAATTAGGAGAGTTTCAATCAACAAATTAAAACTTCCTAATTTGTTTCCGGAAATTTTAAAAAATAAAATTTCTCTTAAAAATCTCTTCATGGTTAATAAAAGGAAATTTCTATAATTTTAATTTTATTAACAAGTGAATAATTTTAAAGAGAAAAAATAAAACATCTTTCCAATCTACAAATAAGGAAAGAGATCCAATATCTTTCTTTAATCTTTTGTAGATCTTTTACAAGAGAGATATTTTAATTTTAATTCTCTTTAAAATATATCTTCCACATAATAATAAAAAATTAAAATTAAATTTCTTTTTTAATTTATTTTGGCCGGCCCTACTAGCTTGGGTTCAAGCTAGGGCCGGCCACCCAATCTCATACCTAGGCCGGCCCTAGCTTGATCCCAAGCTAGCTTGGCCGGCCCCTATTGGGTGGGTATAGAAGGTGGGTATAGGTGGGTATAGAACTCTATAAATAAGAGGCTACGATAGGGACCGAGAGGAGGAATTGGTTTTGGTCTCCCGATAAAATTAAGCATCCCGTGTTCGCCCCGAACACACAACTTAATTTTATCAATGATAATTCATTCCACTAGAGAACTATCATTGAACTATCGCACCAATCCCAAATTACATTTTGGGCTCCTTCTTATTATGAGTGTGTTAGTCTCCCTGTGTTTAAGATATCGAATGTCCACTAATTAAGTGAGTTACTGACAACTCATTTAATTAATATCTAAGTCCAAGAGTAGTACCACTCAACCTTATTATCATGTCGGACTAAGTCCACCTGCAGGGTTTAACATGACAATCTTTATGAGCTCCTCTTGAGGACATTATCATCCTAGCATCACTAGGACACAGTTTCCTTCTATAATCAACAACACACACTATGAGTGATACCATTTCCCAACTTATCGGGTTTATTGATTCATCGAACTAAATCTCACCCATTGATAAATTAAAGAAATAAATATCAACCATATGTGCTTGTTATTATATTAGGATTAAGAGCACACTTCCATAATAACTGAGGTCTTTGTTCCTTTACAAAGTCAGTATAAAAGAAACGACCTCAAATGGTCCTACTCAATACACTCTGAGTGTACTAGTGTAATTATATAGTCAAGATAAACTAATACCTAATTACACTACGACCTTCTAATGGTTTGTTCCTTTCCATTCTGGTCGTGAGCTACTGTTTATAATTTATAAGGTACCATCTTCTGTATGTGACACCACATACTATGTTATCTACAATATAAATTAAATGAACAACTACAAACAAATGTAGATAATTAGACCAAATGTGATTCTTTATTCATAATGAATGTTTACAAAGCTTAGGCTCTCAGTATACACTCCAACAATCTTTCCCTAAGGCTCAATTCTACCATACATCTGATTCCCATTCCCTCCACATGCCGATCGAAAGCTTTCGCCGGAAGGGCCTTAGTGAAAGGATCTGCCAGGTTATCCGCTGATGCAATCTTGGCGATGACAACTTCTCCTCGCTTCACGATATCTCTTATCAAGTGGTACTTGCGCTCTATATGTTTACTTGCCTTATGGGCTCGTGGTTCCTTCGAGTTTGCAACTGCACCGCTGTTATCACAATAAATTGTGATGATTTTGGGCAAACCAGGAATCACATCTAAGTCCATTAGAAAGTTCCTGAGCCATACTGCTTCTTTAGCTGCCTCAGAGGCTGCTACATACTCAGCTTCCATGGTTGAGTCCGAAACGCATTTCTGCTTAACACTCCTCCATGCAATGGCACCACCTCCCAAAGTAAACACATAGCCTGATGTAGACTTACTGTTGTCCCTATCTGATTGGAAATCTAAATCCGTGTAACCCACAGGGAGAAAATCATCTGCTTGGTAAATTAGCATATAATCTCTAGTCCTTCTCAGGTACTTTAATATATGCTTTACCGCAGTCCAATGTCCTTGTCCAGGGTTACTCTGATATCTGCTAACCATGCCTACGGTAAAACAGATATCAGGTCTCGTACATAGCATTGCATACATTAGGCTTCCTACAGCTGAAGCATAAGGAACTGCTTTCATGTCCTCTATCTCTTTTGATGTCTTTGGAGACATCTCTTTAGATAGAGCTACTCCATGTCTAAAAGGTAAGAAACCTTTCTTGGAGTCTTGCATGCTAAAACGAGCAAGGATTGTATCTATATATGAAGCTTGGGATAGACACAACATTCTTTTCTTGCGATCCCTTATAACTTTGATCCCAAGAATGTGTGCACATTCTCCTAAGTCCTTCATATCAAATTGTTTGGACAACCATACCCTTACGTCTGATAATACCTTGACATTGTTGCCAATTAACAAAATATCATCTACGTATAGTACAAGAAATACCACCACATTTCCGTTACACTTCTTATATACACAAGACTCATCCGGACTTTGAATAAATCCATATGACTGGATTACTTCATTAAACCGGATGTTCCAAGATCTTGAAGCTTGCTTCAGTCCATAAATGGACCGATTGAGCTTGCATACTAGATGCTCTTTGCCTTTTCAATAAATCCTTCCGGTTGCTTCATATGGATGTTCTCTTCAAGACTTCCATTAAGGAAATTGTCTTGACATCCATTTGCCAAATCTCATAATCCATATGAGCAAAGAATGGATAAGAGTATCCGGATAGACTTAAGCATGGCTCTTGGTGAAAAGGTTTCCTCATAATCGATTCCCTCTTTCGAGTGTACCCTTTCGCAACAAGCCTAGCTTTGAAGGTTTCTACCTTCCGTCATCCCTCTTTTCCTTTTGTAAATCCACTTGCATCCAACGGCTTTTACACCATCAGTGGTTCTACAAGCTCCTGACCTTATTAGAGTACATGGACTCTATTTAATTCATTGCCTTTTGCCAAGATCTGCATCTATATCTTGGAGTGCTTCATCATATGATCGGGGATCGGTTCATGTTTACCGGATCAAGTCCAAGACTCTCCCAAAACATGAATCTTTCAGTGCATTACAACCCTCCCACTACGACGAGGCAGTCCGTGGTTGTGTATCATGTGTGACATGTGTTGCGTCTCTTGTGGTACTTCATCTTGTCTTGTTGGTACTGAAGTAGACATGTCCTCTCTAAGTTCTTCTAAAACAAGTTTACTCTTGGGCTTGTGATCCATTATATAGTCTTCTTCTAAAAGCGGGCATTGGTGCTAACAATGACCTTCGGTCTTTAGGACTATAAAATAAACCACCTTTCGTTCCTTTGGGATATCCTACAAACACGCCAACTTCAGACGAGATTCTAACTTATCAAGATCTGGTTTCAGCACATGTCTGGACTACCCCATATCCGAATATGTCTTAGACTGGTTTTCCCATTCCACAATTCTATGGGAGTAGAAGAAACCGATTTAGAAGGTACTAAGTTCGAACGATATCTGCTGTTTCGAGCATATCCCCAAAACGAATTTGGTAATTCGAATAACTCATCATTGATCTAACCATCTCCATAAGAGTCATATTCCTTCGTTCTGCTACACCATTCTTGGGGTGTTCCAGGTGCGAACAATTGGGATTGAATCCGCCTCCGATAAATAATTCCTAAACTCTCCTAAGAGGTATTCGCCACCACGATCGTCAGTAGTGTCTTGATACTTTTACCTAGTCGTTTCTCCACATCACCTTGTATTCTTTGAACTTATCAAGCACTCGGACTTGGCGCATTAGGTAAATGTATCCATATCTTGAATAATCGTCTATGAAAGAGACAAAATATTCAAAACCTCCTCTTGCCTGGACAGACATAGGACCACACAAATCAGAGTGAACCAACTCTAACACTTCTTTGGCTCTATACCCCTTGGCCTTGAATGGCCTTTTGGTCATTTTACCTTCTAAGCAAGATTCACAAGTTGGAAAATTTTCCAACTCTAATGAACTTAAAAGTCCATCGGCTATAAGCCTCTGAATCCTACTTAAGTTAATATGACCAAGCCTTAGATGCCAAAGATATGCTTGGTTCATTTCTGAAGGTTCTTTTCTCTTATTAGAATTAGAAGATGAATTATAAATTTCCATGTTTTGCTTTGTGGAAGAATTTGGATTTAAAATATACAAATTGCCAACTAATGTACCAGAACAGATAATCACTTTATTTCTTTTAATAACTACATCGTTACTGAAAGAAACTGAATATCCATCTAAAAACAGTTTAGAAACTGAAATTAAATTCTTTCTAAAACTGGGTACATAAAGACAATTTCTTAAAACCAAATTTCTATTTCTACTAAAAGATAAGTAGACGTCTCCCACTGCAACAGTTGCCACCTTAGTAGCATTGCCCATGTAGACGGTAATCTCCCCTTCAGATAGTCGTCGGGTTTCCTGGAACCCCTGCAAGGAATTGCAGACATGATCAGTGGCTCCCGTATCTACACACCAGGTGCTGGTAGATAACACCGCTAAACATGTTTCAACAACTAGAGTATGAGATATACCTTTGTTTTGGTTCTTACGAGGATAGTCCGCCTTCCAATGTCCTGCCTGCTTGCAGATGAAGCACTTGCCCTTCTTCCAGCTTTAAATCCCGTACTCTGAGATTTATTCACTTTCTTTGCTGAACCATTTTGTTTCTTCTTCTTCTTACCTTTCGGTTTAGAAGTAGAACCATTTTCAACATAGTGAATTTGAGCATTGTGACGAAATAACCCTTCTGCAAGTTCTGTCAGTAGTTCCCTAATGAATAAATCCTTTTATTCATATTATAGTTCAAAGTGAATCGCTCAAAACTTCTAGGTAGGGTTTGGAGGATCATATCGATCCGGGTTTCCCCATCAATTTCTCCTCCAAGGATCCGTATTTCGTTCGGATAAGCCATCATGTTTAGGATATGATCCTACAGAGTACCCTCTTGCATGGTGGTGTCATTATCTTTCTCATAGCTTCTTGTCTAGAAGCCCTATCACGATGACCAAAGAGTTCCTTGAGATTGTTCATAATATCATAAGTTGGTAAATCTTTATGTTGATGTTGCAATACATTTGACATTGAAGCCAAAATGTAACACGCGCCATCTCATCCGCTTTTACCCATTTCCTATGATATTCAATCTCCTCTTGGGTAGATTCACCGATGGGTGCATCAGGGCAATGCTAGACAAATTTATAGCTTTCAGCAGTAAGAACAATGTCCGTGTTTCTTTTCCAATCTATGTAATTTGGTCCGGTAAGTCTATTTTGTTGAAGTATGATGGACAGATGGGTTGAAAGTCATCCTAAGAATCACAAATAACTTTTGGTCAGAACTCTAAATTTAGAATAATATTGATTCCTCAAACAATACTATTTTAAATTAACCAACACCTTAAAACACCGTGAATTTTGTATGCCACGTTAGTGTGGACGTATACAAATTCAACATTCGTAAAAGGAGGGCTTTAACCCATTAATTTTATTATCTTGTCAACCTAACTTTTTGACAAATAAAATTAATAGTTGGTATTATTTGGTCACACAAATAATAGCAGTGACTCCGTTGGGGAGGATACTATTAGATGTGTCTAAGTGTACACCATTACTTGACACTAAGTCCATTAATAAGATTATGCCCCTTCCGTTGGGGAAGATCACACGCTCTTAATTAACTTCCTATAGTCATCCAAAATGGAAGTCTGTTCTAGTGATCCGCAAACAAGCTCATCCGTTATGGAGGAAGGCACTCAGAGCCAACGCGCAAGCTTGTTTGCATCACTTACAAACCAGTAATGGAGACCATGGGATTTACTTAAAAATCCCTCTCCCACTTAGTTATTTATAAATGAGGAATTTTAACTATGCTAGCCTACTAAACTTGTAAACTAACATGCACACACAGCACAATATAAAAGCAATAAATAGAAAATCTAATTTTCAACTATTATGACTTTTATCTTTAATTATCCTCCGTGTGTTGTCATCCGAAGCTGCTGCCATATTTGGCCACCGCCACCGGGTCTAACTGTCGCATCCATCTTGCTCCGAGTTCCACTGCGCCTCTGGTCCTTAGAAGGTTCCACGCTTTGCAAGATTCGATCCGCGACATAAATAGAATTTTACATTTTGATCCTATATTCCATAAAAGGAATGTACATGTATCTAGATCAAAAATAAAATCCTAATAAAACTAAATACGACTCCTGTATTTCAATACAATCATGCACACACATATAAATTGCCCTTGACATGTCCAAGGGTCCAATCACACACATAATTAACTAAAAGCCATAATAGTTGGATCCTGCATCCACAAAGTTAGCACATCCTACTATTATCCTGCCTAAATTATGTATGACATGTGCATAATTAAACTAAATACCAAATACACAGAGGCAAAACCCTAGCTCTGATACCAATTGTTGGTTGCTACTCGGAAAACCTAGAGGTTCCACTGTACAAAAATTTTGTACAAAGGTCTGAACCTTTTCCTAGCTACCATGTGTTCTTTTAAATTAAATTTTGGATCGCCTGCGGAACTTAACACGTTTGATCCAAAACTTAATCTATTTGTTCTTTTAGGTTTTAACTTGGATCTCCTGCGGAACTTAACACGTTCGACCCAAGTCTACTTAAGTTATTAATTCCATTAAATATCAATTTCCATAAAAGGTTCCCAGTACTGACGTGGCGAGGCACATGGCCTTCTTGGATATGGGAGCAACCACCACCGACTAGACAAAACCTTTAATAGAAAGCTAATATTTAATTTCCTAAAATAACTTTAGGTTAACCAAAGAGAACAATCAAATCACAAGGAAAAGAAAGAAACAAAAGAACACAACTTCGAAAAAACATATTCGAAATACTAGAACGTAAGCCTCTTGTATTTGGTATTATTTCCATAAATAACTAGCATGATGCGGAAATAAAATTTACTAGTTATACCTTGTAGAAAAACCTCTTGATCTTCTACCGTATTCCTCTTCTAACCTCGGACGTTGTGTGGGCAACGATCTTCCAAGATGAGAAACCACCAACCACCTTCTTCTCCTCCAAGCAAGGTTCGGCCACAAAGGGAAACTTCACCAAGGAGGAAAAATAAAATACTAACCAAGCTCCAAGAGATGCTAGCTTTCTCTCCTTCTTCTTCTTCTTCTCCGAGTAGTATCCGGCCACCACAAGAACTCCAAGGGAGAGGGAGAGGTTCGGCCACCACAAGAGGAATAGAAGAAGATGTTGGCCGGCCACACCAAGGAGCAAAAGAGGGAGAGGAATAATAGATGTTGTCCCTTGTGAAGGCACCCTCACCCCTTCTTTTATATTCCTTGGCCTAGGCAAATTAGGAAATTTAATTACAATAAATTTTCCTTAATTTCCTTGACATGATTTAATTGAGAAAAATAAAATAAAATTTCCCAATCAACTTGTAATGGCCGGCCACAATCAAAAGGAGCAAATTAGGAGAGTTTCAATCAACAAATTAAAACTTCCTAATTTGTTTCCGGAAATTTTAAAAAATAAAATTTCTCTTAAAAATCTCTTCATGGTTAATAAAAGGAAATTTCTATAATTTTAATTTTATTAACAAGTGAATAATTTTAAAGAGAAAAAATAAAACATCTTTCCAATCTACAAATAAGGAAAGAGATCCAATATCTTTCTTTAATCTTTTGTAGATCTTTTACAAGAGAGATATTTTAATTTTAATTCTCTTTAAAATATATCTTCCACATAATAATAAAAAATTAAAATTAAATTTCTTTTTAATTTATTTTGGCCGGCCCTACTAGCTTGGGTTCAAGCTAGGGCCGGCCACCCAATCTCATACCTAGGCCGGCCCTAGCTTGATCCCAAGCTAGCTTGGCCGGCCCCTATTGGGTGGGTATAGAAGGTGGGTATAGGTGGGTATAGAACTCTATAAATAAGAGGCTACGATAGGGACCGAGAGGAGGAATTGGTTTTGGTCTCCCGATAAAATTAAGCATCCCGTGTTCGCCCCGAACACACAACTTAATTTTATCAATGATAATTCATTCCACTAGAGAACTATCATTGAACTACTGCACCAATCCCAAATTACATTTTTGGGCTCCTTCTTATTATGAGTGTGTTAGTCTCCCTGTGTTTAAGATATCGAATGTCCACTAATTAAGTGAGTTACTGACAACTCATTTAATTAATATCTAAGTCCAAGAGTAGTACCACTCAACCTTATTATCATGTCGGACTAAGTCCACCTGCAGGGTTTAACATGACAATCTTTATGAGCTCCTCTTGAGGACATTATCATCCTAGCATCACTAGGACACAGTTTCCTTCTATAATCAACAACACACACTATGAGTGATACCATTTCCCAACTTATCGGGTTTATTGATTCATCGAACTAAATCTCACCCATTGATAAATTAAAGAAATAAATATCAACCATATGTGCTTGTTATTATATTAGGATTAAGAGCACACACTTCCATAATAACTGAGGTCTTTGTTCCTTTACAAAGTCAGTATAAAAGAAACGACCTCAAATGGTCCTACTCAATACACTCTGAGTGTACTAGTGTAATTATATAGTCAAGATAAACTAATACCTAATTACACTACGACCTTCTAATGGTTTGTTCCTTTCCATTCTGGTCGTGAGCTACTGTTTATAATTTATAAGGTACTGATAACATCATCTTCTGTATGTGACACCACATACTATGTTATCTACAATATAAATTAAATGAACAACTACAAACAAATGTAGATAATTAGACCAAATGTGATTCTTTATTCATAATGAATGTTTACAAAGCTTAGGCTCTCAGTATACACTCCAACAAATCGAACCTGTGTCTTGATAATGACAAAGGATTCAAAGTTAAGGTTATTTATTGTCTAACAAGTGTGATGAGCTTGCAGGAAAGTCTTAAGTGTTTTTAGGCAAAAGTCCTAGTGGATTCTAGGTAGATGGAAAATCCTAGGGGGAGGTAACCTTAGGTCCTAGGGGGTGATAATCCTAGGTTTATGAAAAGTCCTAGCTGTAGTTAGGCAATGAAGTCTTGGTCCGGGGGACTGGGCGAAGTCTTGGCAGGTAGAGCACTTTGGACGAAATCCTAAAGTCAGGAACTCTAAGTGAAAATCCTGGTGGTCGCGGACCAGGTGGAAGTATGGACGGGTCGTGGACTGAACGTTCAACATGAAGTCCTAAAGTTTCGGACGCTGAGAAAAAGTCCAGACGGTTTGGAGGACTAGTCTGGTAAAAGATAATTTCTCTTTAAAGGAGTAGGTAAAACGAGTTCCCTAAAAAGGGAATAGTATACATTGGTTTGATCTAGGGTTTTAGGAAAATTCAAAAGTCAGAACTAGACAGTCTAGAGGCCATCAAAAGTTATTCTTTTATATTACTTTATTATTTGCTATTTGTCTAACTCTGGTTTGCAGGAAGACTAACATCTTTGCAGGGTCAGATGGTGCCTTGTTGAGTCGACCAAACGTTCGAATCGATCGATCGAACCCTTAAACAAAAGGATCAGATTTTCAACAAGTTTATCGGGTTCGACCAAGGGATTGGTCGACCGAACTGTGGGTTTAGTCGACCAAACAGTGGATAGGTGTCGACGTGGTCAGGCCGAGTTGATCAAACCAGATGAGTCAGGGATCATCGATGGATCGATTGATCGAACTACAGGATCGACCAAACAAAGGCTCTATCCGAAGCGACATAATTTGGACAGGAAGATATACAGGTTCAGAAGCTTCGATCGACCAAACACCTGGATCGATCAACCGATTAGCGCCGAATCAAATAGTGATCTCGAGATCAATGGATCTGGATCAAGTTTGAGTTGGCTATAAAAGGGGCCTCGACTAACACTTCGTGACAACTGAATCTGAAAAACTTCTGCTCCCTTGTGTGCTGCTCTGAGACAATCCGCCAACGTCCAAATGTTGCTCTGACAATCGACGAACTGTTGCTATTCTTTATTGTCAGTAAATCTTGTTGTTAATTTCAATACTTATACTTGTCATCTCTGTAAAAGGCCTCTCGAACTTATAGTGTTTGCCCAACGAAAGCCATCAACGATCGTCGGCCTTAGAGTAGGAGTCGTCACAAGCTCCAAACCAAGTAACCAAAAGTGTTAGCTCTTGCTTTATCTGTTTACTTATTTCTACTGCGTTTATCTCTGATTATTTTTTGAAAAGTGAAAAAGCCACGAGTGCTATTCACCCTCTCCCCCTCAGCATGCATCGATCCTACAATATACGTTGATGGCATTTTGATAAAATCTCTCCGAGCCACTGATCTATGTATAGATATCGAGGGGATTTACTGAACGTTGAGAAGGTATAGAATCAAGCTTAATCTAAATAAGTGTTTGTTCGGAGTAAGGAGAGGATGCTTCCTCGGTTACATCGTAACCGAGCGGGGCATTAAAGCAAACCCAAGCAAAGTAAGGGCACTCCAGGACATGCCCCCTCCACGCAATCTGAAGGAAGCTCAGCGACTAACTAGACGGATTATCGCCCTGTCAAGATTCATATCCAAGTCATCTGATTGGAGTCATCCTTTCTTCAAGGTTTTGCGTTGAGCGATGAAGTTTCAATGGAACGCCGAATGTGACAAGGCACTGGAGGAACTCAAGAGTTATCTAACTTCTTTACCTATATTGGCAAAGTTGATTGCTGGCGAGTGGCTCTGGATGTACTTGTCATCCACAGAGTGGGGTGGTTGGCTCAGCGTTGGTGCGACAAAACGATGCTGAATAACAACCAATGTATTTTTTCAGTCATATATTGAAAGATGTTGAATGCCGCTATACCTGTTTCGTGAAACTAGCGTATGGGTTGGTCCTCGCCGCTCGAAGGTTACACACATATTTTTCGTCGCATCCAATAATTATGTTGACTAATAGAACTTTAGGGTGGGTTCTCCTCGACCTCGCAAAGTTGATTACTGGTGAGTGGCTCTGGATGTACTTGTCATCCACAAAGTGGGGTGGTTGGCTCAGCGTTGGTGCGACAAAACGACGCTGAATAACAACCAATGTATTTTTTCAGCCATATATTGAAAGATGTTGAATGTCGCTATACCTGTTTCGTGAAACTAGCGTATGGGTTGGTCCTCATCGCTCGAAGGTTACACACATATTTTTCGTCGCATCCAATAATTGTGTTGACTAATAGAACTTTAGGGTGGGTTCTCCTCGACCTCGAAGCATCCGGCCGGCTAATCAAATGAATCACGGAGCTGAGCGAGTTTAACATATAATACCAGCCCAGATCGTTGATCAAGGTATAAACCATAGTGGATTTTATGACGGAAGTAGAGAACGTCGAGCCAGAGGCAACTTGGAAGATCTATGTGGACGGATCATCTACCCAACAAGGTAGCAATGTGTGCATACTTTTTATATCACCACGTGAGGATCGCTGATCGCCACGAGGAAGAATACGAATCGCTGATCGTCAGTCTGCAAACAGTTGGGCACATAGGGGCCAACTGAGTCCTTGTCCACTCGGACTCTCAACTGGCAGCGTAGTAGCTATCAGGGACTTTTGAAATAAATAATGCCCGGTTAGGTTGTATCCTGGGGTGTTTGAAAAATTAAAAGATGGATTTCAAGAAATAATTATCCAAAAAATACCCCGGTGGAGAATCAATATGCGGATGAGTTGGCAAAATTTGCAAGTTCCTTGACCCCTATAGTAACGAATAAGTCGATCGAGCAGGTAATGTTGGTAACTCATATCGAGAGGTCAGCTGAAGGAGGAGCCTCAAACGATCAGAGAACACCTTTGATCGAGTTCCTCCAATCAGGCAATACACCGGCCGACCAGGAGCAGACTTGGTTAATAAAGAAGAGAGCTGGATGATTTACCTTAATTAAAGATCACCTATACAAAAGAACCTTCTCAAGACAATTGTTGAGGTGCATCAGGTCAGAAAATGTTCAATACATCCTGCAAGAAGTGTACCAGGACTCATGTGACAGTCATCCAGGCGACCGCTCATTGGTGAGGAAAATCCTATTGGCTGAGTATTTCTAGCCTACTCTATAAGTCGATGTCGCTCGGACAGTAGCAACCTGCTTATCTTGTCAAAAATATCAGAACATACCACATAAGCCCACTAAGGAGTTGAAGGAATTCATGGTCTCTTGTCCGTTCAACCAGTGGGACATGGACATTATGAGGTCATTCCTAACGGAGATCGGACAAAGGAAATTTTTCTTTGTAGTGGTAGGCTACTTCTCCAAATGGGTGGAGGCTAAGTCACCCGCCAAGATAACCATGCAAATGATTATCAAGTTTCTATGGAAGAATATTATTTACTGGTTCAGCGTCCCTCATAAACTCATCTATGACAATGAAAGGCAGTTTCAAGGATAGAGGCTCAGAGAGTTGTGCGCCAGATATGTCATTACTCAGGCCTTCACTTCAGCGGCTTATCCCCAGAGCAACGGTCAGGCGGAGGTTACCAATTGAGAAATTCTCCAAGGACTCAAGACTTGGCTCGACCACATTGGAGGAAGCTCGGCGGATGAATTATAGAGCATGCTGTGGGCCTACTGCACTACTCCCCAAGAAGCCATTGGTATAAAACCCTTTCACTTTATGTATGGAGGATAAGCGGTGGTGCCCGTTGAGGTTGACGTAGAGTCCAATCGGTGATAGCTCTATGATGAAGACAATGTCAAACGACGCTTAATGGAATTAGACCTAATAAACGAAATCAGGGATAAAGTAGTCATTCGGCTAATGATTTATCGGTAGAGGATGAAGAAGAACTATAATAGAAGGGTGATCCCAAAGTCTTTTCAGGTCAGTGACTTAGTTTGGGAAAGGGTCAAGCCAGTCGGTGATGTAACTAAGCTGGAGGCACCATGGAGCGAACCATATAGAGTAATTTAAAAGCTCAGCTTAGGATCTTATTATTTAAAAGATGAAATGGAGAGAAACATAGAGCAGTCGTAGAACGTGAACCACCTATAGCCCTATCGGGTCGGGTAGTAAGTTCGTGAATAAATTTATGTAATATGTAAGAATGTTCATTCTATGAATGCAGAAAGTTTTGAATCAAAAGGTATTAATTGTCAAAGATTCTCGACCCGTTCGTGTGAGTTCTATGTGAGTAGTGCTCTCACGCCTCCAGACTCACAATTCATTCAGCCGTGTTATAAGCGAGCGAAGCCCTTGCACCTAAATGTCAAAGAATCTCAACCTGTTCGGGCAAGTTATAAGTGAGTAGTGCTCTCACACCTGCAGACTCACAAGTCGTTCAGCTATGTTATAAGTGAGCAAAGCCCTCGTGCTAAGTGTCAAAGACTCTTGACCTATTTGGGCAAATTATAAGTGAGCAGTGCTCTCATACCTCCAGATTCATGAGTCGTTCGGTCGTGTTATAAGCAAGCAAAGCCCTCGCATTAAGTGTTAAAGACTCACATGTCATTCGGTCGTGTTATAAACGAGCAAATCCCTTGCGCTAAGTGTCAAAGACTTACGTGCCGTTCGACCATGTTATAAGCGAGTAAAGTCCTCGCGCTAAGTGTCAAAGACTCTCGATCCGTTTGGACAAGTTATAAGTGAGCGGTGCTCTCACGCCTCTAGAGTCGTTCGGCAAAGTTATAAGTGAGTAAAGCCCTTGCTCCTAAGAGTCAAAGACTCAAGTGCTATTCAGTTGTGTTATAAGTCAGTGAAGCCCTCACGTTATATGTTGAAGACTTGCAAGTCATTCGACCAAGTTAAGAGATCATAGGACGCCATAGCAGAGAACTTAAGAGCATCGAATGAGAGCGCAGGGATCCATACTTAGAAACTATGCAAAACTCTGGAACAGAGGACTCTAAGACACCGAACGGAAACGCATTGATTCATACTTAGAAAACTTTTACAAGTTGCGCTTGGCGGTACAAGAAAAGGCTGAAAAGCTTAAAGAAGAAACTATGCTAGGTAGTCGAGCACGTCGCCTAAAAGCAACTCTGAGATCTTCTCCCTATTGATAATGTTGCTTGATAGATCGAGGGAGATGTAGCCGCCATCCTTTAATTATTGGAGGGTCCCATCGATGCAGTAGTCAAAGAGGCGAAGGGTCTGGTCAGTGAACATTTCATTGAAATATGGAGAGCGAAGGTACTTCGCTTGGAAGGATTCCAGCCGATCGAGCTCCTCCTCCTTGAACTTCTTAAATTCAGCCTAAGACGACTCTAACTCGGCATTCAGCGCAGCCAGCTTGGTAGTTTGCATATCGATTATTCTTTTTGCTCCCTGAGCTGGAGTTCACTCGCCGCCTGCTCCACCATTCTGCTGACCTGCTTGGCCGCTAGAGATTCTTTTGCCTCTTTTAGTTTCTGTGTCAAGACCTGAGCCTCCTTGTTCTTGATGTTCAAATCTTTAATAGCTTAGATTTTTTTGGCATTGACATAGTTTATTTTTAACTCGAAGTGTTGAGCATGCTTGGTTAACCAATCAAGCTGCAGAGCTTAGTCATGGTTGTTGTTCTTCTCCACGGTGAGGGCCCACTCGGACCCAAGCAACTGTTCGGAGCTTATATCCAGGTCTATTTTCAACTGGGCAATCTCGAGAGTCAATTGCTTGACCTAAGCTCAAGACATGTCTAACTGCTCGCCCACCACTCGCAGTTGTTGGTTCTCATGTTCGAGGAAGGCTAGCCATTGGCATATAGCAAGACTCTCCACCCAAAACTGCAAGTCAAATGAAGCTAGCCAGTGCTGATTGATAAAGTCAGTCGATTTCTCCGTGAAATCGTCAGCAAGCTCCACAGGCAAGATGGTCGTCGCTTGGGTCCTAACGTTTGCCCAAACTTGCGCTAGCGGACCTTGAACAGTAATTTGATGTTGGGGAGAGCGCGATTTGGCGTCATCTAAACGATGCCACTTGGCGGTCGACAGGCAAAGGATGACCTTGATATGCCTGCGGCCGCTCAGATCAGAGGGCTCTGATGTGGCTGGGCCCTTGGCCTTGGACATCAAGGAAGAGCGAATGATGGAGATAGGGGCTTCGACGCTAGTCGTCGAAGGAGGGAGATAGGCAATCGGATAAGCGAGCGCTATCTCGGCCGGTAATGCAGACAACAAAGGGGTCTGGTTCGAAGAAGGGGGATCGACACGATGGTGTCACCCATTGGAAGAGCGAAGGAAGATGTCTCACCATGCTCGGACAAAGGTCGAGGGGTCGTTGCTAGAGCGGGGGCCTAGAAAGCCAAGCTTGTCGTGTGGGATGAAGACTCAGCTCGATGCCGCTTGCAGCATTGGATCAGCGGCTTGCCCGAAGTACTGACTCAGATGGGACCGTGATCGGAACTATAGATGGGCACTCGAGCGGTATCTCACCAATATGAGTGGCTGCCTCACTAACCGCTGCCCGGCTACCTCCTACCCCACTAATCGCCACTCGACTTCCTCCTGCTTCACCGGTCAACTCGTCAGAGTGTTCAACAAGTAGCAGGTTGCAGCTATACAACTCAGCCACTCTTGTGGCATTGATGTCACATCGGAGATCCTGCACTTGTTTCTCAGCAATGCGCGGTTCATGATTCAACCTACAAAAAAGAGAGAAAAATCAATTAGAATTAAAGATTATGATAAGAAGAAGGGCATACCTAAAGGGACAGGGAGTCGTTTCCAGATTGGGCTAAGTTCGAACACATACAAAACGCCCTTCAAGAGTAGCCGGCGTATGTGATACTTCTGACTGACCAAACTTGAAGCTGCTTGGAGATAGCTTAGTGAGCTGTAGTATCTACTTAGAAGGGGAGGCTTCGACAGTTTGATTTGCCAACCTATTGGAACAGCGAGCCAAACGGGCAAATGAACATAGAAATAATACTTCCTCCAGTTTTTATTTGAGGAGGGCATCTTATTGAAATATACAGTGCCCACTCGGGCTTGGAAGAGGAAGGTGTTAGGCTCAGAAAGGTTCGGGTAGTAGAAGTAATGAAAGACATGAGGCATCAGAGGAATCCTGTACAAACATAATAGTATCATAACCCTACAGAGCAGTTTGAAGGAATTGGGCACTAACTGATGCATAGGAATGTAAAAATAGGTGCAAACTTCAGAGGAAAAGGGATGGATGGGAAATCGAAGGCAAACATAAAACCGGTCCTTAAAGAATGGAAGAAAATCATCTGGAGGTAGGTGAGGGCGGTTATAAGCAGAAGGGATGCAAATTCGATAGCCTTCAGGAAAGCGATAGATGAGTTGCATTTGGTCAACCTCATCACTATTAAATTTGGACTTGGTGGAGGTATACCACAGCTCGAGTACAACCAGACATGGGGAAGGAGAGACTGCCATCAAATAGAGGAGGTAATTCGAAGAGTGAAAGAGAGAAAGAAGAAGGAACTTACTGGAAAGAAGAGATCGTCAGCGATGAACGGAGAAAGAGAGTAAGGAGATGAGGAAGACGAAGAATGTAATGAGGCAAAGGAAAAAAATTAAGGGTTTAAAATTCCTGCGGATGGTCGGCCCGAGTTGTTCTATCAAGGACTTTGGAAAGTGGGGCTTCATTGTGACCATTGAAATCGAAAAGGTAGCTGTCACATTAAATCCAAACAACCACTTGTCACATCACGCACGTAGCTGCAAGTAAAGGTGACATGTGGCATTCAGTTACAGGTGACATTAATGAGGAGGCAAAGAGCATGATTACAGGGCATGGTGAAGTTGTCTTTGCATTAATGGTGAGGGATTTGAACGACTTTCGAGAAATTATGGTGGCATCAACGACAATTAAAAGGCACTATATGGGTCGAGCGGTCAGAGCAAGGATCAAAAGGAAGTCAAAAAATGGCTAAGTGTTGGCCATGATATCGCCGAGCGGCAATTACAAACTTCTGTGCAGTGAACATCAAAGTCGAGCAGTGACTATCAGCCCTTGAGCAGTAAAGTGTAGGATCGAAAGCGCTAGAGGGGGTGGGGGTGAATAACGCTCATAGCTTTCACGTTCGTTTCGAAAAACTTTCGAGTAATACGCAGCGGAAATAAAACAATAATGCAAACACACGAACACCAAGAGTTTTACTTGGTTCGGAGCCAGTGACGACATCTACTCCAAGGTCCACGCTCATTGAGCGTTTACTTTGAACAATCATTATCAGTTCAGAAAATTATAATTTTGAATTACAATATTAAAGTAATAAAGAAAATTATACCAATGACTTAGAATAGTAAACTTGAAGCTTCTAGCCCTCAGTGTAGAGTTACAGCTTTGTCGGATCGATCTTTGAGCAGCACACGGAAGAATGATTGTCAGATTTCGTTGTATTCTTGCTGCTGGTCGAACCAGGCATATATAGTGTTACGCAACCGCAAGTTAATGATTTCGTCGTCAGTAATAAAAATATCGAATCCACATGGACTGTTGATTAAGCACTAGAGATGTCGCAAGGTAAGTTATCTAGACGGTCGAAAGCTGGCTTTGGCGTTTGCAAACTAACGAGGGTGATTGAAAAGGGAAAGAGAAAGAACTGATCTTGGATGGAATGAGCTTCAGGAGATGGATTCTAGGATTTCAGTTTCATTGTAATACTAGGAGATACCACATAGATTGCTTAGTTTCTGCCCTCTATGTCCATGCTCTTGTTAGATTGATCAATATCCCTAAGTATCGAATAAAGACGATCCCTGTGAAATCTTGTAACGGTTAACCCCCTGTCACGAGGGTGTCTCGGTATATCACTGGGATACACATCTAGTAAATAACAATAAGGATAAGGTTTACCTACCTCCTTATGGAGGAATTGCCTCTCCCTTCAAGAGAATGTCCTAGACGCCCGTGAACGGGTTACCCTTGTCACTAAGGCCCCTCGAGTATACAATCTAGAATACTCTTTTTACGAGAGCAGCAGTTCCTAAGGGATTTTTTTCTCCTTTTAAGGGAACGTCTTAGACGTCCGAAAAGGGTTACCCCTGTCACTAGGGTACTTTGGTCAATACGCTCTAAGGTATCCCCTTTGCGGGATCAACAATCCTCCACATTAAGGAATCAAAGCATAGAAACGTAAACATGGCACACACACAACTCATCAAGCACGAACAAGGCATCAACATGTCATTGAATAGAAATAAGGCGAATCTACATAGTTCTACATCTCCATCATATTACAAATACTTTCTAATCCTAGAAGAGGATGTCTACTACATTGTGGGGGAAGAACAACCCTAAAACATAAAGAAGAACATACTTACAACCCTTGATATGAGAAAGAAGGGAAGAAGCGATGCTTGCCGAGATTTCTGATGTCTTGGGGATGCCTCCTTGCTCTGGAGATGGACGGAACGTCAAGGGACGACGGTGGATGAAGCTCTAGGGTTTCCCCCGAAGAATAAAACTCTTTCCCAAGGAGAGGGACGAAGTCCCCGAACCAAAGATGAACCCAAGAATAGGGTTCTTGACCCTTTTATACCTCCTCCAAGCTGCCCAGGAAAACCAGGATTACAGGCGTCTGGTAAACTGAGATTTTCATCCATTAAACCAGATTTTCTCATGATTCACCCTAAACCAAAGTTGTATCCCTTGAAATTATCTTCAATCTGATACTTGGATCGAGCCTTGGGTCTAATCGAGCCGAAAGTTATGGTGGTTCAAAGTTTGGTCTGCGGTCTGGGCGGAGGTACAGTTGAACCCGCGGTTGGGAGGCACGACCGTGCCATTTATCATGGGAAAAATTTCTTTCTCTCTGTTGGATCTAAATAAAAGTTGTAGATATTGAAGTCAGCTACGTTTCAATATAAATAACAGCCCGAAACTCCAACGGAGCACAAAGTTATGGCCGAATTACGATCGGTCTGTAATCTTCCCAGAATTCAGCACAGCTCTGTTTTGGCGTGGCACGACCCATGCTCTTCGTCACACGGTCGTGTGGAATCCACATGGGATCACACGACTTCCTCTCGGATTGAGTCACACGGTCGTGCAACCTTGCACGACTGTGGCCTTCAACTTCTCTGCCAAGGTCACACGACCGTGTGGAGTCACACGGTCATGACCTTCCTCCCCTCTGGAATGTTGGCACGGCCGTGTGTTGCTTAGCCATGGGTTGATTGGCACGGCCGTGCCATTCGGCACGGCCAAGGCCCTCTTCATCTCTAGATTTCAAGCATGGCCGTGCCATTTGGCACGGCCGGAACATGCTCATGGCCACACGGTCATGTGGCCTTGCACGACCCAAGCTCCTGTGTGCACTTTTGCTCCATTTTCGCTCCAAATAACGTCCTATCAACAAGAAAACAAGCAAAGAGCAGATCTCCGAACAAATATAATGAAAGTATGACATTATAAAGAGATAGGGTGCAATAAACATAGAATATGCTATGAAATACAAGTAGAGGTGCGTCCAAACATGCATAAACGACCATAAGATCTATGCACATCACACCCCCGGATAGGGCTGTAAATGAACCAAGTGTTCGTGAACAAGCTTGGTGTTCGGCTTGGTAAGAACTTGTTTATGTTCATTCAATATACATAAGATTAATTAAACAAACAAGCTTGAACAACTCGTTAAGCTAAACAAACAAGCTTGAACACATATGTGTTCAGCTCGTTAGCGTTCGTGAACAACGTTCGTGAACAATGTTCATGAACTATATTTATTAATAAAACTCTTTTTAATATGCTAAATAAATAATAAAATAAAATAAAATAAATAAATAAATTTAAATTATCAATCTTAATAACCAATCAAGCAATTAAAAGTTTCAAACAATCAAACAAGCTTGAATTGAAAGCTTGATAACATCTAAACGAACCAAGCTCAAGCCAAGCTTGAATTGAGAGCTTGATAACATCTAAATGAACCAAGCTCAAGTTAAGCTTCAAACAAGCTCAAGCTCATAAAAAATAAATCAAGCCAAGCTTGAACACTCATTTCAAAAGCTTGGTTCATTTTAAGCTCAGCTCGGCTCGGCTCGGCTCAGTTATCTTATCAAACAAGCTTGAACACCCCAAAACTCGGCTCGACTCGGCTCGTTTACAGCCCTACCCCCAGACTTAAACCTTTGTTTGTCCTCAAGCAAAACCCACAATCTAGATTCATGTGGTTAGATAGTGCATCATAATCTCTAGCAAGTCAATCTAATTCTATCAAATAATTTCATTGGTGAGCAAGATACAAAAGTAGTTTAAGTATGACCTAAGTAGTAGTCCTCCGTGCTCAGTGCGAAAGTGGCCTAAATTTATCAAGTTTTAATCCCTAAGTCTAGTCAAGTCGTCATAAAATTGTGTTCCTTATGTTTCCGGCGATAGGCACTTACCTGCCACACGCAAGGTTCATTCCCCTCAAAAATGCTATGCATCGTCTACACAAGGTCTCAAAGAAATTCTCAGTATCAAGAGAAACATAGCATTCATTTCCCTAGTAACCTAACTCGGTCTCAAATGGGTGAATTGCTAGTATCCACTCACGACAATAAATTTTTTTATCCCTTATTATTATTATTTTCATTCATTTTTTTCCCTTTTTGAATGTTTGCAAAGTACCAAACTTGAACAAACTTTCATTTTTTTTTTGGGATTAATTTTTTTTTTTCAAATGAGCTTACATAATCTGAGTTTATCTAGTAACCAAAATGTAGTTGAGAGGTCACCATAGAAGCACAAGTACTAGTCCAATTCTATGAATCATGACTATTTTAGAGTTATCAACCATCAAAAATAGGCATAGTGTATAGAGATCCTAAAACAAGGTCAATACTTAAACTCTTATAGTAAAAGCATTGCTCACTTCATGCTATCAAAGATAGAAAAAGATATATCACTAAACATACTAGCACCATAAGTAATACATAAAATCTAGAATAAACGTGCTAGTATTTTGCAATAAGGAACAAGCAATCATGATGTGATGTAAGATACAAAAAAGAAATATGCAAAAACTAAACTGAACCAAATGCATCTAATGCATCCCCCCAGACTTAAACTTTTCATTGTCCCAATGAAAACTAGAAATGATATATGCAAGAGGTTTTATGGAGTTTAAAGAAGTCACCAAATAATGTGTGTCAAATGCCCATGTCATCAACTTCTCCATCATGTAATTACACTCCTCCTAATCTTTAAGTCCTATAAAAGAAGATAGACAACGAAAATTAAGTAGAGGATAGATGTTTATTATAAAGAAATGAAACTGGAAATAATTAAAGATATGAATGAAAACAAAGGAAAAGAACTTAGGTTGTCTCCCAAGTGTTAGAGTGTATACTAAAAGCCTAGCTTTTGGTATGAACATTTATCTAGAAATAAGAATCACATTGGTCAAATGTCTACATTTATGATAAATGTAGTTGCTCAATTAATTTATATTGTAGATAACATGGTGTGTGGTGTCACACACAGAAGATCATGTTATCGGTTCCTTATAAATTATAAACAGTGGCTCACGACCATGATGGAAAGGAACAAACCATTGGAAGGTCGTAGTGTAATTAGGTGTTAGTTTATCTTAACTATATAATTACACTAGTACACTTAGAGTGTATTGAGTAGGACCATTTGAGGTCGTTTCTTTTATACTGACTTTATAAAGAAACAAAGACCTCGGTTATTATGGAAGTGTGTGCTCTTAATCCTAATATAATAACAAGCACATATATTTGATATTTATTTCTTTAATTTATCAATGGGTGAGATTTAGTTCGATGAATCAATAAGCTCGATAAGTTGGGAAATGATATCACTTATAGTGTGTGTTGTTGATTATAGAAGGAAACTGTGTCCTAGTAATCTAGGTTGAGAATGTCCCCAAGAGGAGCTCATAAGGATTGTCATGTTAAACCCTGCAGGTGGACTTAGTCCGACATGACGATGAAGTTGAGTGGTACTACTCTTGGAGCTAGATATTAATTAAGTGAGTTGTCAGTAACTTACTTAATTAGTGGACATTTGTTATCTTAAATACAGGGAGACTAACACACTCATAATAAGAAGGAGCCCAAAATATAATTTGGGATTGGTGCGGTAGTTCAATAATAGTTCTCTAGTGGAATGAATTATTATTGATAAAATTAAGTTGTGTGTTCGGGGCGAGCACGGGATGCTTAATTTTATTGGGAGACCAAAACCAATTCCTCTTCTCGGTCCCTATCGTAGCCTCTTAATTATAGAGTACTATACCCACCTATACCCACCTTCTTACCCATCCTATAGGGGCCGGCCAAGCTAGTTTGGAGACCAAGCTAGGGCCGGCCATGGGTATGTTCATGGGTGAATTCATGTGGCCGTCCCTATTAAAATAAAAAGGAATTTTAATTTTAAAATTTTTCTTATGTGGATAATATAATTTAAAAGAAAGTTTAAAAATTTAAATCCTTCCTTTTATAAGATTCTACAAAAGATTAAGAGAAGAGTTAAAATCTCTTTCCTTATTTGTAGATTAAAAGGTTGATTTTAATTTTGATAAAAACTTTCCTTTTAATTATATTCATGATTTAAAAGAAAGTTTAAAAATTAAAAAATTCTCTTTTATTAGTTTTTACAAAAGATTAAGAAAAGATTTAATATCTTTCCTTATTTGTAGATTGAAAGGAGATTTTAATTTTTAGAGATAACTTTCCTTTTTGGAAATTATCCACATGTTTAAAAGAAAGATTTTAATTTATAAAATTTCTTTTTATTAACTAATCATGAAGGGATTAAAATTATTTGAGAAATTTTTATAAATTTCTAGAAACAAATTAGGAAGTTTTAATTTTTGTTTTAATTAAAACTCTCCTTGATTTGGGGAGAAGAGTGGCCGGCCATTATAATTTGAAAAGAGAAAATTATTTTAATTAAATAAATTTTCCTTTTCAATGGCAAAAGAATTAAGGAAGTTTTTATTAAATTTTCCTTATTTGCCAAGACCAAGGATTATAAAAGAGGGGGTAGAGGAGGCTTCAAGGCTAACGACTCTATTCTATTTTTCCTCTCTTTTCTCCTTGGGTGTGGCCGACCCTTTCTTTCCTCTCCTCTCCTTTGTGTGGCCGAAACCTTCTCATGGTGGAGATAGCTTTGGTGGCCGGATCTAAGAAGGAGAGAAAAGAAGCCTCTTTTCTAGCATCCCTTGGAGCATGGTGGTGGTGGCCGAACCTCTTCATCCTAGGAGAAGTTTTGATGGACGAAACTTGTAAGGAAGAAGAAGGTGCTTGGTGGTTCTCATCTCGGAAGATCGTTGCCCACACAACATCCGAGGTTAGAAGAGGAATACGGTAGAAGATCAAGAGGTCTTTCTAAAAGGTATAACTAGTAATTTTTGTTTCCGCATCATACTAGTTATTTTTGGAAATAATACTAAATACAAGAGGCATACGATTCTAGAGTTTCGAATTTATTTTCGATATAGTGTTCTTTTGTTTTTCTTTCCCTTGTGATTTGATTGTTCTTTTCGGTTAACCTAAAGTTATTTTAGGAAATTAAATATTAGCTTTCCATAAAAGGTTTTGTCTAGTCGGTGGTGGTTGCTCCCATATCCAAGAAGGTCATGTGCCTCGCCACGTCAGTACTGGGAACCAATTATAGAAATTAATATTTAATGGAATTAATAACTTAAGGTGATTTGGGTCGAACGTGTTAAGTTCCGCAGGAGACCCAAGTCAAAACCTAAAAGAACGAATAGATTAAGTTTTGGATCAAACGTGTTAAGTTCCGCAGGCGATCCAAAATTTAATTTAAAAGAACACATGGTAGCTAGGAAAAGGTTCAAACCTTTGTACAAAATTTTTGTACAGTGGAACCTCTAGGTTTTCCGAGTAGCAACCAACACCAAGAAGTGCTTGTTTAAGGTCATTAGCTCGACCACCTCATTAGATTCATCGAAATCTCGCTCTTGGAGGGGTAAGATATTTTAGAACCCTCTTACCAAGGGCTCTTATTATAGAGAGAGCTTTCTATGTTGGAGTTAAGAAGTGAAGTATCGCTCTCTCCATCTTCGTCTTCTTGGAAATTCTTTCAGGAGGCCGAAGACGGTTCAAATCAAGCTTCCAATTATATGCCCCATGAAAATCTGCACATGCAAAGAAAATACAAATCTCCCGCAAACATATTAGATAAGATAGAGTCATAACCATATTAAGATAAGCAGAATAAGAAATAAAAATTGAATCACATCCAACAAAGTCAATGGCAGGTACCTCTATAAAATTTTTCAAAAGATCACAAGAAATACTAAGCTTACTTTGCTGAGAGGTACCTGAAATTTCTAAACATGTGGATGTGACTTCCTCTGAATCAAATGATGGTTCTGGCTCTGGCTCTGGCTCTGGCTATGGTGTTGGTACTTCCAAAGGTGGTGATTCTTGAGACTCTGCTAACTCTGCACAAGTCCCTACACATGGATCCACAACATGTTCAATTCTTGCAACTCTCATAATCTCTAAAGGTTGTGTGGATAAAAGAGGTGATTCTTGAGATGTTGTTTCCACACCACAGCTCCCTACACTTCCTTCCAAATCATCATTATCAACACAAGCATCAAAAAATAAACCAACGTCTATATCTTCAACAGGAGAATCAACTATAAGAGGATCATTGACTTCATTTGCATTTTTACGTTGATCTACCTCAATACATTCATCATTTGAAAATTCAATGCCACTATAACATCCTGTAAAATCTGGAGGAAGGTCTGAAAATTTGTTATCCACTGCATTATTATCACAATCCTCATCTTCATATGTATCCATAAATCTACACTCAACCATATTAGTGTCACAGAATTTGCCAAAGTCTTCATTTTCATTGACCCTCACTAGCCTTTGTGGAAAAGGAACCTTTAGTGAAGGTCCTGGGAAAGGTTGAGCATATGGCTGAGGTTCAAATTGCTTGTCTAGTGATGGTCTGATCAATCGTTGAGGGAAAGGTACTTGTGGCATTTGGGAACCTCCTGGAATAATGGAACTGAGTTCATGTGGTCTTCTATTGTTCTTCTCCTCAATTCTATACAAGTCAATTTTCAGAAGTTTTTCATGATTCTTGTCGCTCCTCAACTTACTATCATTACACTTTTCACTAGATCTTATTTGTGTAGGAGGGGGATCTTCTTTGAACCATTTTGAAACTATGCTCTCAATCTTTGCCCCCAAATGTTTGAACTCCTCACTCTATGACTTCCGAAATTCGACATTCTTGGGTGGTTGAATTGTATTTCGTTTGACAGGCTCTCTAGTATATATGGCTTGTACTTCTTGAGTTTCTGAGGGAAATTCCATCCAATTTTTGCTCGACCATCCATGGAGGTTCAATGTCACTTGATCAATTAATGTATAAGCTTCTTCTAAACTCTTGTCCATAAATGAACCTCCAGTTGATGAATCTAACAAACACTTATCTGAAAAAGAAATCCCCTTATAGAATATGTGTAGAATCAACCATTTCTCCAAGCCATGGTGAGGGCACTGCCTTTGTAGACTCTTGAATCTGTCACATGCTTCAAATAAAGATTCTCCATTTGCTTGAACAAAATTTGTGATGCAACTCCTCATGTAGATTGTTCTGCTTGGAGGGAAAAAATGATTCAGAAATTGCTGCTCCAATTGTTCCCAACTTGTGATGCTTTGAGGACGAAGAGAATATAACCAAGTCCTTTCTTTGTCCTTGATACTGAAAGGAAATGCCATCAATCGAACTGCATCCGCTGACACTCCTTCATAGTCCACCATATCACAAAGCTCTAAAAATCTCTCAAAGTGCAGATAAGGACTTTCTGATACTTCTCCTCCAAATTTATGACCTTGTATCATGGAAATTAACTCTGGGTCTAGTTGAAAACTTTCTGCTTCAATATGAGGCTGCACAATGGGAGATAAAAATCTTATAGAAATGGGTGCAGAGAAATCTCTTAAGGACCTGCTTGACATGTTAGCGCTCATGGTATCTAAGAAAAAATATTTATGAGAAGAATTAAAAAAGGGAAAAAAAGAAAGACAAGAAGTAAAATGCTATGTGAAAAAAAAATAAATACAGAATTTAAAGACAAGAAAGGAAATGTAGTTTTTTTTTAGTTATGAAAATGGAAAAACAAAAAACTATTCACAAGTCTAGATTAACTAAATTGTTAATCTACTAATGGTAATGCGAACAATCCCCGGCAACGGCGCCAAAAACTTGTTACGCAATCGCAAGTGTACGATTTCGTTGTCAGTAATAAAAATATTGAATCCACAGGGACTGTTGATTAAGCACTAGAGATGTCGCAAGGTAAGTTATCTAGACGGTCGAAAGCTGGCTTTGGCGTTTGCAAACTAACGAGGGTGATTGAAAAGGGAAAGAGAAGGATGAGAGAAAGAGAAAGAACTGATCTTGGATGGAATGAGCTTCAGGAGATGGATTCTAGGATTTCGGTTTCATTGTAATACTAGGAGATACTACATAGATTGCTTAGTTTCTGCCCTCTATGTCCATGCTCTTATAGGAAGTTAGATTGGTCAATATCCCTAAGTATTAAATAGAGACGATCCCTGTGAAATCCTATAACGGTTAACCCCCTTGTCACGCGGGCGTCTCGGTATATCACTGGGATACACATCTAGTAAATAACAATAAGGATAAGGCTTACCTACCTCCTTATGGAGGAATTGCCTCTCCCTTCAAGAGAATGTCCTAGACGTCCGTGAACGGGTTACCCATGTCACTAGGGCCCCTCGGTTATACGATCTAGAGCACTCTCTTTACAAGAGCAGCAGTTCCTAAGGGATTTTTTCTCCTTTTAAGGGAACGTCTTAGACGTCCGGAAAGGGTTACCCCTGTCACTAGGGTACCTTGGTCAATACACTCTAAGGTATCCCCTTTGCGGGATCAAAAATCCTCCACATCAAGCAATCAAAGCATAGAAACGTAAACATGGCACACACGCAACTCATCAAGCACGAACAAGGCATCAACAGATCATTGAATAGAAACAAGGCGAATCTACATAGTTCTACATCTCCATCATATTACAAATACTTCCTAATCCTAGAAGAGGATGTCTACTCCATTTTGGGGGAAGAACAACCCCAAAACATAAAGAAGAACATACTTACAACCCTTGATATGAGAAGGAAGGGAAGAAGCAATGCTTGCCGAGATTTCCGATGTCTTGGGGATGCCTCCTTGCTCTGGAGATAGACGGAACGTCAAGGGACGGCGGTGGATGAAGCTCTAGGGTTTCCCCCGAAGGAGAAAACTCTTTCCCAAGGAGAGGGACGAAGTCCCCGAACCAAAGATGAACCCAAGAATAGGGTTCTTGACCCTTTTATACCTCCTCCAAGCTGCCCAGGAAAACCAGGATTACAGGCGTCCGGGAAACTGAGATTTTAACCCATTAAATTAGGTTTTCTCGTGATTCACCTTGAACCAAAGTTGTATCCCTTGAAATTATCTTCAATTTGACACTTTGATCGAGCCTTGGATCCAACCGAGTCGAAAGTTATGGTGGTTCAAAGTTTGGTCTACGGTATGGGCGGAGGTCCAGTTGAACCCACAGTTGGGAGGCACGGCCGTGCCATTTATTACAGGAAAACATTTCTTTCTCTCTATTGGATCTGAATCAAAGTTGTAGATCTTGAATTCAGCTACGTTTTGGTATAAGGAATAGTCTGAAACTCCAACGGAGGATAAAGTTATGGCCGAATTACGATCGGTCTGCAATCTGCTCAAAATTCAGCACAGCTCTATTTTGGCGTGGCACGGCCCGTGCTCTTCGTCACACGACCGTGTGGAATCCACACGGCCTCACACGGCTTCCTCTCGGATTGAGTCACACGGCCGTGCAACCTTGCACGGCTGTGGCCTTCTACTTCTCTGTCAAGGTCACACGACCGTGTGGAGTCACACGGCCGTGACCTTCCTCCCCTCTAGAATGTTGGCACAGCCGTGCCATTTGGCACGGCCGTGTGCAGCTTGGCCACGGGTTGATTGGCACGGTCGTGCCATTCGGCACGGCCAAGGACCTCTTCATCTCTGGATTGCCAGCACGGCCAAGGAACATGCTCATGGCCATACGGTCATGTGGCCTTGCACGGCCCAAGCTCCTGTGTGCACTTTTGCTCCATTTTCGCTCCAAATAATGTCCTGTCAACAAGAAAACAAGCAAAGAGCAGATCTCCGAACAAATATAATAAAAGTATGACATTATAAAGAAATAGGGTGTAATAAACATAGAATATGCTATGAAATACAAGTAGATGTACGTCCAAACATGCATAAATGATCATAAGATCTACGCACATCATATAGCCTGTTGAGGGTGCCCTCAACCTCGTTGAGGCGCCTCTAATTCCCGGGTCAGCCACGTGTGGATAAGCCCTGTTTCTTCACTGCTTATCAACTTGAGGGCGCCTCCAAGCTCCATGGAGGGCGCCCTCCATCAGCATTCAGGGCGCCCTCAACCTCATGAAAGGCGCCCTCCATCCAGTGTCTAGGGCACCCCCAAGCTCCATGGAGGGCGCCCTCGTGCCTTGCTGAGGGGTTGTCGACCACGTGACCCGAGGCACCTCCAAGTTCCATGGAGGGTGCCCCGGGACTGTTCATCCGAGGCTTTCTTGTTCACTTTACGTCTTGCAAGATATGTTAGTCTACAAACAAAGTATATATTGCAAAACAGAGTTAGCATAATAAAATAAGACAAATAAAAGTAATTTTGACAGTCACCGGACTGTCCTGTTCTAACTTCGGATTTTTCCTCCTGAAATCCTAGGTTGAACTGACGTCTACTGTTCCCTCACTAGGGAACGCGTCCTCACCTACTCCACTCAAGAGAGTTTACCTGTTGCTAGTTGATCCTCCAAACCAACTGGATTTTTGCTCAGCGTCTGAAGCTTCCGATCTTCATGCTTGACGTCTGCTCCATGACCCGTCTAGCCTTCCACTTGGTTCGTGACACCAGGATTTCAACTTTGGGTTACCACTAGAGTCGTCAATTTGGGTTGGGCCCGTCGGGTTGGCCCGCCCCGCCAAATAATTTAAGCGGGTTGGGTTGGAATTTTATCAACCCAAGTCCACCGTGGGCCGACCCGCCTAGGCCCGCGACCCGTGCGGGTTGGCCCGCTCGGGCTTGGGTTGGCCCGCGGGTTGAAAAAGCACATGTAAGCTAAGTTTTAGGTCAATTTATTATCTTTCTTTATTATAATTTTGAAATAAAAATAGTACTTTTCATCCAACATAAGTACTCGTTTGTGTTCATTTATATTTAAAATATATGTTTATATATACATTTAATTGTAGAAAACTTTTTCAAAGTAAAATGTTGAAGATATGAAATATTTTTAAATTTTTTTAAAAATTTTTGATGGGCCCGCGGGTTGGCCCGCCAAACCCGCAACCCGCCTTAGAATGGGTTGGGTTGGGAATTTCCCAACCTGCCAAGTTGGCGGGTTGGCCCGCCCCGCCCCGCCAAATGGTTAGCCCGCCACGGGCCGACCCGCCCCGCTATGGGTTGACCCGTCTGACAGCTCTAGTTACCACCCCCTAGGATTTTGCCCGAAGCTCTCAACCCACCAAGACTTTCCACCTAGGGTTACTATCCCCTAGGACCTAGGGTTACCGGCCCCTAGGATTTTCCCTTTGCCTAATCGCAACTAGGACTTTTCCTCAACTAGGGTTACCACCCCCTAGGACTTAGGGTTACCACCCCCTAGGGTTTTCTACCTGCCTAACCGCACCTAGTACTTTTGCCTAAGTACACTTAGGACTTTCCTACAATCTCATTCAAACTCGTTAGATAACAAAATAATTTAACTTTAGACCATTTGACATAATCAAAACACATGTTCGATCGTCAGATGCTCCTGCACTAACATAAAGATCACAGCCAAGCCGCAACTATAAACCCTTGAGCCAAAGAACGCCCTAGTTGAGCGGCGACTATAAACCTGGGAGCAGTAAATATTACAATCGAGCAGCGGTTATAAACTCAGGGATGCCTGAGTAAGAAGGACGAATATCAATAGCGATAGTCAAGCTATGACTATAAACCCTTGAGCAGCAAAAAACACAGCTGAGCGACGGCTCTAAATCCAAGGGCACCCTATCAAGAAGAAAGAGTTCCAAACCACACTAACTATTCAGTCAGTCAAACTTGCAGCCTCCTTTGACTAGACTTGAGGGGAAGACTTATGATGCGGTGATGAAGAGGGGTCCCATCAAAGATGGGCCAAAGCAAGGAAGGTCAGCTTACGTGGAGGCCAAGGTCAAAATGGTCAAAGGCCCCGATCGAGCGGCTGGCCGGGCAGGATGACCAGATGAACAGGAAGCTCGAGTGGCCAAGCAAGGACGCTGAACGACTAGCCCAATAATCGTAGATGGAGTCGATAGGTAATCGACAATCCACTATGTGCTAGTCTCACCGATCGGACTACATGGCTGGTCGGACGAAGGTAACCAGTGACAATCGGGAAACAAAGAAGGAGACGAGTCAGTAGATCCGAGGGACACGACCAAGTAGGGGTGCCTCGATCGAGCAGATGCGTATCGACCTACAGTGGACCCCACCTAGGTATCTCGTCGTATCCTTTTGGAGGTTTGCGTCACTGACAAAGGAGCATGTTTCGTAAGCATATTACTTTGGAAGCTTCTAGTCTGTCACATCAGAAATATACATGCTTGCTTAAGGAAAGGTATTGGGGATACTTTTTGACTTGCCTTTTCATAGAACACTTGGAAAATGTGCGCACACTTTAAGATGTGTGCATAGACACTACATTGGCTTCTATAAAAGCGAGGTTCCCATCTACAGGAGGAGGTATGCGCAACTTCATCATTCTACACTTTCTTCTCTACAGCATTTCCACTGTTCTTTACATTGTTAGAGACTGACTTGAGTGTCAGAGGATCAATATCGGAAATCCCTTCCTGGACCAGCACTGAACCTTTTGTGTTGCAGGACCATGTGGAGTCTTCACTTTGTTAACCTTCAAGTCACATCCCCAGCTTGTCATCTTCTCCGTTTTCATATAGGATCATGCACATACATAACAATGTATTCCTTCATCTCTAATTCATTATCTGCCACAAGTATGTACCAATAGCCAACACACATAATGCCTATACATATAGATTATTTGTGGATCCACATGCAGACAGTTGGCTAGTACACGATGGTATTATCATTATAAAATTTGGAGGTCAAATCTTGGCTCTTAGTCGGGTGTCTGCCTTCCCCCATGTATTATTCAACTGCCCAAGGTTAGTAACCACACATAATTTACCTCAACTATGTTGGCCTAGAGATGGACTGGCAGAGATACTGGGGTGAATGAATCACCTTATGCCACCATAAAGATTATATGTGACATAAAGAAGTCATTTTGATTATGGGCAAAAATTGTAAAAATCAAAAGGCCTTCCAATTTTTCCAAATCATGAAAGGATATCCCTCACTTTCAGTTTTTATCAAATGGACATCCCGCTCCATCAAAAATCTATGTATAATTAACTAATTGTCATCTAGTCTACTTTCCAATTATTATCTCCCATCTATATTTCTTGCATAAATCCTAAGTCGGGGTCACATTGTAACAACTATGAAACTATAGTTGCTATAGTATTGTAGCAGCTACGGTTTCGTAATTGCTATAACGTGAATGTTAGATAAGAAGGTTGAATCTATGTTGTAGCAGTTATGAAACTGTCACTGCTATAATTGTTGCAGTAGTTATGATTTTGTAGTTGTTACAACGTTAATGGTAAGTGAACAGGGTTGCTGTAACGTGAATATTTTTGAGCTAGTTAAGTATAGGTAGTAACAACTATAAAATCATAATTGTTATAACGCGCGCTCCTAATTTAGAATTTAGGCAGGAAATATAGATGGGAGATAATAATGAACAGTGTATTAGAAGACAATTGGATAATTATAAATAGGTTGCTAGTATAGTGGGACGTTTTTAATAAAAAAAATTAAAGTGAGATGCCTTTTTTATTATTTTAAAAATGGAGATTTCTCAAAAAGTGCACCCAACCTTTAGGATTACCCAAAAGATATCCAAAGATTTTAGAATGTCCAAAAGGCATACCTCTTTCATTTTACCTCTACGATAAAATTGGCTTTTTCTTCTCTTTCCTCTTCTTTGCATGCAATAATTTCTTTTTTTTTCTTTCCTCATAAATTAAATTAAACTAAATTTTTCTCTTTTTTTACATGCATGTAGCTTCTCTTTCCTCTTAAATTAAATTAAACTAAACTTTTCACTTTTTTATACATGCATGCAACAACTACGGTGGTGCTTATTTTTAAAAATCAATAACATATTCTAATTATACAAGCACTACTATAGTGTTACTTATTTTTAAAAATCAATAGCATATTCTAATTATACAAGAATTACTGTGGTGTTTGTTTTTTAAAACCAACACCACGGTGGTATTGGTTTCTAAAAATCATATTTGGATTCTGGAGCACTGCAGAAATCCACAAGAGTTGGAATACATCCAATCGGAGTTTTTTAGGTCCATCAATAAATTTTGATCAAAATCCATTGATAAACCTAGAGGATTTGAATTTTAGAAAACTTGAAATGTAAATGGAAAAGGATAGTGCAGTAAAAATATTTATGGTGTCCATGCCTAATTCTAACATCCCTACGATATGTTATGTGTATGTGTCAATTACCTTAAAGTCATAAATTCTGAAAAAAAAAAATTATCACTACTGTTAATGACTTCAAGATGATATTTTTGGGCACATATAGACTCCAGGACACTTCAGAAACATGTAGGACTTAAGATGAATCTAATTGAAACTCTCTAATTCCATCAATAGATTTTAACTGAAACCCTTTGATGGATCTGAAAATACTTTAAATGATATTTTTTAGGCTTAAAATTAGGCTGATATGGGTTTCACCATAAAAAAAAATATAGATCTCTTAACAAGTTTCAATTCAAATCAAAGAGCTCCTCATTCCGAAACTTGAGTCAAAAGTTCTGGCTTCCACAAACAAGCATTTGGTACATACATACACATAACTTATCATAGGAATATCAGTTTTAGACATGGACACCATTGTAGGACCAGTGCGTGTTGATAGGGGGTGAATATCAATCCGTTCTTTTTTGTCTTTTCATTGTGTTTGTTCAATCTATCAGATTAGTGGTAGCGGAATATACAAAATAAAAGAATGAAAGATGTTAGTACCCTAAGCTAGTTTTGATATGACCAACCAAATCAGGATAGGTCTTGCTGGTGTTTAACTTTTGTGTCTAAGTGTGCAGGAACTTAGGAGCACAAGAAGTCGAGCGAAAGACGCAGCTAGTGAGAAGGATGACACAGGAGAGAGTTAACAGACTTGGTGCATCAGAGGGATGAGGCACTGCGGAAGAGTACGCTGACCGATGAGAAGGAGGCACGAGGTGTTTCCGAGAGACGAGAAGCCGGAGCAGAAGGTTGCTCGAGAAGGCTAGAAAATAAGTTCGGATGAGCCCTATTCCGGATGACCAAAATCACCCAAATAAGCGGAGCCGTAGCAAAAGACCTGAACCCAAGAGAGCAGAAACGGAGTGGAAGACCCGGACTAAAATGTCAATGGGAGTTGACTTTTGGGTTCAGGAACCTGGACCAAGTCCAGGAGCTCGGATGGTCTAAGTGCCCAGACCCCCTGGGCGCCTCACCCAGCAGGGGCCTCATCTACATGATCCGAGCACCCGGAACCCTTCCGGGCACCTAGAATTGAAAGTTTAGCCAAACATTTGGCATGAGCCATTACGACGGGGATAAAATTTTATCCCCTTCCAGGCACCTCGATCAGGGCTATAAATATAGCCCTGATCTCAAGAACTAAAAACAACATTTATAATTAATTCTATTTGATTTTATATTTGTAATTGTGAGTTTTAACTGCTATAAGAGGCTTCGCCGCCCAAAGAAAATATTAGTGAGCTTTCAACTTACTTGGATTTGCAAACAAGTAATTCTTTGTGTGCCTCTTTTTTTCAGTTTACTTCTTAATTTCTTTTATGCAAATGTCTATTTGTATCAAGCTATAAAGATCGAGAAAAGTGCTTTTATTTTTATAGGGTTATTCACTCCCCTCTAGCCAGCCATCAAGGAACATGCAAATGGTGTTAGAGCCCAACAGTTTCAAGAGGACTAATTGTCGAACAAAGCACAAGAGATGGTCAGATCGAGCATCTACCCACCGAAGTTCAAGGGGGAATTTCTGAGTTGGAAGAAAAAGATGGAGGTATTCTTTAAGACAAATTTTGATTTACTATTAATAATGAAATTTAGTTTTGTAGCACTAGAGGGCAAAGAAGAATACCAATGGACGAAGAAGGAGCAAGCCGACTTTGTGGCAAATGACAGAATAGAGTTTTATCTGCTTAGCATCTTACCACCTCAAGAAGTCAACCGGATCGGAGCCTACAAGTCAAAAAAGGAGCTATGAGAGAAATTCCTAGAACTACACGAAGGGACCTCGGAGGCACAACTCGCGAGACGAGATCTGCTCAGGAACTAGATCAGCAACATCAAATTAGAGGAAGGTGAAACCATTGTACACCTTCACTCAAGAATAAAGGAACTCATCACCAGATTCACGAATCTCAGAGAAAAGGTAACCAACCGAGATTCGCTAAGGTACGTACTTAATGCATTTCTTAGGACTTTTGAATGAGCATCATTAGTAGATGCTTATTATATCTCTAAAGATCTAGAAGTAAGTACTTTAGAAGAGTTATTTTCAACTTTTGAAGTTTATGAAACAAGATGTGTATGAAGAAAGAGCCTAAGCACAACATTGCCTTAAAGGCAAAAATGGACGAACCAAATTCTGGATCTTCTCTCGATGATGACGAAACGATGTTCATAGTAAGAAAATTTAAAAACTTATTTAAAATTAATAAATTTAATCAAGTCCAGGATAATAGAAAAAAAAAAAAGAAAGATAAGATGCTACCACTGTAATAAGAAGGGCACGTGAAAGACAACTATCCTAAATTGAAGAGCAAGGACAAGAACAAGGATAAGGAGAAAAACAAGAAGTCAACTCAGACCAAGTATAATCTAAAGGCGACGTAGGACGAAATGTCGTCTGAGTCAGAAATCTAAGTCATCGTCGGACTTGCGTTAGTGGCAAGTCACCAGGAAGATGAAGATGAAGCAAGCTTATCCTCAATGAACATTAAGAGCATCGATGAAGGGGGAGCAAAGTTAGAAGGAAGCAGCACTACTTCAGGGGGAGTTTCAAATTATATGATCGACAAGGTAAGTCAAGTACGATTCCTACCTCCTGATAAGTTATTTCTCTTTATAAAATGTTATCAAAAAATTCTTGTAAATTAGAAATAGAAAATAAAAAATATTAAAAGAAAATAGTGAGTTAAAAGGAACTATAGCAATGATTTGTCGATTAGAGGATTTTGACAAAATAAAATTAGAAAATAAAAATTTTAAGGAATAAATATAAAATTTGAAAAATTCTGCATGTTCCACTTACATTTCTTCAAAATTTAGAAATAATTTAGGACTTAAGTGGCATCTTTGATATCACATGGGCCAAATTAGAAAAATATCATAGAAATATATCCCTAAGAAATTTTTAATTAACCCAGTAGGTAGGAACTTATATTGGGTTCCAAAAATATGCTTAGATTAAATTGTAATATTTTAAAGTTAGACTTAGGCTTTTAGAAAGAAAATTAAATATTTAATTTCTTTAAAAGGCTATATCTAAAAGTGGTTGTTGTTCCAATAACCAAGAAAGCCTAGTGCCTCGTCATAGCTTGGAAGATAATTACTAAAATGAATATTTAATTGACTAACGGTTAAGCATTTAATTAAAAATGATCTAATGCTTTAAAATAAATTGTTTGTCCAAATTTCTGTTAGAAATTATTTAGAAGTTAATTTTTTTTATCACTTAACTGTATAAAATTTTTAAAATATTTTCTATTATTTTTTTTTTTGCAGAGTTGCTTCAAACATTTTTTTTTAAAAAAAAATTATGTTTACTCAACCCCTAGTAATTTTTTAAAAAAATATTTTTCAAAATTCGTTATAAGATTCCAGATTTTTCAAAAAAAATTTAAATTTTCTGAAAAATAGTGTTTCCCTTATACTTTGTTTTAGATTTATTTTTCAAAGGATTTTCAAGTGCCTTATTTTTAATGTAATCAAATGAGGAGAAGTGAAGATTAAGTCTAGGGGGAGGGTATCATTAATTTTTGCATATTATTATTTATAAAATTTACCTTGCTATTATTATCTGTTTATGTTTTTTTCCCTAACTTAACTTGCATTGTTTATATAAAAAATGAGGAGATTGTTAGTACTCCAAGGTAATTTTGATGTGATCAACCAAGTCAAGTTAGGTCATATTGGTATTCAACCCCTGTGTCTAAGTGTGTAGGAATTTAGGAGCACAGGAAGTCGAGCAAAAAAACAGCTAGCGAGAAGGACGACACGGGAGAGAGCATTCGGGCTCGGTGCATCTGAGGGACGAGGCACTGTGGAAGAGTACGCTAGCGGGCGAGAAGGAGGTGCGAGACATTTCCGAGGGATGAGAAGCCTGAGCAGAAAGTTGCTCGAGAAGGCCGGAAAATGGGTTCGGGTGAGCCCTATTCCAGATGGCCAAAATCATCCAAGTAAGCGGAGCTGGAGCAGAAGACCCGGACCCAAGAGAACGGAAACAGAGCGAAAGACCCAGACTGAAAAGTCAAGTAAGGGTTGACTTATAGGTCCAGGCACTCAAACCACCTGGGCGCCCGCCTAGCGGGGGCCCCATCTACATAGTTCGAGCGCTCGAAACCCTTCCGGGCACCCAGAATTGAAAGTTTAGTTAAATACAATGTGGCGCGAGCCGTCGTGACAGGGATAAATACAGCCCTTGGAACCCTTCCAGCCGCCCCGATCAGGGTTATAAATACAACCCTAATCCAAGAAGCTAAAAACAACACTTGTAATTGATTCCATTTGATTTTAGCATTGTAATTGTGAGCTTTGACTGTTGTAAGAGGCTTCTCCGCCTGAAAGAGACATTAGTAAGCTTTCAACTTTCTTGAATTATCAATCCCCTGATTGCAAACCAAGTAATTCCTTGTGTGCTTGTATTTTTAGTTTACTTCTTAATTTCTTTTATACAAATGTCTATTTGTATCAAGCTATAAAGATAGAGAAAGGTGCTTTTATTTTTACAGGGTTATTCACCCCCTCTAGATGACCACCAAGGGACCTACAAAAGACTCACAGGATATACTTGGCTCTCAAGCCTAGGGTCAGTATGTCCAATACCTACGCACTCAAACTTGAGTCCACTAGTGGTATCTTTTCAGAAAGCTTTCGGAAGCAAAGAAACTCATCTTATAGTTTTAGCACAAAAAATATTAAAATATAGCACAACTTGTAAAATAAATACAAACAAATATTGTTGTTGATCCGGAAGTCCTGAGTGCAACACACCCATCTTGGAGCTTCCTCAGCCGTAGAGCTACACTGCAAGTTCGTTTGAATGCAGCGACAGAAAGTATAATGAAAGAAGTGTTGTCCTTGAACATAGAGTCTTCGTCTCCTTTTATAGAGTTAGATCAAATTCTTATTTGGATCAAGCCTTATCTTTATGCACATCATCTGATTTATCCTTATCCTCATCCACATCATAGAGTTGAACTTGATTTTTTCCACGTTAGCTTCCATGTTAACCTGCCATGTCAACATCTTTGACAACTCAACAATCTGGTCAACCTAACCCAGTCGATCGACCAGACCAATTTTCTAGTTGATTGAACCCAGCCAAGTCACCGATCCGAGTCCGAATTCAAAATCAGTTAATCAAACCTGATCGATCTACTGATCCTTGGGATTGGTCTATAGAATCTATTTGGTCTACCAAACCGATTTGGGTTTGGTTCAACCCGAGCTAAGTTCAGTTTACTCCAGACTTGGTTTGGATGCATTTAGTTTGTGTCTATTTACTTCTTTAGTCTTGCTTCCAACTCTAGGTTCTTGCAAGACATACATATAAATACAAACATGCAATCTAGCCTAATTCTGTAAGTCTATCTAACTTACTAGACTTACCTTTTGCTTGGGGTCAACTCCTTCACAACTTTACCACCTAAGGTCTACTCCTTAATATTTCACCTTGCTGAGCCTCTAGTCCTCCAGACCTATTTAGACTTTTGCTCAGCTTGATCTTGACCCTCGAGACTTTCCACTAGACTTCCGGTCCTTTGACCTATCTAAACTTCTAGCCTGGTATCCTCGATCCTCAGGACTTTCCACCCGATATCCTTGATCTGCCAAGACTTCCTGCCCAATCATTCTGACTAAGGCTTCCTTGTCTAACCTCTTGTTAGGATTAGTCACTCAGTAGATTTCTCACTTATCTATCCTCTAGTTAAGATTTTCCCTTGTCTAACCTCCAGTTTGGACTAATCTGTCTAACTTCTAGTTAGAACTTCACTCACATCCATTATGTCTAAACATCAGGTCTTATTTGGATCAACCCTTAATCAAACTAGCCAGACTCAAGTACATTGTCAAATATCAAAACTTTGGAGACTGATTGTACCAACAAAAATTATTTCATTGCACTATCCTCTTCCATTATATATAAACTTTTTAAAAATTAAAATCTCTTAGGTCCATCAATGAGTTTTGGTCAAAACACATTAATGGACCTAGAGAGTTTTGATCGAACTCATTCAAAGTACTACAGGTTTTTGAAGTACCCTAGAGTCTATATATACCCAAAAATATTAGCTTGAAGCCATTAACAACAATGATCAAAATATTTTTAAAGTTTAGGACTTTAAGATAATTGACATATACGTATAATTTATCGTATGTATGTTTGAACTAGGTATAAACGTCATAAATACCTTCACTATATTACACTCTTCTATTACATGTTAACTTTTTAAAAATCAAAATCTCCTAAATCCATCAATAAGTTTTAGTTAAAATTTATTAATTATGACAAAAGACGAATATGCTCGCCCTCGCCAACCCGTCCCAGTGCCAACACGGAGGAGGTAAATCACGGGCAGCTACTAGCCTTTGGAATAGTGACTAACATATAAGGGAGGTATTTATCTCGGCTTTGCCGAAATTCGAACCTCATACCTCATTGTGGCAACATCTCATGTGCTAGCCACTAGACCCATCCGAGAGAACAAGTTAAAATTTATTAATGGACCTATAGAACTTTAATTAGACTTATTATAACTCTATAAATTTTTATAGTGCTCCGGAATCTAAATATATTTTCTTTATTGTTTTTAAAAAATCAACCATAATGATGTTCAAATTACAGTATTGGTCTCTAAAGTTCAGTACTTCAGTACTACAGTAATGTTGATTTTTAAGAATTAATTTTATGATGTTGATTTTTAAAAATTAATACAGTGATGGTGCTGATTTCTAATATAAGTACCATAGTAGATTTTTAAAAACAAATACTACTATAGTGCATAAGTTGTATTAATTTTTAAAAATAAACTTTTTAGTAGTTATTGTCGTAGGCATGTGATGAAAAGACGATTAGCTCGCCCAACGGTCCCGCTAGTTGTTAGAGGCTTGCATGTAAAGAAGGGAGACAAAGAAATCTAATCAGCCAAGAGAAGGAAAAGAAAGATACACGCAAAGGTAAGATAAAAACAAAAAAAAAATCCAAAGTCAACTTTCATAGAGAAATAAAATGAAATCTCGAGACGCGTCTTCCGGGCTTTCTCAAATTTCGGGACATCTTTTGTGCAATCTCATATTTCGACGCGCCCTTTAGAAATTGCCGTTTAAAAAATAAGGGCGTTGTATGTTTTAACTTTTAACTTTATCCTTTAATTATTATCTGCTCAGCAAAAGTACATCGATCTCAACCAAAAGTCATCTCCATTATTATTTTTCCCTTGCCACTGTTCTGCCCTATCGTGCTATTAAACGCCAAGAAACATCCATATTGAGGACATGGCATGGTCACTTTGTCTTCTCCCTTCACGAGGATACAAAATTAAATGGGTAGTAGGGTCGACAGCCCTTTGATTGATGCCATAAGATTCACGTGCCCTAAAACCTCACAAAGGCAGACCATTTAAGTTAATGCCCATCATGTGACCACTCAACCACTCGAACCAATTGCCCACCATCGATGGAATGAGAGATTCCCATACCTTACAAACATTGCAGGGACAGTACCCTTTCAAATGGTTTAAATTATGTGGACGGCTCAACCACCCAGCTGAACATATAATTAAAGTGTTTTTTTAATCTTGGTATAGATACTATAGTCATAAAAGTATTTAGATTTATAAATTAACAAGAGAATTAGAGTTTGAAAAGAGAGTAAAAATAAAAAAGGCATCTTTTTTAAAAATCATCAAAGGAACACTCACTTTGATGTTTTATAAAAAGGGTATCCTGCCCCACCAACTTGTCTTATAAAATAACATAATTATCCTTCAGTGCATTATTTTCATTATTATTTTCCATCTATATTTTCTGTATAAATTAAGAATTGAGGATGCTTTATAAATTATAGTTTCGTAGTTACTACAATGTGAATATAGATGAATAATGTTGAATTCACATTGTTGATTAAAATTAACTATATAGATCAAAGTAATATTTTTCTATATATTTTGTATCCAAATAAACATACTAGTAACAAAATTCTAAAGAATAAAAGTTAAAAAACTATAACGAATAGAATCAAACGTATAAAGAAAAAAAATCGAAGAACTCGCATTCGCATTGTAGCAATTACAAAATCACAACTCATAATATGTATAACATCTACCTTTTCATAGCTACTACAACACACCAACCAATTTAAAAACTTAGACAGGAGATATAATGAAGTAATTGCAGACAGTTGAACAGTGGAAGTATGGATGTAAATCAATCAAGCCGCTCATGAGCTATTCGAATCTCAATTCGATAAAAGTTAATTTAATGAGGCTCGTTAAGATAAACAAACCAAGTTCAAGTTTCACAATACTCGGCTTTGAATATGTTCGCTAGTAAACTCATGAATCAACTTTTAAATGAAAAAATAATAATTTTGAAAAAATGATATGCATAGAGAAGGAATCTCAGGGAAATGCTTAAAGATAGACACATAATATGATGGGACCCACAAAAAATTAAATGGTGGACCATGAATTTATGTGTCTATCTCTGAGCATTTCCTTAAGATTTTTTCATGTGCATATTAAGAATGTATTTCTAAATGATGATCTTCATAAAGAAGTTTATATTACACCTCCTTCTGATGTTTCATACTAATCTAGTGAAGTTTACATGCTTCCTAAAGTGCTTTTTGATCTCCAACAAGCAACTCGTGCTTGGTTTCAGAAGTTCTCTATAGTTATTACTGATATACGTATTTTATATAGCGTTTTTTATATATATTTTGACACATCTTTTGATCTATTGTGTATGCTTATATTTCATGATATCATCCCTTTATGCTTCATTTTGATACTTTCTTATTTCGGAGAACTGCTTTCATGTATTTCTTTTGATAGAGTACAAAAATGAGTAAAAATACAGATTGAAGATCAATGAATTGAAGTTCACATCCTACCACAGTTCCCATGCCAGTCAGTACGAGCCATGCTTCAATCGGAAAACCAATCCAGCGCCCATGCTACCGGCACGGGCCATGCTCTAATCAGCTGAATTGACCATGGGCGCCTGTGGCCGCTAGCACGATCTATGTCCAATGCTTCTCTACTTTAGCCAAATTTGACACGGCCATGCTCTGTTAGGCCAACTCCACTATACAGCCACCGCGCCAAACAAGGGCGCCCGTGCCGGTCGACACAACTCATGTCGAGCACTCCCCCTTTGCCTATAAAAGACTGATCTCATCCCCTTGAGAGAGGATCTCGATTTGGAGTCGTCCTAGAGCTCCAAGGTGACTTGAAGAGACAATTTGGAAGGGGTTTGACACCGTCTATGCTTGGAAGATAGATCGGGAGAATCAAGAGGAGAAATCTCATGACGAGCTTAAGCTTTTCTTCTCAATTTCTGAATTTCTGAACTTGTATCTAAATTGTCGCCATCTGATAGATTCTTAATTCTAGGATTAGGAATTAGTCCTTTGTGATGCGAATACTCTTTTAATTAATCTATTAATATTTGATCTTCCTTATTCAATGATGAGTTGATTTGTGATCCGAATTCCGAATCTATTATATAAATATGATTTCGATATCAAAAGCATGAGATTTGTATTTCATAAGGATTTGGGGATGAACCGAAAGGCGAACCCAATCCTCCGACTAGTAGAAAACTGAGACGTGGAGAGTTGCCCACGAAAATAGATTTGTATACTGTGAGGAGCAATGGACTGTCATTGATCTTAATGGATCATTCCCAGTTCAATGTCACAAAAATAGGAGAAGGGTTAGTTGAGGTTCGTGGGATCTCATGACAAGATCTCCTTAGGGAAGTGACCCCTAATTTAAACTGCTCTGAAAGTAGGCAATGAATTGAAATTGATACGTCAGTATAGTTCTAAAAGTTTATATTAGATAGATAGGATAGTTTATCTATATAAATTAACATTAAGAATAGAAAACCTAAAGTAAACCAAGTGTTTATTAACATAATTGTGAAATCAAGATTCTAGAATTATCTTCACAAATAGATTTTTTTCAATTTACACTATCTTCTTCTTGATAATCCTTATCCCTCGTAGAATTGTACCATGGCACTTCACCACTCCCTTGAGTTCCTCTACGTCTTAACCGCTCCCTGTGGGAGCATTTTTCCAAATTGACATAAAATATTTAATTTAGCTCGATTAATTTTTTTATTAGATTAAATTGGAAAATATTTTTAACAGACGGCCTATTAAATCAGTATTTGCAGATCAAGTGTCCATTAAAAAAAACATTTAATTCGTCGAAATTTTATATATATATATATGAAATTAAAAAGGCGCTTTCGTACTGATGTACGCAACGCCCACTGTTCTAATATATTTTTTTTATTGTTTCAGGAATATTTTTATTTAAATCGTGGTAAACCGTAGGGTACACCCACTTGTTTAAGAATATTCGGAGGCGTCCCATCTTTAAAAAAACACATCTATTATCATCTTTATTTCGAAAATGACCTTTCAGTTTCAGTCTAATAAATAGTCATCTAGCTGATTGATTAAATATTATTTCACTTGTTTAAGTAGCTAATCAATTATTTAATAATCGAATTCCGATATAATACAAAGATTTTGAGGATGATAACCCTAAGGGTATATTTGATTGGGGGTTATTGTTGATAACTTTGGTTATCTATCCAAGATTATCAATAAAATCTTTGTTTGATTTAGGTAATCAACGATTCTCAAGTTATAATGTATGCCTGACACGTCAGTAATTTGGGCATTCAACTCGGAATCGGAAAACCTGAGAAAAATGAGGTTTTTCTTGATTCCAGGGTTAACGACTTTTTTTAGACAAAATTAGCCTCTAATTTTTATCCATTGTGATAAAAGTAACCCTACAAGTTTATCAAATATCAATCTGTCACCGACGCTAGAAAACCCAAGCGACTCCCACCCCGTGTTCACGTGTTCTTGACTCACAGAAACCTAGCGCGGTGATCCTCCTTGTGGTGAATCTCCTTGCGGCGATCCTCCTTGCGGCGATCTAGCAACGTTCTTCCTTGTCGCGAAGCCATCCCCACTCGCGAACTCTTTCCCCCTTCGCGAAGAGCCCTAGCGGCTTCCCCCTCGGAAGGCGTCCCACTCACGAGCATTCCCCACTCCTCTTCTTGAAAAAGGTATGATCTTCAACCTGCGTTTGCATGGAGAGACATCTTAAAGTAGGTCTACTAGCTTCATGGTACTTCATCCAAGGAAAAAAATGGAAAACTTAGATCATTGTGCTTCCTTAGTTAATCAACAATAGGTGAACAAAGATCATTCACAATTTCACAAGGTTTGATTTGACAAAAAATGTCATCTGATTTTTTTCGATTTTGATGTATGGATCCATGGCAGTAAGGTTTGTCCAACTTGTTTCATATGAAAATCCCAAGGAACATAGTTTAACCTGATTTAACTCAATAATTTTCACAACCTGACCAAATTTAACTGATTTTTTTTTCAATCTTATCAATAGTAACATACAATAATGATGAAATTAAAATATAATTGTAAAATTAGCTACATGAAATTAACATGATTTCACAAAACCAGTTTTGCTGGATTGACATATGAAAGCATATTTTAATTTGACATATTGACTTGGTTAATGCAAGTTTTCTTTTGTACAGATTTGATGGGTTGGGTAACGTACAATGTTAAATGATAAATTGTTATGAGTTATCAAAAGTTACCATTATTATTGAGATTAAATGGTCAAAACATTTGTATTTGTCGTAGTAGGATTGTTCGATCAACAAAGTCAAAATGGTATGAAAATAAATAAAAAGAGCAAATATTGATCATTTTACATTAAATTTCAAATGGCGCTCATTCATGATAAGTTTGCATTATGTTTTGTTATATTTAAAACTATTATTCATCATCTTATCTGTCCATTTCAACAATTTTGTATGATATTAGTTTTGAAAGCCAAAAACTAACAAAGAGGTTTATGTTTTGTATTATTAGTTTTGTTGGACCTTTAACTCTCTTGTTCTACCGCATATTTTTTATTTTTCTAGCGTGCTAGTTTAATGTTTGGTTTAACTTGCAAAAATGATTAATGTCCTATTGTAAGTCCAACTTGTAAATAGAATTCTTGTTTGAAATAAAATTTGTAGGTTTCTATTCAGTATTATTAATTAGTTTTCCAGTTTTATTAGAAGTTGGGATTTTCCACCTTGCTAATTTACTATTTGGTTCATTGTCATATTTACATGATAGGCTGATATGGCTCGATTAGCAATAAGGCAAGAGATGAAGATGATTTATGTACTCATTATGTGCATGAAGATGATTGAAACCAAGTTATTTATGCTTTTATCATTGACAATGATCTTATCTAACAATATTCGTCATTCGGTTAAATCTTTATAAATATCTTTTAATTGATCTTAGTAGCCAGTTGAATTAATAATAATAACACTAATACTAATAATAATAATAAATAAATAAACAAATATTTTTATTAGCCTCCATAGACTGATATATCGATTTTTAAGAGATGTGAAATATCTAATTAGTTATCTCAGCCTCTTCTTATTATTACTGAACAAAATTTTTATAATTTATCCCCCTTCTAAACAATGAGAGTCATTCTACTGACCCAACGAGAGATTAAATTAAAGGGCTGATTTCATCAATTAAATATTTTAATAAAAGTATTTAAGTTAAGGAAGTGGTCCTTTAATCAAATATATTGATCATGATTACCCTTTGTGAGCTCAGATTATTATTGGTAAATGTTCTATGATTTTATTTATACCTTCTGTTTGAGTTCAAATTAATCCTGTCAATTTTATAAAGTCGTCAATTGTGTTTGAAGGCTATAAGCCGATAAATTAGAAAAATATACCATTTGATAAATATTTTAAAGTAGAACCCATGCACCCTTAAGTATTTTGCAACTTTGGATGTCTTTTGATAAAACATTATTATCAAAATGAACACATACATTCACATCACCGTGAATAACCTTTTTAATTTAGTAATTTTATATTCACTTTTCTAATAAAGCCTCCTTCAATTAAGATCAATTAAGATGTAATCGAGTCGAGTTGAGTCGAACCGAATTCTTGAATATTTGAATTTGATTTTTTTTATAATCGAGCCGAGCTCAAGTTTTATTTAATAAATATATTCATGATTCACGAACTTATTTGAGTTTTTATCGAGCCTAAACAAGTTTAATAAATATAAATTATAAATTTAAATATTTATTAAAAACTAAATTATATATTTAGAGAAAATTGTAATATTCTTATTAAAATTTATAATTTTATTCTAATAAATAAATGTAATATATTTGTTTATATTTTTCATAAGCAACAACAATTAGAGTACAAACAGTCATTATTTTTATAACAAAGACAAATATTTTCTCATAATTTATGTTATACTTCTGAGAATAACCTTTAGCAACAAAATGAGTTTTGTATCATTTAATAGATCCATCAGATTTAGTTTTGATCTTATATACCTAATGAGAACCAATGGTATGTTTTCCTGCTAGCAACGATATCAAATCTCATGTATGAGTCTGATGCAGAACAATTACTTCCTTAGCCATAGCATTCTGCCAAAGTGAATTAAGAACAACTTCTCTATAAATATAGGCTCAGAAAGATAATGAGCATATGCAATAAATAAAACATAAGAATAAGAATAACAAGAGTAAATAAAATCTGGTAGTTTAGTAGACTTACGAACATGAGTGGACTAACGACGGTGGAGAGAAGGATCATCCACAATTTCAGGAGATAATTGGGTAGTGGCAGAAAGAGGAGCATGTGGAGCAAGTATATCGAAAATTAAAGTACCAGATAACCAGATTCATTTGAGCTACCAGTGGGAGTTGTGTGTGAAGCATCCTCAGTGTCGATATTGAAAGGATTAATGCAAAACAAATATGATTTTGTCATATTATACGAACTAGCTGGAATAGAAAAGAATGAAATATACTTAAGAAACACAACATGATAAGAGACATACAATTTTTAACTAATAGAATCAAAACAATGATATCCTTTTTGACTAACACCATAACCCAAAAAGACGCACAAAGCAGACCAACGAGCTAACTTATTATGCTCGACATGTAAACAAAGGATGAAACAAGTACAGTAAAAAAACATACAAAAAGGAATAGGCAAGAGCATGCTCATACAATTTTTCAAAAGGTGATAAGGTTGAATTATATGAGGTTGAAATTTTATTAATCACGTGAGCAATAAAATAGATTGCTTCCCCACAAAAGACACTAGAAATACCGACAGACAATAATATGTTATTTCAACAAGATGCCTGTATTTCTGTTTAACCACATCATTATGTTCAAGAGTTCTTTTACACGAGGTTAGATAAATAGTACCATCAGAAGTAAGTAAATGTGAATAGTCATTCGAAGTGTATTCACTCCCTAAATCATAATGAAAATACGTTATAAAATTAGAATGTTGAGTTTTGACAAGAACTTTAAAATTGTTGAAAATGGTTAGATAATCAAATCTATATTTCGTATGATAGACTCAAGAATAATGAATGCAATCATTAATAAATGGAACATAATATCTTAACCCCCCCCCCCCCCTCCCTTTATAGGAATAGGAGAGGGTTTCTACACATCAAAATGGATAAGATCAAATGGTGTAGAAGAAAATGATAAGATAAAAAATTTGGTCAGTTACAACTACTACAATCAGAAATATTATAATTTTTTAAAGGTCCTAAAACTCCTATAGAAGCTAAAAACTACAAATGAGACGCTGAAACATGACCTAAACAAGAGTGTCATAGATAAAAAGTAGAAGATGAACGACTCAGACGAAAAGATAATAAATCCACACCTGAAGCTATAACTTCTAGTATTTTGAGTTGATCTAAAACATAGAGTCCTCCTTGCCTACGGTCTGTCCCAATTAGCCTCTTAGATCGCGAATTCTGAACATAATAATTGAATAAAGAAAAAAGAGACTAAGTATCCAGACTCACATAATTGACTAATAGAAATAAGATTTAAAGTAAGACTCAGAATATAATAAATATTAGTAAAAGATAAATAAGATGTAACAATTGAACCAACACCTACTAATAACATAGGAGTACCATCAGCAGCCATAATAGATATAAATGAACTGAGAGAAAAAGAAACAAAAAAGATAAATTATATGACATATGATAAGAGACACTAGAATCCAAAATCCACAAAAATGAAAATATACTTAAAATACCAAATGATGATAAATCTATATAAGAGGAAGCTAACATGACAGAGGGTTGTGAAGTAAGAAATTGTTGAAACTACTCCAACATATACGAATCAAATTTTCATGAAATATATGTACGACCAGACATGGTGACAGAATCAATAATACTCAGAATAACCAAACTGTATGGATAATTTCTATCCGCGAAAATTGGTATCAAGACGACCCTAGTCACATGAAAAACCTAAAGTAGAGAAGGACATCATCATAGTGATCGGCAGCATAGGGTGTCAGTGCCAAAATCAGCAAAAAAGGAAGTACGTGCTGAAATCGATAACACATATCGGCATCGAAATCAACAAAAAAGGACATCAGTGCCAAAATCGATAGAAAAGGATATCGGTGTTGTAATCAACAACAGTAGTAGGAGGCGACATGAGCAACAAGAAACAACAACAGGAGAGGTAGAAAAATTAGGTCAAAGAAGAATCTCGCTTTGATACCATATGAAAATTAAGAAAAGGAAAAAAGCTAGCCATATTATTGAATCAAAAAGAATATTAGAAATATAGAGTATAAAATCTTTTATAGCTCAATTAAGAAATCCTAAATCTCAAATAGAAAGGGAAAAAAAATTAAATTATCTTAAAACTTTAAACAAATAAATATATATATAATCTATATATATATATATATATATATATATGTGTGTGTGTGTGTGTGGAGAGATTGAGACACCCGACGAGATATTCCATATATATATATATATATATATATATGTGTGTGTGTGTGGAGAGATTGAGACACCCGACGAGATATTCCATATATATATATATATATATATGGAGAGATTGAGATACCAGATATTCCACACCCAATAGAAATTGATCCTAAGTCTATTGATAGTAACACGCTTATATAAACTAACAATATCAATCCGTGGAGGTTAATAAAAATATTTATTTATTTATTATTATTATTATTTTAATAATTCATATATTCAATTTTTTGAGATGATCGAATTGATTCTATAAAAAAATTTCATCGATTATTAAAATAAACTAAAAATATTCCTAAAGATTTATTTAAGTGATAAATATTCATATAATTATCATCTTATAATGATACCGTAAGTGGCATTCAAACTTACTTAACGGCTTTAAAGAACAATCCGGGACAATAAAAATATTTAATAATCTTTAACAAGTGAAATAATATTTAATCAATTAGCTAGATGACTATTAGTTAGGACTGAAAGGTCATTTTCAAAATAAAGATGATAATAAATGTGTTTTTGAAAGATGGGATGCCTCCAAATATTCTTAAACAAGTGGGTGTACCCTAAGCTTTACCACGATTTAAATAAATATTCCTGAAACAACTGAGATATTGGAACCGCGGGCGTTGCGTCCAGCAGTACGAAGGGTCCGGAATGCTAGTACACTGGTAGTCGGCCGTGTTCATCTCGAGATAGATTGATGGGATATTAAAGATGAGTATATTTATTTTTTATCATTATAAAAAGATATTTGTTTTATTTTGAGGGTAAATTTATATGCAATTTTTATTGACAAACATAATTTTGTATGTACTTTTCATTGGAAAAAAATTTTGTTTCCACTCCCTAATCTAATATACTTACCTAATTGCCCCTGATATTTTAAGTATAAAAAGTCTAAAAATGAGTATAAATCTTCTTAAATTCAGTACATTAAACTAGAATCTAGTACCATTCTTTTTCCACCTAATGGAAAATAAATAAATAATATACTAGATTTTCTTTAAATGGTACTCAATTGGATATAAAATATATTAGATTTTCTTTAAATGATACTCAATTGGATGAAAAATATACTAGATTTTTTTCAAATTGTACTGAATTTAGGAGGAATTATATTAAATAGGAAAAACGTCGTACTCAATTTAATAGAAAATATACTCGATTCTGATTTAAAATGTTGAATTTAATAGAAATTATACTCATTTTTAGACTATTTATACCTAAAAAAATATGAAGGGTAATTTTAATAGAAAATATACTCGAATATACTAGATTTTCTTTAAATGATACTCAATTGGATAGAAAATATACTAGATTTTCTTTAAATAATACTTAATTGGATAGAAAATATACTAGATTTTCTTTTTACATGGTGCTGAATTTAGAAGGAATTATATTAAAATAGGAAAAAAAATATGCTCAATTTAATAGAAAATATATTCGATTCTAATGTAAAGTGCTGAATTTAAGAGGAATTATACTCATTTTTGTACTTTTTATACCTAAAAAATTTGAGGGGCAATTAGGTCACAATATTTGCGTGAGGGAGTTGAAGCAAACAAAATTTTGTATGCAGGGAATAGAAATAAAGTTTTTTAGGAATGGAGATTATATGTAAAATTCAAGTTATGATTGAGAATTTTTCTCTACTTACCGTTATTTTGATAGCTATTTAAGGATAATGGACATTTTTATCTGAAAATATTGGATCTATGGTTTATTGTAAATATTTTTCAATTTATTTTAGTGTTCGATCACTATACTAATAAAAAAAATCAGCAGATAAAAAATAAAAAAAAGTCAATAAAATACTCTCACACGTAAGATAAAGTGATTAAGACGTAGCCGAGTAGAAAGTTATGACTTATCATTGTTCTCACATGTATGATAAAGCGGTTAAGATTGAGCGTAGGAGAAATTTATGATGTACCATGGTTCAATCTCATGTTAGGAAATATACTAGTGTTGGACAGTCGTGGGCTGAAATATCTCTCGATAGAAGAAGTTCCCTAGTTTATCTTCGCAAGAAGGCCGTTGAATCTGCAGTTGATGATTTACTATAGCGCTTTGATAATTTATCTTATAATCAATAGAGAGTTTTTATAGGGTTAGATAAGAATGTCAATTCGGATAGATTAGGTAAGATTAATTTTTTTTTTTAAAAAAAATCAATTGGAAATCGATCAGAATTTGAATTCAACCTAAAACTTCTAAATCCAAATCCGACTAACATGAACCCAACCCAAGTAATTCAAAATTCTTACCCAAAATGATTTTTTTAAACTATTTTTCTTAAATATTTTACTTTTATCTTAATACTTTATTATTATCATACCATATTAATATATAAAAAAATATCTTAATTTATAAAATAAAATTTAACTTAATCATGAAAAAATTCACTAAATCCGATCAATCCGACTGAAAATTTTTAACACAAAAATTCTCCGACCTAAATCTGATCTGAATCAACAAATATCAAATCTAAACTTAATTTTTTTCGGATCAATTTAAATTGGATCATCCGGTTGATTCATTTTTACATTAGTCGGATCAGTCGCATCTAGATCACGGGATATCTGAATTTAAAAAAAAACAAAAAATAGAGCACGTGAAAAATACTTGGAATTCTTAATTTTATTTGTATTAAAAAAGAAAGTTTCTTCGTTCTTTTTTCTATTGAAATGCTTCCGTTTCGCCTCCTTGACCTGCAAAGCGAGGAAGAAAACCATAAATCCGCGGGAAAAGGTACTCGTTTCGATTTAGGAATCACCTGTTGCTCCGCAGAGCTCCGCTAGGGTTCGCTTCCCACCTGCTTCTCCGCGAAGAGCGAGCTGAAATGGAGAAATCTGAGGGCGTGAAGAAGAAGGAATCGAGGTTGAACTCTCTCAGCAGGTACACTAATTCCTCTGTTTACGGATGATTCCGCCTCTCTGTTTTACTTTGCAAATTTCCCCCCTTTTGTTTCTTCTTTTTTCTTTCCTGCGATCCGAAGATATCGAACGATTTTTTAGGTGTTTCTCGATGCCAATGACGAATCGAGCGTGCGGCGCGTCGGATTCGGCGCTCACCATTTTATACGGTGGCGAGACTAGGGTTTACAACGCGATCCCCCCGGAAAAGGTTAAAATTTGCCCCTTCTTGCTGAATATCTGATATTTTTTGTTGATTGTTTTTGGGGGATGATCTTGGTGTTACCCGCTTTAGATCTTCTTTTGTGGATTGATGAATCGGAGTTGCAATTTGTTTGGGTGAATACTGAAGCAGGCGCAGATGCTAATGCTCATCGCGGCCGCTGCGGCTGAGGCCGGCAAGGTGATGACCATGGTAGGGCACAACGCAACTGAGTCGCTCGGGCCGATGCTCGCCAGATCTCTGTCACTTCAAAGCTCGACGGCGACGGTAGGACAGTCTGCTACTCCGGCCTCTCTCTTCATGCTCCAAGCAGGTATCTTTTTTCGATTTTTTATCAATATTTTCAGGAAAAAAAATTTAATCAATTTTTGTTGTTTTAGAACAATTCTTTTTAACATAACTAAATGAAAAAAATAATTAATTTCTTTGAAATAGGATTAAACAAAACACGTATCAGTATTTATTTATGATTTCTACAATATTTGCTTGATTGCAGAACTGCCCATTGCAAGGAGGCAGTCACTTCAGCGTTTCCTGGAGAAGCGCCGGGACAGGTTAGAGTTTCTTTTATTGCATACCGTCAAAGTAAATCTCTGATTTATTTTGTTGATTTAAGATTTAATTACGTGAGCAAATCAAAAAAAAAAAAAATGGAAATCAAACAGTGTGAACTAGGGTGCTTGCAGAATTATTTAGCTAAAATAAGGTGGCAAGCTGTTTTAAGCACGTAAGGATAACATACATAACACTGCAGCACTAACGCTGTCATTTGGTTGATTGAAGAACAACAAAATCAAAATGCACTGGCTAGGTAATGCCATGAGTCAGTGACCTTTTCTTTAATTTTATGGCTGTCACTGCTAGCAGTTTCAAAGTAGAATAAAGCATTCACAAGACATGCAACTTTTACGCAATAAAGTAGTTCCATTTGGAAAGTCACTATCAAGTAACAGCTATCAACATTCACACTTGTTTTATTTTTATTTTTTACTTGTTTAACTACATACCGTCGTTGTTAGAATTGACGAGTAGCCTTGCTAATGGCTGATTATTGGCTGCTACTTCTCGACAGGTTGGCGAGGAAAACCCCGTATGCTTCGGCAAGGTCGTCGGACATGGAAGTCGGAGGGCAGTCCTAAACTCACTTAATGGCTGCTGTCAGCAATGATAAAGTCATTATTATCTAAGTAATTAGAAATCTGATCCTTAAAATTAAGATATGAACTGTGTGCTAAGTGACCTTTACTTGGTGTCTGCCATTGCTTAATGTATTGTGTGGATTGAACTTGCTGTCTCTCTGGGACTGTCTAGTGTTTTAGATTTCTGTATCACTGTGTGTTTGTGTCAATGCCTAATTCTATCTTGGGCACGGGCTTTGTTGACACTCTACATCTATCGATATTGGAACCTGTCAGATTAATGCAAGATTTGTTGTTTGTATTAGAGTGATTACCTTGAGTACAAGATTAACCAAATAAATTATGAACTCGCTTACACTTTACATTATTATTTTTTAAAATCAAAGGTTACATTTAATTACCTACACGATACGATAACAAAATTAATTTGACAATTACTTAAATGAAGGAATTCATTTCATCATCTTGAGCAATTGCTGCAAGCTTGATAGTGGTACCAGAATGCCAAACAACTAGAATTATACAGAAAATTCTATAATGCACAATCTAGCAATTAGTGTCTTTGGTTGTCCAATCTATACCAAAGTGAAAGGCATATTTCCCTTACAACTTCAAATTTGAAGGAGTGGTAAAGCTATCATAATGCCAAACACAGATAATAACAGTAGCACTAACCAAAATGGCACTGGCTTACTCTGCCTCCCCCTGGCTGCGTCATTGTTCAAGATGAGCTTGTCTCTCGAATCATCCTGCAGTAAAGTCTGTTCAACTGAGGCGGAACGAGGATGCAAATTATTCTCTGGCTGTTGGACGACCAATTGTTTGTGGTTCTGTTGCTGGTAGTACTTCTCTACGTATTCTGGGAAGAGCTTCTTGGGCCGGCACTAGGAGGCGTTAATGTAGCGGATCTACATTTTAGTATGGATTTGACTACACTGTCTGCAATTAGCAATAACAAACAGCAGCCTGAACTGATTTCAGTAATCAGGCCTCTTAATCAAACTCGAGCCATAAATGTGTATAGTTTCACTGTTTACCTACAATTGTAGTGTTAGGAGTGGCGTGCAGTGGCAAATTGGAACATGACAACCTTATCGAGTGAGATGATTTGACAGAGATAAAAGAAGAGCAAGAGGAAGGTTCTGAGAGATTTATTCAAAGAAATTGCAATAATACTGTGTTCTTCATTCAATTAAAAGGTCATAAACCAAGTATTGCTAAAAGACCCACACAGATGGGCGTCCATAAATAGTTGGGATATCTTAGCTTCTGATTGTGATTGGCAGTATGGACTGATGTGGTGGTGATGGGGGCATAGCACTGATGGATTGTCGAAAGACCTAAGTTCTAGAGCCCAAACCTCGAAAAGTTTCAGACAGATAGTATTTGATGACTGATTAAAGGAGCAATAAAAAAAATGCTTTGTAACACACTAAAAAAGAAAATTACTTTTCACAATTGTATGATAGAGAAGCTTTGGCTAATTTCCGTTTTTCATCATCAGAGGATCTAACGCTTCCAGCAGTCTGGTGATTGTCCAACTGCATGTACATCAAGTTAGATGAATTAAGATGAGATATTTGGCATGGAAACATCAGGTGCATCACATGGATTTCCATATCTATATCTGACTATCATATAATAATTATAATTCACCAGTATTGTCTTTCTATTTAGATCATTGCAAGAAACTCTACCAGTCTGAATATCTTCCATCTAAGCTCTTTATTGCAAGAAAGAATATGTAGCTTAAGATTTCTTTCATATTTATAGTAATTATTTTCTGCCTCGATGACCTCTCAAGACTAATGTGAACCATGGCACCAAAAACCTATGAACTGATTGAAAATACTAAAGGCAAAAAATGCTTAAATTATGCCCATAACTTAATTATTGTTTCGTCTAAAATGCTTTTCTAAGATAAATGAGCATCTCATATTTTTTGCAAAGGCCTTGTGGTGTATATTGTGATTGAAGACTCAGGCCGCATCCTTTAAATAGCTAATCACTTCAACTTAATGGTACACTAACTAATCACTAGTTATTTTCAGAATGCTCACCAAAGATGTCATGCTATTGGTTTTTCTGGTAAAAATGTGGTACTATGAGCTTTTGACTATTATAAATGAATCAGACAACTTCAATGAGACATAAATTGAGTCCCACGTTAAAGTTGTGGTCTGACAGAGAGTTTAGATGAATGAACTATTGTTAGCTTGAATTTGAGCATTTTAACTTATGGATAAATCTTAAAAATTAACGAGTCAATTTTCACATCTAGATAGTTCAAAGCCATGTTTCAAAAAAGTTTATTGTAGACAATATCTAATTCAAAATAATCAAAAGTACACGTTAAGGATGAAGGGAAATGAATGTTCAGTCAAAGATTCTTTTAAATCACTTATGTTATGGTTCTTTAGATATCTCTAAACAATACTGAAGAAATCAGTCAATTACTGCATTATGATGCTAGAAGTTTTTGTCAACATCATTTAGTCATGCAAGTCCCAAGTATTTATGTTCAAATATATGGATTTTCTTTCAACATGTCAATATCATCTTAAGCCTATTTTGTCTCATTTTACCATCTACTGACTTAGTATTTTTTTAATTTTCCTTAAAAAGTTCACACATTCATCTTAGGATTATCATCTAAGATAAGTCAATTGTTTTGAGTGTACAACAATAGTTCATAAATTTTTAGTTTTAAGCTAAGGGATATATGATTGAACAAGATTATACAAGCTCTTATATCAATTACTGACTCGGAATATATGATTGAACAAGACTATAGAAGTTCTTATATCAATTACTCACTCTTCATCCTAATAATTATATCTTTATTAATATTTTCTTGGTGTTGAATAATAGATCAAATATATCCAATAGTTACAAGAATTTCATGTCCATCCATCTTGATTATTCCCCAAATTCTTATTTTATTACTGAAACTGCATATGGTGTATTCAATTTAACTCACTTAAAATCTTTAGATTGTGAACTGAATTTCATATTATGTTGCTAGATGTACAGAAACAAAATTGGCATGTATAAGAAATCTAAATGTAACTAAAATGTCCATATTAGAAGCATTGAAAGAATATTAATATAATTTCAACTTACCATGAAGGATAGAAGTCCTGTTAAGATACTGCACCAGGAATAATAAACATCAGAAATCTATTATTAGAGAAACAATAAATTACCCTAAGCAATTATAATCATCAACATGAAGAGGGCATAACTAAAATAGAATAACAATAACGAAGTTAGTCATGTATTGATCATACCTATTTCCTGGTATGCAAGTGAAGGCTCAAACAATACAGGATAAAAGTCAAGAAATGGAAAAACATAAGGTCTATAAATTGTCATTTCCATTGCGCTTCATATCTTACCTCGATACAGACCACATTGGATTCCAAGACTCTGGATGAACTGAAAGGAACATAATAATCACAACTCTTAACTCAAAATAGATAAATTTCTTTTGAAATTCAGCAGCAATAGAATAGAAAGCTAATTTATTATAGGACTGTGCTAGAAACTTACAATCACTCATGGATAAGCAGATTCTAACATTGGGGCTAAATCGACCATTAGGAGTTATCATGCTGGACAAAAAAGAAATACTCAGTTAATTGCATCCTAGCAAATAATCTAGAGTATACCTGCAGCTATGAAATTGAAAAATCATCTAAAGAACTTAGATACCGGATACTGGGAGGCTTGAATGGGTAATCAGGTGGGAATTTAAGCTTTCCATAATAATATCCACCTACATATTAAATTATTGCAAGAACCAAATGAGATCATGAATTGTGTAATAGTCAATTTTAAGGATAAGGTGACCAATGTGAAAAGAATGAATCGACAAAGCACATTCCAATTGCAGACACTAAACATCACCAACCATATAAAGGCAAATGAGAAGGAAATATCAAGAAAACATGAATATAAATATAGCATAATCCTGGTAACTAAATACCCTATGGGACAAAGATAATAGTTCTAAAAGCCCAGAGAAACTTCATTACATTTTCTTCCTTAACTTTCCCTTGAATTAAAGATACCATGGGATTAACTTGTGAAAAATTGCAGAGTGGAGACAGAGAAAAAAAAACAGATTAGGATTCTAGTGCTACTCTTAGGACATCAGGACAAAGTTTGATGACGCTCCAAGAGACAAGGATGTAAGAAAGCATACTAAGTTCTAATATCAATTAGAGAGAAAGAGAGTAATCCACTTTTCGTATTTACAACTAATGAGATGTTGGAAGAAACAAACAATATAGACTCATCTTAAATCATCCACATAAGAAAAATGAGAAATGAAATAATGATAGTGAAATTTGAATTCTGAAGATACAGGGAACAATCAGTAGAAAGGAAGATGAAGTTACTTCCAAGGTTTAAAATCTCGACCCGTGCTGAAATTTCGATCCCAGACCGGAATGATACGGTTTCGGTATTTTTTATCTATATATAATAATTATTAGATAAATATGTTTATTGTGTATAATTTAAAAATAAGTTGTATATTGATTTTATATAAATTCTCGATTATTGAAGAACTTAATATTGTTAAAAAAATAATTAAATATAATTTTCTTTACATAAAATTGATGTATTAATAACTCAAGTTATAATTGATACATGTATATAAATTAATTGTTTATTCATTTAATTAATTATTAGTTTAAATAATATATATTTAAAATAGTAAAAAATATATCAAAATATCAATTAAACAGTAAAAAAATATAAAATAATAAAAAAAATTATCAGAATATAAATATGATTTTTTAAAGATTTTTTTAGAATTTTTAAATAAAATTTAAACAGTAAAAAAAATCATAATATCAATTAATAAAATTTTTATTTTTATTTTAAATATATTTTTTATATATTTTATAGGGATAATTTAATTAGGGTTTATGAAAACCTATTTGAAATATCACACCTCATTTAGGAATTGTTTAAATTAATTAATTTTTTTTCTTTTAGTAACCGTACCCAACATTGCGATGTTGCGCCGGTCCTCTGAGGCGTCACCGAAAGCGCCCCGCAACGCTTTCGGCACTGGCGGAGGAGTCCGACGACGCTCCCGGTGGCGCAAAGGCATCCTGCGAACGTCAATCGCATGCAAAATCGCGGTGATGTTGACGCAAGGATGATACACGCAAAATTTATTCGCGTGCGGTGCCAGTTTCACCTCCGCACCAGAATAGTAAATTTCAGTTTTAGGCTGCACGGCTCGGCATTTCAAACACTGGTTACTTCAAAGTATGCAATACACCTTTTCGGTAATTTACTTTTTCTAGCTGCCTACAATTTTACAAGAAAAAAATTACAATACTTGTCCTCAACCACATTCTTTAAAGCTTTGGTTGTTGGCTATTATTGTTGTTATATTTGTCCTCGCTCTCTTTAACCTAGACCCTTTTTATTTAAAATATGCCCTTATATCTCTTTTTTAATAAAGCATTTTATTTTATTTTTTCCATTTTCCTTGAATTAGAACTTGCTAAGACCTTGTTGGACAGTCCAGGGGTTGCTCCTCCTGAACAACCTGTAAGTGAAAGAGACAACCTATTGCATGAGCACAAAGAACAAGAGAGAGGAGATCCTCAGAGACCCTGAACTTGGAGAAGAGGACGAGAAGGTCAGCAAAAAAACCTTTAGATAAGGTCATCCTGCAGGGCATCAATGGGCATGGAGGCTAGAGGTTATTGAGACATTCCTAAACTATGTGCAAGATGCACACAACGGAGTAGGCATTGAAGCTCCTCAAGACAATGAATGTGAAATTGATAAAATTGCCATCGATCAACATATGTGGGATCCACACATACAGATAGACAACTTCACGCTTGCTCAAGCAGGGAGCAACATTGAAGAGATTCACAATACCATCAACAAATTAGGAGCTTACAGTATTAGACATGACTTGATAGCTCAACCAAACACGACCAACACGATACAATTCAAACATACAAATGGGTTGACATGAATCGATACATGAAAATTCATTCAAAAAACATAATAATCTTTAGAACTTAATTAGTTAGAGCATTGACAATTCTATACCTTATAAAATTATTTTTTTCAAAAAAAATATATAATCATTCTTATGCTATCTCATACAATTTTGTATTGAGCAGAGTGAGACACCCTATTTATGACCTGATTGCCACAACACAAGTTGCCACCCTTGCCAATGATGTTTTAAGAGGCTATAAAATAGGGGTCACAATGATAAAGGAGTGAAATAGGGGATAAGAGGAGGAAGATAGTTGACCAGTGGTAAAGGAAGGGAATACTACAAGAGAAGGGAAAGGGGGTGCTTCGCTTGGCCAACATCCACAGAGAGAGGAGAGTAAACAGGGCACAAGAGATCTGCACAACACATAGGAGGATGACAATGGCGATGATAGAGGAAAAGGTTTCTTTAAGAGAGGAAGCTCATCAAGAATTGAGATGATGGAGACAAAGTGGAAAAGAAAGGATAGGGTAAGGATGGAGAAAGTTAGAGCTTTGTGGTAAGATGTAGAGAAGAGGAGAAAAGGAGGAAGAATATTATGAATTTATGTAGATGGATAGAGATGAGGGAAGGTAGATCAGTTATGTCAACTTGGGACCTTCTAGGAGGTAGATCAGTTATGTCAATTTGGGACCTTCCCCTAGAGTGATTGCAGATGGAAACCTAACCTTTCAAAGAGAGGGAGACTACTCTAACGTATAGCTAATATGGACTAACCATTAATATATATAACTAAGAATTCCAACAACTCGTGAAACTCTAACAATGGATAAATAATGAATTTAAAATCATTACCTGCATATGGTGTACCATCACTTCCTTCAATGACAAAATCTGAAAAAAGATGCCAAAAACATAATCAATTCCAATATAAATACCAGATAACTAGAGATGGATAAATGAAGATGATTCTAATATCAACAAGGTGCTGGTTATAACTGGGTCAGCCAATCAAGTAACAAGAGAATATTAAGTTATTTATCACTGCATGGTTTTAAAATATATACCTGGATAGGTAGAATTTAGGAGCTCATGGACCATTCTACAAATAATGACTAACAATTTATTACCAGTATCTTATAGAAATATTATCAGAGAAACAGTGCCAGTACAATAATAGAAACTTATGAATTGGAAACATATGTATTCTTAGTATATATGGGCACAATTTTTTTAAATTCAAACCCAGTTGAGGGTTCCACACTCTAAAATTACATGAATTGAAAACTCCGTGGGGAACATAGTAAAATATAAACCACACTACAACTCCACACCACGAGATGGGTGCTGCTTACTACAACATATGAAACTGTAGCAGGGATCAGTTCTAAGATAGGTTATTGAGAACCCTTGCAAGAAATGCCATTCACTTAAATTGAGATACAAATATGATAGTGAACAGAATGAGTTTGAATGAAAGGAAGAACAAAAGACATGGTTGACTTACACCAATCCAGCATATCAGAAGGAGAAGGACGAGCTGCAATCTGCGGCGGAGGTTCCTGCAATTTAATTGTAAAATGTTTGACAAGTTTGAACATACTAGACAATGCTTAACCTCATGATAATGAAACTACATGCATATTGTAAGATACTGCACAATGGATCTTTGAAAAGGATAAAAAACAAGTGATTTTTCCAAAATGATAGCATTTGACAGGAGTGATCAGAAGAAAACATTCCCAATTGAAACGCTAAGAATAAAATTAGTTCAAAACCCTTTTATCAAAGCATGTACAAGATGAAGAAATGAAAAAGAAGTTTATGTAGCAGGAATATTAACACATCTTATAAGTACAATCATCGTCGCCATCAAGCTATCTATTTCGGATTGGAAGCTTAAAAGAATAATGATAACTTGAAATGCCATGATACAGCCATGTTGGCGAGTAGTCAAGAGAAACAAGAAGTTAGTGCGATCACAGTGTGCATATGCAGAAACGCATAGATCCTATTTAGATTACTAGAAAGCAACAAACGTGACTATTCATAGACAAGAAAACTTCAAGGAACAAACTCCTGCCGATATCTCATTAAAAAAATAAAACACAGTTCAAAAGTATTGGCCATCCTTGATTTTCAATGTAACGAAGGAAACTTTCTCCAGTAATTTTATGGAATCTGGCCCCTCACATGTTGGAAACAATTACTACGCACCTTACAAATTGCACGATATTCTTTCAGAAGGCGCTTGACGCAGGCCCTCTCCGCCATCTCGATAAACGAACCCTGATGAGCAGACGATGCTGCTCCCCTTAACACAATTCCCCAGTCAAATCCTGTCAATTTTTAGACATATAAAGAGAAGATCCGCATCAAGCGGCATGTATTCCAACCAAACAAGTACTTCAAAAAAACAAACAGACAGAGAACTTTTCTGAATCTACTGCCAAAAAAGCAGATGAGGAAACAATATTTGCACAATGAATTCAAGGAAATATCATTTAGAGTGAGCGATCGCGAAAAAAAAAAAGGAATCCCTCATTACTAGATAGATCGGATGATCGATTGCTCAACCGATAGTCCGAGATAGGATTAGTGAAAGGGAGAGGAATACGAACCTGCGAAAGGCGCCCAGACTAAATCAGTTGCCCTAAAATTCCGGCGACACGCGGCCGGATGGCGATCCGGAGGTGGTCGGCGATCCACTGGTGAAGCAGAGAGAGAGAGAGAGAGAGAGAGAGAGAGAGGGCAGGATGCGAATCAGAAACGGCCCATCCGAATTGGCAAGATGGACCTCACAATTTTAACAATTTTACCGGACATCAACAATGCCTATAAATCAGGAAATAAAAATACAAAAATGTAAATAATTATTTTAATATCGCCCAATATACTTTTTAATATGACCAAAAGCACGTACTCAGTACTCTAACGTCCAGGGCTCCACTCCCTCTTCCTCCGGTGTGACAAGGTGTAGACTCTGCGGTGTGTTCATTGCCAGCATCTTGCGAAGTCATCTTTCCAACGGTTAAGTCAGTGGTAGTAGATTGAAATGAGGATCTCGTGTGTGACGAAGACGAAGAGAATTGACTCGGCATGCATGAAAGAAGAAAATCATGTTGAAATACATAACACAAGAATGTAATATATTATAATAAATTTAAAAATAATAATAAATATGATTATGATTATAATCTAAATATGGTAAATCATCAGTAGAAAATTGCCTTACAACATAACTGATATCAGTAGATAAATAACTATCTTTACCATCATGCCCTGCAACGAATGTTGAGTTTGATTGTTCATTTATGGAAACATCCTTAATTATATAACCAATCAAATCTTTAAAATAATGACCACCAATAGAGAAATAGCAGCAGAAGATTATAGTTTTGTTGCTACTGAATTTCTGATATGCTACTGTGTGTTTGAGCAAAACTTAGAAAAAAATCTACAATTTGGCCGGTTAAAAGATAGCTAAAAAGGGCAGCACTCGATGGAGGAACGACTACGGTAAAACGGTTGCTATTAGAGAGGAGGAAGACAAACAAAGAGAGGATTGTTGCTATTGTTGGCTGGAAAAGAAAAATTGGAAGGTTTGCCAGCGCTGTCATTGCTGGAAGAATAAGAAGAGGGATAATAAGAAAAAAAGAAGAGGAAGATAAAAAGAGGGAAAAAGTTTGTTGTCCTTTAAATTGAAGAGGAGTATGTTGCTCTTGCTATGGGAAAATTATTGCGCCCTGAGAGTAGGTTGTTTGACGAAAATCGGATAGTACCTTCTCCAGTGGCGTAGTCAGGATTTTAAACTAGGAGGGGCTATTTTTAAAATTTTCAAACATTAGTACTAGTTGATTTTCATAATCTAAAATCTAATTTTGAATTTAAGGAGTCAAAAATGATCTTAAACTTAAAATTTTCGACCTTAGCTCTAAGGTCTAATTGAAACAACGATCCGTCAATCTCTAAAACTTATCTATATCTTAAAGTTGAAAAATCATTTATGATATCACTTTCTCATAATATTTAGCAGTCCTATAGCGGTGATGGCATATGACACGACGGAGGCTGCAGTGTGCGTAGAGAGAAAAAAAATATATAAGATAAAATTTTCTCAAAATTACCATAATTCATTTTAAATCAATCGAACTCGCTTAAACTTTAAATTTACTTCGGTCATAACTCAACCAAATCAATCCCAATTTAAACCAACATAATCATTATATGTGTGCCTATATGCTGGATTTAGTTCAAATCCGATCCAATTTTAATTTAGTGCTCTCACTTATGCTCTACATTTAATTTATCCATTTATTATTATATATTTTATTTTTAAAATTTAATATTTAACATTCCAAGTCACGATATTTTCTTGTAAAAATGGTACCAATGGATAGCTTAGGACAAGAGTTTTCTAAATATGTGACCAATTTCAATCTTCCGGTGACAAACGATGATGAATCGATTGGTCAAAATAGCGGCGAGGGCTTTTCAAATTTATACTATTAATATATTTTTTTTTTTGAAAATTCCAGAAGGGGCGGTCGCACCCCCTCCTTGTAATGTAGCTACGCCCCTGACCTCCTCTGTAGTAATAAGAAATGAATCAACTATACAAATGCCACAAGTTTAATCATAAGTTATCAACAGCCCACATGGCACAACCACGCAGTTATATATACAGCACACATGGCTGGAACAAAAAGACAGTGAAATCACAAAATAACAATCACAAAATCATAAAACAACCAACTACGAGCCGACCCGGTTTGACACAACAACATCAAAACAAATATAGAAAGTTACAACGTTAAACTCCATACAAAAGATACATATGACACGTACAAGTACAAAACCAATAAAAGAGTGAAAACCATAGCGGAAGAAGTCACTCGATGTGATATGGGATTGGCGGACAGGATTCTCTAATTTTTCTGAGAACTTTATCACTTAACTATAAGAAAATTTTCAAATATTAAAATTTTCTGAATGTTACTTTTTAGGAAAATCTTTTTGCATTAAATATGTTAAATTTTTTTTTAAAGCTTAATTTTTTTTTAATTGTCCCTTAGATTTTGTATTGTTGTTAAGTAGAATTTTTTAATGTACCTCATTTTTAATGTGATCAAAAGGGGGAGTTGTAAAGATTAAGTCTAGGGGGAGGGTAGTACAATTTATATTTTTTGTACTTGCAAATTTTATAACTATTATTTTATAACTGTTATTTTTGTGGTTTATCCTAACTTAAGGGAGAGATTATAAGTACCCCAAGATAATTTTGATGTGATCAATCAAGTCAGGTTAGGTCCTATTAGTTTTTAACTCCTATGTCTAAGTGTGCAAGAACTTAGGAGGATAGGAAGTCGAGCGAAAGACGTAGTTAGTGAGAAGGACGACATAGGAGAGATCTGACGGGTTCGGTGCGTCCAAGGGATGAGGTGCTACGGAAGAATACGCGTGCGGATGAAAAGGAGGCGCGCGGCGTTTCCGAGGGAGGAGAAGCTAGAGCGGAAGATTGCTAGAAGACTAGAAGTTGGGTTTGGGTGAGCCATATTTCTAATGGCCGATATTACCCAAGCGAAAGGAGCCGGAGTGGAAGACCTAGACCCAAGCGAGCGGAGCCGAAGCAAGAACTCAGACCAAACAGTTAACATGAAGTTAACTTAGGCCTAGGTGCTCAGACCATGAATTTTATCCGAATCGCATTTGATGCGATCCATTGCGATGGAGATAAAGTTTTATCCCCCTAGAGGTGCTTGGAATCCTTCCAGGCGCCCCGACCAAGGCTATAAATATAATCATAGTCCCAATGGTTCAAAACAACACTTGTAAACGCTTCTAGTTTGTTCTATTACTTGTTTGTGAGTCATCAACGTTGTAAAAGGCTTCTCTGCCTGAAGGAGATTGTTTACTAAGCTTTCAACTTTCTTGGATTAACAACCTCCCCGGTTGTAACCAAGTAAACCCTTCGTGCCTCTACTCTTAGTTTACTTCTTAAACTTATTTTATGCAAGTATTAGTTTAATCAAACTATAAAATTCAAGGAAGGTTCGTTTCTCTTTACAGGGATATTCACCCCCCTCTAGTCGACCGCCAAAGAGACCTACACTATGTTTTTAAGACTTGCACATCGAGACTCATGAAGTTCAAAAGTTGAAAATACATTCTCTAACATACTTTCCTCAAGGTCCATGGATATGTAGAATGAGTCTACTATAGATATTCATTCGAGAGTTCTCGGAAAAGTATTTAATGCATACCTTAAAGAATCCTGATTCATTACTATTTCTCCAGCTTTGTGAGTCTGGTAATTAGCTCCTTAATTCTTGCGTGTAGATGAGCTACTGATTCTTCCTTTTCCATTCGAAGGTTGCTGAGTTAGTTCTGGAACAAGCCTCATCTTAGAAGTTTAGCCTCCGAAGTTCCTTCGTGTAGTTCTAGGAGCTTCTCCCAAAGCTCTTTAGCGGAGTCGTAGGAGTCGATCTGATTGACTTCTTGGGATGAAAGCATGCTCTGCAAGTGGAATTTAGCTTTCCCATTTGCCACGATGCCATTCTGCTCTTGCTTGTTCCACAAATGCTGCCGCGAGCAGGCACCTGCAGCGGACGGCCTGCCGCGAGCAGGCGCCTGTGACGGCCGGCCTACAGCGAGCAGGCGCCTGCGGCGGCCGACCTGTCGTGAGCAGGCACCTGCGGCAGCCGCCCTGCCGTGAGCAGGTACCTGCGAAGGCCGGCCTGTCGTGAGCAGACGCCTGCGACAGCCGACCTACCGCGAGCAAGCGCTTGCAGCAGCCGACCTACCGCGAGAGGCCGCTTAGGGCGGGTCGCCGCCCGCGGCGGTCGCCGTGCGCGTGAAACGTAAGAGATGAGGGAGGAGCATACTTGTCGCCAGTTGCCGATCACGAAGAACAGGAGAGGACACAAGGCTGGATGCGGAGAGGAGATTGTCGGGAGAGAGAAAGCTGAGCGCTGAGAGAGCAAATTCTCGCGGAGAGGAAAGGGAGGTCGCGTGCCCTTATTCTAATCGGGATTGTGGACGAAATTCTGTCAGTAATCTATTCACCCCAACCCCGATAACTCTAAAACTCGTTAACCAAAGTTAATTACCGACGGAATCAATATTCCGTCGGGATCTACCAACGGAATATTGATTCCGTCGGGGTATACTGACGGAAATTCAGTCAGAAACCTATCGACCCAAACCCGTTAACTCAAAAAAAAATGTTAACTTAAGGAAATTACCGACGGAATCAGTTTTTCATTGCCGTGTACTGACGAAATTAATAGTCCGTCGGGAACTACCGACAGAATGAATATTCCGTTGGGAACTACCGACGGAATGAATATTTCGTTGGGAACTACCGACGGAATGAATATTCCGTCGAGAACGACCGACGAAATAATAATTCCGTCGGTAAACACCGACGGAAAACTGATTCCATTGGTAATGCGCTAAACCCATAAACCCGAAAACTTCTAAATCTGTTGACCCAAGGCCGATTTTCCGACTGAAACAAATTCAGTCGGTACTTTCCGACTGATATTTTAAATCCGTCAGTGTTTACCGATGGAAATAGTTATTCCATCGGTAAACAACGACTGATGTTATTTCAGTCGGTGATTACCGACTGAATTAAATATCCCTCAGTATTTATCGACTGAATATTATCGACTGAATAATATTTAATTGGGGATCCCGTCGTTATTTGTAGGATTTTTTGTAGTGATCCAATTTCGAATCCAACACGATAAGTGAGGTATGCCTTCTATCACCTCACCAATTATACGAAGGTATTAAGTTAATGTATAAATCCTTGTGTAAACTTAAAACTATGAATATCAAATTAAAAAGGGAGAATTTAGAATTAAGAATCACCTTAGCAAAATTATCCTTATTAGAGGATTTTGATAAAATAAAATTGAAAATGAGAATTAAAAGAAGAGATAGAAAAATTAAAATAAAAAAGAAATCTTATATGTTCAAATTCATAGGCTCCACAAAATAATTTTAGATTCTCTGTAGAACTAAATTGATATTTACGATTTCATAAGGGTCAAATTATAAAAATCCTAAGAAATTATATACCACAAATTTTTTTAATTAATCTAGTAAAAAATAATTTATTTTAGATACCAAAATCATACTAAACACAATAAATTAATTTTTATGCATGTTAGAAAATTAATTTACTTAATTTATTCTTTTTGGCAAATTCAATTATTTTGTCAACTTTTGGTTATATTTTCTACTCAAAATTTTATCTGTATAAAATGAAAATATTATCTGCAAACAAAAATTTTTCAAAAATTTTTTATTGTTAAGTTATTTTCTATGAATTTATTAATGAAAATGGTATTTTTAAAATTTAAAAAAAAAATCAAACTTATTTTTGAATACTTTTATTTTTCTACGATAAATATGATGTTCTCTATCATAATAAATTTTTTTGATATTTTTTTAATATTATTTGAATTATTACAAATTATTTTCTGAAAATAAATTTTTTTATTATTAAAAATTATAGAACATTATTTTTGAAAACTTTTATTTTTTTTGTGGATAAACATTTAATTTTACATGTTCAAAAAAAATTATCAAGATTTTTTGAAATTATATTATATTTTTAAGCATTTAATTGTTACAATGAATATTTATGCTCAAAAATATTATTCGGGTCAAAATTAATATTTTTTATCGTTAATTTTTTTCACTGATCTAACTACTTTTTTTTACCTTGAAAATTTTTTTCAAGATTTTTTAGAAATCATAAATTATTTTTAAATTATTTTTATCAAAATAAAGAATTAATTAGTAAAATTGAGAAACAGGGAATTTTTTTTTAATTTTCCCCTATTTTTTTATATGATCAAAGGGAGAGAAATAGGGAGTAAGTTAAGAGAAAGTTTTTTTTATTTAATTGCAAATTCTTGGTATAATTGCAAATTTAGTTACTTAGTACCAATTACTTTATTTTGTGTTACCTTAACTTTAACTCGGATTGATGTACATCAAAAAATGAGAGATTGTAAGTATCCTATAGTAGTTTTGATGTGATCAACCGAGTTAAGTTAGGTCATGTTTGTATTTGATGTCTTGTGTCTAAGTGTGCAGAAACTTATGAGCACAAGAAATCGAGTAGAAGATGCAATTGATGAAAAGGATGGCACGGGAAGGGAGCCGACAGGCTCGGTGCATCCGAGGGATGAGAAGCTGCGTAAAAGTACACTGGTGGATGAGAAGTACATGTGCGACGTTCGAGGGACGAGAAACTAGGGAGAAAGCCTACTCAAGGAGAAGGTTGAAGTTAGGTTCGGATGAGCTCAATTTCAGATAGTCAGAGCATCACCCAAGTAAGCGTGAAGAAAAGTCAACTCTGAAGTTGACTTTTGAGTCTGCAGCGCCTTCAACTCCAACTCATGGAAGGCATCTTCGAGCTTGTTGAAGGCACCTTCGAGCCCTCATGGAAGGCACCCTCAAGCCTGTTAAAGGCGCCTTCAATAGCCGTTAACCGAAGATAATGTTTTATCTTCGACGGATAAAACTTATCTTATTGAAGGGCCTTGGACCATCTTGAACGCACCTCCGAGCAACGGATAAATTTCTCCAGGGGCTATAAAAGGACTTGATCCTGTCCGAACCAGGAGTCAACGGACGCTGGGGATGTGGCGCTCCCTGCTGGATCCTCGAGTGCTCCGGCGAACCTGCAACAAAACCGAGCCGGGGGGGGGGGGGGGGGTCCCGGCGACGGCCCTCCGACGCTTAAGTTAGGCGAAGGAATAAGAAAGTGGCTTAGAAAATGTAGACTTGCGTACCCCCGGTTGAAGAAGTTGAGGCCTTATATAGACCTCTCGAAGGAGCCTGGGCACACCAATCGAAGCAATCACCTGCTTTCGACCATGCCTAGGTATGGGCCTGTCAGAAGGGCATCCATAAGACCATACTGCTACTGTATCAACCTTTCCGTGACGTGATGGTGAGGCCTTTAATAGTGTCATCTTGCGTACAGTCTAATCATCATGCATTTGCTGACATACCATATCCCGAGCCGAGCGAATAGGCCGCTCGGCTAACCACTGTTCCCTCGCCACGATTCCGGCCGAGCGGACACCTCCGCTCGGCCATTCTGTCCTCGGCCGAGCGGACACCTCCGCTCGGCCACTCAGCTCCGGTTCTCCTGCTTTGGCGTCGGAAACCCAAACCTTTGGCTGGGTAATCTCTGGTTCCGCTCAGACGGGACCCCATCTGTGGGTCCCCCATTCTTACCGCCGGATCACTTGTCTCCCCTTCAAGTCTAGTCGAAGGAGGCAGTGAGTCCGACTGACTGGACTGTGTGTCCGAGCGGGCGGTCGTCGCCTTATCGCTGCTGCTGATATCCCTTGAGTCGTTCGGCCCTCATGCCAAATTTAGCCGCTCGGCTCTTCGCTTTGTATGCCTTGGCGCCCAACGTGGATGTTTGCTTGTCTAAATCCTCTTGAAAATCGTGCAAGTCTTTTTCATTAAGCCGAAGCATGCGCGGTATGGGCGCATTTATTGCGCTCGGTGACAGAGTGCCACGTGGCTCGTCTCTATCTTGTTTTTGCGTTTCTTACGCCCAGCGCAACTTTTTGTACTTGCTGTCCGGCATGCTTTCCCTTTAATGCAATTATGTCTTTGCTTGCGTCTTCCTGATCATTATCCATAATATTCTTCTGTTTGCTTAACGTTTATGCTTAGAGTCAGTCATGCTCTAAGTGTTCTCCGTCACGCGGCCGATCAGCTTAACCCACTAAACAAAGTCCGAGCGGGAGGGCCCACTCGCTCTGCACGTATCTAGCCTGTGTGAAGTCAACAAACGCCAAGTATCGAAGGACCAACGCCCGAGCGGGCCTAAATGTTTTAATACTTGTGGTTTCCGCGGTTTCTTATTCTCTGATATTCGTTCGTCCGCCCGGGGTATTTATAGTCGCCGGACTGACTCTCGATTTTTAACGATGGTGCTCGTCAGTTTTCCGCTCGGTTTTTATAGACGCCGACTCGTCTCCCGTTTTCCCGGCCGAAGGGTTTATAGACGCCGGATCGTCTCTCGATTTTTAACGACGGAGCTCGTCGGTCTTCTACTCGGGGATTTATAGACGCCGGCTCGTCTCTACGGTTTAACGTCTGGGCTAGACGGTCTTCCGCTCGGAGGGTTTATAGACGCCGGCTCATCTCTCGATTTTTAACGTCGGAGCTCGACGGCGCGGATATTTATAGCCGGTCGGCGCGACTCTCGATCTTTAACGACGAGGCTCGTCGGTTTTCCGCTCGGTTTTTATAGACGCCGGCTCGTCTCCCGGTTTCCCGGCCGGAGGGTTTATAGACGCCGGATCGTCTCTCGATTTTTAACGACGGGGCTCGTCGGCGCGGATATTTATAGCTTGTCGGCGCGGCTCTCGATCTTTAACGACGGAGCTCGTCGGCGCGGATATTTATAGCCGGTCGGCGCGGCTCTCGATCTTTAACGACGAAACTCGTCGATCTTCTGCTCGGGGATTTATAGACGTCGGTTCGTCTCCCGGTTTCCCGGCCGGAGGGTTTATAGATGCCGGACCGTCTCTCGATTTTTAACAACGGGGCTCGTCAGCGCGGATATTTATAGCTGGTCGGTGCGGCTCTCGATCTTTAACGACGGAGCTCGTCGGCGTGGATATTTATAGCCGGTCGGCGCGGCTCTCGATCTTTAACGACGGAGCTCGTCGGTCTTCTGCTCGGGGATTTATAGACGCCGGCTCGTCTCCCGGTTTCCCGGCCGGAGGGTTTATAGACGCCGGACCGTCTCTCGATTTTTAACGACGGGGCTCGTCGGCGCGGATATTTATAGTCGGTCGGCGCGGCTCTCGATCTTTAACGACGGAGCTTGTCGGCGCGAATATTTATAGCCGGTCGGCGCGGCTCTCGATCTTTAATGACGGAGCTCGTCGGTCTTCTGCTCGGGGATTTATAGACGCCGGCTCGTCTCCCGGTTTCCCGGCCGGAGGGTTTATAGACGCCGGACCGTCTCTCGATTTTTAACGACGGGGCTCGTCAGCACGGATATTTATAGCAAGTCGGCGCGGCTCTCGATCTTTAACGACGGAGCTCGTCGGCGCGGATATTTATAGCCGGTCGGCGCGGCTCTCGATCTTTAACGACGGAGCTCGTCGGTCTTCTGCTCGGGGATTTATAGACGCCGGCTCGTCTCCCGGTTTCCCGGCCGGAGGGTTTATAGACGCCGGACCGTCTCTCGATTTTTAACGACGGGGCTCGTCGGCACGGCTCTCGATCTTTAACGACGGAGCTCGTCGGCGCGGATATTTATAGCCGGTCGGCGCGGCTCTCGATCTTTAACGACGGAGCTCGTCGGTCTTCTGCTCGGGGATTTATAGACGCCGGCTCGTCTCCCGGTTTCCCGGCCGGAGGGTTTATAGACGCCGGACCGTCTCTCGATTTTTAACGACGGGGCTCGTCGGCGCGGATATTTATAGCCGGTCGGCGCGGCTCTCGATCTTTAACGACGGAGCTCGTCGGCGCGGATATTTATAGCCGGTCGGCGCGGCTCTCGATCTTTAACGACGGAGCTCGTCGGTCTTCTGCTCGGGGATTTATAGACGCCGGCTCGTCTCCCGGTTTCCCGACCGGAGGGTTTATAGACGCCGGACCGTCTCTTGATTTTTAACGACGGGGCTCGTCGGCGCGGATATTTATAGCCGGTCGGCGCGGCTCTCGATCTTTAACGACGGAGCTCGTATATATAAACCTCCCGGCCGAGCGGCTCAGGGGCCTTCGGATAACCAACCGTTCGGCTATGAACACAGAATGCCTTGGGAATAATTTGTTTCCTGCGATAAAAGGAGTACAGCTATTTTAAATTTACACAAAATAGAGCAAAAGTGCACCTCTCACCCAGCTCTATATGGCTGAAGGTGATTTGCACTCCATGGCCGATCCAGCATCCGACCTTCCGCATCCTTGAGGTAATAAGCGCCTGAACGGAGCTTCTCGACCACTTCAAAGGGTCCTGCCCAGGGAGCTTCCAACTTGCCGACATCTCCGACCGGCTTGACTTTCTTCCAAACTAGGTCGCCTACTTGAAAGGCTCTGGGGATCACGCGCCGGTTGTAGTTCTGTTTCATACGTTGCCGGTACGCCATCAGCCGGACGGGCGCTTTAGCTCTTTCCTCTTCGACCAAGTCTAGCTCCATGCTCCTCCGTTCGGCGTTATCTTCATCATAATTTTGTACCCGAACGGACTCCACCCCAACTTCAATCGGGATGACTGCTTCGCCTCCATATACCAAGTGAAATGGAGTGACGCCCGTTCCCTCCTTTGGTTTCGTGCGGAGAGCCCATAGGACGCTCGGCAGCTCGTCTACCCAGCTGCCTCCTTCATGGTCGAGCCGAGCCCGTAAAATTCTGAGAATCTCTCGGTTGGTTACCTCGGCTTGACCGTTACTCTGGGGGTATGCCACCGATGTGAAGTGCTGCTCGATGCCATAACTTTCGCACCACTTCCCGAGCAGCTTCCCCATGAATTAGCGTCCGTTGTCGGAGACGAGTCGTCTTGGGATGCCAAAGCGGCAGATGATATTTTGCCATATGAACTTTTTAACCATCTGCTCGGATATTTTTGCAAGTGGCTCAGCTTCTACCCATTTTGAGAAGTAGTCGACCGCCACCAATAAGAACTTCCGCTGCCCGGTAGCCATGGGGAAGGGTCCCACGATGTCCATCCCCCATTGGTTGAACAGGCAGGCCACAGTTGATGCTTTCATCTCATCTGCCGGTCGGTGGGACATGCTGTGATACTTCTGACAGGATAGACAATTTGCAACGGTCCGGGCAGCATCCTTTTGAAGTGTTGGCCAAAAATACCCGGCTAGCAAAATCTTCCTGGTTAACGACCGTCCGCCTGGATGTCCACCGCACGAACCTTGGTGCACTTCTCGAAGGATGTACTCGGCATCTTCCCAGCTGACGCATTTTAGGAGCGGACGGGAGAAGGCCTTCTTGTAGAGTTGATCTCCTACGAGGGTGAACCGACTAGCCCTTCTCTTCAGTAAATGAGCTCCTTCCCGGTCGGATGGGGTAGCTCCCAAGCGCAAAAACTCCACAATAGTTGTCCTCCAGTCGCTCGGGTATGTGATGCCCTCCATCCGATCGACATGTGCTACTAAAGATACTTGCTCGATCGGCTTCTGAGAGCCGACCGGGGATAACGCGCTTGCCAGCTTGGCCAATTCATCCGCCACTTGATTCTCCGCCCGGGGGATCTTCTGAATAATCACCTCCCTAAAGTTGAGCTTAAGTTTTTCAATAGCCTCCACGTAGAGCTTGAGCCTTGTACTATTTATCTCAAAAATTCCCGAGATTTGCTGAGCAGCCAACTAGGAATCTGAATAGAGGATGACTCGGACGGCTCCAACGTGCCGAGCGGCCTGCAATCCAGCAATAAGGGCTTCATATTCTGCTTCGTTGTTGGTCGCTCGGTAATCTAGCCGTACGGAGAGCTGCATCCGCTCTCCTTGTGGGGACAGCAAAACTATGTCAATTCCGCGAACTATGCCAATTCCGCTCCCGTGTCTAGTGGACGATCCATCCACGAACACTTTCCACACAGCTTCGGGTTCCGGGTCCTGCACCTCCGTCACAAAATCGGCTAAGGCTTGTGCCTTGATAGCCGAGCGGGGTTGATATTGGATATCAAATTCGCTTAGCTCGGTTGTCCATTTGATGAGCCGTCCGGAAGCTTCTGGAACCATCTATGTGCAGATTCCGATAGAGTGGTGAGAAATACCCGGCACTTTACGCCATCGGAGTACTGATGCAAGGTGGCGATGCTGTCGAACTTCCCCAAATGATCGTTGGGGTCGGTCGTCCCATTGTAAGCTCCGATCGGCGGTGGTGTATAGTATTTTGGTAACGGATCCCGATGTATGGCTTCAGAGAACTGTCGGTGAACCTGCTCGGGTGGTGCGTTCGCTCGGGGAGCTTTGCCCTTCCTATGATCCCAAACGGGAGGCTCATCGGATGAAGATCCTTGCTCCACGTGAGCGGGCGCGATTTCTGGGGGAGTACAGAAGAGTGCCTGAGGGAACCCTCCTGTTGAAACATATTCCGGGCGGTCTGCTTGCGCCGCCCGGCCTGCTGAAGCCGAGGTTGTTTGCTGTTGCGCTCGCTCAGCCTGTGCTTTCTCCTTTTGCTGCTCCACTATCTTGGCTGCCCTCGCCTCGACTATAGCGTCAAACTCTTCTTGTGAGAGTGCCACGGTATGTAGTCTTCCAGCCTCGTCCATTGCCTCTGCTCGGATGCAGGTGCGTTCCCACAGACGGCGCCAAATTGATCCTGTCCGAACCAGGAGTCAACGGACGCTGGGGATGTGGCGCTCCCTGTTGGATCCTCGAGTGCTCCGGCGAACCTGCAACAAAATTGAGCCGGGGGGGGGGGGGGGGTGTCCCGGCGACGGCCCTCCGACGCTTAAGTTAGGCGAAGGAATAAGAAAGTGGCTTAGAAAATGTAGACTTGCGTATCCCCGGTTGAAGAAGTGGAGGCCTTATATAGACCTCTCGAAGGAGCCTGGGCACACCAATCGAAGCAATCACCTGCTTTCGACCATGCCTAGGTGTGAGCATGTCAGAAGGGCATCCATAAGACCATACTGCTACTGTATCAACCTTTCCGTGACGTGATGGTGGGGCCTTTAATAGTGTCATCTTGCGTACAGTCTAATCATCATGCCTTTGCTGACATACCATATCCCGAGCCGAGCGAATAGGCCGCTCGGCTAACCACTGTTCCCTCGCCACGATTCCGGCCGAGCGGACACCTCCGCTCGCCCATTCTGTCCTCGGCCGAGCGGACACCTCCGCTCGGCCACTCGGCTCCGGTTCTCCTGCTTTGGCGTCGGAAACCCAAACCTTTGGCTGGGTAATCTCTGGTTCCGCTCGGACGGGACCCCATCTGTGGGTCCCCCATTCTTACCGCCGGATCAGGACTCTTGGAGCTAGGAATTTGATAACAACTTTTGTATTAACTTTCTAGTTACTTTCTAAGCTATGAAAGAGTGTAAGAGGCTCTCTACCTTCAACGAAAATGAATTTTAGTGCGCTTTCAACTGCCCTGGATTAATAACCTCTCCGATTGTAACTAAGTCATCTCTGGTGTCTCTTACTCATTTCCTTAAGTTGTTATTTCTTTTTAATGCTAATTATTTATTCTTAACTAACTTGCATCCTTGATGAGTTCAAGCAAGAGAAAATTCTAACTTTGATTTCAGGGCTATTCACCCCCTCTAGCCTGCTTGACACGAACCAAGATGATCATTAGTGCTTACTGCACCAACATATAGAACAACTAGAGAACTCTGAGTCTAAGGACTCAAAACGCCTAGTATGTAAATTTAAAAAGTTCATTGATGATTTAAAACAGGTGTCCCGACAATGGTACCAAAAATTTGATCAAGTAGTTACCTCATTTGGATTTAAAGAGAACCCCGTTAATTAGTGCATTTATGTTAAGTTTAGTAAGTACAATTTTGTTATACTTGTTCTGTACATGGATGATATATTACTTGTGAGCCATAATAAGGGTTTGCTGCATGAAAATAAGTCATTTCTATCTAGTAATTTTGAAATGAAAGATCTTGATGAAGCATTTTGTGTTTGGGCATATAGACCTGTCATGATCATTCAAGTGGCACACCTATATTGAAAAAGTGTTTATAAGCTATGGTATACAGAATTGCACACTTGGTGATACATCTATGTCAAAAGGTGACAAGTTCAGTTTACAGCAGTGACCACGGCTTGAACTTGAAATAAAGGAGATGAAACAATTCTCATATGCATCAGCAGTGGAAAGTCTCATGTATGCACAAGTTTGTACTCAACTAAATATAGCGTTTATAGTGGGGATGTTAGGCAGATATGTTAGTAACTCAATATCGTCACACTGAAAAGCGATTAATAGAGTGGTGCGGTATTTGTAAAAAATAATAATAATAAAGGACACATGCTCACATATTGGAGATCAGATCACCTGGACATTATTGGATATTTAGACTTTGTTTTTACTGGATGCTTAGATAGCAGGAGGTCCACTTTAAACTATATTTTCATGCTTTATGGAGGGGTTATATCTAAAAGAGTATCAATCAAACGCTAGTGGCCACTTCTACTATGGAATCAGATTTGATAGCATGCTATGAAGCATCCAATCACGGGATTTAGCTGTGGAACTTCATCACAGCATTACAGATCGTTGATGGTATTGGTAAGTCACTAAGGATCTACTGTGATAATAAAATTGCAGAACTGTATGCCAAGAACAATCACAGTTCGTCGAAGTCTAAGCATATCAACATTAAGTTTCTAGCAGTTAAAGAAAGACTTTAGAGTCATCGGGTCATAGTAGAGCACATCAGCATAGATTACATGTTGGTCAACCCAGTCACCAAAGGCTTGGTGCTTAAGGTATTTCATGCACATGTTGTGGATATAAGAGTCCTTCTTATGGAAGAAGAATACATCTAGTGGGAGTCTGTATTTATTTTATTGCTCTATATTTGATAATAAAGGCAACTATTTTTGTTTTAATTATTGTACATACTTAAAATTCAAAATATTCATGGGATTTTATTTGTTTGTTGGACATTATGAATTACAATATCATAATTTACTACTGATGTTTACCATTTAGTATGTCCTATACCAATGAAGTTAATGAACTAAATTAATTACAGAGGTATCTTGTACCCATAAAGTTTGATATCAACTAAAATTTTACTTGTATTTCACGTAAACTTGCATGTAGCCGAAGTGAGAGATTGTTAAGACTTTATTATCCCTATTAGGTGGGCTTATTTGTAAGTTGAACATATGAATACAATTTGAATCCTTTAAAGTAATCTAACTTATGTTTATTGGGTTTTAGGTTATTGAATACAGGTTCAATGTGTAGAATGCTTTACCTAATCCATTATCATCTATGGATCGATAATAGATTGTATTCCTATATAAAAGGGATGTCCCCAAGGGTTTACGATAATCTTGACTTAATTTCTTGTTCCCCATCGACAAAAAGTTTTTTGGTGTCGTCAGCCCCTAAGTCTCTTGGAAGACCTTCCTCTTCTTTCAGTTGCATCTTCTTCCACAAGGATCAAAGCTGACGATGCTAGGACAAAGACAATAGATTTTCAATCAGGTTCCTTGTCTTTATTATGTTTATGTATTACTTTCTTATGTCATGTTTAATTAATGAAACTAGATCTTTTTGTTCTTGTATTTCTAAAATATTAGTTCTTAGTGTTTTAGAATTCATGCGGTGTAATTTTTACAAGAACTAACATTAGGAACACAAGAAGTTGAGTAGAAGACGTTGTGAGTGAGAAGGATGACATGGGAAGCGAGTCGACAGACTCAGTGCATCCAAGGGACGAGGAGCTACGAAAGAGTACACCGACGGAGTGAGAAAGACGTGTGTGGAGCTTTCGAGGTATAAGAAGCTGAGAAGGAAGCTTGCTCGATGAGAAGGTCAAAGTTAGGTTCAGGTGAACTAAACTCTAGATGACTAGAGCATCACCCAAGCGAGCGAAGTTTGAAAATAATCAACTCGAAAGTTGACCTTAAAGACTTGAAGACCTGAGACGCCTCAGTTGTCTAGAAGTGCCTCGGATGAATAGAAAATCTTCTGCCAAAAAAGGGACTTGAGGCTCCTACAATGGATTGGAGGAACCTTAGATGAACAGTAACCAAGGCGCCTCCAATTGATCGGAGGGCCTCCAATCCCGTAGAATTGTTAGGCTGTCATTATGTTGAGGATGAGACTTTATCTCATTGGAGGCACCCTGGATGACATTGGAGGCGCCTCCACTGACACATCAGCAATGGTCACTTGTGACCAGAACACTATAAATAGCATCCTAGACCTAGGAGTTCGACAACATACTGAGAATCAACTTCTATACTTACTTTCTGAGCTTCTAACTGCTGTAAGGGGCTTATCCACCTTCGACTGTTATCGAAGAAGGAGTTTTTCTTTTAGTAGTTTCATTTGCCTTAGATTAACAACCACCTAAGTTATAACCAAGTAAATCTCATAAGTCCTTTCCATTTATATGTTATTTATTTGTTTTAATTAACTGTGTGTCATTGCTAAGAAAAACAAAGGGCGTGGGGAATGGAGAGATCCTAATTCTTCCGCAAGGAAAACAAAAAAAAAAACAACAAGATGCACTTTAGAAAAATATAAAAAAATTAGTGAGAAAAAAAAGAGAAAGGGTTATTTCAAGTGGTTGTGTTGAGGCAAAAGAAAAGAAGAGATAAACCTGCAGCTTAGAAAGAAAAAGTAGAAGACAAAAAAGTAGAAAAAAAAATCAAGAAAAGAGGGTGCGGTTCCGAGAAAGCAAGAGAGAGAAAAAAAAAAGTGCATCTAAAATAGTCTCGTGAGTAGTAGGTGTTAGTCTAGTAAGCACCAATGATTGAACTTAGGTTTTGATGAATGACAAATGGTTTAAAGTTAGATTCTATGCTTGTCTAACCTCTTTACCGAGTGTGCATGAATTGATGGATCTAGAGGACTTAACACCAGGCTGAAGTATAGAAGTGTGATTCTAGCAAGAAGTCCAGCTGGGTCTGCAAGACCTGACAGTCGGCTAAAGTCCAGTCGAGATGTTCGATTCTAGACGATTGGCTGAAATCTGGTTGTGCGATTCTGGCAGAAAGACCTGGTGGGTCAAAAGGCAAGTCAAGAGACTACAAATGATAAGTGAGGTAAGTCAACTGGAGGAGAGTGATCCAATGAGGGTGGGACTGTAGGTGCTGGTTCAGCTTAGATTCATTTTGAAAGTCTAAGTTAAGTTCATGATGAGATTCTTATCATGGTAAGACAGGATCTAACTCATAAATAAACTATTTGTGCATATATTTTTTTTAACTCTGTATTGTAGATACATACACAAATCTTCAAATTCTGCACATGTGGTCACTGACAGAACCTGATTCCGAGTCTGGAGTTAAAAGATATAGCCTCCGGAAGATTGTTGTGTCGAACCAGTGATTGGAGGTGCCTCGAGTGGATGGAGTGAATCGAATTGGACCGGACTGGACCGAACTGAATCGGACCAAACCAAACTAAACCAAATCAGGTCGAACCAAAGCAATGGATAAGATCTGAATTATTTAATTAGTTTTCTCTACAGAATTATCTGTAAGATCCAAAGTCAGAAGGTTTATCCCATATTCAATGCATCTGATAAGAACAAGTTCATCTATAAAAGGAGATTATATGTGCAAGAAAAAGATATAAATCTTTTATGCTAATCCTTGACTGTCCAATTGCTCAGACATCGTCCTACCGTTGAATAATCATATTCTATTTCTTTCTATTTTTCATTGCGCACTCATTATAAAAAATAGGAAAACAAATTTTGATGATTCACCTCCTCTCCTTACTCATGTGCAATCAATCCTGCAATAGGGAGGCATAAAATTTTCATAGCACTTTAGATGGAAAAGTCAAGACAAAGTGGTGCATGAGGGACATCACGTCAATGATCGATCGAATTTAGGCAAAGAAGGAGAAGGAGCGTCCACCTCCCCAATAAAGGAAAGAGAAAAAAAAATGAAGAATCGTGACTATGATATCCATGTTAGGATACATAACACAAAGGTATAGAAAAGAAAGAATAGAGAGTCAACTAAACAGTTGACTATTATTGTTAATAAGATTATTTATATAAATTGTTAAGATAATATAAGAAAAATATAATGATAAAATTAGTTATGATTACAATCCAAGCATGATAAATCATTAATAAAAAAATAAACTTATAATTAATATCTTGAATTGTTATCTTTTATCATTATTAAATTATAATTTCATTTACATTATCATCATTAAATCATAATTTCATTTACAAAACCTTATATAACCGCGGAGTTAGAAGGTCCACCTAAGCTGCGTGAGCGAGCTAGGTGTCGTCCGCACAAGCGAGCAGTCACGTTGGAGGCGACAACCGTAAATCTATACTCCTGGTAATGTCTAGTGGTTAGGCTCGATTCTTTGTCAGGGCCTGTCAAATGTTGAGGTCAATAAGAGCCCTTTCAACCGAGGTTCCTCGGCGCCACTATGGTCTCGCAAATAGAAGTTGTAGGGTTATGATGGGATAATGGGTTTTTGAAACTATAACTGATTACTTTCACTCAGCAAGATATGTTTTTACTATGAAAAATATATACATCTTTCTCTCCTCGCCCCTCTCCTCTCTTTACTGAAGAGATATCGGAATGAAGATTACACCTCTCAACCACAAACAAACAATTAGTATTGACAGTTTCTGGGGAGACATGGAGCCCTATTCATGGCCATTAAAATTAAAAGCTTTCGTTTTTGCAAGGGACTTTAAGTCACCTTGTGACAAGGAGCTCAATAGTTTGGGATCATAAATCGAATTAGTTGAGAAGATCACAAGCGCCGAATTTATTTCAATAGTCAAGGAGAACATGTGCCACATATATGTAGTTGTCTTCGGCTAATGGTATTTTCTTACCTTTTTTTATTTATTTAAAGATTGAGTTTGTGGTGATCTAATAATCGATGAAAAATTTATATGAAATCGATTGAAAAATAGAGAGATGATGAACTCAAAATTCATATTAAATTACAATTTTTGGTACATAAATTAATCGGTTTTTATCAGTCAAAATTGCTCACCCGTCAGCCCTTTTAAAGTCGGATCCGATCCGATTATCCCCGTCCAACGAGTCACTGAATATCCAAATACGATGTCTTTTGTGTTAATAATCAAAATTATGTCGATAAAGTTGATTGAAACATTTAAAATGCTTTTTAAAAATTAAATAACATTTCTTTTGGGGCTTCTCCATGCGGTGTCGGTGCATGGCATTAAAGACTGACGGGACCCTGCTCGACGCACGTTCCATGTTTGGGAGATTGCAGTCAGAGAAATGCCAAATAGCAAACGGCGAAGAAATAAATGAAGATGTGATTGCGGATTTTCGTCTTCTTCCAAAATGTTTTATTTTATATTTTCATTAAAAATGGAGATTAAAATTTTTCTAAAAAAAAAATCGTTCTTTTTTTTTTTTTTTTTTTTTGCTTTTTCTTTCCCTTTCTTCCCCATCTGGCTTCTGTCCCATCCTCCTCCTTCATTTGATCCAGCCGTGGTTTTGTCTTCGTATCGACTCGACACTGGTTTATGGAATCGATATATACGTATCGTTTTCTATGCGCAGCTGTCACGCGTTTTCAGTGTATATAAATGTACACCTCTGCGGTCACTCTGCTCTGCTCCATGGAGTTAATCTGAGCTCACTCTTTACTTCCTCTCTCGTGCAAGCCGCAATGGCTTCTTCCACCTTCGCATTTACTCCTCTGCTTCTCTTTATCCTTCTCCTTCTTCCACCTCAAGCTTTCTCTTCCAAGAACAGTAGCTCTGTTTCGGCGGCTGCGGGATCGTCGTCGTTTGTTCCCTCCGCCTCCCTCGTCTCCACCTTGCAATCCACCCTCGGCCAGATCGAGGACGTGTTGTCGCTGCTTACCAGCATTCCCGGTGTCTTCGACCAACGCCTCTCCGCCGCCATCACCGACTGCGTCGACCTCCTCGACCTCTCCTCCGACGAAATCTCTTGGGCTCTCTCCTCCTCCTCCTCCACTTCTCGTCCTTCCTCCGCCTCTGGCAGCGTCACCGGCGACCGCCGCTTCGACCTCCACTCCTGGATGAGCGCCGCCCTCGGCAACCAAGACACCTGCAAGGAAGGCCTCGGCGGGGGGCTCCCGGCCTCTCTCATCGCCGACGGCCTCGACACCGTCACCTCCCTCGTCTCCGACGCGCTCCAGGAAATCGCCGGCGACTCCGGAGGCGCCGGCCGCAGGCGGCTAATGGGGTTCCCAGAGTGGGTCTCTCCGGCCGACCGAAGGTTACTGCAGGAATCCTCCCAGCCGCCGACCGCGGACGCTGTGGTGGCGCAGGACGGGACCGGGGACTACACGACGGTTTCGGACGCCGTGGAAGAGGCGCCCGACCGCAGCCAGCGGCGATACGTTATCTACGTAAAGAAGGGGGTGTACAAGGAGAACGTGGATATTAAGAAGAAGAAGTGGAACTTGATGATCATCGGCGACGGCGTCGGCCAAACCATCATCTCCGGCGACCACAACTACGTCGACGGCTGGACCACCTATCGCAGCGCAACCTTCGGTGAGGCACCAAGATTTTATCTTAAACCTACCCGGTCTCTCACGAGTGTTAGTGGGTCTCACGTAGGACTTCCTTCCATAGTACGAGTATGCCACTCGGGGAGGTTTCGTCGGTAGCTTTACTATAAATACTTTTTGTCCAAAACGGAACGAATCGGTTTATTCATTTGGTTTGGTTCAACTTGACAGCGGTGACGGCGACCGGGTTCATCGCGCGGGACCTGACGATCGAGAACACGGCGGGCCCGGGGAAGCACCAAGCGGTGGCGCTCCGCTCAGACTCCGACCTCTCCGTCTACTACCGCTGTGAGTTCGCCGGGTTCCAGGACACGCTCTACGCGCACTCCCTCCGCCAGTTCTACCGCGATTGCCGCGTGTCGGGCACCGTCGACTTTGTGTTCGGCAACGCCGCCGCCGTGTTCCAGAACTGCGAGCTGGCCGCGCGGCGGCCGCTACCGAACCAGAAGAACTCCGTCACGGCGCAGGGGCGGGCGGACCCCAACCAGAACACCGGCTTCTCCTTCCAGTTCTGCAACCTCACCGGCGAGGCCGACCTCACCAACGCCACGGCGACGTATTTGGGGAGGCCGTGGAAGGAGTATTCGCGGACCGTGGTCATGCAGTCCTATCTCGGCCCGGTTCTCCGGCCCGAGGGCTGGCTCGAGTGGGACCGTGATTTCGCCTTGGACACGCTGTATTACGCCGAGTATATGAATTATGGGCCGGGTTCAAATCTGACGAGACGGGTCAAGTGGGCCGGGTTTCACGGGCTGAGCGACCCGGCGATGGTGGTCAACTTCACGGTGGCCCAATTTCTAGATGGCGACTTGTGGTTGCCGGCCACCGGAGTTAAGTACACGGCGGGGTTATCTCTGTAATTACTTGATTATTCGATTGACGACGCAGCTTTACGAGTTAAAATTATTAAATTAATGTTTCGTGTTTGATAAAAAAAGTATCTTTATAAACTATGTAAGACGAGCACTGATCGGGTCGGAAAGTGAGGGATGGGTCAACTCCTGTTGATTGTCCTTTGTTGACTTTTACTAGGTTGGTTGTCACCAAATTTGACTTTTTAAACGGGTCGGCTTCTGTTAAGTCGGCTCTTAGAGGATCTGTCCTCAGTCGGCCGATGGCAAGCAAACAACATCCTGGTGAACCAGCTTCTTTCTACCTAACTAAAAAGATCAACCAAAGGTCAAAAGGAGACCCGATGCGTAAATAAGAGTAGGAGAAAAGAAGAAAAGGAGAAAAGTAGCCCCAAAGTAAATTTTGTATTGCATTCTCTTCTTTATTGAAGTCATTACCTTATATACAGCAACACTGTATATCTTAACCATCACACTATCCTAAAAGAACATCATTAGAAGAAATGATGACTTAATAAAGTACCTCCTTCCTAGGAATGGTTGCGTCACTACCCTTTATTTGATGTAATTATTTCAAGCGACCATATAATTCTAGGTGATTGTCTGATGTTCACAACTGACATAACTTTCTTGCCAACACTTATTACCGCTATCAAGAAAATTGACGAGCCCACTTATCTGGTTCCTATTCCATAACCAGCGCATCCCCATAATTGATGCCCTCCCACCCACTCTGTAATGCCATCAGCCAACTTTATTAACATGCTAGGGACTTAGCCAAGTGGGGGTGGAGCGCGAACACTCCCCTATTATACTTTTTTTTTTAGTTAATACTATATCTCGTCGTCACTTTACCTACGGATTCACCGTCGTTCGAATTGACCACATATTGAAAAAATTTTGCCCTAAGTTATCTATTGGTACCAGTTTTTATAAAAAAAAATATCACAAATTGGAATATTAAGTATTGAATTTTAAAAATAAAATATATAATGATAAACAGATGAGCTAAATAGTAGAACATGAAGTGAGAGTGCTAAATTAAAATTGAATTTAGTTCAAACTAAATTCATCAGGTAAGTGCGGTGATAAGAATTATGTTGGTTCAAACTGGGATTGATTTGGAGTTGATTTGGTCAATTTAAAATTTAAACGGGTTCGATCGATTTTAAACAAATTAAAATATTTTTTTAAAAAAAAACCTCCTCTCTCCTTTTCTTTCTCCCTACACACGCTTCAGCTCCCACCTTACAGTACGCCACCATTGTACATTCTCCTATTCCTCTCTTTTATTTTTACCTTCCTCTTCTTCTTAATTTTTATTTTTCTCCCTTTCTTCTCCAACAACAATAAACCTGTAATTATTTCCTCTCCTCTTCTCATGCACAAGAGCTCTCTTTTCTTCTCCTTTATTTTCTCTAACAAGCAAGAACTTCCAGTAACACGAGTAGCCCTTGCCCCTTACATTTTCTTCCTTGATCCTATCTGAAAATTATGGAGATGGTGAGTTGAGAAAGGTGGCACTAATGTTGACCTGGAGAAGACTTCGCTGGAGAGAGACGATGATACCTGGTTCTCCTTTTGGCTCCTTTCTGCGCATACTCAAAAGAGCCAATAGAACGTTAGGGCGAAAATCAAGGAAGGGGTCTCTAGTATAGACCTTCCTACACTCAAGTTAGTAGAAGATCGAGCGAAAAGTAAAGAAGAACTATAGTAAGATTGAGTGAGCATAGTAAGGAGTAATGTTATATAATAACAGTAGCGTACTTGAGATTTTGATTGCCTGAGTCGAACTTCAATTAATGTTAAATTACCTGAGTAATTTACTACTATATTAACTTAAAAAATCATCTACATTTCAAAATATAATCCTCCTTTAAATGTGTGATTTTTTAGCGAGGCTACAAAATGTACAATAAAATAACAAGTAGAATAACATGAGTATTTCAAAATATAATAAAAAATAAATATTACTAGTAATCATTTAATACAATACCTTGCTTTCATTTTAGCTATAAAAGTATAATGCATATTGCTGTTTATGTTTTAGTGAGACTGCAACATATAAAGTAAAATATAAAGTTAAAAAATATTTAATATTACAAATATATATTAGATAAAAATATAAATATTACTAATAATAATTTGAATACAACACATGTTGTTGTTTTAACTGTAAAAATATTAATTAAGCTTGTATAATTAAGATGTTCAACTATTTTCTTTTCAATAGATAACATCGCTCATCCATTTAATTTTTCTTGTGACATGGTTGATCGAAGATGTGTTTTAATCAACTTCAACTTGGAAAAGCTTCTTTTTAAAGATGTCACTGTAATTGGTATGGTTAATAAAATTCTGTATGTAACATGAGTGTTTGGATAATAATCATTCATATTTTTCAGTTAATTCAAAACATCTATTGTTCTTTTTACTTCCACTAGTAAAAACTGTTTCAAAATTGATAACTTTGTATACATATCATCTTCATCAATATCTAACTTGTCATTATATCTCAATGTTTCTTCGAGATTTTTACAAGATTTTATTAGATTATCATCATTAGCAAACTTTAATCTCTATGGATTGAACAAAAACCCAAATATTTCTTCGTACTTTTGAAATTGTTTGAATCGAGTTTTTCATGAAGAAATAGTTTAATCCATTAAGAAAATAAAATAATTAACTCTAAAAGATTCATTAGCTAATTGCATCACATCTTCACTACTACTTTCATCAAATTGTTTCTTTTTTCGGATAATGTGTTTTTCTTTGAATGTAGTTTCAATCTTCATTTCTTCTGCCATTTACTTCGCTTCTATCATGGCCTTATCAAATCCAAACTCTCAATACTTCTCAAAAGTAAGAATAAGTCCTTTTAATTGTTTAATTGCAATATCAATATCCATATCCATATTTTCACCTTAAAAAAATTTACTCACGGTATTGATCACATGCAACAACTTGTACCAAATTACCATGCCAAGCAAGAATTCAAAATTTTTAAGTTCATATATGTTGCCAATGATTCAGCTTCACTCTTTGTTTTTGGATCTTTACTCATTTATGTCAAATCAAGTAAAGCATCTCTAATTTTTTATGTTAGTTCTTTTATAGCTTTCACCCTTGCAACATGACTTTCCCAACGAGTGGGTGGCAGTGGCTTAACTGTCAGGCCTTCTACATGATTTTTAAAAACTTTCTAACACTTTGTAGAAGAGGAAAATAATGTATAAATGTGTTGTATCACTCCAAACATAGAGATAGCTTTAGAACAACAATTAGCCATATCACATAATGTCAAATTCAGATTATAGCATCCACAATGTGTATAAAAGGGTCTATGATTTATTTCAAGTAATCTTTTTTGCACCCCATTATACTTTCCTTTCATATTGGATCCATCATCATACCCCTATCCTCTTATATCATCAATATTAAGCTCGAGATCATTCAACATATTTTTTAGTTCAGTAAAAAGTCCAAATCCATAAGTGTCATCCACTTTTAAAAAAGCTACCACCATAACAGAGTTTGTTGAATTATCCACACAATGTATTACAAGAGACATTTGTTCCTCGTGACTTATGTTTGGAGTGCAATCTAGTATAACAAAATAATATTTTGCTTCTTTGATTTTTGTAAAAATTGTAGTTTTTTACTTCATTTGCCAACATCTGAATCAGTTCATTCTGAATTTTTGGACCAAGATATGTATAATGTGTTGGACCCGATAGCGGTCGGCTAGAAGGGGGGTTGAATAGCCCTGCAAAAAAATCAAACGAACCTTTCTCATTCTCCAACTCAGATTAGTAGTAATATCACAATTAGAATGATCAGAAATGAACAACTAATAATTAAAAGAGGCTAACAGATTTATTTGGTTACAACCTAGATGGTTGTTAATCAAAGATAGGTAAGCGCACTAAAAATTCTCCTTCTTTGAAGGTGGAGAAGCCTCTTACACTCATGAAAAGCTTAGACAATTTCTAGGAAATGATTGCAAGAGTTGTTCTACTATTTCCTAGGTCTAGGAGTCTTTTTATAGCCCCTAAGAAAAGTTATCCATGGCTGGAAGGTGCTTTCTATAGGGATGGAAAGCACCTCCAGCAAGGCAAGTGAGGGTAAAGTTTTATCCTTGCCAACATTCTCTTCTGCCAGGTTGAAGGCGCCTTCCATAAGGCTAGGAGGTGCCTTCGTACTATTCATCAAAGGCACCTTCCATAGTGAGGCGCGGAGGCATCGCACAGACGCCTTGGAGGCGCCTTCAATTCCCTTTGAAGGCGCCTCCAAGAGTATTTCCAACCTCCTTTTGCTCTTCTACTACTCCAATTGCCTGGGTGATCGCCGTCATCCGGAATAGGGCTCACCCAGACCCATTTTTTGACCTTCTCCTCGAGCAGGCTTTCGCTCCGGCTTCTCGTCCCTTGGACTGCCGCACGCGTCCTTCTCGTCCGCCGGTGTACTCTTCCGCAACACCTTGTCCCTCAAATGCACCGAGCCCTCGGCTCTCTCCCGTGCTATCCTTCTTGCTAGTCGCGTCTTCCGCTAAACTTTCTGTGCTCCTAAGCTCCTGCACACTTAGACATAGGGTTAGACACCAACAGGAACTAACCTGATTTGGTTGATCACATCAAAACTACCACGGGTACCAACAATCTCTCCTTTTTTGATGTGATTAAATCCAAGTTAAGTTAGGATTAAAAAAAACTTTCTAATTTTTGCAAGTAAGAGAAAAAAAATTTACAAGTAAGAAAATTTTTCTAAGTAAAATTTGCTAGAAAGAAATTTTACACACAAAAAAAATATTTACCAAAAAAATTTCAAGTAAAAAGAATTTTTAACCTAAAAATTTGTAAGTGCCCTCTAGACTTGTTCCCTACTTCCCCTTTTGATCACATTAAAAATGAGGTTCATATAAAAGTCTAAGAGAGAGAAAAAATTATAACTGTTAAAAAGAAAATTAAGGCATTTTTATAACTTCTTAATGCTTAATAGTTAGTCAATTAAATACTTATTTTAATAATTAACTTCCAAGCTATGGCGAGACACTAGGCCTTCTTGGATATTGGAACAACAACCACTTTCTAGACAAAGCCTCTTAAAGAAAATTCAATATTTAATTTTCTCTGAAAGTCTTAAGTCAAAAAGTAATTAATCTAAATATGATTTTAGAATTCAAAATATATTCCTTCCAACTGGGTTAACTAGGAATTTCTTAGGTATATATTTCTTTAAAAAAAAATAATTTGGCCCTTATGATATTTAAGGTACCCATTTAACCCACTATATTTTCTAATATGTTGAATATTTGAGCATACATGATTTTTTAAAGTTTCTATCTCTTTTTGTAATTTTCCATTTTCAATTTTAATTGTATCAGAGTCTTCTAATCGACAAGATTCAGCTAGTATTATTTTAATTCCTTAACTTCTTTTTCTAATTTATAGTAATTTTTTTGTTAATAATTTAATGAATTGAAATGATTTGTCAAGAGGAAGAGATTGTACCTGACTTACCTTGTCTATCCCATGATCTAAAGCTCCCCCTAAAATACTACTTTCTTCCGATGTCGCTCCCCCTTCATCGATGCTTTCAATGTTCATTTCGGATGAGCTTGCTTTGTCTCCTTCTTCTTGGTGACTTGATACTTGCACAAGTTCGGCGATAGCTTCAATTTCTGATTTGGACGACATTTTGCCCCACATCGCCTTCATATTCTTGTACTTGTTCGCTTGGGTCGGCTTCTTGTTCTTGTCTTTTAATTTAGGACAGTTATCTTTCATATGCCCTTCTTAATTGCAGTGGTAGCATCTTATACTTCTTTTTCTACCCTGCACTTGATTAAATCTTTTAGTTTTAAATAACTTTTTAAATTTACATACCATCTGTTCCATTATTGTTGAGAGAAGATTCTGAATCTTGTTCGTCCGCCTTTGCCTTTAAGGCAATGTTATGCTCCTTCTTCGGACCAGCACATCTCGTTTTATGAACTTCAAAAGTTGAAAATAATTTTTCTAAAGTAGTTGAATCTAGATTCGTAGATATATAATAAGCATCTATTAATGATGCTCATTCAGTATTTCTAGGGAATACATTAAGAGTGTATCTTAGCAAATCTTGGTTACTTACCTTTTCTCTGAGATTCGTGAGTCCAGTGATGAGCTCCTTGATCCTTGAGTGAAGGTGTGCAACGGTTTCGCCTTCTTCCAGTTTGATATTGCTGATTTGGATCCCGTCTCGTGAGTTTCCCCTCCGAGGTTCCTTTGTGTAGTTCCAGGAATTTCTCCCAGAGCTCCTTCGCAGACTCATAGGTTTCGATCTGGTTGACTTCTTGTGGCGGTAAGACGCTTAGCAGATGGAACTCTGCTTTGTTTTTTGCCACGAAATCGGCCTGCTCCTTTTTGGTCCAGTGGTATTTTTCTTTGCCTTCGGGTACTACAAAACCAAATTCCATTATTAAAAGCAAATTGAAATCAGTTTTGAAAAATACCTCCATCTTCTTCTTCCAGTTAGCGAAGTCTCCCTCGAACTTCGGTGGATAGATGCTTGATCAGGCCATCTCATATGCTTCGTTCGGCGATTAGTCCTCCTGAAGTGAACTTGGCTCTGATACCACTTGTTGGACCCGATAGCGACCGGCTAGAAGGGAGGTTGAATAACCTTGTAAAAAAGCAGACGAACCTTTCTCATTCTCCAACTCAGATTAGTAGCAATATCACAATTAGAATGATAAAAAATAAACAACTAATAATTAAAAGAAACTAACAGATTTATTTGGTTACAACATAGATGATTGTTAATCCAAGGCAGGTAAGTGCACTAAAATGTCGGGTCGTTGGTGGCCGGCTAGAGGGAGGTGAATAGCCCTGACAAATAAAAAGAACCTTTCTCGAATTTATGGCTTAATTAATCTAACACTTGCATAAATAAAATCAATGACTGAAAGAAAAGAGACACGAAAGGGTTACTTGGTTACAACCGAAGAGGTTGTTAATCCAAGGAACTTGGAGCTTAGTAAACAATCTCCTTCAGATGGAGAAGCCTCTTACAACAATTGAAGTACTCAATTACAGAACAAAACAAAACAAAACTGAAGTCTCGGTGCTTCAGTTGGTGGTTAGTCTTTCTGAGACGAACTTGGCTCTGATACTACTTGTTAGGACCCGTGCGACCCGCAAGAGGGGAGTGAGTTGCCGTTAGAAACAACATGAATCTTTCTCGATCTTTCAACTCAAATTAGTAGCACACTTTATAAAAAGGAAATTAAACAACTAATAAATTAAAGACACTAAAGAGTTACTTGGTTACAACATAGGTAATTGTTAATCCAGGATAGAAAAAAGCACTAAAAAGATCTCCTTCGTGTAGGCGGAGAAGCCTATTACACTCGTTGAACGCTCAAAAATATGCTAGGAAATTAATACTAAAGTTGTTGTTAATTTCCTAGCTCCAAGGACTTTTTTATAGCCCCTAAAAAATTCTATCCAAGGTTGGAAGGTGCCTCTAGCGAGGCAAGCGAGGATAAGACTTTATCCTCGCTAACGGCCACTTTTTGCCTAGTCTAAAGTGCCTTTAAGTGATTGAAGGTGTCTTCCACTAGAAAGGTACGAGGGTGCCTCCAATAGCATTGGAGGCACCTCCAGCAACTCCAGCATCTCCGTTTTGCTCTTCCGCTGCCTGGGTGAGTTCGCCCATCCGGAATTGGGCTCACCCGAACCCATCTTCTGGTTTTCTCCTTGAGCAGGCTTCCTCCCCGGCTTCTCATCCCTCGAACGTCATGCACATCCTTCTCATCCACCGGTGCATTCTTCCGCGGCACCTCGTCTCTCAAATGCACCGAGCTCGTCTGCTCCATTCCCGTGTCATCCTTCTCACTAGCTGCGTCTTCCGCTTGACTTCTTATGTTCCTAAGCTCTTGCACACTTAGACTCAAGGATCAAATATATATGACCTAATTTAACTTGGTTGACCACATCAAAACTATCACGGGGTACTAACAAGTTATCATCCCAGAAATCTTCTGTTATATAAGTAGTCTCGTGTAACCTCCGTAATAATGATAGAAGTTGTATAGTTATCTTTGTAAGAAGATTCCATTGAGTGCATATGTTGTAACCAAAGAATATTCTCTGACAGATAGTTATTATTCTGACAATCTATTGTATTTCCCTGACAATGTTGTCTCTTGAAATATATCCCGGCCAGATACTTGGACGAACAGGGTATCCCAACTGCCTATATGTCCGACCGACTTTGTCATGAGAATTTCCTTATACATTTTGCCTTATGTGTTCTCCTGGAATATAACCTGGCCAGATACTTGGGCGAGCAAGGCATCTCGACCGTCTCTATATCCAACTGACTTTGTAATAAGAATAACCTTATGCATTTTACCCTGAGCATTCATATATGAAATAGGAACAATGCCTCATAAACTCGACTAAACATATAAATAGGAGCACTGTACCTTTGAAGGGGAGTTGAATCCCATAAGTCTGACCGACCATAAGTCTGATTGGTAATATGCTCGTAGGCTCATGTTGAAGATCTGATGAGTAATGAGGAGATAAGTCTTGCAGGTCCAGTTAGCTCTAGGACTGACCGACAGTATGATGAGACGCTGACTATTTGATAACAAGGTGCTCGAACTCATAGGTACGACCGGCCTTGTGACGGTCTGATTTACACTAAAGGTTGTACTCCACTATAGGACAACATCTGTAAACTGAAAAGTAATATTGCAGAAGTGGAGAATGTAAGTACCCTAGGTAAGTTTTAATGCGATCAATTGAGTTAAGTTAGACCCTATTGTATTTAATCCTTGTGTCTAAGTGTGCATGAACTTAAGAACACAGGAAGTTGAGTGAAAGATACAACTAGAGAGAATGATGGCACGTGATGTGAGTCGATGAGCTCGGTGCATCCGAGGGATGAGGTATTATGGAAGAGTACACCGGTTGGCGAGAAGGATGTGCATGGTGTTTCTGAGGGACGAGAAGCCGGAGCGGAAGTCTGCTCAAGAAGAAAAGACCGGAGTTGGATTCAGGTGAGCTCAACTCTGGATGGACGAAGAATCATCCAAGCGACTGGAGGAGAAGCCTGACAAGTCAACTCAGAGTTGACATATCCAGGTGCCCAGACCATGTTCAGGCGCCCGACCCCCTTGGCACAGCAAGGGCACCCATTGTTGCGACAATGACGTTGAAGTCCACTTCAACAACAGTCCGAGCGCCCAGGCAAGGATAAAATTTTATCCTCAAACCGTTGTGTAGTCGTTGAGTAGTAGATAAGATGCACTACTGGGGGCACTCAAACCGGGTCCAGGCGCCCAGATGCCACATCAGCAAAATGTCTAGTTCGACTAATAGGCTATAAATAGAGCTATAGTCTTCTTCATTTCAGACAACACACTTATACTTCATCTACAAATTCTATCTTTTTGTTCGTGCTTCAAATTTATGTAAGAGGTTTCTCTGCCTACATCGAAGGAGTATTTTAGAGAGCTTACACTGCTTTGGATTAGCAAGCTCTCCGATTGCAAACCAAGTAATTCCTTGTGTCTCTTACCTTTTATGTCTTTTAATTTGTTTATCTAATGTGTGTTTATCCTTACATAGTAAGTGGCAAGAGATTAGCTTTAAATTATACTTGCCGGCAATTCACCCCTCTCTTATCGACCTCAATGAACTAACAGAGAATTGAAACTCTTGGCGCTAAATGGAGAGATAGGTCTATTAAGCCCGCCTAGCTTTAGGGACGCTCGGCCGTATATTCGGCCATATATTGAGAGTGAACCCTAAGCTTGATATACCCGGATTATCTTATTTTGTTCAACACCAAAATCTTATTTTCTTTGCTTGATCAATCGAGCATCCAGTCAAACATGAAGCACGTGTTTCGTAACCATTAGTACTATGCTCATGATTTCCTTGGGCTCCCAGGTGAAGACATCATTATTGTGCATTAAACACATAACCAGCTCTGCTTTAAACTCTAGGGACTGGTCGACTGCTATTTGAGTTGTAGCCTGTGGTTGGTCGGGCTGAATTTGCACTTCTTCTTTCTCTTCATAGATTAGAGTCAGGGGTGCCTCCCAAATAACATAACTTCAAGCAGATGACTTTTCTGGGCAGCGTTAGCTTCAGTCTTGATAATATCAACGTAGCATTTGTGTGCTACTAGTTGATTTCCTCTAGCTTTCCCCACCTAGTCATCTATGAGAAATTTTATTTTTTGTCAAAAAGTTGAAACAACTGTCCAAAATTTATTTAGGGTCGCCCAACTCAAAATGGCATTGTATGCTGAGGGCGTGTCCACTATAATAAAATTCGACCGGTGCATCATCATAAGGGGTTTCTCCCCTAAAGTTATGACCAGTTTAATCTAGTTGAACGGCTGCACTTCATTGCCCGTGAACCCATATAGAGGAGTCGTCATGGGCTGGAGCTCACTTAGCTCTATCTGTAGCTGCTCAAATATCTTTTTAAAGATTATGTTGACAGAGCTGCCTCTGTTGACAAAGGTGTGATGTATGTTATAATTGACTATGGTAGCCTTAATAATCAAAGCATCATTATTGGGTACTTTGACCCTTCCAAATCCTTGGGCTCGAAACTAATCTTAGGCCCTTGTGCCTGCTCTTGGCTACAACCGACAACGTGGATTTCAGTCGGTGGCGTGCGACTTCCTCGTCTAGTTGGAGTCTCCATCGATTGGGCCTCCAGAGATCATGCTAATATCCCCTGAGCGACATTATTATGGTTTTCCTCTTGCCACATCGGGGGCTGCTCCTTCTGCACCCATATGGGGGCTTGTGTTGGTGCAGCAGAGGCCGGCAAGAGAGGGGTGAATTGCCTGAAAAATAAAAACTATACCCTCCTCGTGCTTTCAACTCAAAAATGCAATAGCAATAATAAAATAACTGAAATAAAGAAACAGAAATAAAACAGAGACTCAGCAGTTAACCTGGTTACAACCAAGAAGGTTGTTAATCCAGGGCAATGAAAAGCACACTAGAAAAAATCTCCTTTACTAAAGGCGGAGAAGCCTTTTACACTCTAACAGCTCAGAACTATTGCTAGGAATGAATACAGAGTTGATTGAACAATTGATATCTAATTCCTAGGTCTAGGGGTCCTTTTATAGCCCCTGGAAATTCTATCTCGGATGTCCAAGATGCCTCCAACAGAGGTCCAAAGCGCCTCAATCGAGTAGACGGATAAAACTTTATCCGAAATGCAAACGGTAACATTTGACCTGTTGAAGGCGCCTTCATCAAGTCATGAAGGTGCCTTCATGTTGAGGGCACCTTCATGCTTCATGAAGGCGCCTTCAAGCTGGTTTTCCAGCTTTTGCTTCTTTTCCAGTTCCTTTGCTTTGGCTTCCGATGCTCCGATAGCTTGGGTGATTCGGCCAATCGAAGTAGGGCTCACCCGAGCCCAATTTTCGGCCTTATCCTCGAGCAGCCTTCCTCCCCGGCTTAACATCCCTCGAACGTCGCGCACGTTCTTCTCGCCCACCGGTGTACTCTTTCGCAGCTCTCTCATCCTTCGGACGCACCGAGCCAGTCGACACCCTTCCCGTGTCGTCCTTCTCGCCAGCTGCGTCTTCCTCTCGACTTCCTGCGCTCCTAAGCTCCTGCGCACTCAAACATAGGGATCAAACGCAAAGCAGGACATAACCAACTTGGTTGATCACATCAAAACAACCACAGGGTCTAACAATCTCCCTCTTTTTGATGTGCATCAACACAAGTTTAGGTTAGGGTAAAAATAGACAAACAGTAATTTTAAAGAAATTACTAAACTAACATTTTTAAGCATAAATTTGTAATTAAAATAAATTGTAACTATTTAATTAAGAGTTTAAACATAATTTTTCAAAAAATATTTTTCAAAACTCAGAGTTTTGGGAAAAAAATTCTCTCCCCCTAAACTTGTACCTTTCTCTCCCCCCTTTGACCACAGAAAAAAATGGGGTAATAATAAGAGAATATGATATCTATTTAAAAATATTTAGCAAATTCTTAAGTTAGAAAAATTTCAGAGCAAAATAAAATTTCAGAATTTTCTAAAAAAAATTTCTAACTAAAATGAATTTTTTGAATTTAAAAAAAAAATCTAAGTTAAATGACTTTTAAAAAAGAATTCTAAGTAAAAATTTTGAAGATTTCCAAAGACAATATTTGAAAAACTTTCAAAATATTATTTAATTCTAGTTTAATATTTTTTCAGAAAGTTAATTAAACATTTTATTTCAATATTTCAGCTTCCAGGTCGTGGCGAGGCACTAGGCCTTCTTGGTTATTAGAGTAACAACCACTTCCTTAGACAAAACCTCATAGAGAGATTTTAACGTTTAATTTTCTTACTGGAATGTTTAATAATAAAAGAAATTTAGTCTAATAAAGCTTTTGGAACCCAATAGAGGTTCCTTCCTACTGGATTAATCAGAAACTTAGCGGGTATATAGTTCTTAGGAATTTTCCTAAGTTGACCTTGATGATGTGTTAACATACCAGTTTAATTTTTCATAAATCTTAAGTTTTGATTTTTGAAAAACATTTGTTTTAAAACATGCATCAGTTTTCAAATTTTTAATTTCTAATTTTAAATTATCATTTTCTGATTTTAATTTATCTAAAATTCTATTTAAGTCAGCATTCTCTTTTTCTAATTTGAATAAATCTTTAGAAAGAGACTTAATAAATTGAAAGGACTGAGTCGAGGTTAGATTACGTACCTTACTTACCTGACTTGGTGATGCTCCCCCTTCACTGCAGCTTTCTTCCTCTGATATTCCTCCTCCTTTATCTATGCTCATTTCTGAGCTTGACTCTTCTTCCAGCTGATGGTTAGCTATTAGCGCTAACCCCGAGAATTCTTCGATGTCTGACTCAGAGGATGAGTCTGAGAACATGGCCTTCAGGGTCTTGTATCTGGAGGAATCTGGCTTCTTGTACTTTACTTTTTCCTTCTCTTTCTGCTTGCTCTTCAATTTCGGACAGTCATCCTTGATGTGCCCTTCTTCGTTGCAATTGTAGCAACGGACTGTCCTTCTCTTTTGATGATGTTTACTCGACTGCAATCTAAATTTGTTAGATTTAAAAAACTTATTAAATCGTCTTACGATTAATGCAGCTTCGGATTTGTCGATCGAGGCTTCGGAGTCAGAACCGTTTATTCTTGCCTTTAGGGCAATGTTCTGACTAGTCTTCTCTACTCCATTGGATTTTGTAACTCAAGATTCGTGAAGTTCAAAAGTAGAAAATAAAATTTCTAAAGTACTTACCTCGAAGTCCTTAGAGAAGTAGTATGCATCTACTAAAGGCGCCCATTCTGGAGTTCTGGGGAAGGCGTTGAGCGCGTACCGGATCGAGTCCCGATTCGTTACTTCTTCTCCAAGGTTGCTTAGTTGAGTTATTAGCTCCTTAATCCTTGCTTGGAGTTGCGCTACCTTCTCACCTTGGTTCATCTGGATGTTCGTAAGTTGAGTCCGGAGGATATCCCGTCTTGCAAGCTTCGCTTCGGATGTACCTTCGTGAAGCTCCGGGAATTTTTCCCAGAGGTCTTTCACGGAGTCGTAGCTTCTGATCCGACTTACCTCTTGTGGTGGCAGCACGCTAAGCAGGTGGAACTCTGCCTTTCCGTTGGTGACAAAATCGGCTTGCTCCTTCTTGCTCCACTGATGCTCTTCTTTGTCTTTCGGAACTTCAAAACCAAATTTCATAGTTAGTAAAATATCAAAGTCGGTTTTAAAAAATACCTCCATCCGGCATTTCCATGTCACAAAGTCTCCGTCAAACTTCGGGGGATGAATGCTTGTTCCATCCATCGTCTTGATCTTTATGCTTCAGTCGGCGGTTAGTCCTTATGAGGCGGTCTGGCTTTGATACCAATTATTAGTGCAGCGAAGGCCGGCAAGAGGGGGTGAATTGCCTGAAAAATAAAAACTATACCCTCCTCGTGCTTTCAACTCAAAAATGCAATAGCAATAATAAAATAACTGAAATAAAGAAATAGAAATAAAACAGAGACTCGGCAATTAATCTCGTTACAACCAAGAAAGTTGTTAATCCAGGGCGATGAAAAGCGCACTAGAAAAAGTCTCCTTTACTAAAGGCGGAGAAGCCTTTTACACTCTAACAGCTCAGAACTATTGCTAGGAATGAATACAGAGTTGATTGAACAATTGATATCTAATTCCTAGGTCCAGGGGTCTTTTTATAACCCCTGGAAATTCTATCTCGGATGTCCAAGGTGCCTCCAACAGAGGTCCAAGGCACCTCCATCGAGTAGACGGATAAAATTTTATCCGAAACGCAAACGGTCACATTTGACCTGTTGAAGGCGCCTTCATCAAGTCATGAAGGCGCCTTCGTGTTGAGGGCACCTTCATGCTTCATGAAGGCGCCTTCAAGCTGGTTTTCCAGCTTTTGCTTCTTTTCCAGTTCCTTTGCTTTGGCTTCCGATGCTCCGATAGCTTGGGTGATTCGGCCAACCGAAGTAGGGCTCACCCGAACCCAATTTTCGGCCTTCTTCTCGAGCAGCCTTCCTCCCCGGCTTAACGCCCCTCGAACGCCGCGCACGTTCTGTTGGAGTGTATACTGAAAGCCTAAGCTTTGTAAACATTCATTATGAATAAAGAATCACATTTGGTCAAATTGTCTACATTTGTTTGTAGTTGTTCATTTAATTTATATTGTAGATAACATAGTATGTGGTGTCACATACATAAGATGATGTTATCAGTACCTTATAAATTATAAACAGTAGCTCACGACCAAAATGGAAAGAAACAAACCATTAGAAGGTCGTAGTGTAATTAGGTATTAGTTTATCTTGACTATATAATTACACTAGTACACTCAGAGTATATTGAGTAGGACCATTTGAGGTCGTTTCTTTTATACTGACTTAATAAAGGAACAAAGACATCAGTTATTATGGAAGTGTGTGCTCTTAATCCTAATATAATAACAAGCACATATATTTGATATTTATTTCTTTAATTTATCAATGGGTGAGATTTAGTTCGATGAATCAATAAGCCCGATAAATTGGGAAATGGTATCACTTATAGTGTGTGTTGTTGATTATAGAAGGAAACTGTGTCCTAGAGATACTAGGTTGATAATGTCCTCAAGAGGAGCTCATAAGGATTGTCATGTTAAACCCTGCAGGTGGACTTAGTCCGACATGATGATAAGGTTGAGTGGTACTACTCTTGGACTAAGATATTAATTAAATGAGTTGTCAGTAACTCACTTAATTAGTGGACATTCGATATCTTAAACACGGGGAGACTAACACACTCATAATAAGAAGGAGCCCAAAAATGTAATTTGGGATTGGTGCGGTAGTTCAATAATAGTTCTCTAGTGGAAAGAATTATTATTGATAAAATTAAGTTGTGTGTTCGGGGCGAACACGAGATGCTTAATTTTATCGGGAGACCAAAACCAATTCCTCCTCTCGGTCCCTATCGTAGCCTCTTATTTATAGAGTAATATACCCACCTTCTATACCCAGCAATAGGGGGCCGGCCAAGCTAGCTTGGGAACGAAGCTAGGGCCGGCCTAGGTATAAATTGGGGTGGCCAACCCTAGCTTGAACCCAAGCTAGTGGGGGCCGGCCAAATTAAATTAAAAAAGAATTTTTATTTTTATTTTTATTATGTGGAAGAAATAATTTATTAAAGAGAATTACAATTAAAATATCTCTCTTGTAAAAGATCTATAAAAGATTAAAGAAAGAGATTAGATCTCTTTCCTTATTTGTAGATTGGTGAGCTATTTTATTTTCTCTTTAAAATTATACACATGTTGATAAAATTAAAATTATAGAAATTTCTTTTTATCAACCATGAAGAGATTTTTAAAGAGAAATTTTAATTTTTAAAATTTCCGGAAACAAATTAGGAAGTTTTAATTGTTGATTAAAACTTGTCTAATTTATCTCTTTTAATGTGGTCGGCCATTAGAGATTAATTGGGAAAATTTTATTTTATTTTTCTCAATTAAATCATGTCAAGGGAATTAAGGAAATTTTATTATAATTAAATTTCCTAATTTGCCTAGGCCAAGGAATATAAAAGAAGGGGTGAGGGTGCCTTCATGAGATACAACCTCTATTATTTCTCTCCCTCTTTTATTCCTTGGAGTGGCCGGCCATCCTCTTCCTCTCTTCCTCTTTGTGGTGGCCGAATCTCTCAAAGGCTTGGAGCTCTTGTGGCGGCCGGATACTACTTGGAGAAGAAGAAGAAGAAGAAGAAGGAGAGAAAGCTAGCATCTCTTGGAGCTTGGTTGGTGTTTTGTTCTTCATCCTTGGTTAAGCTTTTGTGGCCGAACCTAGCTAGGAGGAGAAGAAGGTGGTTGGTGTTAGGATCGATGGTCGCGGCTAGAGAGGGGGGGTGTGAATAGCCGACCCCAAATCTTCGCGTTTCTTTCTACAAACTAGGGTTAGCGCAGCGGAAATAAAAACAAGAAACGAAGACAAGAAATCAAACCTCAATACGCGTCGGTGTAACGAGGTTCGGAGATGAAACTCCTACTCCTCGGCGTGCCCGTAAGGTGGACGAAGCCTATCAATCCGTCGGTGGATGAGTCCCCGGAAACCCGGCTAATAATCACTCCTTCTGGGTGGAGAAACCTCGCCACAATGTCTTGCAACAGCAAGATAAACAGGAGTACAAGAATACAGCAAGAAACTAAGTACAATACAAAAATGTAATAACCCTAGCTTGCCTTCTTGTCGACTGGATGAAGCAGCAGCTTCAAACGACGCCTACAACAGCAGGAACCCAGCCGATGAAGCTCACACGAAGCTTCAAGCAGAAGCGAGCTCAGCAAAGCTCAGATTACAGCAGTGAAGAAGAACAGCAGCTCAAGAAGGAAAGAAGAAGAAGAAAAAAATAGTAGCTCTTCAACCCCTTTTATAACCTGCGAAGAAGACACAGAACTAGCGTTGCTACGGTTAGATGTGGACCGATCAGCTTCATCCCGATCGGTCCACAGGGTCCCTGACGGTCATGGTGACCGATCAGTCCTTCCTCGATCGGTCCCATGACCGATCGGGCCTTTCCCTCCGACGTCTCGATCGGCCCGCAGACCGATCGGAACTTCATCAGATCGATCGATCGATCATCGATCGGTCTTGGATCGATCAGCTCCAGTGCTCACCGTGGTTACTGATCGGTCAGCAGACCGATCCGGATACCCAAATGTATCACGATCGATCCAGAGCTTGGTTTTCGCCCAAACCAAGTCTCAAGCCTTCCAAACCAACATCCGGTCAACCTTGACCTGTTGGTACATCATGCTTAGCATCCGGTCACTCCCTTGACCTGCTAAGACTCCCCACCAAGTGTCCGGTCAATCCCTTTGACCCACTTGGACTTTTCTCTTCGTGTCAAGTATCCGGTCACTCCCTTGACCTACTTGACCTTTTCAACACCAGATGTCCGATCTCCCTTGATCCATCTGGATTTTCCCTTGCCCGGCTTCACTCACCAGGACTTTCACCTAGCTTCACTCACTAGGGTTTTCACCTGGCTTCACTCATCAGGATTTCCAATCTGCCCGGCTTCACTCACCAGGACTTTCCAACTGCCCGACTTCACTCACCAGGACTTTCCGTCTGCCTGGCTTCACTTACCAGGACTTTCCAACTGCCCGGCTTCACTCACCAGGACTTTCCAACTGCCTGGCTTCACTCACCAGGACTTTCCCACTGCCTGGCTTCACTCACCAGGACTTTCCCGTCTGCCTGGCTTCACTAACCAGGACTTTCCACATCCAGTCCAGAGAACGAGCTACCGAGCCCTCTCTGACCACAGTTCGGAGAACGAGCTACCGAGCCCTCTCCGACTTCCATCCAGTCCAGAGAACGAGCTCTCGAGCCCTCTCTGACCTCAGTCCGGAGAACGAGCTACCGAGCCCTCTCCGACTTCCCATGCCAAGTTTCCATACTTGGACTTCTCCGTGCCAAGTCTCCATACTTGGACTTTTCCCGTTTCCCGTGCCAAGCTCCCTGCTTGGACTTTTCACCATGCCAAACTCCCTGCTTGGACTTTTCCCATGCCAAGCTCCCTGCTTGGACTTTTCCCGTGCCAAGCTCCCTGCTTGGACTTTTCCGAGTCAGGTCAACTCACCTCGGGTCAACCAGGTCAACCTTGACCTAAGGTTGCACTAACAATCTTCCATCAAAGTACAACTCTTCTATTTTCGTCAAACATCAAAATATAACTCGAGTCAGGTCAACTCGAGTCGGGTCAACCAGGTCAACCTTGACCTAAGGTTGCACCAACAATCTCCCCCTTTTTGATGTTTGACAAAACCATAACCTAACTTAGGTTTTCTAATGTTCTTCCTTGAACATTCTCCCCAAACCTACACTCTCCCCCTTTTTGACACACATCAAAAAGAGTGAATCAAGGTCAAGAGTTTCTTTCTAATGAAAGTCTCATACCTTTCATTGAAACTCTTAATTTCCCCCTTGATACTAAGGTTCAACAATTAATTTAGTGATAATCTCATATCACTCAAGTCTTTAGGAGTAAAAACTCCCCCTAAAAGTCAACTCCCCTTGACTAATAGGTAAAACTCCCCCTAACAATCAACTCCCCTTGACTAATAGGTAAAACTCCCCCTAAAGATCAATTCTCCCTTGACCATTGCACCAACAATGTCTTGGAGAGTTCCAAACCTTTAGAAACCTAAAACACCACTTCCCGAGCTGCAATTTCAGACAAACAGTCGAAATTCAGCAGGTTGGCACGCGCTGATCGGTCACCTGACCGATCAGACCTTCCCTGGATCGGTCACCGTGACCGATCCACACAGACCTGGATCGATCAGGGAACCTCCTGATCGGTCCACGACCTCTGATTCTTATTTCTGAATTTTTCTTCTCCCGAAATTCAGAAACCTCTAGAAAATCACAGAAAATTTCAAAAATTGTGAAATTTTGAGGATACATTCCTCATAACATATATTATCATGAAAAAAATAGTTTTCTATGAAAATAAGTTCCATTTTTAAATCTTGATACAAAGTTCGAATAGTTTTGAAATAGCTCAAAGTTTCAAAAACTTTGTATCAATTTGATCAATGATGAATGCTATCACTAGAAAAGCTTCATCAAGGTTTTTCAAATCAATTTTAAAATGATTTTAAACCATTTAATTTAGGACCACAATCTTTGGGCTAAATGTACATGACTTGTACATAAGCTTTCCCTATGATCCCCAATTTCGAATTAGGCTCATCTAGGTACAAGAACCATGCACCTTGATCCTAACTCATCATCCTAATATCTCATACACATCTAAGGTGTATCAAACACATTCAAGTCAATTTTGATGTGAGATATGAGTTTAGGTTATCTTATTCTAAGGTCTCATGCATTTTCTAAACATCAATTTGATCTCCATCTCAAATTGTGTTTTTATCCTTAAATCAATTTCATTGATTATAAATGCAAGAGAAGAGATGATGACATGGCATATAATGATATCATACATAATAACATGTGCCAATGTCATGATGTCATGACATAAAATATGAAACTTAAATAAAGCATGACATATAAATAACCTAAGCATTATTATGACATTTCAAATGATTATAAATTAAATATGATGTCATGACATGACATATGACAAACAATATATGGCAAATAGCATATAAAGGCATAGAAAATACCTAATTCTAGCCTTAGTTGCCATTTTTGATAATTTTGATCATTTTACCATAAATTCTATATTCCTAAGTGTGATAGACCTCAAATCATATACCAAAGATGTTTAGATCACTATGTGCCAATTAGATTGACTCTAGACAACTCCTCAAATTTGATTGGCACATTCTAATCACCTTAGGAATAATTCTTAATTTTATTTTCAAGGCTTGATTATACCTTGAAAAATCCTAAAGTGCCACATTTTTCCATGATTAGGTTAACTACCTAGTCAAGTAAGGTTGGCACACCCTAACTCATCTAGCTTGATGAAATCACGCTCCTAGGAACCCAATACCTATTGGAGCTCATTGGGTTCACTAAGTATTCACTAGGGATGACTTCCCTAGCAACCCTCCTAATAACCCTCCTAGGCTTTGAAGCCTTGGTCATTTGGGACTCATCAAGATCAACTCTAGGGGTGACTCCCCTTGTGACCTTGGTGATGGTCTTCCTAGCCCTAGATTTTGTTCCATAATCGAATGGAACATTATGATAAGTGGGCTTGACCACTTGGGACTTAGGTTTGTGACCCAAACCTTTCTTGTCCTTGGACTTGGGTTTTTGACCTCTAGACCCTAGAGATGACTTCTCCAAGTTCTTAAGAGCCTTTTCCAAAGTATCAAGTCTTGACCTCAAGACTTGATTCTCCTTCTCTAATACCTCAATTTTTAATTTTTCATTTTTCTTTGAGGTATCCCTAGGCATGTGTCTAGTTGTTTTGGGATTTCTACCTAGATTATCCTTAACCTTAGATGAGTTGATCCTAGGGTTGGCTTTCCTAGTGTTATCCTTATCTAGGCTCACATGTTTGGCACCTAAGCATGTGTATCGATTTCTATTGTTATCATGCCTATCATTATTAGCAATTGCAATCAAACTACTAGCATGCATCTTACTAGTATTGCAATAATGAGCCTTAAAGGTTACCTTAGGGTTTGCCTTAGCTCCCCCTATCCATGTGCTTGGTTTCTTGTCCTTGTGAGGTTGCCTCCCCCTCGGACATTGGCTCCGATAATGTCCCTTTCGCTTGCATTGGAAGCACACCACGTGCTCCTTGCTCTTGCGTATTGGGACTCCGGCTTCCTTGATCTTTGGCGTCGGTGGAGTCCTTCTAACCCTCTTTGGACATTTACTCTTGTAATGTCCAAATTCCCTACACTCAAAGCATAATATATGCAATTTACTAGAACTTGAATTGCTTGAGTTACCTAGGGTTGAGGTGGGATGAACGCTCTCTCCTTCATCCCTTCCGGAGGTAGAAGCTTCTTCTTCTTGCTCCGAACTTGAAGAAGAATTCTCCTCTTCTTCTTCTTTAGATGTTGAGTGGCCCTCAACTTCTAAATTCATCCCTCCATGATGTGAACTCTTTGGCTCACTTGACTCCTTTTCATGGCTTGAAGTGGAGTTCCCCTCATGAAACTTAGCCAAGTTGTTCCACAACTCCTTGGCATTGTTGTATCCTCCTATCCTACACAAAACATCATTAGGTAAAGAAAATTCAAAAATCTTCAATACCTCATCGTTGACTAGGGATTGGTGGACTTGTTCCTTGGTCCACTCCTTCTTCTCTAGGGTTTCTCCTTTCTTGTCCGTCGGAGGCTTGAAACCTAATTGGACACAACTCCAATTCTCAAGATTAGTCATAAGAAAATATTTCATTCTTACCTTCCAAAACGCGAAGTCATCGCGATCGTAGAAAGGTGGAATCGTGACATCTTCTCCAAATAGATCCATTCTCTAGCTCGTGCTCCCCCGGGTGTTGATCCAACGAAGAGCGACCTCGCTCTGATACCACTTGTTAGGATCGATGGTCGCGGCTAGAGAGGGGGGGTGTGAATAGCCGACCCCAAATCTTCGCGTTTCTTTCTACAAACTAGGGTTAGCGCAGCAGAAATAAAAACAAGAAACGAAGACAAGAAATCAAACCTCAATACGCGTCGGTGTAACGAGGTTCGGAGATGAAACTCCTACTCCTCGGCGTGCCCGTAAGGTGGACGAAGCCTATCAATCCGTCGGTGGATGAGTCCCCGGAAACCCGGCTAATAATCACTCCTTCTGGGTGGAGAAACCTCGCCACAATGTCTTGCAACAGCAAGATAAACAGGAGTACAAGAATACAGCAAGAAACTAAGTACAATACAAAAATGTAATAACCCTAGCTTGCCTTCTTGTCGACTGGATGAAGCAGCAGCTTCAAACGACGCCTACAACAGCAGGAACCCAGCCGATGAAGCTCACACGAAGCTTCAAGCAGAAGCGAGCTCAGCAAAGCTCAAATCACAGCAGTGAAGAAGAAGAAGAAGCAACTCAACCCCTTTTATAACCTGCGAAGAAGACACAACAGAAACTAGCCGTTGCTACGCAACGGCTAGGATGTGGACCGATCAGGCTTCATCCTGATCGGTCCACAAGGGTCCTGATCGGTCATGGTGACCGATCAGGTCCTTCCCTGATCGGTCCCATGACCGATCAGGGCCTTTCCCTCCTTCTGATCGTCTCCTTCTGATCGTCTCCTGATCGGTCTGCAGACCGATCAGGAACTTCACTGTATGCTACTAATCGATCACTGATCGATTTTCAGTCCGATCAGATAACACACAGAAGCTCACTGTGTGGTTACTGATCGGTCACCAGACCGATCCAGATACCCAGTGTATCCCTGGATCGATCCACTGATCGATCCAGAGCTTGGTTTTCGCCCAAACCAAGTCTCAAGCCTTCCAAACCAACATCCGGTCAACCTTGACCTGTTGGTACATCATGCTTAGCATCCGGTCACTCCCTTGACCTGCTAAGACTCCCCACCAAGTGTCCGGTCAATCCCTTTGACCCACTTAGATTTTTCTCTTCGTGTCAAGTATCCGGTCACTCCCTTGACCTACTTGACCTTTTCAACACCAGATGTCCGATCTCCCTTGATCCATCTGGATTTTCCCTTGCCCGGCTTCACTCACCAGGACTTTCACCTAGCTTCACTCACTGGGGTTTTCACCTGGCTTCACTCACCAGGATTTCCAATCTGCCCGGCTTCACTCACCAGGACTTTCCAACTGCCCGGCTTCACTCACCAGGACTTTCCGTCTGCCTGGCTTCACTTACCAGGACTTTCCAACTGCCCGGCTTCACTCACCAGGACTTTCCAACTGCCTGGCTTCACTCACCAGGACTTTCCCGTCTGCCTGGCTTCACTAACCAGGACTTTCCACATCCGGTCCAGAGAACGAGCTACCGAGCCCTCTCTGACCACAGTTCGGAGAACGAGCTACCGAGCCCTCTCCGACTTCCATCCGGTCCAGAGAACGAGCTCCCGAGCCCTCTCTGACCTTAGTCCGGAGAACGAGCTACCGAGCCCTCTCCGACTTCCCATGCCAAGTTTCCATACTTGGACTTCTCCGTGCCAAGTCTCCATACTTGGACTTTTCCCGTTTCCCGTGCCAAGCTCCCTGCTTGGACTTTTCACCATGCCAAACTCCCTGCTTGGACTTTTCCCATGCCAAGCTCCCTGCTTGGACTTTTCCCATGCCAAGCTCCCTGCTTGGACTTTTCCCATGCCAAGCTCCCTGCTTGGACTTTTCCGAGTCAGGTCAACTCACCTCGGGTCAACCAGGTCAACCTTGACCTAAGGTTGCACTAACAATCTTCCATCAAAGTACAACTCTTCTGTTTTCGTCAAACATCAAAATACAACTCGAGTCGAGTCAACCAGGTCAACCTTGACCTAAGGTTGCACCAACAGTTGGTGGTTTCTCATCTCGGAAGATCGTTGCCCACACAACGTCCGAGGTTAGAAGAGGAATACGGTAGAAGATCAAGAGGTTTTTCTACAAGGTATAACTAGTAATTTTTCTTTTCGCATCATACTAGTTATTTATGGAAATAATACCAAAAACAAGAGGCTTACGATTCTAGAATTTCGAATATGTTTTTCGATGTTGTGTTCTTTTATTTTTTCTTTTCCTTGTGATTTGATTGTTCTTTTCGGTTAACCTAAAGTTATTTTAGGAAATTAAATATTAGCTTTCTATAAAAGGTTTTGTCTAGTCGGTGGTGGTTGCTCCCATATCCAAGAAGGTCATGTGCCTCGCCACGTCAGTACTGGGAACCAATTATGGAAATTAATATTTAATGGAATTAATAACTTAAGGTGACTTGGGTCGAACGTGTTAAGTTCCGCAGGAGATCCAAGTCAAAACCTAAAAGAACAAATAGATTAAGTTTTGGATCAAACGTGTTAAGTTCCGTAGGCGATCCAAAATTTAATTTAAAAGAACACATGGTAGCTAGGAAAAGGTTCAGACCTTTGTACAAAATTGTTGTACAGTGGAACCTCTAGGTTTTCCGAGTAGCAACCAACACGTTCTTCTCGCCCACCGGTGTATTCTTCCGCAGCTCTCTCGTCCTTCTGACGCACCGAGCCCTTCGGCTCCCTTCCCGTGCCGTCCTTCTCGCCAGCTGCGTCTTCTGCTCGACTTCCTGCACTCCTAAGCTCCTGCACACTCAGACATAGGGATCAAACACAAAGCATGACATAACCAACTTGGTTGATCACATCAAAACAACCACAGGGTCTAACAGCTTGGGCCTGGTTGTCTTACTGCTGGGATGTTTTTTGGCGCCGCTCGGCACCTTGATATCTTCGGGGCGGTCTGTTCGACCTCCGATAATGATGATGGTTGGGAGATGGTGACTGATGGCAGAACGCTTGGTTGATCGTCTGACGCACCTCCCTATTGTAATGATAACAATTATAAGTGTTGTGTGTCCCTAATTGATGATATATATAGAATTTTGGTGGAACCCATCTAGGAGACTCAAGGAATCTTTTCCGCTCGACCTCCACGTGCTGTACAGCTTGAGGGCACGACTTTTGGTGATGCAACTAAGGATCCACTTGGGGTCCTTTATGAGGAAAGGGGGGGGGGGGTTGGGAGGGGAGGAGCTCGATGCTCCACAATAGGTGATGGAGTGGGTGTGGTGACCTCCTTCTTCTTCAAAGTGGATTGAGCTTCATCTATAGTAATATACTTGGTCGTCCGGCCAAGTAGATGATCGAAATCTCTTAGGGGCTTCCTAATCAAGGAGCGAAAAAACTCGTTATCTATGAGCCCTTGAGAAAAGACACTCATCAAAATCTCAGGGGTGCCCGAGAGAATATTCATGGCCACTCGGTTGAACTTTTTGATGTAGGCCCTGAGTGTCTCCTTGCGCCTCTACTTGAGTGAAAAGAGACTCAGGGTGGTTTTGTGGTAACAGTAGCTGCTGGCAAAATGGTATAGAAAAACCTTGTAAAAATCCTTAACACATCATATGGATTCAACCGACAATCATTTGAACCATCTCTGTACTAAGATAGAGAGTGTGGTGAGAAATACTCGGCACTTCACATTATCCGTGTACTGATGAAGGAGGGTGGCGTTTTTGAACTTACGGAGGTGGTCTTCCGAATCAGTTGACCCTCCATATTCCCTTATCATCAAAGGTCGATAATATTTTGGTAGCTCGTCTTCTAATGTTTCATGGGAGAATAACATGCTTATCTACTTGGGAGAACTACTGAACCTCGGGGCTTTCCCCTTGCGCAAATCCTGCATGAGCGCATCCCTTGAAGACGATACTTGTTTAGAAAAAGCCTTTCTTCTCGGCCCATCTCCTCCAAAGGAGTGTGAAATAGTGCCCAGTGATGTGCTATCGGGGACGGTGGCACAGGTGGCATCATGATTGGTTGGATAGGTAGTTGCACGAAGCTAGCCGCTGGTGGAGGAACTGGCTGAAACCCAGTCAGATCTTCCACTAGAGTCCCTCTTTCAGTGTGAGGACCCATCCTGTACATGGCGAGATCATGCGGCAACATACTGGTGGCAGCTGCTTGCTGTTGTTGCATTAACTTCTGTGCTCGAGCGGCTACTAGTAACTCGAAATCCTCTTGAGATAGGATGACGACGGTGAATCATCCAGCTTCTTCTATCTCTACGTTTCAGAATCTGGCAAAAGTTCCTACAGACGGTGCCAAATTTAATCTTATTTAAAAATTATAGAGATGACACGCTGGGAAAAGTGGCACTTCTGTTAACCCGGAGAAGACTTCGCTAGGGAGAGACGATGACACCTAGCTCTCCTTTCAACTCCTTTATGCACATACTCCAAAGAACCAACAGAATGTTAGGGTAAAAATCAGGGAAGAAGTCTCTAGCATAGACCCTTAGACATTTAAGTCAGTAGAAGACTAAGCGAAAAGTGGAGAAGAACTACAGTAAGATTGAGTGAGTGTACTAAGGAGTAACGTTGCACAATAATCTGTAAAGCATATGTCATAAGCGAAGAGAATCCCCCCCTTTTATATCTCCTTTCATAACTTTGCAATAATGAGGTGACAAGGAATATTCAGTGTCAGAAGATGTCAAATAATGAAAGATGTACAGTCTAAAATTTATGCAGTTATTCTCGGAGGAATCTTTTGTTATATGAATAGTCTTGTGTAACCTCCATAATAATAATAGAAATTGTATAGTCACCTTTGTAAGAAGGTTCCATTGAGTTCATATGCTATAACTGAAGAATATTTTTTGATGGATAGCTGTTATTTTGACAATCTATTGTGATTCCATGACAATATTGTCCCCTGAAACATAGCTCGACTAGATACTTGGACGAACGGGGTATTCCAACTGTCTCTATGTCCAACCAACTTTGTAATGAGAATTACCTTATACATTTTACCTTGAGCGTTCTCCTGGAATATAGCCCGGTCGGATACTTGGACGAATGGGATATCCTGACCATCTCTATGTCCGACCGGCTTTGTAATGGGAATAACATTATGTATTTTTCCCTAAGCATTCATATATGAAACAGGAACAACATCTCATAAACCCAATCAAACTTATAAATAGGGGCATTCTATATTTAAAGGGGGAGTTGAATCACATAAGCTCGACCAACCATAAGTCTGATCGGCAATATGCTCGTAGACTCATGCTAAAGATCTGATAAGTAATGAAGAGCCAACTCTCGCAGGTACGATCAGCTCTAGAACCAACGGATCATGTGATAAAAGACTAATTATTGGATAACAAGGCGCTCGGACTCATAGGTACGACTGACCTTGTGACGGTCTGATTTATATTGAAGGTTGTACTGTATTGTAGGATGACATCTATAAGCTGAAAGTAATGTTATAGAAGTGGAGAACTGAACCCCATGTGCTCAATCGACTTCAAAGCATTCGGGTTTAATTTGTATGCCTTGGCACTGAATAGAGAGATAGATCTATTATGTTAGTGCAATTTATACTAACGATCTAACTCAGATTTTGATGAATGACAAGTGAGTTAAGTTAGGTGTTGTCATAGTCTAACCTTATTATCAAATGTGTAGGGTTGACTAAACTCAGTCAAGATGTTCGATTCCTGATTAGTTGAAGATCGGATGTACGATTCTGGTAGGTCAGAATGTATGATTCCTGATTGAAGAAGACCATATATGCAATTTCAGTGGATCAGGATGTTTAATTCTCGAAGTTCGGATGTGTGATTCCGGAAGTAACTCTACACCTAGTAAGTAGAGGAAAGTTACTGGAGGAGAGTAACTAAGTGAGGACACGTCCCTTTTAAAAGGATAGTACGCATCGGTCCAACTTAGGTCCATTTTGAAAACCTAAATTGAGACCCTGACTAGATCCTGGTCTCGGGGAGACATAATCTAATTACTACTTATTATTATTATTATGCTAACATTATCTTACATGTTATTGAACTAACATTTATTGCAGGGCAAAAGAAGCACAAAAGGTCTCGGGTGAACAATTCTCGAGGCGCCTTCCATGGTATAAAAGATGCCTTCGTATTGTTCATGCCAAACGCCTTCCATGGCACTAAAGGCGCTTTTCAAAGGATAAAATTCAGACTTCATCATAGATAAAGAGCAGGTAGTTCGGGATCAGATTCCTCACATTGGAGGCGCGTTCAAAGCTATGGAAGACACCTTCCATGCTCAATAAAAGGATGTTTCGCCCAAGGCTTCAATCAACTTCTATACGAGCTTCTACGCATCTGAACAACTTTCTGACTACTCCTGCTTGCTGCTGCAACTCTACTATGCCTGATTACGGCCGAGAAGCCGCCCAAACACTGAGTTGAAGCCGACCAACTACAAACAGTGTTTGGTAATGAATTAATTACTGTACTTAATTTCTACAAACGGAAAGTGTAGTGTGTTACACTTCTTTGACTCTTTTGTACTTGATCCCCTCTTCCGGCGGTTCTGAAAGAGGTATTTAGTGGATTATCCATCGATATGTCCGTGGGACCTAGGTCTTGGAGTAAGAGTCGTCGAAGGCTCCAAACCAAATAAAAATCCTTGTGTTCATGTCTTTTTCATTTCTGTCTACTTCTTTTCCGCTGCATACTCTTAGTTGTAAAACGAAAAAGATAAGGGTGTGTTTGGTTTTCATGTTTTTCATTTTCATTTTTTGAAAAATGTTCGTTTTTTAGAAAATATAAAATGACTTTTAGACATTCTCTATTTTTTAAAAAAATGCTATCTATTTTTTTTAGAAAACAGACATGGAAAATGTAAACCAAATACCATTTTTCAGAAATACTTGTTTTTCAGAAAATAAAAATGGAAAATGCACAAACCAAATGCATCCTAAGTTCTCGATCTAACATATTAACCCTGCTCGGCTTTAGGGATGCTTGACCGTATATTCGGCCATATACTGAGAGTGAAGACTAAGCTTAGGTACTCTTAGCCAGCCTTTGGGACAACCAGATATATAACAGAGTTATGTTGTGCGGGTCATACTTTCATAGTTTCTCACAAGTAGAGTATTGGATCCTTCAGGCACGGCCGACTCTTAGGGCGGTCGTCCTTATACCAAAGGTCTTAACGTCGAGTGAGGAGCTAAGCCCTGATGAAGGTGACACTCTAGCTGTCACCTCACTTAACTTTGACTTCCACGTCACTTCTAGGTCCGCTTGTAACATCCCGTACCATTCCTCTTCTCATGTTTTCTAAGATTTTGTTGGCACCGTAAAAATAACCTTGTTTTGTGTTATTTTGCTCTATTTGTGTTGTTGTCGAGGTCACCGAAACTAGTCAAGTTTGCTAATAAAGAAGATAAAACTCTATATTTTTTTACTTCTTCCTCTCCATCTTCTCTTTTATGTTTTTCTCAAAAGCAACAATTTTCCTTTTATTTTTTCCAGTAATCAATACTTTACAAGCATTTTTTTTTCCCTTTTGTCCAACCGCAACAATAAGAGTAAGTTATTTTTTTTTATGTTTCATTAATTGAATGAGAACTGTAAAGTATAAATTTTATTTTATTAGGTTATTAGTTAAGATAATTATTTAGATAGGAATGAAGGTCTCATATGTTGAATATTAAATATTATGAAGAAACGAAATCATAAATAATTCAGCAACTTTCAGTCATAAATAAGTTCTGGGCATTGACCAACCATTGTTTCAACTTAGAAACAATGGCTAAATATTTGTGTTGTATTAGTTTTTTTTAATTTATTAAATTTGCCTCCCCTAGTTAAAAATTCTAGCTAAACCTTCTATTGACTTGGCTCCAACTTCACTCAACTTGGCAAGGTCATTCTAATTAGTTCCGAATTTTCCACATTAATCCGACCTATTCTGAGATTGTTCTGACTTCATCCAACTCAAAATCCGAGTACAATCAAGGGTTGGGATCTACGTTGATTTAGTCAATGATTATCCATGTGTGAAACTCTATATCGACTAAGTTAAGTATACATAATGTCAAATTTATATTGACATAATCAGGGAATTTGTTCTCACAGTATGCCCAATTAATTAGAAGATGATAAATTTATTATAATAAAATAAGAATCAATTTTTAACAAATAAATATCTTTAAAAAAATTCTTCTCACCTCCTAATTATTCAATGATCATCTATTATAAATTAATTTTATAATTTATATTCTTTTATATAACTTATTGATAAATGGTAAAAAACCGGTGAATATATAATCATCTTTTAACTACCTCGACGGTCAAAGATCGCATGTAGCTCTTATTTACGTCCACCTCATGCTCGAAAAGAAGGGGAAAAAAAAAATGAAATAATGCTGCAATTAAATTTAATTCAGATTATTTGTCATGTTTAATTATTCAATAATCACATGCACCAAAAAAAACAGCTGTAATCAACATGCCAACCACGTGTTCCACGTTTTGTTTACCCGCGGCCACTATCCAATTTCCTTTTCCAGACATCCACCTCGCGCCCCTGTTGCTTCCTCCATACGTTATGGATTCGGCACGCGTGATAATTGAATTCCCGACAACGCACCGAATCGCCGAACTATAAATCCAGACAACGAAGACGAGCGACGACGCAACGAAGCGAATTGTAAACGGGACCTTTTGCGTCGAGCTATTCGCCGGAGAGAAGAGGGTTTTGCGCAGATGGCGGCGCGGAAGCAGGGGAAGACCAACTTCGCCGTCGCCTGCAACCTCCTCAGCCAGTGCATCAAGGAGAAGAGAAGCGTCACCAATTTGGGGCTCGGATTCGATACCCGACCTCAAGGCCATGATCAAGGTGAGAACTTGCTTTGCGTCTTGCGCTCGGCGCCAAATTCGCGTTTTTATTGCAAGTTCCTGTTTCATTGATTCGTTTCGATCCTATTTTTCAGGCAACTTGGAGGCGTTCCGGCCGCCGACCACCATGCGTCTGCTTCCGGGAGCGGAGATATCCGGAGACGACGATGGGGAGGCAATGGAGCTGTTCCACACTGGGCCAGAGCAGGCCAGGTTTCAATCTTTCATCCATTCTCCCATGAATCAATCGGCACTGTTCGATTTGGTGTGTCGCTGATCATTTTATTGGTTTCTTTCTTGTGCATCAGAGAAAGAGGGAATCCCCAACTCACAATCTTCTACAAAGGGAAGCTCATGGTGTTTGACAACTTCCCTCCCGAGAAAGCCAACGATCTACTGAAGCTAGCCAGCGAGGGAAACAAGAGAAACCAAAACTTAGGTCAAGAATCCTCTTCCTCGGAAGATCAAAACCCAACATTGGAGTCCATGGTTGCTAATTCTTGGTTGACAGCCCAAACAAGTCTCTCTGGTAAAAGAAAGCCTCTCTGTTAATCCAGACGCTTGTTGAGACTCAAACTAGAGTCAAAACTCAAACGATTGTTGTTCTTGCAGATCTTCCTATTGCTCGAAAGGCTTCGCTTCAGCGATTCCTCGAGAAGCGAAAAGATCGGTAGGTAATCCTTACTGCTTACCTTGATGACGAGAGGCGATTTTGCTGAGAGGTTAATTCACCTTCTGAAAAATTAACTGCAGGATCAATGCAAGAGCACCTTATCAAGTTAAGACTTCAGGAATGGCGACTCCATTCAAGCAAGAGAAGAACAGATCATGGCTTGGCTTGACTCCTTAGTTCTTGACTCGAGTTCAGATGATCCCCTTCTTGAGCATGCCCACAAGTTTCAGTTCTTTCTTATTTTCTAGATATTTTTTTTCTTGTAAAGAGGAAATAAAATTTGAGGTGACAACATATTGTCATTGCTCTTACTACAGAAATTTCAGAAATATCAATGTATCAGTTTTTCAGAGAGGATCTGGTTTCTATATGACAACATATTGCCATTAAAGTAAAGCATGTTTCTAAAAGAAGTCTTAGTCAAATTGATACCAACTATCATCTTCATCAAAGTCAAACAATCATTTTTAATTTTGACTTCGACCTGTTCTTGTTGGACTTGGAGTCGCACCATGAGTCTGACTTAGACTCTCATGGATTGGAATGCTTTTATGGATGAATAATTTTGATTGTTTTATTATTATTATTTTCTTCTGAAAAATAAACTTTCTATTTTACGGGTCGTAGTCAAATCTATAATTTCACATGGTTTGATGAAATATACAACAATAACAATCAAGTTTTTTCTCACTAAGTGGGGTCGGCTGTATGAATCCTTTTATGTCATTGAATTCTATCTCCTATTATATTATCATCTATATTTAAATAAATTTTATCTTGTTTTATTATTGCTAATCAAGTCTTTTTGGTCGTCCTCTTCCTCGTTTGATATGCATGTTTATCATGGTTTCACATCGCCTAACTGGAGCATTTATTGGTTGTCTAAGTACATGTCCGTACCATCTTAAACGTGTCTCTCGGAGTTTGTCCTCAATAGATGCAACTCCGACTTTCTCTTTAATGCTCTCATTCCTTATTTTGTCCATCTTCGTATGTCCACACATCCATCTTAACATCCTCATCTCTGCAACTCTCATCTTATGCTCATGTGTTCGAGTCATAACCTAACATTCAGCTCCATATAATATAGCAGGTCTCACCTGCGATTTGATGAAATATATAAAGAAAATTTTATTTTCCATGCTTTTAAAATAACTAATCATGCTATTATTTGACTAGATGAATTGATGGTGTCGGTGATTAATAATTTAATAGTTTTAAATTTTATAGAGAGGAAATTCCAATTTGTCTATTAAATTTTAGTATTTACTTCCATAAAATATATTATGGATTTTTAAAATTATCGAACACTTTAAAAGTTTTCGAATTTTATATTTTCACCCCTATCTATTAATATCAGCTGCAACTTGTACTGTGAATCTGCAAGGGTATTTTGAAAATTAAAAAAAAATAGCATGGGCGAATTGGAAATTTCCCCTCTAAATCGTGACCCGCACGGCCGCACGCAAATAGCCTCCTAATGGCTGACCTAGATCATCAATGGCGAGTCGACGCGGAGTTTACGAACAGAGAGAGGCCATTCACATGCTTCATTCAATTTGTTCGAGATGCAATGTTCAGTAGTAGGTACCAGTCTATTCAATGATCCTGTTTCTCTGATCTAGCAAGAGATAAGGTTTGGCAGTGAGGGATGCAAGCGACGATTTTTTTGGGATTAGTGGGGCGGCTTCTTCCTATTTGTCTGCTCCACCAGTCAGGAATGCGGATGGAGGTTTGGTGGGAACAGCTCTCTCAACAAGTAAAGCCCAAGCCACCGCTGGTTTGCTATCTCAATTTTTATTTGCGATTCGATGCTTTTAAAGTATACGGTCATGTTTATTTACAGAAAATATTGCATAGTAAGTGCAGAATCTTTGGCATTGTTTCTGGAAACTTTTGATGTCCTAAAAGTAACAATCTTTAGCGTTTAAATTGCGGATGCGGTCACAGTGTGACTGATAGTTTTACTTTGTTAGTAGATTTGAGACATTTTTTCGAACAACAAATAGCTCTTTGACCTTGAATCATTGTCTTATAACGCGTGTTATTATGTTAAATGGATTAGGTATGTTATTTCCTTTGATTGGGAAAGTGCCTCCGATTTCCACACCTTTTCTCCTTTCCTGCTATTGCTCTTCTGAACTCTCCTGCAGAATCAGAATGTTCATATTCATGCCTTCTCATGAGAGAATAAGGTATGGACCGTTGTTGTTTGGCATTCATGGTTGAAGATGCCTTAGGCAAGAAAAGAAGTGGTCTTTGAAGAAGTAAATGCATATTATTGTCAATTCAGTGGCCTTTGCTTCAGGTCTTTATGATGGCTAGGATTGTGATGAGAACTTATGGAATTTTCTATATTATGCTTTATATAGTATCTTTTACATATCAATAGCAGAGGACATGCTAGATTAGGAAGTATTTATAGGAAGGTAAACCATAAATTTTGAAGGAAAATATGATCCTCAGGTTTCATATTTTATGCTTCTGCACTTCCATTCACTTGTAACTGGAGAAAAGTTGTAATGAGAATTGAAGTAATGTCCGTACAAACCAAGGATAAAATAATTTCTCTCCTTGTTTCGATGAGGATACACTATACATCCTCATTCAAACTGTATTATGATTCTTAATTATTTCAAAGAAATCAAGAGAATAAAATAAGGCTACATATGTAGTTAGTTAATTTTTGTTATTTTATTAGTTCCAAGGGTTTCAACAGGATAAACCAATTCAAGTCTGGGACTCATCATCATCAATATGTGATTACCCCAACTATTTTAGATCGGCTATATGAATCTTATCCTTTTATTGAGCTCATATTGGGTGAGGATTCATGTTCACAGCTTAGATAAATTTTCGTGCCAATTGTCCTGGCCTAACCTAATGCTTGACCATTTTCATTTGGATTTGGGAATGGTATTGGATGTGTACTAAGTCTGTGACGATTGATCCTTTCTATACAGAAATTATAGCATCCATTCTACATCTGAACTTTCATTTTTCCAATATAAAAAATGCACGAAAAGAAAGAGTTAAAGACTATTCCTAATTGTTTGTTCTATGTAGCACGGTAACAATGATTGACTATCAAATTCTTCCTAAATTTCTAATAATAATTGACAGTCTACAAGGCATGATATCTTCAAATTCCCATCATTCTAGGTCATATTATCTTGGTTAGCTGAAGCTTTGGTTTGTTAACTGAAGCATGGCTTCATAGACTTCAGTCTCTACATATATTAGCAAGATCTTAGAATTCATAGAAATCTAGACAATTTTAAAAGGGAAGGGTCCATATAACAGTATGAAAATAATACTAAAATGTTTATGAATTTTGTCCTCTAAATTCAAATTCCATGTTACCATGGAAATGTGGCATCAGGAAGGTAGTTATCTTCGTTGTAGTAGTTCCACATATGTTGCTCAGAGAGGCAAGACTTCCTAGCATCTCCATTACTCAAACAAGATAGCATGTTGAAAACCTCGTCATGTGAATCCATTTCCTCTCCTCCTGCACTCTCACAAAAGCTGCCATCCATGTTTCTTAGGAGTTTACTCCACCATGCTGATGTCATCATGTTCATCTTGTCATTCCACTCCATGTCATGCTGCTCCCCGATCAAATGGATCTCTGCAATTTCATCAGGATCCATCCTTGGATGGAATGCCCCTGATGCACGGTCAAGTGCATCACAAGAGGCCTGGCAGGAACTCTTTGAGAGGCAGGAGGTCTGGAAATTTGGTATGCTACTATTAGGAGAGTTTGATGAAGATGAAGTTGGCTGTGATGATGGCTGGATTGTGGATTCCCAGCAAAGATTGTCGCTGAAGGGATTGCTTTTATTGTTGAAACATTGAAGGTTTAAATCTAAGCCTAATGGATGATTAAAGAAAGGGTTGTTGAGTTTATCGTGGACAGGTATTGTGGTAATAGGTGGATAAATCCAAGGGAAAGCATGGAATTTACAGGGTAACAATTCGGTATTCTGAAGGTAGGTAGGAAAGGTGTAATTGAATAAATGAGTTTTAAAGTTGATCCTATTCTCATTCAACTCCTTCTGTATCTCTTCTAACACTGCTGGAGATAGCTCTAGAGTTGGAGAAGGTGTTGGATTTTGCTGTTGCTGCTGGAATTTTTGCACCTCAGTTGCATGCTTCATGGTAGCTCTATGAAGTTTAAGGGCGGTTACAATCTCTCGCCTAGCCTCTGCCATGTTAAGTAATCTTTCTTGATAAGGCTTACTTGCATGGAGTCGCCTTCGCACTTGCTTCTTTGGTATTGGAGAATTTACTGATGTTGGGTGTGATTCTTGTTGAGATCCACTGAAGTATCTCCTATTCTTGGAGTGATCTTGGGAAATTTCACTAAAACTTGCCTTGCCTCTAGATTTTGATTCCATGAGATCTTCAGGTCTTGAAGAGCCCAGCTGCTTGGCAACATGATTGATGTAGACACTTGAGAGTTGACATGTATTTAACGTGTGCGCCTCCACCTCCATCTTCTTGGTGATATTCTTTGTATGGGAGTTCCTTGCCATCCCTCACTCTCCAATATTCCTTGACCAAGTTATACCAAGGAATATGAAATGGTAGATGAACTTGGATAGCGATGGATTTTCAGGTTTCAAAGGAGGATGTGAAATGGTAGGTGAATTTAAAGAACCATGATGGATTTCGTCTGGTTTCGTAGGGCAGAACCTATCAACTCTCTAATGCACCGAGATAGATACATAGATACAGAGATGTGTATTCACTCAGTGGATATGATGTAACAAATTTTGGGGGGTTATTTCTTTTCCAGTAAATATTTTAAATGCTTTTTGTAGCTGATAAAATTAGAATCAAAAGATCCTTACAACTTGGAAATCACATTCATAATTACAATCATTACTGTTTCTTTAGATTCTCTATGATTTATGTTTCACTGTACTCGGATACAGAATAATGGAAGTCTGTCATTAGAAAATTTTAATTACTTGAAATTTCTGACTCGGCTGGGATAATGCTATGATGTAAACCTGATTAACAACAAGTGACATGAGTATGCCTGTCCAATAAGTTTTAAAATATTTGATTCTGTTACTGTATAGTGTAATATATTTTAGTTTCTCTGTCCTTGTGAACTTCAATAGAACATAAAGCAAGAATTTTTTTCTTGTAATCTTTGTTGTTTTCTCTTTGGCATGAGATTTCTGCAGTAAATTTCTATATGAATAATCTCACAGAATAATTACGAGGAGTGCTTTATTGAAAATCTATAGTGCCACATTATGCATAACTTCTATTGAAATGCTAGCTGATATGATGAGATTAACTTTCTAAACAAAATCTTAAGATACACTAGATGCTAAAAAGTGAGGCAGAATGTGGTCCTTGGTCATTAGTTGTCTGCCAAGTCTCATTGAAATACCAAATCATTTGGACATCAACAAATGTCTGGTTGTCATTGTTAGGCATTTAAGGCAACAATATTATGCTCTTAAATTATCTCCCTTTCATGTGCCTGGGTGGTCCCATATTTACTGCTGATGTGGTCTGATGCATCCGTTCCATGTGCTTCCTTCAGATTGAAGGTGACATGTGGCAACACTGAACAGGAGAAAGTGAAGGTAGAGGTTTGGATGATTCATGGTCAAAGTACCTTAATATAACTTAGCCCAACCAGAACCAGCTCATCAACTCGGCACCACCAAAGAACAGAAGCTCAGAGTTGGTTTCTTGTGACCTAGATATAGTCCATCTGAGTATCTCATTTATGGGGTGTATGTGTGTATGTGTGGCTATGCTCTATGATTCATGAGGTCACAGTCCTTTCTTAATTATATACCCCAATGTAGGATGGTCCCCTCTGTACATGCATGGGATAATTGTTGTGATGAAAGTTGGACCATGTACTCGTAACCCAATTTCCTTTTACCACCACCACCAACACATTGTAATATTAAGAAGTATGATTTACTTGTTAGATTCTAGTGTTTTCTGGAAACTAGGAGACACTGGGCAGAGGGACCATTTGATCATTCTGTGGCTGAGGCATTTGCAAAAGAAGGCATGTCCTATAGATTATCACTTACGATCTCAGCTAAAATTTCTTGCTCACATCACAGGATCTGAAACCACTTGAGGGAACTGAGTGTAAAGTATTTTAGCATGTTAGACAGTTTCTTGAGCCTTATCTAGTAATCTTTACATCCATTGGTGCTAATTAGAAGAAACCCATGATAGCGAACAGATGATTCAGTTGTACACAACATTACATGCCAGATGATAATACAATCAAGAATTTCACCTTACAAGATGAATTGATAGCCCCCAGACATCGAATGTCGTTCAAGTTCCAATTGAAGAAGATTGAATTCTGAAAATTTTCAGAGCAATATACAAACAAAAGAAAAAAGTTCAATCATTTATTGGACAAAACCATAAACAATTAGTTAGATGTGACTAGTGGACTTAGTTCACATGGTAAATAGATTAAGAAAATAGAATGGAACCAAAATGATCAAATTTGGAATTTGTGGTTCAATTTTGCAAGAGAAAGTACATAATCCAAACACCTGCTACATCTTGTCACACCTCAGATTTCCTGCAGAACTAAGGCTGTTAGGTTGTTTTTTTACAGAAAAATGGCTTCTAGATGATTATTATGAGGGGTTCTGAAATCCTTTTTTGATAAACAAGAGAAAGAATGCACGGTTTGAATCATGATACACTCTGACTTGACGAGAGGTCATGAAGCAATCTGCCAAACAACAAGATATTGTGAGCTAAATATTAAATTAAAATGTATTTATATTTTGACTATCTTGAGAAGTTATCCATAGCTCTATGTGAAATATTCTTCTGCCTTCACTAAAATATTTATCCCAAAAATCTTGCCACTGATCACTTTTGTCTTAGATGATTTTTGAATTTTTTTTTCTGTCCAAGTACAAACAAGGTACATATAATCCTCCACTAGGTTGTATGTGAATGAATGAGCTTCCGGTTGATATTGCTCGATATGCTTAAATTAATTATCAGGGCTATTAGCCGCACAGATTCTTCTCCTGAAATTTCCTGCACGTGTTAAAGTTTCACTGAAATTAGTTGTCAAGCTTTCATTTTATGCAGTTAATTTGCTTGTGAATGTTATGTCCTAATTCTTGGTATCAGTTAAATGGTTTTACGTTGTCAGCTTTAAACCCTTATCAGGATAAGCCTTGTTTGTGTATGAAGATTCGTAAGCTTGACTATCATCATTTTGTAACCCTTCATTTCATAAGTTTGGCTATCTTCATTTTTGTGATTAGCCTTGTATTTTGTGGCATTGTTGGATGTGCAGAACTTCATATGCTTGCCCCTCATCATTTTGTCATTCCATACTATTGTCTTCAAACTATTTGAACTGAAACAATAGCTTAGACCCTTCATTTATGATGGTGCAGGCGGATAAACAAATATAAATGCAGCTCAACAAGTTGAACATGGATTACAAAATGCAAATTTTGGCTTGTTCAGCAACCTCCAACAGTTTTGACGCTGATCACACTTTTTTTGTTTGTCAAATTTATGGGAAAGTGATGAAAGACTTGGAGAATAACTGCAACAATCAAGAGGCATGTTTATCTGTTTGTTTATTTTTATTTTAAATTTCTCTTCTGTTTAAGATGTGTTTTTTTGTGACATATATTAGGGTGGTTCTATCTTTCAAATATCAATGTACATTTATATCTTCAAGTTCAGAAAAATGTGTGCTTGTTTAAATGGTTCTGTTCTATTTTGCCTTAGTTGTATTTGAATTTCTGTTATAACTTATCGAGTGTGTCTCATTTCATATAGACTTGATGCACCTGGGAAATACAATTTAAACTTCCTCCTTTACGTTCAGTCCTGCCGCCACATTGATCCATTTTGGGCGGATGCTTAACTAGAGAAAGCTTACAGACTTGATGCAATAGAAACAGAAATCTCATGTAAGTTTTTGAGGCTTCCTTCTCAAAAGAGAAACATTAGCATCTCAGAACAAATAGCTCATTTATTTTTCTTCTTATTCATGTATCAGATAGACAATTCAATAACCAGAAAATATATTGTAGTAAAGGTAATATGCAGTCCAGAGCTGTGTCCTGAAGCACCATTTTTCTGTTATTTGTAAGGTGCAAGTAGGATCGCTGAGTTGTGGCCGCCAAAACCGAAGGAGTTTGACAGTGCTACCTTCACATCCAACCTCTCCTTCCTTGAACTGACTAGCCGATCCACATCCTGTATCAAATCACAGTGAGAAAGATTACCAAAACTGTGAATCTTGAGTAAGTTCATTCTTGTTTTTTAACAGTATAATTAGGGAGATTGGTGGATTTGCTAATTTGTGATATCTATTAAAATATGCTTAACCGTAAAGCTTTTTACCATAACTACCTCACAGAAAGGTAATCTACTTCTCAGGTAATTTCCCTTTTTCACTTGCAATCTGTTTTTGAAAATTCCAGTGACACAGTGAGATCCTTATTCTCCCTTTTCGTATCGAATAGATGGCAGATCAAAAACCATCATAGTACTGAATGTAGGTCTTTGTTGATCAAATGTACCAGTTTTTGTTTGCTGCAAAGATAAAAAGTATCTACTAGGGAACAAACAATCCTTTTAGAGGGTACTATTTCAAAGGCAACATATTGTTACGCGATTACTGATATTCAATCCCGAACCTAAAGCTCATTTTACCCCTTTCAAGATACCCAACACAGACCTGTGCCGAACACAATTAACAGATTCCTAGAATACCCAACTTGGCATCTCTAACTAATCATATTAATAGTGGTAAGATGAGAAATGCAAATTGATAGATGGTAACATACCACACTTTCCTCTGGATTATCCAGGTTAATGTTAGGATGGACCCAACCTGTTCGAATAGCCTGCACATGTGAAATGGCCAAGATAAAGACATCCATTTGCCCCAAAAAATGAGTGCTTAAATGGATCCATAGTTCTGTGAAGCATTAACTTGCAAGAATGGAATTCCAGGCATCACTGTTATTGATAGTAGCTTTCTTGAATTAGTTCTCATGTTACTAAATTTTGTTTTTTTTTCAATCTGGATTACAAAACTGAAGGGGAAACAGGGGCTCCTATTTGAACTAAAGGGAATTATAACAGGCAAATTTTAACTATCCAAGACATAAAATGCAAAAATCAACAACGATCATAGTGGCTCTTGACTGATTGAAAGGACATAGGAGTTCCTCAACTGTATACCAATACCCCAAAATGAAGAGCCGATCAATACAATTCTGTAGACTTAAGTTTTGCATCACTATGTTCCTCCCACATGAAGTAAATATGCCCATAATTATTTTTTTTGAAAAAAAAAATTGAAAGTTTTCACTTTTGCTATATCCAAATTGGAAAAATATATGTATTATCATCAGTGTATCAAGTTGGCACCATGTTTTGATTATCACATGTGGAATGATCCTTATCTCTCTTGTATAATGTGTGATAAAATGAATTTGAAACCACTGATCAAGTTTGACTAAGGTTTCAAAAAGTGTATGCATGAATGCAGGTGACATGAGTTTGGGTCACAGACATAGCGCATATGTATTTTATTTAGGGAAATATTCAAAAAACATACAAATACATTCTGCAATATTCAAAAACATTTAGTTTTAAAATGATTAACAAAAAGCAATAACATCTAAGTTTTAACACAGCCAAAACAATTAGCTCATAGGCAAAAAAAAATACCTTCTAGTTATAAGTATCAAGATAATTCCTCCAAACTTAATGTATTTTTTTTTGGTCAAGATTTCTTCCATTTTTGAATTCTGACAACATTTTTCAAGATATTGTGCACTCTTTCATTTTGCTAAGTAAGCTCTGTTGATATTTCATGGAACACAATTGTGACTATCAAGCCACATACCATCACTATAGTTTGACCTTCAGAATTTTCAGATTAACTGATAATCAGCAATAGTTTGAGATCCATGAGTATCCAGGTTTACCCCTGTAATATGTTGAGATTACCACATAATGAATTGGTTCTCGGAAATAGTAGGAGTTCAACTCCATAAAAATGTTCATTGAAATTGCAAAATTACAAAATATTGTGGGTTTTTTGTATATGCGTGTGTGAGAGGACAGTATAAAGGTATAGTTTAGTATCCGCGAGTGTCAAGGTTTACCCCTTTAACATGTTGAGATTACAACATGATGAATCAGTCTTGGAAACAGTAGAGGTTGAACTCCATTAACAATAGGCACAGAACCTCCAATTTCTTGTGTTCTAACTGTTACTGTATTGGTCCAATCACTAATGTAAAGTGCCAGCTGCATAATGCTATAATGTATGTAAACAACCTTTCTCGTGGATGTGGTTAGGTTTTACAAAGGACAAAAAAGATAAAATGGTTACATGAAATATTATATGAAGTTAAGAATGCATGCCCTTAACACATGAAACTTTAAGATTGCAGTCAAGTTCCTTTCTAATGCAAGTTGATCATAGTTATCTAACAACGGAAGCAAGGAAGACTAATCAGCTTTTCAAAATCAAGTACAACTTCAGAGAGTATAGTGATCATCACTTAACGACATAAAAATATGGAAGTCTGTAATATTCACAAATTAAAGCTGACAATAAGGAAATGAAGATCCTTACTTGCACTACAGCAACAGCTTCCACTGCCCCAGCAGCTCCTAATAGGTGACCAATCATGGATTTTGTTGAATTCACCTTCAGCTAAAAGTTAAGTTCAGTTAGATCAGTATAAGGGACAGAAAAAAAAAATAGGCATTTTTTACTCCAATTGCACACCTCGGGATTACTTCCAAAACAATGACTAAGAACTTGGTATTCTTTTAAATCACCAAAGGGCGTTGAAGTTGCATGGGCATTTACATAGTTAACGTCCTCTCTGCACACTCCTGATTCTGATAGAGCATTCTCAATGCAAAGAATTATTCCCCTCCCTGATTTATCATATGCCCATTAGGTTCTTGTGAATATTAAAAAAAAAATGCAGTGACAAGTGTTACCTTCAGGATGTGGCTCTGTCACATGGTAAGCATCACAGGTGAAGCTTCCTCCTAGAAACTCGGCATAGATTTTTGCACCTCTTTGCTATAGATAAAAAAATATAAAATAAACAAAGAAATCAAGGATGATTATAAATAAAAAGATGAGAAGTCCCATACAGGAAATACAGCATCAATATTTCTTAACCTTAGCATGCTCTAATTCTTCCAACAGTAGCACGCCAGCCCCTTCCCCAATCACAAATCCATCGCGATCCTGATAATTATCAATCAACAAAATAAATGAAATTCATGCACCTAACATATAAACTCAATTTATAAACCAAATAATTTTGATAAATGTGTCTAACCATTGAAAGAAAAAAGAGTTAACTTGATTTTTTTTTTTAAGTTTTGCTTTGAATGAAGCAGTTTATATACTCTTCTGCTTTGCAGGCAAATGTTTCCAATTAATATTGTTCATCAGACTGCATTTTATTGCAAGTAAGATACTTTCTTTGAGGAAATTAGAGTTTGAATATAAGCATATGGACTCAACTTACAACGTCCCAGGGGCGTGATGCTTTTTGGGGGTCATTATTCCTCTGCGAAAGTGCTTTGCATGCCACAAAACCACCTAATCCTGCAATATGTTCATGGAATAGATGACAATAGTTGTGAGAAACTGTTGACATCAAATGAAAATGCACACCGATAGGTATGATCGCAGCATCAGATCCACCACAAAGCATCACATCCTGTAACATTAGAGAGAGGAGAGATGTATTGTAGAAAGTCTGACACTTGTGGTTAATTTATGAACACTGAGTGACTTACAGCTTCACCTCGTATAATATGGTTGGCTGCATTCAAGATACAGAAATTGCTCGTTGCACATGCAGTTGAAATAGAATAGTTTGGGCCCATCCAACCCTATGAATTTGACAACGAGGTACATCCAATTAATGTGTTTACAAAAAAAAAAAAAAACATACACAATTAAACATGATGAAAGAACAGTTTGAACAAACCAGATCTATTGCAAGCATTGCAGAGCCCATATTTGTGGTTGCCAAGGGCACAGAGAACGGACTTATCTTTTTGTATGAGACTCTCAAAGCTTCAAGTGCATCATTGAAAATCTGCAAAACTAAAACTAAAACTATATAAGCTTCACTCAAAATGAACAATCCAAGTCTGATAATGTGTAAGCTCAAGGAAAATTCAAAAAATAAATACTTTGAATGCAGTGTCAAAATTTCATCAATAATTACTTTCAATTGTGCTTCATGATTCGGGAATGTTCTCAGTAAACAAACCTTCATTCCACCCAAGGCAGACCCAATCAACACTCCACATTTTGTTTTCTCAAACTGGCTCATCACCTCTTCTGTGACTCCACCATCTTCCAATGCTTTTTTGGCAGCGGTAAGCAAGTAAAGCATGAAATTGTCCATCCTCTTCACTAGCTTGGGAGCCACCCACCCATCTGTAGAAAACGATTTAATCTCCCCAGCAATTCTCTACAAAAGAAAATGTTATGAGCAGCTAGTCCTCAGAGTAGTGCCTAAATAGATTAGAAATTGGTTTAGTTAGTGAGGAATAAAAGGGAACACTACACTTAGTAGAAGTTCTACCGTGGGATAACTGGAACAGTCAAATGCTTCAATTTCACTTATGCCACTGATGCCCTCGAGGAGGTTATTGTAGAAGATATCCGGATCATGGCCTAGAGGAGTAACCACACCCATGCCGGTCACAACAACCCGCCTCAGATTCTTATTCCCCACAAGTTCCTTGGCTGACCCCAAGGCAACTGTTATCAATTTCCCTGAACCACAGACACTGAATTAGTAGAGCAGGCAGCCAGCCAAGAAATTTGCAAAGAATAGCACATAACCACTTCATGATAAGGAATGAAAAGAACCAAGTAACACAACCAGACTGATCAAAATGCAGTTATGCACTGAACCAGTTAGCTTTGTTTCTTAGATATGTTATCAAACCAAACAGCCTTACCCACTGTCTGCATATGTCTTACTCTCACAAAAGTCACAGAACTAATTAAATTAACTAGTATATGGGAAGAATCAAGATCGCATTGGCCAGTAAGATTTTAGCTATCAAGATTGAGAACCAAACAAAGAGAATGCAGATGCCATAACATTCAGCAGAAAAATATTTGTGTGATTCCTGGACGAACAAAGAAGCTATTTTTTTATCTAGGAATATTTTTTAATATTGTCATCACGCTTTCAGGTTAAGGAGAAGCAACAAAAAAACGTCAAAAAAAAAAAAAAAGGATGTCCAACGCCGAACTCCATGACAAACCCTGATCTCGAGGACTAAAAAACAACGACTAAGAAAGCATATCCCACAATCAAAGCCCTCGAGATTGCTTGGTAAAGCAACCTTCATCAGTTAAAACAAAAGAAACAAAATGAAATAAATAAATAAATCAGAAACAGAGGAGAAGCGGTTAAAGAAACAATGGCCCTTCTGGGCGGCACCCTACCGGAGGCGGCGGACATCCGCGGGCGCCGTCGATGGACATCGGCCTTCCACAGTCCAAATAGCGACGACCGATTGCCGTGACCGTCGACGCCGCAGGACCGGTAGAAGTCGGGACAGGGCTCGAAGGCGAGGTAGGATCTAAGTAGGGAGTGGATCCCGGAGCCACGAAGGCCTCCGGACGGGATCGCCGCGGCAGGAAAGCAGCGGCTCCTCCTAGGCCCGGCGCCCCCGCGACGCACCCCGCGACGGGTCTGGTCGGAACGCGCGGTGGCTGGAGACGACGAGGAGGACAGGCACGCAGCGGCGGCGATCCACGCGCTGAGGGGCGAGGCGACGGCCGCTCCCGCCATGGAGCGAGTGCTCGAAACAGAGCGACGAAGGCTGAGGGGCGTGAGTGAGAACGGAGGGCGGTGCGCACTATTTAAGAAGGCCAAGGGCATGAATTTATGCTACGTTTACCTGAAGTCGAGGGAAAGGAGAGGAGAAAGAAATTCATCGACAATGTTTACCTGAGGGAAAAAACAAAAGGAAAACTTTAACCGACCTGCAGGAGGAAACATAATGATTAATTACAATAGAGGTCGTCACTTCAGAGTTTTTTACTAATTTACCATTGGAAAGGGAGATAAATTAAATATGAAAAACCCTATGATTTATTATTATAATAATATCAATGTAAATATTATGTACCAGCTCGTGGAGACAACACGTAGTGAATAGTGATTAATAATCAACAAGGATGAAAATTAAAAAAAAAAATAAATAAAGAGCTTTTATTGCTACTCCATAACCAAGTTTGGTTCCACCTAACGTCAAGGAAAGAAAGCATCTTCGATCGAATGATACTTAAATGAAGGGTCTTTTTGTCTTTTTACCTTTCTTCCAAGTCAAAAATAATTTCCCCTCCTTTCAAGTAAACGAATAAATGAAGCCCCCCAGCTTCCTCAATCCTTTTCGTTTCCCACGGAGGTAAAAGAGAGAGCGCGCACGTGGAGTGCGAGGGAGCGAGGAAAGTGGGAGGAAGAGCGTGAATTTATTAGCGAGGGAGGGAAAGGCTGAAGCTTGAACCAAAAAAAATATCAGAAAGTTTTCACTTTGACGTTCAATTCGACCGTACAAATTTATAGGGCAAGTATACATTCCCCTATAAAATAATACAGATACTCTTCTAACGCACTATATGTATACTCCCAATTTTTTTATTTTAAATTATCAAGTCATTATTCCAAAAATTAGTAGTTGTCTATGATTTATCTTGGGGCGCATTGACGAAGATACTAGAGGTGAACGTATTCATCTTTTTGCCGCCACTTATTTTTTTATATAAATTCAATCACATTGTAATTGTTAGTTAGAGCCCTAGAGTCAATCATTTGATGATTGTTGTATAGACTCATTGTATCATATTCTTATATATTAATAAAGACATTTGTTTTGGTTATTATACTTACTTGTATTGGTGTCAAATAATTAAGTATAGTAGCGTCTTTGAGTAGAATGTTCTCACCTATATCAATCGATTGGTTGAATCGATAGTGAGATGATATAGGGAATATTACTCTTAATCATTCCTAGTCGAGTATTAACATTCAGGGATAATGTTAATGCAACGAGACTAGCATGTAGGTCAACTCGATGATTTGATCTCACAAGTCATGGATATGGAGATATCAAGTTGACACATGGGTATGCATTGGAGAATGTATACTGAATGACCCGCCATGAAAAGTATCATGGATCATTATATGAGTGTCATATACTTTCTCATGTGACTATTAATATGACTACTAGTCCTTGGACCTGAAGTCACGATGGATCCCTACATAAGGAGTCAAGTACTTTGGCTTCGTCAAACATCACCCGTAACTGGGTGGACTATAAAGGCGATTACTGGGTATGTAACGAATTATGCCTCAGTGATGTAGATGGGATCTATCCCTCTTATATGACGGGAGCGACATCGATATTCTTGATAGAGTGAGACCACGAAATGCATGGTCATGCTCAAATGAGTCAATATGAGATATTGAGCTCATTTGATTGAGTGAGTCTACTTGGAGTTCAAGATTTAGATTGATTAGAGGATGACACGGTCTATGTCTCACATTGATCAATCTAGATGTCTAGGATAGAAGGACAATGTCATATATTGTGAAGAGTCACAATTAGTAGTCACAAGGTGATGTTGGATCTCAATATTCTTATAACTTGGATAGTAATGATGTGTTGCTAGATACCGCTCATTACTTATGCTTCTAAATTAGTTTAAGAGCATTGCCAACGTTATAAGAACATATAGGGTCACACACAAAGGACAATTAAATGAAGATTAGGTTCATATGATGAACCAAGAGGATTAGATTCATGTGATGAATCAAATTAGATTAAGAGTAATCCTAATTGAACTAATTGAGTTGGATTCGAGTTGATTCATGTGTTCAATGAGTCTAATTTAGATTATGACTCATTGAATCAATTTAATTAAATGAATTAGATTCATTATATTAAGTTGGTTTGAATCAAATGGTTAGATTAGATCAACAATGAGAGAGATTTGGTCAAGTTTGACTTGACCATTTGCCGCCTCATTTGTGAGTTGACATTAGGAGAACCAATGATGATGTGTCACATCATTAAGACTAGCACATGTGTGTGTCATCTCATGGAGATTACAAATCTCCTCTTTAATGGCCACATTAAATGAGAATGGAGGTTACAACTCCAATAGTGGCCGGCCACATTTGAATTGCAAGTGAATGCAATTCAAGGTATTCATTCCATCTTCTTCCTTGCTCTCATTCTCCTCTCCCTCTCCTCCTCCTTGGCCGAACCATTTAAGGTGCTAGCACACCTTTGTTTGGTCTTCTCCACCTAGTTTGTTCGTGCGGACACTTCTAGAGGATCGTACACTTGACGATCTCGAGATCCGGCGATCCGTTGGACGAGCGGAATTGTGAAGGGCATCGCATTGAGGGTAAATTCCTTCTCTTTGTAGATCTAGTTTAGAACTAGCATAAGAAACTCGTACTCGTAATGTTTTTCGAAAATTTTACTTCGCACGGATCCGGTGGCATGAGAATCGGGGTTTCCGCAACGCGAAAAATATTACGAGTACGAGTTTCTTATGCTAGTTCTAAACTAGATCTACAAAGAGAAGGAATTTACCCTCGATGCGTGGAGAAGACCAAACAAAGGTGTGCTAGCACCTTAGATGGTTCGGCCAAGGAGGAGGAGAGGGAGAGGAGAATGAGAGGATCGTGTGGATACTTCTAGAGGATCGTACACTTAACGATCTCGAGATCCGACGATCCGTTGGACGAGCGGGATTGCGAAAGGTATCGCATCGAGGGTAAATTCCTTCTCTTTGTAGATCTAGTTTAGAACTAGCATAAGAAACTCGTACTCGTAATATTTTTCGAAAATTTTACTTCGCACGGATCCGGTGGCATGAGAATTGGGGTTTCCGTAACGCGAAAAAGTGATTTTTACGGTCCAAAATTTCTAACAGTAATAATTGTAAAATCATAACTAGAGTAATAAATTATGTTTAGCAGCTATAAAATCATAATTATTATAATTAAATAGTAAAATTATATTACAGCAGTTAGAATTAAAAGTCATAAATTTAATACATTATAATTATTTAATTAATTATTGAATCACTGGAAACGTAGGAGTTGTTTTAATATTTTTCTTCGTAGTGTTACGGAGATATTTGATATGAAAAATATATTCCAGATATGAAATAAGTTGTCTTAATTATCTCATCAAATTAGAGATAGATATATCAAGACTATTTAATTACTCACTGAAGCACTTGAAACATGTAGCATACACACAACAAAAGTCCATTAACTCAATAAAAGTCCATTGACTAGTTGACTTATTTATTTTAAGATTTATGAGTTTAGATTTTAGTGTTTCTAGCCAAGCAACTTATTTATAAAATTATCAATCTTCTTCTAATTAAAAATTCAATTCTTGATTCCTCTTTGTACACGAATTGTAATTGTAATAGTTATTGATTTGTAACTGCTACAACTAATAATGTAGTTGCATTAACTATAATTTCTTAGTTGTTACAATATTACAATTGTTGTGGATTCATAGTTACTACAAATATTATAGTTGTAGTAATTACGTTCCTATAACTGTTATAATATGATAAAATTTAGATTAAAAAAATACAGTATTTTGTAATCAAATGTATACACATGTCAAAGAGGTATCTATGTCATTTTATTGGAGAATGAGATACTCTTATATAACATATTAAAGTAGAATACTATTTTAATTTCAAAAAAATGTGGGGCGCTCCTATAATTTTTACCCAAATTTATATACATTTTTATGGTAAAATAAAATTCAACGATTCATTTTTTTTAAAAAAAAATTAAGGATTATTTTATTTCTGTCACTCCTAGTAAACAACCACTTGGGATCGGAAAGGAGAGCTGTGGAATGGAAGGCGTTGGACGGATCCCGTTTTGCACGATGTTCATGTAGTATATCACGAGTTGACCTAGGTAGAATATCCAATTGACCCCTTCTACTTTGCTCTTTACCAAGAAAGCATATATGTTTTCCAAATATCTCTTTCCCTTTAGCCATACGAATTGAACATCAATTGTCTTATAATCTTTTTTAGAAAAAAAAAATAGTCCTTTATATAGTTTTTTTTAATATATTCGACTCGTATAAGTAAAATTTACATTGCACTCCCTAATCATAACTTAAACTTTATATACAGTCTTTATATCCTAAAAACTTTATTTCCACTATTTAATCAAATATAATAGACATCAATTTATATAATTACCCCTTATATTTTTAAGATATAAAAGTTTTAAAAAATTAATATAACTTATCTTAAATTTAGCACATTAAACTATAATCTAGTATATTTTTTATTAAATTAAACATGACTTTTTTTTCAACTCAATTGGATGAAAAATATATTAGATTTTTTTTTAAATTATGTTCAATTAGATGCATGAAAAATATATTAGATTCTCTTTAAATGATTTTGAATTTAGAAAAAATTATATTAAGCCTGTGTTCAATTTGATTAAAAATATACTCGATTCTATTTTAAAGTGCTGAATTTAAAAAAAATTATACTTATTTTTATAAATTTTTAACTAAAAAATATGAAGGATAATTAGATAATGTTATTTGTATGAATGAATTGAAATAAATAAAATTTTATATATAGGAGGAGTAGAAGTAAAATTTTATAGGCATGAAAATTGGATGTAAAATTAAAATTATGATAAAAAAATTTTCTCTAATTTACTCCTCGGATAAATTATTGTTTTGAAAAAACAATCGATAATACCTAATTGTACTATTTTTAAACTATCAAAATAATAAATAATTGATAATGCCATGTTTTTTTCTTCCGACTTTTTCCATAAAATAGGAAACGAGGTGATAGGTCAGACTCTATCAACATTTTTTATTGATTAAATGCTTAAAAAACTCATCAAATGTTCTTAAAATTAAGAAAATTAACCACTTACAATATTTAACTGCTGCACAATTTCCACGGCGCATTTCCTTTTTCCCTATAAGTATGGTCGTAAATGAATTAAATATTCATGAATAAATTTAATATTCGATTTAGTAAAAATTTATCTATATTCATTTAATATACATAAGATTAATTGAATAAATAAGTTTGAATAACTTGTTAAGCTAAATAAAAAAGCTTGAATACATATGTGTTCAGTTCGTTAATGTTCGTGAACAACGTTTATGAACAATGTTCACGAACCATATTCATTAATAAAACTCTTTTCAATATGCTAAATAAATAATAAAATAAAATAAATAAATTTATATTATCAAGCTTAATAACCAATCAAATAACTAAAAATTTCAAACAATCAAACAAGTTTGAATTAAGAGCTTGATAATATTTAAACGAACCAAACTCGAACCAAACTTAAGCCAAGCTCGAACCAAGTTTGAATTGAGAGCTTGATAACATCTAAATCAACCAAACTCAAGTCAAGTTTCAAACAAACTCAAGCTCATAAAAAATAAATCAAGCCAAGTTTAAACACTCATTTCCAGTGACGGATCCAGACAAAAAAGGAAGAGTGTGCTCAAAGAAGGGAGTTGGAGCTTGTCTTCCTTCTCGCTACCCCTCGGACTACAACATATTGGTGGAATTTTCCGGGAGCAAGGGGGTACTCAAGCACACCCTGCTTTCTCCTAGATCCGTCATTATTTATTTTAAAAGTTTGATTCATTTTAACGACTCGACTTTGATTATCTTCTAAATAAATTTGAACACCTTAAAATTCGGCTTGACTCTATTTATTTACAACCCTACCTATAGGTTAATTAGAAAAGAAGTACCGTATTTATTATGAATCTCCTGTGACTTTAAAATCGTATTAAATATGCATTAATGTCTTTCACCAAAAGCGGAAGAAAAAAAAAATATCGAATTCCGTTGGACACCTAACTTTCCGAATTAAATACCTAACATACATTATATTTTATTTTTTAAAATGTTTGTTCGTGTTTATTATAATAATTTTATGAAAAAATTAAATATGCGTCATTTCTAATTAAAATTAAATGGGCGGTATGTCCGAAATATAAGATCATTCATCATATAAAAACTAACAACTAATTTTTATAATGATAGAAATTAGCATGTAGTTTCTATAATAGGTAAAAACTAACAATTAATTTATATAATATATATTTGATCATTCAATCATGTAAAATATATATATATATATATATATATATATATATATATAGATAGAGAGAGATGTTATCCTGGGCGACGCTTTGTGCGCAATCATGAGCGACGCGCAGACGTGGCACCGACAGCTCGATTTCACTACAAATAAAATAATCCACAAAAGTTACTCTCTCCCTTTCTCACATTTGTTCAAAATTTCGCCTGCGCTTATTACCAAAAAACAAATAAAATCACCCTCTCCGCTCTCTCTCTCTCTCCCTCCCTCTCCCTCGCCGCTCTCTCTCCCTCGCTCCCGGTCCCCTTCGACGTCCGTCCTCCGGGGCGACCTGACGCTTCCCCGGAAAGTTCAATATTTTTTGTCTGGCTCGCTGCTCGCCCCCTTCCCTCGATCCCTCCGTCGAAACTCGTCCCTCGCGCTCCCGGCTGGAAAGTTGCTCCGGCGTCTTCAATCGCAGGTCTACTGTGATATCCTACCACCTCACTCCAATTTAATTTCTTAATCCACACTGTTATTACCTTGTGAAATCGGTATAAAAATAGCTGTAATAATTGTATAAAGATGCACCGCGGTTGTGCTCCCATTTCTAACCGTTGCATCAACCTACGACTGATGAAACCGTGCTTGTAGGATATGACTTGGATTGGTCGTGGTAGAAGGTCGGAAGGACTTATGCTACGACCTGGATGGACAACGACTCCAACAACCGTCTGCTCTCAGGTGGACTTTCATTTTGCTGCTACAAGGTGTAGCATCTTCATGGGGAGGAAGCTGCTACAACGTGTAGCAGTTAACTGTGCATGAAGCTGCCACACCTTGTAGCAGCTACCTTGATATTTTCTAGTAGAGATTAACGTACTCGGTACCCATAGTTTTCATATTGTCTTTATCAACCCGATTCAAAAATTATTCTTAAAAATTTTTTTCACTACTTCAGCGCCTTTCCTGCTACAGATTGATCAGAATTCTCTCTCCTTCGCTCCCTCCGTCTCCCTCGTCTTCGTCGAAGGTCATCCTGCTGACCACTTGGGCCCCTGCCGGGAAAGTGAAAGGTCGGCTGCACCAACCGCCTGCTCTCCGGTGGACTTTCATTTTGCTGCTACAAGGTGTAGCAGCTTCATGGGGAGGAAGCTGCTACAACGTGTAGCAGTTAACTGTGCATGAAGTTGCCACACCTTGTAGCAGCTACCTTGATATTTTCTAGCAGAGATTAACGTACTCGGTACCCATAGTTTTCATATTGTCTTTATCAACCCGATTCAGAAATTATTCTTAAAAAAAAATTTCACTGCTTCAACGCCTTTCCTACTACAGATTGATTGGAATTCTCTCTCCTTCGCTCCCTCCGTCTCCCTCGTTTTCGTCGAAGGTCGTCCGGCTGACCACTTGGGCCCCTGCCGGGAAAGTGAAAGGTCAGCTGCACCAACCGCCTGCTCTCCGATGGACTTTCATTTTGCTGCTACAAGGTGTAGCAGCTTTATGGGGAGGAAGCTGCTACAACGTGTAGTAGTTAACTGTGCATGAAGCTGCCACACCTTATAGCAGCTGACTTGGTTAGTCGGATTTTTAGCCCCTCTATTTTCTAGCATAGATTAACACTACACTTTAGCCATAGTTTTCATATTGTGCATATCAACTTAATTGAAAAATTATTTTTGATGCATGACTTTTCGCTCTTTCAGCGTCTTTCCTGCTACAGGATGATTGGAACATGTATATACATTAGATTTAAAATTTTTTACAATTTTTTAAAATTTTTTATGCTTCTGCAGGGCCATGTGTTTAGGTTTGCTGCTACACGGTGTAGCAGCTTCCTAGACTAATAACTTGCTACACCTGTTTGTAGTTGTATATCATATTGCTTAAAGGCGCTGAAAAAAGTGATATGTGATGCTGCATCAGAATCCCTTTGGTTTGCAAAGCGTTGTAGCAGCTACTATGACTAATAACTGCCACACATTGTAACATTTACATATACATGTAGCTTCCACAACTTGTTGCATTTACCCAAATTTGTATTTATTTGTTATTGTTTTATTTACCTTTAAAAAGTTTGTAAGTAACTTCCATGTTTCAGTAAATTATAATCTATTGGATGTATGTGTGTAGTGCTTACCGCTAGTAAAATTGTCAGACGTTGTAGCAGCATGCTACCTCGTGTAGCAGCTCTTAATGAGTATAAATATATTTGGTATTAATACGTGTGACCGGTGTGGCCTTAGCAGATCACGTCACGTCACCGAATTAGATTCTACATCGTATATAAGCTAATCCTCACTAATTGCCATATAGTGTAGCAGCTAATATGCGCTCCATGTGGAAATGATGGATCAGTAGTGATATGTGCAACAATAACTTAATTCGGTGTTTACAAATAGAGTAATATATGGTAGTTGCCGCTACAAAATGTAGTAACTACTTAGTACGAGGATAACATGTTATAGCACCCATACATTTCACTAATATAATTACCTGAGAAAGTAATGTCAAAACATTTACATTTCGAGGGCATGTTCAGATATATTTTGCACAATGTTCAATACCTCTAGGATCACCTGTATTACTCTCTTCAACTTAGAGACTAGAGAGTGGTAGTACCTATCCTCAGAACGGAAAGGGCAAGGTGTTAGACCCTACAAGATTAGTGCAAAAATTATAAGATAAATATGCGTCCAGATTGAGTCATATAGGTACACAAAAACATGATTGTACCGGCTAGAGATGTCAAATCTTCTTCATACGATTCGTCGTCGTTGGTATTATCCTTCTCTGTAGCATTTGATCTGGAAATCGTATAGTTATTTACTATATTGTTTTTGGATGATATAAATTGATATGCGCAACTAAATATGTATGATCTAAGGCGATAACTAATGGACGCATACCTCTGCTGCAGTAAAGGACAATTGCGTTTGTCGTGTGAGACACCTCGGTGACCGCATCCACGACATAGCCTCGCTTTTGAGGTTGTTGTCTCTTTTGACGATTTCAATCATTTTCCACACCCCTTTGCCCTGACCAAAGAAGGGTCAACAATAGAGGGTCCCCCATCGATGCTTTGGTTTCTTTGACTTTGGTTGTCATTTTTACTGCTAATGTTAAGATCTTGAAGTTTACTGTATATACAATCGAATTGATCATCCAACATGTTTGTCCCCTCATCAGTTAAAGATGCAACATCAATAACTACTGAAGCTTTATAGGATAGCCTAGAGTGTCTTGCCATCAACTTTGCATCTGGAGTGTCGATGGAAGTTTGCGCACCAAAGTCATAGATTGCCCCCACCTTGGCATTTCTTGTCCATCGGTTGAGTATGTACTTATCAGGCAGTAGAAACACTTGGTTGATATGGAAAAATGCTAACATATGCCTACATGTAATACCCTCAAATTCAAATTTACTATAACTACACGATATGTAGTCTGCAAGTTTGTCATGTGTGAGGACCCTTGGCTTTACAGATGAACCACTTTGAAAATTCATGACATGGTAACCCACTAAATCACCAACCATAGATGCTTGTTGCACATAATAACCATGACTCACAGAGTCACAGTCATTTCACTTTGAAAGTCCAACCATTTTTTTTGGTGTACACCCTGACCATTTGATATTCCATAGGCCAGTTTGTCTTAATCTTAGGTTGCTCGACCATATCAATATGGTCGGCAACTAACTCATTGTGTCGTTGGTGTCGCAATGCTCTATTAAAACGTGTGATAAAATCCATCAATGAGTTCTTATGTGATACATACTTCTTGAAAAATGAATGTGAGCTTTCAGATCGCTGACTGCTTGACATTTCAGCAGAAAAAACATGGTTAAAAAATAATGGGACCCACCTTTGTCTTATTTCATACATCAATGTTAACCAATCATTGTTCTCCAATCCAGAACACCTGATAACTTCTTCCCATGTCTTCTCAAATTCGGCTGGGGATGAGGAGTTAACAATTACATCCTTTATCGTTTGATAGTAGTTGCGAAAAGCCAAGGGGGGTAATTTATCTTGAAATTTATTGAGTATGTGCCACAAACAATACCGATGCACTGTTTGAGGTAAAACCTGGCCAATGGCCTTGGTCAACGCTGGATCTTGATCGGTGATAATCACAGTTGGTGGACCTTTAGGCATTACTTCAATGAACTTTGTAAGCAACCAAACAAATGACTCAGTTTTCTCATCACTTAAAAAGGCACAACCGAATACGATGCTCTGATGATGATGATTAACTCCTATGAAAGGTGTGAAAATCAACCCATATTTGTTGGTGTTATAGGTTGTATCAAATACAACAGCATCACCAAAGACGCTGTATGCCCTCCTTGATACATGATCCGCCCAGAAACACCTAGTGAATCTTCCTGTTGAATCAATCTCATAAGCATAGAAAAAGACGGAATTCTTCTCTTTCTCAGTCGCAAAAAACTCAATCAATGTTTCAGTGTCAATTCCTTTTTGTTCATCCCTTAACTCTCTCTCAAAGTTTCTAATATCCCGTTCCGTGCAACCTAGAAACTCAGGGCCTCCGGAATCTATCTCCAATAATCACACTTGTTGATAAGTTGGGATATTAGCTTCTGCAAATTGCTGCATCAAAACTTTCTTGGCTTCAGAAACATGGCGATATGAGCGGAGCAAATGCACCTTCGAAGGTGTTGAGAGTGGATGATTATGACTTTCTAAGAATTTAGTGACAATCCAATTTGCCCCGGTCTGTTCTTTAACAAGTGATAGTTTTGCCCTACATCCAGTCCTTACTTCCCCACGTGCTCTTTCCTTTACACTGTCAACTTGAGCAACTTTTTTTCGTTTTTCATCTGTATGTCCTTCTTTAAAGCATACAAATTGTTTCCATCCAACTTCATTTGTCCGCTTATTCTTCTTACTGTTGCCTAATCTTGCACTAAAGCTGGATTCACGTGCATATTGATTATAGAACGCGAAGGCCTCCTCCAATGATGGAAATTCCATCCCAATCTGTGGTTTTCGATCTTCCCCCACTTGGGGATTGTATAGGTGAGGACCCTCAGAGGTGTCTGCCATTGCTAGAGGATGACATATTTAGGACCGATTGTATATATGAATTACAATCAATGATGATGACTAATTATGTTAAAATATTAGATTGTGGAAATGGTTATATGATCGAAGATATAAGTACGATAATCTAAAAGGCGAAAATATTCCATCTAAACCCTTACCGTCGTAACCCTATTCCCAAAGTGAAGAGTCAAAATAACTTACAAAAGTCAAAGAATCGAAGGCGGAAACAAGATGTCGCAGTGAGGTTGGGGGGAGCTGCGACGGTCCCAACGGTCGAACTTAAGATGGGAGAAGCAGTTTCTATAGCTTAGCTGATACACTCAGTAGCAGTTTCTATAGATTAGTTGCTACACATTTTCGGAGAAGGCACCGACCGTGAGCTGCTGATTTCTTTAGCATTTAATTCGAATTAGTTTATAGACATTGTAGCAGCTACCCCCTATATGGAGATGCAACTCGTGTATTGGTTACTGTCGATTCAGATTCTCTTTGTAGCATCTACTCTCCTACATAATATATACAAGGAAACAATTAGTATGCTTTTCGCCTTTTCCAGATACCTCACAGAAATCATAGTAATGACATCAGATAGTTGGCAGTACTTGTAACTTGTTACAACCGTAACTGCTACAACAATAAGTTATAAGTTTTTTGTCAGCCGTAACTGCTATATCATCACCTTAAGTAGATTTACATTTCTCCGGCCCCATCCGTTGCTACATTGGTGTAGCAGCTATAATGTTGTAGCTGCTACAACGTGGACCTAATAGCTGCTACACTTTCTGCCTTCTGGTAGCTTGTTAAGAGATGATGCGACACTCTGTCGCAGTTCCGGCCAAATAGCTGCTACACTTTGAAGTAGCCAACGCCCAACGGTCGAACACACTATTTCGTACAATTAACATCTTAGAAATATAGTTTGGAAATAAATTTTTACAAACCTTGACACCTCCAATAAATATACAGACGAACGTGGTCTGTGTTGGTTTAGTTACAGACCAGTAACTGCTACACCTTAATGTAAGTTAAAATTATTATCACCGACTTCTCCCGGAGGTGTTAATATTGGAAGGGTAATTAAGTTCCTACAATGGTGTTTCTGTCTGCCACAACGTAGCTGCTCCAGCGTGGACGTCAGTTCATGAGGTCGCGTGCTTGTTCAAGTATGCATTAGTCCACTTGAATATATCAGTTCATGTTTCTACGATACACTTACGACACAAAATGAGAATAATAAAATTAAAAAAAAATTCATGTGGTTAACAATATATTGTAGTAACTGCTACATAATGTAGTAGATACTTAGTTCTTGGATAACAATGTATAGCACCCGTACATTGAATTATTACAAAGACAAGAGCTAATAATGTTAATACATTTACATTTTCATTGCATCAGTGGTCATATATTGACCAGTGTTTAAAATCTCCAACAACACCTACTGCTCTCATACCAGCAACGTCATATTCATATAGGTCAAATATCATCCACATTCATCTCCATTCGGAAACACCCTTCATCAACCGTATAGAGTGTTGTGACCAGTAAAGTGATTGTATTATTTTCCACATGCCTCGCATCCTTTGTGACTAGCTGGGAAAACTTATTCGAGGCCATCATCCTCTCCCTAATGTACTCCAGCAGCCAAACCTCATCAACATACACGCATCAGGGCTTGACGATGGTGTTTGGAATGAGGAACTAATTTTACGAGTATGGAACCATAATCTATACCGTGGAAGGATACATTGTTGGTTAAACCTAGGAAAACATACCGGTTCCACTGTACAAAAATTTTTGTACAAGTGTCGAACCTTTCCTTAAATAACCTATTGTGTTCTTTAGAAGTTAAATAAGGAATCGCAGACGGAACTTAACATCATTGATTCCAAATTTAACTTATCTGTTCTTAATGGTTTAGATTTGAATCGCAAGCGGAACTTAACACTATTGATTCAAATCTACCTAGGTTATTAATTCCATAAATATTAATTTCCAAAATTGGCTTCCAGGACTGCATGGCGAGGCACATGGCCTTCTTGGATATGGGAGCAACCACCACCGCATAGGCAAAGTCTTTTAAGGAAAGCTAATATTTATTTCCTTAAATAACTCTAGGTTAACCAAAAGGAACAATCGAATCACAAATTTGAAAAAGAAGAAAACACAAAATCGAAAAATAAATTCGATAAACTAGATCTAATTGCCTCTTGTATTTAGAATTCATACAAAAAAAATAACTAGTATGATGCGGAAGAAAAATACTAGTTATATCTTCTCTTTGTAAGCTAATGACCTCGAGATCTTCTGCCGTATTCCTCGCCTCGCCTTGGACGTCGTGTGGGCGACGATCCTCCAAGATGAACACCACCCAAAAGCTTCCTCCTTCTTCTTCTAAAATCCGGCCACCACAACTACCAAGGAGAAGAGAGCAAAGGGAGAGGAAGAAGGGAGAGGGCCGGCCACACCAAGAGATCACCCAAGCAAAAGAATAAGAGTTGTGTCTCATGAAGCCCCCTCACCCCTTCTTTTATATTACTTGCCCAAGGCAAATAAGGAAAAACCTTTTACAAAAAATAAAATCATCCAAGAGTTTTTCATTTTCCCTTTTTATTTTTCCTTTTCTTTCCTCTTGATTGAATCAATCACCAATCAATGGTTATGATCAATCCTATTTGGTTTAGGATTGAATTTGGTTTAATCCTATTGGCCGGCCCTTGCTTGGGCACCAAGCAAGGTGACCGACCACAATTAAAAGGAAAGGAAAAATATTTTTAAAAATTTTACAAGAAGAAAACCTCTTATAAAATTTACAAGCTCTCTTTCCTAAAGTAGGAGTTAAAAAAGGAAAGTTTCTAAAAATTAAAACCATGTTTTAAATTTAAAAACTCTCTTATAAAATTTCCTTTTTTAACATGGTAATAGAAAATTTAAATTTTAAAACTTCTTTTCCCTTTTTTCTTAAACCATGAGGATGGTTAAAAAAGGAAAGTTTTAAAATCTTTTAAACTCTCTATTTAAACATGTGGCCTAATTCAAATAAGGAAAGTTTTAAAAATTAAAATCTCTCTTTTAAAACTTATAGTTTTCTACAAAGAGAAGATTTTAAAAATTCAAAACAACCCTCCCTTTTTGAATTATTATGGCCGACCCCTACAAGCTTGGTCACCAAGCTATAGGGCCGACCCCTTTCAAGAGGATGTGGCCGGCCATTGCTTGGTCACCAAGCAATGGTCCGGCCCCCTTCTTGGACACCAAGAAGAGCCTTACATTTGGATGGACTTGAGGCTATAATGAGGCTACGACAGGGACCTAGAGGAGAAATTGGTTTTGGCCTTCCGATGAGCTTGAGTATCCCGTGTTCGCCCCGAACACACAACTCAAGTTCATCGATAATAACTCATTCCACTAGAGAGTTATTACCGCACTACCGCACCAATCCCAAATTACATTATGGGCTCCTTCTTATCATGAGTGTGTTAGTCTCCCTATTATGAATGTCCACTAATTAAGTAAGTTACTGACAACTCACTTAATTAATATCTAGCTCCAAGAGTAGTACCACTCAACTTTATTGTCATGTCGGACTAGGTCCACCTGCAGGGTTTAACATGGCAATCCTTATGAGCTCCTCTTGGGGACATTCTCAACCTAGATAACTAGGACACAGATTCCTTCTATAATTAACAACACACACTATAAGTAATATCATTTCCCAACTTATCGGGCATATTGATTTATCGAGCTAAACCTCACCCTTTGATAAATCAAAGAAATAAATATTAAATATATGTGCTTGTTATTATATTAGGATTAAGAGCACACACTTCCATAATAACTAAGGTTTAGTTCTTTTACTAAGTCAGTATAAAAAGAACATACCTAAATGATCCTACTCAATACACTTAAAGTGTATTAGTGTAATTTATTAGTCAAGATAAACTAATACTTAATTACATTACGACTATACTGATAGTTTGTTCCTTTCTATCTTAGTCGCGAGCAACTGTTTATAATTTATAGAGAACCGACAACATGATCTTCTGAGTGTGACACCACACTCCATGTTGTCTACTATATAAATTAATTGAACATTTACATTTAATAAATAAATGCAGATATTGACCAATGTGATTCTTTTACTTTAACAAATAAATGTTTACAAAAACTAGGCTTTTAGTATACACTCTAACATACATGACTGCTTTGTCTTGGGCAAAATGGGAGCTTGATACACCTCACGTCACTTGGTCGAGGATGGTCCAAGTTCGAGGAGGAGAGAATCACAAAGAATGTGCTCCATGACGATTCCTCAGGGCGATGAAGAAGCACTTTGTTGCACACACATGATTTAAGACAGAAGTGAGAAATTTGCATGACCATCCGCCTATCATCCACGTATGCTGACGAGAGCTAGACAATGATGATTGTATTAAGGAAATAGGATTTAACATGTGGAACTGTACTCTAGAGTGTAGAAGTCTAGTTGACCGCTTTGCCTTTTGTGATTTGGGAGCTTCATGCACCTCCAGCTTTATATAGGAAGGCATGGATGGATTGACGGAGGTGGTGCCGATAAAATGTGGGCAACCGATGAAACTGCTACTCATTACCCTTTGCCACATTCATGAACGTTGCAACCCTCAATTATAAAGAGAAAGTAGGTGCAGGCACGAGCCCAAACAAATCTGACTGAGAAAGCTACTTAGAAGAAAACGAGGCAGGGGTCATTAATTATGCCAGCTATGTATAGTCATATGGGTGATGGGTCTCTCTCTGAGTGGTCATTCTAGGGTCGATGCATGCTCTGAGTGGTCATTCAATACACCCTCAAAGATTTATGCTACGATTACAAATTTTTAGAGCATCGCGTTAATGCTATAGATGGCAAAAAAAATAATTAAAAAATACACAATAATGCTTCACACGATAAGCTAATTAAGCAGCTAGGACCCTAACATCCTACAACGTTGAGTAGAGGTGAGTTATGCGTGGATATTTTGCTGCTACAATGTGTAGCAGCTAATTGAAAGGTATACTGGTATAATGTAGAGCATTTACTTGATAGGTCATAATGTCATATCATTTTACCTTTTGTCTCCAATCTTATGCTACCATATTCGTTGTGGGCATGAATATTAAGGGTAGTTGATTCTGTTGGCGCTATACTTTAATCCTCACAAAGGACACTTCATATAATAAGACATTTTAGACCATTCAATGAAGAAAATCCAGCTACTACATCACTGGTACTAAGCTGAAAATCCTCAGTCTTTAAATTACCTATATAAATTTATATAATCTTGGTTGTGTTAGGTTATTATATTTCTTTGGATAAACATAATCATTTAAACATAAAATTAATAAAAATGTAAATAAAATTACTAATATATATATAAATTTTGTTGAAAAAATTATATAATAAATTAAATAAAAAAATAATAAGTAAATTAAAAATCTTCAAAATTAAAAAAAAATTAAAAAAATATACATTAAATAAAATCGAACAAAAAGGAAAAATAAGGATACAACTATCATTTGATAGTGAGAGAGACGGCGGAAGAGGGGTGCGCTGTGAAAGCGGGAGGGGGCAAAATCAATCCACTTCACGCATCCAACTGGCGGTTTGAAAAAGTAAGATTCAGATTTCCTTTCACTAACCGTGGTTTATGACAGGTATTGCTTGTCACACCTCCCATAACTGACAGGTATAAGTGGTCATTTATGGATGTGACGGATGAATGGAAAGATGTCGTAGGTCACTTATACTCTATTTGATAAGTCTGCATACAAATGTATTTATTAGTTACTTCAACATTAACAATGGCTACATCTTCTTCGATCTCACAAAATAGGATTAGTTCCTACACGTTGTAGCAGCTAATTCAAATTAACTGTCACACGATGTGGCAGCCAATTCAAAGTAACTGCTACATGAGGTGACATCCAATCCGTACAAACTGCTACAAAGTGTAGGAGAGGCTTTTAATCTAGGCTTGGCCGAGTATTGCACCCCAGACGTCATGCCGGTAACAACTCATGTCCTGGCCACTAGACCGTCCTGCGGGGACAAGGAGCACCTCCTTACAAGCTGATGATATTGCAACATTGTACCGTTGAAGCTGCTACAATATGTAGCAGCTTGTGGCTAACTATAAACAAATACATAAAACGTAAAGATGGCCAAAAATAAGATCCAAAGTTAACATTTAGATTGAGGGACTACAAATATTGTTCAGCGTAGACGAGGAAGGCTTGGAGTCTATAGTTAGGTTTCATAATAACATAAAACAAACAATATCTTAACAAAGAGTTTATTTAAACATTAGTGCGTAATTCATTTCCTTTATAGCAGTAACTAATGATACATTACAAAGACATAGGTATCGTCCTCCTTGGACACATACAGTTGTACTCTTTTTCTCCCGCCGAAAGGCAGCATCCCTATGGAGATGTGAGGCAGAGCTGCACAAAGAGTGATATTTTACTCATTATTTTGAATTGCGACCTCCTCTAATGCCCCATTGACTTGGGACAGTTTACGTCGTAGCTGCACAATTTCTGTTTGGTGCTTTTTCTCTCGAAAAAGGGCAGCTTCTAACTCCTTCCTCGCCTGGTCCCGTTGTTCTGTGAGATTCTTAAGATAGCCACAAACTACATGATGTTCCATGGATAAACTGAGATACCTGTCACGAATATGTTGAAAAAATCGAGATTCAAAATAAATAAAGATATTTATAAAGAACAACACGATGAAATAATACAAACCTGGAAGCATACAGATCCAGTGATACAGATGATCTTTCTGGTGAAGAAGAGGCACAGCTTGAATCCTCTTCCAAAGGAGGGTGTTTAACCCCACCCATAGTAGGTTTCGTCTTTCTGCTAAATATAGACATGATCATGAAAGAGATGTAAATGGAGACCAAATGCAAGGCAAGTTGGATAAGTCTGTCCAGTAAATCACGTAATTATAGGAAAAAGCCCCTACCAAACCCTACCGCTTCCTATACAGAAGTCAAACGGACGTGTCTTTTCAAGTAAATGGGCCATTGAAACTCTCACTACACCCCATTACGAGCTGGAAAAAGATAGGACTATCTTACATATAGTAAATACAAGGATTAATGAACCCTCGGGTATGAATTCCTACCGTGCATGTATTGTCTAACGGCTCCTGCAACAGGTCGCATCTAAAAATATTTAAATCATACAATTAATTATACATACGTTCCGTACCCACTATCTAGCTGCGCCAACGTTTAGAATTTTATGCTATAAGGACAGATAACACAACAAAAGAATAGCAATTTAACATGTAGCAGTTAATGGCGATAAGCTGCTTGCTACACGGGGTTGCAAATTATTTGGATTAACTGCCACACCGTTTAGCATTGACTCTATTTTTATACTTTATGATCTAGCTGGTACAACATCTAGCAACTACTGCAATAACTAGGACCACAAATGTACTAGCTACGGGTGATTAAGTTTTTTTCACATTTTTTTTTTTCCATTTAACCTAGTATTAATATTTTTATCAGCTGTAGATGTGGTGCTACAAGTTGGACTAGCCAGCTTCACAAGACATTTAAAACTTAAATTGTTACACCCCATTTAATTTAATTACAATTATAGAGACACAGCGAATCAAAGACGCTGCTTTTGTGAAAGTAATAAATTTATAGAGACACACCAAATAAATAATTGTAACATACCACATCAAGGTCCATTCATCCGTCACGTCCATGGAATGACCACTCATAGATGTTTTTATGAAAGCTATGACAACTCATAACTGTCATAAATTTTGACTAATGAAGACTCGCAAAATGGGGTTTGTCAGAAACACAGCTGTGGCCGCGTCATGGCAAGGCAACTATTCCCATATCGAATAGAAAGCGACTCTGATTTTCTATATAACACCGGCAGGGAGGCTGCTTACATGACCATCTGATTCCAAGTTGAGTAGTTCAACTTGGATTTACGCCATTTTCACGACACCACCATCCTCTTTTCTTTCATTGCAACTAGGCAACATATTCAAGTGTTTCTTTCATGCAGTAACGAGGCTCCATATGATTCTTGTGACGACGAACTTCTCCCAACCTTGACCAAATAACGTGGATAAGCTATGGCGGTCTATCATCGCCCAACACTCTTTGTCTTCGCAATGAAGACCCTTAGAGTTCACTGAGGAAATCATAATGGAGTAACCCTACGAATCGTGCTTCCACGACCTTCTCCCACTTCTCCCATCAGCAAGGAATTTTAGTTTTGCGAACACCACTATCAAAGGATCACCGTTCGTTCCTGCGTTATGACCTGTAAAGGAGTGGTCTGACTTTTGTACAATCTTCCGTTTGTGCACCACAACCACTCAGTCATTTCCTCAGGAATTCTATTTGATTCACATATACATTATGGCGTCGGCGAGTTTACAGTTACTATGGAATATCTGTAGCAGCTACTAATTAATGTATTAGTCCAATTATATTTCATTGGCATGTGGGGATATGTTTAATCGGTAAAATAAAATGGATTCATTATTCTATATCATTGTTAATAACTAGGAACATGATATTGGTAAATCTGGTGCACGTCGTAGCAGCTACAATATTATAGCTGGTACACCAAAGTAGCAACAGGCGAGGTCTGTGATATGGTAATATTCACAAGGAGTTGATATTGTTCTTGTAATAAATTTAATATTGTAAATAAAGCTAATAACATAACACAAACAAGATTCTCTTGTAATTTGATGCTGCATATAGTAGCAGCTTACCGACAGTCAACTGCCACACTTTGTAGCAGCTAGTATTTGTTTACTTCTATCTGGCTTAGCATCATCCCCTTTTCCCAGGTGTAATAAATATAAGTTATAAACAATTTAAGTTGCGATATGGTGTAGCAGCTTTTGTACATTAATTGAAATTCAATACATGGTGTAGCATAGGGGTGTCAAAAATGAACCCGACTCGACGACCCAACCCGAGTCGACCCGAAAAAAATCAGGTTCGGGTTGGGCATTTTCGGGTTCGGGTCGGGTTCGGGTTGGAGGGTTGGAGAGTAAAAAATTTTCTGGTTGGGTCGGGTCGGGTTCGGGTTGACCCGGGTTGACTTAAATATAGGGTTTTGTGAGTTTTTTTGGGGTTAAATCAAATTTTATTTTAAAAATTTAGATGTTTTTATGTATATTTGTATGATAATGATGGAGTATTGAGATAAAAGTAAAGAATTATAGGGAAAATAGCCCAAAAAAATCGTTTTGAATCGGATTTTCGGGTTATATGGGTTGGGTTCGGGTTGGTCGGGTTCGGGTTTAGGTGTTTTGGGTTGAACTCGGGTTCGGGTTGGGTTAAAAAAAAAAAAAAAACTCAACCCGACCCGACCCACCTGAATTGACACCCCTAGTGTAGCAGCTTTAGTACATTAATTGCATTTACCTCCCTCCATATCCGTGGGACCGGCTCTAGGGGGGCCGCTGATGTGGCGGTTCCACATTTTTTTAGTACATTAATTGCAGGCAGGAATTCAATACATGGTGTAGCAGCTTTAGTACATTAATTGCAGGCAGGAATTCAATACATGGTGTAGCAGCTTTTGTGCAACAAGTCCTCGAAAAGAGTCGACCTTTTGACTTGTCAATAACATGCGCTGGGTTTGTCTATAATTACTCACGTAAGCTAATTTATAGGTTTAACGTAGTCACGTATCGTATTGGCGCTATATCTTGTTATCATAGTACTGAGTAGAAACAACATTATGTAGCATCTACTGCAATATGATTATAGACACCGGATAACCATAATTTTGCACTTGTAGCTGAACCTTCGTTTCCATATTACACATTAATTGCAACCGAAGGGATCGGTCATATAAAATAATACTTTTGTCAATAAACAGGTGTAAAGTGATAAAAATTTCAGTAGCTTATCAAGATTAGCTGCTACACTAAGTAGCAGTTAGTGCGGATCAGCTGCTACAACTTATAGCAATATATCTTAATTGTATCTGCTGCACTTTGTAGCAGCTACCTAGGATTATCTGCTACAACGTGTAGCAGTTATGCTAGTGTTATACTTTATGATGTATCTACTACCACGCGCGGCGACTAGTGCATTGCATGTCCAAAACGTTGTCGTAGCAACTGCTGAGTAGAAGTATTTCACATTTTTTTTCAACTTATTATACATACCAACATTGTAGCAATTTTTTCTCCTCCATTCCATAAACCGCATTAATGGCAACCTGATGGGGTGGTAAAAATTTAGTATAATTTATCACGCTACATTTGTAAAGTTATCTCCTACAAATTCCAGCAGCATCTCATTAGTAGATGCAACAATCTGTAGCAGTTATTGAGGGTAAGCATCTTCAAAAATTTTAAGCTGCTCACGATTAGCATCAACAAGTTGTAGTATCTACTTCCTATCAAAAAAATATACAATTGTCTTTTGCCACATTTAATATACATATCTTTAGCTGCTATACAATGTATTATCTTCGCAAGGCATTAACAGTAGTATTACAAATAAATTACCACCATGAAGCCTAAATTTTTTACTCTAATCAGTTTCACAATGCGTTCACAATCAGATTATCAATACCTTTACACCCCCACCTTGTCATTAATCCAGTGTTTGCTATTAAAAATTTTATGACCAACATGAAACCTAAATTCTCTCATTCCATCTTGTCCAAAATTTGTTGGCCTTCGATACATTAAACTCTCAGCGTATCGCATCACAAAAATTGCACAATCTAGCCTGCAAGATAGAGTTAATATCACACTGTCAATAGCATAATTAGTAGCAGAGGCTTGGACATGTATCAAATTTATGATTAAGCATATCTACTTACGATTTAACTTGTGTTGGCCCCGGGATCGTAGAAACCTCAAATTTTCTCGACATTAAGGAATCTAGCCCTGGATACCACATTTCGTAGTAAGGTGGGTCTATATTTTTAAAAATATTAACCTGCACGAGTTTGAAGTTTGTAACCAATGCACATATACATCCATTACAATATGATTTACTCAACATGGAAGTTACTTACAAACTTTCGAAACTTAGATGTGTATAGTTGTGAGGATCCAAGTGAGTTGTAATGCAAATATTGAGCTTCTTGGAGGTCTATGATCAGTAGGTGCCAGTGATCATCTGCATTATTTAATGGACAGAATATATACCTGAGTGGTTTGTCGGTGTCAGTGCTTGCTGCTAGGCCAAATGCCTCATATGATATCATTGCAAACAAATCCTGTGTATGCAGACAAACATTGTTGGAGGCATATATTGAAAATAAAAACTAGATAGGAGTAGCTGTTGTCATCCTTACATCAAATAGCTGTTGTCATCCTTACATCAAAACCAACAGGACAAAATATAGATGGCCAATAAGGGATGTCGGAAGTTTTGGCTTCCTCTGCAATTACTACAAAATATGCATTTATGCAATCACCATCTCTGTAGCTAGTCCAATCAAAGATACCCATGAAAGATGCCAAACCTAATGATATAGTTCCATTGGACCATATTGGTTTTGTCGTAACCCTACAAAACAAAATAAAAAAAACCTTTACATTAATTTTGTTTACGTCACCCCTCCCAATAGCTGCTACACTTAAAGCAGTTGCCTAAATTATATGTGTTATATAAACTTTAATATCAGGTGCAGTAGTAGATTTGCTTAAACACAATGAAATGCTTGATTCACTATTAATTAAGCAAAACCACTTCCAAGATAAATAACCTTGTGTTCACAATCAAATGGTATATAACTCAAGAAACTTCCAACTCACGTTAGCTGCCTCAGTTTCAACAACGACTCTGCCACAACACCATCTTTATTTTTCTTAAAATATGACTTTGATTGTTGAAACACAATATATAGGCAAGGTTTCAACGTGAGTATTCAAATGTGAATTAAGAGTAATAGAAGACACATTTAACCAACCTAACCCGTACCTTAAGTATTTTGGATTTAAGTTGGGTAAGGGTAGACAAATTTTCATTCGATGAAGATGTGGTAGCTACATCAGTAGATAACAGGAGCCTCCCCAACTGCCTCTCCTTTGCCCTTGGCCTTCTCTACCTCATGCTCATCTTCAAAAATTACTCTTTTACTCCTTTTGGCCAAGTGCAATCCCTTAATCTCTTTGCCAGTTGGGGGTTTCCTTCTCTTTGTAGCACAAGTCTTTGTCCTGGGTACTGGCCGCGTGGCAGGTAATGGGTCAATAACCTTGGCAAGCAACTGACTTTCAAGCTCTTTAATTTTCCTCTCTTGTTCTGCTATATTTTGCCCTTTTAACTTTATACTTCTGTCCTTCTCATCTATTATTTTATCCTTGGAAGATAATGATTTTTCTGCATCACTGGCAAAATTTATTTTCTCCTGATTTAGCTCACTTATTATGCGCTTCATCTAGGCAATGACCTGGTCCTTGCCCTCAACCACAGACTCCAGTCGAGATTTTTCTGCCTCCCAGGCTTGACATTTTGTACAAGCCTCTTTTTCCTCAACATATTCTACAGAAAATGGCTCTGGACCTCGATACAGCTTTTCCATACATTCTGCTGCCTGTACAGGAACTTGGTGGGGAATACCCTGAGCATCGACTGCCTCTTTATTAGATTGCTCATGAATTTGATCAGCATTGTCCTCCCAAGCTAATTGTAAAAACCCCTCTGCAATTTGTTGATCTATATGCTCTATAATATCTTCTAGGGGATCGTTTGAGAGCAAGTGTGTCTCTAGGTCCGAAGGTTGCAAATCAACAATTATTTGTGCAGGAGGTAATTCAGTGATCCTCGACTTTATTGTCTCCACGCGGGAGCCTGACCACTTCCATCTGCATATTCTTGGAAGGGCATGTTGTCTGTAAGGATCCATTATTCTGACATGTTCACACATCCAGACTTGCAATACAATAAAAACTGTCAAAATTTGATACATTCTGGTTTTATCTTATGAGACTATCATTATATTTAGAGACTTACAGCAAGGAGATGTGCAAACCCTCTGAGCATGGGAGCTTGCATTCCCGCAAGGCCCTCAGGTTTCACCCTTAGTGAAAGCATCGAACAAATGGCCCCTAGCTGCGGGCTGATATAGTCATATACAACCTTATACCAATTATACCTACCTAAATTGGCAAAATCATCTATGCAGTCTATTAGTGATTGTACTGGTAATCTAGATATGCTGCTAGTAGTAGTAAATAAAACACTAACAAAGAAATACAATATTAATAATTGACAAAACAAAGTATCGATTTCAGTAGAGGGAGGTTGGTTGCTGAGGTTTATCATCTTCTTCTCCAGCTCCTTCTGTGTACACTCCACATTATGGAAGTGTTGTAGAAATAGTGGGGTGGTAGCTGCATGCTGTTGCAAAATAACTTCAGCGCCGTGGTCTGGAAGTCCAAGTATCAAAGAGACGTCTTTCCTGGTGAAGCTAATCTCCTTGTTATGAAAGATGAAGCATCTGGCTTGCACGCCCCAATTGTCAAACATATTTTGAATAAGACTATGAATATTTGCAATTTCAGGCATGGCTAATGCCCAAGCAAATGAGCTTCCATTGATCATCTCTAGCTGCCGGTCGGTTATGTGGAGTGATGATATAAACCCCTTGAAGTGAGGGTAGTTACTTTTCCAGTGCACTTTCTTGCGATATGCACGGGAAGCTGCAGTTCTCTGGCTCGCCATTTAGTTCTGTCAAACACAAACATAAGCTCATAATGCTACTCACTTCCCTTATGTGTAATCTCTATATTACAAACCATAATATAAACCCCGATACTGTTATTAGTAAGTAGTAACCAGACCCTAATACATTACCATGTCTATAATATCTATATTATCAACCATAATATGAAACCTGAGACTGTTATAAGTAACCATAATCTAATACATTACAAGTTCTATAATCTCTCCTATATATATCAATGTGACTAGTTGTGCTTAACATGAGTACTCTACACATTGTAGTAGTTATGTCAAGTAGCTGCAACATATGTAAGAAGACAATGGAGACTGTAGTGGTTAAGCGAGTTGTTTCATTTTGTAGCAGTTCAACGACAAGAGATGCACCACGAAAGATATATATTTTTGTTTTAACCTCATTGATCCCTCAAAGTAAACCATCTTTGGTGAGCGACCTAAAAACATTAAACCCCTAGCAGCTAGGAGACGGTTCTCAACCCTAAATATTCAAAATATCCAAGTAACCAAAGCTTTGGAACATAAACCCTAACATATTACTTACAATGAAGGCGAAGCTTTGAATGACACAAAGAACGTCGCAGAGATGAGAGGTTGATTGATGAAGACTCCGTGGGCCACCGAACAACTATCGAAAAAATTCCTTCGAAATATTTGTCACACGGCGAGTTTAGGGTAAAAAACTTTGATCTATAAGGGTAAAAATGTATTTGAACATTATAAATATATATTATCACAATAATTGAAAAACTAACCGAACCAGCTCAGGCAGAGGAGATAATTTTAAAAACTTTTTTTTTTCATGTTGATAATCTGTGTACAATAAGAAAATCATGGCTACCAACAATAGGACTTACGAATTTAGCTGGCACATGTTTTGCCAGCTACATGTAGATGTAGCTGCTACAAGGTGTTGCAGTTATTAGCAGAGGTAGCTGCTACACCGCGTCGCAGCAAAGCAAATAAAATCAAAGGCGCTGAAGCATCTGAAATATTTTTAAATCAAATATTAAGCAATTTTAATTAAAGACATGACCAGTAAATATTTTTGGGGTTAATCTTATTAAAAAAATACTGCTACTAATAATGGGCCTTACCGCATTAGCTGCAACAAGTTGTGGCAGCTATATGTTGAGGTAACTGCTACAATGTGTAGTGCTTATTAGTCGAAGTAACTGCTTCAACGCGTGGCACAAAAACAAGGCAAAGCCGGTGCAACATCGCATCTTACATTTTCACATTTTTTTTTAGCAAGATGAAAACTCTGCTTCTCTGCTAGAAAATAGGCCTTCTAGAAGACCGACAAACCAACATTGTTGCTGAAAATAGAGGGTTAATGGCTAAAGTGTAGTGTTAATCTCTGCTAGAAGATAGAGGGGCTATAAATCCAAAATATCAAGGTAGTTGCTACAAGGTGTGGCAGCTTCATGCACAGTTAACTGCTACACGTTATAGCAGCTTCTTCCCCATGAAGCTGCTACACCTTGTAGTAGCAAAATGAAAGTCCACCGGAGAGCAGGCGGTTGGTGCAGCCGACCTTTCACTTTCCTGGCAGGGGCCCAAGTGGTCAGCAGGACGACCTTCGACGAAGACGAGGGAGACGGAGGGAGCGAAGGAGAGAGAATTCCAATCAATCTGTAGCAGGAAAGGCGCTGAAGTAGTGAAATTTTTGTTTAAGAATAATTTTTGAATCGGGTTAATAAAGACAATATGAAAACTATGGGTACCGAGTACGTTAATCTCTGCTAGAAAATATCAAGGTAGCTGCTACAAGGTGTGGCAGCTTCATGCACAGTTAACTGCTACACGTTGTAGCAGCTTCCTCCCCATGAAGCTGCTACACCTTGTAGCAACAAAATGAAAGTCCACCGGAGAGCAGGCGGTTGTTGGAGCCGTCGACCATCCAGGTTGTAGCATAAGTCCTTCCGACCTTCTACCACGACCAATCCAAGTCATATCCTACAAGCATGGTTTCATCAGTCGTAGTAGTTGATGCAACGGTTAGAAATGGGAGCAAAGCCGCGGTGCATCTTTATACAATTATTACAGCTATTTTTATACCGATTTCACAAGGTAATAACGGTGTGGATTAAGAAATTAAATTGGAGTGAGGTGGTAGGATCTCACAGTAGACCTGCGATTGAAGACGTCGGAGCAACTTTCCGGCCGGGAGCGCGAGGGAAGGGGGCGAGTGGCGAGCCAGACAAAAAATATTGAACTTTCCGGGGAAGCGTTAGGTCGCCCGGAGGACGGACGCCAGAGGGGACCGGGAGCGAGGGAGAGAGAGCGGCGAGGGAGAGGGGGGGAGAGAGAGAGAGCTGCGAGGGAGATTTTATTTGTTTTTTGGTAATAAGCGCCGCCGAAATTTTGAACAAAGGCAAGAAAGGGAGAAAATAACTTTTGTGGATTATTTTATTTGTAATGAAATCGAGCTGGTGGTGCCACGTCTGCGCGTCGCTCACGGTCGCGCACAAAGCGTCGCCCAACATAACATTTCTCTCTCTCTCTCTCTCTCTATATATATATATATAGTTTAGAAGATAGTTGCTAGCTTCTATAATAATAGTGAGTTTATATCATTTTAATTTTGCTTATTTGAATGATAATTTAGTTGAAATAGTATTTTAACAAACAAAATAAATGTTTAAGACTTCATGACACTTATTATATTTTAAATGAATATTATCTAATTACTGCTAAATTTTCGTTGACTGATAAAAGGGAAGTGAATTGCTTGTAATAGAAAGGTGTACCTTTCTTGATCTTCGGGCTTTAGTTAACACAAACTTATAAATTAAAATAAAATAAATGCATAAAAAAATATGAAATTACTGATTTACTTAATTCACAATCGTGGAAGTTGCTAATCTAAAGCAAAATTCTTTTTCTTTGATAAGGTCGGAGGCGAAGAAGCCTCGTATAGTGATTTACAGCTAAGAGAATACTGAAACGGACTTGAAAATAAAATACAAGTGTTATTATTTAGTTAGAGGACATCTCCTCTTTTTATAGTGCTCATGACACTTTTTATTTTTGGCTAACGTGGCACTAGAGGCGCCTTAATTGAGTACTAAATGCCTTAGCTTAGCAAAAATGATCTCATCAGTGTTGATCTGTCCAAAGGCTTTGGATGCATGGAGGCGTCTCAGTTTCATCTGAGGTGCCTCCTGTGAGTAGCAATTACTATAGTTGAGTTTTATGTGAAGGCACCTTAATTTAACCAAGACGCCTTCCCCCCTTTTCAGCTGAGGCGCTCTCTGCGATAGAGGCAATCTAAACTATCCGAGACACCTCCAGTCAACTGAAGCTTCTCGAGTCTTTAAGGCAGAATCCTTTGCTATTGCAAGTGATGCTCCTTCTCCTTGAGTGGATTTTCTTCTTAGTTTTTCGTCCCTCAGATCGCCGTGCACGTCCTTCTCGCTCCATCAGTGTACTCTTTCATAGTTTCTTATCTTTCGGATGCACCGAACTTGTCACTACAAAAAACCAGTTATTTAGGGATGAACATTTGCAACAAAATATTTTTGTCGCAAATTTACCACGAATTTAGCAACGAATGGATAAATTGTCGCTAATTAGCAACGAAAACAGCAACGAAAAAATATTATTGGGGACTTGAGAAAACATATGATTTATTCTAGCATTGTCCCCAGGATATGATTGTGAGTTTCATAGTTTCTTCGTCATTGTCCCCAGAAATATTCATGCAATTGATTTATTAATTTTTTTTTAAAACTTCAGATTTAGAGTTTATGCATTATATTTTGAATGATAACAAATAAATATTATTGGGGACTTGAGAAAACATATCATTTGACATTGGTGTCTCCCATAGAGTTTTTTAGTGACTTGTTAATTATAATTTTTTCTTAGTCCTGGTTTGGTGGGGGAATGTAGTGCATTGAATTTGATGGATTTTGGCAGCATCTATAATCTATACCATAGGTGACTATCAATTCCATTACAGGAGATGAGATTAAGAAACTTTCCATGATTAAACAATTAAATTCTGAAATTTTGGAAACTATAGGTGCTATAAATAATTATGTTTCAAGCCATTGCAATCAATTTATATACTTTCTACTTTTTGGGAATTGCAACATATGATTTTTGAAGGAACGTAGATTTATGACACCACAGATCATTCGAGTTGGTATGTGGTGGGATGCTTATCACATGAGGTCGCGAGGTCGAAATTCAGAATAGTCGGAGCGTAAATCCTCGATCTCTGTGCAACTCACCCCACCTGTCACATGCTCATTCAGGATGTTATAATTTACCTCCCTCGCCTTTACGTAGATTTATGATTCACAGGAATTACTTTCTTAAGTTTTGGAACATGGATATCAAATGAAATAACTTTCTGGAGTCTGGTGAAGGCTAGAGAAATAAGTAATACAAGTTCAAAATTTTGATATGTTAGAAACATAAAACAGAAAAATGGTTAGGTATTATGGCGGATAAGAGTTATAAGGGGAAAAAATTAGTGTAGGGGCTGATGATAAGTAGTTAGACCAACATTGTTCTTTACAATTTTTTATTGCAACAACTCAAGGGAATGGGAAAAAATGGTCCCATACATGGTGTTCCTCTTGAAATGCAGCAAGGTTGCTATCCTCTTTGAAATGTTCCTTATATACTTTTGAATACATTTATGTTATTCTGAAAACCCATATTAAGAAAAGCAAGTTCAATTTAGGATGCTATCATCACCATAATCAGGCTTGTAAATCTACTAGATCTAGTACTCAATTTAGGATGCCATCAAGGAATTAGTTAATTAATTTTTCTTTATTATAGAATCGTTAATTTTCTTAGTTTTCTTCTTTTTAAAACAAGACAATTTGTAACTTGTTAGTTGTTTAAGTTTTAGATGTCTTATTTTAATATGATATCATTGATATATTTTAGATATATATATTTTTGTTATAAATGTTAGTTATTATTCATTTGTAATTTGATGCAGGAAAAGGAGAACGAAGAATGGAAGAAGGTGCATGAAGCTCCCGAAGTATGACGATTAGTATTTTATTTTATGCTTTAGATGCTTTGATGTATCTGTTATTTGGATTATAAGTTGTTGAACCAAATTAGTTCTTGTTTTCATGTGTAAATATGATGTTTGTTGAATTGACATATTTGAATGTAAGATATGGGATGTATAGTTTTTTGGATGTGTAGTTTTATTTGTTTGGATGTATATAAATATGATGTGTGTTGAAGTTTGGTTAATATATTTTGAATTTGAATGTACTTGATATGTAAAATGGATAAAGAAAATAAAAATGCAGAGGTTTTGGTTTATAGTATTTTGGGATAAAATTTGGGCCGAATTAGGGTTCGTCCCAAATTAGGGACGAATTCGGGTTCGTCCCAAATTAGGGATGAATTCAAAATTCGTCCCAAATTTGGGACGAACTTTAGAACGAATTTGGATTCGTCCCAAACTTTGAGACCTTGATTTTCCAGAAATTAGGGACGAATTTTGGATTCGTTCCTAATTTAAGACGAACCTTGGGACGAATTTTGGTTCGTCCCAAAATCTGAGTTACCTTCATTTCCCAAAGTTCATCCTGAATTCAGGACGAATTTTGGTTTGTCCCGAATTCGGGATGAACTTGATTCGCCCCGAATTCAAGACGAATTTTGGTTCGTCCCGAATTCGAGACGAACTTAGTTCGTCCCGAATTTGGGATTAACCTTGAGAATGCGGGTAAACTCGCATTTTGGGACAAACCAAAATTCGTCCCAAATTCGGGACAAACCAGAATTTGTCCCTAATTTGGGACGAAAATCTATTTTCGTCCCAAATTTGAAGACACTATGCAGTGTATATTTGCAACAAATTTTATGACGAAAACTATAGTTCATCGCAAAATTTGGGATGAATATTTTTTTTCGTTGCAAAATTTAGCAACGACTGATTTGCGACGAATATATTTTTGTCACAAATAATTTTGTGATGAAAATATTTAGAAAATTCATCCCTAAATTTCTGTTTTTTTTATAGTATGTTGACTCACTTCCTGTGTCATCCTTCTAGTCCACTGCGTCTTCCGCTCATCTTTTTGTGTTCCTAAGCTTTTACACTCTTGGACACAAGACATAAAAAATAAACAAGATCTAATTTAACTTGGTTGATCACATTAAAATCAACCTGGGGTACTTACAATTACGACTGATCGAGCAAACAAAATGATGATGATTTCATGACATTACTTACATTTCAAATGAAAACAATCTAATCATGATAAAGTATATAAAAGTTAGCATGCAATTTCTACAATATGTAACAACTACCTACTAAATTTTATATATTATAAAAGCTAATTGATAATTGTTACACATTGTAAAAATGGTCTGTTAGCTTCTACAATAATATTGGTTCTAAGGGTATTTTTGAGATAAAATCACGAGAGAAATGCTAATTTAACTTTTTTTAAAAAAAAATAAAGGGCACTACTAGGATATTTTTGTTAATTTGGAGCGTCATTCTAATTCCCCCCCCCCAATAATTTTAACTAAATTTGTTTTAACATTCTCGAAATTATTAAATATTTATAATTAAAATAACTTTAATATTAGTAAAAAATACTTAATTATTAATTAATTTTGTCCTTTTCATTGGTATTGGATTTAATAGACTGAATTGTGTAAATATTAGATAAAAATAAACTACGTTTAAAGAATAAGAATTTTATTTTTGACTGTATAATAATTTTAAATTAAACATACGGTTCAAACAATTGAATATGGTTGGGTTGGGCCAAGCCCAAGTTATTCAAATTGGGTTTAAACGAAATTCAAGTCAAATGAAGAGGCATCATACTTCAAAAATATTTTTATTTTTCATTTTTAACCATAGTTTCAATAAAGCAATAAAAATGATTAAAAATATATAATTATGCATACTATAGTTATTTTTAAATGACTCGATCAATTAAATTAAAGACAAATAAGATTAAGAAGATCATTTTTTTTTTTTGAGGAATATCTATACAAAAGCAAAACACACAAATTATTATGGATATACTTATTCACTTTACTCAATTTTATTGTAGTGGTTGTTTATCTATTAGTTTGGTTGGTGTGAATTAATAAAATTGGTTGGTAAACAAGACACTCTTAGTAAAAATTAAGTTATTTGATTAAAAATTTTGATATATTTTTTTTTGTTTTCTCAAAATATTCCATGGTTGGTCACACATAGCAATCATTTCTAGCCCATCAAACTTAGAAACCTAATTAATTTCTATGATCTTTTGCATCCATTTTTCATCACATTTTGATTTTAAAATGGTTGTTTTTGGCGATTTCTCCCTACTTTTAAGGAGCAACCACTCACTCATTGCTTTCATTAAGAGTATTCATAATGACATTAAATATTTCTCTCAAATATTTATGATTCCCATGTTTATATCATCAATCAAATATCTCACTCTTCAAATATCCCAATCTCACAATCAAATATTCCCTCAACATATATTTATGAATTCCATATACCAAATATCTTATTCTCAAATATCTCAAATTATATAATAAAATATCTTAATAAAGTAATCATTACCTATTATGGGGCCCACTTACATGTCACCTATCATGAAATCAACGGGCATAAAGTTATGCCCGGTGATTTCTATTCACCTTTTAAAATATCTCCACAATAAGAAATATTTGAGAGAGAAAATATTTGAAGAAATATCTCCTACAAATATTTTCATGGGAGTGTCCTAAGAACTTATTCTTCTATTATAGATTGGACGGTTGAGAAATTTTGCAATACAAAAACAAAATTATTTTAACTCAAAGAATCCAAAGCATATTTTCTTTCATTGCCAATACGACAAAATTGATATGAAATTTAAAAAAAAAAATTGGATCTAAAAATTTTAAAATCAATGTATTAGTTAACGTTCATTAATTAATTGTTGTATGAAAATCTAATGCATTACACGTCATGAACTCTTATAGGCAATAAGCGATTTCTGGCAAACGAATACAAAAGAAGAATCTAATTTCTCTCCGCCGTCAATTAATTGATTCTACGTGGACGGACGAAAACACATATTAATAGCCCGAGAGCACAGCTGCACTCTACTTTCTCAATTGTTTAAATAATTCAAGATTGAGTTTCAACTTCCATAAATATTTAGACAGTTCATTAACTGATAAATTACACATTGTAAATATTTCCTGATATATATATATATGGTTAAAATTTATTTTTTTTAATCTCATTTCCTGTGACTTTACTAAAATTTATTTTTTTTTTCTCTTCTTTAATTATAAAATAATTCGCTCATGCCTAACATCTCTGTCAACTCATTTTCATATTAACATAGAAGAAATAAATTGATTACTAGTTAAATTTTGACTTATAGACCTTATGAATTATCCATCCCAAAGGAAATTTTCTCTCTTATATATATGATAATTAACACTAAGGCGAATGATACTAATTTGGTGGTGCCAACATCAATAATATCATCTTGATACTGATTTTTTACAAATAATATTAAGATGGATGATATTGATTTTTTTAAATTAGTATTAAGATGGATGGTGCTGATATCAATATCATCTTAATGATAATTTACGAAATTAAAAGTGGTAAAAGAGAATTATTATTTGCACATGACTATATATATATATATATATATATTTTACGCGCGGTGATCCTGGGTGATTTAATCATAAGCATATTGACGTGGGTGATTTAATCTAATAGTTTATTTTGAGATGGGACGGTGGGCCCGACGGTCTCAGCCAATAGGGAGTTATCAAACTATCCACGCGGACACGCGCGGTTCTTCTCGGAGACGTCTGGCGACGCGTCACTGGCGATGCATGTGACTCCGTGTGTTTTTTGTAGTAATAGTGGGAGTTTACGGTGGGAGGAGGAAGCAAGGACAGGACAACAACAGAGGACAGTGACGGAGAGGCGGTTTAGAAGAAGAAATCGCGAACAGCAAGTGTGACAGTGAATACCCCACCTTTTCTACTATAAAATGGGAACCAGAGGCGAGTCCTCCTCACCAATCCATCCCAGCTCCGTTCGCTCCGTTTCCTTGATTGCGTTGCGTTTTTTTTTTCTTTTTTCTCTTTGTTTCTTTGGTTCCTCCATTCCATTTCTGAGCTTTCGAGCTCAGCAGGAACAAGGTAAAGCTCTCACCTTGCACTTTCCAAGAACAGATCTAGCTGCAGAATTACATGCATCAGAATGGGAAAAGGGGGTTTAGGCAGGGTTTTAAGTTTTGACTTTGTTATTGTGGTCGTTCCATAAGGGAGTCAGTAATTTTTCAGATAAAAACTCTGCCTTTCTTCTCACGCTCGTTCCTCAAAACATTCCAAACATCTGGAGAATTTTTTCATCACTTCACTATTATGTTGCAGATTCACTAGCAGAATTTCTTACTTCTAGTTTGTATCTGCAATATACTTTAGATCTTACTTTGTGAATGCTTCTGGGGCTCTGTCTGTGGGAGATCTAAGATATTACCTAGCCATGCACTGTGTCAGCTCATCATCACACTTGGTACCACAGATATCTGCAATTTTTTTTTGTTTTAATTATCTTGTACCCAGCCTTTCAAATCTTTGTTCTGTGTCTGATAATAGATCTAGTTTACTAGTTTGCTAATACTTGTTATCAGAAACCAGTAAGTTGTTGACAGTAATGGATAGTAAAAATGTAATTTTTCTTGTACAATGAAAGTAAAAGTTTATAGTTGTATTTCTGTGAACTCCGTCTTGCAATTTTTCTGGAACTCAAAAGATCTCATACTTTTAGCTGATCTCCATGATATTTTTCTTAGATCTTTCCTAGATCCTCTTTGTTTAATTCAATGATCTGATAGATGCTGAATGATGTCCTTTTTCTTGTCACAGGATAGGCTCTTTGAAACTTGAAACACAGCATCCATAGCAATGCCTGAACGCAGCTTGACCCGTGCTCACAGTGTTAGGGAGCGCATTGGTGGCTCCCTTTCGTCTCATCCCAATGAACTGGTGGCTCTTTTCTCAAGGTTTATACTCGTCTAAATCCTTTCTAGTTTCTTTAAAAATATGAAGGAAATTAAAGAACTTTCTTCCTTATGGATGTGCCATACACATGCTTATTTATATCGATCAACAAGACGTAATACAGATTAAAATATCACCATAGGTACCAGCTTTGCTTTTATTGTTTCTGGAGAATACCTATAGAACTTCAGCTATCATACTTTCTCGCATCAAATGTGATTGACTATTTTTGATATCTGATTACAATTTATCTTGCCAGGTTTATTCACCAGGGTAAGGGTATGCTGCAACCTCACCAGTTGCTGGCTGAATATGAAGCTACCTTTTCTGAGGCAGATAAGGAAAAGCTGAAGGATGGAGCCTTTGAGGATGTTATCAAGGCAGCTCAGGTATAAGTCAAACATCATGTTTCTCGCCTTCAGGGTTCCTTTTTTCCATCGTCTCCTTTAATGCAGGAAGCCATTGTTATTCCTCCATGGGTTGCTTTGGCAATTCGGCCGAGGCCTGGAGTCTGGGAATATGTCCGGGTCTACATCAGCGAACTTGCGGTGGAAGAGTTGACAGTTCCCGAGTACTTGCATTTCAAGGAGGAACTTGTTGAGGGAAGGTGGGTGAATCCGAGATTAGTATCAGTATCAGCATACTTCTTTGAGAAAATGGTTTAAGTTTTTGTACCCTTTCAGCCAAAAAAACAACAACTTTGTGTTGGAGTTGGACTTTGAGCCCTTCAATGCTTCCTTTCCTCGTCCTTCACTATCAAAATCCATTGGAAATGGAGTGCAATTCCTTAACCGTCATCTCTCTTCAAAGTTGTTCCAAGACAAAGAAAGCTTGTACCCATTGCTCAATTTCCTTAGGAAGCATAACTACAAGGGCATGGTAAGTACTTGATTCTATAGACCAATAGTGGATATACTTGATTCTATAGACCAATAGTGGTATAACACTCTTTTCATTCTTGTGATGCAGTCAATGATGCTCAATGATAGGATCCAAAGCCTTAGTGCCCTTCGAGCGACATTGAGGAAGGCCGAGCAACATTTGCTGAGTATCCCATCAGACACACCATATTCAGAGTTCCACCACAGGTGAATGATAAGAGTATACTTCAGCTATTGAATTATGTATATTGTAAATACTATGCTATGATTCAAAAGTCATTAGCTCCATAACTCCATTTGATCATTTTCTTTCTTATTCGACTGGTTAGATTTCAAGAGCTCGGGTTGGAAAAGGGTTGGGGTGACACTGCTCAGCGTGTATATGAGACCATTCACCTTCTACTTGATCTTCTTGAGGCCCCTGATCCGACCACCTTGGAAACATTCCTAGGAACGATTCCTATGATGTTCAATGCCGTGATCCTTTCTCCGCATGGCTACTTTGCTCAGGCTAATGTTTTGGGTTATCCTGACACCGGTGGCCAGGTATGTAAAAGATTTAATCCTGGCTGATATACATTTGCATCAAGTTAAAAAAAAAATTTTGTCTTACAGTAGTGACTATGGCACAGGTTGTTTATATTTTGGATCAAGTTCGTGCTTTAGAAAATGAGATGCTTGTCAGAATCAAGCGTCAGGGGCTAGATATCACACCTCGAATTCTTATTGTAAGAAGTGGAATGAATTGAATGTGAAATTTCTTGTGCCATTGTACCTAAGATCATGTTGTTGGGATACTATAGGTTACCAGATTGCTCCCGGATGCAGTAGGCACCAGTTGCGGGCAGAGGCTCGAAAAGGTCCTTGGAACTGAGCATACTCATATTCTTCGAGTACCATTCAGAACCGAGCATGGAATAGTTCGCAAATGGATCTCCCGTTTCGAAGTATGGCCTTACCTAGAAACATACACTGAGGTAAACTTAGTCACACTACCTTTGTTCAAGGGACATTCTTTGTTAAAATTTTTGGAAGGTTTATGTCTTTTCTACTTCTTATAGGATGTTGCAAATGAGTTGGCTGGAGAGCTGCAAGCCACCCCCGATCTCATCATTGGAAACTACAGCGATGGAAATCTCGTGTCAACTTTGCTTGCACATAAATTGGGAGTAACCCAGGTTGGTTGCAACTTTTCTTAATCTTCGTCTGTGTAGCTTGTTGTTCATCAATAAGCTTAATGCCTTAGGAATGCTCATTTGTTTGGCACGCAGTGCACTATTGCTCATGCTTTGGAGAAGACAAAATACCCGAACTCAGACATTTATTGGAAGAAATTTGAGAATCAGTATCATTTCTCTTGCCAATTCACAGCTGATTTGATTGCTATGAATCATGCCGACTTTATCATCACTAGCACCTTCCAAGAAATCGCCGGAAGGTAATATTCAGGCTGAGCAACTCTCTGATTACACCTTCTTAGTATATAGCGAAAACTACTGATAAGATCTAAATCAAATTCTCTACTTTTTTGGATTCAGCAAGGATACTGTGGGGCAGTATGAATCTCACACTGCCTTCACTCTTCCCGGGCTCTACCGAGTTGTTCATGGAATCGATGTATTCGATCCAAAGTTCAACATTGTCTCTCCTGGTGCTGATTTGTCCATTTACTTCCCATACACTGAGAAGCACAAGAGACTCACTTCCCTCCACCCTGAAATTGAAGAGTTGCTGTTTAATCCCGAAGATAACACAGAGCACAAGTATCCATTCCTGCCTTCCTGTGTATGTTTACCTTTCATGTTTGATTGATTCAGTGACTGACTCAAGAAACTTGCAGAGGTGTGCTGAATGACACCAAGAAGCCCATTATCTTCTCCATGGCACGGTTGGATAGGGTGAAGAACTTAACAGGCCTGGTTGAATTCTATGGCCGGAATGAGCGTTTGAAGGAGCTGGCAAATCTTGTGGTGGTTTGTGGAGACCATGGAAAGGAATCAAAGGATCTTGAAGAACAAGGAGAATTCAAGAAAATGTACTCTTTCATCGAGAAGTACAATCTACAAGGGCATATCAGATGGATCTCTGCTCAAATGAATCGGGTTCGCAACGGCGAGCTCTACCGATACATTGCTGACACTGGAGGAGTCTTTGTTCAAGTACTTTTCTTCCTTTCTGAACGAATGGTCGATCCTTTAGTTATAGGAACTTCACTAACCATTTTACCTTTTTGTGTTTCACTATCGTTTAGCCTGCTTTCTATGAAGCCTTTGGACTCACTGTAGTTGAATCAATGACTTGTGGTTTGCCCACATTTGCAACTGTCCATGGAGGACCTGGAGAAATTATAGTCGACGGGGTTTCTGGCTTCCACATCGATCCTTATCAGGGTGATAAAGCTGCCGAAATCATTGTGAACTTTTTCGAGAAGTGCAAGGAAGATCCAACCTACTGGAACAAGCTCTCCATTGGAGGACTGAAGAGAATTGAAGAGAAGTAAGAAGAATCCTTTGCAATAAAGGCTTTGCAGCCATTATCTGACTTGCTGCACTCAATTGAAACAGGTATACCTGGAAGCTTTATTCCGAGAGGTTGATGACGCTCACCGGAGTGTATGGTTTCTGGAAGTACGTCTCGAACCTGGAAAGGCGCGAGACTCGCCGTTACCTGGAAATGTTCTACGCTCTCAAGTATCACCAACTGGTAAAGCCAGAGCTACATTCGACTTCATCCAGTCGATTTGCAAGTTTAACTAATGTTTGCTTTCTCAGGCCGATTCTGTTCCTCTACAAATCGAAGGAGAAGCTGCAGTTAATGGTGTCAAGTAGATGGAAGTTCAGCAGGAAGCTGTTTGGTTCTCTGAGGAAGAGGCTTTTGTTACTGTTCTTATTCCATGAGAGTTGTTCATGGAATTAAAAATTCGTGTGTTTGCTTTCTAGTGTTGTTGTGTTCGGTAATCTTTGGCTACAATAAAAATTTTGATGTCAATTTCTTGGTGTTCGCAGGACAAGAAAGATCACAGCAACCTTTTTGATTGTCCACAACAACAGCAGGAGCTTTACAATTAAATATACATCTCTAGTTCTCCTCAATAATAAACAATAATCACACAGATTCTATCTACAGTCACACTTCCACATGCAGTCAATTTAAGGAGTTGATGGAGGGGGAGGCAATCCACCTCTAGGATTAGTATTAGCTCCTGGTTCCTGATAATCCATGGTCATCTCCACCATTTCCCTTCCCTTCCACAACCCTAAGTCCTGCAACACAAACCAATACACCAGTCAATTTAACTCACAGTACTACATAAACAAGAACAGGAGAGGACTAACATCGGTTTCAGATGCAGATCTCACTCCATCAATTTTTGCTCCATCTACTTCCAACAAGCACAAACTGAATCAGTCAGCAAATATTTTACAGAAAAAAAACAAGAGGAAAAGAGAATTGCCTTGGGAGATGGAGAGGAAGAGCAGGGATGAGAAGATGAGCAGCGTGAAGAAGCTGGACTTGGACGCCATGACTGACTGAGCACCGGTTTAAGGATATATGATTCAGGGCCAGGGGGTGATATATAAGAGCCTGTGGCCATGAACCTGTGGCTGTTCTCTGTTAATGATATGGACTTAACACAGTGACCAACTGTTTCCAGAAGGCAAATGAGTTTAAACTGAGCTGGTTTCATGCTGAGTTTGACTGCCAGCATCGAGAGATGGTATCTCACTGGTTTCTGAACCTAAAAGTGGTGTCATTCTGTGGGCACTTCTGCCACAGTGGAAAGCAATAACCATTTCTCCCATCTGTTATCCTGTGGCCTCTTGAGTCTGCGACAAATCACAGTCTCACAGAATTGTCATTGTCGTCTTATTTAAGATGGATTGTGAGATGATTTCTTTTTTAGCTTTTTAACATAGCGAAATTTGCAAAAGATGTATGGTAAAAGACGTATTTATTTTCTATTTTATCTATCCTATCAATTATTAATGTACAATTTTAGGGGAAATATGTTGTTATGTTCCTCATATTTTCAAATTTTCCTATTTATATCCCTAAAACATTTTCCTTCCCATTTCTCCTTAACCATATGATGTTAGATTTCAAAAAATAATACTGATACAAGAGGTAACCAGAGGGCACTATGTGGTTAAGGAGAAATTAATAGTTCTATTGAAGTGATGGTCAAAGTCAACAAAAGGCAGCTCCCTGACTCTAGGTTGTCCCCGACTTTGGATCGTCCCTGGCTCCATGTTGTTCCCTACTCTAGTTCATCCCCAACTCCGCACTGCTCCCGACTTCATGCAATCTCTGTATTCGTACCGTTCCCGACTTTAGAGGTGAGGCGTGAAGTCGTTGCTCATGGAAAAGACAGATAACGTAGCCGTTTTCTTAGGAGAACATGGGAAAACATAACCATTTATTTCAGGAAACGTCGTTAACATAAGCGGAAATCTCAAAACATGTGGAGGACGTGAATACACAGCCAAAACTCTTCTTCTTATTCTTCTTCATTCTCTCCGGTCAAAGACTTACTTGAGAGTCAAAGTGGGTGCGCTTAGGAACCCCCAGCTGTTATTCTAACCCTTTATTTCTTATTCTTTTCAATTCAGGCTTTGGTTAACTCTCTACCAGCCCTTACTGTTTCTAGGTGATCGATGACTTAGTCAACTTCAATACCAACTCACTAGTTTGTTCGTCGACAGTCTCAGGCAAGATCAAATTGACGTCGTTTGTGGAAAAATTGAGTTAAGACCCGAACTAAGATATTGAGATGGATGATACCAAAAGACTCCACGTCATCACCATGGTAATAGATGATTTCAACAAGCTAGTGGCTGCCACGATATAGCAGGTGTTACAATGACAATCCCAACAGTCGGCACCGCTAGTATCCAACCCTCCACCATTCAAGATGTCGTCTTGATCGACTGAAGCACTACAAGCGCCTTGTCAAAAGTCGAGTTTGTTGGAGTGTATACTGAAAGCCTAAGCTTTGTAAACATTCATTATGAATAAAGAATCACATTTGGTCTAATTATCTACATTTGTTTGTAGTTGTTCATTTAATTTATATTGTAGATAACATAGTATGTGGTGTCACATACAGAAGATGATGTTATCAGTACCTTATAAATTATAAACAGTAGCTCACGACCAGAATGGAAAGGAACAAACCATTAGAAGGTCGTAGTGTAATTAGGTATTAGTTTATCTTGACTATATAATTACACTAGTACACTCAGAGTGTATTGAGTAGGACCATTTGAGGTCGTTCCTTTTATACTGACTTTATAAAGGAACAAAGACCTCAGTTATTATGGAAGTGTGTGCTCTTAATCCTAATATAATAACAAGCACATATGTTTGATATTTATTTCTTTAATTTATCAATGGGTGAGATTTAGTTCGATGAATCAATAAACCCGATAAATTGGGAAATGATATCACTCATAGTGTGTGTTGTTGATTATAGAAGGAAACTGTGTCCTAGTGATACTAGGTTGATAATGTCCTCAAGAGGAGCTCATAAAGATTGTCATGTTAAACCCTGCAAGTGGACTTAGTCCGACATGATAATAAGGTTGAGTGGTACTACTCTTGGACTTAGATATTAATTAAATGAGTTGTCAATAACTCACTTAATTAGTGGACATTCGATATCTTAAACACAGGAGACTAACACACTCATAATAAGAAGGAGCCCAAAATGTAATTTGGGATTGGTGCGGTAGTTCAATGATAGTTCTCTAGTGGAATGAATTATCATTGATAAAATTAAGTTGTGTGTTCGGGCGAACATGGGATGCTTAATTTTATCGGGAGACCAAACCAATTCCTCCTCTCGGTCCCTATCGTAGCCTCTTATTTATAGAGTACTATACCCACATATACCCACCTTCTATACCCACCTAAAGGGGCCGGCCAAGCTAGCTTAGGAACCAAGCTAGGGCCGGCCTAAGGTGGCTGGCCCTAGCTTGAACCCAAGCTAGTAGGGCCGGCCATAATTAATTAAAAAGAAAATTTAATTTTAATGTTTATTATTATGTGGAAGATTTAATTTAAAAGAGAATTAAAATTAAAATATCTCTCTTGTAAAAGATTTACAAAAGATTAAAGAAAGAGATTAGATCTCTTTCCTTATTTGTAGATTGGAGAGATGTTTTATTTTCTCTTTAAAATTATTCACATGTTAATAAAATTAAAATTATAGATATTTCCTTTTATTAACCATGAAGAGATTTTAAAGAAAAATTTTATTTTTTAAAATTTCCGGAAACAAATAAGGAAAGTTTTAATTGTTGATTGAAACTTGTCCAATTTGCTTCCTATTGATTTGGCCGGCCATCATTGTTTAATTGGGGAAATATTATTTTATTTTTCTCAATTAAATCATGTCAAGGAAATTAAGGAAAATTTATTGTAATAAAATTTCCTAATTTACCTAGGCCAAGGAATATAAAAGAAGGGGTGAGGGTGCCTTCACAAGACACAACATCTATTATTCCTCTCCCTCTTTTGTTCCTTGGTGTGGCCGGCCATCATCTCCTTCTCTTCCTCTTGTGGTGGCCGAACCTCTTCCTCTCCCTTGGAGTTCTTGTGGTGGCCGGATACTACTCGGAGAAGAAGAAGAAGAAGGAGAGAAAGCTAGCATCTCTTGGAGCTTGGTTAGTATTTTGGTTTTTCTCCTTGGTGAAGCTTTTCTTTTGTGGCCGAACCTTGCTTGGAGGAGAAGAAGGTGGTTGGTGGTTTCTCATCTTGGAAGATCGTTGCCCACACAACGTCCGAGGTTAGAAGAGGAATACGGTAGAAGATCAAGAGGTTTTTCTACAAGGTATAACTAGTAATTTCTATTTCCGCATCATGCTAGTTATTTATGGAAATAATACCAAATACAAGAGGCTTACGCTCTAGTATTTCGAATATGTTTTTCAAGTTGTGTTCTTTTGTTTCTTTCTTTTCCTTGTGATTTGATTGTTCTCTTTGGTTAACCTAAAGTTATTTTAGGAAATTAAATATTAGCTTTCTATTAAAGGTTTTGTCTAGTCGGTGGTGGTTGCTCCCATATCCAAGAAGGCCATGTGCCTCGCCACGTCAGTACTGAGAACCTTTTATGGAAATTAATATTTAATGGAATTAATAACTTAAGGAGACTTGGGTCGAACGTGTTAAGTTCCGCAGGAGATCCAAGTCAAAACCTAAAAGAACAAATAGATTAAGTTTTGGATCAAACGTGTTAAGTTCCGCAGGAGATCCAAAATTTAATTTAAAAGAACACATGGTAGCTAGGAAAAGGTTCAGATCTTTGTACAAAATTTTTGTACAGTGGAACCTATAGGCTTTCCGAGTAGCAACCAACAGAGTTGACCAACCAAAACTCCCCATGCTATGATCCCCACTCCAATCAAGACATCAACCGTGCGACATCATCCTTGGAATCCTCCGGAGAGATCCCACATCGAGGTCCTTCAAGGGGAAAGTCTCCCACCCCTAGCGGAACGAAGGTCGTCTAAGGCCCTTCATTTTCAAAGAACATCTTTCAAGATAAATTACTGCAACATTTTCAAGCGCTGCATATCGGGGAATATAATGGAACAATTGATCTCAAAGACCATATACGTAAATTTAAAAATGTCTCTTTATTGAACCAAATTATGGATGACATCAAGTGTCGAATCAACTCTCTTAGTCTCAGCATAAAGGTGGTTCAATCGTCTTCCTGCTTACTCCATTCAGACCTTCAAGAAGTTCAAGACGATATTCATGCATCACTTTGTGACTAGTCGGAGGTATCGAAAAACTCCACTCGATCTGTTCGTTCTTAAGCAGAAGGCCAAGGTACCTTTAAAGGAGTACATATTACGGTTCAATCGGGTAGCCATCATTGTTCCCTCAGTTAGCTCGGGCGTACTGATTAGTGCCTTCTCCCAAGGCTTGTTAGAGGGGGATTCCTTTAGGTCTCTAGTCAAGAATCCCCTAGTTGATTTTGATGGTTTGCAGGCTTAGACGATCAAATATATTCATGTCGAGGAAGCTCAGTCCATGAGAAGAAAAGAAGTTCCAACTTCGAGTTCCATCTCCACTCAGACAGACTGTAAAACTCCTCCTCCTCCTTTACAGAATCAGAAATTCATGAACAGGAGGGGAGAAAAGGTCATATAAATGGTGGAAATAGCCCCGACCCTGACATCTCAGTCGGGTCGAGAATCCACTACGGTAGATCGTTATTGTGCATACCATCAGTCAACAATAAGTGAGGGAATTACAGCAAGAGATTGATCAATGAAAAGCCAATCAAAGTTGACCGAGTAGAAGATATCCGGAGCCCTACCAATGCCCTCACTATCCAATTCGGCATGTCACTACTGATCGTCAGTCAGATCGGCGGGCTCACTCGCCCTCTAGGAAGTCTGATGCTCATCCTGATCTCATAGAGAGACATGTCTGTTAGTATCCTGGGTCCGTTTCGATGTGATCAAATCGAGTTAAGCTAGATTCTACGCTTTTTGATGCCTTATATCTAACTGTGCAAGGACTTAAGAATACAAGAAGTTGAATGGAAGACGCAACAAGTGAGAAGGACGATATGAGAAGCGAGTTGACGTGCTTAGTGCATCTGAGGGACAAGAAGCTATGGAAGGGTATACTAGTGAAAGAGAAGGATGAGCGCAATGCTTCCAAGGGACAAGAAGCCGGGGAGGAAGACTGCTCTAGGAGAAGGCCGGAATTGGGTTAGGAGAGCTCAACTCTAGACGGTTGGAGAATCACCCAAGGTCAACTTGGAGTTGACCTTGTCCAGGCGCCTAGAAGATAACTTCTATTGTTGGTTGCTACTCGGAATATCGTACTGTTCCCCAGTACAAAAATTTTGTACAAGTCCCGAACCTTTCCTAAACAACCTATTGTGTTCTTTAGAAATTAAATTTGGAATCGTAAACAGAACTTAACATTATTGATTCCTAATTCAACTTATCTGTTCTTAGAGATTTTGACTTGGATCGCAAATGATGCTTAACATTATTGATCCAAATCCACCCATGTTACAAAGTTGATTAAATATTCTTTTATGTAGTCAGTATAAAAAGAAACTACCTCAAATGGTCCTGCTCAATACACTCAGAGTGTACTAGTGTAATTTTATAATCAAGATAAACTAATACCAAATTACACTACGACTATTCCAATGGTTTGTTCCTATCCATCTTAGTCGTGAGCTACTATTTATAACTTATAAGGAACTGATAACATGATCTTCTGTGTGTGACACCACACATCATGTTATCTACAATATAAATTAATTGAACAACTACACTTAGCATATAAATGTAGACATTTGACCAATGTGATTTTTTATTTCAAAATAAATGTTTACAAAAGCTAGACTTTTAGTATACACTCTAACAGCTATGTCAGTGAGCTGTTGAAAAGAGGATTAGTGTTAGAGTCGACCTCAACAGACTCCAAGCGCCCGAACTAAGTCCAGGCGCCCAAACCGGGTTCAGGTGCCCGGGAAGCCGATAACCGTTGGAAAGAAGACATTCCAGAGTGGATTGAGTCGACAACATCCAAGTGCCTGGGAGCTACTGTAGGTCCTCAGTCGGCCGACAAGAGGGGGTGAATTGCTTGAAATTAAAAACAAACCCTTTCTTGATCTTTAGAATAAGTTAGGCAAACACTTGTTTATAAACTGAAAGTAAATGCATAAAATAAAGACAGAGGTAAGAAATATTTACTTTGTTTGCAATTAGAGAATTGCTAATCCAAGGCAAATGTGTCTTACTAAAATATGCTTCTTCCAAAGGCGGAGTAGTCTCTTATAACATTGAAAGCATAGAAAAGTAAAGAACAAAACTAGAAGTTGAAGCACGGAATTGGTTTACTAGTGTTGTTCCAAACTACTGAGACCAAGACTCTATTTATAGCGTGCTGGTCAAATCTGACCATTTACTGACGTGACAACTTCGGACACCTAGGTGTGAATAAAACTTTATCCACATTGTAACGACTCAGCAAAGATAAAATTTATCTAGACTGGGCTCCCAGATGCCTGCGCTCATGCAGGTTCCTACGGAGGTGCCCTGGGCAGTCCATAGTCAACATCCTGTTGACTGTATGTTTCTCCTTCGTTCCGATTCAATTCGCTTGGGTGATTTCGGTCATCTGGAATAGGGCTTACCCGAACCTATTTTTCGACCTTCTCCTCAAGCAAGCTTCCTTTTCGACTCCTCGTCCCTTGGAAATGTCGTGCGCTTCTTTCTCATCCGCCAGCATACTCTTTTGTAGCACCTCGTCCCTCAGACGCACCGAGCCCGTTGACTCTCTCTCTCGTGTCGTCTTTCTCACTAGTTGTGTCTTTTGCTCGACTTCCTATGCTCCTAAGTTCCTATACACTTAAACACAAGATATTAAACAAACATAGGACATAACTTGATTTGGTTAATCACACTAAACCACAACAGGGGACTTACAACTACCATGTTAGCCAACAACTAACTTCGACCAATGGAATATAAATAGAGTTCTGGTCCTCGAAGTTTAGAACAACACACTTGTTTTAACTTCTATAATCTTTAGTTCAATTGCTAGTGCTTTCAATGTTTGTAGGAAGCTACTCCACCTTCACCGAAAGAGTCATTTTTAGTGAGCTTACTTTTACCTTGGATTAACAACCACACAGGTTGTAACCAAGTAACACCTCACTTCCTACTTTTGTTTATGTTTTTATCTGTTTAATTAATGTGTGTTCCCTGCTAAAATTAGAAAGTAAGAGAAAGTGTTATATTTTGATTGTAGGGCTATTCACCCCCCTCTAGTCAGCCTTACACAGACCTACAATTGGTATCAGAGCAATGTACATTTTATAAGAACTAATTCTGCCAACTAAAGCAACAAGAAGATGACCGAAGCAAACAATCATCCACTGAAGTTCGAGGGGGATTTCATGTTTTGGAAATAGAAAATAGAGGTATTTTTTAAAATAGATTTTGATATCTTATTAACTATCAAATATGGTTTTGTATCACCCAGAGATCACCATAGTGATGAAAAAGTAGAACATCTTTAGAGCAAAAAGGAACAGGTCGACTTCATGGCCAACGAAAAAGTAGAGTTCCATCTGCTGAACATATTACCGCCATAAGAAGTCAACCAGATCGACACCTATGAATCTGTCAAAGAACTCTAAGAAAAGTTCTTAGAGTTACACAAAAGAACCTTGTGTTGGTGTAGTTGGCATCAATGATCAAATCTGAGTTTTGATGAATGATAAGTGAATTAAGTTAGATGTGTTTGTGATCTAACCTTGTTACCGAGTGTGTAGGGTTGACTAACTTGACGAGTCAAGAGGACATGCAGGAAGTTCAGTCAGGATGTGCGATTCCCGATTGGTGAAGTCCAGATGTGGGATTCTGGCAGGAGGTATAGATGTTCGATTCCCAATGGGTTGAAATCCAGATGTGCAATTTCAGCAAGAGGTCTGGATGTTCGATTCCCAATAAGCGAAGTCAGGATGTGCGATTCCGATAGGAAGACCTGGTGGGTCAGATTGGACATCAAGGAGGTAACTCGACACTTGGTAAGTGAAAGCAAGTTACTGGAGGAGAGTAACTCAGTGAGAACGCGTCTCCGTTGAGGGAACAATAGGTGTAAGTCCAATTTAGGTCTATTTCAGAAACCTAAATTGAGTTCTCGACTAGATCCTAGTCTCAGGGAGACATGATGTAATTACTATTTAATAATATATTTATTGTGCTAACTCTGTCTTGTAGGGTAGATATTTTTGTGTTTGACTGACACATTTTGTAAGATAAAAGGAGCACAAAATGTCTTGGGTGAATAGTACCCGAGGCGCTTTGAAAGCTTGGAAGGTGCCTTTAGTACTGTTTATGGAAGGTGTCTTCAGTTGGATAACGCAGAAGACTTCGGCGACAATAAAAGCTAAAATTGCAGTATAAACTTTTTGGGTTGAAGGCACCTTCGGTGCTATGAAAGGCGCCTTCAACGCTCAATAAAAAAGAACATCTCGACCAACCACTCTCACACACTTCTACTACGATCTTCTACACGTCCATTTGATGTTTCGACTACTCTGGCTTCGTGTTGCTGCTCTGCTATGACTCTACTGCACCCGACTACTACTAAGGAGTCGTACAACACCGACTAAAATGATCGTTGTTGACGTGACACATCTGAGACTCCTCAGTTCCAACGGAGGTGCCTCAGTTCTAACGGAGGCACCTCAGTTCGGTTGGATGTGATCCACTTTGCAACGTTCCTTTGGTTGAGCTAGTTGATTGGAGGCACCTCAGCTCATTTGATGCGCCTCGGGTCGGGTGACGTGGACTCCACTACTTATCTCCGAGGCAACGACTCTAAACCTTTGAAGGCTCCTCTAGTAATTGAAGGCGCCTCAAATTCTCTAGATATCATCTGTGTTGGATCGTGATCGTTCGATAGAGGGGGGGTGAATATCGATTTAAAATTTCGTCGAGTAAACACAGCGAAAAAGTAAAAACAATGCTAACAAAGTCAATTTACTTGGTTCGGAGCCTTTGACGACTCCTGCTCCAAGGCCCGCACGCGAGGGTGCTTTCGATGGGCAATCCACTAGCAATTCGAATATTGATTACAAAAATTAAGTACAGAAATGCTAGAAAGAGAATACCGACAATAAACAATAAGAAGAAATAGAGCAGAGCTTTGTCGGATGGCTTTAGCAACGTCGCAGGAGCGCAGGAGAGTAGGTTTTCAGTTATTTTTGGAGCTTCAACCTTAACCCTCCTTATATAGGAGGTTCGGGGCGCCTAGAACCTTCAGGGCGCCTTGACCATGACGTAGCCGAGTCAACCAATGAACTCTACGTGGCACAACTATGTTGGAGATAAGTTTTCGCCTCCGGGCGCCCGGGTACCTCCCGAGCGCCCGGACCTTGATTTTCAGTAGCTTCCTTCCTGCAAGAAAACGTTAGTCCGAGGCACTTATATCTCCTGCAAAATAGATTATTAGCACAGTTATAATAAATAGAAATAGTGTTAATTAGATTCCGTCTCTCCGAGACCGGAATCTAGTCAAGATTTCGACTTAGAGTTCCGAAATGGTTCTAAGTCGGATTGGCGCCTAAGTTCCCTTCCCGGGAACGCGTCCTCACAGTCACTCCCCTCCAGTGACTTACCTTTACTTACTTGCCAAACGTCAGGTCAGCCCTTCGGCCCATCTGGACTTCGTGTTAGCTATCCGGTCAGCCCGTCGACCTATCTGAACTTCGTGCCAAACGTCCGGTTAGCCCGTTGACCCGTTTAGACTTCGTGCCAACTATCCGGTCGGCCCGTCGACCTAGCTGGACTTCGTGCCAGACATCAAGTCAGCCCGTCGACCTGTCTAGACTTCTCCTATACACTTGGTCAGAGTGTTAGATCAACAATAAAACTAACTTAACCTATTTTGTCAATCATCAAAATCTGGGTTAAATCGTTAGTGCTAACCTCACCAACAATCTCCCCCTTTTTGATGAAATGACAACTTGATTAAGTTAGTGTAAAATGCAAGTGAAACAAGCATTAACAGGTTTTAAGTTAGTTTTTATATTCAGATTTATTTTAGCTAATTTAACCACCTAACCCTCCTCCTTTGGCATTCATCAAACAGAAACATGGATCAAATAATCATAAATACAAAAACATTCAAAAAGAATGCAAACACAAATCAGATCAACTCAGGAGAGTTAAATAATTAGAAATTTTGCTTAAAAAGTATCTCTTATCCTTTTCAAAATAGCTAAGTTACTTAGAAAGAGTAATTTTTAATAACCTTTCCGAAATAGCTAAGCTAAGTTTTGAAAAATGACTAAGTTAGAAAGGTAACTTAGTTTCAAAATAGCTAAGTTTTGCAATATTAACCTAATAAGTTTTCAGGTTGAAAGCACTTTAAAAGGTTCAATTCTCAAAATTAAGTCTTAACCTTAAGTTTTGAAAAGCAATTTTTAAAACTAATTTTTGTAAAATTTAACTTTCAAATCAAATTGTCAAACTTAATTCAAAATTTTTGTCATTTTTCAAGATTAATTTTGAAAAGTTTAAAATTTGAACAATAAAGCACATTTTTGTTTTTAAAAGAATTTTTAACTTTCAACACTAATTTTGAAAACTAATCTTAAAATTTTTCAAACACTTAGTTTTGATTTGTTAAAAAATATTTTGTAAGAGGTAATTTTAAAATAAGTGGAAGAATAATTAACCTCCCCCTGAACCTGACATTACAACCTCTGTCTAACCAGTTAGCTATTTACTGACTATTCAGAGGATAGCAGCTTTCACTTGGTTAGTTAAGTTAAGTCTAAGCATCAGTTAGTGTTTGACTATACTGAATGACTTAATTTGATTAATATCTGTTTGGTATTTAATGCCCAGACTTATTTTGATGCACTGACATAAGCATCTTAAGTCCAGGCAATCTGCCTATGCATCTCACCCCTTTCTATGTTTGGCAATCACAAATAAGGGAATTCTAGGGTGTTAGTGAGATGCTCAAGTACTAGCCCTAGGGGAACATGATTTCTAGGGAATTGTTCTACTCTAAGGCTAAAATTGTTTTGAAATTCTAAAAATAGGAAATTTTGAAACCATAAAAGTATTTTACCTTAGAATTTGAAAATAACTATTTTTGAAAACAGTCTTTATCCTAGCCTATTTGTCAGAGTCGAGGTATAACTAAGTCAGAATAACATAAGTCAATGTCAAAGTCAAAGTACAATGATCATAATAAAATATACATCAAGATGATGAAGCCTATCGAGATGAGGAGGGGAGTGGTCCGGATCCCAGGGAACGTAACATCTCGATCAGCTCAGCATGACGGGTCTGATCATCCTCTCGGGATCTGGATAGATCTCGTCGAAGGACGGAGATCTCCTGTCTCACATCTCGTTGCAAGTCAGAGACCTCCTGCCGCACCTCTCGTCGTAAGTCAGAGATGTCCTGTCTCATCTCTTGACGAAGACTCGTCATGGATATCTCAAGTCCGGCAATCCGATCGCCTAAAGTACGAGGAACGGGATGAGCTGCTCGGCTTGGAGGTGGAGGTGGTGCCAGGGCTAGAGCGTCCTCGCCGAATAACGCAACCATAAACTCATCATGCTCTGCCGCCTCCTGGGCATCTGGGTCTGGCTGGTGCTGTGCCCCCCTCCGCCAAGACATGACACCACCATCATCATCTATGTGGACACCCGCTAACGAGAAGCTCCTAGGTCCTATGACGTCGAACTCAGTCATGGCCCGAACATTACTTCGGGTGACGTCAATATGTAGGTGGGCGAAATTGTTGGTGCGGGAAGCATCCGACGATCGAACCTTAGTTTTGATAATGGCAAAGGATTCAAAGTTAAGTTTGTGGTGATCTAACGTGTTGAATAAGTGTTTCAGGAAAGTCCTAGCTGCGGTTAGGCAAAGGGAAAATCCTAAGGGGTGGTAACCTTAGGTCCTAGGGGGCGGTAACCCTAGGTGAGGGAAAATCCTAAGGGGTGGTAACCTTAGGTCCTAGGGGGCGGTAACCCTAGGTGAGGGAAAATCCTAAGGGGTGGCAACCTTAGGTCCTAGGGGGCGGTAACCCTAGATGGAGGAAAACCCTAAGGGGCGGCAACCTTAGGTCCTAGGGGGTGGTAACCCTAGGTGGAGAAAAACCCTAGGGGGCGGTAACCCTAGGTCCTAGGGGGTGGTAACCCTAGGCAGAAAGTCCAGTCGATCTGGAGGACCGGACTGGCATAAGGTAATCTCTCCTGAGGGGAGTAGGTGAAGACGCGTTCCCCGTAGAGGGAACAATAGGCGTCGGGTTGACCTAGGGTTTCCGGTTGGGAATCCGAAGTCAGACTCGGATAGTCCGAAGACTGTCAGTTATTCCTTACTGTGTTTTATCAGATTCTAACACTGTCTTGCAGGGGATTTTGCTCAGACTAACCTGGTTTTGCAGGTGAGGAACCTGCTGGAAAAAGGTGGTCCGGACGCCCGGGATGGATCCGGGCGCCCGGAGGTCCAGGCGCCCGGAACAGGTCCGGGCGCCCGGGACCAAGTTTTATCCCTGCCGCGACTTCGCCACGTGGAGCATCCTGGTTGGTTGGCCACGTCACACTCCAGGCGCCCGGAAGGGATCCAGGTGCCCGGAATGTCATATAAAAAGAGGGTCGAGGGTGCAGCCAAAGGACAACGATTTCTAAGCTTTCTTCTGTGAAGTGCTGCCAACGAGACGACCTTGAAGTGCTACTACTCGACGTCGACAACCCGAAGCTCAGACTCTTCGATCTTTTGTTGTCGGTATTAGTTTACTTATTGCATTAATTGTAATTCAAATTGTAATCTTTCCGATATATAGTTGTTGCCCACCGAAAGCGGTCAAGGACCGCGGGCCTTCGAGTAGGAGTCGCCATAGGCTCCGAACGAAGTAAAACACCTGCGTCTCTGTGTGTTTGATTTTACTTTCCGCTGCGTTTCTATTCTGTGTTTTAAATCGTTAAAATAGCCACGAGCGCTATTCACCCCCCCCTCTAGCGCTTTCGATCCATCAGAAATATGTCGTCAAAATATGACAATACGACATATGAACTCGAGCGCTGGTGACATATCCAGCTGCGTAGATAATGGTCTGAAATATATGTAGACTAATATCTATATCTAATCTATGGGAAAGTGCGTACAACAGAAATGAATGGAATGGACGCATCATCGCTATGTCGCGAGTGGATAGTGGTAATATGTAGTAAACTAAGACCCTATAGAGTGCATAATCATGGACTCGAAGGCCAACTGACCTAAACATAGTGACGCTGGATACACGCTCCCCTCCGAAAAAATACGAATAAATCGTATCCAGAGTGATGTGTGAGTAGGGATCACCAAATGGTAGATCGTCCCTAGGGGTAACACTGAAAACGACACGTAGATGGTCGTAACTCTAAGAAGTCCTGAATAGTGGTAGGAGATAGTGTAATATCTATACCAGCTACCCTATAACATAAGTGAGATCATATACACTAACCAAGTTATTATAAAATTCAGCACATAAATCTATGTTTACTGAGCTGGTACAGTAAACAAGGTTCCACAAGTTATAGTGGCTAATAACCTCTATGACTGGAACACAAGAACGTAAGAAGAACTCTCTATCTAGACACTTAGTCCTAATAGTCATGTAAATGGTCGATTCAAACTTAATCCTAAGTTCTTCAGTAGGGAACCTAGGGTCTATACTAGCAGTTGAGAGCCCAACACCAGATCTAGAACGTTTTCTACAATAATAATTAAAAAAACTATAATAGGCATGAATCAGTGAAATATTTAAAAAGAACTTAGGAGGAAAGGTTTTACCGAGGCATCGTGACAAGAATTTTTAGAGATGACGATCTCGGTTGATTCGTAGCAACGAAATAACCGCAGTATAAAATTTTAAATTTATCACTCTCGCAGTAAAGCTCGGAAAGAGCTTTAACAAGAGTGAAGGGGAGGTGGTGCAAAGGGTGAGGGCGCCCCTGCACCCCTATTTATAGGGGGTTCCGGGCACCCAGACCGTTCCCGGGCGCCCGGGGTTGACTAGGGCGGGGCGCCCCGGAAGGGAATACCAGGGGCGCCCGCCCTTAGTTTTTGACTTCATCTTTTTTTGAAAAATAAAAAATTAAGTTTAATTTTAAGATAAATTTTTAAGTTTTTTAAAAAATTTAAGTCAAAATAAATTTTTAAGTTAAAATAAAATTTTAAGTTTAAAACATTAAGTTTAATTTTAAAATAAATTTCTAAAAGAATTTTTAAATAATTTTTAAAAAAAAATTAAAAGAAATTTTAAATAATTTTTAAAAGAATTTTTAATAAATTTTAAAATGATTTTTAAATAATTTTTAAAATGATTTTTAAAAGAGTTTTTAAATAATTTTTTAAAAAAAATTTAAATAATTTTAAAAATGATTTTTAAAAGAGTTTTAAAATAATTTTTAATAGAATTTTTTTAATAATTTTAAAATGATTTTTAAAAGAGTTTTTAAATAATTTTTAAAATGATTTTTAAAAGAGTTTTCAAATAATTTTTAAAAGAGTTTTTAAATAATATTTAAATAATTTTAAAATAATTTTTAAAATGATTTTTAAAAGAGTTTTAAAATAATTTTTAAAATAATATTTAAAATAATATTTAAATAATTTTTAAAATGATTTTTAAAAGAGTTTTTAAATAATTTTTAAAATAATATTTAAATAAATTTTAAAATGATTTTTAAAAGAGTTTTTAAATAATTTTTAAAATAATATTTAAATAATTTTCAAAATGATTTTTAAAAGAGTTTTTAAATAATTTTTAAAAGAATTTTTTAAAAAAATTTAAAATGATTTTTAAGGTTTTTAAAAGAGTTTTTAAAATAAATTTTAAAAAGATTTTTATGATTTTTTTTAAAAGAGTTTTTGAAATAATTTTTAATTTTAATTTTATTTAATTTTATTTAATTATAATTTAATTTTGGTTTAATTTACTTTTAATTTAGTCCTTGGTCATCTCACCCGATCTACGTTTTCAATCAGGGAATCCTATAATTTTGTGAGATGAATTATTTTCAATTTTAGGATTTGGTTTAACTTTGTGTTAGATTCATGTTCAGATTTGGGTTCAACAAATATGCATTCTCTGGATAAACTTCTAGGCTATGGTGAGTCACTTGGACATCATTAGAGTAACCATGCTTTCGAGGTTTTCCAAATAGTCCTATCCACTGTACTTAGTACAAAACCTTGGTATAACTGGTTAGGATCCATAAAGGGTAGCTTCAGTCAGTTCCGTTTAGCCAAATACACCAGTTCGAAGTCATATCTTCCTAGACATGCATAGACTAAGCTTTCCTGACGTACTATCATCCAAAACTTCACCAGTACCATAGTTCAAGTTAAGCTTGAACCCCTTTCTAATTAGTCCTAAGTACCCTGCCGGGTAGATTAGTTTGGGTTACCCTTCCGGGTAGGTTAGTTTTGGAGGTGCCAGCTATTATGGAGCCTCCCCCTGGATTATTGGCCTTTAATTTAATTTTTCGTTCTAACTTTATGTTTATTTCTTTTATAGTTATAATTTACTTGATGATAGTCTAAGTTTTGGTGAGTTTTAAAATATTCAGATTTTGAATTTTTTTGTCTAGGTTTGTATTCTGGTTTTTGATTTGATTTATTTGACTTTACGTAATATATTTTGTCTTTGGGTATGTAGTATTGGTTAAGTCCTACTTGCGTGGTTAAACACGCTTTCGGAATCCAAACTTTACTTGTTGGTTTGTGTTGGGTTATTAATGATTTAAATGTTTTATTTGAGTTTGACTTATAGCCAAGTCCGGTTTTGTTGTAAATTACTTTTTGGTTATTTAAGATTAGATCTAAGTTCTTAGATCTTGTTGTAAATTTTTCTAACATATCTTTTAATTTGTTAATTTATAATTTTAGTGTCAAATTTTCTTCCTCAAGTGTTAGATCTTGAGTTGGTTTATTATTTGTGATTTATTCCTTGAGGTTTTGGTTCTCCTCAAGGAACAATTTGTTTTCATTTTCTGATTTAACTAATTTACTATTTAAACAAGAAATAATTTTCAAAAACTTTCTATTTAAATTTAGGTATACCTCTTTGGGACCTTCGGAAACGAGTACGGATTCGTGGCTTGATTCGGGTTCGGACCCGTCTTCTGATTCGTCCTCCAACTCTGCTTCACGGGCCATCAACGCGAGGTAATTCCGGTTCTTCTGATCTTCGTCCTCCGAATCTTCCGAAGATGAGTCGTCCCACGTTGCTTTGAGGGTCTTCTTTTTGGTCGGCTTCATTTTGTCGTTCTTTAATCTCGGGCACTCATTTTTGTAGTGCCCCTTCTTGCTGCATCCGAAGCACGTCACGTTCCTCAGTTCTGTTGGAGAACTGATCTTTTGTAGATCCTTCTTACTGAAACTCTTCTTTCTCCTAGTGAACATTTTCCTTACCAGGTTCACCAAGTGCTCTTCGTCTTCAGAATCTTGGTGAGAATCTTCTTCAGGTTCAGGCTTGTTCTTCTTTTCTTTGGAGGAACCTGCAAACAAAGCAATACTTTTCTCGGCCCTGGCATTAGTTTGCTCGTGTAATTCTAATTCGCAAAACAGTTCATCTAATTTTAATTTCGATAAATTTTAAAATTTTTTGTAGGCATCCACGATAGATGCCCATAAAGAGTTATGCGGGAAAGTGTTTAACACGTACCTTATTAGAGCTCTGTTTTCCATCTGGTGGCATATCGCGTGGAGCCCGTTGAGGATGTCCTTGATCCTAGCGTGAAGCTGACTTACCGTTTCTCCTTCTTGCATTTTTATATTAAATACTCTATTTAATAACAAGTCGTATTTTGTTACCTTAGCGTCGCTGGTTCCTTCGTGCAACTCGATCAACTTGTCCCATAGTTCTTTCGCGTTCTGGTGCGGTCCTACCTGGTTCGGCTCTTCCCTTGTTAGTCCGCATTGTAGCGTGTTGATTGCCTTGTTCTCCGTCGATGCTTTCTTATTTATGTCCGAAGTACATTGTTCCGGATCAAGTAGATTTCTGGAGTTGTCAACTGGTGCTCTGTAGGCTTTTGTGATGCTCAGCCATTGGTCAAAGTCCGTCTTCAGGTAGACTTCCATCCTTTTTTCCAGTACGGAAAATCGTCCCCGTTGAATAGGGGAGGACGTACCGTACTGAAGCCTTCAATCTGAGACATGATGACCCTACACACAATAAAGTAATGACAAACAAAATCCCAAGACTTGGTCTTCGATTAGTAGTGCGGGAAGAATTAAGAATAAAAAAGAACTAAATTGGTGTTGCACCAATTTAGATTTAATTGCAACGGAAAATACTTCCAAAAAGGTAATTATACCAGTTTGGAATTATGGGAAAAAATTGAAAGCCGAAAACGATTAAAAAGAAAGTTTCATCCCCTTGTTTGATTGGTGGTTGCACCAAATCAGAGCGGTATCTCCTCTGATACCACTTGTTGGATCGTGATCGTTCGATAGAGGGGGGGGGTGAATATCGATTTAAAATTTCGTCGAGTAAACACAGCGGAAAAGTAAAAACAATGCTAACAAAGTCAATTTACTTGGTTCGGAGCCTTTGACGACTCCTACTCCAAGGCCCGCACGCGCGGGTGCTTTCAATGGCCTATCCACTAGCAATTCGAATATTGATTAGAAAAATTAAGTGCAGAAATGCTAGAAAGAGAATACTGACAATAAACAATAAGAAGAAAAAGAGCAGAGCTTTGTCGGATGACTTTAGCAACGTCGCAGGAGCGCAGGAGAGCAGATTTTCAGTTGTTTTTGGAGCTTCAACCTTAACCCTCCTTATATAGGAGGTTCGGGGCGCCTGGAACCTTCAGGGCGCCTTGACCATGACGTAGCCGAGTCAACCAGTGAACTCTACGTGGCACAGTGACGTTGGGGATAAGTTTTCGCCTCCGAGCGCCCGGGTACCTCCTGGGCACCCGGACCTTGATTTCCAGCAGCTTCCTTCCTGCAAGAAAACGTTAGTCCGAGACACTTATATCTCCTGCAAAACAGATTATTAGCACAGTTATAATAAACAAAAATAGTGTTAATTAGATTTCATCTCTCCGAGATCAGAATCTAGTCAAGATCTTGACTTAGAGTTCCGAAATGGTTCTAAGTCGGATTGGCGCCTAAGTTCCCTTCCCGAGAACGCGTCCTCACAGTCACTCCCCTCCAGTGACTTACCTTTACTTACATGCCAGACGTCAGGTCAGCCCTTCAACCCGTCTGGACTTCGTGTCAGCTATCCGGTCAGCCCGTCGACCTATCTGGACTTCGTGCCAAATGTCCGGTTAGCCCGTCGACCCGTTTGGACTTCGTGCCAGATATCCGGTCGGCCAGTCGACTTAGCTGGATTTCGTGCCAGACATCAGGTCAGCCCGTCGACCTGTCTGGACTTCTCCTGCACACTTGGTCAGAGTGTTAGATCAACAACAAAACTAACTTAACATATTTTGTCATTCATCAAAACCTGGGTTAGACCGTTAGTGTTAACCGCACTAACAATCTGCTCCTCTCTGCATATGAGACGCTTGGGATCCATCTGAGGTGCCTCGGGTCTTCATATTAGGGCATCTCCGGTCAATCAGAGGTGCCTAGGATGGTTATCCATTTCTTCGCACGCTTAGGTGATGCTCTGATCATCCAGAGTTGAGCTCACCCGAATCCAACTCTGATCTTCTTCTCGAGCAGACTTCCTCTCGGCTCCTTGTCCCTCGATGCATAGTGTGCGTCATTCTCGCTCCACCAGTATACTCTGCAACAGCTCCTTGTCGCTCGGATGTACCAAGCATGTTGACTCCCTTCCCATGCCATTCTTATCGCTCATGCGTCTTCCGCTTGACTTCTTGTGTTCCTAAGTTCCTGCACATTTAGACACAAGGCATCAAATACACATAACCTAACTTAACTCGGTTGATCAACATCAAAACTAACTGGGGTACTTATAATTATCATTTGAAACTATTATTTAATGATTGACTTATTCGATCCAATTCGCTGCCAGTAAAATTTGACTCAATGGATATGTACCAAGGAGCAGAAGATGTCTGTGCAACCATCGATATGTATGACACAGAGAAATGAAATATGAAATCAAGGACCGAAGGACCAACAATCGATCAAAGTTGAAGGCGGAGGCAATGAGCAGGCACTTACTAAAGAGTTGGACATGGAGCACTCAGAGACAAAGAAGACAACAGTGGTCACAGAAACAAAGGATGCAAGTTAAAGGCAACGATATCTCTTTTCAACCTAATATATCTTTGGCCATCCAATTCTAATCATTTGATCTCTATAATCAAAATGGTGAAGATGGATTTTCAATTGCTTGATCCAGCGCATGGGTCAACCAAATCTCAGTAATCATTGCAATTTTGGCAACGCTTCATTTTTGTAGATGGTCATATCATATTACTAGACACAACCTCAAAGTCATACTACTAACACACACTCAACTTGAAGATCGAGACATATTGCGCACAATACACATTTAATAGGTATGGTCATAATTAATGTGCAATGTCATTTGAAACACACCTGAGATTCACCATGTAGATATTATAGTCAGTATAGAAAGAACCACCATATTCGACTATACAATAGTCCAGTTAATTGGACTTCAGTTTCCTTTGACTAGACTTGAAGGAAAAATAGTGATACGAGAGGTAATTAGAGGGCCCGATGTGATTAAGGAGAAGTGAATAGTCTTGATAAGGTGTGGTCCCGATTCCGGATCATCCCCGACTCCATGTTGTTCCCTACTCCAGTTCATTCCCGACTTCATACCACTCTCAGCTCCGTGCAATCTCCATAACCTCGTTCCCAACTCCACAAGAGAGGCGTGAAGCCGTTGCTCATGCAAAATACGAACAACATAGCCATTTTTTTCAGAGAACGTGGGACGCAACCATTTATTCCAGAAAACGTATGTAATATAAGCGAGAGCCTCGGAATATGTGGAGGATGTGAATGTTGGTTGCTACTCGGAAAACCTAGAGGTTCCACTGTACAAAAATTTTGTACAAAGGTCTGAACCTTTTCCTAGCTACCATGTGTTCTTTTAAATTAAATTTTGGATCGCCTGCAGAACTTAACACGTTTGATCCAAAACTTAATCTATTTGTTCTTTTAGGTTTTGACTTGGGTCTCCTGCGGAACTTAACACGTTCGACCCAAATCACCTTAAGTTATTAATTCCATTAAATATTAATTTCCATAATTGGTTCCCAGTACTGACGTGGCGAGACACACGACCTTCTTGAATATGGGAGCAACCACCACCGACTAGACAAAACCTTTTATGGAAAGCTAATATTTAATTTCCTAAAATAACTTTAGGTTAATCGAAAAGAATAATCAAATCACAAGGATAAATAAAACAAAAAAACACAACATCGAAAAATATATTCGAAATACTAGAATCGTAAGCCTCTTGTATTTGGTATTATTTCCATAAATAACTAGTATGATGCGGAAAGGAAAAATTACTAGTTATACCTTCTAGAAAGACCTCTTGATCTTCTACCGTATTTCTCTTCTAACCTCGGACGTTGTGTGGGCAACGATCTTCCGAGATGAGAAAACACCAACCACCTTCTTCTCCTCCTAGCTAAGTTCGGCCACAATAAAGAAGCTTTACCAAGGATGAAGAACAAAACACCAACCAAGCTCCAAGAGATGCAAGCTTTCTCTCCTTCTTCTTCTTCTTCTCCAAGTAGTATCCGGCCACCACAAGAGCTCCAAGGGAGATGAAGGATTCGGCCACCACAAGAGGAAGAGAGGGAGAGGATGATGGCCGGCCACAACACCAAGGAAAAGAGGGAGAGAAATAATAGAGGTTGTATTCAATGAAGGCACCCCTCACCCCTTCTTTTATATTCCTTAGCTTTGGTAAATTAGGAAATTTAATTATAATAAAATTTCCTTAATTCCCTTAACATGATTTAATTGAGAAAAATAAAATAAAATTTCCCAATTAAACTATAATGGCCGGCCACATCATGGAGGAATAAATTAGACAAGTTTTAATCAACAAATTAAAACTTCCTAATTTGTTTTCAAAAATTTTAAAAATAAAATTTCTCTTCAAAAATCTCTTCATGGTTGATAAAAAGAAATTTCTATAATTTTAATTTTTCAACATGTGAATAATTTTTAAAGAGAAAATAAAATATCTCACCAATCTACAAATAAGGAAAGAGATTTAATCTCTTTCTTTAATCTTTTGTAGATCCTTTACAAGAGAGATATTTTAATTTTAATTCTCTTTAATAAATTATATCTTCCACATAATAAAAATTAAAATTAAAATTCTTTTTAAATTTAATATGGCCGGCCCCCTCTAGCTTGGGTTCAAGCTAGGGCCGGCCACCTTAAACCATGCTTAGGTCGGCCCTAGCTTGATTCCAAGCTATCTTGGCCGGCCCCCTTTAGGTGGGTATAGAAGGTGGGTATAGGTGGGTATAGTACTCTGTAAATAAGAGGCTACGATAGGGACCGAGAGGAGGAATTGCTTTTGGTCTCCCGATAAAATTAAGCATCCCATGTTCGCCCCAAACACACAACTTAATTTTATCAATAATAATTCATTCCACTAGAGAACTATTATTGAACTATCGCACCAATCCCAAATTATATTTTTGGGCTCCTTCTTATTATGAGTGTGTTAGTCTCCCTGTGTTTAAGATATCGAATGTCCACTAATTAAGTGAGTTACTGATAACTCATTTAATTAATATCTTAGTCCAAGAGTAGTACCACTCAACCTTATCGTCATGTCGGACTAAGTCCACCTGCAGGGTTTAACATGACAATCCTTATGAGCTCCTCTTGGGGACATTATCAACCTAGTATCTCTAGGACACAGTTTCCTTCTATAATCAACAACACACACTATAAGTGATATCATTTCCCAACTTATCGGGTTTATTGATTCATCGAACTAAATCTCACCCATTGATAAATTAAAGAAATAAATATCAAATATATGTGCTTGTTATTATATTAGGATTAAGAGCACACACTTCCATAATAATTGAGATATATGTTCCTTTATAAAGTCAGTATAAAAGAAACAGCCTCAAATTGTCCTACTCAATACACTCTAAGTGTACTAGTGTAATTATATAGTCAAGATAAACTAATTCCTAATTACACTACGACCTTCCAATGGTTTGTTCCTTTCCATTTTGGTCGTGAGCTACTGTTTATAATTTATAAGGTACTGATAACATCATCTTCTATATGTGACACCACATACTATGTTATCTACAATATAAATTAATTGAACAACTACAAATAAATTGACCAAATGTGATTCTTTATTCAACATAAATGTTTACAAAAGCTTAGGCTTTCAGTATACACTCCAACAATCTCCCACTTATACTAATGACTAAGCTGCCATATCTTCTACCATACATCTGATTCCCATTCCCTCCACATGCCGATCGAAAGCTTTCGCCGGAAGGGCCTTAGTGAAAGGATCTGCCAGGTTATCCGCTGATGCAATCTTGGCGATGACAACTTCTCCTCGCTTCACGATATCTCGTATCAGGTGGTACTTGCGCTCTATATGTTTACTTGCCTTATGAGCTCGTGGTTCCTTCGAGTTTGCAACTGCACCACTATTATCACAATAAATTGTAATGATTTTGGGCAAACCAGGAATCACATCTAAGTCCATTAGAAAATTCCTGAGCCATACTGCTTCTTTAGCTGCTTCAGAAGCTGCTACATACTTAGCTTCCATGGTTGAGTCCGAAACGCATTTCTTCTTAACACTCCTCCATGAAATGGCTCCACCTCCTAAAGTAAACACATAGCCTGATGTAGACTTACTACTGTCTTTATCTGATTGGAAATTCCGAACCCAGGGAGCAAATCGTCGCTTGGTAAACTAGCATATAATCTCTAGTCCTTCTCGTGTACTTTAATATATGCTTTATCGCAGTCCAATGCCCTTGTCTGTGGTTACTCGATATTCACGACCATGCCCACGAAACAAATATCGGTCTCGTATAGCATTGCATACATAAGGCTTCCTACACCGAGGCGAACAACTTTCATGTCTTCTATCTCCTTTGATGTCTTAGGAGACATCTCTTTAGATAGAGCTATTCCATGCCTAAAAGGTAAGAAACCTTTCTTGGAATCCTGCATGCTAAAACGAGCAAGGATTGTATCTATATATGAAGCTTGGGACAGACACAACATTCTTTTCTTGTGATCCCTTATTACTTTGATCCCAAGAATGTATGCACACTCTCCTAAGTCCTTCATATCAAATTGTTTGGACAACCATACCCTTACGTCTGATAATACCTTGACATTGTTGCCAATTAACAAAATATCATCTACGTATAGTACAAGAAATACCACCACGTTTTCGTTACACTTCTTATATACACAAGACTCATATGGACTTTGAATAAATCCATATGACTGGATTACTTCATTAAACCGGATGTTCCAAGATCTTGAAGCTTGCATCAGTCTATAAATGGACCGATTGAGCTTGCACACTAGATGCTCTTTGCCTTTTTCAATGAACCCTTCTGGTTGCTTCATATGGATGTTCTCTTCAAGACTTCCATTAAGGAAAGCTGTCTTGACATCCATTTGCCAAATCTCATAATCCATATGAGCAACAATGGATAAGAGTATCCGGATAGACTTAAGCATGGCTACCGTGAAAAGGTTTCCTCATAATCGATTCTCTCTTTCTGAGTGTACCCTTTCGTAACAAGCCTAGCTTTGAAGGTTTCTACCTTCCCATCTGCCCCTCTTTTTCTTTTGTAGATCCACTTGCATCCAACAGCTTTTACACCATCAGGTGGTTCTACAAGCTCCCAGACCTTATTAGAGTACATAAACTCTATTTCAGAATTCATCGCCTTTTGCCAAGATGCTGTATCTATATCTTGGAGTGCTTCGTCATATGTCCGGGGATCAGGTTCATGTTTACCCGGGATCAATTCCGAAGACTCTCCCAAAAATATGAATCTCTCAGGCTGTCTGACAACCCTCCCACTACGACGAGGCACTGTTTGTGGTTGTGTATCACGTGTTGCAGTTTCTTGTGGTACTTCATCTTGTACTGTTGGTACTAAAGTAGACGTGTCCTCTCTTAGTTCTTCTAAAACAACTTTACTACTGGGCTTGTGATCCATTATATAGTCTTCTTCTAAAAACTGGGCATTGGTGCTAACAATGACCTTCTGGTCTTTAGGACTATAAAATAAACCTCCTTTCGTTCCTTTGGGATATCCCACAAACACTCGAACTTCTGTACGAGATTCTAACTTATCAGTATCTGGTTTCAGCACATGTGCTGGACTACCCCAAATCCGAATATGTCTTAGACTGGGTTTTCACCCATTCCACAATTCTGTGAGAGTAGAAGAAACTGATTTAGAAGGTACTAAGTTCAGAACGTATACTGCTGTTTCCAGAGCATATCCCCAAAATGAATTTGGTAATTCCGAATAACTCATCATCGATCTAACCATCTCCATAAAAGTCCTATTCCTTCGTTCTGCCACACCATTCTGTTGGGGTGTACCAGGTGCAGACAGTTGGAATTGAATCCCGGCCTCTGATAAGTAATTCCTAAACTCTCCTAAGAGGCATTCGCCACCATGATCAGACCGTAGTGTCTTGATACTCTTACCTATTCGTTTTTCCACATCAGCCTTGTACTCTTTGAATTTATCAAAGCACTCGGACTTACGGCACATTAGGTAAATGTATCCATATCTTGAATAATCGTCTATGAAAGAGACAAAATATTCAAAACCTCCTCTTGCCTGGATAGACATAGGACCACACAAATCAGAGTGAACCAACTCTAACACTTCTTTGGCTCTATACCCCTTGGCCTTGAACGACCTCTTGGTCATTTTACCTTCCAAGCAGGATTCACAAGTTGGAAAATTTTCCAACTCTAATGAACCCAAAAGTCCATCGGCTATAAGCCTCTGAATCCTACTTAAGTTAATGTGACCAAGCCTTAGATGCCAAAGATATGCTTGGTTCATTTCCAAAGGTTCTTTTCTCTTATTTGAGTTAGAAGATGAGTTATAAATTTCCATGTTTTGCTTTGTGAGAGAAATTGGATTTAAAGTATACAAATTGTCAACTAATGTACCAGAACAGATAATCACTTTATTTCTCTTAATAACTACATCGTTACTAAAGGAAACTGAATATCCATCTAAAAACAGTTTAGAAACTGAAATTAAATTTTTTCTAAAACTGGGTACATAAAGACAATTTCTTAAAACCAAATTTCTATTTCTACTAAAAGATAAGTAGACGTCTCCCACTGCAACAGCTGCCACCTTAGTAGCATTTCCCATGTAGACGGCAATCTCTCCTTCAGATAGTCATCGGGTTTCCTAGAACCCCTGCAAGGAATTGCAGACATGATCAGAGTGGCTCCCGTATCTACACACCATGTGTTGGTAGATAACACCGCTAAACATGTTTCAACAACTAGAGCATGAGATATACCTTTGTTTTGGTTCCTACGAGGACAGTCTGCCTTCCAATGTCCTGACTGCTTGCAGATGAAGCACTTGCCCTTCGGCTTCTTCACTCCAGCTTTAAATCCTGTACTCTGAGATTTATTTACTTTCTTTGCTGAGCCAGCTTGTTTCTTCTTCTTCTTTCCTCTCGGTTTAGAAGTAGAACCATTTTCAGCATAGTGAATTTGAGAATTATGACAAAATAATCCTTCTGCTGCTTGAAGTTTTGTCAGTAGTTCCGCTAATGAATATATCCTCTTATTCATATTATAGTTCAGGCGGAACTGCTCAAAACTTCTAGGTAGCATTTGGAGGATCATATCGATCTGGGTTTCCCCATCAATTTCTCCTCCAAGGATCTGTATTTCGTTCAGATAAGTCATCATCTTTAGGATATGATCCCTCACAGGAGTACCCTCTTGCATGGTGGCTGTCATTATCTTTCTCATGGCTTCTTGCCTAGAAGCCCTATCCTGATGACCAAAGAGTTCCTTGAGATTATTCATAATATCATAAGCTGTTGGTAAATCTTGATGCTGATGTTGCAATACATTTGACATTGAAGCCAAAATATAACACCGCACCATCTCATATGCTTTTACCCATTTCCTATGATATTCAATCTCCTCTTGGGTAGATTCACCAGTGAGTGCATCAGGACAAGGCTCAGTCAGTACAAACTTATAGCTTTCAGCAGTAAGAACAATGTCTAGGTTCCTTTTCCAATCTATGTAGTTAGGACCAGTAAGTCTATTCTGTTGTAGTATGATGGACAGTGGGTTGAAAGTCATCCTAAGAATCACAAATAACTTTTGGTCAAAACTCTAAATTTAGAATAATATTGATTCCTCAAACAATACTATTTTAAATTAACCAACACCTCAAAACACCGCGAATATTGTATGCCACGATAGTGTGGACGTATACAAATTCAACATTTGTAAAAGGAGGGTTTTAACCCATTAATTTTATTATCTTGTCAACCTAAGTTTTTGACAAATAAAATTAATAGTTGGTATTCTTTGGTCACACAAATAACAACAGTGACTCCGATGGGGAGGATACTATTAAATGTGCCTAAGTGTATACCATTACTTGACACTAAGTCTATTAATAAGATTGTGCCCCTTCCGATGGGGAAGATCACATGCTCTTAATTAATTTCCTATAGTCATCCTAAATGGAAGTTTGTTCTAGTGATCCACAAACAAGCTCATCCGATATGGAGGAAGGCACTCAGAGCCAACGCGCAAGCTTGTTTGCATCACTTACAAACCAGTAATGGAGACCGTGGAATTTATTTAAAATTCCTCTCCCACTTAGTTATTTATAAATGAGGAATTTTAACTATGCTAGCCTACTGGACATGTATACTAACATGCACACACAACACAATATAAAAGCAATAAATGAAAAACTATTTTTCAACTATTATGACTTTTATCTATTGTTGTCTTCCATGTGTTGTCATCCCAAGCTGCTGCCATATTTGGCCACCGCCACCGGGTCTAGCTGTCGCATCCATCTTGCTCCTTGTTCCGCTGCGCCTCTGGTCCTCAAAAGGTTCCACGCCTTGCAAGATTCGATCCGCGACATAAATAGAATTTTACATTTTTCGATCCTATATTCCTCGAAGGAATGTACATGTAAACTAGATCGAACATAAAATAAAAATTTACATCCATCAATCCTATATTCCATAAAAGGAATGTACATATATGTAACTAGATCAAAAATAAAATCCTAATTAAAAACTAAATATAGCTCCTGCTGTATTTTATAATACAATCATGCACACACATATAATTGCCCTTGACATGTCCAATGGTCCAATCACACACATAAAGAAAACTATAAGCCATAATAGTTGGATCCTGCATCCACAAAGTTAGCACATCCTATTATTATCCTGCCTAAATTATGTATGACATGTGCATAATTAAACTAATACCAAATACACAGAGGTAAAACCCTAGCTCTGATACCAATTGTTGGTTGCTACTCGGAAAACCTAGAGGTTCCACTGTACAAAAATTTTGTACAAAGGTCTGAACCTTTTCCTAGCTACCATGTGTTCTTTTAAATTAAATTTTGGATCGTCTGCGGAACTTAACACGTTTGATCCAAAACTTAATCTATTTGTTCTTTTAGGTTTTGACTTGGGTCTCCTGCGGAACTTAACACGTTCGACCCAAATCACCTTAAGTTATTAATTCCATTAAATATTAATTTCCATAATTGGTTCCCAGTACTGACGTGACGAGGCACACGACCTTCTTGGATATGGGAGCAACCACCACCGACTAGACAAAACCTTTTATGGAAAGCTAATATTTAATTTCCTAAAATAACTTTAGGTTAATCGAAAAGAACAATCAAATCACAAGGATAAATAAAACAAAAAAACACAACATCGAAAAACATATTCGAAATACTAGAATCGTAAGCCTCTTGTATTTGATATTATTTCCATAAATAACTAGTATGATGCGGAAAGGAAAAATTACTAGTTATACCTTCTAGAAAGACCTCTTGATCTTCTACCGTATTTCTCTTCTAACCTCGGACGTTGTGTGGGCAACGATCTTCCGAGATGAGAAAACACGAACCACCTTCTTCTCCTAGCTAGGTTCGTCCACAATAAAGAAGCTTTACCAAGGATGAAGAACAAAACACCAACCAAGCTCCAAGAGATGCAAGCTTTCTCTCCTTCTTCTTCTTCTTCTTCTCCAAGTAGTATCCGACCACCACAAGAGCTCCAAGGGAGATGAAGGATTCGGCCACCACAAGAGGAAGAGAGGGAGAGGATGATGGCCGGCCACAACACCAAGGAAAAGAGGGAGAGAAATAATAGAGGTTGTATCCAATGAAGGCACCCCCACCCCTTCTTTTATATTCCTTAGCCTTGGTAAATTAGGAAATTTAATTACAATAAATTTTTCTTAATTTCCTTGACATGATTTAATTGAGAAAAATAAAATAAAATTTCCCAATTAAACTATAATGGCCGGCCACATCATGGAGGAATAAATTAGACAAGTTTTAATCAACAAATTAAAACTTCCTAATTTGTTTCCGAAAATTTTAAGAATAAAATTTCTCTTCAAAAATCTCTTCATGGTTGATAAAAAGAAATTTCTATAATTTTAATTTTTCAACATGTGAATAATTTTTAAAGAGAAAATAAAATATCTCACCAATCTATAAATAAGGAAAGAGATTTAATCTCTTTCTTTAATCTTTTATAGATCCTTTACAAGAGAGATATTTTAATTTTAATTCTCTTTAATAAATTATATCTTCCACATAATAAAAATTAAAATTAAAATTCTTTTTAAATTTAATATGGCCGGCCCCCTCTAGCTTGGGTTCAAGCTAGGGTCGACCACCTTAAACCATGCTTAGGTCGGCCCTAGCTTGATTCCAAGCTAGCTTGGCCGGCCCCCTTTAGGTGGGTATAGGTGGGTATAGTACTCTATAAATAAGAGGCTACGATAGGGACCGAGAGGAGGAATTGGTTTTGGTCTCCCGATAAAATTAAGCATCCCGTGTTCGCCCCAAACACACAACTTAATTTTATCAATAATAATTCATTCCACTAGAGAACTATTATTGAACTACCGCACCAATCCCAAATTATATTTTTGGGCTCCTTCTTATTATGAGTGTGTTAGTCTCCCTGTGTTTAAGATATCGAATGTCCACTAATTAAGTGAGTTACTGACAACTCATTTAATTAATATCTTAGTCCAAGAGTAGTACCACTCAACCTTATCGTCATGTCGGACTAAGTCCACCTGCAGGGTTTAACATGACAATCCTTATGAGCTCCTCTTGGGGACATTATCAACCTAGTATCTCTAGGACACAGTTTCCTTCTATAATCAACAACACACACTATAAGTGATATCATTTCCCAACTTATCGGGTTTATTGATTCATCGAACTAAATCTCACCCATTGATAAATTAAAGAAATAAATATCAAATATATGTGCTTGTTATTATATTAGGATTAAGAGCACACACTTCCATAATAACTGAGATATATGTTCCTTTATAAAGTCAGTATAAAAGAAACAACCTCAAATAGTCCTACTCAATACACTCTAAGTGTACTAGTGTAATTATATAGTCAAGATAAACTAATTCCTAATTACACTACGACCTTCCAATGATTTGTTCCTTTCCATTTTGGTCGTGAGCTACTGTTTATAATTTATAAGGTACTGATAACATTATCTTCTATATGTGACACCACATACTATGTTATCTACAATATAAATTAATTGAACAACTACAAATAAATTGACCAAATGTGATTCTTTATTCAACATAAATGTTTACAAAAGCTTAGGCTTTCAGTATACACTCCAACAGTGAAGACGCAATTACAACTCTATAAAAGGTCGTCTGCTCCTGTAGGCGTAGGTATGCGCACATACATCTAAAATTCCTAAAACCCTAAACCACTGTTTCTTCTTCATTCTCCCTTGTTAGAGACTTATTTTAACGTCAGAGTGGCCATTCTGGGAAATCCCTACCCGTTATTCTAATCTTCTCTTTCTTGTTTTCTTCCATTCAAGCTTTGGTTATCTCTCTGCTAGGCCTTATTGTTCTCATGTGATCGACGACTTAGTCAACCACAACGCCAACTCACTGGTGGTTCATTCGTTGGCGATCTCAGGCAGAATCAAACATCATTATATGTGGTGTTGCATTACAAAAATCTAAGTAATGCTGATTTTTTAAAATTAACATCATAGTGATGTTAATTTTTGAAAGACAGTATCACAATAGTATTATTGTTTGAATGCAACACTACAATAGTTGACAAGAAGGGTAGAGTGGGAAATCTAAAAATTAAGTGCGTCTTTTAATAATTACATAATTTTAAATACGACCTTTGGTTAATTTCTTATGATTTTTTTTTTTTTTTGGGGAGGGGGATAAATTATTGATTTTAATATGTTGAGTGAGAAGAGAGAATTCTCTTAGGGTGCGTTTGGTTCAAGTCATCATGTATAACCTTGGTTATGTGATTACTAGGTAATCACATAACCAAGGTTATAGGGAATAAAACATAACCAAATGTTGTTTGGTTCAACTTAGGTAATGCAACAAAAATTTGTTTGTTTGAAGATTTTAATAAATACCTTAGTTTAATATTTTACCGTATTACCCTCAGTTACAAAACCAACTATACATAATACTATTATTATTATTATTATTATTATTATTATTATTTATTATTTATTTATTATTATTATTATTTATTTATTTATTTTTAATATTTTTTTACTTTTCTTTTTCCTGTATATTTTTTTACTTTTTTTTATGTGTTTTTTTATTTTTTAATGTTTTTATATTTTTATATTATTTATATTTATATTTTTTTTATTTTTTTACATTTTTTAAATTTTAAATTTTATTTATTTATTTTATTTTTAAATTTTTATAAATTTTTTTAACATTTTTAAATTTTTTATTTTTTATTTTTAAAATTTTTATATATATATTTTTTAAATTATTTTTTTTTAAAAAAAATAAATTTTTAAATTTTTTAAAACATTTTTTTTTTACATTTTTTAATATTTTTTTTACATTTTTTCTTTTTTTTTCATGTTTTTTCTAATCGAAAGGTATTTTTGGTAAAAAAAAAATCGTTAACCCCGGAATCAACAAAAACCTTAGTTTTCTGAGGTTATCCGATTCCGGGCTGCATGACCCTTTTGCTGACGTGTCGGGCATGAGACATTACTTGAGAATCATCGAATACCTAAACCAAACAAGGTTTTTGTTGATAACCTTGGATGGATAACCAAGATTATCAAGAATAACCCCGAACCAAACGCACCCTTAAAGTGTTGACAAAATAACCAATCCAAGATGCTTTATATTTGATACAGAAATAGGACAATTGAATTGGAATAAAAGTAGGACAAAATAATACCAAACAAAAGCTAAATTGATCAGTTTTGTTATTTTATGTTTGTATTCCTCTTTTGTTTATTCAAAACCATACGTCCAGTCATGATATCTGTTTTTTTTTTTTTGTTAAAAGAAACAATTTTCAAGCTAACTGTGTATTTGTTTTTTCAATTGTTCTATGTATTAAGATGATATGAACTGATAAATCAGATTTTGAGGGTTAATCTCTTGTGTCTTATTGGAAGATGGGGCTTGCGGATGCACGAGAAAGACTAAAGAGGTGAGTAGCGAGAGAGAGAACCCGCTATGCGTAGAAAATCATACTTTAATTTATCGTCGCCGGCCTTATTTAGCCGACGGTGTGCCATCGGCGTTGAAGAGCTCATTGGAGATGACCCAAGTGTCAAAAATGATATTGTCTATTTTAGGTCTAAGCCCTTATAATTTTATTCTTGAGCTCTCTTCAAACGATCTGATGCCAATTGAAATATTCTATATCCTTTTAAACTCATGATTTTTATCAAATATTTCTAATGTGAGATTTTGATTGAACCCTAACAATTCTCCCCTCAAACGAAGGACCATAATTATTCTTATGGTTCGGGCCTCCCAACGAGCATCTGGTCACCCTGATCTGTTCTGGGTCTCCCCACAAATATCCACATCCGGTCATCTTGACGTGCTTTGGGCCTCCCTGCGAGCATCCGGTCGTCCTGATCTACTCGTCTCCCCGTAAGTATCTGGTCACCCTAACCTGCTCCAGGCCTTCCCGCAAACATCCTGTTATCCTGACCTGTTCCGAGCCTCCCCGCAAGTATTCGGTCACATTGACCTATTTCGGGCCTTCCCGCGAGTATCTGGTCACACGACCCGCTTCAGGCTTTCCCCGTGAGTATCTGGTGACCCTAACCTACTCTGGGCCTCCGTACGAGTATCCGGTCAACCCAACTTGCTCCAAGCCTATCCTCAACTTCGTTCAAGGTCACGCCGCATTGCATCTGGTTTGGAACATAGTTCTGATATCATTTGTTAGGATTGAAGGATGTTTACATATCTCTACAATGACATGATATTGTCCACTTTGAACCTAGATCCTCATGACTTTACTTTTAGGCTCTTCCCAAAAGGTCTCATTACCAATAGAGATATCCTACGTCCTTTTAAACTCATTATCTTTAGTAAATTTTTCAAATGTAAAACTTTAATTCAACCCTAACATCTCTTTTCATCCGTTCAAACCTCTTCCTTCTTTCCTCCTCTTTAGTACCCAGTAGTGAGAGATCCTCTGGGGAACGGGACCTGTTGATCACGGGGACTGACCTTACCAGAGTTGCATCTCCGACGGTGAAGAGATAAAGAGGAGCATAAAAAAGTTTGAAAAAGGAAGATCTAAAAACGTGACCTTTGCAAATGCCCTGTGTGAGGGTTATAAAGCTTCGTCCGAAGAGGATCCACATCAATGAACACGCCAGCTCGGGTCAGGCCCTATGGATGATCACACGAGTGAAGCGCCACCCTTTGACCGACTCCACGAGTGAATCGTCGCCGGAGATGGCCTAAGTGCCGAATCGTGGTTGCTCAATGTAAATGTTACCGTTTTCCCTAGAATCTACGTGTAGAACATAAGACCAGCACACTGAAAGGAAGGAAGGGCTTAATTAAGAAGCGGATCAAATTAATAATTGTGGCCCGTGCCACGTGAAAACCAATTGAGTTCGATTGATCATGACATTGGACCAACTCCATGACAAAGTCGGCAAAAAAAAAAAAAAAAAACATTCTAGAAAATCAACAAGCGACATTTGTCCTAATTAATAATGTAAATTCTTTTTTTTATTATTTTTGGGTTTAAAGTTTATTTGCTTATGTATGAGTAATATTTTATCCAATGGAAAGTTTTCTTTTTAAAAATCGAGCAAAGTGGGATTAAAGGTACGTGAAAAGTGGCGTTTTCTCATAAGAGTACACACCAAGAGATGATCGATAGTGTTTATAATTAATTTTGGATTTTAACCATGAAATGTTGTTATGCTAAATTAGATGTGTGATTAGGAAGAAAATTAAATTTTTATAATATAAAGTCTATTTATTCTCATTTATTGCACCAAGTAATTTTCAACTTGAACACGAATGGCTAAATATTTATTGTTATTGATGCAATAATGAGGAGAGGCCTCACCCTATTATCACAATGGAAATCAAAGGAGGTTAAAGTCAAGACGATCAACGTGTATAGAACATCGGTCAGTCAAGCGAAGTATTCCGCTCGGCCCGACAGTATACAGTACACGGACAGTGAACTTCCAACCGAGCAGCTATCTCGCTCGGTCCGACAACAGGCAACACGTAGACAATGGAGTTCCGGCCAGTCGGCTAAATATTTATTGTTATTGATGCGATAATGAGGAGATGCCTCACCCTATTATCACAGTGGAAATCAAAGGAGGTTAAAGTCAAGACGATCAACGTGTATAGAACGTCAGTCGGTCGAGCGAAGCATTCCGCTCGGCCCGACAGTATGCAGTACACGGGTAGTGAACTTCCAACCGAGCAGCTATCTCGCTCGGCCCGACAACAGGCAACACGTAGACAATGGAGTTCCAGCCAGTCGGCTATTCCGCTCGGTCAAGCAACAGACATAGCAGGATATCTTTCGACATCTTTTTAGGAGCTTGTACCGCTAGCAGGCGGCATGATCAAACAGAGGATCGTACGACGAAGGCTTCCACTATTACTTCAGAGATATGCTCGGCCTCTTAAGGTACTGTGTCATGGATACTTTACTGACATGTCTTTTCAGAGAAAGCTTCGAGATATGTGCCCACCTTAAGAAGCGTGCACACGTACCTCTGGAGCTCTATATAAAGAGGGGTTCAAACATTGACGGAGGCATGTGTTACATGCGATTTCTACTGTGCTACAGTTTTCTTATTGCTTCACTCTTTACTTCGCTGGAGACTGATTTGAGTGTCAGAGGGTCATCGTCGGGGACCCATTCCCTAGCTCAGCACCGACGTTACTTGTGTTGCAGGTGGGAGTGAAATCCACAAGAGATCATCAAAAGTACCACATCCTCAATATCTCTCTCATCGACTTTCGGATAAGATTAATAATAATAATAACAATTATTATTATTATTATTATTATTATTAAATAATTCAAGCGTGTATAAATAAAATGATGCCAATAGATTGTTCACTCTAAACACTTTAGATTTACTCTAGTAAAAAATTTTATAGAGTGGATCGCTCCTAATATTTATCAATTATAAAAAAAATAATGATAATTTTATAGCTGGAGGATATATAGCAATTTTAAAATATTAAGGGGGTATGCTGAAGTTAAAAAGTTAGCGGGCAAAGATAACGCCGCCGCCTATTTTGGGTGATTCTCTATGGATTTTATTATTTATTTATTTACTTATTTATATTTTTACGCATTTTTTTAATTGTTTGGGCTCTGCGCACTCAAATACCATGAAACAGGAGACCCACAACGCCCCACTTTACTGAAAGGAGAGCGCGTAGAAGTGTGCGTCGTCTTGGGCCTCTCGGCTCGGCTCTGCTCTCTCTGCTCTGCTCTGCTCGCTCTGTGTTGGGGACCGACGGACTGCTCGCAGTCGCCGAGAGAGAGATAGAGAAAGGCGATTGCGTGGTTTCTGCCAATAGGGCGCCTTGACGACGGAGAGAGGAATAGGTGGGACTTGAGATTTGAGTGGCGCAGGGAAAGAGATAGAGATGGGTTCTGGAGCCTTGCTTAGTTTCGTCGCCAGGAATTTTGATGTTCTCGCTGCGTATGTATCGCCTCTTCGCAAAATCTTACTGCAACCATTCTATTTTCTTGTATTTGATGAGTTTCTTGGAGAAAGTTCTGATTTTGCGGTGGGATCAGTTCGATTTAACCTCTATCTCATTTAGGGATTATAGGAGAAGATTTGCAGTTGCTTCGGATTGATCCGAGACAAAGAAAATCCAACACGATAACAATAAGCCATTGTTTTTTTTTCCCTTTCTAATTTATAGAAAAAACAAATATTTTGTTCTCTTTCTTTGTCAATCTACGGATTTGGCTTCTGAGTTCTTTTTTTCTCTGTGTTCATGGTTTACAGCAGATTTGCTGTTCTGGGATTTTTGGGAGTTGTTCTGGTTATTTCTTCGTTTAAAAGGCATCTTTTCTTTGTTTTTTTATCGGAGCTCAAGTTTAACAAAATAGTTTTGTTGTAAAGGACAGGCGAGATGCTGACCAAACTCTTTAAGTTTGCTTTTCATATTATAAAAGATCTAAGAATGTTATCTCTTCTGTCAGTGGATTCTTGCAAGATGAAACCAACATTCATACTGAAATTGCTTGAAAGAATGATTTTTTTTTCTTTCTTAACCTGTTCTTTCCATTAGCTTTTATATTCAAAATAACTACCAATGGGACATCATGATTCTCTTTGAAGCTTTCATATTTAAGAAATCTCCTAACAATCTTTTATAGCTGATCTCTTAATTTCCACAGATGATTCTCTTAACATTCATCATGATTCTGTTGTATCTAAAGAAGAATGTTCTTGATATGTGATGTGATAATAATTAGATATGCCACTGTATATTTCATTTGTCTTGGCAAGTAACCGTAAGAATATTAGACATTCTCGACAGCTTTATACTGTTTTTTCTTAACAATTAATCTTGTAAACTACATATTTGGTGGATATCATGTGGAAAAGTTTCTTTCTGACACATATTTTATATTTATGCAGGCCTTTCGTAACTCTTGTCTATCCTTTGTAAGTACCATTACGAACTGATAAATGCAAGATGATATAACTTCTTATATTGAAACATACCAATTTTACAGATTTATTCCTAATCAGCATGCCTCTTTTGGTCTTGTCAGGTATGCTTCTGTGAGGGCAATAGAATCTGCATCTCCAGTAGACGATCAACAGTGGCTCACTTATTGGGTGTTATATTCGCTACTTACATTGTTTGAGCTGACATTTTCACAAGTCATTGGATGGTAATTACTTTCTTATGCATTCATTTCTTGTTCCTGGAACTCAGAAGCTGACAAAGGATAAGCAGTGCTCCAAACCATATTCTTGAGCTTGGGTAGTTTAGAGATCGGTTGAGTCTTAAAATTCCTCCATGTTGCACAGGGGGCTAATTTGACATGGTGAAGATAAATGTTTATGTCTTTTGACATATATGATGTTAGATATTAAAACAAAACTGAACAAGAGAAGCTACTTTAAGTTACAAGGATAATTCTTTAGCTGGCCAGATGTTTTGCTCTTGATGCTACATCTTTGCAGCTATTGGATCTTACCTGATTATTGGCTGTGCCACAGGTTTCCTTGATGATGAAGACCTTAGTCCTACATTAGTAGGGAATGGGTGTTCCAAGATATCCTCTATTTGAGAAAGCGAAAACCATATAAGTGAGAATTAAACCAAAATGGAAGTACCTTGACGGATTCATGATAGAGTTGATGTGCAAAAACTACCCTCACGGATTACTAATGTGTACATAAATTGACAAATACTTAGTAACCATGTGTCTTGTTTGATGCTGAATGCAATTTTGTAATGTATAACCCACAGAACCTTTTCCCCTATGGATGGTGGCTTTTAAACTGAAAGCCTTTATTATCAGTCGATATCTGATTGCTAATAGATATCTTCCCTTTGTATAGTTTAACCATTACTGTGTCTTGTTATGTTTAATAAACACTAGTCTCTACTCTCTAGGATTTCCTAGTTATCCTTTTGTGGACTAATGTCAACTATAATAGTGAACCCTTCCCTATTGCAGGATCCCGTTTTGGTCTTATGCAAAGTTGATATTCAACTGCTGGCTGGTTTTGCCATACTTCAATGGTGCTGCATTTATTTATGACAATTATGTGAGACCAGTGGTCTTGAATCAACAGGGAGTATTGTGGTCTGCCACTTCAGGAAGCAGCAGCTTCAGTAAACCAGATAATCTACTATTAGCTGCAGAGAAATTTATCGAAGAAAATGGAACAAAAACATTCGAGGAAATTATTAGCAAGGTATATACACGTTCTCTATATTCTCAGCCAAAGTAAAAGTTGAAGGTATGACCTTAGTTGGTTGTGGACTTCATTTGTGAACTTCATTCTATTCCGCGGTAGTGTTGATGTCTTAGGGCGATGGTAGCAATTGTATGCTCGACAATTAGTCTAATGCTATTTGGGAGATAGGTGTAATGTAAGAATTGACGACACTAGTACTAGTAGGAGAGCCGCTCATAAGAAAAGCTCCTATTGTTATACTAAGGTTTTCCCGACGTCATAATTTCATAGTGAATTCACCATACTCACAACCACTACCACGATACTTAACACCAACGGACCCAAGAATGTATCATTAACACAACCTCACCTCACACATATCACTCTATCTATCTTAAGGAGCAAGGGCTCCATCAACAATCGTGATGGCAGCTATAGTTGCTTGATGATTTTTTTTTTTTTTGTGAATTTTTTGTATTGTGATATATATTCTCAGATATCTTTCAATCATCAAAATCTTCTCTGGTCCATAAAATTTATTGGAATTGTTTCAGCAGTTCTTAACTCATCAGCAGATTACTAGCTGAAAATTCTGCTAGTTCAAAGAATTTGAGTTTCCTCTACTTTTCTGTGAAATCAGAGATTATATGCTGATTGAGAAATGTTCAATTCTTTTACTGTCTTCACCGTAAGCATAGCCTAAGGCTGTTACATCTCTGGCAGACTCAATATTAAACTTCTAAACTTTCATCAATAACTTCTGTTGGTGTGACCAAACAAGTGTTGATCAACTTATCTTTGTTTTTGTTTTGGAAGGCTGGAGGTGTGTCAAAGTCTAAGAAGAGCAAAAAACGTGTAACATTTTACAATGAGGGGAATGCCAGAAAGGAGTCGAAGTTACAGGAAAGTTGACTAGGTGGATCCTGAAAGGAGTCAAAGCGTTGAAGGTGCAGTGGTCATGTCAGCAAGCTCCTGAAGAAATAGAAGATTTGTCTTTTGGACGATGATGCTACTAAGTATTGGAATCAAAATATCAATTATACATATTTGGAAGAATCTTGAACAGATTCATGTCATCTCCTTGTTGATCTAGAGCTAGTTTAGTCTGATGTATACTTTCGTTTTTCTTTCCATCTGTCATATAGATGTTTGTTTTCATTCTTCTAGGGGAGAACGAGATCAACATGTTTCATAGGAAAAGAATTAACTTGAGTCAGACACTTGAGTTTGCTTCAGTTTGTAGTCAGTCTGTGCAGTGTTTCAGAATTCAGATCATACGCAATGCTTGAGAAAAACCAAAGTTGAGTATATTTAATGTTCAAATATAGCATCTGAGAGATATAGTTACTTGCTTCATTCCTTTCTTCTGCTTTTCCAATATGAAATGTGTTAAGTGTCTTAAGATCCTAATGAATGCTACAAGTGAAATGATGGAGAAACCCTTGCGATGACAGTGTAGCATCACGACATTGGAGAAGATGATCAGATGAAGCTCAGCAGAAGGATGTCCTGGGCAAAGTTAGTACATGCGATAATACTCCAAGATTACATTAGAAAATCTATTAGTATTTAAGTATATTTAAAAACCTTTTAGTTTTAGAATACGGAATTAAAATCTCTTAATTTTCCCACGTACGCTTCCACCCTGCTGCTGAATGCAAGGTTGCAAGAAAAACAAATGTCCTTGTGCCCTTGCAACTAATTTGAGCACTCGTCTACAGAAAGTTCCTGCTGCGCTGCAGCACTTTCACTTCAGATTTTGTACTCTGTTAGTTCAGATGGTCCTCTCATCTCAAAAACAACAATGTTTGTAGGCGATCAGATCACAGGTACAAGGATTTTATTTCTAAGGTCGATGTATGACACATATAACTTTTTCAGAAATATCAACCAAGATCCTATAAGAAAAGAATTGTATATTTCAGTATGGCAAGAGTGTTTAAAAGTTTGGTGCAGACAAGTTGTACAAGAAAACACCAAATGAGACCAGAAGGTTTATCAAAAGAAGGATATGGAATGCCAAGATGAACTCAATCTGATACATGAAGAGGAATCAGAGAAAAGTAAATTCGCTAATGCTACAGAGATAAGAGTTATATAATTGCAGATCACAAGATGAAGAGCAATGCGTTAAGGCATCTTCATTTCGATCAAAGGTCCAAGTAAAGTGGCAACACGATCCTGAGTACATCGCAATCGCCATGCAGAAAAGTATTTGACAAAAGAATATTGACAAGATTTATATCTTAACGAGATAAGGGAAAAAAAAGATCTGAAAGTGACTATTTATATCTAGACCAAAAAAAAATCTAGTCATTAATGAATAAGATTCTGGCTTCCAATCAGTTGAGTAAGCATATGGGAATCGTTGCCTGAATACAACAATTATTTTATAACACAAAGAAGAGAAAATTCTTTATATGTTTGTTCCGATATTGGACAAAATAGTGACGGGAGATACACTTTATAAAAACAAGTTCAATTTGCTAATCTAAAGTTGTCCTGCAGTTGCCATATCTTAAAATCAAATTATCTGAAAAGGAAACTGCATCTCATATTATTGATCCAACATTGTCCAGGAAGGTCTTAGAACTACTAAATAGAGCTCCTAAATACAATAAAGGAAAGAGGTGAAAAATAATGCAAAATGACAAAGATCAAAACTTACATAATTGTCGGACCATCAATTCAATTGAAGTTTGAATTTTAAGGGAAGACAGGTACTATCTATCCATTGTTGAATTAAGCATTCTATTCACCTCTTAAAAGCTAGTACTGGTACAAATCTTTCTCATATGAAAGTAAAATCACCTTGTTGTAGATAATACAATCAGGAGTTCATGATGGCACAGTTATAAACAAACTTTCCTGAATGATTGGTAGCAATAGTGTTCCATTGAGGTGGACCCCCAGTTGGAATCCAAGAATTTAGCTCAACTGCTCCTGGGTGAGTTCCTTGCTGCCCAACAATAACAATGAGACGATCGCCACATGCTCTGAATGCAAGGCCCCAACCATTCATTGAAACAAACCTTTCCGGGAACTTTCCCAATGTTGACCATGTATCTATCTCCATGTTGTATTTCATTACCTCCTTATTGGCATAATGAACAGCATAAAGCTCATCGTTCACCACAGCTACGAGTGGGGGCGCACCATTTGCACCATTAAGACCAACAGACATGTTAGGAATTAAGCGCCAAGAATGATGCTTCAAATCATATTCTTCTCCACATGTCAAGACTTTGTTATTGTTGGTTATTCCACCAATGACATAAAACTTTCCATTCATGAATACACCTGAACACATCTTCCTCGCTTTATTCATTGCAGGCAAGGTTTCCCATGTCTGAGTCTCAGAGTCATAGAGCTCTGCAGAGCACAAAACTGAATTGCCATTGGTACCACCGGCTACAATAGCTTTCCCTCCAAGACTAGCAGATCCAAACAAACACCTAGCTGAATTCATTAGGACTCCGGGAGACCATGAGTTGGTCAAAATGCTATACTTGAGCACAGTGTAGGAGTTCCACTCCTTACCAAACACAAGTAGCTCAGTGCCCACAGCAAGCGACTCTTTATCCGAGAATCTAAAGGTGTCTGTAGGGCTTGAAGGCATCTTAGGCACACTTAACCAATTTCCTTTATCGGGATCATATGCTTCCCATTCCAGGGCATTGCATGAGAAAAAAATCCGGTTGTTTCCCTGCTGTGGACGAAGCCTATAGACCTCCCCACTCTGAATAATTGATCGGAAAGCACAGTTGATGCGTGCGACTGTGCCATAATTAGATGGTGGAAGGTTCACCAAACAACTAATTACTAAATCCAAGGGGAGCTGATCAAAATAGTTTGTCGGATCCAGGTACTCAGTATCAAGATGCTGCTTTGCTTCTTTGGTATTACTGGTGGCATGATGCTGAAGCAACTTCTTCCTTTTCATTTGACACTCTTGCTCTTCTTCTCCCTGCAATTCCGCATCTACTACTCGTTTCTTGAATTCTTGCTCTGAGGTGCTTTCAGGCATCCTGGAGATCAATTCAGGCCGGTCTTGTGACAGATCTCTGAGTACCCAAACAAGAATAAACCTATTTCCCAATTATGAGAAGCTTCGGATTCCTGTTTACCCAGAAAATTCATAAGCAAGAAAACTGAGATATGGAAAATTTTCCACACTAAGGCTGGAAATTGGCGTTGTATTTATGCCTATATACTGAAATGGGATCTCGGAAATCCACGTTTAAACACTAACAACATGGATACTTGTGCAAAGAAAAGCTAATAAAAATCAGATCTTGCGTTTGTAATCGATCTGACAACCAGAGAAAAAACCGAATCATCAATCTGATACCGGGAAATGCAGCCTGCCTAGCTTATCAAGCATATGCCCTATAAAAAATCAGGAAAGAAAAAACAACGATCAAAACCAATAAGCAATACCTAAATCTATCCACCAAAAAGAGAAGCAATCCCTAAATCTAGCTCATAGTACAAAGATGCCAGCTAAAAGATACAGACTTTGATCGCTAACTAGCCTCTTCGCTGCGGAACTGAGCCCCTTAGTTCAAAAACATCACGAAATCCCACGTTCGACATCCCTGTACAAAGAAAAACCTAAGATTCATGCATCAAGGTGGGAAATTGCAGCAAGAGAAAGGGAGAAGAAGATCTAACAGACGGGCAGTAAAGATGGAAGCTTGAGATCGGCTCCGAGAGGAAGTGATGGAGAGGGGAGTAAAAGAGGAAAGGAGGTCGCTTTTCGAGTTGGAACTAAACTAATCTACCTCCTACGCCATTGCCAGCCACTCCACCACCGTCGCCTCTTTCTATCATCAGGAGATCAAGAACTAGATCGAACGGACGCGTCCTTCAGACCTTCACCCCTGGATTAGTGCGCGTTTAATTTATTTACGACTTCAATCCATGTTTATCCAAAATCCTTTAAAATAATGAAATCGAATAGATTCTTTATCACGACAATTTTCTTGAAATATTTTCAATTCTAAACTTGATAAAAATTATTTCTATGTTTCATTAACATAAATTAATCCTTGTTTTTTTTTACTTCATTCATATTCAACTTTGTTAGTTAATTCATGATTCAAAATTCATGATTGTTAGTTAATTAATATCAACTTTGTTAGTTGTTAGTTATATATAATGGTCTATTTTATTTTCTTAAGATTTTTAGCGTAAGAGTGTTGTAATAGAATACATCTAAATATTCATGATTTAAAAGGATTCTGAATTTCTAGACTGTCCGCTATACGTATTTCTTGATTTATTCTGATGACTGATAAAAATTTTTTATAGGATTAAATTGATCATCTCAAAATTAATCAATATGATTAATTAAATTTATTATTATTTTATTTCTGTAAGACATGTTACATAAATTAATCATCTCGCTAAGATATTTCTTAGTTAATCATATTGAGGCTTCTTTTTTCTTCTCAGTGATTGATTACATGTGTAGTTACTTACACGGCTCTCTCACGTTGATATTAAAATTAATAGTATTAACTTTAAGCACGCGGGTTAGCATTAATTAATCCAGTGCAAAGATGTAGTTAGTCAAAAGCTAATGACTAAAGTGCTTTGAAGTAACTTCCATGTGTTACTTGATAATGATGGATAACTATACATCTCCAATGGAAAGGTTTTTAAAATGGTTTGTAAAAGAATATTTTAATCATTATGGATAGGATAGGATATCAAAAATGAATATAATTGGCCAATATGATCTAAAAAATATCGAGTTCATATTGAGATTTTTTAGATTTGGATTGAATTTGGATCGGAGGTTTTTGGATTGAGTTGTGATTGACCTAAATTTAAGATTTAGTATATTTTTAGGATTAAATTAAATTTTATTTTAAAAATTAAAATATTTTTACGTATATCAATATTTTAATACAGTAATAATGAAGTATTAAAATAAGAATAAAGAATTATAAGAAAAATAGTAAAAAAAATATTTTTAATCAGGTTATTCGAGACGATTTGAGTTTGGATTTATGAGTTTTGGATTGTATTTGGATTTAAGTCAAATTAAAAAAAATTATAATTTTTTTTTTTTCAAGTCGACTCGACTCATATAACTTAATACCCCTAATTATGGATGTTACATTTGAGATTTTTAGTTTAACAATGGTAGTGAAATTTCAAATATTCTTTCATCTCAAAATATTAGTAATATAAGTGAGACCCATAATTAATGAATATATATATATATATATTTAAAAAAAATTGATAATGTAGGCCTAGAATAAGTTATAGATATGTTTTTATTGCATAAAGAATGATAATTTTTTATATTTTTGATATGATATTGAGATCACATATTAGGGATTAAAAAAAAAAGACCTTTTATGTATTCACACAAGACAATTTGGATATCAAAGCCACGGGAATTAAATTGGCCAAATAATGTGGTTATTAGATTATTAATAATCGTATGAAAATTTTCAAAATGTGTTTTTTTTTTCAAATTACAAATGGAAAATTTTACATTTGATTTAGACTTTTTTTAAAACAATAAATATTAATTAATCTTATTTTTTTATTTCGTTGGTATTAAGAGAAAATTTTTTTTTAGAATATTTTATTATGTAAAATAGGGAAATCGCTACATCGCTCGGAGTGTTACGTGTAAATGAATCGAATCGGCTCGCGAGCTTTTCAAACTGGTTCAATAAATATTTGATTCATATTTAAATTTATTGAATTCAAGTCGAATTCAAATAAGTTCGAACTTTTTTCAAGTCTAATTTAAGTTCAAATTATATTATTCGATACTTCGTGAGTCGCTCACGAACTTTAATATTTTATTAATATAAGTTAAATATATATTAAATAAATAAATTTTAAATCTTTTGAGTATTTATTTTCGAGTAATAATTCAAATAGTCCATGAACATGTTTGAATCTTTCGAGCTGAACTCAAACCTGAGTCTTAATTCGAACCGAACACGAATAAATTTTTTTAAAATTTTCAAGTTTCGAATCGAAACTCGAACTCTAATATATTTATTTTAAGCTGAATTTAAACTTTAAATTTTTTTACATATTCAGTTCGATTCGATTCATTTACATCCATAGTTAGACGGCAGCTCTGTCAAAAGGCGAAAGGCGGAAATGAAGATCTAATGCTACACTTCCTTCCTCTCCACTCCCTCCGCCTCCTCTCACTGCAACGGAGCCATCTTCGGGCCTCAGATTCGTCGGTGTTGCCTTCCAAGTTCTTCTCCCTCTCTTATTCGTGACGCCTGGTAATTTTCTTGTTTCATCCAGGGCATAGGGTTCACTTCAGTTTTTGAACTGTGGTCAACTCCGTTGACAGGACTTGTAAGGTCCAAGTGTCTTTTGATGCAATAGATACCTATCGAATCCATTGATTTGCACACAAATTTTAAAAGAGCTCTCAATTTTGTTGATTCTGTAGAATGTCAACAAACAAACAATCAAACTTGATTGTTTGGGGAAAAATGATACAAATTCTTACAAATCAATATTTTTTTATGGGTAATACTAAATGGTCAGAATCTGGCCAGCTAGAATCAATACATGCAAGTGTACACATGAGTATTTTAGTAATATCATCTGTGTACATTAATTACATGCATGTACATGCATGAATTCTAATTGGAGGATAAAAAATTCTAGCTGGCCAGATTCTGGCCAACAAGAATTACCGTTTTTTTATATCAACTTAAATAATTATTTATATAGACTATAAATGATAAGACATAGAAACATAAGATAAAAAAAATATAAACATACTAAAAAATATATATATATATATTCTAAACGTACTCAAAATATAAAAGATAAAAATTATCAAAAATACTCTAAATATCAAACTTGACAAAAATAATAAAAAATTAAAATTATTTTTTTGAATTGCTCTTTTATCCATATCATTCTCCTCATAGTGGAAAAAATTACTCTCGAATGGTTGGTCATATCATCATCAGAAGCATTGTCAATGCGTTATGATCATCTTAGTGTGATGCACCAGAAAGCTATTAAATCTGCTAATTCACGTACTAATATTGGAAGTAATCTTATAAACCCTGTTGATTCACACACTAATATTAGCAAAAGTCGTTGTTCCTGAAAACGATGACTACTGACTCCACAAGATCAACCTCATTCTAATACCAACTGATGAACGGATAACTATCGAATCCGTTGATTCAATATGAATACCGGAAGTGGTCTTCTAAACTCTATTGATTCCGTATAATACCAAGAGATAAACAACCAAACTCAATATTTGAGGAGAAATGACATGACCATAAATTCTTATTAATCAAAATTTCTTTATATCAACCTAAGTAATTGTTTATATAAATTTCAAACCCTAAGATACAAATAAAGGAAAGAAATCCGGAACAAAATGGAAAATTCTAAACATAATAAAAATAAAATTTTAAACGGGCATAAAATTTAAAATATAAAAGACAAAAACATCAAAAACACCTTAAATATAAAAAAAATTAAAATTATTTTTACGAATTACTTTTCTGTCTGTAGCACCTTTTCATTGAGATCTACACGAGATTCCAAACAAGTATTGCACAACTAGGTCTGAATCTTGTCCTTATGAATTCTCTAGTAGATTCTCTCGCTTCAAGTTGTGATAAGAATAACCTACAGTAAACTAGATATATCAAGTTATATAACTCTATCAGAATTCATGCTCATAGAATTTGGCAATTTTTGTTTAAGTTAGCACCAAATAGTTTAATCTTAGGATGACCGATTTAGTCCTATAAAAAATTTTCACCGGTCATAAAGATAAATAAAAAAGTATTCATAGTAAATTAATCATCAGTTCAATATTCTTAGATCAACCGTAATTAAAAAAAAAAATCATCTGTTAATTTATTAAAAAAATTTTTAAAGATTGGAACTATGAAACAATATATTTGGGTGAAGACAACCTACGACCTTGGCAACAACTTCTTAAGTCTTTATGAACTAAGCTAGTTGGCACACCTGACAAAATTTGATACTTATGATCAATGTCACTTCAACCGATCAACCCATGAATTAGAAGGCAACCTGGTCGATTGGATCAACTGAGAAAACAATTGAACTTACTTTGGTACATGTGAACAGAAAAATGGGCAACCAGCTGGACCACCAGTTCTAAGTCAGTCTATTGTTAAAAAAAAATATTTTATCAACTTGCCAAATTATTTTGTTTGATCATATTACGCAGACGATTAGTTATAAATTTTATTTATTTAACTTATCATTTTATTTAAACACAAATTTAATTTTTAAATTTGGGATATGCTAATTTGAACTTCGCCCATGACGAACTAGTTATGACCGGTCCGAAACTCAGATAAAGAAGGAGGGTTACATTAGGTTGCCAGCCAGCGTTAAAACTCTGATAAATATTCAATTAATGAATCTATTAAACTATTGTGTTAATGATATGTTGTTCCCTGAAAAGAACACATTGCAATGTCCGATTATAACGTCTCAATAAGGATTACTATATCTCCAGAACTCGGGTGCAGTGCTAAATATATAAGCTAAGAGTTTGTATTGCAGGATTCGATTGTAATGTATCAGCAAGGACGGCTACATCTCCATGAAAACTTGAGTATAATGTTAAATAGGCAAGAGTTCTCAAACCATAGGTTGGATAAGAACAAATATGATAGAAAAACTAATAATCTAAGATTTGAAACATGGAACGTAGAAACCTTCACTGATAAATTAATGGAGATAGTAGATACGATAATTAGGAGAGTAATTAATATTTTGTGTATACAAGAGATAAAATAGATAGGCAAGAAGACAAATATGATAGAGAACTCGAATTTTAAGTTATGGTACACAAAAAATAATTAAGCAATAAATGGAGTAGGTATTGTTGTAGATAGTTTGTTAAAAGATGAAATTGTAGAAGTAGTTAGAAAAGGAGATGTTCTTAAGATAATAGTGGTGACAGAAATTATAAACATAATTAATGTATATATACCGCAAGTGTGATTAGATGAAACTACCAAATTAAAGTTTTGGGATGACTTATATGAAGTATTACAAAATATTCTACCAAATTAAATGATTTTAATAGGAGGTGATCTAAATTGACATATCAGAGTAAAAAATGAGGAATATAAGAGGATATATGTGGGTTATGAGTTTGAAACAAGAAATAAAGAAGGGAAAACTATATTAAATTTTATGATAGCATACTGATACGGTTGGTAATGGAAGGGCCCAAGAGGAAAGGATTAGAGGAGTCAAAGGCCATGTGGCGGTCAAAAGTCAAGAGGAGGTGGCAGTCAATAGTCATGGCGACTTGGCGGTCGAAAAGTCAGGCGGAGGGGGCAGTCAGAGTTCAGCATAGGGGGTAGCCAAGGGTCAGACAGACTTGTTGATCGTGAGAAAAGATGTAGGAGAATGAGGAGAGAGCCAGGCGGAAGCAAATCGGGATCGACAGAGCCAGGAGGAAGCAAATTTGGATCGGCAGAGCCAGGCGGAAGCAAGTCGGGATCGGCAGAGCCAGGAGGAAGCAAATTGGGATCGGCAGAGCCAGGCGGAAGCAAGTCGGGATCGGCAGAGCCAGGCGGAAGCAAATCGGGATCGGCAGAGCCAGGCGGAAGCAAATCGGGATCGGCAGAACTGAGCAGAGTCAACTCGATCTACAGGTCTGCGGTGGAGGGCTAGGAAATACAAAGCGCAGAGGCAGGTGGGGATCGGCAAAGCTGAGCAGAGTCAGACCATCTGGAAGGTGACACTTAGGGGCTGGAACTGATAGGGAGAAGCAAGGTCAGTGCAAGTCGCAATGAATCGGAGAAGCCAAGTAGTGCGGGTGCGGAGAATCTCAACGGTCCGGCGAGGATAATCATTACATACCAACAATACGTGCGAAGGCGAAGGTTCCTAAAACAAAAAGATGCCCTCATATCCAATAGTAGCCCGCCAGCTGTCTCTCGCTACAAGACAAAACCCATATGCGAAGGCGGAGTTTCCAAAACAGAGAGATGCTTTCACGGCAAATAGCAGCGCGACAGGTGTCCGAGACTACAGGACAAAGCCCGGTGCCTAACGTTTTCTGACAGGATGGCAGGTTCTAAAAGGATGATGCATAAAAGGAGAGAAATCCCTCAGAAGCAGGTACGCGCACACACTCCCTCGTCACTTTTTTCCACAACTAGTTTTCTCTTCTTCTTCTTTCTGCTTTTTTCTGGGGAAAAAGGACCTGACTTGAGCGTCGGAGGGCCTGATCCGGGGACTTTTTCCCTGGGTTTCGGTCTCTAACGTGAGAGGGGAGATTGTCTGAGTGTGTGCAGGGTCCTGTAGCAGCGTCAGCCACCCGTGGGAGCCGAATCACCGACGACTTTCCGTCAACAATCGGGACACCTCGACCAGCCTCCGTCCGACTCAGCCTCCGGACGGGATCATATTTGGCGCCGTCTGTGGGAACATAACCACCTGTTCCGGAGCGTGAAGATGGAGGACTCCGGTCGAAGCTCTAGCAGGAGGATCAACGTAACCATGACCGCGGGGGAGTACGAGCTCTTCAAGGAGGTTAGAAAGCAAGCCACCTCTGAAAAGCAAGGGACAGTTTCGCGGCCCCGTCTAGCACCTGAAACGTCCAAAGAACCGGCTCCCGCTTCCGACAGGGGCTCGAAGAGGAAGCAGTAGGAAGAACCCCCCTGTGCCTCGTTTCGGGAGCCTCGCCGCAATTATCATCGAGCCAGATCCCGTGAGCATAGTCCGAAGAAGGAGGAGCCCCCGGCATCGGTGGCGGAAAGCTCTTTACACCCACCTCGGGATTCAGGAAAGGGAAAAGCTATAATCCCTGCCGGAGATTTACCTGAAGATCTGGATGACAAGGTACCCTTCTCGGCTCATATCCTGAGGGAATGCCTGCCTAAAGGGTATCGAGCCCCGAACATTGGAGAATACGATGGGAGCAAGGACCCGGAAGAGCACCTGAGGAAGTTTAAGAACGCGACTATCTTGTATCAATACAGCGTCGCTGTCAAATGCCGAGTGTTCCTACACACCCTGTCCGGGTCGGCACAAAAGTGGTTCGATGGATTGCCCCCAGAGTCCATCAATCGCTTCGTGGATTTCAAAATGGCCTTCCTGCGCCGGTTCGCCAGTAGTCGTAAGTATCAAAAAATCGACCACTGTCTTTTTGCTCTCAAGCAGGATTCGACTGAGCCCTTGCGAAGCTACATCAACCGGTTCAGTCAGGTGGCCAACGACGTCCCCTCCGCCACCTCAGAAATATTGATGAGCGCCTTCTCCCACGGATTGTGAGAAGGGGAATTCTTCAGGGACCTCATCAAAAACCCCGCCCGAAGCTTCGACGATATGGTGGAGAAAGCTTCTTGCTACATCAAGGTGGAAGAAGCGCAGGCTGCTAGGCGGAAAGCCGAGAAGACGGTGGCTCCAGGCAACCGACCTGAAAGAAGAGCACCACAGCCAGCCCAGCCCTTCCAGCGCGTTCAACCCAGGCCTGCCCCCCAGCCCGCTCAGGGAGTCAGGCCAGCTCTGCGAATCGCTGCCGTACACGCGCCCAGGCCTGGACCAAGGGGGCACCATATTGCACATATCATCGGTCCAGGACGCACGATCTCAGTAACGGCTTCCAATTCGCCCGTGACTCCAAGCGAGCTGCGGAGCAGGGCTTGCCTCCCCCGGCGCTGGCGCCCCAAATACAGAGAATGGAGGAGGAACGGGCTGCAGATGGGCGTGCTCGGCAGACCCGGTCCGACCTAGCTGGCCCACCTAACCAAGCTGGCCCCGGCGAAGATCGAAGAGATGCCGGAGAATTGGAGAACCAGGGCAACGTCGCTGTGCGAGAGATCGGTATGATCTCAGGAGGGCCCACTGACGGGGACTCAGGCCGAGCCCGCAAGTCGCACATTCGGCGGTTGTATGTGGGAGCCGTGGGATGCAGCCACGAGCAGGCCTCCGGCCCTGTTATTAGCTTTGGGCCTCAAGACCTGGAGGGTCTGGAACTGCCCCACGACGACGCCCTCATAATCAAGGCCGTTATTGCTAACAGCCGAGTGGCTCGGGTCTTTGTGGATACCGGGAGCTCGGTCAACATTTTATTCAGGGCTGCGTTTGAGGAGATGCAGATCGACGCCGCTGAGCTCCAACCTGTAACCACTTCCTTGTATGGGTTTACAGGTAATGAAGTCAAACTCATGGGTCAGATCAAGTTGGCCATTTCCATGGGCACTGAGCCATTGGTGCGCACGTGGAGGAGCACTTTCATTGTGGTGGATTCGCCTTCCTCCTACAACGTCATCCTGGGAAGGCTAGCTCTGCATGAGTTTCGGGCTGCCGTCTCCACTTTTCATCAGAAGATCAAGTTTCCGGTCGGCGAGCAAGTCGGGGAGGTCAAGGGAGAGCAGAAGGTGTCTCGAAGCTGCTACATAGATATGGTCCGGGTGGAGGCGCGCAAGAGCCGGCGGACTCAGGATGGTGGAGTGCATGCTATCCAAGAAGAGCCTCTGCCTATTGCAGAGGAGCCCATTCCTTGGGAAGAAATTCGGCTGCATGAGGACAGAGCAGAGAGCATCACCCGCATTGCCAGTGACTTACCGCTGGAGCTTAAGTCTGAGCTAATACAGTGCCTGATCCGCAATAGGGACGTTTTTGCTTGGTCACCAGAAGAGTTGCCCGGGGTCAGGCCAGAAGTAGCTGAGCACAAATTGCATATTATACCCGAGGCCAAGCCAGTCAAGCAGAAAAAGAGAAACTTCTCCGCCGACCAGAATAAGATTATCCGAGCTGAAGTGGATCAGCTCAGGAGGGCAGGACATGTGCGAGAGGTGCAATTTCCGTCCTGACTTTCTAACGTCGTGTTGGTGAAGAAGCCAAACAACAAGTGGAGGGTGTGCATAGACTTTCGCGACCTCAACAAAGCCACTCCCAAAGACTGTTATCCTCTCCCGCGTATCGATCAGGTAGTGGATTCTACTGTTGGCTGTGAGAGGATATGCATGATGGACGCTTATCAGGAATATCATCAGATATCCTTGGCCAGGGAGGACCAGGAGAAAGTCAGCTTCATAACGGCCGACGGTACTTTTTGCTATACAGTCATGCCATTTAGGCTCAGGAATGCTGGGGCTACCTACCAAAGGATGATGGACAAAGTCTTTCGGAGTCAGATCGGGCGGAACGTAGAGGTCTATGTTGATGATATCCTGATCAAGTCCCCCCTGGCGTCCAGCCTAATAAGAGATGTAGAAGAAACCTGTGAGACTCTGAGGCAATATGGGGTGAAGCTGAATCCCCTGAAGTGTCTGTTCGGGGCCAAAAGAGGAAAGTTTCTGGGCTATCTGGTGACCGAGCGAGGGATAGAGGCCAACCCGGAGAAGGTGCAAGCACTTCGGAACATGCAGATCCCTCAGAATCGGAAGGAAATGCAGAAGCTGGTCGACAGGATAACAGCACTGTCCCGATTCATCTCCAGATCTGCAGATAGAGCGGCGCCCTTCTTCAAAGTGCTCAGGAAAGCGGCCAAGTTTCAGTGGACGGAAGAATGCACACAGGCCTTCGAGGAGCTAAAGTAGTACCTGGAGTCCTTACCATCACTGTTCAAGCCTGTTGTGGGAGAGCCCCTTTGGGTCTACTTGTCAGCTACCCTCGAGGCCGTGGGGGCCGTGCTGGTTAAGGAGCAAGACAATGTACAACGACCAGTGTATTTTTTCAGTCATCTATTGAAGGGGGCTGAGTCTCGGTACACGGCCCTGGAAAAGTTGGTTTACGGACTTGTTCTCATGGCTTGACGTCTCCGACCTTATTTCTTGGCACATCCTATTACTGTCTTGACAAACAGCACAATGGGGCGGGCTCTCACCAAAGTGGAGGTAGCGGGTCGGCTTATCAAATGGGCAACCGAGCTAGGGGAATATGATATACAGTATCAGCCCCGAACCGCGATCAAAGCACAGGCTCTGGCGGATTTCTTGACAGAAGTTTATCAGGCCGACTCGGAGGAGGTCTGGAAGATTTATGTAGACGGATCAGCTACCCATCGGGGAAGTGGTGTAGGCGCACTTCTAATATCCCCATAGGGAGATATTATGCAGCTGGCTGTACGGCTGAATTTCAGAGCTACCAACAATGAGGCAGAGTATGAAGCCCTATTGGCAGGTTTGCAAGCAGCTCGGCATGTGGGGCGAGCAAAGTCGTAATACATTCAGATTCACAGCTAGTAACTCAGCAGGTGACCGGACACTTCGAAGCAACAACGAAAAGATGCAAGTTTACAAGGAAGCCTATGAGAAGATGAGGAAAGATTTCAAAGAAGTCACAGTTACCAAGATTCCCAGGGCTGAAAATGAAAGGGCAGATGAACTAGCTAAAATGGCCAGCTCTCTGACTACTTGGGTACTTGACAGACCTATAGCGCAGACCTTCCTTATAGCTCAGATCGATCTGAAAAATAATCTGGGAGAAATAATTGATTGGAGGGCGACCATAATAAGTTTCCTTCAGCAGGGAATTATACCCACCAACCTAGAAGAGGCACGAATGCTCAGGAGACAGGGCCATTCTTATATCATGATCGGAGATCAACTCTACAAAAGGTCTTTCTCTAGACCTCTGCTCAAGTGCTTGAATATGGGAGAAGCAGATCAGGCCTTACAAGAGATACACTTGGGGTGCTGCGGTAATCACGCAGGCGGGAGAACGCTGGCTCGGAAAGTACTGTTGGCTGGGTATTTCTGGCCTACTTTGCAGAGGGACGCGCAAAAGTTGGTGAATACTTGTCTGTCATGCCAAAGGTACCAGAATCTGACGCACCGACCTACAGAGCTGCTGAGAACTTCTATAGTGTCTTGCCCGTTTGACCAGTGGGGTATGGATATCGTGGGTCCTTTCCCGATGGCTACGGGGCAAAGGCGTTTCTTGCTGGTAGCAGTAGATTACTTCTCCAAGTGGGTGGAAGCGGAAGCTCTGGCTAAGATCACTGAAGATGCGGTAATCCAGTTCTTATGGAAGAATATCTTTTGCAGATTTGGCTTGCCTCACAAACTGGTGTCAGACAATGGTAGGCAATTTCAAGGGCGCAAGATACAAGATTGGTGCAAGGGGTTTGGCATAACTCAGGCCTTCACTTCGGTGGCGCATCCGCAAAGCAATAGTCAGACAGAGGTAGTCAACCGAGAAATATTGCGGGGGCTCAAAGTCAAGCTGGATCATACGGGAGGCAGTTGGGTGGACGAGCTACCAAGCATCTTATGGGCCTATCGTACGACACCCCGAGAAAGTACAGGTCTGATACCTTTCCATTTAGTGTATGGCAATGAAGCAGTGGTACCTCTGGAGGTCGGGATACCGTCTGTGAGAAGAATGATGTATGATGAAGGGAACGCAGAGCAACGGCTGGCTGAGCTAGATTTTATCAACGAACCCCATGAATAAACAGCGGCCAGGTTGGAGGCCTATAGACAGAGAATGAGGCAGAACTATAATAGAAGGGTGACCCCCCGATTCTTCGGAGAAGGAGATCTCGTTTGGAAGCAGATAAAGCCCTTAGGGGAAGTGACGAAGTTGGCTCCTCAATGGGACGGACCGTACAAAGTTATCAAGAAATTGGCATCGGGAGCCTATTATTTGCAGGACGCTCAAGGAAGGAAGCTGGATCGACCTTGGAGTGCTAACTACCTACAGCCCTATCGAGTTTGAGGGGGCTGGCTCTGTGGACGTAGGCCGGATCAGACTAAGGGCGTGGAGACAGTAGGACAGTCAAGTGAAAACTCGAAAAAGACATGTGTACATGTAACAATTTCCCAGTTTAAGTGGCTAGTACAGATCATTTGAAAGGAGCAAAAATCTCATCCGGAAAGCCTTGAATGATTTGGTCGTGATTCAAGAAGTCTGCCGGGGGGATGGAGCTCAAGAAGCCTTGTGCGTGCAGTTGCCTGATAACTCCAGCCGCCGTATATGGAACGGTCGTAGCAAAGCGTGCCCCAGCATGGGATAGAAATTCGGGAGAAGTCAGATACGACATTCGGCTTCGCAGGCAATGAGCCTCCTCTCCTTCTTGATAGACGGTTAAGGCGGTGGATACTCCAGTTAACGCCGCTCGGGACTGTGACAGTTCTGCTTTCAGCGCCCGCAATTCAGCTGCTTGAGTCTCCAACTGTGCCGCCTGGACCTCCAGTTTATTGTTCTTGTCCTACAGAAGAGTATTCTTGGATTGTATTTCCTGAGCTTGGTGGGCTAGTTGCTGCTGAAACCCCGCCTCAGAGGCAGCTCTTTCCTCTTTTACAACCCGGAGCTCATCTCTCACCTGTATCAAGAACTGTTTTTGACGGTCAGTCTGATTGGTTAGGGCCTGAATCTCCGCTCGCAAAGCATAGCTGGCTTGGGCGGGATCGTTCAATTGCAACTCTAATTCGGAGACTCTCTCCTGGAGTTCCTTGCTTTCATGATGAAGGGTGTGGAAAGATTGGTTCAGCACTAAGGATTCTGCATGAGTCTGGAGGAAAGATATGACTCTCAGTTAATGCCAACCACTACCCAGTGTAAGGAGAAGAGTACTTACTTTAGGACTTCGAGAACCTGTCCATCTGGGCTAATGGAGGTGCGTCACCCATTTGATCCATACTCTCTGCCCACAAACTGCCAAGGCAGCCTTTCATCATCAAAAGGCTTGTGGGGGCGTCATGCCGCCGAGCTAGAGCAGCTTCAGAGGGGATGGTGGTCCTGTAACGATGGCGGGCGGAGAAGGAAGGTTGAGACGGGCCGACGTCAGCACCAGGAGGGGCCGGAGGTGGCTCGGGAACGGGCTCAGTGGGCACCGGGTTCTGATGATCGCCGGGGCTGTCTCCCTCTGCAGCAGTAGGAGCAGAGCGGAACGCAGCTGGTCGCCCCCTGTAGGGGTTAGGAGAGGCTGCCAGATAAGGGAAACAGAAGTAAAGAGGGAAGTAATGTCAGAGCCAGTCACGACAGTAGCAAGGGGCAGTATGGTCATATGAAAAAACAGAACCAAGCGTTAATGAAGTCAGACCTGGTCTTCGGCGCCGCCTGTGAAGCAGGGGCTGGTTATCAGAGTCAGAATCATCAGAGCGAGGCTGACCCTGTGGAGAGGCCGCCGCACCCCTGTCGGTGGCGCCCCGGCCGGATGAGCTCGGACCTGCGCGATCAAGAGCTGTGCGACCGCGTCCGGATGCCCGCGAGGCTCCTCGGAAGGCGCTTCTGGCCGGGCGAGTAGCTTGGCCCCGACCCCGACCCCGGCTCGAGGCGGCAGGGGAGGGAGAAGCAGCGTGTGAGGCAGGGTTGGGAGCAGGCTGAGTCGCTGCCCCGACTGAGGCAGACCCAAGGTGAGGGAGTAGCCTCCTGCCCAAGATTGCCCGACCGCGCCGCATTATCTCCAGGTCATCGAGGGGCAGAGGCAGAACCTCCGACGCACGATACAAAACTTCAGCTGAAGGCGCAAACACGAGAAGTCACTATCACAGGGAAAGTGATCGAAAAGGAGGCATTCAACACGAACTTACCTAAGGAGCGCTGTGTGTCAGAGGTACAACGGCTTAGCCTGAAGAAAGAAAGCAGATCTTCAGATAGTAAGCTCGTCAGATTCAAGCGCCAACCCCCCAGTCGATCAGCAGCCGTGGCATAAGAGAGGTCCATGTGGAATTCGTCCAGCGCTGGAGTCATAGGCAGTTCAGGTTGCCAATGCATGGGCCATTCTGTTTCCTCCGGAAACCGGAGAAAAAAGAACTTTTTCTTCCAGTTAGCACTGGGAGAAGGAAGAGAAGAAAAGAAAGCAGTTTGGCTGCGGGCTTGGAAATCAAAGAGACCATCGGCACGCCGAACGAGAGTGAAGAAGCAATGAAAAAGGGGAGCTGACCAGGAAACCTCACAAACTTCGCAGAGTACTACAAAGCCACATAAAATCTTTATGGAGTTGGGGGTTAGCTGACCTAAGGGGATCTTAAAGTAGCGGCACACTCCAGACAAAAAAGGATGAGGGGGCAGACGAAGGCCAGATACAAATTGCTCAGTGAAGAAAGTGCACGAACCAGGCGGAGGGTCGAAATACAAGTTCACGCCAGTAGAAATGATGGGGCGAAAGCTAGTAGGGATTTCGTAAGTGTACCGTAGGTCATCCCAATCTAACTCAGCGAAAGTTGAAGCGCCTGGGAAATGCTCCGCCAGCAAGGAAGCCCAAGAAGGAGAAGCCATTGCAAGGAAGATTATAGCAGGAGGCAGGAGGAACCGATGAAGAGAGGGGGCTTGGAGGAAAAAGAAGAAGCGCGGCGCAGCCTCAGAAACGATCAGTCGGCGGCGGCAACGTTTGAGTACTTCGTGGCGATGGCGAATCATAACAAAAGGGAGAGAGGAAGAAGATACTTATAGGTATGGTGGAGGAAGGATATTTTCGTAAGTCCGCAACGGACGGTGGATGCAGGGGCGGAGGCAGGCAGGGAGCGCTCTGTGATGAGCCTCAGAAATATAACCAGAGGGCATTATGGGAAAGGCGAGGGCTCGAAGCACGAAGCGTCCCCTGAAGGAGTCGCTCCAACCAAGACAAAAGTATACGCAAGAGCCAGCAGGGAGACAAGTAGTGCAGGTCAGCAGGCTTCAGGGACATGCGAGGCAAGAGTTAGCCCGGGCCGGGCTAGGTACCAAGGCAACTATCGGAGGAAGAGCTACGTGGCCGAACAAAGCAAGCAAAATGAGCAAAGGCGAGCAGGTTAGCATAGATCTACTAAAACCACGGACGACCTACTAAGGAAAGAAACAAGTTAAGGATGCATGAAGGGGAAGCGAGACAATTATCCGAAGTTCAATACAACCATACGATCAAGTACAATCATGAAAGGTTCAGCATCAACACCCAAAAGGTGAACGTTACAACACACCGCTCGTCATACAACATCCGGGGGAGAAGGCACTGAGTCAACGGAAGCCGAAGGAAGGAGCCCGGGGTCAGCTGGTGTTGCGTCAGGAGATGCATGATCAGCAGACATGTCAGAGGCAGCAACGGAAAGGGCCTGGGCAGAGATATCCCCGAGAGCTGGATCGGCCGCAGGTGGAGGAGCCTCCAAGAGGAAAAGTCCCTCATCCGCTTCAAAAGAAGGGAAGGTGTCCCGCGGCAATTCCCTGGTCAGGCGAGCTGTGTCCAAGAACGAGGCGGGAGGTGCCGAGCTTAGGAAGCCTTGCTCAAAGGCCTGTTTGACCCCACCAGCGGCCCCATGGCAGAGTAACAGGACCATCCATCGCCCCAGCTTATGGAGGAAAAAGGAAGAGCGGACGTAGGCCAGTCTGTACATCTTCAGCCGCTCTGACTCGCCAGCCCGGTATTCCTCCAAACTGTTTTGGTTCGCCACAGCCTCGGTTCGCGCCACGGTTAAATCGCCCTGGCCTCGAGACACTGCTTCCTGGGCCTTCAAGAGATCCGCTTGCAAGGATTGGAGAGTGGCTTGACACGCTTCCCACTGAGTCTGCATGGTTATTTCTCGGGCAGCGGCGGCACTAGCCAGGGCCTGGGTGTCGGCCAGCCTCATCTGCAAGAGCTCATGACCTTGCCGTAGAAGTGTCAACTCCTCTGATTGGGAGAGCAGCTCTGCCTCTTTGGCTTTCAGCTCAGAAACTGTCGCTTGACGAAGATCCACTTCAGAAGCCAGGGAAGACTCACTTGTCTTCAAAGCCGCCTCCAATTGTTGAAGTTTATCAAAGACAGCATGGGAAATGGTCCGAGCAGAGGCCGCCGACTCCCCGATGGCACGCAAATAGGCATCCAAGCTTCCCAGAGAAGGCTCAGGATGAGCGGAGGAAGCCGCAGGGTGCTCAAGTTCCTGAAGACGTGCCTTGAGCACCGCGTTCTCTCGCTGAAGCTCGGTTGCTCGCTGCACGGCGCTCAGACTCGCGGAGCAGGTCTGCAAGTGGCCGGAAGAAGAGAAGGGGGGTTACAGAAATACACGGGTATAAGGAAAAAGAAGAGAAAGGGCTTACCGCGACCAGGGAAAGAGCAATTTGATCGAATTCCCCCAAAGGGGAACTGCTCTCCCAGAACTACTGACTGGCTGATTGCCAGGAGATGGCCAGGTCCCCATAGAAGTTGACCCTACTGAAGATAGGCGATGAATCGGCAGTAGGCGTGTAGGCCGGATAGGTCTCCGAGGGAAGCCTCCATAACGCTTCGAAGGCTGGGTCTGTCGAGGGCAGGTTCGGGGTCGGCATGGCCGAGCTCGGAGGCGCGCGAAGAGGAGACGCGGAGGGCATCAGTAAGTACGGGGGCTGATCGCCGGAGGACGAAGGCGGGGCAGGTAACGTACTTTGGATTGGCGCCGAAGCAGTCAGGTCCAACGGTGGGTCTGCCACTTTCGGATCAGAGGCCTTCTCCGGGACCAAGCTTGCCTCTTGAACCGGGCTCGTATCCGAGGACCTGGTGGGGGAAGAAATGCTCACTACGCGTTGACGGCGGGGAGGTGGAGGAGAAGTTGCGGTGGCTGGGGTTATTCTCTTGCCCTTGCGCATAAGGCGCAGCTTCATAGTTGGCGGGAGAGAGGACACTGGCTCTGCGGGTGATGGCTCGGCCGCAGGTTGATCAGCGACGCGGGGTAGGGCTGAGTCTGCAAGGCTGAGAGCTGGTGGCTCAATAAGCATCAGGGCGTCCTCTGCCTCAGAAGTCCGGGGTTCCGAAAGTTGTAGGCCGGCGGCGACGGCGGGACCAGAAGGTAGTCCTTGAGTCAGCTCTTCGTTCAGAGCTTGCAGAACGGCCACCGCAGGCATCTCTTTGCTAGCAAAGGAACGGAGGATGGCGGCCGCTACAAAAAGAAGAAGAAAAAGCACCTCAGTTAGCGAAGAGCAGCGTACAAAAAATATCAACTTACCAAAAGGAGCTCCAATTTCTGTCGGGATAGGGCTAAGACCAAAAGCGTGCAGAATGCCCTCTAGCATCAGCACGGACAAGCGAACGACAACGCCGCTCAGCTTGCCTGAGGCTGTGTAGCAGGCGGAATCGTGAGCATGTGAAGGAAGGTCAGTAGCAAGGATAGGCCGCCATTGGGAAGGCCTAGCTAAGGGGGCAGGGGGCTTAAGGAAGAAAAAGCGAGATCTCCAGCCTTTATTGGAAGAAGGTAAGTCGTCAAAAAACTTAAGGCCCGGCTTGGCCTGAACATTGAATATCCCTGCCTCAGCTCGCCGGAAAGAATAGAAGTGATGGAATAGTCTAGCGGTCAAGGGAATTTGATAGATGCGGCACAAGATGATGGTTCCACAGACCGCTCGGAATACATTGGGGGCAAACTGAGAGATACCAATCCCACAATACTGACTCAACTCAGAGAGAAAAGGATGTAGAGGGAAGCGAAGACCGCCTAAGACCTGATCCTTAAAGACAGTGATAAACCCTGCGGGGGGAGAAGAAGGATGTTCGTCTGTCGTGGGAAGGCGAAGCTCATATGTGGCGTCTAGCCCCAAGTTGGATTGCAGTGAAGACAGGTCGTGATGGTCTAAATCAGAGATGTAATGTGAATACCAGAGAGGGTCCTTACCATCCATGGCTGTGAGGAGCAAGCAGGCGAGGGGGATGAAGACAAGAAGGGTCACAGGTCAGGCGTAAGCAGGAAGACGAGGAGCTGCGCTGCTAGAAATGGCCGCGAACGAAGGGAGGAAGATGGCGAAGCGTCGGGGTAAGGAAAGCGGACTGCCTTTAGGGTTTATAAAGCCCATTCATTCCTAGGAAACATCGAGAGTTGAGCCGCATATCTTTTTGGGGCAACGTGCCTCAACGCCGTCGGATGGGAAATAAGCGCCGAAGGATGCAAAAGGGGGTCAGATGCTGGCGTCAGGGGGCGTGCGCAGTAAAGGCGCTGGACAGGTGTCATCGCGAGAAGAAACACATTAAAGGTCGACAAGGCAAGGTAATCATGAAGGGGCGTGACCTCAAAAAAGAAGCATTCTTCGTGAAAGGCTCAAGGCGAGGCGGGAAGTTTCATGAAGCTGCAGAAGTCAAGCAATTCAAAAGGGTCGTAGGTAAGACGGGACAGTAGAAGCGATTGCCAGACCATAAAAGTAGCAAGCAGGACTGTGGGGATATTCCTCGACCGAGCAAGCAGCTCTGCGTAGGTAGCCCTGATCCGAGCAATTGACCAGGAGCGTCACGAGAACTGCGGAATCATCATAAGATGCAAGGGCGTTGTGGCCCAAGGGTGGAGTAAGGTTTTTACGCTCCCTCTTCCATTCTTAATTCTATACTGTGCGTAATGCAATTGCAGGAAGAAACGCGACACAAATGAGTACGCCCAAAGCTAGCAATAGCGACAAGATTAACTAAAGCAATGAGGCCGGCGTAGGCGGCACGGATGGAGACGAAGAAGAGTGACTCATCTAGGCCTTTGCCGTTTGGGGGTTATTACTGGTCTCGGACCAGCGCCATCGCCACCGGTCTCGGACCGGAGTATCATTACTGGTCTCGGACCAGCGCCATCGCCACCGGTCTCGGACCGGAGTATCCAGACTCTCGCCCCAGTGCGAGTTATAAGTGAGCTCTGCTCTCACGCCCAACGACCTTTCAGGTCGGCTCCCATGCGAGAAATAAAAGTGAGCCTCGTGCTCACGCCCAACGACCTTTTAGGTCGGTAGTCCCAGACTCTCGCCCCAGTGCGAGTTATAAGTGAGCTCTGCTCTCACGCCCAACGACCTTTCAGGTCGGCTCCCATGCGAGAAATAAAAGTGAGCCTCGTGCTCACGCCCAACGACCTTTTAGGTCGGTAGTCCCAGACTCTCGCCCCAGTGCGAGTTATAAGTGAGCTCTGCTCTCACGCCCAACGACCTTCGTGGTCGGTCCCATGCGAGAAATAAAAGTGAGCCTCGTGCTCACGCCCAACGACCTTTAGGTCGGTAGTCCCAGACTCGCCCCAGCACGAGTTATAAGTGAGCTCTGGCCTCACGCCCAACGACCTTCGGTCGGCTCCCATGCGAGAAATAAAAGTGAGCCTCGTGCTCACGCCCAACCACCTTTAGGTCGGTAGTCCTGCACTCTCGCCCGGCGAGTTATAAGTGAGCTCTGCTATCACGCCCAACGACCTTTCAGGTCGGCTCCCATGCGAGAAATAAAAGTGAGCCTCGTGCTCACGCCCAACGACCTTTTAGGTCGGTAGTCCCAGACTCTCGCCCCAGTGCGAGTTATAAGTGAGCTATGATCTCACGCCCAACGTCCTTTCAGGTCGGCTCCCATGCGAGAAATAAAAGTGAGCCTCGTGCTCACGCCCAACGACCTTTTAGGTCGGTAGTCCCAGACTCTCGCCCCAGTGCGAGTTATAAGTGAGCTCTGCTCTCACGCCCAACGACCTTCCTGGTCGGCCCCATGCGAGAAATAAAAGTGAGCCTCGTGCTCACGCCCAACGACCTTTAGGTCGGTGTCCAGACTCTCGCCCCGGCGAGTTATAAGTGAGCTCTGCTCTCACGAACGACCTTCAGGTCGGCTCCCAAGCGAGAAATAAAAGTGAGCCTCGTGCTCACGCCCAACACCTTTAGGTCGGTAGTCCTGCACTCGCCCAGGCGAAGTTATAAGTGAGCTCGCCTCACGCCCAATGACCTTCAAGTCGGCTCCCATGCGAGAAATAAAAGTGAGCCTCGTTCTCACGCCCAACCACCTTTAGGTCGGTGGTCTCACTCCCCGGCGAGTTATAAGTGAGCTCGCTCTCACGCCCAACGACCTTCAGGTCGGCTCCCATGCAAGAAATAAAAGTGAGCCTCGTGCTCACGCCCAACCACCTTTAGGTCGGTGTTCAGTCGCCCCCATGGGAGAGTTATAAGTGAGCCTCTGCTCACACCCAATGACCTTTCAAGTCGGCTCCCATGCGAGAAATAAAAGTGAGCCTCGTGCTCACGCCCAACGACCTTTTAGGTCGGTAGTCCCAGACTCTCGCCCTAGTGCGAGTTATAAGTGAGCTCTGCTCTCACGCCCAACGACCTTTCAGGTCGGCTCCCATGCGAGAAATAAAAGTGAGCCTCGTGCTCACGCCCAACGACCTTTTAGGTCGGTAGTCCCAGACTCTCGCCCCAGTGCGAGTTATAAGTGAGCTCTGCTCTCATGCCCAACGACCTTTTAGGTCGGCTCCCATGCGAGAAATAAAAGTGAGCCTCGTGCTCACGCCCAACGACCTTTTGGGTCGGTAGTCCCAGACTCTCGCGTCAGTGCGAGTTATAAGTGAGCTCTGCTCTCACGACCAACGACCTTTCTGTTGGTTGCTACTCGGAAAACCTAATGGTTCCACTGTACAAAAATTTTGTACAAAGGTCTGAACCTTTTCCTAGCTACCATGTGTTCTTTTAAATTAAACTTGGATCGCCTGCGGAACTTAACACGTTTGATTCAAAGTTTAATCTATTTGTTCTTTTAGGTTTTGACTTGGATCTCCTGCGGAACTTAACACGTTCGATCCAAATCACCTAAGTTATTAATTCCATTAAATATTAATTTCCATAATTGGTTCCCAGTACTGACGTGGCGAGGCACATGGCCTTCTTGAATATGGGAGCAACCACCACCGACTAGACAAAACCTTTTAAGGAAAGCTAATATTTAATTTCCTAAAATAACTTTAGGTTAACCGAAAGGAACAATCAAATCACAAGGAAAAAAAAAAACAAAGAACACAACATCGAAAACAAATTCGAAATACTAGAATCGCATGCCTCTTGTATTTGGTATTATTTCCAAAAATAACTAGTATGATGCGGAAAGGAAAAATACTAGTTATACCTTTTAGAAAAGACCTCTTGATCTTCTACCGTATTCCTCTTCTAACCTCGGACGTTGTGTGGGCAACGATCTTCCGAGATGAGAACCACCAAGCATCTTCTTCTTCCTTACAAGTTTCGGCCATCAAAACTTCTCCTAGGATGAAGAGGTTCGGCCACCACCACCATGCTCCAAGGGATGCTAGAAAAGAGGCTTCCTTTCTCTCCTTCTTCTCCTTCTTAGATCCGGCCACCAAAGTTATCTCCACCATGAGAAGGTTTCGGCCACACAAAGGAGAGGAGAGGAAAGAAAGGTCGGCCACACCCAAGGAGAAAAGAGAAGAAAAAATAGAATAGAGATGTTCACTATGAAGCCTCCTCTACCCCCTCTTTTATAATCCTTGGTCTTGGCAAATAAGGAAAATTTAATAAAAACTTCCTTAATTCTTTTGCCATTGAAAAAGAAAATTTATTTAATTAAAAATAATTTTCTTCTCATCAATTCATATGGCCGGCCATATTAAAGCTACAAACAAGGAAGTTTTAATTAATTAAAACTTCCTAATTTGTCTCTAGAAATTTATAAAAAATTTCTCCAATAATTTTCATCCCTTCATGATTGGTTAATAAAAAGGAAATTTTATAAATTAAAATCTTTCTTTTAAACATGTGGATAAAAAGAAAGTTATCTCTAAAAATTAAAATCTCTTTTAATCTACAAATAAGGAAAGATATCAAATCTTTTCTTAATCTCTTGTAGAAACTTATAAAAGAGAATATTTAATTTTTAAACTCTCTTTTAAATCATGAATATGGTTAAAAAGGAAAGTTTTCTTAAAATTTAAAATCCACCTTTTAATCAACAAATAAGGAAAGATTTCAAATTTTAAACTCTCTTTTAAACATGTAGATGATTTACAAATAAGGAAAGTTTTTACCAAAAATTAAAATCATCCTTTTAATCTACAAATAAGGAAAGAGATTAATCTCTTCTCTTAATCTTTTGTAGAAAGCTATAAAAGGAAATTTTTAATTTTTTTTTAAACTCTCTTTTAAAACCATGATATCCACATAAGAAATAATTTTAATAAAAAATCCTTTTTAATATTCTAGTGGTCGGCCACCTAAGCTTGGGACCCAAGCTTTGGCCGGCCACCAACTTGGCTCATCCACTTGGTCTTGGCCGGCCCTAGCTTGGGTTCCAAGCTAGCTTGGCCGGCCCCATTGGATGGGTAAGAAGGTGGGTATGTGGTGGGCATAAATCTCTATATACAAGAGGCTACGATAGGGACCGAGAGGAGGAATTGGTTTTGGTCTCCCGATAAAATTAAGCATCCCGTGTTCGCCCCGAACACACAACTTAATTTTATCAATAATAATTCATTCCACTAGAGAACTATTATTGAACTACCGCACCAATCCCAAATTATATTTTGGGCTCCTTCTTATTATGAGTGTGTTAGTCTCCCTGTGTTTAAGATGTCGAATGTCCACTAATTAAGTGAGTTACTGACAACTCATTTAATTAATATCTTAGTCCAAGAGTAGTACCACTCAACTTCATCGTCATGTCGGACTAAGTCCACCTGCAGGGTTTAACATGACAATCCTTATGAGCTCCTCTTGGGGACATTATCAACCTAGATTACTAGGACACAGTTTCCTTCTATAATCAATAACACACACTATAAGTGATATCATTTCCCAACTTATCGGGCTTATTGATTTATCGAACTAAATCTCACCCATTGATAAATTAAAGAAATAAATATCAAATATATGTGCTTGTTATTATATTAGGATTAAGAGCACACACTACCATAATAACTGAGGTCTTTGTCCCTTTATAAAGTCAGTATAAAAGAGACGACCTCTAATGGTCCTACTCAATACACTCTAAGTGTACTAGTGTAATTATATAGTTAAGATAAACTAATACCTAATTACACTACGACCTTCCAATGGTTTGTTCCTTTCCATCTTGGTCGTGAGCTACTGTTTATAATTTATAAAGTACTGATAACATGATCCTCTGTGTGTGACACCACACACCATGTTATCTACAATATAAATTAATTGAACAACTACATTTATCATAAATGTAGACATTTGACCAATGTGATTCTTATAAATGTTTATACCAAAAGCTAGGCTTTTAGTATATATCCTAACACTTTCAGGTCGGCTCCCATGTGAGAAATAAAAGTGAGCCTCGTGCTCACGCCCAACGACCTTTTAGGTCGGTAGTCCCAGACTCTCGCCCCAGTGCGAGTTATAAGTGAGCTCTGCTCTCACGCCCAACGACCTTTCAGGTCGGCTCCCATGCGAGAAACAAAAGTGAGCTCTGTCCTCACGCCCAACGACCTTTCAGGTCGGCCCCACGCGGGGATCAGAAATCAACTCCTCTGCGAAAATCATAAGCGAGCTCGGTGCCTATGCCTAACTACCTTTCTGAGAGATGTGCCTCACCTTGAGCAGAGCGTTTTCCATAATCAGGTCAGCTACATCTGGCTTTACTTTACGCAAATTTCAAAGATGCAGCAAATACGCAGGGCAAAGGATGCGGAACGTCATCTACCCTACTCCTAGAGCGTCAGTATTAACTACGAAATCAGGTTTTGCGCGTTCATTACAGTTTTAAGTCTTAAGCACTATGTCGGTTTTATTATCTAAAATTCATACATGAAAAGGAATCATGAAGCGATTCTTGACTCTTACATACGAACCAGTTCCTAAAAAATACTTGCTAGATGAAAATTGAGCAGGAAAGACCATGTCGAAAGGAGACAGATGTACAAACACCGCAGCACAGTTCAATAAAAAGGTGATACAGCCAAAGCCACAAGCAGGAACGCCGTATGACAAAGGAGCCACTGAGACAACTATCCCCCATACCAGCTTTGACTCGGGGAAGGAATTGGCCCTGGGGAATGAGCACTTCCGCGTGAAGACCTGTCGGGAGAGTCAGGGGCGTTCACAGCTCGAGCCAGCTCCGCGCGTAAAGATCTGATGACCGCTTGCTGCTGAGTGATAGTGCGTTGCTTATCCTCGAGGCCCGCACGGAGGAGGGAGAGCTCCTTTTCATGCTCTCGACGCAACTGTTCCTGGAGACCAAGTTGACGCTGCAGGCTAGCCTGGCACTGCTCCTTCCTCGTTTTCTCCACATCCACGCAGTACTTTGCAAGGCGATACTGGTCTTCCGTGGAACGCATAGCAGCTACCTAGCGATCTCGATCCTGAGACACGCGATTTAGCTCGCGCTCTCTCGAGACAAGTAGCGTGGTGAGTTCGTTTACCAGCGTTTGGGAGGGTGGTTGGTCAACTTCCTGAGAAGAGGGAGGAGAATGCATCGTGTGGAGAAGCGGTTGGCGGAACGCGGGTAAGACAGCGTAAAAAATAAGGGATAGCCTGGAGAAGCGACCTTAAGGCTCCTTATAAAGAGGAGTAGCAGCTAAGTCAAAGCAACTGCGTGGGCGCGACGCCCCAAGCGGCTGGCGACGCAATAAATGAGGCATGGCATCCCAAGCGGCGCGACACAAAAGTTGACGCCTGAGGCAGGAAGCAGGGCGCACAGAGATATGCTGAGGTCATAGAGATACGCTGAGGTAGATAACCAGAGATACGCTGAGATTATAGGGATATGCCGAGGTCACAGAAATGTGCGGAGGTCTAGTCAGTCAGACTGTCGTCCTCCTTCGACTAGACTTGAGGGGGAGGCTTGTGATACGGTTGGTAATGGAAGGGCCCAAGAGGAAAGGATTAGAGGAGTCAAAGGTCATGTGGCGGTCAAAAGTCAAGAGGAGGTGGCAGTCAATAGTCATGGCGACTTGGCGGTCGAAAAGTCAGACGGAGGGGGCAGTCAGAGTTCAGCATAGGGGGTAGCCAAGGGTCAGACAGACTTGTTGATCGTGAGAAAAGATGTAGGAGAATGAGGAGAGAGCCAGGCGGAAGCAAATCGGGATCGGCAGAGCCAGGAGGAAGCAAATTGGGATCGGCAGAGTCAGGCGGAAGCAAGTCGGGATCGGCAGAGCCAGGCGGAAGCAAATCAGGATCGACAGAGCCAGGCGGAAGCAAGTCGGGATCGGCAGAGCCAGGCAGAAGCAAGTCGGGATCGGCAGAGCCAGGCGGAAGCAAATCGGGATCGGCAGAGCTGAGCAGAGTCAACTCGATCTACAGGTCTGCGGTGGAGGGCTAGGAAATACAAAGCGCAGAGGCAGGTGGGGATCGGCAAAGCTGAGCAGAGTCAGACCATCTGGCAGGTGACACTTAGGGGTTGGAACTGATAGGGAGAAGCAAGGCCAGTGCAAGTCGCAATGAATCGGAGAAGCCAAGTAGTGCGGGTGCGGAGAATTTCAACGGTCCGTCGAGGATAATCATTACATACCAACAATACGTGCGAAGGCGAAGGTTCCTAAAATAAAAAGATGCCCTCATATCCAATAGTAGCCCGCCAGCTGTCTCTCGCTACAAGACAAAACCCATATGCGAAGGCGGAGTTTCCAAAACAGAGAGATGCTTTCACGGCAAATAGCAGCGCGACAGGTGTCCGAGACTACAGGACAAAGCCCGATGCCTAACGTTTTCTGACAGGATGGCAGGTTCTAAAAGGAGGACGCATAAAAGGGGAGAAATCCCTCAGAAGCAGGTACGCGCACACACTCCCTCGTCACTTTTTTCCACAACTAGTTTTCTCTTCTTCTTCTTTCTGCTTTTTTTTGGGGAAAAAGGACCTGACTTGAGCGTCGGAGGGCCTGATCCGGGGACTTTTTCCCTGGGTTTCGGTCTCTTACGTGAGAGGGGAGATTGTCTGAGTGTGTGCAGGGTCCTGTAGCAGCGTCAGCCACCCGTGGGAGCCGAATCACCGACGACTTTCCGTCAACAATCGGGACACCTCGACCAGCCTCCGTCCGACTCAGCCTCCGGACGGGATCACATACGATCTTATATTAGAGAAGAATATTTAGTCATGTTTAAATGTGAGAATAATAAATCATAAATTGACTTTCTTATAGTTAGAAAAAAAGGATAGAAAGATTTGTAAAGATTGCAAGGTCATCACTGGAGAAAGCTTAACTACCCAACATATGTTAGTAGTGTTGGATATATATCTCATGCATAATATCAATAGAAAGATAATATATATGCCTCCTAAATTAAATGGTGGAAGTTAAAGGATTGGAAACAAAAGATAGTTAATGAGAAGGTAAGAGTACAAGTATTAGGTAAAATATATGGTGACTCCAATACGACATGGAATAGGATGGTATATATCAAAGTTGAAAATAGTAGCTAAGAATGTATTCGGTGAGTCAAAGAGATATGCACCACTAAATAAAGAATCTTGGTGGTGGAATGAGAAAGTATATAAGAAGGTGAAGGAAAAATAAATAGCTTATAAAGAATTATATATTTGTAGGAAGAAGGAAAATCTTAAAAAATATATAATAGACAAGAAAGAAGTGAATGAAGCCAAAAAAAACTTTTGAAGATCCTTGCGCATTATGAGCTTTAATGGTTCGGTCGACCAATCACCTTGTTCAGTAGACCAAACAGTGAACTTTCCTTGTTTACCGAGATTCACACTTAATACATCATTAATGAAGTGATCGTTCGGTCGACCGATCCCTCGGTTTGGTCAACCGATCAGCCTGGTTTCCTTCTTTTCTTCGACTTGATCTGATTTGCGCTCAGTACTCTATCATCAAGGTTCGGTTAATCGATCAGGTTTCTGACCGAATTCTGCTTTGGTCTGATCTATGATCTGAGTCAACCTAATTCAATCGATCAATCCCTAGATTCGGTCAACTGATAAGGTCGGTTCCTGCAAAAAATTGGATACAAAAGAAGGGGAAAGAGATAGTTATAGAATAGCTAAAGTGAGAGAAAAAAAGACAAGAGATCTCATCCAAATAAAATGTATTAAAGATAATGTAATAGAGTACTAGTAAACGATGGAGAAATAAAAGAGTGGTAGAAGAGGTATTTTCATCAACTTTTTAATCACAATGAAAAAGTTGTTGGACCAAATGGTATTCCGATGGAGGTATGGAAGTGCCTAAGAAAACAAGATATTGAACGACTTATAAAATTTTTTAATATGATATTTGATACGGTGCATGATCGTAGGGTCCGGAAGATGATGTGGTCGGAAGTCAAGCCCATGGGATGGTCAAAGGTCAAGCTCACGCGGCGGTCAAAAGTCAAGCCCACGTGGCGGTCAGAAGTCAGGCCTACGTGGTGGTCAAAAGTCTAGCCTACAGGGAGGTCAAAAGACCAGACTACGTGGAGTTCAAAAGGCCTGGTCATAAGATGGTTTAAGTCAAGCACAGGTTACGTGCCGGGGTTGGGCCTGCATAGCTAGTAGGAACCCGGAGGCCAGGATCCCAGGCTGGGATTTATAGCCTTGCGGGATAGGATAAAGGGATCAAAGTGTACAGGTCGGGATATGCAAACCAAGGATTACAAGCTAGGATCTCAGGTCGGAATTTATAGCCTTGCGACGCAGGACACATGGACAAAAGCGTACAGGTTGGGATGTGTCAGCCAAGGATATAGGTTAGAACTTATAGCCTTGTGGCGCAGGACACATGGATAAAAGCGTACAGGTCAAGATGTGTCAGCCAAGGATACAGGTCAGGACTTATAGCCTTACGGCGCAGGACACATGGACAAAAGTGTACAAGTCGGGATGTGCCAGCCAAGGATACAGGTCAAGACTTATAGCCTTACAACACAGGACACATGGACAAAAGCGTACAGGTTGGGATGGGTCAGCCAAGGATACAGGAATCGCAGGTCGGGGCATACAAATCGGAACGCACAGATGATCTATGAATTAGAATATACAGGTCAGGAAATACAGACCAAGAAGTACAGATCGGGATAGACGGAATCAGACTAAAGCGTACAGGTTGGGACAAACAAAATCGGACTAAGGAGTACAGGTAAGGATAGACGGAATCGGACTAAGGCGTACAGGTTGGGACAAACAGAATTGGAATAAGGAGTACAGGTCGGGATAGACGGAATCGGATTAAGGCGTACAGGTTGCGATAGACAGAATCAGACTAAAGCATACAGGCCGGGATGTAGGATAAGTGGAACCAAACCAAGGCATACAGGTCAAGATACAAGGTAAGGCAGGTCAGGAGTTTACAAGACAGGACATGCAGTACAGGGCTGGTGTACAGATCTGGATTTATGAAGCGGCAAACGTAGGTTAGGAATATAGGTCTACATCCCACAAAGCGAGGCCGGCAGGCACAGGAGCCCAGTCCGGGGTTAACAGATCGGGGCAAAGCATGCACTACACGACAAGCAAGCCAGGGAATCGTAATAACCTGTCAGGGAATAATCACTGTCTGTCAGAGAATATGCTAACAGTCTGGTGCTCACCACCCTCTGATTCCCTCCTAGACCTATAGGAGGGCACTACGTGTCATTCACCGCCAGACAAAACCTGACATTCGACATTCCCTGACATCCATCAGACTCCAGAAGCATCATGTGCAGTATAAAAAGGAAAGCTTTATCCCTTACGGAGGTACACTCACTCATCTTTTCACACTCGTCTTTCACTTTTCGTCCTTTCTCTGTGCTTCTGGGGAAAAAGTACCTAACTTGAGCATCGGAGGGCCTGACCCGGGGACTTTTTCCCTGGTTTCTGGTCTCTAACGACTCGTGGGCTCGTCTGAATGTGCGCAGGACCCTTGCTTCGTCATCACCCCTCGTCATCCGCTCGTGTAAGCTTTTCCGACGGGTGCCAGATCGACCAGGCTTCGCAGCGACTTTCCGTCAACACTAGCGACAACGCGATCGACCTCCATTCGACTCAGCTTCCGGACGAGATCAAATTCCGTCTGTGGGAACATAACTACCTGATTCGGGACATGACGATGGAGGACTCTGGTCGCATCAACGTGGCCATGACCGCTGGAGAGTACGAGCTCTTCAAAGAGGCTAAGAAGCGGGCGGCCTCTGGAAAGCAACAAACTACTGCCTCTAGACCAAAAAAGTTACCTGAGGTTTCCAAAGAGCCAGCTCACGCTTCATACCGGGGGTCCAAGAGGAAACAACCCCTGGAATTTCCTCCTGCCTTCTATAAGGAGCCAGGTCAGGGTTACTATCAACCAGAGCCTGGATACTACAGTAACAAGGAGCAACCCCAAGTTTCTGTGGCTGAAAGTTCATTGCCTAAGGATTCAAAGAAGGGGAAGGCTACCGTCCTCCGCGACGAACGGCGAGCGAAGCCAGAAGAGAAAGTGCCTTTTTCTTCCAAAATCTTAGAAGAGAGGCTACCCAAAGGGTACCAACCCCCTTCTATAGGGGAATACGATAGCAGTAAAGATCCTAAAGACCATCTCCGCAAGTTCCAGAACGCGGCTCTGCTGCATCAATATAGTGACGCTGTTAAATGTCGAGTGTTCCTGAACACTCTATCAGGCTCTGCCCAAAAGTGGTTTGATGGGCTGTCGCATGAGTCCATTACCTTCTTTTCTGACTTCAAGATTGCGTTCCTGCGCCATTTCACCAGCAGCAGGAGGTATCAAAAGACGGGTCATTGCTTGTTCGCTCTCAAGTAAGGGTCCGTCGAGCCATTAAGAAGTTACATCAAGCGATTTAATCAAGTGGCGCAGGACGTTCCCTCGGCCACATCTAAAATACTTATGAGCGTCTTCTCCCATGGGATGATCGAGGGAGAGTTCTTTAGAGACCTCATCAGGAATCCTGTAAGGAATTTCGATGAGATGCTAGAGAAAGCGACCAGTTACATCAACATAGAGGAAGCACAGGCAGCCCGAAGGAAGGCAGATAAACCGCCTCCCTCTACTAACAGATCGGAGAGAAGAGCACCTCAACCGCCTGCTCAGACTCTCCCTCCACATGCTCGGGAAGCCAGACCTACTTTCCACCTCGATCAGGACATTCGGTCGGTCCTGCGTGTAGCAGCAGTCCAGGTTCCCCGGCCTGGCCCTTGGGGAGCACGTTATTGTACTTATCACCGGTCGCACACTCACGCCACTAGTGATTGTGTGCAGTTCATGCGAAACTCCCGTCGTGCGGCTGAGTTAGGCCTGCCACCTCCAGAGCTGGCGCCTCAAGTCTAGAGAATGATGGAGGAAAGATGCAATGCTGTGGGGCAAGCCGACAGACCCCGAGCAGAGCAGGGAGGTCCTAGCATGTCGCAGCAAGGGCACACTGGGAGCCAGGAGAAGCCCGCGAGGTGGAGAATCGGGGTAACGCAGCTATCCGAGACATCGGTATGATCTCTGGAGGACCCACCGATGGAGACTCAGGCCGGGTGCGCAAGTCCCATGAGCGTCGATTGGAGATCCATGCTGTCGGATGCAGCCCAGAGCAAGCTATTGGCCCGGTCATCAACTTCAGACCACAAGATCTAGAAGGGTTGGAGCTGCCCCATGATGATGCCCTCATCATCAAGGCTGTTATTGCCAACAGCCACGTGGCTAGAGTTTTCGTTGACACCGGCAGTTCTGTCAACGTACTGTTCAAATCTGCTTTTGAAGAAATGCAAATCGATGCCAGCGAGCTCCAGCCGGTAACCACTTCTTTATATGGTTTTACCGGTAACGAGGTAAGACCTATAGGCCAAATCAAGTAGGTCATATCCTTGGGAAGTGAGCCACTAGTGAGGACCAGGAGAAGTACCTTTAACGTGGTGGACTCGCCCTCCTCTTATAATGTCATATTAGGCCGACCAGCCCTGCATGAGTTCCGGGCTGCCGTCTCCACCTTCCACCAGAAGATCAAGTTTCCTGTGGGAGAGCAGGTCGGCGAAGTTCGAGGGGAGCAGAGGGTTTCTCGACGATGTTACATCGACATGGTCAAGGTGGAAGCTCGCAAGGCTCAGAGGATGTTGGTGCGGGAAGCATCCGACGATCGAACTCGTGTTTTGATAACGGCAAAGAATTCAAAGTTAAGATGTTTTGTAGTCTAACAAGTCTACTTGAGGATTTCAGGAAAGTCCTAGCTGCGGTTAGGCAAAGGGAAAACCCTAGGGGGCGGTAACCCTAGGTCATAGGGGGTGGTAACCCTATGCGGAAAGTCTTGGCGTGTCGATGTCATGCAAAAGTCCTAGGGGTGGTAACCCTAGGTGAAAAGTCCCGGTGTCGCGAACTGTGAAAGACTAGACTAGCCTGGGAAGCGGATGTCCAGCAGACCCAAGGCGAAAAGTCCAGTCGATCCGGAGGATCGACTGGCACAGGTAAATCTCCGAGTGGAGTAGGTGAGGATGCTCTCCCTGGGGAATAGGCGTCGCTTCGACCTAGGGTTTCCGTTTGAAATCCAGTCAGACTCGGACAGTCCGGAGACTGTCTATACTTCATTTATCATGTTTATTGTGCTAACTTTGTGTTGCAGGATAGTGTTTGGGACTAACGTATCTTGCAGGTGCAAAGGAGCAACCTAAAGCCTCGGATGAACAGTGTCCGAGGCGCCTCCATGGAGCTTGGAGGCGCCTCGGGTGCAAAAGCTGAGCTGGCTTCGAAGCACCACTGGAGGCGCCTTGAAGCAGGCAGAAGGCGCCTTGGGAGGCGCCTTGAGAGGGATATAAGGCGCCTTGAATGGATGAAATTCGACCAGGTCAGTTTTGATCCACGCGGAAGACCAGGCAGCATGGAGGCGCCTTGAACAGCCTTCAAGGCGCCTTGAACACCCTTTATAAGGGGGTTTCGACCAGCACTTCATTCCAACGAATTCCAAGTGATCTTTCATCAACGTGCTGCTCCAAAAGACGTTCCGAAGTGCTGCTACAAGTGCCCGACGACCCGAAGCTTCAGATTTAGCATTTCTTGTTGTCGGTATAGTACTTATAGCTTTTTGTACTCATAATTGTAATCTTTTAACGAGCTTATAGTTGTTGCCCACGGAAAGCGATCAAGGATCGCGGGTCTTCGAGTAGGAGTCGCCTTAGGCTCCGAACGAAGTAAAATCGACCTGTGTCTTTGTATTGTTTCTTTTATCTATTCCGCTGCGTGTTTTACAACTCCGATAGTTTTACGATTCCGCTAATCGAACGAAATAGCCACGAGCGCTATTCACCCCCCCTCTAGCGCTTCTCGATCCAACAATTGGTATCAGAGCGGGGTCGTCTTGAATCAGTGCAACCACTATTCGAGACAATTTTTTCGTGGTTTTGTTCGGAGTCGATTAGAATTTAGCCTCATAGCTATATTCTAATTTCTTTTTACGAATCGATTTTCTGCTCAAAGTTGGTCAATACCACTTGAGCCTGTTATTTTTTTTTCCTTCCTCCCGCACTACTAATCCAAGACTTAGTCTTGGAATAGATCTTGTTGTTTCTGTTTTTATAGATCTAAATGGCCCAACAAGAAGGATATAGCACCGTTCGTCCCCCATTATTTTCCGGAGAAGACTTCGGATATTGGAAGGGGCGAATGGAGATATATCTAAAGATCTAGTTCGACACCTGGATGATCGTCAAAACAGGACTGCAACTACCAACTGGTACAGACGGTAAGCCTACATCCTGTGAGAACTGGGAGCCCGCATTTATCAAAAAAGTGGAAGCCGACGCCAAAGCCACTTGCACCATCCAGTGCGGTCTGACCAAAGAAGAGCTCAACAGAGCCGGTCCATTCTCCTCTGCAAAGGAACTATGGGAGAAACTGATCGAACTTCACGAGGGCACCTCGGAAACCAAGGTAAGTAAGCGTGATTTGTTACTTAACAAATTATACAATTTGAAAATGCAGGAAGGCGAGACGGCAAGTTCTTTACACGCTCGAATTCAAGATATTCTGAACTCCCTTCATGGAATCGGGCAAAAGGTAGAAAACAGAGATATAATAAGGTATGCTCTTAACTCATTTCCTAGGAGCTCATTGTGGGCATCAATGGTAGATGCCTACAAAGTCTCTAAGGATTTGTCTTCCTTAAAATTAGACGAATTATTTAGTGAATTTGAACTCCATGAATAAACTAATGCATAGCCATCCGAGAAGGGCATTGCTTTGGTTGCAGGTACAAGTCGAACAAGGGAATCAAGAGTACAGCGAAAGATTGAATCGGAATCAGAAGACGAACCCGACTCAGAAGATTCAGAGGATGAACTGACCAACGAACTAGTGAATCTCGTGAAGAAGCTCTACAAGAAGAAGAAGGGATTCAACAAGAAAGATCTAAAGAAGGCAGTTCAATCCAAGGAGGCTCAACAGAACTCAAAGGCAAAGTTCGAAGTCACTTGCTACGGGTGCAACCAGAAGGGGCATATAAAAGCCAACTGCCCCAATCAAAAGGAAGCCAAGAAGCAAAGAAGAAAGAAGGCCCTAAAGGCAACCTGGGACGAATCTTCTTCGGAGGACGAAGACGACGAACTCGACCAAACGAGTTTACTCGCATTGATGGCCCGGGACCAGATCATCGAATCCGAGAGCGAATCAGAAGCCGACTCCGAGCAAAGCCACGGATCCGCATCCGTTTCCGAAGGGCCAGACTCCGCTGTAAGTATTCCTAGGCTTAATAACTTAGTCAATTATTTACTTCGCAAATTAGCCAAATCAAATTTGAAAATTAAGTCACTTCTAAAAGAAGTAACCATTCTTAAAGGAGTAACTAACTCAAAATCTTTACCTAATCAAGTTCAAACTGAAGATTCAACTCAAGTACAACAACTTGAGAAAGAAAATTCAAATCTGAAAAATCAGTTAAAAGATTTAAAAATTACTTTAGAAAAGTTCTCTCTGGGCTCCAAGAATTTGGATCTAATTCTTGGGACACAAAGAGCCGTCTACAATAGAACTGGGCTAGGATATAAAAGTAAAAAGAAATATAAATCTTATTTGTCCTTAATAAACAAACAAAGTAGTAAATCAGTCCAAGCATGGGTCCCCAAGTCCAAATTGATCAATCAAATTGGACTTGGCCAATACTGGGTTCCGAAGGATCAAATATACTACCTCGACAGACCATATCGAGGCCGTGATCCAGGGAAAGCTAAAATGAAAACGATCTTAATTCAAAATTCGAAATTAAATTAAAAATTCAAAATTAAAAATCAAATTCAAAATTTAAAATTCGAAATTAAATTCAAAATTCAAAATTAAAATACAAATTTAAAATTCAAAATTAGAAATTCAAAATTAAAATACAAATTCAAAATTAAATTACAAATTCAAAATTCAAAATTTGAAATTAAAAATTCAAAATTAAAATACAAATTCAAAATTCAAAATTAAATTAAAAATTCAGAATTAAATTACAAATTCAAAATTCAACAAGTCGAAATTATAAAAATGAAAAGTAGATGGAGGATCCAAACTAGCTGGCACCTCCAACTGAACTACCCGACAGGGTAACTGAACCTAATTTACCCGGAATGGGTAAAACAAGAATAGATTACCCGGCAGGGTAATTAAGGTTAGATTAAAACGGGATAAGTTTAACTTGAACCACAGTACTGGTGAAGTTTTTGGATGATAGTACGTTAGGGAAGCTTGGGCATCGCATGTCTAGGAAGATATGGCTTCGACCTAGTGCATTTGGCCAAGTGGAACTGACCGAAGCTACCCTTAAATGGATCCTAACTAGTTAGACCAAGTTTTAGTATTAAGTTCAATGGGTAGGACTATTTGGAAAACCTCGAAGGCATGGTTACTTTAATGAGCTCCTTGTTGTTAGGATCCTTTGTACGGCTAGAGAGGGGGGTGTGAATAGCCGACCCCAAACTTTCGCGTTTCTTCCTACGATTAGGTTAGTGCAGCGGAAATACAACGTAGAAAGAAAACAAGAGAAGAAAGACAAACCATATAACGAGGTTCGGAGATGAACTCCTACTCCTCGGCGTGTCCGTAAGGTGGACGAAGCCTATCAATCCGTCGGTGGATGAGTCCCCGGAAAACCGGCTAACAAGAACTCCTTATGGGTGGAGAAACCTCGCCACAATCTTTTGCAAAAGCAATACAGGAGATACAAAGAAGAGCAAGAACAATATGAATGTAAAACAAACAAGCTTGCCTTCTCGTCTGGAGTCCGTTGATGAAGCAGCAGCTTCACGGATGCCAGCAGCTAGAAAACCAGCACGAAGCTCACGCGAAGCTTCAGCAAAGAGGAGCTCAGCAAAGCTCAAATCGCAGTGTCGTGAGGAAGAGTGTTGTTGTATTCTTCGTCTCCTGTAGAGGTCTTATACACAACGAAGAAGACAGAAATCTAGCCGTTGTGTCGCAACGGCTAGTGTGGACCGATCAGGCATCACCCTGATCGAGGTGGGATCGGTCCGGGGACCGATCAGGCTCTATGCTGATCGGTCCCCCGATCAGAATAGAGCACAGAGTTGCCCAACTCTCAGTGCGTACCCCGATCATCGATCAGCCGATCGGTCATGGGACCGATCAGTCTCCCCGATCGGTCCCGGACGATCCCACCTCTGCGAGAGGTGGTCGTGTCTCGCTCAACTCTTCCGATCGGTCTCCGGACCGATCGATGTCTTACGAACCCTTTTGTTATCCGATCGGTCACCGATCGATCGATACACAACGATCGGATCGATCTGCAGATCGATCCGAGCTTGGCTTTTGCCCAAACCAAGTCCCAAGTCTCCTAAACCAACATCCGGTCAACCTTGACCTGTTGGTACATCATGCTTAGCATCCGGTCCCTTGACCGCTAAGACTCTCCACCAAGTGTCCGGTCAATCCTTTGACCCACTTGGACTTTTTCTACACCGGATGTCCGATCATCCCCGATCCATCCGGATTTTCCTGCCGGCTTCACTCACGGGACTTTCACCGCTTCACTCACCAGGATTTTCACACCGCCTAACATCCCAGTTAGGACTTTCCATCACCGGCTTCACTCACCAGGACTTTCCAACTGTCTAACATCCCAGTTAGGACTTTCTCACTGCCTGGCTTCACTCACCAGGACTTTTCCAGTGCCAAGTCTCCATACTTGGACTTTTCCCGTGCCAAGTCTCCATACTTGGACTTTTCGCGTGCCAAGCTCCCTGCTTGGACTTTTCCAGTGCCAAGTCTCCATACTTGGACTTTTCCAGTGCCAAGCTCCCTGCTTGGACTTTTCAGGTCAACCAGATCAACCAGATCAACCTTGACCTATGGTTGCACCAACAATCTCCCAAGTTTGTATTCTTGTCAACACATCAGAATACAACTTTTCTACTCTCGTCAAACATTGTCAAACATCAAAATACAACTCGAGTCAGGTCACCCTTTACCAACTCGAGTCAGGTCAACCAAGTCAACCTTGACCTAAGGTTGCACCAACAATCTCCCCCTTTTTGATGTTTGACAAAATCCAAAATCAAGTTAGGTTAACCCGATAACCTAACTTAGGTTTTCCAACCATCTTCCAATGTCCAATGTTCTTTCCTTGAACATTCTCTGGACATTCTCCCCTTAGGTTAACCCGATAACCTAACTTGGGTTCTCCAATAATTCTCCCCCTTTTTGACACACATCAAAAAGAATTCCAATGTTCTTCCTTGAACATTCCTTGACATTCTTCCCCTAGCTTAGGTTAACCCGATAACCTAACTTGGGTTCTCCAATAATTCTCCAATGAACGCTCTCCCCTTTTTGACACACATCAAAAAGAAAAAGGAGGGTATCAAGGTCAAGAGTTTCTTCCTAATGAAAGTCCCATACCTTTCATTGAAACTCTTAATTTCCCCCTTGATACTAAACTCAACAATCAACTTAGTGATAATCCCATATCACTAATCCTCAAAAGTATTTTGGAGTAAAAACTCCCCCTAAAAGTCAACTCCCCCTTGACAATTAGGTAAAACTCCCCCTTGACCATTGCACCAACAATGTCTTGGAGAGTTTCAAAACTTTAGAAATCCACAAAACCCAACTTCCAGCTGAAATTTCAGACCAACAGCTGAAAATCAGAAACTGGCACGCACTGATCGGTCCCCAGACCGATCCACGCTTCACTGATCGCACTGGATCGTCACTGATCGGTCACCGGACGATCAGGGACCCCCTGGATCGGTCCCCAGACCGATCCAGACTCTGATAGGCGATTTCTGAAATTTCCTTCCCGAAATTCAGAAACTCCTAGAAAATTCCAGAAAATTCGAAAAATTGTGAAATTTTGAGGATACATTCCTCATAACATATACTATCATGGAAAAATAGTTTTCTATGAAAATAACTTCCATTTTTCAATCTTGATACAAAGTTTAAAAACTTTGAAATAGTTCAAGTTTAACTCAACTTTGTATCACAATGTTCAATGATGAATGCTATCACTAGGAAAACTTCATCAAGGTTTTTCAAATCAATTTTAAAACGCTTTTAAAACCATTTGAATTTGGGACCATAATCTTAGGGCTAGATGTACATGACTTGTACACAAGCTTTCCCTATGATCCTCAATTTCTTGAATTAGGGTCATCTAGGTACAAGGACTATGCACCTTGATCCTAACTCATGATCCTAATATCTCACACACATCTAAGGTGTATCAAACCACATTCAAGTCAATTTGATGTGAGATATGGATTAAGGTCAACTTAGGCTAAGTTCTCATGCATTTTCTAAACACAAATTTGATCTCAATATCAAAATGTGTTTTTCATCCTTAAATCAATTTCATTGATCATTAATGCACAAGATGATGACATGGCATATAATGATGTCATACATAATAACATGTGCCAATGTCATGATGTCATGGCATAAAGTTTGAAAACTTAAATAAAGCATGACATATAAACTAGCCTAAGCATTATCATGACATTTCAAATGATAATAAAATAAATATGATGTCATGGCATGGCATATGGCAACCAATCATGGCAAGTTAGCACAAATAAATATACCTAGATTACCTATCTAAGTATCCTTAACCACTTTGCTAACCTAGAATTTAACCCTTGATTGCCCTAAAATGCCAAAATCCTAATTTTGACACTTCTTGAACTCTAGATTAATTCATGCCACTTAAAGATCAAATTTATCCTCAAAACTTGGCATGTTTCATTTTTCCTCGAGAGTTCTCTAGATTTTCCCAAATTGTGCCAATTAAAATCATTCTTTTCCATAATGGCACATTTTACTCTTCCAAGGAGTAAATGATAATTCCATTTCATTTTCAAAGGTTCACAAAACCTTGAAAATGCTCCTTGAGTGTCAATTCCTCAAAGTTGGGTTAACTACCCTTCTTATTGGAGTTGACACTCTCTAACCCATTTATGGGGTAGAGAAGATGCTCCTAGGAACCCAATACCTATTAGAGCTCATTGGGTTCACTAAATATTCACTAGGGATAACTTCCCTAGCAACCCTCCTAATGACCCTCTTAGGCTTTAAAGCCTTGGTCATTTGGGTCTCATCAAGGTCAACTATAGGGGTGACTTCCCTTGTGACCTTGATAATGGTCTTCCTAGCCCTAGGTTTTGTTCCATAATCGAATGGAACACTATGATAAGTGGGCTTGACCACTTGGGACTTAGGTTTGTGACCCAAACCTTTCTTGTCCTTGGACTTGGGTTTTTGACTCTTAAACCCTAGAGATGACTTCTCCATGTTTTTAAGAGCCTTTTCTAAATTATCAAGTCTTGACCTCAAGACTTGATTTTCCCTCTCTAATACCTCAAGTGTTAATTTGTCATTTTTCTTTGAGGTATTCCTAGGCATATGTCTAGATGATTTGGGATTTCTACCTAGATTTTCCTTAGCCTTAGATGAGTTAATTCTAGGGTTGGCTTTCCTAGTGTTATCCTTATCTAGGCTCACATGTTTGGCACCTAAGCATGTGTATCGATTTCTATAATTAACATGCTTATCATTCTTGACAATAGCAATAAGGCTACTAGCATGCATCCTACTAGAATTGCAAGAATGTGCCTTAGAGATTACCTTAGAGTTTGCCCTAGCTCCCCCTATACATGTGCTCGATCTCTTGTCCTTGTGAGATTGCCTCCCTCTCGGACATTGGCTCCGATAATGTCCCCTTCGCTTGCATTGGAAGCACACCACGTGCTCCTTGCCCTTGCGTGTTGGGACTCCGGCTTCCTTGACCTTTGGTGCCGGTGGAGTCTTTCTGACCCTCTTCGGACACTTACTCTTGTAATGTCCATGTTCCCTACACTCAAAGCACATAATGTGTAATTTAATTGAACTTAAATTGCTTGAGTTACCTAGGGTTGAGGGTGGATGCGAGCTCTCTTCTTCATCCCTTTCGGAGGTAGAAGCTTCTTCTTCTTGCTCCGAACTTGAAGAAGAACTCTCCTCCTCTTCGTCCTTAGATGTTGAGTAACCCTCAACTTCTAATTCCTCTCCTCCATGATGTGAGCTACTTGGCTCACTTAGCTCCTCTTCATGGCTTGAATTTGAGCTTCCCTCATGGAACTTGGCCAAGTTATCCCATAATTCCTTGGCATTGTTGTAACCTATCTTACACAAGATGTTAGAAGGCAATGAAAATTCAATTATTCTCGTTACCTCTTCATTGATTTCGGATTTGTGAATTTGTTCTCTTGTCCACTCCTTCTTCTCAAGTGGTTTTCCTTCCTTATCCACCGGAGGAATAAAACCTTCTTGTACACAAAACCAATTCATTATGTTAGTCATAAGAAAGTACTTCATCCTTACCTTCCAATACGCGAAGTCACCGCATTCGTAGAAGGGTGGAATGGTGATGTCTTCTCTATAGAGATCCATTCTCTAGCTTTGCTCCCACGGGTGTTGATCCGATGAAGAGCGACCTCGCTCTGATACCACTTGTTGGGATCCTTTGTACGGCTAGAGAGGGAGGTGTGAATAGCCGACCCCAAACTTTCGCGTTTCTTCCTACGATTAGGTTAGTGCAGCGGAAATACAACGTAGAAAGAAAACAAGAGAAGAAAGACAAACCATATAACGAGGTTCGGAGATGAACTCCTACTCCTCGGCGTGTCCGTAAGGTGGACGAAGCCTATCAATCCGTCGGTGGATGAGTCCCCGGAAAACCGGCTAACAAGAACTCCTTATGGGTGGAGAAACCTCGCCACAATCTTTTGCAAAAGCAATACAGGAGATACAAAGAAGAGCAAGAACAATATGAATGTAAAACAAACAAGCTTGCCTTCTCGTCTGGAGTCCGTTGATGAAGCAGCAGCTTCACGGATGCCAGCAGCTAGAAAACCAGCACGAAGCTCACGCGAAGCTTCAGCAAAGAGGAGCTCAGCAAAGCTCAAATCGCAGTGTCGTGAGGAAGAGAGTTGTTATCTTCTTCGTCTCCTGTAGAGGTCTTATACCTGCACCTGCGAAGAAGACACAGAATCTAGCCGTTGTGTCGCAACGGCAGGTGGACCGATCGTGCATCACCGATCGGTCGGGGCTGGTCTCGATCGATCGGGGACCGATCAGGCTTATGCTGATCGGTCCCCGCATCGATCAGACGCAGAGTTGCCCAACTCTGCGTACTCGATCGGTCCCGTGGACCGATCAGGCTCTGCTGATCGGTCATGGGGACCGATCAGCCCCGATCGGTTCCCGGACCGATCCCACCTCTTGTACGAGAGGTGGCCGTGTCTGCTCAACTCTTCCGATCGGTCTCCACCGATCGATGTCTTACAGAACCTTCGTTTGTTATCCGATCGGTCACCGATCGATCGACACAACGTATCACCGATCGATCTGCATCGATCCGAGCTTGGTTTTGCCCAAACCAAGTCCCAAGTCTCCTAAACCAACATCCGGTCAACCTTGACTGTTGGTACATCATGCTTAGCATCCGGCCCCTTGACCGCTAAGACTCTCCACCAAGTGTCCGGCCAATCCTTTGACCCACTTGGACTTTTCTCTACACCGATGTCCGATCATCCCCGATCCATCTGGATTTTCCTTGCCCGGCTTCACTCACTGGACTTTCACCGGCTTCACTCACCAGATTTCCACGCCTAACATCCCGCTTAGGACTTTCTCCGCCTCGGCTTCACTCATCAGGACTTTCCAACTGCCTAACATCCCAGTTAGGACTTTCTCACTGCTTGGCTTCACTCACCAGGACTTTTCCAGAGCCAAGTTTCCATACTTGGACTTTTCCCGTGCCAAGTCTCCATACTTGGACTTTTCGCGTGCCAAGCTCCCTGCTTGGACTTTTCCAGTGCCAAGTCTCCATACTTGGACTTTTCCAGTGCCAAGCTCCCTGCTTGGACTTTTCAGGTCAACCAGATCAACCTTGACCTATGGTTGCACCAACAATCTCCCAAGTTTGTATTCTTGTCAACACATCAGAATACAACTTTTCTACTCTCGTCAAACATTGTCAAACATCAAAATACAACTCGAGTCAGGTCACCCTTTACCAACTCGAGTCAGGTCAACCAAGTCAACCTTGACCTAAGGTTGCACCAACACTTGTGACTCACCATAGCCCAGAAGTTTATCCAAAGAATGCTTACTTGTTGAACCCAAAGCTAAACCTGAATCTAACACAAGACTAAACCAAACCCTTAAATTGAACCTCAATTCATATGACAAAAATTATAGGATTCCCTGATTGAGAATTTAGATCGGGTGAGATGACTAAGTAATTAAAACCAAACTGATAATTAATTTAAATTTCAAAAATTTAAATTTCAAAAACTTAATTTCAAACTTAAACTTCAAAATTATTTTAAACTTAAAATTATTTTAAAAACTTAACTTTCAAAAACTTAACGTTCAAAATTATTTTAAACTTAAGTTTCAAAATTATTTTAAACTTAAATTTCAAAATTATTTTAAACTTAAATTTCAAAATTATTTTAAAAACTTAAATTTCAAAATTATTTTAAACTTAAATTTCAAAATTATTTTAAACTTAAAACTTAAATTTCAAAATTTTTTTAAACTTAAATTTCAAAATTATTTTAAACTTCAAAATTATTTTAAAAACTTAAATTTCAAAATTATTTTAAACTTCAAAATTATTTTAAAAACTTAAATTTCAAAATTATTTTAAAAACTTAAATTTCAAAATTATTTTAAACTTAAATTTCAAAATTATTTTAAACTTAAATTTCAAAATTATTTTAAAAACTTAAATTTCAAAATTATTTTAAACTTAAACTTCAAAATTATTTTAAAAACTTAAATTTCAAAATTATTTTAAAAACCTAAATTTCAAAATTATTTTAAAAAACTTAAATTTCAAAATTATTTTAAACTTAAATTTCAAAATTATTTTAAAACTTGAATTTCAAAATTATTTTAAAAAACTTAAATTTCAAAACTTGAATTTCAAAATTATTTTAAAAAAAAACTTAAATTCAAAATTATTTAAACTCAAATTCCAAAATTTAAAACCATCTTTAATATTATTCCAAAGTTAACTAACATTATTATTCTTGTCAAAATTTAATTATATCAATTCAAAACTTCAAAATATGTTTAAGTATATGCTGAATTACTTCAAATATTGAGTAAAATAGAAAATCTAAGGAGTCTACTTCAAATAAGTCATCTTTAAATCCATTTAAATCCAACTCAAACTCCTTCATGTGTAGGAGTTAGATCAATGGATGTTGGATAGCGGATACTCTAGACATATGACTGGAGATAAGTTGAAATTTACTAAACTGAAGTACAAAAAGTTAGGATCGGTTGCATTCGGCAACGACGGTAAACTTAAAGTAATCGGAAAAGGTAATATTGAACTTAGTTCCGATTTCATTATTCGAAATGTCTTATTGGTTGAAAATTTTAACTTTAATTTACTAAGTATAAGTCAATTATGTGACAGTGGATATCTAGTCAATTTTGACATATCTGGATGTTTAGTTAAAAACATAGAAAACCCTGAAATTAGACTTAAGGGACTTAGGAAGAATAACATCTACACGATTGACTTATCAATATCCTCAATAAAGTGTCTCTTGACACAACAAGAGGAAACTCAACTGTGGCACAGAAGGCTAGGTCACACTCACACTAGACTCATTTCAAAAATGAGTCACAATGGTCTAGTTAGAGGTTTTCCCAAATTAAAATTCATTGAAAATTCAATTTGTGATGCGTGTCAAAAAGGAAAACAAACCAAGTCAATCCACAAATCAACCAATCTAGAAAGAACCAACACAATACTCGAACTTCTTCATATTGACCTATTTGACTCACATGGAGCCAAGTCACTAAGCAAGAACCAATATTTCCTAGTAATAATTGATGACTACTCCAGGTATGCATGGGTAAAATTCCTAAAAACAAAAGATGAAACCTATGAAATATTTAGTAACTTTTGCAAATTAACGGAAAATGAAAAAGATACTAAAATTAAAAGAATAAGAAGTGATCACGGGGGAGAATTTGAAAATCATAGGTTTACCGAATTTTGTAAAATAAATGGATACCAACATGAATTTTCATGTCCTAGAACCCCCCAACAAAATGGACTAGTAGAACGTAAAAATAGAACACTACAAGAAGCCGCTAGGACAATGTTAAACGAATATGAGTTAAGTCACCAATTTTGGGCTGAAGCAATAAATACGGCAAATTATATTCAAAACATAATTTTAATAAACAAATATCACAACAAAACACCGTATGAACTCTACTATCATAAAATTCCCAACCTAAACTATTTAAAAGTATTTGGTTGTAAAGTTCACATTTTAAATACTAAAGACTACCTAGGAAAATTTACACCCAAATCTAATCAAGGAATATTTTTAGGATACTCCTCAACCAGTAGAGCCTTTAGAGTATATAATCAAAACACCTTGAAAGTTGAAGAAACAACTAATGTAATATTTGATGAAGAAAACAATTTACCTAATATAACTAACAATGTTGGCATTCATCCAAGAGCTACAGAAGATGATGAAATCCAACCTAATCTTAATGAGACAGAAAAACCAGTACTTGAACCATAGCCAAGACCAACTAGAATAAGTACTTCTCACCCACCTGACCAGATTCTGGGTGACCCAAATTTAGGAGTCAGAACTAGGTCATCCTATAGAAACCTTAGTCAGATTGCCCTCATTTCCAAAATTGAACCTAAAACTATAGAAGAAGCTCTTCCTGACCCAGACTGGATCATTGCAATGCAAGAAGAATTAGCACAATTTGAGAGAAACCAAGTCTGGGACCTCGTACCTAAACCCATAGATAAATCAATAATAGACACCAAATGGGTTTTTAGGAACAAGTTGGATGATCACGGTGAAATAATAAGAAACAAAGCTAGGCTAGTAGCCAAAGGGTTTAGTCAAGTCGAAGGCTTAGACTATGATGAAACCTATGCTCCGATAGCTAGACTCGAGTCTATTAGGATGTTACTAGCCTATGCAGCAAATAAAGGGTTCAAGTTGTACCAAATGGACGTTAAGTCAGCCTTCTTAAATGGTTTTATCAAGGAAGAGGTCTACGTAAGCCAACCTCCAGGGTTTGAAGACATAGACTATCCTAACCATGTATTTAAGTTAAAAAAGGCATTATATGGATTAAAACAAGCCCCTAGAGCATGGTATGAAAGATTATCTAATTACCTAATATCCAAAGACTTTAACCAAGGTCAAATCGATCCGACCTTGTTCGTGAAAACTGTAGAAACAGACATCTTTATAGCCCAAATCTATGTTGACGACATAATTTTTGGCTCAACTAACTCAAAATTTCTAAAAGAATTTATTAAGTTAATGGAAAGTGAATTTGAAATGAGCATGGTTGGGGAACTCAACTTTTTCTTAGGCTTACAAATAAAACAAACCAAAGATGGAATCTACATTTATCAAACTAAGTATGCTAAGGAATTAATCAAAAAATTCAGCATGAAAAATTCAGCATGAAAAATTCAAAAATTATAAATACTCCAATGGCAACCAACATAAACATTGACTCTGACCCTGAAGGAAAACCTATAGACCCAAAATACTATAGGAGTGCCATAGGGAGTTTACTTTATCTAACTGCAAGTCGACCTTACATATTGTTTGCAGTAGGTATGTGTGCAAGATACCAATCCTGTGCAAAAGAGTCACACCTAACATATGTTAAAATAATACTGAGGTATATTAAAGGAACTTTAAATGTAGGACTTTGGTATCCAAGAACTTGCACTTTTGACCTTTATGGCTATTCTGATTCAGACTATGCTGGGTGCAAGTTAGATAGGAAAAGTACAAGTGGTAGCTGCCAAATTCTAGGTCAGTGCCTAGTAAGTTGGTCAAGCAGAAAACAACAATGTGTTGCTTTATCCACTACAGAAGCTGAATACATAGCTCTAGGAGAATGTGCATCTCAATTGTTATGGATGATGCATACACTAAAAGACTATCAACTAGACTATAAAAATACTAAAATCTTTATTGATAATATCAGCTCAATTAATCTAACCAAAAATCCTATACACCATTCTAGGACCAAACACATAGAGGTAAAACACCACTTTGTAAGGGATCATGTAGCTAAAGGTGAAATTACACTCAACCACGTTGAGTCCAAATCAAACCTAGCTGACATTTTTACAAAACCCTTACCTGAACTTGAGTTCAGTGGACTTAGAAGGCAAATAGGAATGTGTTGGGTAGAATAGATATATTACTATTATTTCTATTATTGTGTTTTCAAATTCTAGGAAAAACAGTTTTCAAAACTCCAATTTTGCTAGACTCTTAAAATTTTCTGGAATTAGCCTAGGCTTTCCCCCTAGATATCATGTTCCCCTAGAATTAAGCCAGAGCATCTCACAAGCATCTAGGTTTACCTTGATTGTGATTGAAAAACATAGAACGGCGTGAGATGCATAGGGTATAGCCTGGACTCAAGAATGCTTATATCTGTGCATCAATATGAGTCTGGGCGTTAAATATGCAATAAACATTAATCAAGTTAAGTTCTCCAGCTCTAGTCAAGTCTATCTGGATCAAAATAACTTAACTTGACTAACCTAGTAAAAGCTATTGTCCTGTAGACAATCAGCAAGTAACTAAAGGTTAGACAGTTGGCAAAAGATACTCGATTTTTTAGTTAAGAATGTTTTGTTCTCTATGGCTCTGATACCTAATATATCAATCTAGTGAACATGACTTGTGCTTGGACTTCAGGACCAACTGAACTTAAATGAATAATCTTGTCCTAAAAAAACTTAAAATATTAATCCAATTAACCTTAACTTTCAAACCCTGTTGAACATTGCTAACGTTAATAAAATCATGTACAATTCATTCAAACACATATTATTGTCCATTTTGAGTTATGGCAAAGGGGGAGAGTAGCAAAAATGTAAACATAAAATTCAAGTTAAAAATTAAGGGGGAGCAAAAGTTAAGGGGGAGCCAAAGTTAAGGGGGAGCATATAGGGCAATTAGGGCAAATTTGCTTTAGTTACCTTGTTCATCTATACTCAGTAGATTTGCCTGTGTTAAAAATGTCTATCTATTCATTTGTTTACTTAACTTTGAATTTGTGTTGCCATAATCAAAAAGGGGGAGATTGTTGGTGCGGGAAGCATCCGACGATCGAACTCGTGTTTTGATAACGGCAAAGAATTCAAAGTTAAGATGTTTTGTAGTCTAACAAGTCTACTTGAGGATTTCAGGAAAGTCCTAGCTGCGGTTAGGCAAAGGGAAAACCTTAGGGTGTAACGCCCGCCCTTCCAAGTAGAACTAAGGCCACCCCGGAGGGACGGACGTCACTGAAACATAGACATCAATTATACTAATGCATATGGATTCATGGCAGCGGAAGACTTATTAAAAAAAAAAAAATTTTTTCATATGCATTTAGTTTACTTATCATGGCATGTGAATCAAAGCATACTGAACATTATCATCATATCATCATTATTCTAACATGAGTAAAATATCATAAGTGTATGAAATACTAGCTGAAATCATCAGCATAAGCATAGGTCCAACATTGTTCACATGCATAACTTAGATAATTCAAAGAAACTTAAATAGATCTATCCACCAGCACTTCCACACACATCTTCCTTGCCTTTCCTGCTCTGCTCCCCTTAAACAATCCATTCCTTGCCTTTATCTGCAGTACAAGGAAAACGTGTAGCTATAAGCCAAAGGCTTAGTGAGATCCTTGCCTACCCATAAATCCGAAGAAACACATAACATAACATGTAGAAAACATAGCATAGCATAACATAGCATGGAGAGTCATAACATAGAACATATCTTATCATGTAAAAATCATAACAACTCATAGCGTCACATGAGGGAAAGCAGAACATAATATATCATATCACATAAGGAGCATAACATATCAAAGTCTATCATGTGAAGGTATATCATGATTCATATCACATTCTTTAAGCACATATCATGAAGCCTATCATATCATGTAAACATGTATCATAACTCATACCTGTTCATAAGGGTGCATAAACATAATTTCATAAATATGTGCATGTAGATGCAATATGTATATTTTTAAAACATGTATCATGGAATGCACATATGCATCATGGAATGCACATATGCATCATGCTTCTTTCAAAACATATAGTATACATACTTGAATATCATGTTGGTTGCTACTCGGAAAACCTATAGGTTCCACTGTACAAAAATTTTGTACAAAGGTCTGAACCTTTTCCTAGCTACCATGTGTTCTTTTAAATTAAATTTTGGATCGCCTGCGGAACTTAACACGTTTGATCCAAAACTTAATCTATTTGTTCTTTTAGGTTTTGACTTGGATCTCCTGCGGAACTTAACACGTTCGACCCAAGTCTCCTTAAGTTATTAATTCCATTAAATATTAATTTCCATAAAAGGTTCCCAGTACTGACGTGGCGAGGCACATGACCTTCTTGGATATGGGAGCAACCACCACCGACTAGACAAAACCTTTAATAGAAAGCTAATATTTAATTTCCTAAAATAACTTTAGGTTAACCAAAGAGAACAATCAAATCACAAGGAAAAGAAAGAAACAAAAGAACACAACTTCGAAAAAACATATTTGAAATTCTAGAACGTAAGCCTCTTGTATTTGGTATTATTTCCATAAATAACTAGCATGATGCGGAAATAAAATTTACTAGTTATACCTTGTAGAAAAACCTCTTGATCTTCTACCGTATTCCTCTTCTAACTTCGGACGTTGTGTGGGCAACGATCTTCCGAGATGAGAAACCACCAACCACCTTCTTCTCCTCCAAGCAAGGTTCGGCCACAAAGGAAAAACTTCACCAAGGAGAAAAACCAAAATACTAACCAAGCTCCAAGAGATGCTAGCTTCCTCTCCTTCTTCTTCTTCTTCTCCTAGTAGTATCCGGCCACCACAAGAGCTCCAAGGGAGAGGGAGAGGTTCGGCCACCACAAGAGGAAGAGAAGGAGATGATGGCCGGCCACACCAAGGAACAAAAGAGGGAGAGAAATAATAGATGTTGTGTCTTGTGAAGGCACCCTCATCCCTTCTTTTATATTCCTTGGCCTAGGCAAATTAGGAAATTTAATTACAATAAAATTTCCTTAATTTTCCTTGACATGAATTAATTGAGAAAAATAAAATAAAATTTCCCAATCAACTTGTAATGGCCGGCCACAATCAAAAGGAGCAAATTAGGAGAGTTTCAATCAACAAATTAAAACTTCCTAATTTGTTTCCGGAAATTTTAAAAAATAAAATTTATCTTTAAAATCTCTTCATGGTTAATAAAAGGAAATTTCTATAACTTTAATTTTATTAACATGTGAATAATTTTAAAGAGAAAATAAAACATCTCTCCAATCTACAAATAAGGAAAGAGATCTAATCTCTTTCTTTAATCTTTTGTAGATCTTTTACAAGAGAGATATTTTAATTTTAATTCTCTTTAAATTATATCTTCCACATAATAATAAAAATTAAAATTAAATTTCTTTTTAATTTAATTTGGCGGCCTACTAGCTTGGGTTCAAGCTAGGGCCACCCACAGGCCGGCCTAGCTTGAACCCAAGCTAGCTTGGCCGGCCCCTATTGGGTGGGTATAGAAGGTGGGTATAGGTGGGTATAGAACTCTATAAATAAGAGGCTACGATAGGGACCGAGAGGAGGAATTGGTTTTGGTCTCCGGATAAAATTAAGCATCCCGTGTTCGCCCGAACACACAACTTAATTTTATCAATGATAATTCATTCCACTAGAGAACTATCATTGAACTACCGCACCAATCCCAAATTACATTTTGGGCTCCTTCTTATTATGAGTGTGTTAGTCTCCTGGTGTTTAAGATATCAAATGTCCACTAATTAAGTGAGTTACTGACAACTCATTTAATTAATATCTAAGTCCAAGAGTAGTACCACTCAACCTTATTATCATGTCGGACTAAGTCCACCTGCAGGGTTTAACATGACAATCTTTATGAGCTCCTCTTGAGGACATTATCAACCTAGTATCTCTAGGACACAGTTTCCTTCTATAATCAACAACACACACTATAAGTGATACCATTTCCCAACTTATCGGGTTTATTGATTCAACGAACTAAATCTCACCCATTGATAAATTAAAGAAATAAATATCAAGTATATGTGCTTGTTATTACATTAGGATTAAGAGCACACACTTCCATAATAACCGAGGTCTTTGTTTCTTTATAAAGTCAGTATAAAAGAAACGACCTCAAATGGTCCTACTCAATACACTCTGAGTGTACTAGTATAATTATATAGTCAAGATAAACTAATACCTAATTACACTACGACCTTCCAATGGTTTGTTCCTTTCCATCATGGTCGTGAGCTACTGTTTATAATTTATAAGGTACTGATAACATGATCTTCTGTGTGTGACACCACACACCATGTCATCTACAATATAAATTAATTTGAACAACTACATTTATCATAAATGTAGACATTTGACCAATGTGATTCTTATTTCTAGATAAATGTTTATACCAAAAGCTAGGCTTTTAGTATACACTCCAACAATCTCCCACTTATACTAAAAGACTAAGCTGCTATATCTGCTGCCATACATCTGATTCCTAACCCTTCAACATGCCCATCAAAAGCTCTTGCCTTAAGGACCTTAGTGGAAGGATCAATAGGTCATCACCTGATGCAATCTAGGCGGCAACAACTTCTCCTCGTTTATACGATTTCTCGTATTGGGTGGTACTTGCGCTCTATTGTGTTTACTTGCCTTATAGACTTATGGTTTCTTCGAGTTTGCTACTGCACCAACATTATTACAATAAATTGTAATAATTTTTGGACAAACCAGAAATCATATCTAAGTCTATCTTGAGGTTATTGAGTCATACAGATTTTAATGGCTACCTCAGAGGCTTGTCATATACTAAGCTTCTATGGTGGAGTCCAGAAAAACACCTATGCTTATCACTCTTCCATAGTTATGACTTTACCTCCTAAAATAAACACAAAACCCTGAGGTTGACTTATTATTATCCCTATCCGATTGGAGGTCAAAATCCATACAACCCATAGGAACCAAATTAACTGCCTTGTAAGCTAGCATATAATCTTTAGTGCCTCTAAGGTACTTTAATATATGCTTTACTGCAGTCCAATGTCCTTGTCTAGGGTTACTTTGATATCTGCTAACTATGCTCTTGGCAAAACAGATTTCTGATCTCGTGCATAGCATACATTAGGTTGTCTAACTGCCGAAGCATAAAGAACTGCCTACATGTCCTCAATCTCCTTTAATGTCATCGGAGACATCTCTTTAGATAAAGACACTCCATGCTTAAAAGGTAAGAAACCTTTTGAGGAGTTTTGCATGCTTAAAACGAGCAAGGATTTTTCCGATGTATCAAGCTTGGAATAAATATATTTTTTCTTGTGATCCCTTATTACTTTGATCTTAAAAATATATACATTCTCCCAAGTCCTTTATATCGAATTATTTGGACAACCATACCCCTACTTCTGACAACATTTTGATATTATTTCCAACTACCAAAAATGTTATCTACGTGTAGTACAAGAAATACCACCACGTTTCCATCACATCTTTTGTATACACAAAACTTTATCCGTTTACTCAATAAATCCATAGGTGTGGATTACTTTGATAAACTGGATGTTCCAAGACCTTGAAGCTTTGTATCAGTCCATAGACTGATTGAGCTTGCACACAAGATGCTCTTAGCACTTTGCAATGAACCCTTCTGGTTGCTTTATATGGATGCTTTCATCAAGACTTCCATTAAGGAATGCTGTCTTGACATCCACTTGCCAAATAGATAAAAGAATCCGGATAGACTTAAGCATGGCTACCAGTGAAAAAGTTTCCTTTTTCATCAAGCCTTGCTTTGAAAGTTACTACCTTCCTTTCTATCCCTCTTTTCCTATTATAGACCTTTTTACACCCAAAGGCTTTTACACCATTTGGTGGTTCTACAAGCTTCCAGATTTTATTAGAATACATATATTCTAATTCTGTTATTCATTACTCTTTGCCAAGATGTTGCATCTTTATCTTGGAGTATTTCGTCATATGTCCGGAGATCAGGTTCATGTCCTCCAGGGATCGAGTTCAAAAACTCTCCCAAAACATGAATCTTTTTAGGTTGTCAAACAACCCTCCCACTACGACAAGACACTTTCTACAATTGTGTATCATATGTGATACGTGTTGCAGTTTCCTTGTGGTATCTCATCTTGTACAGTTGGTACTAGATTAGACATGTCTTTTATTATTTCCTTAAGAACAAATTTTCTTATGGGCACATGGTTTATTACATAGTCCTTTTCTAAAAATCGATCATTGATGCTAACAATAACCTTCTGATTTTTAAGACTATAAGCCTACTTTCATTTCACTAGGATAACCCACAAACAAGTGAATTCCTATCCAACTTATCATTGTCTCTCTTCTGCATATGTGCTGGACTACCCGAATCCGAATATGCTTCGAAATAGGCTTACGCCTATTCAGCAGTTCTATATGAGTAGAGAGTTCTGACTTTAGAAGGTACTATGTTCACTTCCGTTTCCAGAGTATATCCTTAAAATGAATTTGGTAAAATAACTCATCATCAATCTACTTATTTCCATAAGAGTCCTATACCTTCTTTCTACTACACCATTCTGTAGAGGTGTACCAGGTGCAGTTAGTTTGGATTGAATCCCTACTTCTGATAAGTGACTCCTAAATTCTCCCAAGAGGTACTTGCCACTATGATCTCACCATAGTGTCTTTTTACTTTGTTATTTCTCCACATCAGCCTAGTACTCTTTGAACTAATCAAAGTACTTAGTCTTGCGGTACATTAAGTAAATTTATTTATATCTTGAATAGTTGTCTATAAAATAGACGAAATATTCAATACTACCTCTTGTCTGGATAGTCATAGGATCACACAAATCAGAATGAACCAATTTCAACATATCTTTGACTCCATACCTCTTAGACTTGAAAGCTTCTTGGTTATTTTTCCTTCCAAGTAAGACTCGCAGGTTGGAAAGATTTCCACTACTAATGAACCCAAAAGTTCATCAACTACCAATGAATCATACTCAAGTTAATATAACCTAGCCTTAGATGCCAAAGATATAATTGGTTCATTTCCGAAGGTTACTTTCTCTTAAAGTTAGAAGATGTGTTACTAATTTCCATTTGTTGCATCGTGAGAGTTATTGGATTTATAAATTGTCAACCAACGTACCAAAACAGATAACTTCCCTCTTTTTCTTAATAACAACTTTGTTATTAAAAGAGGCAGAATATCAAGTTCTTTGAATAGTTTAGAAACTGAAAAACTAGTTCTTTCTAAACTTGGTGCGTAAAGACAATTACTCAAAAATCCATGTTTTATTCTTATCAAAAGATAAACATCTCCCACTGCAACAGCTACCATTTTTACAGTAGTGCCCATGTGGACGGTGTTTTAATTTTCATTTATTTGTCGGGTTTCCTGGAACCCTGCAATGAATTGCAGACATGATTAATGACATCTTGTATCTACACTCCAGGTTCTGGTAGATAACACCACTAGACATGTTTCAACTAATGAATTAAATACACCTAAATTGTTCTTAGTTCTTAGAAGACAGTCTACCTTAATGTCCAAGTCCTATTTTCCAATCATTACAATTGGGACTACTAAGTCTTTTGTATAGTATGACTACTAGGGAATTGACAAATATTTAAATCCTAAGAATCACAAAAAATATTTGGTCAAGATCAACTCCTTAAAAATCCCCATGAATTTTGTATGCCACGTTAGTGTGGACGTATACAAAATCAAAGAGGAGATTTTATCCATTAATTTTATTATCTTGTCAACTTTACTTTATGACAAATAAAATTAATAGTTGATCTGTCTTTGATCAAATATTTGGTCAAAAACTTTTGAATTTAAAAAATATTGATTCCTCAAACAATATTATTTAAATTCACCAACACCTCAAACACCGTGAATTTTGCATGCCACGTTAGTGTGGACGTATACAAATTCAACATTTGTAAAAGGAGGGTTTTAACCCATTAATTTTATTATCTTGTCAACCTAACTTTTTGACAAATAAAATTAATAGTTGGTATCATTTGGTCACACAAATAATAGCAGTGACTCCGATGGGGAGGATACTATTAAATGTGTCTAAGTGTATACCATTACTTGACACTAAGTCCATTAATAAGATTATGCCCCTTCCGTTGGGGAAGATCACACGCTCTTAATTAACTTCCTATAGTCATCCAAAAATGGAAGTCTGTTCTAGTGATCCACAAACAAGCTCATCCGTTATGGAGGAAGACACTCAGAGCCAACGCGCAAGCTTGTTTGCATCACTTACAAACCAGTAATGGAGACCATGGGATTTACTTAAAAATCCCTCTCCCACTTAGTTATTTATAAATGAGGAATTTTAACTATGCTAGCCTACTAAATATGTAAACCAACATGCACACACAGCACAATATAAAAGCAATAAATAGAAAATCTAATTTTCAACTATTATGGCTTTTATCTCTAGTTGTCCTCCGTGTGTTGTCATCCCAAGCTGCTGCCATATTTGGCCACCGCCACCGGGTCTAGCTGTCGCATCCATCTTGCTCCTAGTTCCGCTGCGCCTCTGGTCCTCAGAAGGTTCCACGCTTTGCAAGATTCGATCCGCGACATAAATAGAATTTTACATTTTTGATCCTATATTCCATAAAAGGAATGTACATGTATCTAGATCAAAAATAAAATCCTAATAAAACTAAATACGCTGTATTTTATAATACAATCATGCACACACAATAAAATGCCCTTGACATGTCCAAGGGTCCAATCACACACATAATAACTATAAGCCATAATAGTTGGATCCTGCATCCACAAAGTTAGCACATCCTACTATTATCCTGCCTAACATATGTATGACATGTGCATAATTAAACTAATACCAAATACACAGAGGCAAAACTCTAGCTCTGATTCCAATTGTTGGTTGCTACTCGGAAAACCTATAAGTTCCACTGTACAAAAATTTTGTACAAAGGTCTGAGCCTTTTCCTAGCTACCATGTGTTCTTTTAAATTAAATTTTGGATCGCCTGCGGAACTTAACACGTTTGATCCAAAACTTAATCTATTTGTTCTTTTAGGTTTTGACTTGGATCTCCTGCGGAACTTAACACGTTCGACCCAAGTCTCCTTAAGTTATTAATTCCATTAAATATTAATTTCCATAAAAGGTTCCCAGTACTGACGTGGCGAGGCACATGGCCTTCTTGGATATGGGAGCAACCACCACCGACTAGACAAAACCTTTAATAGAAAGCTAATATTTAATTTCCTAAAATAACTTTAGGTTAACCAAAGAGAACAATCAAATCACAAGGAAAAAAAAGAAACAAAAGAACACAACTTCGAAAAAACATATTCAAAATTCTAGAACGTAAGCCTCTTGTATTTGGTATTATTTCCATAAATAACTAGCATGATGCGAAAATAAAATTTACTAGTTATACCTTGTAGAAAAACCTCTTGATCTTCTACCGTATTCCTCTTCTAACCTCGGACGTTGTGTGGGCAACGATCTTCCGAGATGAGAAACCACCAACCACCTTCTTCTCCTCCAAGCAAGGTTCGGCCACAAAGGAAAAACTTCACCAAGGAGAAAAACCAAAATACTAACCAAGCTCCAAGAGATGCTAGCTTCCTCTCCTTCTTCTTCTTCTTCTCCTAGTAGTATCCGGCCACCACAAGAGCTCCAAGGGAGAGGGAGAGGTTCGGCCACCACAAGAGGAAGAGAAGGAGATGATGGCCGGCCACACCAAGGAACAAAAGAGGGAGAGAAATAATAGATGTTGTGTCTTGTGAAGGCACCCTCACCCCTTCTTTTATATTCCTTGGCCTAGGCAAATTAGGAAATTTAATTACAATAAAATTTCCTTAATTTTCCTTGACATGAATTAATTGAGAAAAATAAAATAAAATTTCCCAATCAACTTGTAATGGCCGGCCACAATCAAAAGGAGCAAATTAGGAGAGTTTCAATCAACAAATTAAAACTTCCTAATTTGTTTCCGGAAATTTTAAAAAATAAAATTTATCTTTAAAATCTCTTCATGGTTAATAAAAGGAAATTTCTATAACTTTAATTTTATTAACATGTGAATAATTTTAAAGAGAAAATAAAACATCTCTCCAATCTACAAATAAGGAAAGAGATCTAATCTCTTTCTTTAATCTTTTGTAGATCTTTTACAAGAGAGATATTTTAATTTTAATTCTCTTTAAATTATATCTTCCACATAATAATAAAAATTAAAATTAAATTTCTTTTTTAATTTAATTTGGCCGGCCCCCACTAGCTTGGGTTCAAGCTAGGGCCGGCCACCCAAAATCATACCTAGGCCGACCCTAGCTTGGTTCCCAAGCTAGCTTGGCCGGCCCCTTATTGGTGGGTATAGAAGGTGGGTATAGGTGGGTATAGAACTCTATAAATAAGAGGCTACGATAGGGACCGAGAGGAGGAATTGGTTTTGGTCTCCCGATAAAATTAAGCATCCCGTGTTCGCCCCGAACACACAACTTAATTTTATCAATGATAATTCATTCCACTAGAGAACTATCATTGAACTACCGCACCAATCCCAAATTACATTTTTGGGCTCCTTCTTATTATGAGTGTGTTAGTCTCCCTGTGTTTAAGATATCAAATGTCCACTAATTAAGTGAGTTACTGACAACTCATTTAATTAATATCTAAGTCCAAGAGTAGTACCACTCAACCTTATTATCATGTCGGACTAAGTCCACCTGCAGGGTTTAACATGACAATCTTTATGAGCTCCTCTTGAGGACATTATCAACCTAGTATCTCTAGGACACAGTTTCCTTCTATAATCAACAACACACACTATAAGTGATACCATTTCCCAACTTATCGGGTTTATTGATTCAACGAACTAAATCTCACCCATTGATAAATTAAAGAAATAAATATCAAGTATATGTGCTTGTTATTACATTAGGATTAAGAGCACACACTTCCATAATAACCGAGGTCTTTGTTTCTTTATAAAGTCAGTATAAAAGAAACGACCTCAAATGGTCCTACTCAATACACTCTGAGTGTACTAGTGTAATTATATAGTCAAGATAAACTAATACCTAATTACACTACGACCTTCCAATGGTTTGTTCCTTTCCATCATGGTCGTGAGCTACTGTTTATAATTTATAAGGTACTGATAACATGATCTTCTGTGTGTGACACCACACACCATGTCATCTACAATATAAATTAATTTGAACAACTACATTTATCATAAATGTAGACATTTGACCAATGTGATTCTTATTTCTAGATAAATGTTTATACCAAAAGCTAGGCTTTAGTATACACTCAACAATCTCCCACTTATACTAAGCTGCTATATCTGCTGCCATACATCTGATTCCTAACCCTTCAACATGCCCATCAAAAGCTCTTGCCTTAAGGACCTTAGTGGAAGGATCAATAGGTCATCACCTGATGCAATCTAGGCGGCAACAACTTCTCCTCGTTTATACGATTTCTCGTATTGGGTGGTACTTGCGCTCTATTGTGTTTACTTGCCTTATAGACTTATGGTTTCTTCGAGTTTGCTACTGCACCAACATTATTACAATAAATTGTAATAATTTTTGGACAAACCAGAAATCATATCTAAGTCTATCTTGAGGTTATTGAGTCATACAGATTTTAATGGCTACCTCAGAGGCTTGCCATATACTAAGCTTCTATGGTGGAGTCCAGAAAAACACCTATGCTTATCACTCTTCCATAGTTATGACTTTACCTCCTAAAATAAACACAAAACCCTGAGGTTGACTTATTATTATCCCTATCCGATTGGAGGTCAAAATCCATACAACCCATAGGAACCAAATTAACTGCCTTGTAAGCTAGCATATAATCTTTAGTGCCTCTAAGGTACTTTAATATATGCTTTACTGCAGTCCAATGTCCTTGTCTAGGGTTACTTTGATATCTGCTAACTATGCTCTTGGCAAAACAGATTTCTGATCTCGTGCATAGCATACATTAGGTTGTCTAACTGCCGAAGCATAAAGAACTGCCTACATGTCCTCAATCTCCTTTAATGTCATCGGAGACATCTCTTTAGATAAAGACACTCCATGCTTAAAAGGTAAGAAACCTTTGAGGAGTTTTGCATGCTTAAAAGAGCAAGGATTTTCCGATGTATCAAGCTTGGAATAAATATATTTTTCTTGTGATCCCTTATTACTTTGATCTTAAAAATATATACATTCTCCCAAGTCCTTTATATCGAATTATTTGGACAACCATACCCTACTTCGACAACATTTTGATATTATTTCCAACTACCAAAATGTTATCTACGTGTAGTACAAGAAATACCACCACGTTTCCATCACATCTTTTGTATACACAAAACTTTATCCGTTTACTCAATAAATCCATAGGTGTGGATTACTTTGATAAACCGGATGTTCCAAGACCTTGAAGCTTTGTATCAGACATGATTGAGCTTGCACACAAGATGCTCTTAGCACTTTGCAATGAACCTTTCGTTGCTTTATATGGATGCTTTCATCAAGACTTCCATTAAGGAATGCTGTCTTGACATCCACTTGCCAAATAGATAAAAGAATCCGGATAGACTTAAGCATGGCTACCAGTGAAAAAGTTTCTTTTTCATCAAGCCTTGCTTTGAAAGTTACTACCTTCCTTTCTATCCCTCTTTTCCTATTATAGACCTTTTTACACCCAAAGGCTTTTACACCATTTGGTGGTTCTACAAGCTTCCAGATTTTATTAGAATACATATATTCTAATTCTGTTATTCATTACTCTTTGCCAAGATGTTGCATCTTTATCTTGGAGTATTTCGTCATATGTCCGGAGATCAGGTTCATGTCCTCCAGGGATCGAGTTCAAAAACTCTCCCAAAACATGAATCTTTTTAGGTTGTCAAACAACCCTCCCACTACGACAAGACACTTTCTACAATTGTGTATCATATGTGATACGTGTTGCAGTTTCCTTGTGGTATCTCATCTTGTACAGTTGGTACTAGATTAGACATGTCTTTTATTATTTCCTTAAGAACAAATTTTCTTATGGGCACATGGTTTATTACATAGTCCTTTTCTAAAAATCGATCATTGATGCTAACAATAACCTTCTGATTTTAAGACTATAAGCCTACTTTCATTTCACTAGGATAACCCACAAACAAGTGAATTCCTATCCAACTTATCATTGTCTCTCTTCAGCATATGTGCTGGACTACCCGAATCCGAATATGCTTCAAATAGGCTACGCCTATTCAGCAATTCTATATGAGTAGAGAGTTCGACTTTAGAAGGTACTATGTTCACTTCCGTTTCCAGAGTATATCCTTAAAATGAATTTGGTAAAATAACTCATCATCAATCTACTTATTTCCATAAGAGTCCTATACCTTCTTTCTACTACACCATTCCGTAGAGGTGTACCAGTGCATTAGTTTGGATTGAATCCCTACTTCTGATAAGTGACTCCTAAATTCTCCCAAGAGGTACTTGCCACTATGATCTCACCATAGTGTCTTTTTACTTTGTTATTTCTCCACATCAGCCTAGTACTCTTTGAACTAATCAAAGTACTTAGTCTTGTGGCACATTAAGTAAATTTATTTATATCTTGAATAGTTGTCTATAAAATAGACGAAATATTCAATACTACCTCTTGTCTGGATAGTCATAGGATCACACAAATCAGAATGAACCAATTTCAACATATCTTTGACTCCATACCTCTTAGACTTGAAAGCTTCTTGGTTATTTTTCCTTTCAAGTAAGACTCGTATGTTGGAAAGATTTTCACTACTAATGAACCCAAAAGTTCATCAGCTACCAATGAATCATACTCAAGTTAATATAACCTAGCCTTAGATGCCAAAGATATAATTGGTTCATTTCCGAAGGTTACTTTCTCTTAAAGTTAGAAGATGTGTTACTAATTTCCATTTGTTGCATCGTGAGAGTTATTGGATTTATAAATTGCCAACCAACGTACCAGAATAGATAACTTCCCTCTTTTTCTTAATAACAACTTTGTTATTAAAAGAGGCAGAATATCAAGTTCTTTGAATAGTTTAGAAACTGAAAACTAGTTCTTTCTAAACTTGGTGCGTAAAGACAATTACTCAAAAATCCATGTTTTATTCTTATCAAAAGATAAACATCTCCCACTGCAACAGCTACCACTTTTACAGTAGTGCCCATGTGGACGGTGTTTTAATTTTCATTTATTTGTCGGGTTTCCTGGAACCCTGCAATGAATTGCAGACATGATTAATGACATCTTGTATCTACACTCCAGGTTCTGGTAGATAACACCACTAGACATGTTTCAACTAATGAATTAAATACACCTAAATTGTTCTTAGTTCTTAGAAGACAGTCTACCTTAATGTCCAAGTCCTATTTTCCAATCATTACAATTGGGACTACTAAGTCTTTTGTATAGTATGACTACTAGGGAATTGACAAATATTTAAATCCTAAGAATCACAAAAAATATTTGGTCAAGATCAACTCCTTAAAAATCCCCATGAATTTTGTATGCCACGTTAGTGTGGACGTATACAAAATCAAAGAGGAGATTTTATCCATTAATTTTATTATCTTGTCAACTTTACTTTATGACAAATAAAATTAATAGTTGATCTGTCTTTGATCAAATATTTGGTCAGAACTTTTGAATTTAAAAACTATTGATTCCCCAAACAATATTATTTAAATTCACCAACACCTCAAACACCGTGAATTTTGCATGCCACGTTAGTGTGGACGTATACAAATTCAACATTTGTAAAAGGAGGGTTTTAACCCATTAATTTTATTATCTTGTCAACCTAACTTTTTGACAAATAAAATTAATAGTTGGTATCATTTGGTCACACAAATAATAGCAGTGACTCCGATGGGGAGGATACTATTAAATGTGTCTAAGTGTATACCATTACTTGACACTAAGTCCATTAATAAGATTATGCCCCTTCCGTTGGGGAAGATCACACGCTCTTAATTAACTTCCTATAGTCATCCAAAATGGAAGTCTGTTCTAGTGATCCACAAACAAGCTCATCCGTTATGGAGGAAGACACTCGAGCCAACGCCAAGCTTGTTTGCATCACTTACAAACCAGTAATGGAGACCATGGGATTTACTTAAAATCCCTCCCACTTAGTTATTTATAAATGAGGAATTTTAACTATGCTAGCCTACTAAATATGTAACCAACATGCACACACAGACAATATAAAAGCAATAAATAGAAAATCTAATTTTCAACTATTATGGCTTTTATCTCTAGTTGTCCTCCGTGTGTTGTCATCCCAAGTCGCTGCCATATTTGGCCACCGCCACCGGGTCTAGCTTTCGCATCCATCTTGTTCCTTAGAAGGTTCCACGCTTTGCAAGATTCGATCCATGACATAAATAGAATTTTACATTTTGATCCTATATTCCATAAAAGGAATGTACATGTATCTAGATCAAAAATAAAATCCTAATAAAACTAAATACAGCCCGTATTTTATAATACAATCATGCACACACAATAAAATGCCCTTGACATGTCCAAGGGTCCAATCACACACATAATAACTATAAGCCATAATAGTTGGATCCTGATCCACAAAGTTAGCACATCCTACTATTATCCCGCCTAACATATGTATGACATGTGCATAATTAAACTAATACCAAATACACAGAGGCAAAACTCTAGCTCGATTCCAATTGTTGGTTGCTACTCGGAAACCTATAAGTTCCACTGCATAAAAATTTTGTACAAAGGTCCGAGCCTTTTCCTAGCTACCATGTGTTCTTTTAAATTAAATTTTGGATCGCTTGAACTTAACACGCTTGATCCAAAACTTAATCTATTTGTTCTTTAGGTTTTGACTTGGATCTCTGCGGAACTTAACACGTTCGACCCAAGTCTCCTTAAGTTATTAATTCCATTAAATATTAATTTCCATAAAGGTTCCCAGTACTGACGTGGCGAGGCACATGGCCTTCTTGGATATGGGAGCAACCACCACCGACTAGACAAAACCTTTAATAGAAAGCTAATATTTAATTTCCTAAAATAACTTTAGGTTAACCAAAGAGAACAATCAAATCACAAGGAAAAAAAAGAAACAAAAGAACACAACTTCGAAAAAACATATTCGAAATTCTAGAACGTAAGCCTCTTGTATTTGGTATTATTTCCATAAATAACTAGCATGATGCGAAAATAAAATTTACTAGTTATACCTTGTAGAAAAACCTCTTGATCTTCTACCGTATTCCTCTTCTAACCTCGGACGTTGTGTGGGCAACGATCTTCCGAGATGAGAAACCACCAACCACCTTCTTCTCCTCCAAGCAAGGTTCGGCCACAAAGGAAAAACTTCACCAAGGAGAAAAACCAAAATACTAACCAAGCTCCAAGAGATGCTAGCTTCCTCTCCTTCTTCTTCTTCTTCTCCTAGTAGTATCCGGCCACCACAAGAGCTCCAAGGGAGAGGGAGAGGTTCGGCCACCACAAGAGGAAGAGAAGGAGATGATGGCCGGCCACACCAAGGAACAAAAGAGGGAGAGAAATAATAGATGTTGTGTCTCATGAAGGCACCCTCACCCCTTCTTTTATATTCCTTGGCCTAGGCAAATTAGGAAATTTAATTACAATAAAATTTCCTTAATTTTCCTTGACATGAATTAATTGAGAAAAATAAAATAAAATTTCCCAATCAACTTGTAATGGCCGGCCACAATCAAAAGGAGCAAATTAGGAGAGTTTCAATCAACAAATTAAAACTTCCTAATTTGTTTCCGGAAATTTTAAAAAATAAAATTTCTCTTTAAAAATCTCTTCATGGTTAATAAAAGGAAATTTCTATAACTTTAATTTTATTAACATGTGAATAATTTTAAAGAGAAAATAAAACATCTCTCCAATCTATAAATAAGGAAAGAGATCTAATCTCTTTCTTTAATCTTTTGTAGATCTTTTACAAGAGAGATATTTTAATTTTAATTCTCTTTAAATTATATCTTCCACATAATAATAAAAATTAAAATTAAATTTCTTTTTTAATTTAATTTGGCCGGCCCCACTAGCTTGGGTTCAAGCTAGGGCCGGCCACCCAAAATCATACCTAGGCCGGCCCTAGCTTGGTTCCCAAGCTAGCTTGGCCGGCCCCTTATTGGTGGGTATAGAAGGTGGGTATAGGTGGGTATAGAACTCTATAAATAAGAGGCTACGATAGGGATCGAGAGGAGGAATTGGTTTTGGTCTCCCGATAAAATTAAGCATCCCGTGTTCGCCCCGAACACACAACTTAATTTTATCAATGATAATTCATTCCACTAGAGAACTATCATTGAACTACCGCACCAATCCCAAATTACATTTTTTGGGCTCCTTCTTATTATGAGTGTGTTAGTCTCCTGTGTTTAAGATATCAAATGTCCACTAATTAAGTGAGTTAACGACAACTCATTTAATTAATATCTAAGTCCAAGAGTAGTACCACTCAACCTTATTATCATGTGGGACTAAGTCCACCTGCAAGGTTTAACATGACAATCTTTATGAGCTCCTCTTGAGGACATTATCAACCTAGTATCTCTAGGACACAGTTTCCTTCTATAATCAACAACACACACTATAAGTGATACCATTTCCCAACTTATCGGGTTTATTGATTCAACGAACTAAATCTCACCCATTGATAAATTAAAGAAATAAATATCAAGTATATGTGCTTGTTATTACATTAGGATTAAGAGCACACACTTCCATAATAACCGAGGTCTTTGTTTCTTTATAAAGTCAGTATAAAAGAAACGACCTCAAATGGTCCTACTCAATACACTCTGAGTGTACTAGTGTAATTATATAGTCAAGATAAACTAATACCTAATTACACTACGACCTTCCAATGGTTTGTTCCTTTCCATCATGGTCGTGAGCTACTGTTTATAATTTATAAGGTACTGATAACATGATCTTCTGTGTGTGACACCACACACCATGTCATCTACAATATAAATTAATTTGAACAACTACATTTATCATAAATGTAGACATTTGACCAATGTGATTCTTATTTCTAGATAAATGTTTATACCAAAAGCTAGGCTTTTAGTATACACTCCAACAATCTCCCACTTATACTAAAAGACTAAGCTGCTATATCTGCTGCCATACATCTGATTCCTAACCCTTCAACATGCCCATCAAAAGCTCTTGCCTTAAGGACCTTAGTGGAAGGATCAATAGGTCATCACCTGATGCAATCTAGGCGGCAACAACTTCTCCTCGTTTATACGATTTCTCGTATTGGGTGGTACTTGCGCTCTATTGTGTTTACTTGCCTTATAGACTTATGGTTTCTTCGAGTTTGCTACTGCACCAACATTATTACAATAAATTGTAATAATTTTTGGACAAACCAGAAATCATATCTAAGTCTATCTTGAGGTTATTGAGTCATACAGATTTTAATGGCTACCTCAGAGGCTTGCCATATACTAAGCTTCTATGGTGGAGTCCAGAAAAACACCTATGCTTATCACTCTTCCATAGTTATGACTTTACCTCCTAAAATAAACACAAAACCCTGAGGTTGACTTATTATTATCCCTATCCGATTGGAGGTCAAAATCCATACAACCCATAGGAACCAAATTAACTGCCTTGTAAGCTAGCATATAATCTTTAGTGCCTCTAAGGTACTTTAATATATGCTTTACTGCAGTCCAATGTCCTTGTCTAGGGTTACTTTGATATCTGCTAACTATGCTCTTGGCAAAACAGATTTCTGATCTCGTGCATAGCATACATTAGGTTGTCTAACTGCCGAAGCATAAAGAACTGCCTACATGTCCTCAATCTCCTTTAATGTCATCGGAGACATCTCTTTAGATAAAGACACTCCATGCTTAAAAGGTAAGAAACCTTTTGAGGAGTTTTGCATGCTTAAAACGAGCAAGGATTTTTCCGATGTATCAAGCTTGGAATAAATATATTTTTTCTTGTGATCCCTTATTACTTTGATCTTAAAAAATATATACATTCTCCCAAGTCCTTTATATCGAATTATTTGGACAACCATACCCCTACTTCTGACAACATTTTGATATTATTTCCAACTACCAAAAATGTTATCTACGTGTAGTACAAGAAATACCACCACGTTTCCATCACATCTTTTGTATACACAAAACTTTATCCGTTTACTCAATAAATCCATAGGTGTGGATTACTTTGATAAACTGGATGTTCCAAGACCTTGAAGCTTTGTATCAGTCCATAGACTGATTGAGCTTGCACACAAGATGCTCTTAGCACTTTGCAATGAACCCTTCTGGTTGCTTTATATGGATGCTTTCATCAAGACTTCCATTAAGGAATGCTGTCTTGACATCCACTTGCCAAATAGATAAAAGAATCCGGATAGACTTAAGCATGGCTACCAGTGAAAAAGTTTCCTTTTTCATCAAGCCTTGCTTTGAAAGTTACTACCTTCCTTTCTATCCCTCTTTTCCTATTATAGACCTTTTTACACCCAAAGGCTTTTACACCATTTGGTGGTTCTACAAGCTTCCAGATTTTATTAGAATACATATATTCTAATTCTGTTATTCATTACTCTTTGCCAAGATGTTGCATCTTTATCTTGGAGTATTTCGTCATATGTCCGGAGATCAGGTTCATGTCCTCCAGGGATCGAGTTCAAAAACTCTCCCAAAACATGAATCTTTTTAGGTTGCCAAACAACCCTCCCACTACGACAAGACACTTTCTGCAATTGTGTATCATTTGTGATACGTGTTGCAGTTTCCTTGTGGTATCTCATCTTGTACAGTTGGTACTAGATTAGACATGTCTTTTATTATTTCCTTAAGAACAAATTTTCTTATGGGCACATGGTTTATTACATAGTCCTTTTCTAAAAATCGATCATTGATGCTAACAATAACCTTCTGATTTTTAAGACTATAAGCCTACTTTCATTTCACTAGGATAACCCACAAACAAGTGAATTCCTATCCAACTTATCATTGTCTCTCTTCTGCATATGTGCTGGACTACCCGAATCCGAATATGCTTCAAATAGGCTTACGCCTATTCAGCAGTTCTATATGAGTAGAGAGTTCGACTTTAGAAGGTACTATGTTCACTTCCGCTTCCAGAGTATATCCTTAAAATGAATTTGGTAAAATAACTCATCATCAATCTACTTATTTCCATAAGAGTCCTATACCTTCTTTCTACTACACCATTCTGTAGAGGTGTACCAGGTGCAGTTAGTTTGGATTGAATCCCTACTTCTGATAAGTGACTCCTAAATTCTCCCAAGAGGTACTTGCCACTATGATCTCACCATAGTGTCTTTTTACTTTGTTATTTCTCCACATCAGCCTAGTACTCTTTGAACTAATCAAAGTACTTAGTCTTGCGGTACATTAAGTAAATTTATTTATATCTTGAATAGTTGTCTATAAAATAGACGAAATATTCAATACTACCTCTTGTCTGGATAGTCATAGGATCACACAAATCAGAATGAACCAATTTCAACATATCTTTGACTCCATACCCCTTAGACTTGAAAGCTTCTTGGTTATTTTTCCTTCCAAGTAAGACTCGCAGGTTGGAAAGATTTTCACTACTAATGAACCCAAAAGTTCATCAGCTACCAATGAATCATACTCAAGTTAATATAACCTAGCCTTAGATGCCAAAGATATAATTGGTTCATTTCCGAAGGTTACTTTCTCTTAAAGTTAGAAGATGTGTTACTAATTTCCATTTGTTGCATCGTGAGAGTTATTGGATTTATAAATTGTCAACCAACGTACCAAAACAGATAACTTCCCTCTTTTTCTTAATAACAACTTTGTTATTAAAAGAGGCAGAATATCAAGTTCTTTGAATAGTTTAGAAACTGAAAAACTAGTTCTTTCTAAACTTGGTGCGTAAAGACAATTACTCAAAAATCCATGTTTTATTCTTATCAAAAGATAAACATCTCCCACTGCAACAGCTACCATTTTTACAGTAGTGCCCATGTGGACGGTGTTTTAATTTTCATTTATTTGTCGGGTTTCCTGGAACCCTGCAATGAATTGCAGACATGATTAATGACATCTTGTATCTACACTCCAGGTTCTGGTAGATAACACCACTAGACATGTTTCAACTAATGAATTAAATACACCTAAATTGTTCTTAGTTCTTAGAAGACAGTCTACCTTAATGTCCAAGTCCTATTTTCCAATCATTACAATTGGGACTACTAAGTCTTTTGTATAGTATGACTACTAGGGAATTGACAAATATTTAAATCCTAAGAATCACAAAAATATTTGGTCAAGATCAACTCCTTAAAATCCCATGAATTTTGTATGCCACGTTAGTGTGGACGTATACAAAATCAAAGAGGAGATTTTATCCATTAATTTTATTATCTTGTCAACTTTACTTTATGACAAATAAAATTAATAGTTGATCTGTCTTTGATCAAATATTTGGTCAAAAACTTTTGAATTTAAAAAATATTGATTCCTCAAACAATATTATTTAAATTCACCAACACCTCAAACACCGTGAATTTTGCATGCCACGTTAGTGTGGACGTATACAAATTCAACATTTGTAAAAGGAGGGTTTTAACCCATTAATTTTATTATCTTGTCAACCTAACTTTTTGACAAATAAAATTAATAGTTGGTATCATTTGGTCACACAAATAATAGCAGTGACTCCGATGGGGAGGATACTATTAAATGTGTCTAAGTGTATACCATTACTTGACACTAAGTCCATTAATAAGATTATGCCCCTTCCGTTGGGGAAGATCACACGCTCTTAATTAACTTCCTATAGTCATCCAAAAATGGAAGTCTATTCTAGTGATCCACAAACAAGCTCATCCGTTATGGAGGAAGGCACTCAGAGCCAACGCGCAAGCTTGTTTGCATCACTTACAAACCAGTAATGGAGATCATGGGATTTACTTAAAAATCCCTCTCCCACTTAGTTATTTATAAATGAGGAATTTTAACTATGCTAGCCTACTAAATATGTAAACCAACATGCACATGCACAATATAAAAGCAATAAATAGAAAATCTAATTTTCAACTATTATGGCTTTTATCTCTAGTTATCCTCCGTGTGTTGTCATCCCAAGCTGCTGCCATATTTGTGCTGTCGCATCCATCTTGCTCCTAGTTCCGCTGCGCCTCTGGTCCTCAGAAGGTTCCACGCTTTGCAAGATTCGATCCGCGACATAAATAGAATTTTACATTTTTGATCCTATATTCCATAAAAGGAATGTACATGTATCTAGATCAAAAATAAAATCCTAATAAAACTAAATACAGCTCCTGCTGTATTTTATAATACAATCATGCACACACAATAAAATGCCCTTGACATGTCCAAGGGTCCAATCACACACATAATAACTATAAGCCATAATAGTTGGATCCTGCATCCACAAAGTTAGCACATCCTACTATTATCCTGCCTAACATATGTATGACATGTGCATAATTAAACTAATACCAAATACACAGAGGCAAAACTCTAGCTCTGATTCCAATTGTTGGTTGCTACTCGGAAAACCTATAAGTTCCACTGTACAAAAATTTTGTACAAAGGTCTGAACCTTTTCCTAGCTACCATGTGTTCTTTTAAATTAAATTTTGGATCGCCTGCGGAACTTAACACGTTTGATCCAAAACTTAATCTATTTGTTCTTTTAGGTTTTGACTTGGATCTCCTGCGGAACTTAACACGTTCGACCCAAGTCTCCTTAAGTTATTAATTCCATTAAATATTAATTTCCATAAGGTTCCCGATCTTGACGTGGCGAGGCACATGGCCTTCTTGGATATGGGAGCAACCACCACCGACTAGACAAAACCTTTAATAGAAAGCTAATATTTAATTTCCTAAAATAACTTTAGGTTAACCAAAGAGAACAATCAAATCACAAGGAAAAAAAAGAAACAAAAGAACACAACTTCGAAAAAACATATTCGAAATTCTAGAACGTAAGCCTCTTGTATTTGGTATTATTTCCATAAATAACTAGCATGATGCGAAAATAAAATTTACTAGTTATACCTTGTAGAAAAACCTCTTGATCTTCTACCGTATTCCTCTTCTAACCTCGGACGTTGTGTGGGCAACGATCTTCCGAGATGAGAAACCACCAACCACCTTCTTCTCCTCCAAGCAAGGTTCGGCCATAAAGGAAAACTTCACCAAGGAGAAAAACCAAAATACTAACCAAGCTTCAAGAGATGCTAGCTTCCTCTCCTTCTTCTTCTTCTTCTCCTAGTAGTATCCGGCCACCTCAAGAGCTCCAAGGGAATAGAGATGTTCGGCCACTACAAGAGGAAGAGAGGGAGAGGTTGGCCGGCCACACCAAGGAACAAAAGAGGGAGAGAAATAATAGATGTTGTGTCTCATGAAGGCACCCTCACCCCTTCTTTTATATTCCTTGGCCTAGGCAAATTAGGAAATTTAATTACAATAAAATTTCCTTAATTTTCCTTGACATGAATTAATTGAGAAAAATAAAATAAAATTTCCCAATCAACTTGTAATGGCCGGCCACATCAAAAGGAGCAAATTAGGAGAGTTTCAATCAACAAATTAAAACTTCCTAATTTGTTTCCGGAAATTTTAAAAAATAAAATTTATCTTTAAAATCTCTTCATGGTTAATAAAAGGAAATTTCTATAACTTTAATTTTATTAACATGTGAATAATTTTAAAGAGAAAATAAAACATCTCCAATCTACAAATAAGGAAAGAGATTTAATCTCTTTCCTTAATCTTTTGTAGAAAATTATAAAAGAGATATTTTAATTTTTAATCTCTCTTTTAAATTATATCTTCCACATAAGAAAAACTTAAAATTAAAATTCTTTTTTATTTTAATAGGGTCGGCCACCTAAGCTTGGGTTCAAGCTAGGGCCGGCCACCCATGGACCAAGGCTTGGCCGGCCCTAGCTTGGTTCCCAAGCTATCTTGGCCGGCCACCTTTAGGTGGGTATAGAAGGTGGGTATAGGTGGGTATAGTACTCTATAATTAAGAGGCTACGATAGGGACCGAGAGGAGGAATTGGTTTTGGTCTCCCGATAAAATTAAGCATCCCGTGTTCGCCCCGAACACACAACTTAATTTTATCAATAATAATTCATTCCACTAGAGAACTATTATTGAACTACCGCACCAATCCCAAATTACATTTTTGGGCTCCTTCTTATTATGAGTGTGTTAGTCTGCCTGTGTTTAAGATATCGAATGTCCACTAATTAAGTGAGTTACTGACAACTCATTTAATTAATATCTAAGTCCAAGAGTAGTACCACTCAACCTTATTATCATGTCGGACTAAGTCCACTGCAGGGTTTAACATGACAATCTTTATGAGCTCCTCTTGAGGACATTATCAACCTAGTATCTCTAGGACACGGTTCCTTCTATAATCAACAACACACACTATAAGTGATACCATTTCCCAACTTATCGGGTTTATTGATTCAACGAACTAAATCTCACCCATTGATAAATTAAAGAAATAAATATCAAGTATATGTGCTTGTTATTACATTAGGATTAAGAGCACACACTTCCATAATAACCAGGTCTTTGTTTCTTTATAAAGTCAAGATAAAAGAAACGACCTCAAATGGTCCTACACTCTAAGTGTACTAGTGTAATTATATAGTCAAGATAAACTAATACCTAATTACACTACGACCTTCCAATGGTTTGTTCCTTTCCATCATGGTCGTGAGCTACTGTTTATAATTTATAAGGTACTGATAACATGATCTTCTGTGTGTGACACCACACACCATGTCATCTACAATATAAATTAATTTGAACAACTACATTTATCATAAATGTAGACATTTGACCAATGTGATTCTTATTTCTAGATAAATGTTTATACCAAAAGCTAGGCTTTTAGTATACACTCAACAACAATCTCCCACTTATACTAAAAGACTAAGCTGCTATATCTGCTGCCATACATCTGATTCCTAACCCTTCAACATGCCCATCAAAAGCTCTTGCCTTAAGGACCTTAGTGGAAGGATCAATAGGTCATCACCTGATGCAATCTAGGCGGCAACAACTTCTCCTCGTTTATACGATTTCTCGTATTGGGTGGTACTTGCGCTCTATTGTGTTTACTTGCCTTATAGACTTATGGTTTCTTCGAGTTTGCTACTGCACCAACATTATTACAATAAATTGTAATAATTTTTGGACAAACCAGAAATCATATCTAAGTCTATCTTGAGGTTATTGAGTCATACAGATTTTAATGGCTACCTCAGAGGCTTGCCATATACTAAGCTTCTATGGTGGAGTCCAGAAAAACACCTATGCTTATCACTCTTCCATAGTTATGACTTTACCTCCTAAAGTAATCACAAAATCCCGAGGTTGACTTATTATTATCCCTATCCGATTGGAGGTCAAAATCCATACAACCCATAGGAACCAAATTAATCGCCTTGTAAGCTAGCATATAATCTTTAGTGCCTCTAAGGTACTTTAATATATGCTTTATTGCAGTCCAATGTCCTTGTCTAGGGTTACTTTGATATCTGCTAACTATGCTCTTGGCAAAACAGATTTCGATCTCGTGCATAGCATACATTAGGTTGTCTAGCTGCAGAAAGAACCGCCTACATGTCCTCAATCTCCTTTAATGTCATCGGAGACATCTCTTTAGATAAAGACACTCCATGCTTAAAAGGTAAGAAACCTTTGAGGAGTTTTGCATGCTTAAAGCGAGCAAGGATTTTTCCGATGTATCAAGCTTGGAATAAATATATTTTTTCTTGTGATCCCTTATTACTTTGATCTTAAAAAATATATACATTCTCCCAAGTCCTTTATATCGAATTATTTGGACAACCATACCCCTACTTCTGACAACATTTTGATATTATTTCCAACTACCAAAAATGTTATCTACGTGTAGTACAAGAAATACCACCACGTTTCCATCACATCTTTTGTATACACAAAACTTTATCCGTTTACTCAATAAATCCATAGGTGTGGATTACTTTGATAAACTGGATGTTCCAAGACCTTGAAGCTTTGTATCAGTCCATAGACTGATTGAGCTTGCACACAAGATGCTCTTAGCACTTTGCAATGAACCCTTCTGGTTGCTTTATATGGATGCTTTCATCAAGACTTCCATTAAGGAATGCTGTCTTGACATCCACTTGCCAAATAGATAAAAGAATCCGGATAGACTTAAGCATGGCTACCAGTGAAAAAGTTTCCTTTTTCATCAAGCCTTGCTTTGAAAGTTACTACCTTCCTTTCTATCCCTCTTTTCCTATTATAGACCTTTTTACACCCAAAGGCTTTTACACCATTTGGTGGTTCTACAAGCTTCCAGATTTTATTAGAATACATATATTCTAATTCTGTTATTCATTACTCTTTGCCAAGATGTTGCATCTTTATCTTGGAGTGTTTCGTCATATGTCCGGAGATCAGGTTCATGTCCTCCAGGGATCGAGTCCAAAAACTCTCCCAAAACATGAATCTTTTTAGGTTGTCAAACAACCCTCCCACTACGACAAGACACTTTCTACAATTGTGTATCATATGTGATACGTGTTGCAGTTTCCTTGTGGTATCTCATCTTGTACAGTTGGTACTAGATTAGACATGTCTTTTATTATTTCCTTAAGAACAAATTTTCTTATGGGCACATGGTTTATTACATAGTCCTTTTCTAAAAATCGGTCATTGATGCTAACAATAACCTTCTGATTTTTAAGACTATAAGCCTACTTTCATTTCACTAGGATAACCCACAAACAAGTGAATTCCTATCCAACTTATCATTGTCTCTCTTCTGCATATGTGCTGGACTACCCGAATCCGAATATGCTTCGAAATAGGCTTACGCCTATTCAGCAGTTCTATATGAGTAGAGAGTTCTGACTTTAGAAGGTACTATGTTCACTTCCGTTTCCAGAGTATATCCTTAAAATGAATTTGGTAAAATAACTCATCATCAATCTACTTATTTCCATAAGAGTCCTATACCTTCTTTCTACTACACCATTCTGTAGAGGTGTACCAGGTGCAGTTAGTTTGGATTGAATCCCTACTTCTGATAAGTGACTCCTAAATTCTCCCAAGAGGTACTTGCCACTATGATCTCACCATAGTGTCTTTTTACTTTGTTATTTCTCCACATCAGCCTAGTACTCTTTGAACTAATCAAAGTACTTAGTCTTGCGGTACATTAAGTAAATTTATTTATATCTTGAATAGTTGTCTATAAAATAGACGAAATATTCAATACTACCTCTTGTCTGGATAGTCATAGGATCACACAAATCAGAATGAACCAATTTCAACATATCTTTGACTCCATACCTCTTAGACTTGAAAGCTTCTTGGTTATTTTTCCTTCCAAGTAAGACTCGCAGGTTGGAAAGATTTCCACTACTAATGAACCCAAAAGTTCATCAGCTACCAATGAATCATACTCAAGTTAATATAACCTAGCCTTAGATGCCAAAGATATAATTGGTTCATTTCCGAAGGTTACTTTCTCTTAAAGTTAGAAGATGTGTTACTAATTTCCATTTGTTGCATCGTGAGAGTTATTGGATTTATAAATTGTCAACCAACGTACCAAAACAGATAACTTCCCTCTTTTTCTTAATAACAACTTTGTTATTAAAAGAGGCAGAATATCAAGTTCTTTGAATAGTTTAGAAACTGAAAAACTAGTTCTTTCTAAACTTGGTGCGTAAAGACAATTACTCAAAAATCCATGTTTTATTCTTATCAAAAGATAAACATCTCCCACTGCAACAGCTACCATTTTTACAGTAGTGCCCATGTGGACGGTGTTTTAATTTTCATTTATTTGTCGGGTTTCCTGGAACCCTGCAATGAATTGCAGACATGATTAATGACATCTTGTATCTACACTCCAGGTTCTGGTAGATAACACCACTAGACATGTTTCAACTAATGAATTAAATACACCTAAATTGTTCTTAGTTCTTAGAAGACAGTCTACCTTAATGTCCAAGTCCTATTTTCCAATCATTACAATTGGGACTACTAAGTCTTTTGTATAGTATGACTACTAGGAATTGACAAATATTTAAATCCTAAGAATCACAAAAATATTTGGTCAAGATCAACTCCTTAAAATCCCCATGAATTTTGTATGCCACGTTAGTGTGGACGTATACAAAATCAAAGAGGAGATTTTATCCATTAATTTTATTATCTTGTCAACTTTACTTTATGACAAATAAAATTAATAGTTGATCTGTCTTTGATCAAATATTTGGTCAAAACTTTGAATTTAAAAATATTGATTCCTCAAACAATATTATTTAAATTCACCAACACCTCAAACACGTGAATTTTGCATGCCACGTTAGTGTGGACGTATACAAATTCAACATTTGTAAAGGAGGTTTAACCCATTAATTTTATTATCTTGTCAACCTAACTTTTTGACAAATAAAATTAATAGTTGGTATCATTTGGTCACACAAATAATAGCAGTGACTCAGATGGGGAGGATACTATTAAATGTGTCTAAGTGTATACCATTACTTGATACTTAGTCCATTAAATAGAATTGTGCCCCTTCAGTTGGAGAAGATCACACGCTCTTAATTAACTTCCTATAGTCATCCAAAAATGGAAGTCTGTTCTAGTGATCCACAAACAAGCTCATCCGTTATGGAGGAAGACACTCGAGCACGCAAACTTGTTTGCATCACTTACAAACCAGTAATGGAGACCATGGGATTTACAAAATCCCTCTCCCACTTAGTTTATAAATGAGGAATTTTAACTATGCTAGCCTACTAAATATGTAAACCAACATGCACACAATATAAAAGCAATAAATAGAAAATCTAATTTTCAACTATTATGGCTTTTATCTCTAGTTATCCTCCGTGTGTTGTCATCCCAAGCTGCTGCCATATTTGGCCACCGCTACCGGGTCCATCTTGCTCCTAGTTCCGCTGCGCCTCTGGTCCTCAGAAGGTTCCACGCTTTGCAAGATTCGATCCGCGACATAAATAGAATTTTACATTTTTGATCCTATATTCCATAAAAGGAATGTACATGTATCTAGATCAAAAATAAAATCCTAATAAAACTAAATACAGCTCCTGCTGTATTTTATAATACAATCATGCACACACAATAAAATGCCCTTGACATGTCCAAGGGTCCAATCACACACATAATAACTATAAGCCATAATAGTTGGATCCTGCATCCACAAAGTTAGCACATCCTACTATTATCCTGCCTAACATATGTATGACATGTGCATAATTAAACTAATACCAAATACACAGAGGCAAAACTCTAGCTCTGATTCCAATTGTTGGTTGCTACTCGGAAAACCTATAAGTTCCACTGTACAAAAATTTTGTACAAAGGTCTGAGCCTTTTCCTAGCTACCATGTGTTCTTTTAAATTAAATTTTGGATCGCCTGCGGAACTTAACACGTTTGATCCAAAACTTAATCTATTTGTTCTTTTAGGTTTTGACTTGGATCTCCTGCGGAACTTAACACGTTCGACCCAAGTCTCCTTAAGTTATTAATTCCATTAAATATTAATTTCCATAAAAGGTTCCCAGTACTGACGTGGCGAGGCACATGGCCTTCTTGGATATGGGAGCAACCACCACCGACTAGACAAAACCTTTAATAGAAAGCTAATATTTAATTTCCTAAAATAACTTTAGGTTAACCAAAGAGAACAATCAAATCACAAGGAAAAAAAAAACAAAAGAACACAACTTCGAAAAACATATTCAAAATTCTAGAACGTAAGCCTCTTGTATTTGGTATTATTTCCATAAATAACTAGCATGATGCGGAAATAAAATTTACTAGTTATACCTTGTAGAAAAACCTCTTGATCTTCTACCGTATTCCTCTTCTAACCTCGGACGTTGTGTGGGCAACGATCTTCCGAGATGAGAAACCACCAACCACCTTCTTCTCCTCCAAGCAAGGTTCGGCCACAAAGGAAAAACTTCACCAAGGAGAAAAACCAAAATACTAACCAAGCTCCAAGAGATGCTAGCTTCCTCTCCTTCTTCTTCTTCTTCTCCTAGTAGTATCCGGCCACCACAAGAGCTCCAAGGGAGAGGAGAGGTTCGGCCACCACAAGAGGAAGAGAAGGAGATGATGGCCGGCCACACCAAGGAACAAAAGAGGGAGAGAAATAATAGATGTTGTGTCTTGTGAAGGCACCCTCACCCCTTCTTTTATATTCCTTGGCCTAGGCAAATTAGGAAATTTAATTACAATAAAATTTCCTTAATTTTCCTTGACATGAATTAATTGAGAAAAATAAAATAAAATTTCCCAATCAACTTGTAATGGCTGGCCACAATCAAAAGGAGCAAATTAGGAGAGTTTCAATCAACAAATTAAAACTTCCTAATTTGTTTCCGGAAATTTTAAAAAATAAAATTTATCTTTAAAATCTCTTCATGGTTAATAAAGGAAATTTCTATAACTTTAATTTTATTAACATGTGAATAATTTTAAAGAAAATAAAACATCTCTCCAATCTACAAATAAGGAAAGAGATCTAATCTCTTTCTTTAATCTTTTGTAGATCTTTTACAAGAGAGATATTTTAATTTTAATTCTCTTTAAATTATATCTTCCACATAATAATAAAAATTAAAATTAAATTTCTTTTTTAGTTGGCCCCCACTAGCTTGGGTTCAAGCTAGGGCCGACCACCAAAAATCATACCTAGGCCGGCCCTAGCTTGATCCCAAGCTAGCTTGGCGGCCCCTATTGGGTGGGTATAGAAGGTGGGTATAGGTGGGTATAGAACTCTATAAATAAGAGGCTACGATAGGGACCGAGAGGAGGAATTGGTTTGGTCTCCGATAAAATTAAGCATCCCGTGTTCGCCCAGAACTTAATTTTATCAATGATAATTCATTCCACTAGAGAACTATCATTGAACTACCGCACCAATCCCAAATTACATTTTGGGCTCCTTCTTATTATGAGTGTGTTAGTCTCCTGTGTTTAAGATATCAAATGTCCACTAATTAAGTGAGTTCTTGACAACTCATTTAATTAATATCTAAGTCCAAGAGTAGTACCACTCAACCTTATTATCATGTCGGACTAAGTCCACTGCAGGGTTTAACATGACAATCTTTATGAGCTCCTCTTGAGGACATTATCAACCTAGTATCTCTAGGACACGGTTTCCTTCTATAATCAACAACACACACTATAAGTGATACCATTTCCCAACTTATGGTTTATTGATTCAACGAACTAAATCTCACCCATTGATAAATTAAAGAAATAAATATCAAGTATATGTGCTTGTTATTACATTAGGATTAAGAGCACACACTTCCATAATAACCGAGGTCTTTGTTTCTTTATAAAGTCAGTATAAAAGAAACGACCTCAAATGGTCCTACTCAATACACTCTGAGTGTACTAGTGTAATTATATAGTCAAGATAAACTAATACCTAATTACACTACGACCTTCCAATGGTTTGTTCCTTTCCATCATGGTCGTGAGCTACTGTTTATAATTTATAAGGTACTGATAACATGATCTTCTGTGTGTGACACCACACACCATGTCATCTACAATATAAATTAATTTGAACAACTACATTTATCATAAATGTAGACATTTGACCAATGTGATTCTTATTTCTAGATAAATGTTTATACCAAAAGCTAGGCTTTTAGTATACACTCCAACATATCATATCATCATCATCATGAGAAGGGCCCTGGCTTGTACCACATGTAAACATAAATGCGCGCAATCCCTAGGATAGGGTAGCTAGCCCCGAACCTACTAGGGATCCAGGTCCGTTCATAGTCCGTCGACCTAGGGGCGTACTGAGGAGCCCATCCCTTAACGAGGTCCGTTCATAGTCCGTCAACCCCGGGGCGCTTATGGAGCCCACCCTTGGTACAAGCCATAGAAAGTAAAATATCATGCATATCATATCTCATCATATCATACATGTCATAATTCTTGTCATATCATTAAGAGAGCTCTTGATCCCAACTTAAGGGAAGCATCTCTTTACCATAGCATGAAGAGTGCTCTTGATCCCAACTTAAGGGAAGCAACTCTTTTCCATAACATGAAGAGTGCTCTTGGTCCCAGCTTAAGGGAAGCAACTCTTTAGGCTTTTCTTCTTACATAAGCCATTCATACATGCATTATGAAACATAACATGTTCTTATCATAACATAAAGCATAACATGTCATTTTCATATCATCAAACATGGCATATCATCTCATGAACTTAACATACATATCATGAACATGACATATCATATCATGAGTCTAGCATATCATACATTAACATGGAATATCATGTCATAAGTCTATCATGTCATATCATAAGCATGGCACATCTTATCATAAGACATAGAAATGCAACATATCATAAAGCATGAAAGCTTACTTCACTTATATATCAAAGACTACATATCATGAAAATGCCTAAGCATGTTTGGTTAGGTTTAACTCTTTCCTAACCCAATTTATCCATCTTGGCCGAACCATATCAGTAGGTTTCATCCTCATTTCATTCCATATTAAGCATAGAACTTACCCACATAACATGTAAAACTTAATCTAAGCACATACAAGGTAATATACTTCATGAATAAGCATGTTTGAGTTCAAAACTCTAACCTTAACCCATTTATCTCAATTTGGACAAAACATATCAGTAGGGTTCTTATATCATTTGGTTCCATATGAAGCATAAAACTTATCCACATAGCATGTAAACTTGATCTAAGCACATACAAGGTAATATACTTCATGAATAAGCATGTTTGAGTTCAAAACTCTAACCTTAACCCATTTATCTCAATTTGGACAAAACATATCAGTAGGGTTCTTATATCATTTGGTTCCATATGAAGCATAAAACTTATCCACATAGCATGTAAACTTGATCTAAGCACATACAAGGCAATATACTTCATGAATAAGCATGTTTGAGTTCAAAACTCTAACTCTAACCCATTTATTTCAATTTGGCCGAAACATATCAGTAGGATTTCATATCATTCTACTCCATAAGAAGCATAAGTCTTAACATGTAACATGCACATTTAATCTAAGTTCCTATAGAGCATAGTACAAGTACCTACAAGGAACCATACTTCATGAATAAGCCTATTTGAGTTCAAAACTCTAACCCTAACCCTTTTATTTTCATTTGGCCGAAACATATCAGTAGGGTTTCATGTCTTTTTATCCCTTAGGAAGCATAAAACTTAAACATGTAGCATGCACATTTAATCTAAGTACCTATAGAATATTGTACAAGTACTTACAAGGAACCATACTTCATGAATAAGCCTATTTGAGTTCAAAACTCTAACCCTAACCCTTTTATTTTCATTTGGCCGAATCATATCAGTAGAGTTCCATATCATTTTATTCCATAAGAAGTATAAAACTTAAACTTATAACAAGCCCATTTAATCTAAGTGCCTACAAGGTATTGTACTTCATGTTCTAAGCATATTTGAGTTCAAAAACTTAAACCCTAACCCATTTATTCAATTTTGCCAACCATATCAGTAGGGTTTACCACCATTTCATTCCATATGAAGCATAAAGACCTTAGTTATAAACATGTAAAAATTCATACATCACAAAGAGGTACAACTAGTATGGTTTCTAACTAAAATTCTTGACCTAAGGCCTTATAATCAATTTGGCCGAACCATATAGCTAGGTTTCTCTTTTTTTTTTTTTTCTTCACGACATGAAGAATGAAGACTAAACTAACAACATATGAAATTCATATATCATAGAGTAGAAATTTAAATATGTGATCAAAGAAAAACTTATTCTAGATCCTTTCTTCCATCCTTGGCCGAATCATGCAACAAGTTCTAAATTTTTTTTTTATAACATGAAGCATCTCTTATCACTTGTTAACCCTAAGTAACTACCTATTCTTTATCTTGACCATCTTCTTTCAAGAAAAGTTTTAGAGTTTCGAAAGAGAAAAACATTCTAAAAACCGAAGCTACTTGTACTGCAGTGAGGGGATACTCACATCGTTGCGCTTGTTTTCCTTAGAGATTTAACCTTTTGTTGTGGATCCTTCCTAGAGAGGGGAAGCTTCCTTGCTCCTTGGTCTCGGCAAGAAGAAGAATGGGTGAAGAAGGGGGCACGGTGAAGGAGGGAGGAGTAAGAGAGTGAATGAGAAAAATGCCAACTCATTTTAATTTCTTCCTTTTATTCATCATGAGAGGAGGAAGGAAAAATATATTTTTCTTCCTCCTTTCTTTTACTCTCTTCATCATTAAGAAAAGTCTAGATACATTCCTTCTTGGTGAGTAAGAAAGGAATATTCTAGAGCATCTCTTCATTAGAGAGGGAGAAGACAACTCTCACTTCTCCTTCTTAAGAGAAGAGCCTTTTCTTCTTACATTTAATTATGGTTTCCCTCTCTTTCCTTACAATAATTTCTCTTGGTCTAGTGGTTATCTTATTCAGGTATCTAATGAGAGATCTAGAGTTCAAGTCCTAGACCTTATGTATTTTTATTCCTATTTTATTTATTTAAGTGTTTGGCTAGGAGCAAAAAAATTCAACTAAAGCATATATATTTTTCTTTATTCTTTATTCATGATAGAATATTCTAGAATTTTGCTAAGGATCCTATGGGTGTTACATAGGGGGCGGTAACCCTAGGTCATAGGGGGTGGTAACCCTATGCGGAAAGTCTTGGCAGGTCGATGGCTTCAGGCAAAAGTCCTAGGGGGTGGTAACCCTAGGTGAAAAGTCCTGGTGTCGCGAACCAGGTGAAAGACTGGACTAGCCGGGGAAGCGGATGTCCAGCAGAAAGTCCGGAAGCATCGAGTGCTGAGCAAAAGTCCAGTCGATCTGGAGGATCTACTGGCAACAGGTAAATCTCCTGAGTGGAGTAGGTGAGGACGCGTTCCCCGTAGAGGGAATAGTAGCCGTCGGGTCGACCTAGGGTTTCCGGTTGGAAATCCGAAGTCAGACTCGGACAGTCCGGAGACTATCTATACTTCTTTTATAATGTTTATTGTGCTAACTTTGTGTTGCAGGATAGTGTTTGGGACTAACGCATCTTGCAGGAGCAAAGGAGCAACCTAAAGCCTCGGATGAACAGTGTCCGAGGCGCCTCCATGGAGCTTGGAGGCGCCTCGGGTGCAAAAGCTGAGCTGGCTGCGAAGCACCATTAGAGGCGCCTTGGAGAAGTCAGAAGGCGCCTTGAGAGGGATATAAGGCGCCTTGAATGGATGAAATTTGACCAGGTCAGTTTTGATCCACGCAGAAGACCAGGCAGCATGGAGGCGCCTTGAACAGCCTTCAAGGCACCTTGAACACCCTTTATAAGGGGGTTTCGACCAGCACTTCATTACAACGAATTCCAAGTGATCTTTCATCAATGTGTTGCTCCAAAAGACGTTCCGAAGTGCTGCTACAAGTGCCCGACGACCCGAAGCTTCAGATTTAGCATTTCTTGTTGTCGGTATAATACTTATAGCTTTTTGTACTCATAATTGTAATCTTTTAACGAGCTTATAGTTGTTGCCCACGGAAAGCGATCAAGGATCGCGGGCCTTCGAGTAGGAGTCGCCTTAGGCTCCGAACGAAGTAAAATCGACCTGTGTCTTTGTGTTGTTTCTTTTATCTATTCCGCTGCGTGTTTTACAACTCCGATAGTTTTACGATTCCGCTAATCGAACGAAATAGCCACGAGCGCTATTCACCCCCCCCCCCCCTCTAGCGCTTCTCGATCCAACAGAGGACACAGGACGGGGTTGTTCATGCCATTTAGGAGGAGCCCATGCCAATGACGGAGGAGTCTATCCCCTGTGAAGAGGTCCAGCTATATTCTGAGCGCCTGGAGACTCTTACCCGCATAGCTGGGGACCTGCCGCTCGAGCTGAAGGAAGAGTTGATCCAGTGCTTGATCCGTAATAGGGATGTCTTCGCCTGGTCCCATGAAGAACTACCAGGGGCAAGCCTGAAGTGGTGGAGCACAAGTTGCATCTCCTGCCAGATGTCCGGCCTGTAAAGCAGAAGAAGAGAAATTTTTCGGCTGACCAGAATAAAATTATCAGAGCTGAAGTGGACCAGCTCAGAAAAGCAGGCCACGTTAGGGAAGTGCAATTCCCGTCCTGGCTTTCCAACGTGTTCTAGTGGCGAAACGCAACAATAAGTGGAGAGTCTGCATAAACTTCCGAGATCTCAATAAAGCCAGCCCTAAAGATTGTTATCCTTTGCCAAGAATCGATCAACTGGTGGATTCAACTGCCGGTTGCAAAAGAATCTGCATGATGGACGCTTATCAGGGGTACCATCAAATCCCCTTGGCTGTGGAAGATCAAGATAAGGTTAGTTTTATCACGACGGATGGTATCTTCTGCTACAGGGTAATGGCTTTTGGGCTCAGGAATGTCGGGGCCACCTATCAAAGGATGATGGACAAGATCTTCCGGGAGCAGGCCGGGCGCAATGTGGAGGTTTATGTAGATGACATACTCATCAAGTCTCCCTGAGCTGCAAATCTGATAGCTGATGTGGGGGAGACATGTGGCACCCTTCGACAGTATGGAGTAAAATTGAATCCCTTAAAGTGCTTATTTGGAGCTAAAGGAGGGAAGTTCTTGGGTTATCTCATCACTGAGAGGGGAATTGAAGCCAACCCTGAAAAAGTCCAAGCGCTCCGAGATATGAAAGCCCCACAAAACTTGAGGGAAGCTCAAAAGATGGTAGGCAGGATAACAACCCTCTCTAGATTTATCTCCAGATCAGCGGACAGAGCTGTGCCCTTCTTCAAGGTGCTCAGAAAAGCTTCTAAATTTCAGTGGAATGAAGAATGTGCACGTGCTTTTGAAGAGCTAAAGAAGTATCTGGAGACTCTATCTTCTCTGTTCAAGCCTATTACGGGAGAGCCGCTCTGGGTTTACCTGTCAGTCACCCCTGAGGCTGTGGGGGCGGTATTAGTGAATGAACAAGACAATGTATAACGACCAATGTATTTTTTCAGTCATCTATTAAAGGGAGCTGAGTTTCGGTACACAGCTCTGGAAAAGTTGCTCTATGGATTGGTGCTCATGGCTCGTCGTTTAAGGCCTTATTTCCTGGCTCATCCTATCACGGTCCTAACCAATAGCACTATGGGTAATGCCCTTACTAACATTGAAGTTGCTGGGCGGCTCATTAAATGGACAACCAAATTGGGAGAATATAATATCACCTATCAACCTCGCACAACTATCAAAGCACAAGCCCTGGCTGATTTCTTGACCGAAGTGCATCAGACTGATTCAGAAGAAACTTGGAAAGTATATGTGGATGGATCAACCACACGTCAGGAAAGTGACATCGGCATTCTTTTGATATCTTCTCAAGAAGACATCTTGTAGCTAACTGTATGATTAAACTTCCAAGCTACCAATAACGAGGTGGAGTATGAGGCTTTATTGGCAGGCCTACAAGCAGCTCGTCATGTGAAAGCCACTCGAGTTATCATTTATTCAGACTCCCAATTGGTAACTCAGCAAGTAACTGGCAACTTTGAGATCAACTGCGATAAGCTGCAAGTATATCGGGAGGCTTATGAGAAGATGAAAAAAGAATTCAAGGAGGTCACAGTCAGCAAGATTCATAGGGCAGAGAATGGCAGGGCTGATGACTTTGCTAAAATGGCCAGCTCCCTGGCTACCTGGTTACTGGATTGGTCGATGGCATAGACCTTTCTCATAACCCAGATAGATCTGCAAAATAACAGGGACGAGATTATTGATTGGAGAGCACCAATGATTAGTTATCTTCAACAGGGCACCCTGCCAACAGACCTGGAACAAGCACGACTGGTCAGGAAAAAGGTCCATGCTTACACTATGATAGGGGATCAATTATATAAGCGGACGTTTTCCAGACCTTTACTCAAGTGCTTAAGTATAGAAGAGGCAGATCAGGTCTTAAAAGAAATGCATTTGGGGTGTTGTGACAGTCATGCTAGAGGCCGAACACTAGCTCGTAGGGTACTGTTGGCTGAATATTTCTAGCCCACTCTCCAGAGGGATGCTCAGCAACTGGTGAACACTTGCTTGTCCTGCCAGAAACATCAAAATCTTGCGCATATGCCTATCTCAACATTGAAGACATCTATAATCTCTTGCCCCTTCGATAAGTGGGGTATGGATATTGTTGGACATTTTCCTATGGCATCCGGCCAAAGACGATTCTTACTGGTGGCTGTGGATTACTTTTCCAAGTGGGTGGAAGCTGAAACTCTGGCCAGGATCACCGAGAACGCGGTTATTCAATTCTTATGGAAAAATATTTTGTGTAGATTCGGCATACCCCATAAGCTAGTATCAGATAACGGAAGACAATTTCAAGGCCGAAAGATTCAGGCCTGGTGTCAAGGGTTTGGAATTATTCAGGCCTTCACCTCCATAGCGTATCCGTAAAGCAATGGGCAGACCGAGGTTATCAACCGAGAAATTGCGCGAGGACTAAAGATTAAGCTAGACCACGTTGGAGGAGATTGGGTGGAAGAGCTGCAAAGTATTCTCTGGACATACCGTACGATACCCCGAGAAAGCACAGGCCTTACTCCATTTTACCTGGTCTATGGCAGTGAGGCAGTGGTACCTGTGGAGGTCGAGGTGACTTCAACTAGAAGAATGTTATATGATGAAGAGAATGCCAAGTGACGACTAGGAGAGTTGGACCTCATTAGCGAGACTCGCGAATGAACGACAGCCCAGCTAATGGCTTATCGATAGAGGATGAGGCAAAATTATGATAAGAAGGTGGTTCCTCGCTTCTTTGGAGAAGGGGACCTGGTCTGGAAGTGAGTGAACCCCGTGGGAGACGTAACTAAGCTAGCGCCTCAATGGGATGGACCCTACCAAGTTATCAAAAACTTAGCGTCTGGTGCGTACTACTTGCAGGACGGCCAGGGCAGGAATATAGACCGGCCCTGGAGCGCTAATTACCTTCGACCATATCGCACATAGGGGCAGGTCTGGAGGGGGTAAGATAGGTCAGGCCAAGAAACCTACCTGATCAGTGTTGTTATCTAATAGAGCCGGTCGGGAATTATTAGCTAGTCAGTTAAAATGTCTGCCTGGTCAGGAATGTTATATCTTTGTAAATCATTTTGGGACATACCCAAAGAGTAGATGATCAGAAGTGGGATGAAACATTCATTATGGAATAGTTCAATTTACACAATGTATGAGTACAAATTACTTGAAAGCGGAAAAAACTTCATCGGGTATTTCGTCCAAAATGCGATGATGATCCAAAAAGTCGACGAGAGGAGCGGATTTGAAATATCCTTGCTCATATAGTTGTCGCAGAGCCCCTGCCGCGCTAGAGGATACAGAGACCACGAAACGGTCCCCAACTTGGACGCCGAACTCTCGAGAATGGAGGTAGGCCTCTCGGCTCTGCCTACAGCGTTCATCTTCCCTTGCTTTATATATTTCCAGAGTTAAGGTAACTCCAGAAAGGCCAGAACGGGCCTGGGATAACTCAACTTTCAGGGCAAGCAGTTCAGCGGCCTGTGATTCCAAAGTCTAGCTCTGCTCTTGTAAGAGGACCTCTTTTGATTTCAGCTCCTGAGTCAGCTGGTCCACAGTCTGCTTATGAATACCCTCAACCTGACTTTTTTCTTTGCCAAGGGCTTAGAGCTCCCAGTCGGTCGCTCGCAGAGCTTGCTGGTGCTGAGCATTCGCCCTCTTTAAAGCCTCTATTTCGGCTCTTTGGGCGCGGTCGACTGCTACAGAATCATTTAGTTGCAACTCCAGTTCGGCTACCCTATTGGATAGCACCTTATTATGGTGATAATTGAGATGGAGAGTTTTATTTATCACCGCAGATTCGGCATGAGCCTGAGCCAAAAAACTAAAGCGTTTAAGAAGAGTAAAAGAAGTTTTGTTGCATGAATAAGTGAAGCGCACCTGAACATACAATTTTGAGAACCTCTCTATCCGGTCGGGCACAGATAGGTCCTCCATTTGCTCAACGCTTTCATCCCAACAAGTAGCCAGTTGCCCTCTCATGAAAAGGCAACTAGTGGGAGCGTCTTGTTGTCGTAGCAGCCCTGACTCAGAGGGTGTGGTGGAATAATAGTGGTGATAGGAAGAGCTAGGCGGTTGTGGAGATGATGCTGTTGGTTCGGGAGGATTCTAAGGGGCCGAATGAGATGGCCCCGGTCTTGATTCACCGGGGCAGGGGCGTAGCTGAGGGGCCTGCCGTGTCGTCAGAGGCTCATGAAGGCACATTGACAGGCCGAGAAGAAGAAGAAGTGGGTCGAGAGGAAGAGGGAACCTGCTCCTGATCCTGAGGACGCGGGGAAGGAGGATCCGTGGTCGCCCCAGGACTGGGGGCGGGCACACAGGTCTCTTGGGCGTGCCGGGCTGGAGGAACCAGTTCATTGGATGGACCAGCATTATCCAAGTCTGGATCGACATACCTTCGACGAAGTCTGTGAGCCAATGGCTGGTCATCTGAATCGACTCTTTAGAGGAAGGTCGAGGTTATCGGACCGAAGTGGACGCTGCAGGTCTGGCTAGACGCGCCTGCCAAGATGCCCGGGAAGTCGCTCGAAAGGAAGGACTTGCGGGAGGTATGTCCCCTGACCCAGAGGGAGGTTGGGGGTCTGTCTGATAGAAGTTTCAGGATCCGTTTGGGAGGCAGACCTGGAAGTTGATTGGGGAATTGACGGAGGAATGGCAGTGCCAGTTGTTTCTATCTCGGCAGGGGCAACATGTGGGGGAAGCCTCCGATTCAATATGATTCGGCTCCTCCACATTATTTCCTGTTTGTTAAGGGGGAGAGACTCTTCTGAGGCACAGAGCAAGGTGTTGGTTGCACGGGGAAATCAAAGTTGTCATCATACCAAAACAGTGAAACAATTCAGGGTTAGATAAAATTCACCTAGAGAGCGGGGCAGCTCAAAAGAAGAGATGCGGCTTAGCCTGAAGAAGGACATCACATCTTCAGATATCAGTCTTGTCAAATCCAGTCGCCAGCATCTCAGTTGAGCCAAAGAGTCTATGAAGAGTGGGTCATTACTGAAGTCCCCCACATAAGGTAACACAAGGAGGATTCGCTGCCAACAAGTAGGCCACTCCACAGCGGAAGGAAACTGGAGGAAAAAATACTTATCCTTCCAAGACGGATCAGAGGAGGGAATAGGACAGAAGAAGGTAGTCCTAGTGCGGGCCTAGAAGCGGAATAAACCTTCACTATGCTGGCGCGGAGTAAAGAAATAGTGGAACAGGCGGGCAGACCAGGAAAGTTTGCAAACTTCGCACAAGATCACGAAGCCGCATAGAATTTTTATAGAATTGAGAGTCAACTGGCCTAGAGAAATTCGAAAGTAACGGCTTACATCGGAAAACAAAGGATGAATGGGGAAACGAAACCCTGCCACGAATTGTTCCTTATAAAAGGTGATGTAGCCTGGGGGAGGAGAAGAAGCCTGGTGCAGGGTGTTGGGAATAATGATATGCATGTCCCTGGAGATCTCATAGGTGAAGTGAAGATCGTCCAGATCCATACCATCAAAAGTTGAGACTCCAGGGGGGTAAATGATGTTGGAAAAAGCCATGGGAAAAGACTTAAGTGGCAGACAGGAATAAGAGGATGAGGCAGACAGCGGAGGGCACAAGGAATCAAGGAGCCGGAGAAAGCAAGAGAGCGAGAGCAAAAAGAAGAAGCAGACAAAAGGTTCCATGAGGAAGCATTGGCGACCTATTTATAGCCGATATCCATGAGGGAAAAATGGTCAAAACGACATCTAACAACCCCTAATAAAAGCACTTTACAATACGTGTGGAAAAAGGAGCCGCACGATCGTTACAGAAAACGAAGCACGGAAAAAGAGCCAGGAAACAGTAAGTGGTGCGAAGTACGAGGGTCATCATGAGTCACCTCGAGAAGGAACAACACGGTATTACGAAGCGTTGGGGACTCCTACGCTATTTTTGTCTCACCTTTACCAAGTTTAAGGGGTAAACCTCGCTCGGGACATTGAACGAGCAAAGTGCCAGGGCAGGGACATTAGTCAGAACGTCATCAAAACCAAAACAGATCACAGACCGGGGACATGAATAGATCTTAGGACGGGGGAACAAATAGATCGCAGATCAGGGGAGCGAATGGATCCCAGGTCGGGAAGCAAGCAGGTCCGCGGTCATGAAGCAGGAAACAATTCTCAAGAAAAAGACCAGGAGATTTCCTAAAAGACAAAGGACTTCAAATAAAAGCAAGTTTCAAATGTCATACATACATTAAAGATTTCATATCATGCTCGGGGATTCGTGGGAAGCACATAACTCGGGAGAGGAGCCGGAAGAGCCAGAAAGTTGTCGTCTGAGGCGAAGGACGGGAAGGCGGTATCGGGAACTTCTTGCAGCAAGCGCTCCCTGTCCAGGAAGTCAGCTGGGGGGCAGAGCGAAAAAGTATTTGCTCAAACAGTTGACGCACTGCGCCCACACCTCCGTAGCAGAGCATCCGGTCAGCGAAATTCCCTATCTTCTTCTAGAACAAGGGAGACTTAATGTAGGAGAGCATGTAAGCTTCGAGACGCTCGTCTTCGCCTGATCTGTACTCCACCAGTTCCACCCTCACTTCCTCTGCAGATGCCAGGGCCTGCGCCTTCTCTTGCTTTAAGGTGGAAGCCTCCATCTGGGCTTTGAGAAGGTCGGCCTGAAGAGATTTGATGGTGGCCTGATCCCGATCCTGCTGAGCCTTAAAAGTCTTCTCCCGGTCAGCAATGACTACCAAGTCCGCTCGAGCAACCTCTAGGTCTTTTTGTATAATCTTGTTAGATTTTTGGAGTGCCTTCAGGTCTGCAGTAAGAGCGACCAGCTTGGAGTCCTTCTCCTTCAACTCGTCCGCCAGCTGACAATGACGTTGACCCTCCGAATTCAGCTTGGAGTCACTGGTTTGTAGGGCCGCTTGTAGCTCTTTTATTTTTTTAGTGGACTCCTGGACCAGTTCCCGGGCAGACTGAGCAGACTCCCCGGCCACATACAGATAGGAATCCAGAGGGTCAAACGGGTCACGGGGAGTCAACGACAACTCCGATTCTTGAATGCGAGCTTTCAGCGACTCGATTTCCCGGAGCAGATCAGTGGCAAAATGGGTCAAGCACAGGCCACTGGAGCAGGCCTACCCGACAAAAAGAAGAAAATTAGCAATAATGTATGAATTAAGTCTAGAAAAGGAAAACCCACCGATATGATGTGTCGGGAGGCCAGATTCAGACTCTCCCAACGAGAGCCTTCACAGAACTGCACGTTGGTTGATCGCCAAAGGGCGGCTAGTTCACCTTGCAGATGGATTTTTCCACGGACCGGAGGGACATCTGCCTCTGCTGAAGTCCCTATGGGATTTGATTCAGTCTCGGAGGGTAGACACCAGGAGGCAGTAAAATCCCGTTCGTTCCTTTGAGAGCGTCCCCTGGTGCGTGCGGCTGAAGGGGAGGGGGCGGTCGGAAGAGAGGAAGGGGTCGTAGAGCTCCCGGGTTGATCTCCAGCAGAAGGACTGGCCTGCTCCGGAGCCAAAACCTGAACAGGAGTAGGGGTCGGGATTTCCGCCACCCGAGGAGACTCCTGAGCGAAAACTCTGGGTGTCGACACTTGGACTTTGGGTAGGCCCGCAACATAGCCGTCGTTCGGGCGGGTGAAGCGGAGAAGCCTGGGCTGAAGGCACGACTCTCTTACGTTTGCGCTGGAGCCGCAGGCGTTTGTCCGGAGAAGGAGAGGGAGCCCTCTCTTCCTCGATGGGCTCCAAAGCTGCAGAGCCAGCCTCAGAAGGGCCCGCTGGCAGAAGCAGTGGGGTGGAGGACTCTGAGGGTTCCTCAGCAGTTTCGTGAGAGGAGGTAGCCAGAGGGGTAGTCAGGCCTTTCGCAACCTCATCACCCACAGCCTTCAGAAGGTCACTCGGCACCCGGGCTGATCCCTTTGAGTAGGCCCGCAACATAGCCGCCTCTGCAAAGCGAGAAGGAAATACCTCAGTTAGTGAAGACTGGCAGAAGGAAGAGCAACATCTTACCAAAAGGAGCTCCTATAGCTGCAAGGACCGGGCTGAGTCCAAAAAAGTGCAAAAAGCCTTCTCGCAAAATTATAGACAGGAGAAGTTGGACTCCTTGTAGTTTCTCTGAAGCTGAGAAGCAGGCAGGCTGGTGCCTATGTTTAGACAATTCAAAAGTAGAGGGAAGAGTGGAACGCCACTGGGCCGGCCAGGTTATCAACTCGGGCAGTCGTATAAAGAAAAAGCGAGACTTCCAACCTTTGTTGGAGGAAGACATATCCGAGAAGAATTTACATCCACCCCTGGACTGCACCATGAATATGCCAAGTTCGGATCACTTCAGCGAATAAAAATGATGAAAAAGTTCTACGGTTAGAGGAATCTGGTACACCCTACAGAGGATGACCATGTCGCAGATAGCACGAATAGCGTTCGGAGCAAACTGTGAAAGCGGGATCCTAAAGTATTGACTCAAGGAGGAGAAAATTGGATGAAGCAGAAAGCGGAGGCCTCCCAAGAGTTGATCCTTAAAGAAAGTTATAAAACCCTTGGGAGGGGAAGAGGGGTGTTCATTAGGTCGGGGAGCACGCAGTGGATAATCATCAGTGAGGCGCAAGCTTTCCCGAATCTGAGCCAGGTCGCTATCATCTAAGTCAGAGATGTAATACAAATACCACGGTGTCACATTACCTTCAGCCATGAGAGAATCGGGAGAAGGATGAAGACGGAGAGAAGGAGCACTGGCAAGCGACAATCAGGGTAGAAGAGCTTAAACGACAGAGCAAGAAGAAACGACAGAGCCGAAAGCCAACAACAAGGTGATATGGTGGTGGCGGACGGCCTTTAGGGTTTATAAAGCCAAAGCCCTAGGAAGCATCGAAAGAGAGCGGGGAAGGAACGATGCTGGGAGACGTCAGATCTAGGGTCGCGTGTTAAAAGGCTCTGATTAGCTACAGTGGTGGTATAGGCTCGTGGGACATGTGGCATGCCCCTAGGAAAGACATTAAAAAGGTCTTAATGATAGATGTGACAAGGAAATCATGAAGGGGGTTTTTTGTACGGCAGCATTTCGGCGCGGGAAGACGATACGTCAGGAGGAAAGGCGGTCGTGCGGTTACCTGGGAAAAAGCAAAGCCAAACGTCATGGTTAGAAAGCAACCTTGGGAAAGAGGAGGGAAAATGAAAAGATGCTGGAATTTGAATTTGGTGCTCCTTACAAATTAAAAATCAACAGATAGTGGATCTAATTAAAATGTGCTTGAGATATTTGCAGGAAGGATCGCAAGTAACGCGCAACTGGCAAGAGCTGTTGGTGCGGGAAGCATCTGACGATCGAACTCGTGTTTTGATAATGGCAAAGAATTCAAAGTTAAGATCTTTTGTAGTCTAACAAGTCTACTTAAGAATTTCAGGAAAGTCCTAGCTGCGGTTAGGCAAAAGGTAAAACCCTAGGGAGTGGTAACCCTAGGTCATAGGGGGTGGTAACCCTATGCGGAAAGTCTTGGTAGGTCGATGTCTTCAGGCAAAAGTCCTAAGGGCCGGTAACCTTAGGTGGAAAGTCCTGGTGTCGCGAACCAGGTAAAAGACTGGACTAGCCGGGGAAGCGGATGTCCAGCAGAAAGTCCGGAAGCATCGAGTGCTGAGCAAAAGTCCAGTCGATCTGGAGGATCGACTGGCAACAGGTAAATCTCCTGAGTGGAGTAGGTGAGGACGCGTTCCCCGTAGAGGGAACAGTAGGCGTCGGGTCGACCTAGGGTTTCCGGTCGGAAACCCGAAGTCAGACTCGGACAGTCTGGAGACTGTCTATACTTCATTTATCATGTTTATTGTGCTAACTTTGTGTTGCAGGATATTGTTTGGGACTAACGTATCTTGCAGGTGCAAAGGAGCAACCTAAAGCCTGGGATGAACAGTGTCCGAGGTGCCTCCATGGAGCTTGGAGGCGCCTCGGGTGCAAAAGCTGAGCTGGCTACGAAGCACCATTGGAGGCACCTTGAAGAAGGTAGAAGGCGCCTTGAGTGAGGTTTAAGGCGCCTCCAAGGGATGAAGTTCGACCAGTTCAGATATGATCCACGCGGAAGACTAGGCAGCATGGAGGCGCCTTGAACAGCCTTCAAGGCGCCTTGAACACCCTTTATAAGGGGGTTTCGACCAGCATCTCACAAAATGAAGTTCTGAGCTTTCCTCCTTCAAGGTGCTGCTAACAAAGTCATTCCGAAGTGCTGCTGCAACATTCCGACGACCCGGAGCTTCGTTTTTCTCTTCTTTAAGTTGTCGGTACAAAGTTATTCTAATTGTTGTTGCATTTGTAATTTGTAATTCTTATCGAGCTTATAGTTGTTGCCCACCGGAAGCGATCAAGGATCGCGGGCCTTCGAGTAGGAGTGGCCTTAGGCTCCGAACGAAGTAAATCCCTTTGTGTCTTTGTCTTTATTTTATTCCGCTGCATTTTAATTACTCCGATAGTGTTCCGTTAATCGAACAAATAGCCACGAGCGCTATTCACCCCCCCCTCTAGCGCATCTCGATCCAACAATTGGTATCAGAGCGGGGTTGTTTTGAATTGGTGCAACCACCATTCAAAACAGTTTTTTTTTCGTGGTTTTGTTCGGAGTCAATTAGAATTTAGCCACATAGCTATATTCTAATTCTTTTTCAAATCAAAGTTGCTCAAAGTTGGTCAATACCACTTGGGCTCGTTTTTTTTTTCCTTTTTTCCTACCCGCACTACTAATCCAAGACTCAGTCTTGGAATAGATCTTGTTGTTTCTGTTTCTGTAGATCTAAATGGCCCAACAGGAAGGATATAGCACCGTTCGTCCCCCACTATTTTCCAGAGAAGACTTCGGATATTGGAAAGGGCGAATGGAGATATATCTAAAGATCCAGTTCGACACCTGGATGATCGTCAAAATAGGACTGCAACTACCAACTGATACAGACGGTAAGCCTACATCCTGTGAGAACTGGGAGCCAGCATTTATCAAAAAGGTGGAAGCAGACGGCAAAGCCACCTGCACCATTCAGTGCAGTCTTACCAAAGAAGAGCTCAACAGAGTCGGTCCATTCTCCTCCGCAAAAGAGCTATGGGAGAAACTGATCGAACTTCACGAAGGCACCTCGGAAACCAAGGTAAGTAAGCGTGATTTGTTACTAAATAAACTATACAATTTGAAAATGCAGGAAGGCGAGACGGCAAGCTCTCTGCACGCCCGAATTCAAGATATCCTGAATTCTCTACATGGAATCGGGCAGAAAGTAGAAAACAGAGATATAATAAGGTATGCCCTTAACTCATTCCCTAGGAGTACATTATGGGCATCAATGGTAGATGCCTACAAAGTCTCTAAGGATTTGTCCTCCTTAAAATTAGATGAATTATTTAGTGAATTTGAACTCCATGAATAAACTAATGCACAGCCATCCGAGAAAGGGATTGCTTTGGTTGCAGGAACGAGTCGAACACGGGAATCAAGAGGACGGCGAAAAGTTGAATCGGAATCAGAAGACGAACCCGATTCAGAAGATTATGAATTTGTGAATCTCGTGAAGAAGCTCTACAAAAAGAAGAAGGGATTCAACAAGAAAGATCTAAAGAAGGCAGTTCAATCCAAGGAGGCTCAACAGAACTCAAAGGCAATTTCGAAGTCACTTGCTACGGGTGCAACCAAAAGGGGCATATAAAAGCCAACTGCCCCAATCAAAAGGAAGCCAAGAAGCAAAGAAGAAAGAGAGTCCTAAAGGCAACCTGGGACGAATCCTCTTCGGAGGACGAAGACGACGAACTCGACCAAACGAGTTTACTCGCATTGATGGCCCAGGACCAGATCAGCGAATCCGAGAGCGAGTCAGAAGCCGACTCCGAGCAAAGCCATGGATCCGCATCCGTTTCCGAAGGGCCAGACTCCGCTGTAAGTATTCCTAGGCTTAATAATTTAGTCAATTATTTACTTCGCAAATTAGCCAAGTCAAATTTGAAAATTAAGTCACTTTTAAAAGAAGTAACCATTCTTAAAGGAGTAACTAACTCAAAATCTTTAACTGAAGATTCAACTCAAGTACAACAACTTAAGAAAGAAAATTCAAATCTGAAAAATCAGTTAAAAGATTTAAAAATTACTTTAGAAAAGTTCTCTCTGGGCTCCAAGAATTTGGATCTAATTCTTGGGACACAAAGAGCCGTCTATAATAGAACTGGGCTAGGATATAAAAGTAAAAAGAAATATAAATCTTATTTATCCTTAATAAACAAACAAAGTAGTAAATCAGTCTAAGCATGGGTCCCCAAGTCCAAATTGATAAATCAAATTGGACTTGGCCAATACTGGGTTCCGAAGGATCAAATATACTACCTCGACAGACTATATCGAGGTCGTGGTCCAGGGAAAGCTAAAATGAAAACGATCTTAATTTAAAATTCGAAATTAAATTAAAAATTCAAAATACAAATTCAAATTCAAAATTTAAAATTCGAAATTAAATTAAAAATTCAAAATACAAATTCAAATTCAAAATTTAAAATTCGAAATTAAATTAAAAATTAAAAATACAAATTCAAAATTCAAAATTCAAAATTAAATTACAACTTCAAAATTCAAAATTAAAAATTTAAAATTCAAAATTCAAAATTCAAAATTCAAAATTAAATTACAAATTAAAAATTCAAAATTAAATTCAAAATTCAAAATTAAATTACAAATTCAAAATTCAACAAGTCGAAATTATGAAAATGAAAAGTAGATGGAGGATCCAAACTAGCTGGCACCTCCAACTGAACTACCCGACAGGGTAACTGAACCTAATTTACCCGGAATGGGTAAAACAAGAATAGATTACCCGGCAGGGTAATTAAGGTTAAATTAAAACGGGATAAGTTTAACTTGAACTACAGTACTGGTGAAGTTTTTGGATGATAGTACGTTAGGGAAGCTTGGGCATCGCATGTCTAGGAAGATATGGCTTCGACCTAGTGCATTTGGCCAAGTGGAACTGACCGAAGCTACCCTTAAATGGATCCTAACTAGTTAGACCAAGTTTTAGTATTAAGTTCAATGGGTAGGACTATTTGGAAAACCTCGAAGGCATGGTTACTTTAATGAGCTCCTTGTGACTCACCATAGCCCAGAAGTTTATCCAAAGAATGCTTACTTGTAGAACCCAAAGCTAAACCTGAATCTAACACAAGACTAAACCAAACCCTTAAATTGTACCTCAATTCATCTCACAAAAATTATAGGATTCCCTTATTGAGAATTTAGATCGGGTGAGATGACTAAGTAATTAAAACCAAACTGATAATTAATTTTCAAAAACTTAACTTTCAAAATAATTTTAAAAACTTAAATTTCAAAATTATTTTAAACTTAAATTTCAAAATTATTTTAAACTTAACTTTCAAAATTACTTTAAACTTAACTTTCAAAATTATTTTAAAAACTTAAATTTCAAAATTATTTTAAACTTAAATTTCAAAAATTATTTTAAACTTAAATTTCAAAATTATTTTAAACTTAAATTTCAAAATTATTTTAAACTTAATTTTCAAAATTATTTTAAAAAACTTAAATTTCAAAATTATTTTAAACTTAAATTTCAAAATTATTTTAAAAAACTTAAATTTCAAAATTATTTTAAAAAACTTAAATTTCAAAATTATTTTAAAAACTTAAATTTCAAAATTATTTTAAAAAAAAAACTTAAATTTCAAAATTATTTTAAACTTAAATTTCAAAATTATTTTAAAAACTTAACTTTCAAAATTATTTTAAAAACTTAAATTTCAAAATTATTTTAAAAACTTAAATTTCAAAAATATTTTAAACTTAACTTTCAAAATTATTTTAAAAACTTAAATTTCAAAATTATTTTAAAAACTTAAATTTTCAAAATTATTTTAAACTTAAATTTTAAAATTATTTTAAACTTAAATTTCAAAATTATTTTAAACTTAAATTTCAAAATTATTTTAAAAACTTAAATTTCAAAATTATTTCAAAAACTTAAATTTCAAAATTATTTTAAAAACTTAAGTTTCAAAATTATTTTAAAAACTTAAATTTCAAAATTATTTCAAAAACTTAAATTTCAAAATTATTTTAAAAACTTAAGTTTCAAAATTATTTTTAAAAACTTAAGTTTCAAAATTATTTTTAAAACTTAAATTTCAAAATTATTTCAAAAACTTAAATTTAAAAATTATTTCAAAAACTTAAATTTCAAAATTATTTTAAAAATTTAAATTTCAAAATTATTTTAAACTTAACTTTCAAAATTATTTTAAAAACTTAAATTTCAAAATTATTTTAAACTTAACTTTCAAAATTATTTTAAAAACTCAAATTTCAAAATTATTTTAAAAACTTAAATTTCAAAATTATTTTAAACTAAAACTTCAAAATTCAATAGACATAAGTGTTTATTAAATTATCTTAAATACAATAAGATAGAAAATTTAAGGAATATGCTTCAATCACGCTATCTTTAATCCATTAATAAGAAACCAATTCAACTACTTCATGTGTAAGAATTGGATCAATGGATGTTGGATAGTGGATGCTCCAGACATATGACTGGAGATAAGTTGAAGTTTACCAAACTCAAGTACAAGAGTCTAGGATCAGTTGCATTCGGCAACAACGGTAAACTTAAAGTAATCGGAAAAGGTAATATTGAACTTAGTTCCGATTTCATTATTCGAAATGTTTTATTGGTTGAAAGTTTTAACTTTAATTTACTAAGTATAAGTCAATTGTGTGACAGCGGATACCTAGTTAATTTCGATAAATCTGGATGTCTAGTTAAAAATATTGAAAATCCAGAAATTAAACTTAAGGGACTTAGGAAAAATAACATCTACACAATTGATTTATCAATATCCTCAATAAAGTGTCTCCTGACACAACAAGAGGAAACCCAAGGCTGGGTCACACACACACAAGACTTATTTCAAAAATAAGTCAAAATGGTCTAGTTAGAGGTTTGCCCAAATTAAAATTTATTGAAAATTCAATCTGTGATGCATGTCAAAAAGGAAAACAAACCAAGTCAACCCTCAAGTCAACTAACCTAGAAAGATCCAACACCATACTTGAGCTCCTTCACCTTGATCTATTTGATTCACATGGAGCCAAATCACTAAACAAGAACCAATATTACTTAGTAATAATTGATGACTACTCTAGGCACACTTGGGTAAAATTTCTAAAAACAAAAGATGAAACCTATGAAATATTTAGTAATTTTTGCAACTTAATGGAAAATGAAAAAGATACTAAAATTAAAAGAATAAGAAGTGATCACGGAGGGGAATTTGAAAATCATAAGTTCACCCAATTTTGTAAAATAAATGGATACCAACATGAATTTTCATGTCCTAGAACCCCCCAACAAAATGGACTAGTGGAACGTAAAAATAGAACATTACAAGAAGCAGCTAGAACTATGTTAAATGAATATCACTTAAATCATCAATTTTGGGCTGAAGCGATAAATACTGCAAATTACATTCAAAATAGAATTTTAATTAATAAATTTCACAATAAAACAGCATATGAACTCTACTATAATAAAATTCCCAATCTAAACTATCTAAAGGTATTTGGGTGTAAAGTTCACATTTTAAATACTAAAGATTACTTAAAAAAATTTACACCCAAATCTAACCAAGGAATATTCTTAGGATACTCCTCTACCAGTAGAGCCTTTAGAGTATATAATCAAAATACCTTAAAAGTTGAAGAAACAACTAATGTAATATTTGATGAAGAAAACAACTTACCTAATATAAATACAAATATTGACACTAATCCAAGAGCTGTAGATGATGATGAAATCCAACCTAATCTTAATGAGTCAGAAGAACCAGTTTCTGACTCACAGATAAGACCAACCAGAATTAGCACCTCTCACCCACCTGACCAAATTTTGGGTGACCCAAACCTAGGAGTCAGAACTAGATCGTCCTATAGAAACCTTAGTCAGATTGCTCTAATTTTTAAAATTGAACCTAAAACCATAGAAGAAGCCCTGCCTGATCCAGACTAGATCATTGCAATGCAGGAAGAATTAGCCCAATTTGAGAGAAACCAAGTCTGGGACCTTGTACCTAAACCCATAGATAAATCAATAATAGATACTAAATGGGTTTTTAGGAACAAGTTGGATGATCACGGTAATATAGTAAGAAACAAGGCAAGGTTAGTAGCCAAAGGGTTTAGTCAAGTCGAAGGCTTAGACTATGATGAAACCTATGCTCCAGTAGCTAGACTCGAGTCCATTAGGATGTTATTAGCCTATGCAGCCAATAAAGGATTCAAATTGTACCAAATGGACGTTAAGTCAGCCTTTTTAAATGGTTTTATCAAAGAAGAAGTCTACGTAAGCCAACCTCCAGGTTTTGAAGACATAGACTACCCCAATCACGTATTTAAATTAAAAAAGGCACTATATGGACTAAAACAAGCCCCTAGAGCATGGTATGAAAGATTATCTAATTACTTAATATCCAAAGAATTTAACCAAGGACAAATCGATCCTACTTTGTTCGTGAAAATTATAGGAAAAGACATCTTTATAGCCCAAATCTATGTTGATGACATAATCTTTGGTTCAACTAATTCAAAATTTTTGAAAGAATTTGTTAAATTAATGGAAAGTGAATTTGAAATGAGCATGGTCGGAGAACTCAACTTTTTCTTAGGCTTACAAATAAAACAAACCAAAGATGGAATCTACATTTATCAAACTAAATATGCTAAGGAGTTAATCAAAAAATTCAGCATGGAAAATTCAAAAATTATAAATACTCCAATGGCAACCAACATAAACATTGACTCTGACCCTGAAGGAAAACCTGTAGACCCAAAATACTATAGAAGTGTCATAGGTAGTTTAATTTATCTAACTGCAAGTCGACCTGACATACTGTTTGCAGTAGGTATGTGTGCAAGATACCAATCATGTGCAAAAGAATCACACCTAACATATGTTAAAAGAATACTTAGATATATTAAAGGAACTCTAAATGTAGGACTTTGGTATCCAAGAACTTGCACCTTTGACCTTTATGGATATTCTGATTCAGACTACGCTGGGTGCAAGTTAGATAGGAAAAGTACAAGTGGTAGTTGTCAAATTCTAGGTCAGTGCCTAGTAAGTTGGTCAAGCAGAAAGAAACATTGTGTTGCTTTATCCACTACAGAAGCTGAATACATAGCTCTAGGAGAATGTGCATCTCAATTGTTATGGATGATGCATACACTAAAAGACTATCAACTAGACTATAAAAATACTAAAATCTTTATTGATAATATCAGCTCGATTAATCTGACCAAAAATCCTATTCACCATTCTAGAACCAAACATATAGAGGTAAAACACCACTTTGTAAGGGATCATGTAGCTAAAGGTGAAATTGCACTCAACCATGTTGAGTCAAAATCAAACCTAGCTGACATCTTTACAAAACCCTTACCTGAACTTGAGTTCAGTGGACTTAGAAGGCAAATAGGAATGTGTTGGGTAGAATAGATGTCTTACCATTATTTCTATTATTTTTTCAAATTCTAGAAAAAATAGTTTTCAAAACTCCAATTTTTTTCCTAGATTTTAAAAATTCTGGAATTAACCTAGGTTTTCCCCCTAGATATCATGTTCCCCTAGAATTAAGCCAGAGCATCTCACAAGCACCTAGGTTTACCTTGATTGTGATTGACAAACATAGAACAGCGTGAGATGCATAGGGTATAGCCTGGACTCAAGAATGCTTATATCTGTGCATCAATATGAGTTTGGGCGTTAAATATGTAATAAACATTAATCAAGTTAAATTCTCCAGCTCTAGTCAAGTCTATCTGGACCAAAATAATTTAACTTGACTAACCTAGTGAAAGCTACTGTCCTGTAGACAATCAGCAAGTAACTAAAGGTTAGACAGTTGGTAAAGAACACTCATTTTTTTAAGCATATTTTGTTCTTTATGGCTCTGATACCTAGTAAATCAATCTAGTAAGCATGACTTATGCTTGGACCTAAGGACCAACTAAACTTAAATAAATAAATAACCTTATCCTAAAACTTAAACTAAGTTCCAATTGATCTTAACTTTCACACCCTATTGAACATAGCTAAACTGTTGACCTTAATTGTGGACAACTCAATCAAATATCTATAATTGCCCATTTTTTGAGTTATGGCAAAGGGGGAGAGTAGCAAAAGTAAATATGTGAACATAAATTCAAGTTAAAATTAAAAAATTAGGGAGGCAAAAGTTAAGGGGGAGCATATAGGGAAAACTTGCTTTAGTTACCTTGTTCATCTATACTTAGATGATTTGCATGTGCTAAAAATGTCTATCTATTCGTTTATTTACTTAACTTTGAATTTGAGTTGCAATAATCAAAAAGGGGGAGATTGTTGGTGCGGGAAGCATCCGACGATCGAACTCGTGTTTTGATAATGGCAAAGAATTCAAAGTTAAGATGTTTTGTAGTCTAACAAGTCTACTTAAGAATTTCAGGAAAGTCCTAGCTGCGGTTAGGCAAAAGGTAAAACCCTAGGGAGTGGTAACCCTAGGTCATAGGGGGTGGTAACCCTATGCGGAAAGTCTTGGTAGGTCGATGTCTTCAGGCAAAAGTCCTAGGGGCCGGTAACCCTAGGTGGAAAGTCCTGGTGTCGCGAACCAGGTGAAAGACTGGACTAGCCGGGGAAGCGGATGTCCAGCAGAAAGTCCGGAAGCATCGAGTGCTGATCGGGAGGATCGACTGGCAACAGGTAAATCTCCTGAGTGGAGTAGGTGAGGACGCGTTCCCCGTAGAGGGAACAGTAGGCGTCGGGTCGACCTAGGGTTTCCGGTCGGAAACCCGAAGTCAGACTCGGACAGTCCGGAGACTGTCTATACTTCATTTATCATGTTTATTGTGCTAACTTTGTGTTGCAGGATATTGTTTGGGACTAACGTATCTTGCAGGTGCAAAGGAGCAACCTAAAGCCTCGGGTGCAAAAGCTGAGCTGGCGGCGAAAGTTCATCGAAGGCGCCTTGAAGGGAGTATAAGGCGCCTTGGAAGGCGCCTTGAGCAGGGTATAAGGCGCCTCCAAGGGATGAAGTTCGACCAGTTCAGATCTGATCCACGCGGAAGACTGCCTTGAACAGCCTTCAAGGCGCCTTGAACACCCTTTATAAGGGGGTTTCGACCAGCATCTCACAAAATGAAGTTCTGAGCTTTCCTCCTTCAAGGTGCTGCTAACAAAGTCATTCTGAAGTGCTGTTGCAACATTCCGACGACCCGGAGCTTCGTTTTTCTCTTCTTTAAGTTGTCGGTACAAAGTTATTCTAATTGTTGTTGCATTTGTAATTTGTAATTCTTATCGAGCTTATAGTTGTTGCCCATCGGAAGCGATCAAGGATCGCGGGCCTTCGAGTAGGAGTCGCCTTAGGCTCCGAACGAAGTAAATCCCTTTGTGTCTTTGTCTTTATTTTATTCCGCTGCATTTTAATTACTCCGATAGTTTTCCGTTAATCGAACAAATAGCCACGAGCGCTATTCACCCCCCCCCCCCTCTAGCGCGTCTCGATCCAACAAGAGCTACAACATATCTCCAGGGCAAGAATTTGAGGGACAACCTCCAGACCAGGCTGTTGTCGTTAATCCGATTCCTGAGCTAGCCCTTAAGAAGTTTCTTAATGGCTACCAGGTCGGTGTCCCAGACTCTCGCCCCAGTGCGAGTTATAAGTGAGCATGCTCTCACGCCCAACGACCGTCTAGGTCGGTGTCCCAGACTCTGGCCCCAGTGCTTCCAAGTCGATGTCCCAGATTCTCGCCCCAGTGCGAGTTATAAGTGAGCATGCTCTCACGCCCAACGACCGTCCAGGTCGGTGTCTCAGACTCTCACCCCAGTGCGAGTTATAAGTGAGCATGCTCTTATGCCCAATGACCATCCAGGTCGATGTCCCAGACTCTCGCCCCAGTGCGAGTTATAAGTGAGCATGCTCTCACGCCCAACGATCGTCCAGGTCGGCGTCCCAGACTCTCGCCCCAATGTGAGTTATAAGTGAGCATGCTCTCACGCCCAACGACCGTCCAGGTCGGTGTCCCAGACTCTCGCCCCAGTGCGAGTTATAAGTGAGCATGCTCTCACGCCCAACGACCTTCTAGGTCGGTGTCCCAGACTCTCGCTCCAGTGCGAGTTATAAGTGAGCATGCTCTCACGCCCAACGACCGTCCAAGTCGGTGTCCTAGACTCTTGCCCTAGTGCGAGTTATAAGTGAGCATGCTCTCACGCCCAACGACCGTCCAGGTCGGTGTCCCAGACTCTTGCCTCAATGTGAGTTATAAGTGAGTATGCTCTCACGCCCAACGACTGTCCAGGTCGGTGTCCCAGACTCTCGCCCTAGTGCGAGTTATAAGTGAGCATGCTCTCACGCCTAACAACCGTCCAGGTCGGTGTCCCAGACTCTCGCCCCAGTACGAGTTATAAGTGAGCATGCTCTCACGCCAACGACCTTCCAGGTCGGTGTCCCAGACTCTCGTCCCAGTGCGAGTTATAAGTGAGCATGCTCTCACGCCCAACGACCTTCCAGGTTGGTGTCCCAGACTCTCGCCCCAGTGCGAGTTGTAAGTGAGCATGTTCTCACGCCCAACGACCATCCAGGTCGGTGTCCCAGACTCTCGCCCAGTGCGAGTTATAAGTGAGCATGCTCTCACGCCCAACGACCTTCCAGGTCGGTGTCCCAGACTCTCGCCCCAGTGCGAGTTATAAGTGAGCATGCTCTCACACCCAACAACCGTCCAAGTCGGTGTCTCAGACTCTCACCCTAGTGCGAGTTATAAGTGAGCATGTTCTCACGTCCAACGACCGTCCAGGTCGGTGTCCCAGACTCTCGCCTCACTGCAAGTTATAAGTGAGCCTGCCTTCACGATTAGCGACGTTCTCGGTCAGTATCTTTTCCTTTTGCCTCAATATGAATTTGCATGGTATATTTTCATGCTCAACAGATCTGTAGTCGTACTTCTATGGCCAACAAGCAAGTTCACGCAAACTACTACTTTCCCACCCTTTCTGATAAGAAAAGGGTATGGTAAGTATATCATATTTCCTAAGTTTTATTTTCTAGCAAATTTCCTTGGAGTGGTAGGTCTATGGAACACAGTGCTATAAGAAACAAGGAAATACAGACCCACAACTTTGAAGGCAAACACTGCAAGGAATATTATTTAATAAAAAGTTGAAATACAAACCCACAACCTTGAAGAATAAGATAGACAGGGAGTATTATTTAAGCAAGGTTGAAGAACACTTGTCAGTTCTCATTATCATTACAAGATCTAGATCCCGAGGCGTGATTCCTCTTTGCCAGATGAGCCTGAGCTTGAGCCAGTTCTTCCTTAATAAGTTTGATGGTGCTCTTCAGTTGGCCAATGGTTTCATCCTTTATCCGATTTTCCTCTTTCAGGAGGGCCACCTCGTCCTCATGCTTCAGCTTCAGGTAAACAATATAATGGACCTGGCTCTGAAAGTCCGATTGAGTCTTAAGCTTGAGAGCGATTTCATCCCGAGTTTGGGATTTGGCGGCCAGCCAGAGGCTTTCCATTTCACGAGTAAGGGAAACTTGAAGATCTCTGCTTTCAGCCATCTCCTGTAAGGCTTCATCTTTCTGGGCCAGTAATTCGATCAGTTGAGCGATCTGTGGATGCAAAGAAGAGGGTTCGCCAGATGCTATTACAAGTTCCATGGAGGCTTGAGTATAAGAAAATAGTTGATTCTATTAACAAGGCGGTAGCTTGAAGAAAGGAAGGTGGAAGTATATGCGACCCCTTTTATAAGGGAAGAGAAGGTGAAGGGATTACCTTGGAACATGAGACGACGCTTGGGAAATAGTATGACATTTATAAGAAAGTGGTATGATCGGAAATCGAAGAATCAACACGCATACAGTAAAGTCCCTCCTATCTCTTAGGAAGGCAAGAAATTTTGAAGATAGCGGGAAAAGGGTCAGCAAGAGATGCAAGAACCAAGTCAGATAACAACGGGATTTGGGTCTAGTCAGTCGGACTAGAGCCTCTTTCGACTAGACTTGAGGGGGAGGCTTGTGATACGGTGCATGATCGTAGGGTCCGGAAGATGACGTGGTCGGAAGTCAAGCTCATGGGATGGTCAAAGGTCAAGCTCATGCGGCGGTCAGAAGTCAAGCTCACGTGGCGGTCAGAAGTCAGGCCTACGTGGCGGTCAGAAGTCAGGCCTACGTGGTGGTCAAAAGTCTGGCCTATAGGGAGGTCAAAAGACCGGACTACGTGGAGTTCAAAAGGTCTGGTCGCAAGATGGTCTAAGTCGGGCACAGGTTGCGTGTCGGGGCTGGGCTTGCATAACGAGTAGGAACCCGGAGGCCAGGATCCCAGGCTGCGATTTATAGCCCTGCGGGACAGGATAAAGGGATCAAAGCGTACAGGTCGGGATATGCAAACCAAGGATTACAGGCTAGAATCCCAGGTCAGAATTTATAGCCTTGCGGTGCAAGACACATGGACAAAAGCATACAGGTCAGGATGTGCCAGCCAAGGATACAAGTCAGGACTTATAGCCTTGCGGCGCAGGACACATGGACAAAAGCGTACAGGTCGGGATGTGTCAGGCAAGGATACAGGTCAGGACTTATAGCCTTATGACGCAGGACACATGGATAAAAACATACAGGTCGGGATATGTCAGCCAAGGATACATGTTAGGACTTATAGCCTTACGGCGCAGGACACATGGACAAAAGCGTACAGGTCGGAATGAGTCAGCCAAGGATACAAGAATCGCAGGTCGGGGCATACGAATCGGAACGCACAGATGATCTACGAATTAGAATATACAGATCGGGAAATACAAACCAAGGAGTACAGATCGGGATAGACGAAATCGGACTAAGGCGTACAGGTTGGGACAAACAGAATCGGACTAAGGAGTACAAGTAGGGATAGACGAAATAGGACTAAGGCGTACAGGTTGGGATAAACAGAATTGGACTAAGGAGTACAGGTCGGGATAGACGGAATCGAATTAAGGCGTACAGGTCGAGACAGACAGAATCAGACTAAAGCATACAGGCCGGGACGCAGGATAAGTGGAACCAAACCAAGGCATACGGGTCAAGATACAAGGTAAGGCAGGTCAGGAGTTTACAAGACAAGACATGCAGGACAAGGCTGGTGTACAGATCTGGATTTATGAAGTGGCAAACATAGGTTAGGAAATATAGGTCTACATCCCACAAAGCGAGGCCGACAGGCACAGGAGCCCAATCCAGGGTTAACAGATTGGGGCAAAGCATGCACTACACGACAAGCAAGCCAGGAAATCGTAACAATCTGTCAGGGAATAATCACCGCCTGTTAGAGAATATGTTAATAGTCTGGTGCTCACCACCCGCTGATTCCTTCCTAGACCTATAGGAGGGCACCACGTGTCATTCACCGCCAGACAAAGCCTGACATCCGGCATTCCCTGGCATCCGTCAGACTCCAGAAGCATCCTGTGCAGTATAAAAAGGGAAGTTTTTGTTGGTTGCTACTCGGAAAACCTAGAGGTTCTACTGTACAAAAATTTTGTACAAAGGTCTGAACCTTTTCCTAGCTACCATGTGTTCTTTTAAATTAAATTTTGGATCGCCTGCGGAACTTAACACGTTTGATCCAAAACTTAATCTATTTGTTCTTTTAGGTTTTTACTTGGATCTCCTGCGGAACTTAACACGTTCGACCCAAGTCACCTTAAGTTATTAATTCCATTAAATATTAATTTCCATAATTGGTTCCCAGTACTGACGTGGCGAGGCACATGGCCTTCTTGGATATGGGAGCAACCACCACCGACTAGACAAAACCTTTTATGGAAAGCTAATATTTAATTTCCTAAAATAACTTTAGGTTAACCAAAGAGAACAATCAAATCACAAGGAAAAGAAAGAAACAAAAGAACACAATTTTGAAAAACCATATTCGAAACACTAGAACGTAAGCCTCTTGTATTTAGTATTATTTCCAAAAATAACTAGTATGATGCGGAAAGAAAAATTACTAGTTATACCTTTTAGAAAAACCTCTTGATCTTCTACCGTATTCCTCTTCTTATCCCGGACGACGTGTGGGCGACGATCTTCCGAGACGAGAACCACCACGCACCTTCTTCTTCTCCAAGCAAGGTTCGGCCACAAGAAGAACCACCTCCAAGGAAGAAGAACTTGATCACCACCAATACTCCAAGGGATCTTCAAGATGAGGCTTCCTCCTCTTCTTCTTCTCCTTCCTAGGTCCGGCCACCAACAAGAGCTCCAAGAGATGTATGGTTCGGCCACCAAAAGAGAAGAAAAGAGAAAGGCTGGCCACAAGAAGGAAGAAAAGAGGGAGAAAAATAGAATAGATTCATTAGCCATGAAGCCTCCTCTACCCCTCTTTTATAATCCTTGATCTTGGCAAATAAGGAAATTTTAATAAAAACTTCCTTAATTCTTTTGCCATTGAAAAGGAAAATTTATTTAATTAAAAATAATTTCCTTTCTCAATTTTATAATGGCCGCCACAAGAAAAAACTCCAAGCAAATAAAATTTTAAACACCAATTAAAACTTCCTTATTTGCTTCCGGAAATTTTATAAAAATTTCTCAATAATTTTATCCCTTCATGATTGGTTTATAAAAAGGAAATTTAATAAATTAAAATATTTCTTTTAAACATGTGGATAAAAAGAAAGTTATCTCTAAAAATTAAAATCTCTTTTAATCTACAAATAAGGAAAGATATCAAATCTTTTCTTAATCTCTTGTAGAAACTTATAAAAGAGAATATTTAATTTTTAAACTTTCTTTTAAATCATGAACATGTTTAAAAAGGAAAGTTTTCTTAAAATTTAAAATCCTCCTTTAATCAACAAATAAGGAAAGATTTCAAATTTTAAACTCTCTTTTAAACATATAGATGATTTACAAATAAGGAAAGTTTTTACTAAAAATTAAAACCATCCTTTTAAACTACAAATAAGGAAAGAGATTAATCTCTTCTCTTAATCTTTTGTAGAAAGCTATAAAAGGAAATTTTTTATTTTTAAACTCTCTTTTAAAAACATGATATCCACATAAGAAATAATTTTAATAAAAATCCTTTTTAATATTCTAGTGGCCAGCCACCTAAGCTTGGGACCCAAGCTTTGGCCGGCCACCAACTTAACTCATCCACTTGGTCTTGGCCGGCCCTAGCTTGGGTTCCAAACTAGCTTGGCCGGCCCCATTGGATGGGTAAGAAGGTGGGTATGCGGTGGGTATAAATCTCTATATACTAGAGGCTACGATAGGGACCGAGAGGAGGAATTGGTTTTGGTCTCCCGATAAAATTAAGCATCCCATGTTCGCCCCGAACACACAACTTAATTTTATCAATAATAATTCATTCCACTAGAGAACTATTATTGAACTACCGCACCAATCCCAAATTATATTTTTGGGCTCCTTCTTATTATGAGTGTGTTAGTCTCCCTGTGTTTAAGATAACAAATGTCCACTAATTAAGTAAGTTACTGACAACTCACTTAATTAATATCTAGCTCCAAGAGTAGTACCACTCAACTTCATCGTCATGTCGGACTAAGTCCACCTGCAGGGTTTAACATGACAATCCTTATGAGCTCCTCTTGGGGACATTCTCAACCTAGATTACTAGGACACAGTTTCCTTCTATAATCAACAACACACACTATAAGTGATATCATTTCCCAATTTATCGGGCTTATTGATTCATCGAACTAAATCTCACCCATTGATAAATTAAAGAAATAAATATCAAATATATGTGCTTGTTATTATATTAGGATTAAGAGCACACACTTCCATAATAACTGAGGTCTTTGTTCCTTTATAAAGTCAGTATAAAAAGAACGACCTCAAATGGTCCTACTCAATACACTCTAAGTGTACTAGTGTAATTATATAGTTAAGATATACTAATACCTAATTACACTACGACCTTCCAATGGTTTGTTCCTTTCCATCTTGGTCGTGAACTACTGTTTATAATTTATAAGGAACCAATAACATGATCTTCTGTGTGTGACACCACACACCATGTTATCTACAATATAAATTAATTGAGCAACTACATTTATCATAAATGTAGACTTTTGACCAATGTGATTCTTTATTTCTAGATAAATATTTATACCAAAAGCTAGGCTTTTAGTATACACTCTAACAATCTCCCACTTATACTAAAAGACTAAGCTGTCATATCTGCTGCCATACATCTGATTCCCATGCCTTTCAAAAAGCTCTTGCCTTAAGGACCTTAGGTTATCATCTGATGTAATCTAGGCGGCAACAACTTCTCCTCGTTTATACGATTTCTCGTATTGGGTGGTACTTGCGCTCTATTGTGTTTACTTGCCTTATAGACTTATGGTTTCTTCGAGTTTGTTACTGCACCAACATTATTACAATAAATTGTAATAATCTTTGGACAAACCAGAAATCATATCTAAATCTATCTTGAGGTTATTGAGTCATTCAGCTTTTATGGCTACCTTAGAGGCTTGCCATATACTAAGCTTCTATGGTGGAGTCCAGATAAACACCTATGCTTATCACTCTTCCATAGTTATGACTTTACCTCCTAAAGTAAACACAAAACCCCGAGGTTGACTTAATATTGTCCCTATCCGATTGGAAGTTAAAATCCATGCAACCCACAGGGACCAAAATAACTGCCTTGTAAACTAGCATATAATCTCTAGTGCCTCTAAGGTACTTATATGCTTTACTGCAGTCCAATGTCCTTGTCTAGGATTACTTTGATATTTGCTAACTATGCCCTTGGCAAAACAGATTTCTGATCTCGTGCACAGCATACATTAGGTTGTCTAACTGCCGAAGCATAAAGAACTACCTACATGTCCTCAATCTCCTTTGATGTCATCGAAGACATCTCTTTAGATAAAAACACTCCATTCTTAAAAGGTAAGAAACCTTTCTAGGAGTTTTGCATGCTAAAAACGAGTAAGGATTTTTTTTCATATATTAAACTCGGGATATATCTATATATATTTTTCTTGCGATCCCTTATTACTTTGTTCACAAAAATATATACATTCTCCCAAGTCCTTTATATCGAATTATTCGGACAACCATACCCTTACTTCTGACAACATTTTGATATTGTTTCCAACTACCAAAATTGTTATCTACGTATAGTACAAGAAACACCACCACGTTTCCATCACACCATTTGTATACACAAGACTTATCCGTTTACTCAATAAATCCAAAGATCTGGATTACTTTGATAAACTGGATGTTCCAAGACCTTGAAGCTTTGCCTCAGTCCATAGACTGATTAAGCTTTCACACAAGATGCTCTTAGCCCTTTATAATGAACCCTTCTGGTTTGCTTTATGTGGATGCTATCTTCAAGACTTCCATTAAGGAATGTTGTCTTGACATCCACTTGCCAAATAGATAAAAGAATCTGGATAGACTTAAACATGGCTACCAGTGAAAAAGTTTCCTTTTTCATCAAGCCTTGCTTTTTGAAAGTTTCTACCTTTCCTGTCTATCCCTCTTTTCCTATTATAGACCTTTTTACACCCAAAGGCTTTTACACCATTTGGTGGTTCTACAAGCTTCCAGATTTTATTAGAATATATATATTCTAATTCTGTTATTCATTACTCTTTGCCAAGATGCTGAATCTTTATCTTGGAGTGCTTCATCATATGTCCGGGATCAGGCTCATGTTCATTTGGGATCAAGTCCAAAGACTCTCCCAAAACATGAATCTCTTAGGTTGCTTGACAACCCTCCCACTACGAAGAGGCACTATCTGTAATTGTGTATCTTTTATGATACGTGTTGCAGTTTCTTGTGATATTTCATCTTGTACAGTTGGTACTAGATTAGACATGTCCTTTATTATTTCCTTAAGAACAAATTTACTTATGGGCATGTGGTTTATTACATAGTCCTATTCTAAAAATCGGTCATTGATAATGACCTTCTGATTTTTAAGACTATAAACCTACTTTTGTTTCTCTAGGATAACTCACAAACAAGTGAACTCCTGCCCAACTTATCAATGTCTCTTATGTGCTAGACCACCCAAATCCGAATATACTAGGCTTATGCCCATTCTGTAATTCTATGGGAGTAGAGAGTTCTGACTTTAGAAGGTATTATGTTCACTTCTGTTTCTAGTGTATATCCTTAAAACAAATTTGGTAATAACTCATCATCGATCTAATTATTTCATAAGAGCTTTATACCTTCCTTTTTCTACACCATTCTGTAGGGGTGTACCAGGTGTAGTTAGTTGGGATTGAATCCCTACTTTTGATAAGTGACTCCTAAATTCTCCCAAGAGGTACTTGCCACTACGATCTCACCGTAGTGTCTTTTTACTTTGACGTTTCTCCGCATCAGCCTTGTACACTTTGAACTAATCAAAGTACTTAGTCTTGCGGCACATTAAGTAAATGTATTTGTATCTTGAATACTTATCTATAAAATAGATGAAATATTCGATACTACCTCTTGCCTGGATAGTCATAGGATCACATAAATCAGAATGAATCAATTCCATCATATCTTTGGCTCCATACCCTTTGACTTAAAAGCTTCTTGGTTATTTTCCTTCCAAGTAAGACTCGTAGGTTGGAAAGATTTCCACTACTAATGAACCCAAAAGTTCATCAGCTACCAATGAATCCTACTTAAGTTAATATAACATAGCTTTAGATGCCAAAGATATAATTGGTTCATCTCCGAAGGTTGCTTCCTCTTAAAGTTAGAAGATGTGTTATAATTTCCATTTATTACATCGTGGGAGTTATTGGATTATAAATTGTCAACCAACATACCAGAATTGATAACTTCTCTATTTTTCTTGATAACAGCTTTGTTATCAAAATAGACACAATATCTATTCTATAATAGTTTAGAAACTGAAATCAGATTTTTTCTAAACTTAGTACGTAAAGACAATTTCCAAATTTTATTCCTTTTAGAGAATAAACCTCTCCCACTGCAATAGCTGCTACTTTTGTAGCAGTGCCCATGTGGACGGTGTTTTTTATTTTCATTTAGTTGTCGGGTTTCCTGGAACCCTGCAATGAATTGCAGACATGATCAGTGGCTCTCATATCTACACACCAGGTACCGGTAGATAACTCCACTAAACATGTATCAACTAATGAATAAAATACACCTATATTGTTCTTAGTTCTAAGAGGACAGTCTACCTTAATGTCCAAATCCTATTTCCAATCAATTATAATTGGGACCACTAAGTATATCAGCTAGGGATTGACCATTATCCTAAGAATCACAAAAATATTTGGTTAAGACCAACTCCTTAAAATTCCCATGAATTTTGTATGCCACGTTAGTGTGGACGTATACAAATTCAAAAAAGAAATTTTATCATTTAATTTTATTATCTCGTCATCCTTTCTTTATGACGAATAAAATTAATAGTTGGTCTATCTTTAATCAAATATTTGGTCAAGACTCTAAATTTAAAATAATATTGATTCCTCTAACAATATTATTTAAATTTACCAACACCTCAAAACACCGTGAATTTTGCATGCCACGTTAGTGTGGACGTATACAAAATCAACATTTGTAAGAGGAGGGTTTTACCCATTAACTATCTTGTCAACGTAACTTTATGACAAATAAAATTATCTCAAACACCGTTAATTTTGTATGCCACGTTAGTGTGGACGTATACAAAATTAATCATTTGTAAGAAGGGTTTTAACCCTTTAATTTTATTATCTTGTCAACCTAGTTTTATGACAAATTAATAGTTGGTTTCATTTGGTCACACAAATAATAGCAGTGACTCCGATGGGGAGGATACTATTAGATGTGTCTAAGTGTATACCATTGCTTGACACTAAGTCCATTAATAAGATTATGCCCCTTCCGTTGGGGAAGATCACACGCTCTTAATTAACTTCCTATAGTCATCCAAAAATGGAAGTCTGTTCTAGTGATCTGCAAACTAGCTCATCCGTTATGGAGGAAGGCACTCAGAGCCAACGCGCAAGCTTGTTTGCATCACTTACAAACCAGTAATGGAGACCATGAGATTTACTTAAAAATCCCTCTCCCACTTAGTTATTTATTAATGAGGAATTTTAACTATGCTAGCCTACTAAACTTGTAAACTAACACACACAGCACAATATAAAAGCAATAAATAGAAAATCTAATTTTCAACTATTATGGCTTTTATCTCTAGTTGTCTTCTGTGTGTTGTCATCCCAAGCTGCTGCCATATTTGGCTACTGCCACCGGGTCTAGCTGTCGCATCCATCTTGCTCCTAGTTCCGCTGCGCCTCTGATCCATAAAAGGTTCCACGCTTTGCAAGATTCGATCCGCGACATAAATAGAATTTTATATTTTTGATCCTATATTCCATAAAAGGAATGTACATGTATCTAGATCAAAAATAAAATCCTAATAAAACTAAATACAGCTCCTGCTGTATTTTAATACAATCATGCACACATATAAATGCCCTTGACATGTCCAAGGGTCCAATCACACACATAATAACTATAAGCCATAATAGTTGGATCCTGCATCCACAAAGTTAGCACATCCTACTATTAACCTGCCTAAATTATGTATGACATGTGCATAATTAAACTAATACCAAATACACAGAGGCAAAACCCTAGCTCTGATACCAATTGTTGGTTGCTACGGAAAACCTAGAGGTTCTACTGTACAAAATTTTGTACAAAGGTCTGAACCTTTCCTAGCTACCATGTGTTCTTTTAAATTAAATTTTGGATCGCCGGAACTTAACACGTTTGATCCAAAACTTAATCTATTTGTTCTTTTAGGTTTTGACTTGGATCTCCTGCGGAACTTAACACGTTCGACCCAAGTCACCTTAAGTTATTAATTCCATTAAATATTAATTTCCATAATTGGTTCCCAGTACTGACGTGGCGAGGCACATGGCCTTCTTGGATATGGGAGCAACCACCACCGACTAGACAAAACCTTTTATGGAAAGCTAATATTTAATTTCCTAAAATAACTTTAGGTTAACCAAAGAGAACAATCAAATCACAAGGAAAAGAAAGAAACAAAAGAACACAATTTCGAAAAACCATATTCGAAACACTAGAACGTAAGCCTCTTGTATTTAGTATTATTTCCAAAAATAACTAGTATGATGCGGAAAGAAAAATTACTAGTTATACCTTTTAGAAAAACCTCTTGATCTTCTACCGTATTCCTCTTCTTATCCCGGACGTCGTGTGGGCGACGATCTTCCGAGACGAGAACCACCACGCACCTTCTTCTTCTCCAAGCAAGGTTCGGCCACAAGAAGAACCACCTCCAAGGAAGAAGAACTTGATCACCACCAATACTCCAAGGGATCTTCAAGATGAGGCTTCCTCCTCTTCTTCTTCTCCTTCCTAGGTCCGGCCACCAACAAGAGCTCCAAGAGATGTATGGTTCGGCCACCAAAAGAGAAGAAAAGAGAAAGGCTAGGGCCGGCCACAAGAAGAAGAAAAGAGGGAGAGAAAAATAGAATAGATTCATTAGCCATGAAGCCTCCTCTACCCCCTCTTTTATAATCCTTGATCTTGGCAAATAAGGAAATTTTAATAAAAACTTCCTTAATTCTTTTGCCATTGAAAAGGAAAATTTATTTAATTAAAAATAATTTCCTTTCTCAATTTTATAATGGTCGGCCACAAGAAAAAACTCCAAGCAAATAAAATTTTAAACACCAATTAAAACTTCCTTATTTGCTTCCGAAATTTTATAAAAATTTCTCAATAATTTTATCCCTTCATGATTGGTTTATAAAAGGAAATTTAATAAATTAAAATATTTCTTTTAAACATGTGGATAAAAGAAAGTTATCTCTAAAAATTAAAATCTCTTTTAATCTACAAATAAGGAAAGATATCAAATCTTTTCTTAATCTCTTGTAGAAACTTATAAAAGAGAATATTTAATTTTAAACTTTCTTTAAATCATGAACATGTTTAAAAGGAAAGTTTTCTTAAAATTTAAAATCCTCCTTTAATCAACAAATAAGGAAAGATTTCAAATTTTAAACTCTCTTTAAACATATAGATGATTTACAAATAAGGAAAGTTTTTACTAAAATTAAAACCATCCTTTTAAACTACAAATAAGGAAAGAGATTAATCTCTTCTCTTAATCTTTGTAGAAAGCTATAAAAGGAAATTTTTATTTTAAACTCTCTTTAAAAACATGATATCCACATAAGAAATAATTTTAATAAAATCCTTTTAATATTCTAGTGGCTACCACCTAAGCTTGGGACCCAAGCTTTGGCGCCACCAACTTAACTCATCCACTTGGTCTTGGCGGCCCTAGCTTGGGTTCCAAACTAGCTTGGCGGCCCCATTAGATGGGTAAGAAGGTGGTACACGGTGGGTATAAATCTCTATATACTAGAGGCTACGATAGGGACGAGAGGAGGAATTGGTTTTGGTCTCCGATAAAATTAAGCATCCCATGTTCGCCCCGAACACACAACTTAATTTTATCAATAATAATTCATTCCACTAGAGAACTATTATTGAACTACCGCACCAATCCCAAATTATATTTTGGGCTCCTTCTTATTATGAGTGTGTTAGTCTCCCTGTGTTTAAGATAACAAATGTCCACTAATTAAGTAAGTTACTGACAACTCACTTAATTAATATCTAGCTCCAAGAGTAGTACCACTCAACTTCATCGTCATGTCGGACTAAGTCCACCTGCAGGGTTTAACATGACAATCCTTATGAGCTCCTCTTGGGGACATTCTCAACCTAGATTACTAGGACACAGTTTCCTTCTATAATCAACAACACACACTATAAGTGATATCATTTCCCAATTTATCGGGCTTATTGATTCATCGAACTAAATCTCACCCATTGATAAATTAAAGAAATAAATATCAAATATATGTGCTTGTTATTATATTAGGATTAAGAGCACACACTTCCATAATAACTGAGGTCTTTGTTCCTTTATAAAGTCAGTATAAAAAGAACGACCTCAAATGGTCCTACTCAATACACTCTAAGTGTACTAGTGTAATTATATAGTTAAGATATACTAATACCTAATTACACTACGACCTTCCAATGGTTTGTTCCTTTCCATCTTGGTCGTGAACTACTGTTTATAATTTATAAGGAACCAATAACATGATCTTCTGTGTGTGACACCACACACCATGTTATCTACAATATAAATTAATTGAGCAACTACATTTATCATAAATGTAGACTTTTGACCAATGTGATTCTTTATTTCTAGATAAATATTTATACCAAAAGCTAGGCTTTTAGTATACACTCTAACAGTTTTGTCCCTTACGGAGGTACGTTCACTCGTCTTTTCACACTCGTCTTTCACTTTTCATCTTTTCTCTGTGCTTTTAGGGAAAAAGTACCTGACTTGAGCGTCGGAGGGCCTGACCGGGGGACTTTTTCCCTGGTTTATGGTCTCTAACGACTCGTGGGCTTTTGAGTGTGCGCAGGACCCTTGCTTCATCATCACCCCTCGTCATCCGCTCGTGTAAGCTTTCCCGGCGGGTGCCAGATCAATCAGGCTTCGCAGTGACTTTCCATCAACACCAGCAACAGCGCGATCGGCCTCCATCCGACTCAGCTTCCGGACGGGATCAATATTGAAAACGAAAAAAATGTATGATCAATGGATGGTAAGTACTCTAATTCCCTTATATAAGAATAAGGGAGACGTATAAAATTATGCAAATTGTAGGGGTATTAAACTAATGAGTCATACCATGAAACTTTGGAAAAAAAAATGATAGAAAAAAATATTAAGGAAAAAAATCAAAATGACTGAAAATCAATTTGGATTCATACTTGGAAGGTCGATAATAGAAGCTATACATCTTCTTAGACAACTAATTAAAAAATATCAGGAGCAAAAATAAGATTTACACATAGTATTCATTGACTTAGAAAAAGTTTATGATAGAATCTCAAGAGAAATTATATGGAGAATTCTATAAAAGAGATGTGTTAGCGTAATATATATTGAACTAATTAAGGATGTGTACGAGAATATAACGGCTAGAGTAAAGACTTCAGTCTGAGTAACCAAAGTATTTCCAATAAAGATAAGGTTACATCAAGGATCAACTCTAAGTTTCTATCTTTTTACACTAATTATGAACGAATTCAGTCTACACATTCATGACACGGTACTGTAGTACATGTTGTTTGTAGATGATATTATTTTGATAGATGAAACATGTGAACGAGTAAATGCTAAGTTAGAATCTTGGCAAGAAATACTAGAAGGGAAATGTTTTAGGCTTAGTAGAATAAAGACAAAATATATGAAATTTAAGTTTAGCAATATTAGACGTAATAAGATAATTATTAAAATAGGAGATGATGAATTACCCAGAATTGAGAGCTTTAAATATTTATGATCATTTTTACAAAATGATAGAGAGATTGAGAGAGATGTCTTACATATAATACAAGCAGTATGATTGAAATGGAGGAGAGTGTTAGATTTTTTATATGATCGTAAAGTGTCTTTAAAACTTAAAGGAAAGTTCTATAAAATTACAGTTAAACCTGTTATATTATATAGAGTTGAATGTTGGGTTATGACTCGAGTACATGAGTAGAAGATAAGAGTTTCAGAGATGAGAATGTTAAGGTGGATGTGTGGACATACGGGGATGGACAGAATAAGAAATGAGAGGATTAAAGAGAAAGTCGTTGCATCTATTAAGGAAAAACTCTGAGAGATATGTTTAAAATGGTACGGGCATGTACTTAGATGACCAATAAATACTCTAATTAGATGATGTGGAACTATGATAAACACACCTATAAAACTAGGGAAGAGAGAGATAAAAAAAAAAACTTAGTAACAATAAAATAAGATAAAATTTATTTAAGTATAGATAATAATATAATAAGAAATAGAACTCAATAGCGAGATAAAACTTGATTGTTATTGTATGTGTTATCTTTAATTTAATTTCAAATAGAGATTTTATCATTTGATAAATTGTTATAGTTCATATGCCATCTTTCTATGTGAGAATTTCCTCTTAGTGAGATAATTATCTTCACTTTATCAATTTCATCCAAAATCTTTTATCACTGCTAGAATCAGGCCCGGCCCTGGAGGAGGGCAAACCTGGGCGATGGCCCTTGGCCTCGATTTTGAAGGGGCCCAAAATTTTTATTTTTTTAATATTATGTTTAATAGTGGAGGAATGAAAATTAGGGCAAAACTTACCGATGGAAAAGTCGCAGGTCTGCAGCGCTCGCCGCGACGCCGTCACGCCGCCTCCCGCCTGCACCTGCGCCTACGGCCTACCGCCTACGAGAAGGACTCAAGATGTCTTCTCCTCCATGTCGCATCTGTTGGTGCAATATCCCTTAGGTCAAGGTTGACTATGTTGACCAAGCTTGAGTCTTGGTCATAGTTTCGATGTTTGACAATACATGTAGACATATGGACAATGCAGGTGCAGTGTTTCATGTGGGGAGATTCTGATCAGGGACTAATCAGTATGGATGAAGAAGAGTCAAGTAGATCAAGGATGATCGGATACCTGACTGGGAAGTCCTAACTGGAAGCTAGGCAGATGGAAAATCCTGGTGAGTGAAGCCAGGTAGAAGTCCTAGTGAGTGAAGCTAGGCAGATGGAAAACCCTAGTGAGTGAAGCTAGGTGAAAGTCCTGGTGAGTGAAGCCAGGCAAGAGAAAATCCAGATGGATCAAGGATGATCGGACATCTGGTGTTAGGAAGTCCAAGTAGGTCAAAGGATTGACTGGATACTTGGCACGAGGAAATCCAGATGGGTCAAGGTTGACCAAACATCTGGTGGAAGTTCAAGTAGGTCAAGGGAGTGACCGGATACTTGACACGAAGAGAAAAGTCCAAGTGGGTCAAAGGGATTGATCGGACACTTGGTGGGGAGTCCTGGCAGGTCAAGGGAGTGACCAGATGCTAGGCATGATGTACCAACAGGTCAAGGTTGACCGGATGTTGGTTTGAGAGGCTTGGGACTTGGTTTTGGGCAAAAACCAAGAGCTGGATCGATCAGTGGATCGATCCAGGCCTTTCCCAGTGAACAGAAAGCCTCTGGATCGATCAGTGGATCGATCCAGAGGTCCCAATCGATCAGTGGATCGATTGGGACGCTGCTGCTTCGCGCAATAAGCGCTGGATCGATCCGTGGATCAATCCAGGCATTTTTCCATAGCACAGAGGTGCTCTGGATCGATCCGTGGATCGATCCAAAGCCTCCCCGATCAATTGGGAATAATCGAATCGATTGGGATCCGACCGTTGCGTCGTATTTGAGCCACAGGCGAGCGTTGTCTTCGGCACTGCTTCACCGATTCATTTCAGATCTTCACCAGCTCCTCCACAGCTTTTCTCAAGCTTGAGATCGCCAGTTCTTGAAGGTTCTTGGAGGTTCTTCCAAGTCAAGAGGCGGATCAAAGCAAGGAGAAGAAACTAGGGTTAGGGGTTTTGCACTCATTGTAAGCTTGTATTTCATTCCCTTTCCCTTTCTTCTTGTATTGAGTCTTGTAGGGCTTCTCCGCCCTTGGTAGTTACCATAAAGGAGGATTTTATTAGTGGAGGGTGTGTGTGTAGGTGTGGATCATTGGACTAGTCACCTCTTGTGAGGTGGATACCAAGTAAACCAACCGTGTTAGCGTTGTATGTTGTTTCTTTGTATTTCCGTTGTGCATTCTTCGAAGAAACAAGCAACGTCAACCACAAAGCACGCGATGAGCTATTCATCCCCCCCCCCCTCTAGCTACTTTTCGGTCCTAACAAGTGGTATCAGAGCGAGGTCGCTCTTCACCGGAATCATCGCCGGAAGGGTCAAGCATAACAAGAAGAGCTAGAGGGTGAAGAAGTTGAACCAAAATTGTCAAAGTCAAAGAAATTCAAAAGCTCAACTTCTACAATGGAATTCCGAGATGGGCTCGGATTCGACACGAGGGTGGCTCCACCATACACTTCCACGAGCTTCGATTCTTGGAAATCAAGAATCGAAAATTTTCTTATGATGGAAATAGAGCAATGGTTTGCTCTTATGGAAGGCTTCAAGACTCCAACAAACTCAAAGGGCAAAGTTCTCAAGAGGAGCAAGTGGAGCCAAGAGCAAGTCCAAAGGTGCGAGGCCAATGACAAAGTGACCAAGCTTTTGGTCAATCTATTGCCAAGCACCATCCTTTGCAAAATTGGAGAATTTGAAGATGCAAAGGAATTATGGAGTAAATTGGCCAAGCTTCACGAAGAGATTCCCTCCACTGTACAAGAGCAAGAAGAATCCAGAGAGGGTGACTCTTTGGAGCAAGACCAAGAGGAGGACTCCAAGGTTGAGAGATGCTCAACTTCCGAAGAAGAAGTCCAAGAAGAAGCTTTATCTTCAAGGGAGTGCAATGAAGAGAACAAGGAGGAAGCATACTCCTTGTTCCATGTACAAGATGATGAAGCCTCCATCTCTAGGATTGAGGGGGAGTGTAGATCAATGAACCCGGAGCAAGAAGAGGCCTCCACATCCGGGTAAAGTGAAGAAGAAGAAGATGGTGCCACCTCCAAAATTCAAAAAATATCAAATGGAGGAGCAAGTGTCATCCCTACACAAGAAGGTATAAATGTTTCAATTAAAAATAAAAATCATATAATATGTTTTGAGTGTAGGGAAAGTGGGCACTACAAGAGCAAGTGTCCCAACTTGGCCAAGAAGAAGGGTCAAGTGACACAAAATGGCAAGGAGAAGCCCAAGGAGACCACCCCCGGGACAAAGAAGAGCAAGGAGCACATTGTGTGCTTCTTGTGTCAACAAAAAGGGCATTACCGAAGTCAATGCCCCAAGGGGAAGAAGATGGTCAAGGCTCAAGGAGGCACTAGTCAAGGGGGAGCCTCCAAGGTAAAGAAGAAGGTAACATTTATTGAGCCTACCCCTTTACGTTTTGGTAAAAAGCATGATAGTTCTAATTTTTATCATTTTAATGCAATTTACCATAAGAATAGAAAGCATGAGGGCATTAAGGAAAAGCATGTGGCCCTACATGCCAAGACTGCCCTACCTAAGGTTAGGAAGGTAGATAAACATTTGGGCAAGAATACTAAGAATAATAGATACAAGCCCATGAATAAAAATGCTCATGGATTAAATGAAAAATCAAATACTGAGGACTTAGCAAGGGAAAATCAAGTCTTGAGGTCAACACTTGATAAATTAGAAAAGACCCTAAAAAGATTGGAAAATATCCTATTAGGGCAAAATGAGCATAACCTAGGTTTAGGGGTACAAAAGCCATCCAATGTCTATAAAGGTTTGGGATACAAACCCAAAGCTAAAAAGGATGTGCCTAGTTATCATAGAGTTCCATATAGTTATGGAACAAACTCTAAGTCTAGAGGTCAAGTCAAGGATACAAGGGAAGATATCCCTAGAAGTATCTTTGCAACCAAAGTGACTAAGACTTCTAAGAAGTCTAAGAAAGTCACTAACAAGGTCACAAAGGAGACTATCCCTAGAGTTGACCTAGAAAATGTAACCAAGGCTTCTAAGAAGCCCAACAAGGTCACTAGGAGGGTATCTAGGGAAGTTATCCCTAGTGAGTACCTAGAGCATCCAAGGAGCACCAATAGGTGTTGGGTTCCTAGTAGGGTTGAGCAGTCAATCCGCCAAATCGACCAACCCGCTTATACCGACCCGAACCGAACCGAAAAAAAATGATCCGCCGGATATAGGGCCGGATGTAGGGTCCTAATATTGCATTATCTGATCTAGTAGGGCCGGATAGTTTTTTATCCCAATAACCGAACCAACCCGATCCGATCACCCCTACTTGTAGCAACTAATGTTGATAAGTTGTTACACGTTGTAGCAACTATTGCCGATAAGCTACTACACGTTATAATAGTTATTTCCGATTAGCTGCTATAACGTGTAATGAGTAATTTCTATTATCATTTTAAAAAAATTTATTTTTTTGTTATATTTATATTTATATTTTATATTTCATTGGATATAGGGTCGGATATCCAAATAACTGACAACCCGTAGGATATCTGAAACATAAGAACCGCCGGATATAGGGTCAGATGTAGGTCCCGATTTTGCATTATCTGATCTAGTAGGGCCGGATAGTTTTTTACCCCAATAACCGAACCAACCCGATCCGTGATCACTCCTAGTTCCTAGGAGCAGCTTCTCTACCCCATAGATGGGTTAGAGAGTGTCAACTCCGATTAGAAGGGTAGTTAACCCAACTTTGAGGAAATTGACACTCAAGGAGCATTTTCAAGGTTTTGTTAACCTTTGAAAAAGAAATGGAATTATTATTTACTCCTTGAAAGAGTAAAATGTGCCTAATGGTGGAAAAATTGATTTTATCTTAAAAAGGCATAAATTGGGAAAACCTAGAGAAATACCAAGTTGGGATTTTGGTATTCTCTTAGAAATTTAAGGCAATCCGGGCCTTGATTTATGTGATTACTCTTGAGGAAAGATGGAATATGCCAACATTTGAGGATATGCTTAATTTTTTAAGTGGCATAAACAAATTAAGAGAAATAGAAATGTCAATTTAGGTTTTGGCATTTCTTTGAAGCATTTAGGGCAATCTAGGCTTAACGTTTTAAGTTAAAACAAGTGGTAAATTTTGAGTTAGCTAAGTGGTTAAGAATACTTAGATAGGTAATCTAGGTATATTTTATTTTATTTATGCTAAACCTTGCCATGATTGATTGCTCACTATATGTCATGACATCATATTTAGTTTTGTATTTTGCACTCATGCCTTATTATGAAAACACAAAAATATCATGTCATGACATACATACATCATGTAGTTATAGGAATCTTTCTTTTGAAAACTAATTAAGTTTGATGTATGCCATAACATTATCATGCATTATTTTTAATTCCTTAAAATTAAGGACAAATGGCATTTACGAAGTGTATCAACAAGTGACATCCTAGGTGGATGTCCAATATCTACAAAATGCCTAGATAAATATGCATGATCCCTAGATTAGGGCAAAACCAAACTTTACATCTCACAAAGACCTATAAGATGACTTGTATGTGTTTTGTACACAATAGATACAAGTGAGATGTTAGGATGATGAACAAAACTCAATATGTTGATTTAGTGTATTTCTTTGAGTTTTAAGTTCATCAAAACACATAGTTATGTGTTTTCCCATCATTGGGAAAGCTAATGTACAAGTTATGTGCATTAAGCCCAAGGAATGTGATGGGATATTGGTTTTGAAAATTATTTTAAAATGCTTTTGGAAAACCTTGGTGAAGGCTATCTTTTGCTAGTAATCACCATTGAATAGTTAAACACAAACTTGAAGAAAACGCTAAAGTTTTAGCAAGTTTTCAAGCTTGTGTCAATCTTTGAAAATATGATGTATTTTCATAAAAAACTATTTTTCCATGTTAAAGTATGCCCTAAATAATGTCTACACGAAATTTCATGATTTTTGGATTTTTGTAGAATTTTCTAGGGGTTTCTGAAGTTGGCTGAATTTGAAATTCAGCAACTATCAGAGCTCCGATCGATCCATGGATCGATTGGAGTGCCTGAATCGATCAGCGGATCGATTCAGAAGGTAATTCTCGCGAGCAGAAGCTCGCTGGATCGATCAGCCGATCGATCTACACATCCTGAATCGATCAGTGGATCGATTCAGATAGGTTCAATCGATTGGAACCCAACTCCAATCGATCCAGGATGCTGATTTCAGCTGAGAAAGCCTGATTTCAGCATTTTGAACCTTGTTTAGTCAATGTAACCATTCCAAACCCCTCAAAATACATTTGTATACATAAAAAGGGTGTTCTCATGTTGAAAACAAGGATGGATTGGTTAAGGAAGACTAAATTGAAGCTTAGGTTGAGGTTTGTTTCAATTTTTGAACATTTGAATCTCAAAACTTCTAAATTTGGGTTCCTAAAGGTTTAGGGACTCCAAGTCATTGTTGGTGCAATGACAGAAGTTACCACCATGTCTTTAGGGGGAGGGACTCGTTAAAGACATGAAACATTATTTTTTCATGAACCTTGGAGGGTGGTTAACCTTCTTTAGAGAAAATGCTCATGAATGAGCATTTGAACTTGAAATGGGGAGTGAATATCCTCATTATTTCAAGTGGTATTTCAAGTGGTTGAAAAATGCTCAAGGTTGGGCATTTGTCTACATTGCGGAAGAATGTAGGGGAAATGAAGGGTATGAGACCTTCATTATGATGTTGATTACAACCTTGAGAAACTCTTCAGGGGGAGAGTTTTAAAAAAGGGATAAAGGTTCAACGAGTGCAGTTGTAATCAATGATGAGTATCTCTTCAGGGGGCGAGATAGTGTTTATTTGATGTGTGCCAATAGGGGGAGAATGTGTGGTTTAAGTTAGGCCTTCATTACCTATGGGGGAGGTCATAGGGTGAGAATAAAGGGAACCAACATTCATACTTTGGCATGAAGAGAGTTAAGGCTATGGGATTAGCTTAACTCAGAGTAGACCTAACTTAAAGGTATTGTCAAACATCAAAAAGGGGGAGATTGTTGGTGCAATATCCCTTAGGTCAAAGTTGACTAAGTTGACCAAGCTTGAGTCTTGGTCATAGTTTCGATGTTTGACAATACATGTAGACATATGGACAATGCAGGTGCAGTGTTTCATGTGGGGAGATTCTGATCAGGGACTGATCAGTGTGGATGAAGAAGAGTCAAGTAGATCAAGGATGATCGGATACCTGACTGGGAAGTCCTAACTGGAAGCTAGGCAGATGGAAAATCCTGGTGAGTGAAGCCAGGTGGAAGTCCTAGTGAGTGAAGCTAGGCAGATGGAAAACCCTAGTGAGTGAAGCTAGGTGAAAGTCCTAGTGAGTGAAGCCAGGCAAGGGAAAATCCAGATGGATCAAGGATGATCGGACATCTGGTGTTAGAAAGTCCAAGTAGGTCAAAGGATTGACTGGATACTTGGCACGAGGAAATCCAGATGGGTCAAGGTTGACCAAACATCTGGTGGAAGTTCAAGTAGGTCAAGGGAGTGACCGAATACTTGACACGAAGAGAAAAGTCCAAGTGGGTCAAAGGGATTGACCGGACACTTGGTGGGGAGTCCTGGCAGGTCAAGGGAGTGACCAGATGCTAGGCATGATGTACCAACAGGTCAAGGTTGACCAGATGTTGGTTTGAGAGGCTTGGGACTTGGTTTTGGGAAAAAACCAAGAGCTGGATCGATCAGTGGATCGATCTAGGATCTAGATCGATCAGTGGATCGATCCAGGCCTTTCCCAGCGAACAGAAAGCCTCTGGATCGATCAGTGGATCGATTGGGACGCTGCTGCTTCGCTCAATAAGCGCTGGATCAATCCGTGGATCGATCCAGACGTTTTTCCATAGCACAGAGGCGCTCTGGATCGATCCGTGGATTGATCCAAAGCCTCCCCGATCGATTGGGAATAATCGAATCGATTGGGATCCGACCGTTGCGTCGTATTTGAGCCACAGGCGAGCGTTGTCTTCGGCACTGCTTCACCAATTCATTTCAGATCTTCACCAGCTCCTCCATAGCTTTTCTCAAGCTCTAGATCGCCAGTTCTTGAAGGTTCTTGGAGGTTCTTCCAAGTCAAGAGGCGGATCAAAGCAAGGAGAAGAAACTAGGGTTAGGGTTTTTGCACTCATTGTAAGCTTGTAAGCTTGTATTTCATTCCCTTTCCCTTTCTTCTTGTATTGAGTCTTGTAGGACTTCTCCGCCCTTGGTAGTTACCATAAAGGAGAGTTTTATTAGTGGAGGGTGTGTGTGTAGGTGTGGATTCTTGGACTAGTCACCTCTTGTGAGGTGGATACCAAGTAAATCAACCGTGTTAGCGTTGTATGTTGTTTCTTTGTATTTCCGCTGTGCATTCTTCGAAGAAACAAGCAACGTCAACCACGAAGCACGCGACGAGCTATTCCCCCCCCCCCCCCCCCTCTAGCTACTTTTCGGTCCTAACAGCATCTCTTCTTCTTGCTCACGGCTCCGCTCTTCAACGGTTAGCTCTGTCTTCTCCTCCCTGTCGGCTGTCGCATCTCTTCTCTTCTTCTTCTACTTTCGCATCTCTCATCTCTGTCACTTCTCACGAATTTCTTACCTTTACTTTTGTATCCACAGAGATGAGAGATGATAAATACAGCCCATGGAAATTGGAATAGAATTAGAAGTTTCATTGTGATTTGTGAATTTGAGCTTTGGTTGTCTATTGATCACTGTGCTTCCTCCGTTCCTCGTCGGCGTCGCCGTCGGAAAACGCTCGTCCACATCCTCGAATGCTCGCTTCCCTCTGAAACATCTGGTGTTTCAATTTATAGTTTAGGTATGCTAAATTGCTAACTTGCCCTAGTTTCACTTTCAATGGTTTCTAATTTCTGTTGGCATTGGCGTGTGGTTTGATGATATCTTCCCATAAAACCCCTCAAGACCTGCTTCCACCAAATGATTCTCATCTATAGTAACTTGAAGAACTAACAGTTTATTTTAGTGCCATAAGTATAGTCCCTTCATCTTGAACTTTTTCTTTCACGTTTGGAATCAATAACTTGTTTGCTACATAACATGTGCTAATAGGTTACTAATAGGGGCTACTACTATTACTAATCTGAAAAAAAAAATTAATCCACCATAACTTGGAGTGATACGCCTGTGCTCAATGCTACATTTTTTGCTACATGATATGTACTAAAAGGTTTTTAATAGGAGCTACTAATGATCTCAATACAATTGACCTCCACCATAGCTTGGAGTAGTACAACTTAGCTGGCCTTAAATCAGTTCCCACGTTTTGAGTTGATTCTAAGACACAGATTTGGTAGCTTATTCATTAAACTCTTAGCTTTTGGGAATTGCTTAGTGATTTCTGTGAATGTGTCATTGGCCATCATCTTGTGCAAAGGGAGAAAGATGTTAGCTGCTTTTTGCAATGAGTTGTTGGCACATGCTTGCTGAGCCCTACCTCAATTATTTGTCTCCAAACTTGTCATTTCTATTGATTTTGTCTTTTTAGTAGTTCCATTTCTGACATTCAGCTATGAAAAATAATTAAATCATGATTTTTTTTATTTATGTGCAATATAGAAATGCCCACTCTGCCTTTCATCCACTGAAGTATAATTAATATTGTTGTTTCTTTAAGTATCATAATTTCACTAATTAGTTTTAATTTGATAATGATTTAATTTTCTTTTAACAGGTGTTGTCTGATGAGGTGCTTAACTTAACGACCTAGGACATTTCTAATAATATTGAAAACTATCATATTCCAGGTGCTATTATTCCTTTACTAGTGAAATAATTTGAATTATCTATTTTTTTTTTGTAATTGTTGTGGTTTTATACATTATAATATGTTGCCTAAAAAATATCTTTCTGGATGTGAGAAAAGGAAAAAAAGGAAAAAATTAGAACAATTGACTGAATCACAAAGAGGTACTATTAATAAATTCTTTATTAAAAGTTCTCATGGAAATCCACAAAATTCAACTATGACTGTGAATGATGTAGATGAGTGTCATGAGATTCACGATGTTAACGAAGAAAGGGAAAATTTGAGTGAGCATGAAAATGTTTTAAATAGGGTAGATAATGAGAATATTGACATTGATGAACAATTTATTTCTTCACTTGATATATATGATCCAAGAAATTGGGATAATCTAGATAACAATGCACGTGATATTTTAGTTGAAAAAGGGCCTATGAGAGAAATGAATATTGTATATCCTTTGGACGACACTTCTAGACATTTTTCTTGTGCTCATTATTCTAGACATTTAAGCAATGGAGAAATAAGAGACCGAAAGTGGTTGGTTTACAGTAAATATGTGGATAAAGTTTATTGCTTTTGTTGCAAGTTGTTTAAATCTGAAAATAATAGAAGTTCACTAGCAAAGGATGGATTTAGAAATTGGAAACATCTTAGTGAACGACTTAAAGAATATGAAAATACTATTGAGCATATAACTAACATGAACACTTGGAATGAATTAAAAATGCGATTAGATAAAAATCTAACAATTGATAAAGACCTACAATGAGAAATTTCCAAAGAAAAAGAGCGTTGGAGACAAGTTATAACAAGAATAATAGCAACTGTAAAATGTCTTTCTAAACGTTGTTTGGCTTTTCGAGGATCTAATGAGAAACTTTATCAAGACAATAATGGAAATTTTTGGGGTTGATTGAAATGATTGCTGAATTTGAGTATGTGATGCAAGATCATATTAGACGTATTCAAAGCAATGAAATTCATTATCATTACCTAGGTCATAAAATTCAGAATGAGTTAATTTCTATTTTAGCTAATAATGTTAAAAGTGTTATCATTAATAAAATTAAAGAAGTAAAATATTTTTCAATAATTCTTGATTATACCCCAGATATAAGTCATCAAGAACAAATGACTTTTATAGTACGATGTGTTAATATGTCAGGTAATAAAGTGAAAATAGAGGAGTACTTTTTAGAGTTTCTAAAAGTAGATGATATATCAAGTTTAGGACTTTTTAACGAATTACAAAATGTGTTAAAATCACTTGATCTTAGTATTGAAAATATTAGAGGTCAAGGTTATGATAATGGTTCCAATATGAAAGGAAAACACTAAGGAGTTTAAAAGAGGTTACTTGAAATAAATCCAAGAGCCTTGTATATGTCATGTGCTTGTCATAGTCTTAATCTAACTCTTAGTGATATGGCACATTCTTGTGTTAAAGCTGTTTCTTTTTTTGGAATAGTGCAGCGCATATATACATTATTTTCAAGTTCTCCTAAGAGATGAAAAATTTTACTTAATAATGTGAAAGGATTAACCGTCAAATCTTTGTCGAATACTCGTTGGGAAAGTCGTATTAAAAGTGTTCAAGCTATTAGATTTCAAATTGTGGAAGTGAGAGCAGCTTTACTTGAATTAAATAATATTTGTGATGATGCAAAGTCAATAAGTGAAGCTGAAAGTTTAGCTAATTCAATCGAAAAATTTGAATTTTTACTTGGTATGGTCATTTGGTATGATATCTTATTTGCTATAAACATGGTGAGTAAGAAATTACAATCAAAATCTATGTGCATGGACTCTGCCATGAAACAATTAAAAGGTGTAATATCATTTTTTTGAAAAGTATAGGAATGATGATTATGCTGCAAGTTTGACTATTGCTAAGAGTCTTGCATTAGATATGAATATAGAGCCAATTTTACAACAAAGCGCCGTATTTTTAGAAACAGACAATTTAATGAAAGAGAAGATGATGAAGTTTCACTATCATTAGAAGAGTCTTTTAGAATTGGTTATTTTATTGTTATTGTGGACATGACAATTGCTTCTTTAAAATGTAGATTCGAGCAAATGAAAACCTTTGAAAATATATTTGGCTTTTTATTTGATTCAAAAACATTAAGAACTTTGAATGATGATGAATTAAGAAAATATTGTGTCAATTTAAAATCTACTCTAACTCATGACAACTCATCAGATGTTGAGTTAGATGATTTATTTACTGAATTAAAAATATTACAAACGACTTTACCAAATATGATAATGTCTGCAATTGATATTCTTGAATTTGTTCAAAGTGTAGATTGTTATCCAAATGTTGCAATTGCTTATAGAATTTTATTGACTATGTCTGTTACAGTAGCATCGGCTGAAAGGAGTTTTTCAAAATTAAAATTATTAAAAACATATATGAGATCATCAATGTCTCAAGAAAGATTAAATGGATTGACAATTTTATGTATTGAGAAAGATATCTTAGAAATTCTTGAAACTGATAATATTATAGAAGATTTTGCAAATAAAAATGCTAGAATAAATTATTATAGATAAATTATGTATTATTAGAAATTTAATTAGGGTCTCATTTTATTATTTCGCCCAGGGCCTCTTCAGTCGAAGGATCGGGGCTGGCTAGAATTTTCATAAAAATAATCTTCATTTGAACAGCACAGTATAACAAAAAATTTCAAAGGATTCCTCATCTATAAACAAAGAAATCTGGATCTTCATTATCAATCACACCTTTTTTTTTTAAGGAGGGATAAACTCCGCTTCATATAAATTTTTCACCAACTATTAAAGTAAATCAGAAAGCACTCATAGCTGATGGTCCATCAATCCAGTATTCTTAGATTAATCATCTATTAAAAAAAATTTATCCATTAATTCACCGAAGCTAAAACTAAATTAAACAGAAAGCTGTTATTAACTCTAAATTCTTTTGCATCTGCAGGATAATTTAGTTTTCCAGATCTTTTTGGCAACCCTTTTATACAGACGATTGTTTTGGCAAGGCAGCGGGTCCATTGTTTGAGTTGGATCAGTCCTTTCTAAGGGCTGTTCAATGTTTGCTTGGCTTTACTATTTTTCTTTTTTTTGAATATTTTAGCATTGATGATTAAATTAAGTTGTTTCACCCTTTCGGTGCTAAGATTATTCTCTTATATACGTTGATCTTAGCCAAAATCCTAGGAATTGATCAATAAAATGCCCTGCCTAGCACCATAAGATCGTATAGTAATTACAAAATCAAAAGTGACAAAAATATTTGTATAAATTATTTACTTTTCCTTTTGATACTTCAGTTGACCTATTCACCAGTGAATTTCATCCACAGATAAAATTTGATAAAAGGTTATGTTTTTCTTTTGACTTGTGAAATTTGTAGCTGACCTCCAATAGTATAGTTCAACAAACATAGTTTGATCATGAGAATGAAGACGACGATGATAAACTAGTTGACTTGACCCCTTTTAACCTACGTCATGCATTTCAGAATTCTTGATTGTATTTAATGTGTGCAATGTCAACGTCTTCAAGCAACACCGAAACTATTTGAGCAAATAACAAACTCATGCTCTCACTCTCTATGCATTAAAATCCATACACTAGTAGCCTGTTGCTGTCTTGCCCTCGTTACTATCACATAAATGCGTCGTCTAGACGATTATCAAGCATCCAAAACTTTTTCCAGGTTTAAAAGTCCCTACCTGAAAGACCAACTAAAAATCCAAGATTGGCTACTGCTGCACACCAGGGGCAACTGATTGAATCTAATATTTCTTTCCCGCAATTTAAATATAATAAGTTTTTGATACCTACAGAGTTTACTCTCACGCCGGTTAGTTCCTGCAGTTACAAGACAACATACAACTAATCAATCTGAAATACCAACAAATTCACTCACTTCTTATCGAGTCAGAAAAATATGCATCTGAGCCAAAGCAGCAAGACCTCCATCAAAGTACATAAGCAGCTCGTCATAATAATACAGTTCCTCAGTATGTCCTGGAGCTGAACTAGCTAGTTCTTGATGCTTTGTTTACCACGTGCTGCAAGCTTTGATGCCGCCTCTTCTTCAGACAAGGGAAGGTAATAGATCCTTGGTGTTGCCTTTGTCTTCTTAAACAAATCGTCGAGTGTCAGAGCAGGTGGGTCTGGTTCCCTCGGCGGAGGTGGAGGGAGTTGCTCTCTTACAGGCTGCGGATCAGGCTGTCTTTGTGGGGGAAACGGAAGCTGGTGCAGTTTCAGAGAATGTTGGCGAACAAAAGGTTGAGCAGCCTGAGGTTGCTGAAAGTTTGCAGCCTTGGGAGTGTTTGGGTTTGAGGTAATGGAAGCTGGGGATTGTGGTGGGGCCTCAGTTCGTGCCTTGACTTCTTGGGGGTCAACAAACTCAGCGACCAAAAGATTTCCACCGTTCGAAGGCCACTGCAGATTGTAAACAGCATTGCGTGTTGCAGTTGCTTCCTCCACTGAAGAATACTGCAAAAAAACTAACCAGTAAGACTAAATAGAAATGAACTAATGTCCATTTGTAAGAGAGTAGATTTCAATACTTGGTAAATAGTGAAAATACATAATTAGACAAGCTGAAGGGATAGAGGTTGACGGTGTAAGAGTTAAAGGGAGATACTAGTTTACATCGATAAAAAGATATAAAGATTTTACTTCTGGCATCACAAAAAGCATGTTATGCGACTTGAATGCAAAGACAGCCCATGTTCTGGGTACCAAGAATAAGGAAGAGGGAATTAAATGGATTAGGTGCAGTCTCAAGAAAGACTTAAACATCTTTATCTAAGAAAAATATTAGATAATAACTTAGAGCACCATAAACTATCAAATATAACAATAGCATAATAAAGACAAGATATATACAAATCTAGAGCATGTGTTTAAAACAAAAGTTACCTGATTATGAATGTAGAATAAAATTTTAATTTCATCATGAATAGAATTTCCAATAAATAAAGACATTCATGTATTCACCATAATATCTCAAGATATAACAAAAACATTCCTTATTTACCATGGTTTAACCTAATATTGTTAGTTCTAGTAAGTGAAAATCAAGTGCCATCAAGTTGAATTTAGATTGAACTCCTAAATTAAATGCTAATATTATTAATCATAACGGGAGAACTGAAACAAAGATACTTATATTCATGGATGCATTCATTAAGTGAAAAAGTACAGACTGCCGCAACATTTAGCAACAAAAGTCCAGCTTAAACTGGTTGAGGAATATGCATGGACACTTGTTTTAAGTACAAATATATTTCCTCAATTTTTATAATTATCCTCACTCCTTCCATCTTCTCCTTCCTGCAGCAAAAGGCACCCATAAAAATAGCCTTCAGGAAAAATGACAACAGAGACAAAGCTAAGGTAGCCAAGACTCACATCTAATGGTCAATGTAAAACTAAAAAACAGAGGGCCAGCTTTGAAGATACACAGTTGCATCCTACCACTTGTCAGCTCCATAGTCACATTATTGAGAAAATCACTTTGACAATTTCACCTAAAACTTTCCATATAATCTAGAGGGGCATGAAATCCTCCTGAAGAAAGAGGTTTCACTTTTCCAAGCAACTACCAATAAAGCATATTTAATAATTTGAGATAAAGCATTAAGCCAAATCTACCATGTGTGCCTTACTGTCAATCATGGCGTAGCATCATCTTATGGGTAACTCATGGTCTGGTATCTCCAAATGGAGAATTGGAACATAATGGCTCAAAAACATGTTGCATGCCTCAACAAACAGCGATACTAAGTTCAGCTAAGACACTATCCAGAAAGTTGGGTATCTGTGAGGGTGTTGATCAACCAAATGGATAAGAAATGCCAAATCAAGACATAATGAAGGAAACAAAGCATCAAATATTTTTATTCTAAAAACAATTTACAGTACAGAGATTGGACAACTCAAGTCTATCTCTACATATTGAAATAATATGATGATGTCAATTCCTAGTTTAAATTTTAAACTATAAGATTATCTAGAGTAAATTAAATATAGAGAACAATTACCAAATAGACACAACAAGATTGCAAACCCAAATAACCATGAGGTTAAAGTAAAGAAGGAAAGTAAAGCTGACAATATATCATGTAGGACATACAGTCACATAGCAGTGGGTCTTAATGTGGTCCATCCAGAAACTGCAAACTGATCCAGTTTTTGCAAGCAGCTCTTGAACAGCTTTCAGAGTAAAAGGGCGCAAAAATCTGTCGATTCTTAATGAAGTAGTTGCGGATTTCTGTGATGGTGGTACTGCATGATTTAGATCAGCATTTAGTCAAATAAGATTATTCAAAATGTGAAATAAAACTAGGTAATACAAATAAACTAATCTCACCAATCCGTTCCTTTTGAGAATCTCCAGATGGCTTTAAATCAGATTTAATAAATGTGCGCCTAGGAGTAATTTCAAATGTATTCTTAGGTGTACTTGATGTACTGAGGTTAGATAATTGGCGTTCAGGAACTTTAACAGCATCTGAATTCCAACGCCGTTGACGCTTGGGAACCTCATTGATTGCAACAGCTTCTTGGCCTGACCAAAAAGGCGCATTAAATTGATTGCTTCACTACTGAAGTAGTATTTGTACCAAGTAAGAAACACAGCAGCAAACAAAATAATGACCCCAAAGACTAATATAAAGTAGAATATTAAAACAGTATAGCCTACTAAACTTGGATCATATTTGAAACACACAAAAAAAAAATATTGTGAGCAATATATAAAAAGAAGCGAGTAAACTATCAGAACAACAAATATCACATATTTCTTCATGCTACAATCAGTTTATCATCTGCAGATTGTGTATCAAAAGTTTCCATTGGACTACAAAGAAATGAAGCCAAACTGCAAAAAAACTTACCAACTAAAACTATCAAGATATCCTTTTTGCATCCAACAGTATAAAGGGTAAAATGACTGAATCGAGTTGATTTTTTTAGTACAAAAAATTGAAATTCGTGAATGCTAGCTATAAAGCTCAACCTGCTAAAAAAGTAACTGGTAATTCCTAAACAACAACAAATTAATAATTTCAACTGTTTGGGGTTGGCTATATAGATCTTGTTCCACCATTAAACAGTAAATATGAATATACACGGTACTACTTTTGGTAATATCCAGAGTCTTTAAATTACCTTTTTGATTAATAAAAGTTATCTAGTCTCCCATTATCCCTTGTACCATGAACTCTAATATGTTTATCTGATAATACAAATATCTTCAAGATTGACATAATTCAATGGAAGGGTTTAAGCGGCTAAAGTAGTGCATCATTTTCACAGTAAAGCATATTATCATGTCTATATGCTCCATCTGGTAGGAAAAGATTAAGTTTTCCTGTACACTACCAAGAACTTAACCTTTAAAAACAGATAAATAAGTTGCTACAAGACACATAGGATTCAAGTTGAGTACGGACCAAGTTGGAACGTTAAACCTATTGAGTTTGAGCCATTTTCATACAAGTCATAATGGATGACAAATGTTGCAAGGCAGTTTAGCCTATATGCTTTTAGATTTTGCAGTGGATACTATGACTTCATTCATTCTATGAAGATAGAACCTATCAAACGTGCTCAGACCTAAGGTTATGATACCGTAGTGATTGAACATATATTTGCCACCATACTCAGTAATGAAAAAAATATCATTCAAGAAAAAAATTAGCAACTAAAATCAAATGATCTAACAAAACTAACATTAGAATCAGGTGCCATTACCTTCTAACTTTCTCTTTTCAGTAAGGACTGTTGGCTTCTTGATGTCTTCATCAATGATTTCCTCCATAATTGACCCATCCTGCTTAACGTCAATGTTTTTTATATCACTAACAATGAGCTCCTGTGTCACCTCAGTTTTTTCAACTAATTCCTCAGTCTTGATATTGGAATCAATGTTCTTACTTTCCAATACATCATCCTCCATCAACTCATCACTTGAACTCCTATCCAAGTTCAATTTTTCTGGAGACTCTTCATCAAGGTTATCTTCTTTCTTGCCTTCATCAACAAATATAGTCTTTTTAATTTGTGTATCTTCCAGGGAAACCAGGTGCTTAACTTGCTCTTTGGCATCATGCACAGTCTGCAGATCGCCACCTAGTGAAGGAACAATGTTGGATGATGGTTGAACCATCTCCTGCTTAACAACCTCTTTTTCTAGATGAAAGTCATCAGCATTTAAATTATCCTTTAGTTTATTCTTTTCAATAATTGACACAGAATCAATAGGAATGGACTCACACTTAACCTGGGATCCTAAGTCTAGACTGACCACTGATACCTGATTGTGTGATTCAGGGCAGATTTCCTCAAGGGACAGGTTTGAATTGTCTTGCACCAGTTCATCGAGCTTTTCTTCAGTTGTTATGACTGCATCCGAATCATGATGCAAGGTAGCAGTATGGCTCTCAGTTGCACCATCTTCTAGGGAGACCAAGTTAGCTTCTGTTTCTGAAATGGACACGTCCAATTCTGAAGAAACTGTCCTGGCATCTTCCACTTTCAAGTCTTTGTTGGTCACGTCTGAAGTAGCTTCTGTTGCAGCATCACATTCAGTCTTTCCAACTTTTGTATAACCATCACAAATGCCAGCTTTGGCAATGTTAGCACTGTTGGAATCTTTATCAACCATAGTGGCATTGGAGAAGTCATCTTGTTCATCTGGATCTTTAACTTTGTTAACCATAGGGGCAATATCTACGTCAGAATTTTCTGTCTGAACTTGCACACTGTCACTCTGATCTTCCACCTTAGGCTCATCTTTTTTGACTTCATCATTCACCTCTTCTTCAGTGTCCATGATCTCAGCATCCATTGCGTCAGCTAACCTCCTTACCAGTTCTTCCTTCAGACCTCTTACTGGGAGTTTCCTTCTCTTCAGCTCTTCTTTCAATTCTGTGACCTTCCACTGGTCGATGGATTTATTGTTGAGCACGGGATATGTCGACGACATACTGTCTAGACTGCAGTCCCACAACACATGATTTTCTTTAAAAAGTTGACAAATTGCACAATGTGACGTAGAACTATCTAACGAAGGAGAAAAGTTGAGAAATCATGAAATTCCAGAAACATAATGCAACAACCATCACACTGACACATAAAAGCTCAAATCTGAAACAAAAAAACTTTTGAAATGGTCAAAGAAAAACAACAAGCAACATAAACGAAACTGCGAAGGAAAACAAAGCAGCCTTTAAAAACTGAAAGTAAAGCTTGACTTCTTGGGCAAACTAAACCATTTAAGTATGCAACAGCAATAAATGCACAGGAAAAAAAACCTACAAACCATAATCACTCGAGAAGAAGACCACAAGAACCTAAACTCGAAAGCAATCTCCTAAACCTTTACTACCATGAAAACACCATCAAGGATCGAAGAACCTACCGTGAAGGTAGCTACACCAGAAGTAGGACGGTCGAGGGCTTAGAAGAAGGCAGGACGAGAAACCCTAGTTTCAGGACAAAAAAAAGATAGATATTAGATCGCAGCAAAAAAATAAATCCAGAGTAACGAATCGCAGGGGAACGGTTGTAACCACCTTAATCGTCTTTCCTACCTGAAACAAAAAAAGAACAATAACATTATAAAAAAAATAAGAGTTTAAACCAGAAAGAAGATGAAAGAATGATCTCTACGAGACGACGCGACGCTGGAAGATAGTTCTTTTCTAGGGTTTGCTCGCGCTTTCCATCGATTTGGCTCCAAAGCAGGTGTGGAGGGGGAGCACCAGGAAGGCGAAGAGGAGAGGGGAAAGGGCGAGGGTTTGTGGTCGGGTGGAGGACGGCTACCGTAGTAGGAAGGTATTTATAGCCCCGTCTCTGTCTAAACGAAGCACAACAGCAAGGAGCGGTCCGGAAATGGTCAGGTCAGGTCAAGTCCGGTTCATTCTGGTTAAAGGAGATGTAGACTTTGCGAGTCAGGTCGACCGATGTTTATCTGATTCAATATTTTTTGTTTATAATACACAAGTGCACAACTTAATTAATGCAATAAAAATTAATTAATTAATTGCGATACATACGTTTTTTTCATTAATCTAGATTTTAAATTAATTAAAAACAAATCTCATACAAATAAATTATAAATTTGATTCATGACATATTTTTTTAAAAAATAATTTAACTGTTTTTTTAATTCGAAGTGTAGTGAAGATTACCGACTCAACTCTATAAAAAAATTTTATCAACTATCAAAATAAATTAGAAAATGCTTGCAGATACTCATTCAAGTAATTAACTTTCTTAGATTTATCGTCTCACTAAAAAAAATCTATACAGTACACCGTAGTTGAGATTTAAACCATAAATATTGTAAATTTTATATTATTAATCTTAGAGATTATAGGTAAATTTTATATTATTAATCTTAGAGAAAAATAATTGCTCTCGATCTTTCAACTATACCTAAATAACTTACCACTACGGCATTGCCCCAAGATATAGTACACAATATTTCTGACATGATAATCAAAGATTAATTCTCGTCTAACGCACCTATGTATTTATATTTATTGATCCTGTCTGAGTGTTGAGTCGATGGTCGCTGGAGATGTGGCGCTCTCGTTGAATCCATGTGGCCCTCTGAGTGACATAGACCTCCGGCGAGAACCTGCAAGTACAAAATCGAGCCGGAAAGGGGTTCCCGGCGGCGGCCCTCCGACGCTCAAGTCAGCTCCCGACGGCAAGAAATCGAAAGAGAGTGACGAGAACTGTAGTTATAGTGATGAATAGCGCCTACCTCCGTTGAGGTCTGGGGGTCCCTTTATAGGGCTCTCAGAAGGCGCGTGCACGCTTACCGAGACGTGCACGCTTCTCAAAGCATACCTGTAATAAGTGTGTCAGAAAAGCATGTCTAACGTCATATCTCAATAATGCGAGCATATCCCTGACGTTACAGTGGAAACTTCCGTCGTACTATTCTCTGTCTGATCCGGTCGCCAACCATGCAGTCTGTCGGCGACGCTTGTCTCGAGGAAGATGGAGTTACCTGCTCCTTTTGTCTTGTACCAAGCCGAACGGAAGAACCGTTCGGCTAACGTCGCGGTCGGCTGAGCAGGGCATCTGCTCAGCCAATCATACGGCGACCCCGGCGCTGCTCGGATGAACGGGAGAACCTCGATAGCCATGCTTCCCGCTCGGCCGAGGCGAAAACCGCTCGGCCGAGGCGAAAACCGCTCGGCCGAGGCGAAAACCGCTCAGCCCTCGTCCCCTGTTGTTAAGCTGTGCTAGTCACCCGCCGGATGTCGGGAGCTCGGACTCGAGTCGAGCCGAGCTGAGGTGATGACCGTTGACTTTTATCTTGACTGCTGACCTTGACGTCACCCGTGGCCTAAGATCCTCTGCCGGGCGGGGCCCTATTTTACCACCGGATCACTTGCCTCCCCCTCAAGTCTAGTCGAAGGAGGCTGAAAGTCCGACTGACTGGACAAGTAGCCCAGTGTCCAGGTGGTCGATCGGCAAGGACGCTGAAAGATGCTCTGATCGGCTCATTCAAAAGTGGCGAACATCCCGGACCGTGCTCCCACATGTCGAGCGGCGATTCACCCGCTAGCACTTGCTACTTTTGCTGCTTCGCATCTTGGTCCGCAGGTGGTCAAAGCTGACGTCATCCAAATCACCTCGTAATTCGTGTAAATCCTTGTCATTAAGGCCAAGCACGCGGGTTATGGCGTTCATTAAATGCGCCCAATGGGTGGATGCCGCGTATCGCCGCCGCCTTTGCCCTGCAATCAAAGGGTCTGTGATGACGCGACAAGCAGTCGTTCAAAATCAACGGCTGGATGCGCGCATTAGTCTCTGCAACCTAGATCGGACGGTTCCGCTTAGGCGAGCTCGCCTTTTATAAAGTTGCCTCGCCACCTTCTGTTTCACAGTTGCTGCTTGCGTGCTTGTGTGCTCCGGCGGTTGCTCGCGTTCAGTGTTCCGACGACCCTCGACTTTCTTCTCCAGCATCCCATTTGCCTGTAAGCTTCGCTCCTTGTTTCTTTGTCTTCCTGTCTCGCCTTCTACCGTTTTCCAGCGTCCCACTGTCTTGCCTAGCGAACTTCCGCGGGTTTTCCGACGATCTTCTAAGCGAACTCCTTTGTTTCTCCGTTTCTCGCCCATGGCCAGTTCTTCCCAACCGGTCGACCTCACCCCGAGTCCCTGGTATACCACTATGGAGACCAGGTTTGACGCGAGCGACGCGGCGCATCTTATAAATGTCTTTGACCTCCTGTTCGACCACAATCTTGTCCTGGCCGGACCAACCGATCGGCCACACAACCCGCCGACCGGCACTATTTGTTTCTTCCGACACCAATTCGTGACCGGTCTCCGATTCCCTATCCATCTATTTATAACTGAAGTTTGCAACTTTTTTCGAATCCCGCTCGCCCAGCTCATCCCTAATTCTTTCCGCCTGTTGTGCGGCATGGTGGTGTTGTTCCGAGTCCACAACATCCCACTGACCCCTCAGGTCTTCCACTACTTTTACTATCTCAAACAATCCGAGCTGGGCAAATATCTCTTCCAATCCCGGATCGGCTTAGTGTTTTCGATAGGATGTCTTCCTCCAACAAGCACTGGAAGGAGTATTTCTTCTACATCAGATTCCCCGAGCAGCCATACTTCCGCACTCGATGGCAGACCGCTCTGCCACCTCCGCCTGAACTGAAGAGGTACAAGACTTAGCCAGATTACCTCCACGCCACTAACATGTTGGCCGGTCTGAAGTTCAATATCCACAAATTGCTTCCAGAGGGAGTAATATACATCTTCAGGTTGAGTCCGAGCCGAGTGAAGCTTCCGAGCAGCCTAGGTAAAGAATTTCTAAAACCCTCTTCCTTTGAGTCTAACTGATTCTGTTTTTCTTTTGCAGCTGACATTATGATGCGAGCCCGAGCTGCTGGTATAATGAAGGTCAAGCAGGCCGAGATCAAGGCAGCTGCAGCCAAGGAGATGGAACGTCTTGTCTTGACCCTGGTCGGCTCACAGGAGGGCACAGTTGGAGAAACTGCAACTGCGGGCGATGGGACCGCCGAACAGACACCAAGCGTGGGTGTGGCAACCGAGCCAGGCTCGGTTCGCGATGCGTCGCCCGTCATTCCCGCTGAGGGATCGAGATCCTCGGGCGATGAAGTTCCGCTCTCTCGCAAGAGGCATCGAGCCGACGTGCCCTCCCGGTCCGCCACGTCCGTTGTGCAAACTTCTGCGGAAGGCGTCCCATCTACAGCCCCCACAACAGTGGAGGCTACCTCCTCCGATCGGACCCCATTTGTGGCCAAGCTGTAGGAGCCATTTCCCATGCAGCCACTTACCTCCCTTCCTCCGGCTAGGAGGAGGATAACTTGCTCAGTTATTCATCCCGTTGGTCCTGCCCAATCCTCCGGTCCATCTGCCTCTGCCCAATCAGCGCCGGGCGAGAGAAGATTCGTCACCGCCACCCTTCGTTTGCCGACCGAGGATCTTCGCTCGCCAGGCAATCGGGCCGAATCTCCCCAACATCAAGTCTACATCCGGGGTCGGCTCGATCGCGTATGGGAGGAGGCAAGGGCTCGAGCGGCCATGAAACCCCCAGGCGCGCTGGCCGATAGTCATCTGGAGATGTCCACCGGGGTTAGTACTTTTGGTTATCACTTCATAACTTACCTCCGATTGGCACTAATATTCGTTTTGCAGTACTGGGTGGAAAGTATCACCATATGCCAGCGGCTGGCACAGGTGGAGGATAAGCTGAAGAAGCTCAAACTTTCGGGAGAAGGCTCTTCCTCCCGGGGGTCGTCACCCGCTCGCCTGAAGGCAGAGCTGGAGAAGGCCCAACAACTTCTGACGGAGGAACAGCAGAAGTCGGCCGAACATGCCAGTAGGCTGAGTCAGATCAAGGCTCAATTGAAGACCTACGATAGGAAGCTGGAGTTGGCCTCCACGAGGAAGCAACGGGACGTCGTCGACCTAGAAGAAAAGAACAAAGAAGCCAGGTGGCTGGCCGAGAAGCTGAAGGCAGCGGAGAACTCCCTGGTTGCTGAGCGAGAGGAGTCGCTCGGCCAAGGAGATTGAACTACAAGGCCACGTGAAGCGCCTTGAAGATGAGTTGCTGGCATCGCGTGCTACTTTAAAGACCTACCAGGAGGCTGAGCTAGTTCGCTTTGCCGCCATGAAGCATCAATACCTCCGCTTGGAGCCCTTTCTGGAGAAGGCGACAGACCGTATCGTCCATTCGTTCGAGCTGGCCATTATCGCCATGCTCGCCCAACTGAAGACGAACGACCATCTCTCTGAAGATTTTTCCGACCGGGATGTCAACCGAGTCCAGCTCCTAGAGGGTATCCCTAACGAGACCTTTGAATATATTGAGTGAGCAAGGAGCCACTATTTTGTAAAAGCCTTGTTTTTTGTAAGCCTTAATGGCCTTCCTGCCGTTCGGCAATGTCTATGAATGAAATGTTGTCTCTTTCATATGTTGTCGGTTTTCTATGTATGTGGTTGCATAGTCCCAGTCGGCAGTGACGCCCAGGATATTACTGAAAGATTCTCTTAGGATTATATCTCTGGGGTTTTGAATCGCTGTCTGACTTCAGCTTTAGTGTCTATGTTAGACGATTTTTTAAGGTCGGGGTTTTACGTCGTCGCTCGACGGTCTTCTAGGTGGGGTATTTATGGTCGCCGCTCCGACCCTGGGGTTTAACGTCGCCGCTCGACGGTCTTTAAGACGGAGTATTTATGGTCGTCACTCCGACCCTGGGGTTTAACGTCGCCGCTCGACGGTCTTTAGGGCGGGGTATTTATGATCATCGTTCCGACCCTGGGGTTTAACGTCGCCGTTCGACGGTCTTCAAAGCGGAGTATTTATGGTCGTCGCTCCGACCCTGGGGTTTAATGTCGCCGCTCGACAGTCTTCATAGCGGAGTATTTATGGTCGTCGCTCCGACCCTAGGGTTTAACGTCGTCGCTCGACGGTCTTCAAGGTGGAGTATTTATGGTCACCGCTTCGATCCTGGGGTTTAACGTCGCTGCTTGACGGTCTTCCGAGCGGGGTTTTATAGTCGCCGCATTGACTCTGGGGTTTAACGTCGCCGCTCGACGGTCTTCAAGGCGGGGTATTTATAGTCGTCGCGTCGACTCTGAGGTTTAACGTCGCCGCTCGACGATCTTCAAGGTGGGGTATTTATAGTCGCCGCGTCGACTCTGGGTTTAACGTCGTCACTCGACGGTCTTCCGAGCGAGGTTTTTATAGTCCCCGCGTCGACTCTGGAGTTTAACGTCGCCGCTCAACGATCTTCAAGGCGGGGTATTTATAGTCATCGCATCGACTCTGGGGTTTAACGTCGCCGCTCGAGCGGATTTTTTATAGTCGCCGCATCAACTTTAGGGTTTAACGTCGCCCGCTCGACGGTCTTCAAGGCGGGGTATTTATAATCGCCGCGTCGACTCTGGGGTTTAACGTCGCCGCTCGACGATCTTCCGAGCGAGTTTTTTATAGTCGCCGCGTCGACTCTGGGGTTTAATGTCGCCGCTCGACGGTCTTTCGAGCGGATTTTTTATAGTTACCGCGTCGACTCTAGGGTTTAACGTCGCCGCTCGACGGTCTTCAAGGCGGGGTATTATAGTCGCCGAGTCAACTCTGGGGGTTAACGTTGCCACTAGACGATCTTCAAGGTGGGCTATTTATAGTCGATGCATCGACTCTGGGGTTTAACGTCACCGCTCGATGGTCTTCTGAGTGGGTTTTTAATAGTCGCCGCGTCGACTCTGGTGTTTAACGTCGCCGCTTGACGATCTAGTGAGGTCTTGAGGACTGGCCGTTCGACGATAAATTTAGCGAACATTGTGGTTTTGGTTTTCAGCCTGTAATGAAATGGTGCAGGAGAATGCAAAGGTACAAGATATTAGTTACATTATCGCATCTTTAATCTAACTCGGTATAGCTGCAGGTGGCTAGCACTCCACGGGCGCTCTAGTCGTCGCCCGTTCTCGTCTTCCAGATAATATGCCTTGAGCGGAGCTTTTCCACAACATTGAATGGTCCAACCCATGCGACCTCCAGCTTAGTGACGTCGTCAACCGGCTTGACTTTCTTCTAAACGAAGTCGTCGACCTGAAATGATCTAGGTACCACTCGCCTGTTGTAGTTCTGTTTCATTTTTTGTCGATACGCCATCAACCGGACGACTGCCTTGGCTCGTGTCTTGTCCACCAAGTCTAGCTCCATTTGCCTCCGTTCGACGTTGTCCTCGTTGTAGCGTCGGATCCGGTCGGACTCTATTCCGACTTCGATCGGAATGACGGCTTCTCCTCTGTATACCAAGTGGAATGGGGTGACCCCCGTCCTTTCCTTAGGCGTTGTGCGGATCGCCCACAATACACCCGGTAGCTCGTTCACCCAGCTTCCCCCTTCATGATCAAGCCGAGCTCGAAGAATCCGTAAGATCTCCCGATTCGCTACCTCGGCTTGCCCGTTACTCTGTGGGTATGCAACAGAGGTGAAAGCTTGTTGGATGCTGTACCCCTCGCAACATTCCTTTAGTTGCTGACCTGAGAACTGCTTCCCGTTGTCCGAAATGAGCCGACGGGGAATGCCGAACCGACAGATGATATACTGTCAAATGAACTTCATAACCATATGCTCAATTATCTTCGCTAACGGCTCAGCCTCGACCCACTTGGAGAAATAGTCAACCGCCGCCAGTAAGAATTTTCATTGCCGGGTGCCATAGGAAACATCCCTACGATGTCCATGCCCCATTGGTCAAATGGGCAGGACACGGTGGAGGACTTCATCTCTTCTGTCGGTCGATGCGAGAAGCTATGGTATTTTTAGCAGGACAGACACATGCTGACTATCCGAGCGGTGTCTTCTTGGAGTGTCGGCCAAAATTACCCGACTAAAAGGACCTTTCTTGCTACTGAGCGGCCGCCCGAATGCCCTCCGCAGGACCCTTGATGCACCTCTTATAGTATATAGTTGACGTCTTCCGGACTGACGCACTTAAGTAAAGGCCTGGAGAACGCTTTCTTATAAAGCTATTCTTTGATCAGGACGAAACGACCAGCCCTTCTTTGAAGCAGATGCGCTTCCTCTCGACCGGAGGGTGTGGCCCCGGACTTCAAGAACTCCGTTATAGCCGTTCGCCAGTCATGGGAAAAGGTGAACCCTTCCATCCTGTCTACGTGAGCTACTAGGGCTACTTGTTCGACCGGTTACTAAATGATGACCGGTGATATGGAATTGGCGAGCTTGGCTAAATCATCAACAGCTTGATTTTTTGATCGAGGAATCTTCTGTATGATCACCTCCTCAAAATTGCCCTTTAGCCTCTCAAATGCCTCGGCGTAGAGTCTGAGCCTTGGGTTGCTTATCTCAAAGTTTCCGGCAAGTTGCTGAGCACTAGCTGAAAATCTGAGTGGATCAAAATCTTGATGGCTCCCACATGCCGAGCGGCCTGCAAGACAACTATGAGGGCCTTATACTCGGCCTCATTATTGGTTACCCGATAGTCTAGCCGAACGACCAGATGAATCCGTTCGTCCCGAGGAGAAACTAGCAGTATATCAATTCCACCTCATCGCCGAGTGGATGACCCGTCCACATATATCCGCCACGTGGTCTCAAGCTCGGGGTTTTGCACTTCAGTGACGAAATCTGCCAAAGATTGTGTCTTAATAGCAGTTTGGGGTTAATACTGGATGTCGAATTCGCTAAGCTCTGTCGTCCACTTGATCAACCGTCCGGATGCTTCCGGTTTGAGGAGAACTCGTCCTAGAGGACTGTTGGTCCTTACTATGATAGTGTGCGCGAGGAAGTATGAACGAAACCTCTGAGCGGCTAGTATTAACGCAAATGTGAGTTTTTCGAGGCCGGTGTAGCAAGATTCAGTGTCTTTCAATATATGGCTCAAGAAGTATACAGGTTGCTCCTCGTCGTTCGACCTTACGAGAGCCAAGCCGACCGCATACTCGGTCAAGGATAGGTAAATCCTTAGGGGTTCACCCACAACTGGCTTGACAAGCACAGGCAAACAATTGAGATAAAACTTGAGTTCTTCGAACGCTTGATCACATTCTTCGTCCCATTGAAAGTTTGTGGCTCGGCGTAGGATTTTGAAAAAGGGCAAGCTCTGGTCGGTAGATTTTGAGATGAACCTCGATAAAGCTATTATCCGTCCGGTAAGACGTTGGGCTTCTTTCAGATTCCTCGGAGGCAGCATATCTTGGAGTGTCTTTACTTTGCTGGGGTTGGCCTCAATCCCCCGCTCTATGACTATATATCCCAAGAAACGCCCGCTCCTTGCGCCGAACAGACACTTCTGGGGATTCAGTTTGATTCCATACGTTCGGAGGGTCTGATAGGTATCCTTGATATCTGCGCAAAGATCAACAACTCGGAGGGATTTAATTAGGATATCATTGACGTATACCTCCATATTGCGACCGATCTGCCTCCGAAACACCTTGTTCATGAGCCGCTGGTAGGTAGCTCCCGCATTTTTTAGTCCGAACGACATTACGTTGTAGCAATATATGTTGTCCGCCGTGATGAAACTTACCTTCTCCTGATCTTCCCGGGCGAGTGACACCTGATGGTATCCTTGATATGCATCCAACATACATATCAGCTCTCACCCAGCGGTCGAGTCCACCATCTGATCGATTCTGGGTAGGGAATAGAAGTCCTTCGGGCATGCTTTGTTCAGGTCCCGAAAGTCGATGCAGACCCTCCACTTGTTGTTCGGCTTGGAGACGAGTACTACGTTCGCTAGCCAGCTCGGGAATTGGACTTTCCGTATGTGGCCAGCCTCCAATAGCTTCTCGACCTTCGCCCGGATAATCTGGTTCTGCTCGACGCTGAAATCTCTCTTTCTTTGCTTCACTGGTCGAGCATCTGATCGGACATGGAGCTCATGTTGCGCGACGCTAGGGGAGATGTCGGGCAGCTCATGCGTTGACCATGCGAAGACATCATGGTTCTGCTGAAGGCACCTGACCAGTTCTGCCTTCCGCGTGGTTTCCAGGTCGGATGCTATAAATGTGGTTGCCTCTGGTTGACATGGGTGTATTTGTACTTCCTCTTTTTCTTCATAAACAAAAGAAGGGGGCTTCTCAGTTATGATGTTTACCTCGATTCGTGGGGTCTTCTAGGCAGACCTGGCCTCCGTCCTGACCATCTCGATATAACATCGTCGAACCGTTAGCTGGTCCCCCTTCACTTCTCCTACTCGATCCTCGACCGGAAATTTGATCTTCTGGTAAAAAGTCGAGACGACCGCGCAGAACTCATTGAGGGTCGGCCGACCCAGAATGACGTTATATGCTGAGATGGCCTCCACTACGATGAAGTTAGTTACTCTTGTCCTCCGAAGGGGCTCCTCTCCTAGTGACACTACCAATTTGACTGGGCAAGCGGCTGGACCTCGTTGCCCGTGAATCTGTACAGGGGGTTGTCATTGGCAGTAGCTCGACGCGATCGATCTGGAGTTGGCCGAACGCCTTCTTGAAGATGATGTTGACCAAACTCTCTGTGTCAATGAAGATGCGATGAATAGTATAATTCGCTATCACCGTTCGGATGATGAGGGCATCATCGTGCGACACTTCAACTCCTTCGAGATCCCTGGGGCCGAAACTGATCTCGGGTCCGATTGCCTTCTCCTGTATACAACCGATGGCATGGATCTCTAGCCACAGGGCGTGTGACTTGCGGGCTCGATTGGAGTCTCCGTCGGTTGGTCCTCCCGCTATAATGTTGATCTCCCCTCGAGCGACTTTGCTCCTGTTTTCTTCTTCCCGAGCGGAGGGCCTTGCTCGTCGTGCGAGGCTCGGGGTCGATCACCACTCCTGGGAGAACGATGGTGCTTCCGATCAGGCGACCGTCTATCCGTTCGCCGCCCGGTATCTGGATGTCGCTGCTCGGGCGAGGGTGATCAACGACGATAGTTCCTCGAGGCTGGCTGGACGCCCGGGGCGAACCCCAGATAGTCTCGTGTGTTGTGGCTGGCAGACTGGTGGAAAGAACAAAACATGAGAGTCCATACCTTTCCCCTCGGCTTTGGTGGCTCGGAAGCCACATGCTGAATGGCGTGTGGCCTGGCTTCTTGATGGGGCCTTACCCCTTCGGTTAGGGGTCCTCTGGGTGGTTGATGATTAACCGGCTGCCTCCGCTCTATCGGCGCAACAGGCTCGGTCGGAGCCTCCTTCCTTCGGGTTGCCTGGGCCTCCTCTACATTGATATACTTACTTGTCTTCTTCAGCATATGATCATAATCGCGAGGTGGCTTCCGGATGAGCGAGCGGAAGAAGTCACCGTCGGTAAGCCCTTGGGTGAAGGCATGAATCATGGTTTCGGAGGAGACTGTGGGGATGTCCATTGCCGCCTGGTTGAAGCGTTGAATATAGGCTCAAAGGGTCTCTCTCGACCCTTGCTTCATAGAAAATAGGTTGACACTTGTCTTCTGGTAACGTCTGCTGCTAGCGAAGTGTTGGAGGAAGGTCGTTCGGAAGTCCTTGAAGCTTTTGATCGATCCGTTCGGCAGCCTCCGGAACCAGCGTTGTGCCAAGCCTGATAATGTCGTGAGGAAGACCTTGAATTTGACTCCATCCGTGTATTGATGAAGAGTTGCAACATTGTTGAACTTGCCCAAGTGGTCGTCCGGGTCCATTGATCCATTATACTCCCCGATCTCCAGAGGAGCATAATGTCTGGGTAGCGGATCCTACAAAATTGCCTCAGAGAATTGGCGGTTGATCCGCTCGGGCGACAAATCGGCTCGGGGAGCTTTCCCCTTCCTTGCATCCCGAGCTGGAGCTTCATCTGACGAAGATCCTTGGTCTTGATGAGCTTGTGCAATTTCTGAGGGCATCTGGAACAGAGCCCTATGAAACGATATCGGGGCGGGCGGCGCTTCCGCCTAAGTGTCGGTCGGACCTTTGTTTTGTCCCCATATGGAGAGTTGCTCTGGTCTGTCCTCGTGCGCCGCTCAACCTCCCGACGTCGAAGTCGCTTGCTGTGCCATTCGTTCAGCTAATGCCTTTTGCTGCTGCTGCTCCACGATTTTTGTCGCCCGTGCCTGGATGAGCGCATCGAGCTCCTCTTGAGAGAGCGTCACGGTGTGAGATCTTCCAGCTTCCTCCATCTTCTACTATACTCGGATTCAGGTGCGTTCCCACAGACGACGCCAATTTGATCATGTCCGAGTGCTGAGTCGATGGTCGCTGGGGATGTGGCGCTCTCGTTGACTCCGTGTGGCCCTCTGAGTGACGTAGACCTCCGGCGAGAACCTGCAAGCACAAAATCAAGCAGGGAAGGGGTTCCCGGCGATGACCCTCCGACGCTCAAGTTAGCTCCTAGCGGCAAGAAATCGAAAGAGAGTGACGAGAACTGTAGCTATAGTGATGAATAGCGCCTACCTCCGTTAAGGCCTGGGGTCCCTTTATAGGGCTCCCTGAAGGCGCGTGCACGCTTACCGAGACATGCACGCTTCTCAAAGCATATCTGTAATGAGTGCGTCAGAAAAGCGTGTCTGACGTCATACCTCAAGAGTGCGAGCATATCCCTGACGTGATCGTGGAAACTTCCGTTCTCTGTTTGATCCGGCCGTCGACCATGCAGTCTATCGGCGACACTTGTCTCGAGGAAAATGGAGTTACCTGCTCCTTTTGTCTTGTACCAAGCCGGACGGAAGAACCGTTCGGCTAACGTCGCGGTCGGCCGAGCGGGACATCTGCTCAGCCAATCATACGTCGACCCCAGCGCTGTCCGGACGAACAGGAGAACCTCGATGGCCATGCTTCCCGCTCGACTGAGGCGAAAACCGCTCACCCCTCATCCCCTACTGTTAAGCCATGCTAGTCACAGCCGAACCGAGATGATGACCGTTGACTTTTATCTTGACTGCTGACCTTGACGTCACCCGTGGCCTAAGATCCTCTATCCACACTTCAAACTCATAACTCCAAATCTAGTAGCAATAATTTTATCATGACTTCTCTTCTTTGAATACACACATTATTTTTCAATAATGTACAACATGTAGATCAAATCATATTAGATCTATTGATATATGAGAAATTATTTCCACAAGACACATTATCTCCAAATCATATAGTAATAATTTTACCATTACATCAAAACCACTCTTCTTTGAATACATCCATACATTATTTTTCAATAATCAAGTACAACAGACGCACGAGAAAAAGAATATTAGTCAGTTCTTGCACCAACTCAAAATTCATAATTACATAAGAAAGCTCATTTTCACAACTCGAACCAATAGATGATACTACACCAGCTCAAAATTCATAATTACATAGGAGTCAATCTCTTCTCTGGATAGGCTGAGTATTACAGAAATGGGGACTCTCAAAGATGACTTGAATCAGTTGGTTCTCTGAACAATGGAAACTATGACAGTTACATCATCAAGTTTGCCTCCTGTGAACGTAGGATATCCAGATACAAGAGCTGCATCTGCAAATGGACTCCTGCCCGATGCTGATCTCCCTACTTCCTGTGCCCTCGTCGCCAGGTATTCTGCAATCTCCTGAAAATATCGAAAAGCATCATCGTAAATATATGAAAAGTTGAACACGAAAAGTTTCTTATTTTTGTAAGTTCATTAATTGTTAGGATCTCACCCTTGGCTTCAGACTTGCTTGCAGAGATTTGGACACAATGGCTACTATTTCTTGCTCATATAGATTGTCGAATAGGCCATCGGTTGCGGTCACAATAACGTCGCCTTCACACAAGCCAATTTTGTAGGTCTACAAGTCAAGAAGATGAAACCAATGGATTAGGATTTAGGATTCATGGTTGATGGTAGTTGAAAGGGGAAGAAAGAAATTATTACCTCGATGTACTTTGAAGGATCTTCTCCCCTCTCAATCTGCAAAGGGAAGTTGAAACCATAAACCATTGGAGTGGATTTTCTGAAAACAGTGCCATTTCTTATCAAAATGAATCCAGAATCTCCAATGTTGGCAACATGAAGAACCTATATAACATATATAAAATTGAATGTTAAAAGAGTTTCTCATGTTGATCCTGATCGATACCAAATTTTGACAAAATAAATACTCCAAAAGGCCCCAAAAAATGCACCTGTCCATCAAAATAACCAACCAAAACTGTTGAGGAGCCTGGAGAACTCGCTTCAGCAGCACTTTTGACTAGAATTTCATTTGGATTACATCCTTCATATTTAGAGACAAATCTCTGACAATTCTCCATCAGTTCTCTGGCATATAGCCCAGCATTGATTCCTAAACATAAGATTGCAAGGAAACATAATAATGAGGACACAAGTAAGACAACATTAGTGTTTTCTGCCCCTATCTTTTACATGTAGATAATGTTAGAAAGATGTGGTTTAACATGTTCACAGAAAGTTCAGCAAATTTTATGGAATTGTTATCCTATAATGCCTTAAGCATGTACAGAACTCTCTAATAATAAAACAAAAAGAAAGAAGGGATTATAAACCATAATAGAATCACGAGAGGACTATAGACCAAGTTCAACATTTTGTGAAGATGTGCTTACAAAATTAAGTTTACTGATCATATTTCCCTTTTGTTGAAGTATTTGATTAATATTCTTTATTTTGAGAGGCTTAGGCACCTCCCTCTTTTACAGTGAAAATTTTAATAGCAAGGCACATAAGAGAGAGAGTCCCTAGGTTTATGACAAGGTGAGATAACCTAAGTAACCAAGCATTTTGGGTTACTTGTGGAAACCATGCAATATGCACGGGTTTTATTGTTGGAATACAATGAAAGTTCCACTTTGATCTAATTGGATATATGGGTTAATCTAATTGGATCTTAAACTTATTGGATTAATAGTTAGTCTCATATTTATTTGGGTTTTTCAAATAAACCCAAACCAAATGAAGCTCATATTATTAGATAATATTTTAGTAGATAAGATTTTACCACATTATTTGATAAAATCTTATCAGATAAGACTTGACCATGTTTTATAAAGTCTTATTAGATAAGACTTAGATAAGACTTGTCTTGGCTATCAGATAAGACTTGGCCACATTTTATAAAGTCTTATCAGATAAGACTTGACCACGTTTTAATAAATCTTATTAGATAAGACTTAGTGGCAGTGAATATGTCTTATCTGAAAAAATAAGCCTAAAAGTTAGGGTTTTATCTTAACTTATATATATGCATGGTAGCTGGCACTAAAGCATGTGATTTTGAGAGATTCCAATTATGCTTGTGAGACGGAGGACGGTTGTGCTCGTGTGGATACCGTTAGAAGCGTGAATATACTAATCATGCTAAGATCGACCAAACTCTCCAGATACGCAAAAGAGTTTTACGCATCAAGAGGTCAAGTAAAAAATTATACGCTGTAATTAGAATTTGCTTGGATATCTGACAAGTTCCCTTTTCCGATGTGTTTATTTTTTTGTTTAATTATTATACAAAATCCAAAGAGTCACTTGTGAATTCAATTACATCGTTTTAGTGTTTGTTTTTATATCTGATATAAAATGACATGTTTATTATGATTAGACGAATGATTTATGGGTATTTCGAGTGTTTCGATTTTATAGGGTTTTTGATTAATCTAGTTTGAAACTGAGTGATTGTAGCTTCATGTTAATTCAATAATATGAATGTTATATTCTGATTTCATTCGGCTAATCAAACAATGGCGATTTTATGACTATTGATATTTCTACGATAATCTTTTGTGAACAAATTGTGAGATATTAATCTTTCAGTTAATAATCGATATTGTGATTTGATTACAATAATGGATTAAACTGTTATGAACAGTTTGTGAAATTCGATTGTTAATATCCAAGGGAAAGTGCTCCTTGTCCTCGCTAGGGGTGTTGCCCCTAGGATCCCATATGTTTTCGCCACATAAATCATTAATTGGAATCATAATAAAATAATGTTATAAGATTGATACATGTGATGTATGACATGGTGCATGGTAATGACCTTTTACCTGATATGATTGGATTGTGTGTGTTTGTTGTAAAAATTAATACGGCGTGTTGTGCCTTTTATCTTCATCTCTCTAGTTGTAAAAGTTCTCTTCTCATCTAACTCCTCTCAAATGTAACTCGAGATTTCCTTTAATTGTAATGTACAAATTAGAATAGTGCTAGTATAGTACTAGACTACAGAGTTGTAATTGAGGAGAATGAGACCAACACATGCAAACCAAGGAAGCACTAGAAGAAGATGTAGTTCCCTTGGGTTGTCAACTGAGAAGATGCAATTTCCTTAGGTTGACCTTTCGAACCTCTCATTGTCTTGAAAAGTTCGTATGAAATGGGCCATAACAATGTCACATTTATTTTTTGCCTATGCAATATATGTTGATATATGTCATGTTTATGTAACATATATGATGCATGTTAAATTGTTAAATTACTATAATTAAGTCAATATAAATTACCTACTAAAGTTTGATACTCATTACGACCTTAATCGATAGTAGACATGTTTACCAAAGTAAAGTGTCTCTATTTATCTTGGTAGAATGTGATATGATATCCAGGTTATCAAACATGGGGCATGACTTAACTAAGTTATCTCAATAAGATTGAGAAATTAGAGGCATAAATTAGGATATGCACTATTAGATGGGCAAAAAAACAAATTGTGTTGTTCACCTAATTATTCAAGAGTTATGATCCTGTCCGAATCAAGAGTCAGCGGATGCTGGGCACGTGGCGCTCTCTGCTGGATCCTCGAGTGCTCCGGCGAACCTGCAACAAAACCGAGCCGGGAGGGGTGTCCCGGCGACGGTCCTCCGACGCTCAAGTCAGGTAAGTGTTGGAGAAAGTGGCTGCCAAATTCGTATTCTGCGTACCTTTGGCGAAGTAATAGCCTCTTTATATAAGACGGAGAAGGAACCGATACACGCCCACCGAGGTGCGTACGTGTCAGCAACCCATACCACGGTATGCACTTGTCAGAGAGCTTACCTGACACCATGCTGCCACAGTCCGAGCATGTTCTTTGATGGGACGGCAGGACCACCCGTTGTCAGACTAGAAGTATGGCACAACCATACGACTTGACGGAAGATGTCCCGTCTTTTACCCACCGTCGGACTAGGACGCCCGACCTGCCGGGCGGACGGGCTTGATTCTTTGCGCCGTCCGGTCGGCACCTCCTTCCGCTCGGTCATTCGCTTTGCACCGCTCGACTTCTTGATCACTCGGTCGCTACTTTTCAATTTTCCTTTCTGAGTCCGGTCGGCTCGCCCTTTTCCGGCGAGCCATTGGACTTGTGACCTCCCTCGGCGTTGACTCCTTATGGGGTTCCGGATTTTACCGCGGATCACTTGCCTTCCTCTCGAGTCTAGTCGAAGGAAGACCGGACTGCCGATCTGTCGAACAATGATCATTGCCTTAGGCCGCTCGGCGAGGCAAAGATGCTCATCCGTGCGGCGATATCCGTCTATCCGGCGATACTTTGTCCATGCCTTGTATTTTCTGGGAATCGATGTCCGTTGTTCTCCCATACTACCCATCACGTGCTCTGCGCGAGGTAAGGGGAGCTCATTAAATGCGGCTAGTACCCGGCTGACACGTGGCGACCGTACATTTGTCAGAGTATGGCGGTTACGTCACTTCCGATGGGACAGCCGCCGTTTGAAACGGACGATCCGATGACAACCTCGATATCGGACGGTGGAGGTTGCTTCCGGGCGGCCATATAAAGCTTGCGGCTCCGCTTCCGCCGCCGCCTCGCTGCTTCATTCTTCTCCGGCTCTTCTCTGCTCGTATTCTCTTCCGGGACCTCGCCCCTCAACTCTTCGGCAAACCTCGGCCCTTCGTCGATCATCTTCTTTGTTTGTAAGGCCTTTTCTCTTGTTCCCAGCGCTTTCTTCTTTTTGTTACCCGTTTCCTTCAATCGGCTTCTTCTCCCTTCTTTGCTCACCCCTTCCCTCGGCATCCTATATTCTCGTCCCTTGACCCTGACTCGCACTTCACAGCCGACTGGCTGAGCTCCAGGTCTATGGTACACGACCATGGAGAGCCGTTTTGATGAGGAAGACGCATATGACCTACCGACCGACCACCAAATAGTGTTAGCCACACCATGATCGGCCTCACGCCTCCGTCCGGCACTGTTTCTTCTTCCGAGACCAATTCCGGCCGGATGCGTTTTCCACCTCACAAATTTTTCTTAGAAGTTTGCAACTATTTCCGCATTCCGCTCGGCGTAGTTCCCAACTCTATTAGGCTGCTGAGCGGAGTGATAGTTTTGTTCAAGGTGAACAACATCCCCTTGGACCCAAAAATATTCCATTACTTTTACTATCCCAAGCAAGCCGAGTGGGGTACCTTTGTTTTCCAGTCTAGGATAGGCTTCGTGCTTTTTGATCATATGCCGAGCTCCAACAAACATTGGAAGGAGCATTTTTTCTATATACGTTTCCCGAGCGGCCGACTTTCCGCACCAAGTGGCAGACGGCTATGCCCGCGCAACCGGAGCTCGGCGAGTTTAGAGGTGACGCGGATTATCTCCATGCAGTGAACGGCTAGTCGGTCAGCGCTATCATATTGACGAGATGCTCCTTCCGGAGTAATGCGTATATTCGGCTTGTCTTCTATCCCAGCTCTGCCCTGCAACATGAGTAAGTTTCCTTATCTTCCCATTTGTTTTGTTCTAACTGGTTTATGGTGTGCTAAGGCGACCGAGAAGCTCAAACTAAAAGCTGCTCAGATTGAGGAGGTGACGAACAAGGAGGCCGCCGGGGCCTTGCTCCATCCGATCCGACCGGTGGAGAAAGTGAGGGGCACCAACTGTCCCAAGCCTCGGATGTCCCCGCCTTTCACAATGAGGCCGCGGGTGACTGGAACCTCCTACGTCGTTCGGCCGATGATGTGCCGCTACGCACTCGGAAGCGCCGAAAACCAGAATCTGCCCCTGCCTCTGCCCCTGCCTCTAATCTTGATGAGCCACTGCCCGAGCGGAGCGCGGGAGCACCGGCGCTATCCGGGACGGTTTCCCTCGAGAGTACCCCAACTCCTCAGGGCTCTCCGAGGGCCAGCTCGGAGGTGCCGCCGTCCAGCCCTTCCAGAACTTTGCGCCGTATCAGGCGTATAGGTGAGCTTCCCTCCTCTTCTGCCGGTGGGCCGTCCGATAAGGCCGCTGATTCTCAGAGCGAGCCGAGCGGCCAAAACTTGATAAAGACCGTTCTGCGCCTTCCCTCAGAGGCGTACATGGCTGCTGCCGATCGGCCAGTGGTCCCAGTCAGCGGATGCTGGGCACGTGGCGCTCTCTGCTGGATCCTCGAGTGCTCCGGCGAACCTGCAACAAAACCGAGCCGGGAGGGGTGTCCCGGCGACGGTCCTCCGACGCTCAAGTCAGGTAAGTGTTGGAGAAAGTGGCTGCCAAATTCGTATTCTGCGTACCTTTGGCGAAGTAATAGCCTCTTTATATAAGAAGGAGAAGGAACCGATGCACGCCCACCGAGGTGCGTACGTGTCAGCAACCCATACCACGGTATGCACTTGTCAGAGAGCTTACCTGACACCATGCTGCCACAGTCCGAGCATGTTCTTTGATGAGACGGCAGGACCACCCGTTGTCAGACTAAGTATGGCGGCCATACGACTTGTGTTGTCGAGAAGATGTCCCGTCTTTTACCTTTGTCGACTAGGGTGCGGCCCGCGGCGGGCGATGAACGTCGTCCGGGCGGTCTTGATTCTTTGTGCCGTCCGGGCGGCACCTCCTTCCGCTCGGTCATTACGCACTGCTTTATTTGAGCGTCGGACCCCTGGTCCCTACCAGGGTGCCTTTTACTATCAGATTTTCCTTTCTTCTGAGTCCGGTCGGCTCGCCCTTTTCCGGCGAGCCATTGGACCTTGTGACCTCCCATCAGCGTTGACTCCTTATGGGGTTCCGGATTTTTACCGCCGGATCACTTGCCTTCCTCTCGAGTCTAGTCGAAGGAGGCAAAGTCTGACTGACTGGACTGCCGATCTGTCGAACAATGATCATTGCCTTAGGCCGCTCGGCCAGGCATAAAGATGTTCATCCGTGCGGCGATATCTGTCTGTCCGGCGATACTTTGTCCATGCCTTGTATTTTCTGGGAATCGATGTCCGTTGTTCTCCCATACTACCCATCACGTGCTCTGCGCGAGGTAAGGGGAGCTCATTAAATGCGGCTAGTACCCGGCTGACACGTGGCGACCGTACATTTGTCAGAGTATGGCGGTTACGTCACTTCCGATGGGACAGCCGCCGTTTGAAACGGACGATCCGATGACAACCTCGATATCGACGACCTGGATCGGACGGTGGAGGTTGCTTCCGGGCGGCCATATAAAGCTTGCGGCTCCGCTTCCGCCGCCGCCTCGCTGCTTCATTCTTCTCCGGCTCTTCTCTGCTCGTATTCTCTTCCGGCAACCTCGCCCCTCAACTCTTCGGCAAACCTCGGCCCTTCGTCGATCATCTTCTTTGTTTGTAAGGCCTTTTCTCTTGTTCCCAGCGCTTTCTTCTTTTTATTACCCGTTTCCTTCAATCGGCTTCTTCTCCCTTCTTTGCTCACCCCTTCCCTCGGCATCCTATATTCTCGTCCCTTGACCATGACTAGCACTTCACAGTCGACTGGCGGAGCTCCAGGTCTATGGTACACGACCATGGAGAGTCGTTTTGATGAGGAAGACGCCTTGCGTCTCGTCCGGACTTATGACCTGCCGACCGACCACCAAATAGTGTTAGCCACACCAGCCGATCGGCCTCATGCACCGCCGTCCGGCACAGTGCTTTTCTTCCGAGACCAATTTCTGGCCGGACTGCGTTTTCCACCTCACAAATTTTTCTTAGAAGTCTGCAACTATTTCCGCATTCCGCTCGGCCAGGTAGTTCCCAACTCTATTAGGCTGCTGAGCGGAGTGATAGTTTTGTTCAAGCTGAACAACATCCCCTTGGACCCAAAAATATTCCATTACTTTTACTATCCCAAGCAAGCCGAGTGGGGTACCTTTATTTTCCAGTCTAGGATAGGCTTCGTGCTTTTTGATCATATCGAGCTCAACAAACATTGGAAGGAGCATTTTTCTATATACGTTTTCCGGAGCGGCCGACTTTCCGCACCAAGTGGCCAGCGCAACCGGAGCTCGACAAGTTTAGAGGTGGCGCGGACTATCTCCATGCGGTAGACAGCTAGTCGGTCAGTATTATCGTATTGACGAGATGCTCCTTCGGGAGTAATGCATATATTGACATCTTATCCCGATCGCCCTCTGACATGAGTAAGTTTCCTTATCTTTCCATTTGTTTTGTTCTAACTGATTTATTTTTTGCACTGCCATCTATCCATAGACTCCAAATCGAAAGCTCAGTTGAGGAGGTGACGAACAAGGAGGCCGCCGAGCGGGGCCTTGCTCCATCCGATCCGACCGGTGGAGAAAGTGAGGGGGCACCAACTGTCCCCGAAGCCTCAGATGTCCCTGCCTTTCACAATGAGGCCGCGGGTGACCTGGAACCTCCTACCGAGGCTGAGGTAGGGGGCCGTTCGGCCGATGATGTGCCGCTACGCACTCGGAAGCGCCGAAAACCAGAATCTGCCCCTGCCTCTGCCCCTGCCTCTAATCTTGATGAGCCACTGCCCGAGCGGAGCGCGGGCGCACCGGCGCTATCCGGGACGGTTTCCCTCGAGAGTACCCCAACTCCTCAGGGCTCTCCGAGGGCCAGCTCGGAGGTGCCGCTGTCCAGCCCTTCCAGAACTTTGCGCCGTATCAGGCGTATAGGTGAGCTTCCCTCCTCTTCTGCCGGTGGGCCGTCCGATAAGGCCGCTGATTCTCAGAGCGAGCCGAGCGGCCAAAACTTGATAAAGACCGTTCTGCGCCTCCCCTCAGAGGCGTACATGGCTGCTGCCGATCGGCCAGTGGTCCCCGAGCAGCAGATTACTCTGACGGGCCCTCTTGCCCAAGCTTGGCTAGATGCTCGGCGTCGCATAGCTAAGATGACTCCCGGGCAGCTCGGCGATAGCAACCTTCAACAGACCACCGGGGTATGCTCTCCTTTTCTTTATTTGCATATTCGAATTAGGTTTCTAACCTGTGGACATTTGTTGGTAGAACTGGGTGGAGCAGATCGCTATTAGCAATCGATTGGCCGAGCTGGAGGACGATTTGAAAAAACAAAAAACCGTTGGGGGTAACGGGCAGTCGGCTGCCGCTCTGGCGAAGGCCAAAAAATCGCTAGATGCCGAACGGAAAAGGGCTAACGATTTGGCGAGCAAAGTCGTTCGGCTCGAAACGATGATCAAGCAACGAGAGAAGGAGCTCAAAACGGCGACCACTCGGAAGCAACAGGCCATCAATGATATGGACCGTATGAAGGTGGAGATCAGGGGGTTGGAACAACGCATCAAAGACTTGGACGCCCTGTTGGCCGCCGAGAAGGAGGGCCGCTCGGCGGATCTCCAAAGATTCGACGGAGATCTGGCCGAGCTCCAAGCCGCCAGCGATGCCGCCCATGCCGCGCTCAAGGAATACCAGGAGGGGGAGTCGGCCCGCTCTGACGAGGTGAGGAAAGCGTTCCTTTGTTCGGAGGACTTCGGAGAGAAGTTCACTGACAAGATATCCCTCACGTTCGAGGAGGCGATCAAGGCGGCGGTGGGATATCTAAAGACCAAAGGTCACTTGTCTGCCGAGTTGACCATCCCCCCCGAAGATATAGCGAGCGTGATGGACACCATCCCCGACGCTCTCTTTGATTTTGATGTCTGAGGAGCGTTTTTATAAACTTTTTTGTATTCCAGCCGTTCGGCCCGGACTATCTCTGTAATGACTTTTTTAGCTTGCGTAATAGATGATCTTCTGTTCCTTTCACCTTTTATTGTGGCAAGAACTTACTAAGTATTCTTTATAACCATTCCGCTCGGCACCTCGCTATGCCAGACAAACGAATTATCTTCAATGTCTCATTACGCGCCTGATCAACCGCTCAGCGCGCAAACTTGTTTGCCTCTTTAATTCCGATTAACCATCCTTTGCTCGTCTCTTGATATTTAACGACGGTGCTCGTCGGCGCGGATGTTTATAGCCGATCGGCGCGGCTCTCGATCTTTAACGACGGTGCTCGTCGGCCTGGAGGTTTATAGCCGATCGGCGCAGCTCCCGATCTTTAACGATGGTGCTCGTCGGCCTGGAGGTTTATAGCCGATCGGCGCGGCTCTCGATCTTTAACGACGGTGCTCGTCGGCCTGGAGGTTTATAGCCGATCGGCGCGGCTCTCGATCTTTAACGACGGTGCTCGTCGGCGCGGATGTTTATAGCCGATCGGCGCGGCTCTCGATCTTTAACGACGGTGCTCGTCGGCGCGGATGTTTATAGCCGATCGGCGCGGCTCTCGATCTTTAACGACGGTGCTCGTCGGCCTGGAGGTTTATAGCCTTCTGTTTACGATGATAATGCCTTATATTCGCTCTTTTGACTTTTCATCTCTGCATTTCAAGTATTTAGTCGAAAAATGAAATACACAGGGTGATCTACAGTGATACACCTTTCACCCTGCCCGGTAAGGCTGGAGGTGGTTCGCGCTCCACGGCCTATCTAGCTGCCGTCCGTCCTCGTCCTCCAGATAATACGCGCCCGAGCGGAGCTTTTCGATGATTTTGAAAGGGCTTCAAGCTTGCCGACGTCGCCGACCGGCTTGACTTTCTTCCAGACAAGATCGCCGACTTGGAACGATCTAGGAATTACGCGCCGGTTGTAGTTTTGCTTCATCCGCTGACGGTATGCCATCAGCCAAACGGACGCCTTTGCCCTCTCCTCTTCTACAAAGTCCAGCTCCATGTTTCTTCGTTCGGCGTTGTCATCATCATAGCTCCGGATCCGGGTGACTCAACGCCGACTTCGACGGGAATGACTACCTCACCGCCGTATACCAAATGGAACGGTGTGACTCCTTTCCTTCTTTTGGCGTCGTTCGGATGGCCCACAAGACGCGCTCGGCACTTCATCCGGCCAACTCCCTCCCAAATGGTCGAGCCGCGCATGTCTGAAGAATTTCGGTTGGCGACTTGACAGCCGTTGCTCGAGGATAGGCCACGGACGTGAAATGTTGCTCAATCGTAGCTTTTGCGATCCTCTAACATCTTCCACTGCCGCCCGTTGTCCGACACTAGTCGGCGAGGGATCTCGAACCGACAAATGATGTGTTGCCGATGAATTTTTAACCATTTGTTCAGTGATCTTTGCGACTCGGCCTCCACCCACTTGGAGAAATAGTCTACCGCCACTAGTAAAAATTTCCTCTGCCCGTTCGCCATCGGAAATTATCCATTCCCGATGATCGAACGGACATGAGACGGTTGATGCCTTCATCTCCTCTGCCGGTCGGTGGGAGAAGTTGTGATACTACTGGCACGAAAGGCATGTAGATACTGTTTGAGCGACGTCTATTTGTAAGGTCGGCCAAAAGTATCCAGCTAGCAGGATCTTCTTAGCTAATGATCGTCCGCCCGGATGACCCCGCATGATCCTTGATGTACTTCGGAGGATGTAAGTTGAGTCCTCCGAGCTTACCATTTCAACAAAGGGCGCGAGAAAGCTTTCTTGTGTGAACCAACCGGCTCTTCTTCCGAGGAGTCGGGCTGCATATTCATTGGATGGTGTGGTGCCGACGGAGGAATTCTATAATAGGTGTCCTCCGGTCACTTAGAAAGCGAGGCCTTGCATCCGGTCGACATGCGCCACCAGCAGTTTTTTTTGGTTGCTGAATGGCGACCGGCGTTATTGAGCTCGCGAGTTTGGCTAACTCATCGGACGCCTGGTTCTCCTGGGATCTTCCGAATAAGCACCTCTCGGAAAGTAGCTTTGAGTTTTGAAGGCCTCAGTAGAGTTTGAGCGAACACGTTGATTTCAAAGGTCTTGGGAAAGTTCTTTGATTGCGAATCGAATAGAGTGTCACCGACCTGCTCCCACATGCCGTGTTTGCCTGTAATCCGGCTATGAGGGCCTCATACTCTGCTCATTGTTAGTAGCTTTGTAATCTAGCCGGACGGATAGGTGCATCTTTTCTTCCCGAGGTGAGAGTAGTAATATTCGATCCCACTTCCAAGCCGAGTGGAGGATCCATCCACATATATTCTCCACATAGCTTCGGCTCGGCTTTTGCACTCGGTCACAAAGCCAAGGATTGGGCTTTAATCGCCGAGCGGGCTGATATTGGATGTCAAATTCACTTAACTGTCGTCCACTTGATAAGCCGTCCGGGCTTACGGATTCATGACACTCTTCCAAGTGGACTGTTCGTCAGGACAATAATGGTATGAGCAAAAATACGGTCGCGGTAGCGCGGCTAGAACTAAAGCAAAGCCCAACTTCTTGAGCCCGGTGTAGCGAGATCATCTTTTAAAATGTGGCTTAGAAAATACACATTTGTTCTTGTGGTTCGCCCTTACAAGTCTTGAGCCTACAAGTACTCGATTGACGACGGATCATATAAAGTGACTCACCCCGAGGCAGCTAACACTGGTAGAAATTAAGATATGTCTTGACTCTTGAATGCTCGGTCACATTCTTCATCCCAGAATTTAGTAGCCTTGCGAGATCTTGAAGAATGGCAGGCTCGGTCGTGATTACGGAGATGAATCTCGATGAAGCGGTTATCCGACCGGTCAACCTTTGCACTTCTCTTGTATTTCTTGGGGCGGCATGTCTTGCAGTGCTTTAATCTTGCTGGGATTTGCTTCGATTCCCGCTCGGTCACTATATACCCCAGAAACGCCCTTTGCTCGAACAAGCACTTTTGGGATTTAGTTTGACTCCGTATTTGCGTAGCGGAAGGCTTCTTCCATATCCTTGAAAAGATCGGCCGCTCGGACGGATTTGATAAGAATGTAGTCCACATAAACTTCCACCGATCCGCTCCTTGAACACCTTGTTCATCAAGCGTTGATAGGTGGCTCCGGCATTCTTGATCCGAACGGCATCACATTGTAACAATATGTGTCGTGATTATGAAGCTTACTTTCTCTTGATCTTCCCGGGCGGTACTTGATGATATCCTTGGTAGCGTCAAGCATGCAAATTAATTCGCAGTAGGCCGTGGAGTCCACCAGATCTATCCAGGGCAGAGGATAAAAATCCTTGGGGCATGCCTTGTTCAAATCTCGAAAGTCGATGCGGACCCTCCACTTGCCGGCTTGGAGACCAAGACTACGTTGGCCGGCCGGGAGCGCACCTCGCGTATGTGGCGGCCTTGAAGTTTTTCCACCTCTGATAAGGCTTTCTTCGCGCTAAAGTCCCTTTTCTTTTGTCCGGGCGTCCGGTCGGACATGCAATTCATCTTGTGCCAAGGCTTGGGAAATTCCGGGTAATTCATGTGTCGACAGACGAAGACATCATGATTTCGTTGGAGGCATTGAATCGGCTTCTCCTTCTGCTCTTCTTCCGGATCGAGGCGATAAAAGTCGTGGCCTCCGATCGGGTCGGATGGATCTGGACTTCCTCCTTTTCATCATAAATTAAAGCAGGAGGTTTCTCGGTTATGGCGTGTACCTCAATTCGGGGCGCCTTCCGAGCGGACAAGCTTCTGCTCGGATCATCTCTATATAGCACCGCCGAGCTGCTAGCTGATCTCCCGCACTTCTCCTACTTTGTCCTCCACGGAGAACTTTATCTTTTGGTGGAAGGTTGAGACAACCGCTCGGAATTCGCCGGTCGTCGTCCCAAAATGGCGTTGTAGGATGAGGAGAGTCGACCACCACAGTTTATTGTCCTTGTCCTCTGGCGGCTCTTCTCCCGGTGAGGTGGCTAGCCGGTTGTCCGGTGAACCGTTGCCGTAAACCCGTAGGCGGGGTCGTCATGGGGCTCGGCTCGATCTATTTGCGGTGATCGAGCCTTCTTGAATATGATGTTGAGAGCTCCTGTGTCAACAAATATACTGATGAATGGTGTAATTTGCTATTCTCGCTTTAATGAGCAAGCGTCGTCGTGGGGCACTTTACTCCTTCAAGTCCCCGGTCGAAAGTGATTTCGGTCCACTTGCCGCTCTTGGCCGGTAGCGTGGATCTGCCGGACGCCTTTACGGCTCGGTTGGAATCTCCTCGGTCGGCCCACCAGCAATAATGTTGATCTCGCCTCGGGAAGTATTGTTCTTATTTTCCTCCTCCCGAGCGGACGGTCGTGACTGTTCTCGGGACGTCCGGCGTCTCCCGCCTTGGGGATCGGTGCCGATCGGGTGTCTGTGATGTCGCCCCTCGGTGCGGGTCCGGTCACTTCATGAGTCCTACATCTCACGTCGATGGGAGGCGACCGTCGTTCGGCTTTCAGAACAGGATTGGACACAAAGGGAAGGCTTCGCAATCCCTCGTGTTGTGCGTGTCCGTCGGTGGAATTTGTAGAACATAGGGGTCCACCTCTTCTTTGGCTTGGGCCGACCACTTGTGACGTGGTATGGGGGGATCGGATTGCTTGACCCTCGGTCCTCTGGGTGGTGCTGAGCGGTGTCTGTTTCCGCTCGGCATGAGCATATGCTCGCGTTTCCTTTTTCCGGGCGGCTTGCGCTTCTTCCACATTTATATATTCGTTGGCCGATGTAACATGTGATCATAATCTCGGGCGGCTTTCGGATGAGGAAGAAGTCCCCATCCACGAGGCCTTGCGTGAAGGCATTCATCATCGTCTCCGATGTGGCCGTGGGGATATCCATCGCCACTTGGTTGAATCGCTGAATATAACCTCGAAGCGATTCTCTCGGCTCTTGCTTGATGGCGAATAAGCTGACACTTGTCTTTTGATAACGCCGACTACTGGCGAAGTGGTGGAGGAAGGCCGTTCGGAATTCCTTGAAGCTCGTGATGGATCCGTCCGGCAACCTCCGAAACCACCGTTGAGCCGATCCCGAGAGGGTGGTAAGGAAGACTCTACACTTTACTCCATCCGTGTATTGAGCGTGGCTGTGTTATCGAACTTACCCAGATGATCATCCGGGTCTGTTGTTCCATTGTATTCGCCGATCGTCGGAGGCACGTAGTGCTTGGGCAGAGGGTCTCGTAGGATAGCCTCCGAAAATTGGCGATTGATCCGCTCGGGAGGAGTCCGCTCGGGGAGCTTTCCCTTTCCTGTCGTCCTTGGCATTTCATCTGAGAAAGATCCTCTATCTCTTCGGGCTGGTATGGCTTCAGGGGTGCGAAATAAGGCCCGATGGAATGCGACGGTGGCTGGAGGTGCTTCCGCTCGGCCACCAGACGCAGATGTTGCTTGTTGCTCCGCCCGCTCGGCGGATGCTTTTTGTTTTTGCTCCATGAGTTTGGCGGCCTTCATCTCGACCAGAGCATCGAGTTCTTCTGCTGAAAGCGTCACCGTGTGTTGTCGTCCAGCCTCGTCCATTGTCTCCGATCGGATGCAGGAGCGTTCCCACAGACGGCGCCAATTTGATCCTGTCCGAATCAAGAGTCAGCGGATGCTGGGCACGTGGCGCTCTCTGCTGGATCCTCGAGTGCTCCGGCGAACCTGCAACAAAACCGAGCCGGGAGGGGTGTCCCGGCGACGGTCCTCCGACGCTCAAGTCAGGTAAGTGTTGGAGAAAGTGGCTGCCAAATTCGTATTCTGCGTACCTTTGGCGAAGTAATAGCCTCTTTATATAAGACGGAGAAGGAACCGATGCACGCCCACCGAGGTGCGTACGTGTCAGCAACCCATACCACGGTATGCACTTGTCAGAGAGCTTACCTGACACCATGCTGCCACAGTCCGAGCATGTTCTTTGATGGGACGGCAGGACCACCCGTTGTCAGACTAGAAGTATGGCACAGCCATACGACTTGACGGCTGTCAGAAGATGTCCCCGTCTTTTACCCACCGTCTGACTAGGGTGCCCGGCCCGCCGAGCGGGCGATGAACGTCGTCCGGGCGGTCTTGATTCTTTGCGCCGTCCGGGCGGCACCTCCTTCCGCTCGGTCATTACGCACTGCTTTATTTGAGCGTCGGACCCCTGGTCCCTACCAGGGTGCCTTTTACTATCAGATTTTCCTTTCTTCTGAGTCCGGTCGGCTCGCCCTTTTCCGGCGAGCCATTGGACCTTGTGACCTCCCCTCAGCGTTGACTCCTTATGGGGTTCCGGATTTTTACCGCCGGATCAAGTTATATTAGATGTAATTGGTAGAAGTTACCTACCTAAATAGCCAAGTCTTGGGCGATTAGCCAAAGTTAACTAAAAATAAGATAAAATATGAATCTTGGGCTACTAAAATTTAATCTATATTAAGACTAGTAGTGTAGGTACACTATGTTTAACCACATCCATGACTAACTCCTAATCTGTATTGAGTATGGGGTTAGTAGTGTGAGTAAACTATGTTTACTCACATCCATGACTTGCTCTACACAGCCTTATAATTTAGTGTAAGAATCATTTAATTAAAGACCTGATTAAGTGAATTTTAAATATGATATTTATTTTCTGCATTTATTATTGTTGTAGATTACCATGTCGGTAAATACATCAAATACCCTATCACTGTGATCTATCCTTGAGAAGGGCAAGCTTCATGGAGCTAAATTCTAGTGCAGAAATTTGAGGATTGTCCTCAAGAAAGAAAGAAAACTATATGTTCTAGGGTAGTCCATTCTTGAACCACCTGCTTCTAATGTCTCTCGTACTAATAAGGATGATTATAAAAAGCATCAAGATGATACATTAGATATATCATGTCTTATGCTTGCCACTATGAACTCTGACTTTCAGAAGCAACACGAGAACATAGATGTTTATAATATGGTTGAACATTTAAAACAGCTATATCAAGAGCAGGCAAGACATGAGAGGTTTGAAGTATCAAAAGACTTATTTTCATGCAAGATGACAGAAAAAAGCCCAGTAGGAACTCATGTTCTTAAGATGATTGGATGATTGGTTATGTTGAGAACCTTGACAAGCTGGGCTATTGGACCAAGAGTTGGCGACTTAATTTTGCAATCATTGCATGAAAGATATAGTCAATTTGTCATGAATTACAACATAAATGCAATTGACAAGTCGTTGCCTCGTATGTTAAACATGTTATACTGAACTGAATCTTAAGAAGATTATGCTCAATACCATATTGATGGTACAAACGGGTAAAGGAAAACACATGCCCAAAGGTAAGGGTAAGATCTAAACGAAAGGCAAGGCAAAGTCTTCTACATTGAAATCCAAAGGTGGGTTGGCTAAGGATCTTCCACTGTGATTTGACCAGACATTGGAAAAGGAACTACAAAGGATACCTAGAGGAATTAAAGAAGAAAAAAGAAAGTTCGCCTCAGGTATTTATGTTATAGAAGTTAATCTATCTATTTTTTCATTATAAGTATTAGATATCGGATGTGCTTCTCACATTTGTACTAATGTGCAGGATCTAAAAAAGAGTAGATCGTTGATAAAGGGCGAAGTAGATCTACGAGTTGGCAATGGAGTAAGAGTTGCTGCTATAGCGGTAGGATCTTATTTTTTATCTTTTCCTAGGCTTGTTTCAAAACTTGAGAATTATTATTATATGTCTACTTTAACTAGAAACATTATTTCTATTTCTTGTTTGGACAAGAAAGATTTTTTATTTACAATATGTTATTCTATTTATTTAAATGATATGTTCTATTATAGTACATAATTAATAAATGGATTTTACGTTCTAGATCTTGAAAACTCAATTTATAACATAAATGTAAAACGATTAAAATCCAATGATTTAAACCAAACATATATCTAGCCCTGTCGCTTGGGCCACATAAATGAGAAACACATATTTAAACTACATAAGAATGGACTTTTAGACTCATTTGATTTTGAAACATATGAGGTATGCGAGTCTTGTCGCAAGATGACTAAAACTCCTTTTATGGAGAAAACGAACAAGCTAATAAATTGTCAGGACTTATACATAGTGATGTATGTGGTCCTTTCAATACAATAGCTAGAGGAGACTACCAGTATTATATAGCGGTGTATTTAATGAAACACAAGTCAAAATCCTTTGAAAAGTTCAAAGAATTCAAGAATGAAGTACAAAACCAACTTGGAAAATGTATTAAGATACTTTGATTAAATCGAGGTGGTACTTAAGCCATGAATTTCATGATCATCTGTTGAGTTTGAGATCATATCCCAATTCACTCCACCTAGATCACAGCAATGGAATGGTGTATCAGAAAGGAGGAATCACACTTTATTAGATATGGTACGATCAATGATGAGTGATCTTTCTTCTTCAGGAGACATGCTCTAGAAACTACTGCTTTCACTATTAACCCGGTTCCATCTAAGGCAGTTACAAAGACACCATATGAGATCATGCAGATCTATCTTCTTTTGTCTGGAGACATGCTCTAGCAACTGTTGTTTTCACTATTAATCGTGTTCCATCTAAGGCGGTTACAAAGACAGCATATGAGATATGGACTGAGAAAAGTTCCAAAATATCTTTTATGAAGATTTAGGGTTATAAGGCTTACGTTAAATGTCAAGTTTCAGAGAAATTAGGACTTAAATCCGATAAGTGCTACTATGTAGGATATCCCAAAGAAACAGAGGGATATTACTTTTACAATCCCACACAAGACAAAGTGTTTGTTGCTAGAAATGGTGTTTTTCTAGAAAGAGAATTTATTTTTAGAGAAACTAGAGGGAGAAAAGATCTTGAAAAAATTCGAGATGCACAAATTAGCACTAGTACTTTGATAGAACCTGAACAGGCACCACAAGATGTGGATCATGAACTTGTTGCGCCATAAGAAATTGTGGAACCTATTCAAGTAGAACAAGCTCTACGTAGATATGATAGGATACGTTGTCTACCTAGAAATATTCACTTCTCTTATCTGACCACGATGATGTAATACTTATTAATCTGAATGAGCCTACATTCTATCAAGAAGCTGTTATGAGCCTAGATTCTGAGAAATGGCTAAAGGTCATGAGATCTGAAATGAAATCCATGTATGCCAAAAGTATATACTTTGGTTGACTCACATGAAAGGATAAATCCCATTAGGTGTAAATGGGTTTTCAAGAAGAAAATCGACATGGTAATGTGTATACCTTTAAAAGGCGACTGGTAGTTAAAGTATTCAAGCAAATTCATGGCATAGACTATGATGAACCTTTTCACCAATTGTGATGTTTAAATCTATTCAGATCTTACTTGCTATTGCAGTTTACCATGATTATGAGATTTGGCATATCGATGCCAACATTGCATTCCTCAATAGGAATCTACTCAAGGATGTGTAGATGACACGATCTGAGGATTTTGTTGATCCAAAGAATGCTAAAAAGGTATGTAAGTTGCATAAGTCCATTTTTGGATTAAAGCAAGCTTCTAGAAGCTAGAATCTTCAATTCCATAATGCGATAAAAATGTTTGATTTCATTATGAACAAAGATGAACCTTGTGTCTACAAAAAAATTAGTGGGAGCACGGTAGCTTTCTCATTTTGTATGTAAATGATATACTTCTCATTGGAAAAGATGTCCATGTCCTACAGTATGTAAAAACTTGGCTTGGAAATTATTTCTGAAAGACTTAGGTAAAGCTGCCTATATTTTAGGCATTAAGATCTATAGAGATATATCTAACAAATTGTTTGGCCTAGGTCAAAGTACATATATTGACAAAGTGCTTAATCGTTTTGTTATGCAAAATTCTAATCGAGGATTCTTGCCAATATCACATGGTGTGAGCCTTTTCAAGGCTCAATGTTCCTCTACTACAAAGGAGAGAGATCGCATGGATAAGATTCCTAATGCATCTGTTATTGGGTCTATCATGTATGTTATATCATGTACATGTCTCGTATGATTAAATATAACGAGTAGATACTGAAAATCATTGGATAACAATCAATATTAATAATATTGTTAAGTACTTGAAAAGAATTCAAGAATATTTCTTGATATATGGAGGCAAGGAGAAGTTCCTTATAAAGGGTTAGCGATGCAAGCTTCCAAACTGACAAGGATGATTCAAGATTGCAGTCAAGGTATGTGTTTTGCTTAAATGGTAGTGGTGTGCGTTGGAAGAGTTCAAAGCAAGACATAGTTACTGATTCTACCACAGAGGCTGAGTATACTGCTGCTTCTAATACAACAAAAGAGGTTGTTTGGATCAGAAAGTTCATTACAAAACTTAGAGTAGTTCCTAGCATAGCTAACCAATAGATCTCTATTGTGATAATAACGGGGCTATTGCATTTGCTAAGTAAGGTCTCATTAGTGATCCAAACACATACTTTTTCGGTTCCATCTCATTCGAGAGATTATCGATTGAGGAGATAATATTACTGACCCACAAACTAAGGCTCTGACACAGAGGAAACATGATGATCACACTAGATCACTAGGTATTAGATATTTCAGTGACTGACTCTAATCATGAGATGATTGATATATTTCTATTGTATCATATTTTAATAAAAGGCAACATTTTATGTTTATTATATTTATATATGTGCAAATTTGAATAAATGTAATAATGCCTTAGAGCGGTAGGTTATGTTCTATAGCATATCAATTAGTTAAATTGATTGCGAGAGACTATAGATATATATAGAACACTACTCTCAATTGTTCCTTAGAGCGGTAGGTTCTGTTCTATAGCATATCAATTAGTTAAATTGATTCCAAGAGGCTATAGATATATATTCCTAGTCAAGTATTAATATATAAGGGTAATATTAATACATTAAAACTAACCTGTAAAGTTAACTGATGACTTAATCTCACAAATCATGAATATAAGATATCAAGTTAACACAGATATATATTAGAGAAAATATATTGAACTAACCCACCATGAGAATGTTTCATGGAGTGTTATATGAGTATCATAAACATTGACTATTAGTATAGATAGTCCTTTAGCTTGAACTCACTACGATTCTCTATATAAGAAGTTGCATACTTTAGTATCGACAAATGTCACCTATAACAAGGTCGATTATAAAGTTGTTCACCGGGTATACAATGAGTTATACAGAGGGATGTGAGTGATGTAAATAGAATCATGAATATAAGATATCAAGTTAACACAGATATATATTAGAGAAAATATATTGAACTAACCCACCATGAGAATGTTTCATGAAGTGTTATATGAGTATCATAAACATTGACTATTAGTATAGATAGTCCTTTAACTTGAACTCACTACGATTCTCTATATAAGAAGTTGCATACTTTAGTATCGACAAATGTCACCAAGGTCGATTATAAAGTTGTTCACCGGGTATACAATGAGTTATACGGAGGGATGTGAGTGATGTAGATAGAATCATGAATATAAGATATCAAATTAACACAGATATATATTAGAGAAAATATATTGAACTAACCCACCATGAGAATGTTTCATGGAGTGTTATATGAGTATCATAAACATTGACTATTAGTATAGATAGTCCTTTAACTTGAACTCACTACGATTCTCTATATAAGAAGTTGCATACTTTAGTATCGACAAATGTCACCTATAACAAGGTCGATTATAAAGTTGTTCACCGGGTATGCAATGAGTTATACGGAGGGATGTGAGTGATGTAGATAGAATTTGTTCCTTCCATATAACGTAAATGATATATGGACCCCTTAATTAAGTAGATTCTTATATGATCATGCTCAAATAAGATAATATGAGATATTAAACTTATTTGGTTAAGTCTATTTAGATGAGAGGATGACATGATTTATGCCTCGTAAATCAATCTAGATATCATAGGCAAAAGGACTAAGTTATACAATAAAATAGTCATTGACAGGTTAGGTCAGATATACGATGTTATCATCGCTTGGGTAGCAAAGATGCATTGCTAGATGTCACTCATTGCTTGTGTGTTTAGAATGTGATTTTAGAGTCCCTGTCAACATTACAAGAACCTATTGGGTCTCACACACACAGCGCATTAATTTTGGTTTATTTTATTTTAGTATGACTAAAATAAAGTGGACCTAAGTTTTAAGTCTGAAATTAATTTTGGATTTTAAACTTGTTAGATTAATGGTGGTCTTTTGTTTGAGAGGAGGATTATTGGAATATAATCAAAGTCCCACTTTAATCTAATTGGATTTTAAACTTATTGGATTAATAATTAGTCTAATATTTATTTGGATTTTTCAAATAAATCCAAACCAAATGAAGCCCACATTATTAGATAATGTTTTAGGAGATAAGATTTGACCACATTATTAGATAAAGTCTTATCAGATAAGACTTGGCCACATTTTATAAAGTTTTATTAGATAAGACTTGGATAAGGTAGCGAATCTATCTTTTTTTATTAGATAAGACTTGGCTTGGCACGTTATTAGATTACGTCTTATTAGATAATACTTAACCACGTTTTATAAAGTCTTATCAAATAAGACTGCCACGTTTTAATTAGTCTTAGTGGCGGCGAACATGTCTTATCTGAAAAGATAACCCTAAAAGTTTAGTTTTATCTTAACTTGTATATATGCATGGTGGCTAGCACTACGGGCATGTGATTTTGAGAGACTCCAATTGTGCTCGTGAGACAGGTGGTGGCTGTGCTCTAGTGGATACCATTAGAGATGCGAACGTATTGATCGCGCTGAGATCGACCAAACTCTCCAAATACGCAGAAGAGTTTTACGCATCAAGTTGTAAAAAATTCTACACCAATGATATAATTAGAATTCGTTTAGATCTCTGGTGGGTTCCCTTTTCTGGCTGCATTTATTTTATTGTTTAATTTTTGCACATAACCCAACATTTATATGGTTAATTTATTGAACACTAGCATTTGGTGTTCAATTGAACATCACCAGGAGTATACGATTACACTCAATTCATGCAATTCCCTTAGGTAAATGGTAATTCTATTTTATTGAACACCCACACACAGGTAAGTAGAAGTTTTCATTTTCCCTAGGGAAATGGCCATTTAGTAATTCCTTTTGCAAGAAAACTCCAACGTGAAGTATAGATGCCAATGATAGCAAAGGAATTGCAGATTTTGTGATAGAGGGCAATCTTAAGGTGTGACTACCATCGAACTATAAGCCACCAAAATCAGTAGGCATGTACCATCCTTCCAGGTAAGGAGAGGAATTAACTATGTATGGGGTGGGAGAAACCTGAATAAGTGCTCAGTAAAATTGTTGCTTACAAATCCTAAAAATATAATAATAACCAAACAAATGCCTCTCTTGCATCAAAGATGCTAATTGCTAAAGCATTTCAAAAATTTCTAGCTTGAGGAGTTGGATAATACAATGTGACTTCAGATTAAAGATCAGTTGTACTTACATAAGTTGATCCAAGCATGTCCACACACCTGACTAAAGCTTAAACTACTTTGTTGAGAAGGCAACTACTTCAAAGATTCATCAACAACTACTAAAAACACAACATGGTACTTGTATTTATGTGATTAAAGCAAAAGACCTACATTTGGGGTTCAAACTCAATCCTCAAATATCAACCACCAAAGTATTGGATTGATAATATTTTTGACTAAGATAAGGTTAAGAAAATGCATAAATTATTGTAGGAGTTTGCGTGCTTAAACAATAATGAACTTCAAGAATAACCAAAGGAAAAAGAATTGCCCAAAGAAAGGGAAGCACCTTCTAGGGACCATTGGCCTACACCATCAGCTACACCAAACCAATTATCTAATGAGATAAAGTAAGCATCTTCACCACCAGTCGATGCCTGGAATTAAAATTTTAAATCACTAACCTTGAATAGTTCCCAAAACATTATATATCAAACATTGTGAAATTGTGATTTTTCATAACAAAATTAAAACAGCCAATTGAAAGAAAGACTCGGAACAGTGAAATGCTGAAAATGCAGTAACACATCCTAAGTTTCTGTTATCATTTCCACCAATTTTGATCTAATAGATTCAGAAGAGAGTTAATTAAAAACAAGGAAAGTAGCTCTTTCGTACTTGAACCCATGGTACTCATGTATAAAGACCAGATGTGTTCAAGGAACTCAGTTAGTATGAAAAGGTCATATGTCAAACACAGGAATCAAAATGTTCGATTATTGGAAAAATCTTTGATGGAGGAATAAAATAGCAGGTTATCCGAGAGATAGAGATGGATCAACAGCAAAAAGAATAGATTACCTGTCATATGACATTGATTAGCTCAAAGCAGTAAAGAATCAAGTATCAAAGAAATTAAAGGTTCACTATTTGTTTGATTCAACAACTTCACTCAAGATATCTCTCTCATAAAAAACATTAGTAACAAAATACAGAGCCAAATACAAGAAGAGTAGTTGAAGAAGTCTGAATCTGATTTTAAATTGCGTTGAGGACAAAACTTGCCAACCTAACAGTTTTTACTTCCTTTCCAGTAGATGGTTCATCATTTCAGTCAATAGCGGACCATTTCAGTCAATAGTGGACCAATTCTAAAGGATTTAACTCATACAATGGTTGTTCCAATACCTTTGAAGGATGGGGTATGATTGCAGCTCCAGAAGACAAGAAAAGGAAATCTGTTGGTGTCAGGTTCGCACTGGATAGAAATAAAAGTAGTGTTATGCATGAGCCAAAACATGCATTGACAAAAAAACATTCAACAGAAGGTATTTGCAAGAAGGATATACATATGCACGTATGAAAATGCAACCTATGACATCATTGTACTTAACTCAGCATCAAGGAAAAGAGATTACTGTACCTATCTGGACCTTCATCTGCACTACTCTCCTGGTGTTTTCCATCTTCGGTAGCTCCATCCTTCAAACAAAATGATCATCAAAATTAAGCTTATGTGCAGAGATAATCATTTGTCATTGACTTTGTTGACCACTTTATGAACTTCAGCTTACCAATAGAAACATTCTTTTAATACTTCTGTAAGACAAGTAGTCACTCTCTTGTTTTGTAAATGTATAACCAATTTTAATTCGCCTATGTAAGCTGACAAAATATAAGAGTGGGCATAAAAGAGGAAACAATTTCGGTTAAAGAAGGCTAGAAATTGTCCCAGTAGATTACAAAAAATTAAAAATTCAGTGTGTGAAAAGACCACCACCAAAAAGTAAGCAAGCCTAGTAACAAGGGAAGCAAAAAATTATTCAGCAATTTGCTTCTGTCATCTAACCGTAGTTTTTTAGTATATATTGTGCTTTCACCACCAACTTCATCAAACATGTTTTACATAACCTATTAGTCGAGTGAATGAATGTCAAAGAAGTAACACTTATGAGTCGTGCAAATAATTACTTGGGGGATGTTATGACCAAATCAAGAGGTAGATTAGCAGTAGTTAAGGATATTTGACTCAACCATAGGGCAAATGTTTCAACAATCGTTTGACAAAATGTGTCCAACTATTCTCAGGTTATGTATGTTACTAAAAAAAGTCTAAAATAGGATCAATGGCTTGAAGATTACTTCAATTATACTTCCACTGCTATCACTGTCCACTGAATCATCTTCCCAGGAAGGAATTTCTTCCAAAGCCACATCTGCGATGTCCTCAGATTTACAAGAAGCTTGTGAATCATCAATGTGTTTAATTTGAGCTTCGAAATGCTCAACTTTCTGACAATCTGGTTTTTCTAGAACCTTCGTACCACCAGTATGTTGAAGCATTCTACCACTAGAATGATCTTTTGTTTCGTGATCCGCATCTTGACTACTTAGTTGGCAAAAATCTTGAATTGCTTCAGAGGTTATTCCATTGGGGGAGCTTTCACCAAACTTCGCATCCTTGTCAGAAATTGTCTCTTCTCTAGGTTCCAGTGGTTCTCCTAGAGCAGTTACAACAACAGGGTCATCCTTTGATTCATCCGGAACAGAACCGAACTGTGGAGTTTCACTTTCACCAAAAAATTTCAGCTCTGTTTTGTTGCCATTTATTCGTGAGGCTCGATCTTCCAACAACAGAACAGCCAAATCATAACTTCCATATGACGACTCAACCAACTGATTTCCCTGCGAAGCAATAATTTCCAAATCAGTAGTTTGCAGTACCTTTAGTTTCCCGGAAGCATAGTCTTGTCCGAAGTCATGGCTCAACTCTTCATCGATATTTCTACTAGAGTCTGGAGAGTTTGCTATTATTTCCTGACCTTCAATCAAAGATTCATCACAACTTTCTTCGTCTGGTTCTGCAGCTGTCCTGGATGCTTCAATGTCTCCGTTACTATTTTGCATCTTCTTCTCCAAGAAGGTAACCTTTGCTTCTCCGACCACTGTCGTCTTCTCCACACAGATTCTAACTTCAGTTTTTGCAATCGCATCAACCAGTTCCAACCCTTCATCTCTTACTTCACCCAACGCCACCGTATCCAAAACCTGCGCCCGCTGAAGACCGGATATTTTCCTTGTTTCCTGCTTCACCTCATAGAAACTACTCGGCTTGGATTCTTCTGATTCCATTTTCTCCAATATTTCCTCAACCCTATCAGATACAGATCTCTCAGAAACAGCGACCTCCTCTCGCTTCACCTCGTTAGCATCACCATACTTGAAGACGGCGCTGCCGTCGGAACACTCTGCCGAAACCATCAGCGGAAGCGCCCCAAAAGAAACATCATAGAGAAAAATAATAGAAGGCGTCAAAACTTCGGTCGCTACCTCCGATCCTCGGTAGATTAGAAGAGCAAAAAAGCAAAAGGGAAAAGAGTCTTCAGTACCGGAAGCAGAAAACAGTCCGCCGATAACCTCGACAGGTAATGAGAGGAGATCCTCGATCTGTGAGTCGTGGGAGCGAGCGAGCGGCGAAGTGTGGGCTGCGGCGGGTCGAGAGGCCAGAACTCGAGACACGCAGAGGAGAGAAGGAAGAGATCGAGGATCCCAGAGAAGGGACCCTCCGCCATGAACAATCAGCAACCGGCGGGGAAGATCGCCTTTCACATAGGAGTGGAAATCCCGAAAGCGGCGGTTTTGTTCGGTACCATCGCTGCTGCGGAGGGCGGTCGGAGGAGCCGATAAAGATGCAGGCGGCGGTGTGGGCCACGTGCCAAGGAAACCCGTTTCTCCTACAAGCCTTATCCCAATCCTCGCGTTGGCACGTGTGGACCCATACTTGACCGCCGCAGCACGAAGTTTCATTAAAAGTTGGAGTAATAATACGGGAATTTACCAAAAACACACCCAAATTTTAGAATTGATCCACAAGTCTCCTGATTTGAAAATGCCCAAAAAAACCAATCTGTTTTTCCGTTTTACTCCTGCCCTAAATCTACCCTATCTTTTTTTTTTTCTTCTTCTTCTTCTCTTGCCTCTTTCTTGTGTGATTCCATGTTGAGATCAAAATTTAGCACATTTGAACAAGTCTATTTTTTATATCTTAGCTACTTATATTAAGAATGAGTAATTATTTGTAATTTATTTTTTTCATATTGATTTAAGGACGAGTTGATAGAATTATTTTTTTTTATATTGATTTAGGGAATAGAAGTGCTGGAGCAAGCGAATTGTGTATTAAAAAAGAAAACTTTTTCACTTTTGACCCCAAGAACATGACCATCTTTTGATAGGAACTGACGACCTGGGATTTATCCCGTCATACGCCTATGACCTGTGTACCTGCATGAACCTCCCTCTATATCTATGGGATCGACACTAGGGGACCGCTAAGGTAGCGAATCTACTTTTTTTTTATATATATAGCTAAAAGTTAACCTTTTATGTAATAATGATGACGCAAGGATAACGAAATGCACCTTTTATATAATTATATAACTAAAAGTTTATATAATATTGTAATACCTCATAAGATGAGAAAAGAGTAATGGAGGATACAGTTGAATTTCTTACCATCTCAAAAATTTACTAAACTTGAAATAGACCCAATCAAAATTGTTTAGATAAGTAATGAGTTTCAACCCCTCTATTAATTTTTTCAAAATCGTTGAGGATATTATAATGTTATACAAATTTTCAACTATATAAACATGATCTTAATTTTTAGAAGATTAAACTCACGTTGAACATGTGGCAAAAGGCGATATCACTCGCCCCCAGTGTCTTCGCCGCACCACGCCCAAGGTTTTCACGAGAGAAGTAAATCACGGTAGCTAGAGAAGTTAGTGCGAAACTCACATTGAACATGATCTTACTAGGGGCGGTCCTAGATTTTAAAGGGCTCAGTGTAAAAAAAATCTTTTAATTCAAGTATAAAAATTTTATTTAAATCAAAGGGTTTACATGTGTTCACTACTATGTAGTATCGGTAGGCGAGGATGGCGACGCGACGATGCTACAACTGCTATGCTAGACGATAGCTATCAGTGTAGGCGAAGAGTTTGAGGATGAACAAAAATGGATTCCGAAATATTAGGATTTAGGGAAATAGAAATAAAAAAAGACTCGTCTATTCTCGTACGAATTTTTTTCTTTTTAGGACACCTTTATTAAAAACAAATTCATATATTTTAAAATTTATATCTTTTAATTTTTTTTTTCTAATGAATATATTTTAAAAAATATAGAATTTTATTTTTTAAAAAAAAACTCCTCTAGAGGTAGGGTCGTGTACGCAGACCCCACCTTAACATCTCCTAGGTCGGCAATGATCAAGACCAAGTGGATCTGATTTTTTTAGAGATAAGATCACATTTTATATTTCTACATAACTAAAAGTTTATATGACATTGTAATATCTATGGAGATACCAATAAAAATAATAAAAGATATTATTGGATTCATTGTAACCTCAAGAAACCATCCAACTTGAAATGACACAGTCAAATAGCTAGGTCAGTAAATTTTGATCCGAATAAGTGCCCATCAAAAAATAGCTGTAAAATTAAATAAATGCATAAAACGAAGCCTCACTCATGCACCTCTTCAATCATTTTTCTTTTATTAATTTCAAATTGAAATAAAACTCTGAGTGTGACGATGCAACTTCCTACTTCTCAAATTGAAAGCCTACCTTAGTTTATATCCTCTTTCCATTATTACTAATTAGTTTTACTGTCAATTAACTACGTGGGGCCCGCTCAATCAATAATTAAACGACTATAAATGAGAGATTAAGTATCTCACCCCCTCACGTACGTGAGCATTATCTCATGCACATGCATGCAAGCTAGCAAGCAAGCCTCGCCCACAAGAGACGAACGAAAAAGATTCATCAACTAAAGAGATAGGCCACTCTGTCCTACATTCATTGCCCTTTTGCAGATGAATTAACCTAACTAATGATGTGTCATGTGGGAGGTGATGCGGGAGACTTGCGGGAGTCAATAATCTTGAAAGGTAACGCCCTACTTAATTTGCCTAAAGAGAATTTAATAATCCTCATATGGTAAAAGATGATTCCGAATCCCTAATGCCATCACTAATTTATTCCTAGGCTTATACAGAAGAGGTGTATGGGGAAGATATGCTCAGACACATCAAATTTTAACCTCAAGATTTTATATGACAATACCCCATGTCTTAATCATCACACTACTCCGAGAGGATGAATTTAATAATCCCATAGCTATAGTACAGTGATATATGGTGTAGCGATAAAGATGTTCAGTTATTTTTCAAGTACTCATAGTTTGATTCTCAGTTACGGTGATGTTGGGCTTCTGGACCGCTCATCACAAATGCTTCTCGATTTATCTTGATCGTCGATGGACCGGACCGATCATCCTGAGTTCGATGTTATCCAATCTGATTAATTATTTGTTTTCTAAATAGAATTTAATATCTGGTTGTTTTTCTAATTCCGTGTCCGACAAAGTGTAGATTCAGTGTCTTATTCATCTCCAACGGGGCTATCTTCCTTTGTACTCTGCTCAGCTCTTCTAGAGTCCACGCTCTGCTTGATCCCTATTGGCCTCGTTAACTCAGCTCGAGAGTTAGCCTACTTTGGCCTCTTCAAGATGAATTTTTCAAACTTAGGGCATCTCCAATTCTCCAATCGTTAAAGTTTTAAATAATTTTTTTTTAGAATTCTAATATGTCACATCAATATTATAAAAATTCATTAAAATATTCCCAATCGTTAAAGCTTTGAGTGAGTTTTTTTTTAATTCTCTCCACATGTAGTTGCATGGCTTCATGTGATCTTTCCCTCATGTTCGGCTATAGCGGGAACCCTCGAATCTAGAACCGTTTGACGTTCCAGTCCAGTTCCAACAATGAACCTCTCGGACTAAGAAAGCGGAACTGCTTGGCGTTGCATATTAGAACTCATTAAAGTCCAATTCACATCATTATGCTCGATAAAAGGAATGAGAGAAGCTCCAATAGAAAAATATTGGAAGGAAAAAATACTTCTAAGATGAATCTGTTCCCATGCTAGTCAGGAACTCTTGACGGTATTGAGCTGGATTTCAACACAAATTTACTATTCTATCCACAATTTAAAAAAAAACCTACATACAATTTTTTTTCATTTAATATTTTTATATAGTTTTCATTTGATATTTTAATTAATTATAATATTTAATTGAATTTATTTATAATTAACAATTAATAAATTAATTAATTTATAATTTTTAATTTAATATAATTTATCATTTGATTTAATATTTAATTATTTTATAAATTTAATTTAATTATAGTCATTTGTATATTTTTTTAACTTATCTCAAATATATATATTTTTAAAAAATATATATATAATTTTAATTATTACTAATTATTTATAAAGTGAAAATAATTAGCTCATCAAATAATTTATTTTAAAATTATTTAAAAATAATCAATCATGTACATTAATTATTGGCTCTACCTTCAAGAGAAAAAGTAAATTTGAAAACTCAAACCTACTCTGAATTAAAAACTCCAAACCTCACCTACACAATCATAAAAACTTTTTTAATGAGATTTTTAAATTTTACAAACCTTTAACAAATCTTGTAGTGAAGATACTCTTAGTCCTCCTTAAACTCAATGGGTCGTAGGTCCAATGAATCCTCAATAGATAATTAAAAGTCATAAATGCTACTCTACGCGGAGTGCATAGAATGATATGATTATACAAGTACTAAAATTGTGTCATGTCATACAATAGAGATACCGTGGTAGAACACTTTTTTTATCATGATATGGCATGCATGACGTCCAATTAATTATAACAAAAAGTAATTATATTTACTACAGACACATTTTACAATTCAATTTCAAATTATATAAAAAGTGATAAATTATAAAATCAATTTATATTCCACTGTCAAATTAGATTAAAGTGATTTTTTTCCAACCGGGATTTGATTCCAATAACATTATAAAACGATGTTCGCTCCGTGGGTATGGATACGTACAATGACAAAAAATACACCCTCTTTATCAGCTATTATTACTCTTCCTCTCTCACTGAAAGATTAATTTAATCGTCGGAATGGCTGAGCCAGGACCTTTCCTGACCTTCCTTCCAAAGCTCCTTTGATTTCTTTTTCTAGCCCGCCGATCCTTCTCGGTGATCAACTCCTCTTGCTATTCAACAATTTACCGAAAATTCACCCGTCGACGACGTCGGACAGCGTCAATACGCTTGTTTGATAATAAGAATATCTACTTCATAGAATTTTTCTATGAATGTTCATGGAATGAAAATTAAGCAATGTTCTACCTAAAGAAAGCATGCTACAGCAGTAGACGATCGGCTAAATTTCCGTTCAAATCATTGTTCAGAGGTCTGTCGACGACGAAGAACCAGCCCGATGTGAAAAAGTAAATCTCAGACAAGAACAATGTTACATTGCTATCGTCGAGCCAGCCCAAGTACCCCCACTCGTCGGCATAAATAGAGGAAAACAGAGGTCCATGGTACTCTTCTCTCTCTCTCCGTTTGCCCTTTCCAACATTAAAAACGCCACATCTTCTTGTGGTGAACTTGTTCAGTGTTGTTGGAGATGCAGCGCTATGAAGATGGAGGTGGAAGAGCGAGTAGGGTTCATAACTCGAGTCAGCAGCAGCGGTTGATAAGGCCGGCGAGGAGGGTTCAGGTCATCTACTACCTCAGCAGGAACGGCCAGTTGGAGCACCCCCACTACATCGAGCTGCCTTACCTCCCCAGCCGCCAGCTTCGCCTCAGGGATGTGACGGAAAGACTCACTCTTCTGCGAGGCAAAGCCATGCTTTCCCACTTCTCATGGTCCTGCAAGAGGTACGTAGTCATCGACTCGTCTCCATTTTGTTCTGTTTCTCGAGTTTCATTGGCCATGGAAAATTTAAGGGGCTACAAGAATGGGTACGTGTGGAATGACTTGACCGAGGACGACGTTATTTATCCGGCCGACGGAGTTGAGTACGTGCTCAAGGGCTCTGAGATCATCCCTGACAGTTATGGTTAGCTTTGGATCCTTCTTGAGATAAGGAGTTTCTTGATTTAGGGGGAGATTTAGCTTGAAATTTATGTGGCAGAAGGTTTCCGGCGCATTCCTACCGGCGGCAGGCGGCAGAAGCCACTCCCGGTCTCTGACAAATTTCACCTGGAATTGGAAGAGGAGGAGGAAGAAGATGAGGTATTGATGGTGGAGGAAGGGAAGAACACGAGGAACAACGGTAAATGCGCCGCGAGCGATAACGCCGGCTGCTGCTCCCGCGGCGTGTCGACGGAGGGGACGGAACGAATCGGGACTCGGATCGAGATGCCGCTCGACGACTCGTCCCCGCCGCCGTCCACGACCTCCTCGGACAAGCCCGGCGGCAGGAACACCTCCCGACGGTTCGAGGACACCGATCACTCCTCGTCCTTGCTGCTGCAGCTCATCGCCTGCGGGTCAGCAGCACTGAAACGAGGCAAGATCGCCGGCTCCGGCAGCGGGGCAAGCAAGTCCGCCCCCACCGCCGGTTCGGGCGGCGAGCAAGGGGCAGTGAGCCGGCGCGTGAGTCGGGCGACGGTGGCGGAAGTGGAGCAACTGCGGCGCGTCCCGGAAAACCCCCAGATACGCCACCACCTAGTGGACGACAAGGAGTACTTCAGCGGGAGCATCGTCGAGGGCAGCAAGTACTATCTCCAGCCCTCTCTCAAGAAATCCTCCTCCTGCCACGAAGAAAGGTTCCTCTGCAAATTAAAGATTCTTAATTTCAAACATTTATTGCCCAATTAACTGTTGAGACTGTAGATCCTGCAGCACTTACTCTGGGATTGGAGAAGGGAGGTCGGAGCTAGAGAAAGAAAATGGAGGAGGAGACGGCGCGAGAGGGAAGTGCATCCCTGGGAGGAGGAAGTCGTCTGCCAAGCAACAGTGACACAGGAAGGGGAAACAAAGCCAAAGCTTGCGTGTCCTACCTTGCGAGGTCTCCGAAAAATGATTTAATTAATGCGGTGCTGTACTTGCAGTTTGACATTTTTCTTTGGAATCTAAGCTTAGATTCTTTCTTTATGCTAAAATCTTAGCTGGATTCTGTGTTGCTATAGTATGTTGCCGGGTTCCATGTGTCTGCTACTGTGGAAGACGAATTGGGAGACCTGTGAGTATTTCCAAATTGGGCGAAAGAAGATGAATTCAGTGGAAGGGTAGGCAAAAGAATTAGCTTAAGATATGCTTCAGAGATCATACTCAAATTAAGCCACCATGTTATAATTAGTGTTTGCTGTCCCTCGAATTTATATACATGATGCAAAAGTTGGGAATTGAAGCTAACTAAACAAGAAGCCATGTAGTGAGATAGGAATCTCGAATGCTGATATTCTTTCACCCGTCTTGCAACCATTACGATCGTAAGAGGATATTTCAGATATGTTCAGATTCTTGCACGCTTCGATCAGCTCTTCGCCCACCTTCTGAGCAGCTTCCTGCAATCAAATACCAGCACGATCACAAAGCAATGCATGAATGCAATGTAGTGAGACAAGATCCACAGGAGAACAAAAATATTAACTCTATCTCTTCGAACTCATGACTTGTGTGTATGTTTATAGTATCATTCACTGGATAATGCATCCTAGATAATTGTGGTGCAAAATACAGTCTAGCTTTTGGATCGACAGTGAAAGAACAAACAACAATCTGCAACTCATCGCACGGAGTTTGAAGGAGTGAAAATTAATGAAGAGCAGAAATGTCTCACTAGAAAAGTCGCAATTCGCAAGGGAGACAGTACAAGGAGCATGCAGTAGTGAAAATTAATGAAGAGCAGAAATGTCTCGCTAAGAGAGTCACTAGACGCCATGAAACCGCAAGGGAGACAGTCCATTGGATTAATGCTTACTTACAGCACTGGTACATGGAGGATTTCCCCGAATCGATTTCTGCAACGTACTGCCGTAGAAGAGAGTTTTCTTGTTTTGATCATCGACCAGCATCGCATACAATTGTTTGTTGGAGCAGAACACAGAGAGTCTAGGCTTCCTAGCCGAACCATTGTACTTCACAACAAGGAAAAGAAGAATCCATCAGAAGTCGAATTCTTCACAAGAAGGTAAATACATTGAAAGCATGAAAAATTATCACGCAAGGTGCCGACTTGAAGTCTTTGAACCACAGGGTACCTTTCTTTGCATCCTCCGGTTTCTTATCTTGGCGCTTTCTTCCCGAGCGTTATTCCTTGCGTCGATCCGAAAAAATTGCCGGCGAGGCACTGTCCGACGAAAATTTCAACGCAAACGTACAATTCATACCGTAAAAGGCGCTTGAAATGTCGGAAAACCTACCATGGCGGATTGGGAAGGCGAGGCGATGCCCTTCGAGGAGCGTGCTCGCAGATCCTCGGGAGAGACTTGAAGGAAGCACCAGCGCAGACATCGCTCATCCAAGGGAACGGAGATGGAATTGGGGGAGAAATATATCAAGCCCTAGAGACGAAGTTGTGGAAATGGGCTGGGCTTGTCCAGAAATGGATCGATCTGTAAATACACTGACCAACAAACTCACAAATTGGCCATTACTTTGGATCACACGGATCAGAAACTCAACTTACATGATGAACTAGAACAGAACACAGCAACAAAAGTGGCTCTCAACTTGCTGAGAACCCTAAGAAAGTTGTCATTTTTATGACTTGGAAGAGTATTATACTCGTGTACATGTAGCAGACATTACTGTGGAAAAACTGAGCTTCGAGTTCGCCCATTTACAGAGAAGATGAACCTCTCACTAGCACTTGCTAAGGATCTTCCCATTTCCTTGCGGAAAGAGCTGGCATGACGGGCATGCTTTGCCCTGGTTGTGGTTCGAGCATGCGAATTTTCCTCCAAGGCTTGCTTTTTCTTGTTGTTGATGTTCCTGAGACTTCCTTCCAGCTCCGGGGAAATCGAATTGACGGAGAACGATCTCCTGATGGGCAGGAATTCATCTTCACCGATGTCGGTAGGTACTTGCAACTCGGCGCTTGGGATGGGGACTGCTACGGCTCGATTTTCAGCTTCAAGTTCTGATCTTTCACCTTCGAGTTCCTCTTCTGAGGTACCGGGACTGAGATCGATTTGCCGGCCGGCCATCTGGTCGTCGTCTGCTGATGCGACCGTATTGGGGCCGGCGAGAACCACGCCGGATTCAGGTGGGGGTAGAGAAGAGGAGGAGGGCGTAGTAGCTGCGGTAACGGAGGTTGGTGCGAAGATTGGAGCTCGGCAAAGGGGGCAATTGACGTGGGATCGTAGCCATGTATCGATACAACCGAGGTGGAAGGCGTGATCGCACTTCGGGAGGAGGCGGACGAGTTCGCCGTCGCGAAAATCCGAGAGGCACACGGAGCAGCCCGTGGCGGAGGCTCCGAGGACGCCGTCGCCGGCCTTGTAGGCCCACGCGGTGATGGACTCGATGAAGGACTCATCCAGGCCGGCGGTTCGTATGTACCAGACGTGGTGCATCACTTCTTCGCCATCACCATCGCCATCTCCGCCATCATCGTCCTCGAGCGGCGCCGCGGCGGCGACAGGGTCTTCCCGAGCGGCGGAAGAACGGCGCCGGAGGCGGATTAGGAGGAGAGTGAGAAGGATCATGATTGCGGAGACGGAGACAACGGAGGCGGCGGCGACGGAAAGGGCGGGGACGATGGATCTGGAGTGGTGGAAGCGTATGGTGGTGGATTCCTCGGAAACAGTGAGAAGAGGAGGGCAAGGAGGAGGTGGAGGAAGAGGAGGGCAAGGAGGAGGTGGAGGAGGAAGAGGAGGGCAAGGAGAAGGAGGCGGCGGGCAGTTTATCGGGAATAGTGGCCTACAGATGGCGTTGGTAGCCTTGGGGGAGAAGAGGCGGCGATTAGGCCGGCCGGAGGCCATCGTAATGGCCGTGGAAACGAGTTCTCCTCCCCCCTACATAACTTCAATGGGAACCCTTCTGCAACTTTCATTTATACTACACAAATTCTCACCGCCGGAGCCCATATTGTCTCCTCTAGTGTCGCACCACCACGTCATTAAATCCTACCACCACGTCGTTAAATCCGTATGTGAGTAGATACTTTTGGGGACGAAAAATTGAGAACGATCGAGTTGACTATGATACCAAAGAAGTGGACTGAATTGAGACAGGGAGATATAGTCAAACCAATATCAATTACAACCGTCACGCGTTGATCAAATTTACGCCACACCTGCTCGTTGGAATATATATATATTTAAATATAGGCTTAAATACCTTAAACCCCTTTATTCTCTCTCAAGTAACATTTAACCCCCCTTATTTTAAAAACTGACATTTAACATTTTTTTTTTAAAAGTCAAATGTTAAAAAAAATTAATAGACAATTGTGCCCTTCTCTTTTATGATATGATAATTTTAAAAGAAAAAATATATTAAATTGACGATTATATCCTTGGTAAAAAAAATTAACACATAAAATTGACCGGATGTGAGAAAATTTATAAAAGAGCTTTGACGAGGTAAAAAATAAAATTGACACATTAAATTGACCCGATGTGAGAAAATTTATAAAAGAACGAAAACTGAAACAAATGCATATAAATAGAAAAAGTTCATATTAGGAACTTTAGTACTATTTTACCCATATTATGTTAATTGTACCTCACAAAAGAAGGCAAATTGCTACAAGTATTTACCTTGATACGAAAAGACAAACCAAAAGTTAATGTATTGAATCTAACATCTAGAAGGTACAACCTTCACAAAAGTATAATCCATAAGCACAAATACTACTGTGCAAAATTATGAAACTTGCATGTAAAATAACTCAAAGAAACAATAGATCACATATTTTCTCCACTTTCTGGACCAGCATCCCTGACAAAATGCATTCCACTTGATGACTGTTGAGTGGACAAGAAGTACTCAACACGTGCAGACATATGTGCTTGAAGCTACAAAAATTAAAGTGTATAAACTGTGAACAGATATAATATGATGCTCATAGATCCAAAAAAACTAGATAACCAAATTGCTAAGTAAATGTGAATAAGAAACATACTCGAGAATTTTCATTAGTCCCTGTTACTTAATTGCTAGTCAAAGTTAACTTCTTTTCAAAATTATTAAAAATATATATTATAAAAAGATAAGGGTATAATTATCTTTTTATAAATTTTTTAATGTTTGGCTTTGATTAAGGGGGTTAAATGTTATTTTTTAAACATAGGGGGGCAAAACGCTACATAATTAAAAATACAGGGAGGTTAAAAGTATTTAAGCCTTAAATATAATACTCGTTCATCCTGTCCGAGAATCGAGGCAGGTGCTGGGACGTGGCACGTCTGTTAATGTACGTGGACTCCGCGTTAGAGAAATTTGTAACCATAGTAGCGTTAATGTCAAGTTAGAGAGGGGTTCCCGATGATAACCCTCCGATGTTCAAGTCAGTCTCCGATGATGTGCAAGGAAGCGGAGTAACAGTGTGACTACAGTAAAAATTAGCATGCCTCCGTTGAAGTTTGGGGCCCTTTATATAGGGCTCCGGAGGTGTGCGTGCTCACTCCTCGAGTTGTGCACGCTTCTCAAAACTTCTCCTGAAAAGGCATGTCAGGAAAGTGCCCCTGACACCATATCTTAATGACCTGAGCATATCTCTGACGTGACAGTGGAAGCTTCCGTCATACGATCCACTGCCTGACCACGTCGCCGACCATGTCGCCTGTCAGTGGCACGGGCTTCCAGAAGGATATCATAGATCCTCCTTTTGTCCGTTACTGGGTTGAGTGAGTGAGCCGTTCGGCCAACCATCAGTCGTCCGGACGTTATCGTTCGCGGGGCAAGCGGAATGACCGCTCGACCAACCACCTACTGCCCGAACTCCACTTCACTTGTAATCTGCTCGGTCGTGGCTCCGCTGGACTAGTTCCGAGGTTTGATGTAACTCCGAGTGGGGCTGGCCGCTCAGCGTGTGCCTCACCGACACACTTCTCTTAGCGTCAGAAGATCGGTATGTGGCCGAGTTATGATGATGTTGGATCGTACCTTCTCTATCCCGATCGAGCGAGTGAGTCGGCCGACCGACCGATGGTAAGGGGTGTTGACCTCCCCGACTCTGACCTTTGACCTCCACCATTGCAATGACCCTCCATTGGGTGGGCCCCTCATCATCGCATCACCGAGCTATGATGATGTTGGATCGGACCTTTTCTATCCCGGTCGGGTGAGTGGGCCGCTCGACCGGCCGATGGTACAGGGGTGTTGACCGCCCTGACTCTGACCTTTGACCTCCACCGTGGCAATGACCCTCCACTGGGTGGACCCCTCATCACCGCATCACATGCCTCCCCCTCAAGTCTAGTCGAAAGAGGTTGCAAATTTGACTGACTAGACAGAAGAAGTCTTGAGACTAATTGGTCGATCGACCATGATGCTAGGTGGACTCCGGTCGGTCTGCCGAAGAGTGTCGGTCGACCCTAGGACCGATCCTTGAAGCTGATTGGCGATTCACGTGTCTGTACTTGAGTTTTCTCCTTCGGTGTCTTCAAACGTGTGTGGTCAATGCTGACATCACCAAAATCTCTTGGGAATTAATGCAAATTACCCCCATTAAGGCCCAGCACGTGCCCACGCCGGTTAACGATGTTCATAAATGTGGACCAATGGGAAACGCCACGTGTCACCGCCACAGGATCAAAGCGACAAGCTCCGATGTGACGTCTGGCGGTTCGCATTCCACGGCCGAATTTGTATCTCGGGCTCCACACCCTAGATCCGACAGCTCCACTCGGTCGAGCCAGGGGTTTATAACCTCGCGCAGCCACCGTCATCCACTTTCGCGTTGTGTTTGAGCGCTGCCGGCGACTTCCTGTGCGATCAGTGCTCTGGCGGCTTATTCTTCCTTGACAACCTTTTCCCTCCTTCCGTAAGCTCTCCTGAATCTTTTCGCTTTCAACCTTTCGTAGTTTCTTTAGCTCTCCACAGTTTTCAGTGCCTATTTTGGGTTTTCCGTCCCCATTTCTTCCCGTCAAACTCCTTGTTTTCGCGTTTTCCGGCAATGGCAAGCTCTTCACAACCGTCAGACCCCGCTCCCGGGCTTTGGTACACTACCATGGAGCCACGGTTAGACATAGGCGATGCTAAGAGCCTCAAAAACGCCTTCGAGCTCCCCTCTGACCACAAAATCATTCTAGCTTCCGTCCGATCAGCCCAATGACCCGCCGATCGGCACCATATGCCTATTCCGAGACCAGTTTGTGGTCGGTCTTCGATGCCCTATCCACCCCTTCATCATCGAAGTTTGCAATTACTTCCGTGTTCCCCTTCCGCAACTCATACCAAATTCTTTTCGCTTGCTGTGCGGTGTCGTCATGCTGTTTCGATTGCACGACATTCCTTTGACCCCTCAAGCCTTCCATGACTTTTACTATCCCAAGCAGTCCGAACTGGGAACCTTCCTCTTTTAGTCTCGGGTCGACCTAATATTTTTTGACAAAATGTCAACCTCCAACAAACACTGGAAGGAAATACTTCTTCTTTTATGTGACTCTCCGAACGACCTAGCTTTCGGACGCGCTGGCAGGTTGACCTACCACCTCAACATGACCTGAAGAAGTATAAGAGCCGAGCGGACTACCTGCACGCAGTGTCCCTGATGGCTGGTCAAATATATGACAACCATAAGTTGTTGCTGGAAGGTGTTATGTACATCTTCGGTCTGAGCTCGATCCGTACCAAGCTCCCGAACGGCTTAGGTACGCTATTATTTGATCATTTCTTTTGAGTCTAACTAATTTCTTTTATGTCTCTTGCAGGCGAAGTCATGATGGGAGTGTTAGAGTATATACTAAAAGCCTAGCTTTTGGTATAAATCATTTATCTAGAAATAAGAATCACATTGGTCAAATGTGTACATTTATGATAAATGAATTTGTTCAATTAATTTATATTGTAGATAACATGGTGTGTGGTGTCACACACAGAGGATCATGTTATCAGTACCTTATAAATTATAAACAGTAGCTCACGACCATAATGGAAAGGAACAAACCATTGGAAGGTCGTAGTGTAATTAGGTATTAGTTTATCTTAACTATATAATTACACTAGTACACTTAGAGTGTATTGAGTAGGACCATTAGAGGTCGTTTCTTTTATACTGACTTTATAAAGAAACAAAGACCTCAGTTATTATGGAAGTGTGTGCTCTTAATCCTAATATAATAACAAGCACATATATTTGATATTTATTTCTTTAATTTATCAATGGGTGAGATTTAGTTCGATAAATCAATAAACCCGATAAGTTGGGACATGGTATCACTTATAGTGTGTGTTGTTGATTATAGAAGGAAACTGTGTCCTAGAGATACTAGGTTGATAATGTCCTCAAGAGGAGCTCATAAGGATTGTCATGTTAAACCCTGCAGGTGGACTTAGTCCGACATGATAATAAGGTTGAGTGGTACTACTCTTGGACTTAGATATTAATTAAATGAGTTGTCAGTAACTCACTTAATTAGTGGACATTCGATATCTTAAACACAGGGAGACTAACACGCTCATAATAAGAAGGAGCCCAAAATGTAATTTGGGATTGATGCGGTAGTTCAATAATAGTTCTTTAGTGGAATGAATTATTATTGATGAAATTAAGTTGTGTGTTCGGGGCGAACACGGGATGCTTAATTTCATTGGGAGACCAAAACCAATTCCTCCTCTCGGTCCCTATCGTAGCCTCTAGTATATAGAGATTTATACCCACCGCATACCCACCTTCTTACCCATCCAATGGGGCCGGCCAAGCTAGCTTGGAACCCAAGCTAGGGCCGGCCAAGTCCAAGTGGATGAGCATGTAGGTGGCCGGCCAAAGCATGGGTCCCAAGCTTAGGTGGAGCTTGCCACTAGAATATTAAAAAGGATTTTTATTAAAATTATTTCTTATGTGGATATCATGATTTTAAAAGAGAGTTTAAAAATTTAAAATTTCCTTTTATAGTTTTCTACAAAAGATTAAGAGAAGAGATTAATCTCTTTCCTTATTTGTAGTTTAAAAGGATGATTTTAATTTTTGGTAAAAACTTTCCTTATTTGTAAATCATCTACATGTTTAAAAGAGAGTTTAAAATTTGAAATCTTTCCTTATTTGTTGATTAAAGGAGGATTTTAAATTTAAGAAAACTTTCCTTTTAACCATGTTCATGATTTAAAAGAAAAGTTTAAAAATTAATAATTCTCTTTTATTAGTTTCTACAAAAGATTGAGAAAAGATTTGATATCTTTCCTTATTTGTAGATTAAAAGAGATTTTAATTTTTAGAGATAACTTTCTTTTTATCCACATGTTTAAAAGAAAGATTTTAATTTATTAAATTTCCTTTTTATAAACCAATCATGAAGGGATTAAATTATTGGAGAAATTTTATAAATTTCTGGAGACAAATTAGGAAGTTTTAATTAATTAAAACTCTCCTTGTTTGTAGCTTTGGTGTGGCCGGCCATGTAAATTGAGAAAAGGAAAATTATTTTTAATTAAATAAAATTTTCCTTTTCATGGCAAAAGAATTAAGGAAGTTTTTAATTAAATTTCCTTATTTGCCAAGACCAAGGATTATAAAAGAGGGGGTAGAGAAGGCTTCATGGTGAACAATCTCTATTATTTCTCTCCCTCTTTTCCTTGGTGTTGTGGCCGGCCAACCTCTCTTCCTCTCTTTCTCTTGGTGGTGGCTGAACCTTCTCTATTTGCTTAGAGCTCTTGTGGTGGCCGGATACTACTTGGAGAAGAAGAAGAAGAAGGAGAGAAAGCTTGTATCCCTTGGAGCTTGGTTGGTGGAAAAAAGATCTTCATCTTTTGGAAGCTTTGTGCTTGGCCGAAACTTGAAGAAAGGAGAAGAAGGTGCTTTGGTGGATTCTCATCTCGGAAGATCGTTGCCCACACAACGTCCGAGGTTAGAAGAGGAATACGGTAGAAGATCAAGAGGTCTTTCTAAAAGATATAACTAGTATTTTTTCTTTCCGCATCATACTAGTTATTTTTGGAAATAATACCAAATACAAGAGGCTTACGATTCTAGTATTTCGAATATGTTTTTCGAAGTTGTGTTCTTTTGTTTTATTTTTCCTTGTGATTTGATTGTTCTTTTCGGTTAACCTAAAGTTATTTTAGGAAATTAAATATTAGATTTCTATAAAAGGTTTTGTCTAGTCGGTGTGGTTGCTCCCATATTCAAGAAGGCCATGTGCCTCGCCACGTCAGTACTGGGAACAAATTATGGAAATTAATATTTAATGGAATTAATAACTTAAGGTGATTTGGGTCGAACGTGTTAAGTTCTGCAGGAGATCCAAGTCAAAACCTAAAAGAACAAATAGATTAAGTTTTTGATCAAACGTGTTAAGTTCCGCAGGCAATCCAAAATTTAATTTAAAAGAACACATGGTAGCTAGGAAAAGGTTCAGACCTTTGTACAAAATTTTTGTACAGTGGAACCTCTAGGCTTTCCGAGTAGCAACCAACAGGGAGCGAGGGTAGTCGGCCTCACAAAGCTTATGGATGCCAAGGTTGAGGCGGCCGCTGCAAAGGAATTGGCGAGCCGAGGTCTGACGTCGGTTGACTCCCATGAAGGCACACTTGCTGAGATCAAGGAGACGCCCATTGTGGGCGAGGGCGCTGTCAACCGGGCACCTAGTATCGAAGCTGCGGGAGAACTACTCCCCACCCCTGATTCGCAGCCTGTTGCTCGGACTGAGGGCTCCGAGTCTTCTGGCGATGGCGAGCCCCTCATTAGGCGCAAGAGGCGCCGAGTGGACCAGCCCTCCCGCTCCGCCACCTTGGCTGTGAGGGCCGCCGAGCGAGAAGGCACTGGCTCTCCTACAGCAATCCCGGCAACGGCGAAGGCCACTTCCTCTGATCGGACGCTGTCCTTGGCCGAGCTACCGCCAGAGACCTTTGCTCACAACCGGTCGCCTTTGTGCCCCCGACCCGACGGAGGGTTTTACACTCCGGTATCCGCCCTGCGTCCATGGCCCCATCCTCCGGTCCGGTGGCCTCTTCCCAGTCGGCCCCGAGCGGGCGGCGATCCGTGACAGCGATTCTCCACCTACCAACGGAGGATTACATTGAGCCGAACACCCAGCCTCGCTCTCACGAGCACAGAATCCTCATTCGCGGGTCGCTCGTCGACATTTGGGAGGAAGCCAGGGCGTGAGCCACGACGATGCCCCCCGAGGCCCTTGGCAACAGTTACCTACAAATGTCCACCGGGGTATGTATTTTATTATCCATCCATGATACCTCCGATCGGCGTTAACATTTTTTCCGTTCGCTTATAGTATTGGGTGGAAAGCGTAGCCATATGCCAATGACTCGCTTTTGTAGAGGACGAGCTGAAGAAGCTCAAAATCTCGAGTGGCGCGTCCTCCTCCCAAGGGTCGCCTATTACTGAGGTCGCCAAACTGAAGGCCAACCTAGAGAAGGCCAACAAGCTTCTCGAGGCTGAGCGGTAGAAGACGACCGACCAGGAAGTTATGCTGGGTCGGCTCAACACACAGGTTAGCACTTTCGATCAGAAAATCAAGTCGGCCACGGCGAGGAAGAACCGAGCCATCGCCGATCTGGAGCTAAAAAATAAGGAGGCTCGGAATCTCGCTCAGAAGATCGAAGAAGCTGAAGACTTTCTGATCGCCGAGCGGATCTGTCGCTCGACTGAAGAGGCTTCTCTTCAGGGGAAGCTCAAAGCTGCTAAGGATGCTTTGGAGGCCTCTCGCTCGAGCCTAGGGATATATCAAGAAGGCGAACCGGGCAGGCTTAAAACGCTGAAGTAGGCTTACCTCCATTCGGACAAATTCACTGATAAGGTCGTCCAGCGAATCGTCCGAATCTTCGAATTAGCTATTGATGGGGCGCTTCAGCAAGTTAAGGCGGATGACCATCTTACCACCGTGCTGACGGACAGCGTCATCAATCACAGCAAGTTGAACGACTAACTGCCTGATGACGTTTTTGATTACCTAGAGTGAGGTTGAGTGTCCGTCTGTAAAAGATTTTCTTTTTGAATGTAAGCATACCCGTTCGGCGGTGCACCAACTTTTTTGTAATAAATGTTCGCTTGTTTGGCGGAACTTTCTTTTTTATAATTCTCCTTGTATGACTCTTTAACCTTTTGCGCGTGTCACCCCGAACGGACATCATCTTCGAGGGCGCTTGCCTGAACGACGTTTCTGTAGCTAGCCACTCGGCCATACGAGTGCCATTGAAAGAACTGAGGAAGGTTCATACCTTCTCCCTGGTCTGACGTCGCCGCTAGCCCATCAATGAAGACCCGTGTTCAGCGTCGCTGCTTGATGATTTAACGAAGTCGTGGATTTAAGGTCGCTGCTCAACCATCGATGGAGATATGGGTTTAACGTCGCTGCTCGACGATTTGACGAAGTCGTGGGTTTAATGTCGCCTCTCGACCGTTGATGGAGACATGAGTTTAACGCCGTCGCTCGATGATTTGACGAAGTCGTGGATTTAAGGTCCTCGCTCAACCGTCGATAAGGACATGAGTTTTGTTGGATCGCGGTGGCAGGCTAGAAGGGGGGGGGGGTTGAATAGCCTGTAAATAAAAATAAACCCTTCTCGAACTTTTAAACTAGCACTTGCATAAAATCGAAAAGCAATAACTTAAAGCAGAAAGACGAGGCTTACAAGATTTGACTTGGTTACAATCGGGGAGGTTGTTAATCCAAAGAAAATGATTGCACAAAAAAACTCCTTCGGGCGGAGAAGCCTCGTACAACGATGAAGCACAGAAAACAGAAGTTATTCTAGAAATGGAGCGTACAAGTGTTGGATTACATAGTTTCTGAGTTGCTTAAAAGCTTCTGGACGAAGGCTATATTTACAGCCTTGGTCTGGGCGCCCCGAATGGTTTCGGGCGCCCTGGGGGGATAAACTCTATCCCCTAACGTTCAGATTGAGTTAAAACTCGATCTGGTCAAAAGTCAACTCCGGGTGCCCCGACGAGAAAGTTAACCCCATTGACTTTTTTCAACTCGAGTCTTCTGCTCCGGTTCCATTCGCCTTAGACCGAGTCTTTCGCTCGCTTGGGTGATCTCTGCCATCCGGAATAGGGCTCACCCGAACCCAACTCCCGGTCTTTTCGAGCAGGCTTCCGCTCCAGCTTCTCGTCCCTCGGAATCGCCACGTGCTTCCTTCTCGTCCGCCGGTGTACTCTTCCGCAGCGCCTCGTCCCTCTGACGCACTGCGTGCCGTCCTTCTCGCTAGCTGCATCTTCCGCTCGACTACCTGTGCTCCTAAGCTCCTGCACACTTAGACACAAGGTTAGAAAAACACAGGATCTAACTTAACTTGCTGATCACACCAAAACAACCTTGGGGTTCCAACAATCTCCCCCTTTTTGATGTGAACAACCCAAGTTAAGCTTGGGTAAAATAGACATAAAAATAAACTAACTAATTTTACAATAAGTTACAAAAAGATAAAAAAAAAAATTGTCTACCTCCCCCTAGACTTATACTTTTTTTTCTCCCCCTTTGATCACATAAAAAATGGGGTTCCAAAAACAAATATAAGGGTTATAACTTAGAAGGATTTGAAAATGATTTTCTAGAAAACATTTCTAAGTAAAAAATTGCTAAGTTAAAATTTTAGTAAAAACAGTTTCTAAGTGAAACTTTAAGAAAATTTTCTAAGTAAGGTTTTTTAAAAAAATTTCTGACTTAGGCAACTTTAAAAAATTTTGAAATTTTTTTCTATTTTAAAATTTCTAGGCAACTTAGGCAAAACTGATTGAAAAAGAAGAATTTACGTAAAAAAAAATTTCTAGGTAAAAATTATTTATATATATATATATATTTTAAAATATTTGAATAACTTTTTAAAACATTATTTAGTTTAATTTTAATGTTTACTATAAAGTTAATTAAACATTTAATTTCAAAATTTTGGCTTCCAGGTCGTGGCGAGACACTAGGTCTTCTTGGTTATTGGAGCAACAACCACTTCCTTAGACAAAGCCTTATAAAGAATTTCACTATTTAATTTTTCTCGCTGAAAGCGCTAATTTCGATTAAAATTTAGACTAAGCAAGATTTAGGAACCCAATATATGTTCCAGCCTACAGGATTAACCAAAAAATTTTTAGGGATATATTTTCTTGAAATATTCCTAATTTGTCTCTGGTGATATCTATAATACCAATTTAAATTTTTAAACTTTCTAAAATTTGTATTAGATAGACATGCATGATTTTTCAAGTTATCTACTTGAATTTTTCTGATTTCAATTTCTCATTTTTAATTTAACTTTATCTAATTCTTCTAAAGGGCAAGATTTAGCTAATATTATTTTTAAATTCTTAATTTTTCTCTCTAACTTGCAGTAGTCTTTAGTTAGCAACTTAACAAACTTAAAAAGTTTATCGGGAGGAAGAGATCGTACCTCACTTACCTTGTCGATCTCGTTATCCGTGTCTCCCCCTGAACTGCTGCTTTCTTCCGACGTAGCTCCCCCTTCATCGATGCTCTCGATGCTCATCTCGGAAGAGCTTGAATCGCAATCGTCGTCTTGATGACTCATCATTAATGCGAGTCCGGAGAATGCCTCGACTTCCGATTCGGACGACGTATCGTCTCACGTCGCCTTTAGGACCTTGCGCTTTTGGACAGACTTTTTACCTTTATCCTTGTCCTTGTTCCTCAGCTTGGGGTAGTTGTCCTTGACGTGCCCTTTTTCGTCGCAATGGTAGCAGCGGATGGTCCTTTTCTTTCTGCCCTGCGAATGGTTAGTAGTTCTAGATTTACAAAGATTTTTAAACCGTCTTACCATCATTACCATTTCCTCGTCGTCGAGAGAAGATTCCGACTCATGTTCGTCTCTCGATGCTTTGAGGGTGACATTGTTCTTGGGCTCCTTCGTACCTGCACATCTTGATTCATGCACTTCAAATGTCGAAAAAAATTCTTCTAGTGTAATTTTTTCTAAATCTTTCGAAATGTAAAAAGCATATACTAGTGATGTCCATTTTGAATTTCTCGGAAAAGAATTTAAAACGTACCTTAGCGAATCTCGGTTACTTACCTTTTCTCCGAGATTTGACAGTCCCGTGATGATCTCTTTGAATCTCGAGTGCAGATGCACAATTGTCTTGTCTTCCCCAAGTCGCAAGCTGGTGAGCTGATTGCGAAGTAGATCCCGTTTAGCGAGCTTGGCTTCGGACGTTCCTTCGTGCAGCTTAAGGAACTTCTCCCAAAGTTCCTTTGCCGAGTCGTAGTTCCCGATCTGGTTGACTTCTTGTGACGGAAGAACGCTTAGCAGATGGTATTCTGCTTTGCCGTTTGCCACATAGTCGGTCTGTTTCTTTTTCGTCCATTGATTTTTTCCTTTGCCCTCTGGAGCTACATAGCCAAATTCCATTATTAAAATTAATTCAAAATTAGTTGTAAAGAATACCTGCATTCGCTTTTTCCAGGTAGCGAAATATCCTTCGAATTTCGGCGAGTAGATGCTTGGTTCGGCCATTATCTTTGCTTCGATTGGCGGTTAGTCCTCCTGAAGTGCCTCGGCTCTGATACCACTTGTTGGATCACGATGGTCGGTTAGAAGGGGGGGGTTGAATAGTCTGTAAATAAAAAATAAACTCTTCTCGAACTCTTACACTAACACTTGCATAAAATCGAAAAGCAATAACTTAAAGAAGAAAGACGAGGCTCACAAGATTTGACTTGGTTACAACAGGGGAGGTTGTTAATCCAAGGAAAATGATCGTACAAAAAAACTCCTTCGGGCGGAGAAGCCTCGTACAATGATGAAGCACAGAAAACAGAAGCTATTCTAGAAATATAGCCTACAAGTGTTGGATTACACAGTTTCTGAGTTGTTTAAAAGCTTCTGGACCAAGGCTATATTTATAGCCTTGGTCGGGACGTCTCGAAGGATTCCGGGCGCCCCAGGGGGATAAACTTTATTCCCCAACTTTCAGATCGAGTGTAAACTCGATCTGGTTAAAAGTCAACTCCAGGCGGCCAGGTACGCTCCAGGCGCCTCGTACGGGAAAGTCAACCCCGTTGACTTTTTCAGCCCGAGTCTTCTGCTCCGGTTCCGTTCGCCTCAGATCGAGTCTTTCGCTCGCTTGGGTGATCTCTACCATCCGGAATAGAACTCACCCGAACTCAACTTCCAGTTTCTCGAGCAGGCTTCCGCTCCGGTTTATCGTTCCTCGGAATCGCCGCGTGGTTCCTTCTCATCCGCCAGCGTACTCATCCGCAGTCTTCGTCCCTCAGTCGCCATCCGTGCCGACCTTCTCGCTAGCTGCGTCTCTTGCTCCTCGAGCAGTCTTCTGCTCCAGCTTCTCGTCCCTCGGAACCACTGCACGCTTCCTTCTCTTCCGCCGGTGTACTCTTCCGCAGTGCCTCGTCCCTCGAACGCACCACGTGTCGTCCTTCTCACTAGCTAAGTCTTCCGCTCGACTACTTATGCTCATAAGCTCCTACACACTTAGACACAAGGTTAGAAAAACACAGGACCTAACTTAACTTGTTGATCACATCAAACAACCTTGGGGTTCCAACAAGTTTAACATCGCCACTCGACAATTTGATGAAGTCGTGGGTTTAAGGTCGCCGCTCGACCGTCGATGGAGACATGGGTTTAACGTCGCCACTCGACGATTTGACGAAGTCATGAGTTTAAGGTCGCCGCTCGGCCGTGGATGGAGACATGGATTTAACGTCGCCGCTCGACCATTTGATGAAGTCATGAGTTTAAGGTTGCCACTCGACCGTCGATGGAGACACGCGTTTAACATTGCCGCTCGACGATTTTCCATGCCGCTCGGCACAGAGCTTTAAAACCCTTTATTGTTTATTTTGCCCTGTATGCAAAAAGTACAGGGATGCAAACACATTAACTATTACCAGACACACCTCTCACCCGCCTCGGTAAGATTGGAGATGGTTCACGTTCCACGGCCGATCTAGTCGTCGTCCGTCCTCATCCTCCAAGTAGTAGGCGCCTGACCAGTGCTTCTCCATGACCTTGAAGGGTCTGACCCACGAGGTCTCCAGCTTGGTGATGTCGCCGACTGGCTTTACTGTCTTCCATACCAGGTCGTCGATCTGGAACGACTTTGGGATCACCCTTTGATTATAGCTTTGCTTCATCCTCTGTCGGTATGTCATCAGCCGGTCGACGACTTTTACGCATCTTCGTCCACTAAGTCTAGCTCCAGAAGCCTCCGCTCGGCGTTGTCCTCGCAATAGTGTTGTATCTAATCGGATTCAACTCTGACCTCGACGGGGACGACCGCTTCGCCGCCATACACCAGGTGAAAAGGAGTCGCTCCGGTTCCTTCTTTGGGAGTAATGTGGATCGCCCATAGCTCGCTGGGTAGCTCATCCACCAACTTCCACCAACGTGATCGAGCCGAGCACGTAGGATTCAAAGAATTTCGCGGTTGACGACCTCTGCCTGCCCGTTGCTCTGAGGGTAGGCCAATGAAGTGAATGCTTGCTGAATACCATATCCTCTGCACCATTCTTTGAGTTTCTGATCGGTAAATTGTCTTCCATTATCTGAGACGAGCTGGCATGGGATGTCGAACCGGCAGATGATGTGCTGCCAGATGAACTTCATGACCATCTGCTCGGTTATTCTTGCCAGCGGCTCAGTTTCAACCCATTTGGAGAAATAATCCACCGCGACGAGCAAAAACTTTCGCTGACCTGTGACCATGGGGAATGAGCCAACGATGTTCATGCCCCACTGGTCGAACGGGCAAGAGACTATTGACGCCTTCATCTCCTCGGTCGGTCGGTGCGAGAGGTTATGATATTTCAGGCAGGACAGACAAGTAGCCACCGTCCGAGCGACACCCTCTTAGAGGGTCAGCCAAAAGTATCCTGTCAGTAGAATTTTTTTGCCAATGAGTGACCTCCCATGTGTCCTCCGCAGGATCCTTAATCTACCTCCCGTAGTATGTAGTCGGTGTCCTCTGATCCGACGCATTTAAGTAGAGGCTTAGAGAAGACCTTCTTGTAGAGCTGATCCCCAATCAAGGTGAACCGACCAGCCCTTTTCCTCAACAGGCGAGCCTCCTCTCGATCGGACGGTGTGGCTCCCGACCGTAAAAACTCCATCACTACCGACCTCCAGTCATTTGGGAAAGTAAACCCCTCCATCCGATCAATATGAGCCATAAGGGATACCTGCTTGATCAGTTGTGCTATGACGATAGGCGATAACGAGCTGATTAATTTAGCTAGCTCATCAGCGGCTTGATTCTCCGACCGAGGGATCTTTTGTATGACGACTTCCCGAATGTTGACCTTTAGTTTTTCGAAGGCTTTGACGTAGAGCTTAAGTCGCATGTTGCTTATCTCGAATGTCTCAGTCAGCTGCTAAGCGACCTTTAGAGTTTAAGTGGATGAGGACCCTGATGGCTCCGATGTGTCGGGCGGCTTGTAGGCCGGCTATAAGCGCCTCGTATTCAGCTTCATTATTTGTTGTCCTGTAGTCCAGCCGAATGGACAGTTGCATTCGCTCCTCTCGGGGGGAGATGAGCGATATGGCGACCCTGCTCCCCTGCCAAGTAGATGAACCATCTACATATATCCTCCAAACGACTTTTGGCTTAGGATTTTGTACCTCAATAACGAAATCTGCCAAGCACTGTGCTTTGATGACCGTTCGGGGATGATACTAGATGTCAAACTTGCTGAGCTCCGTTGCCCATTTGATTAGCCGTCCAGACACTTCTAGATTGAGGAGGACCCACCCCAAGCGACTATTGGTCATTACGATGATGGAGTGGGTGAGGAAGTACGGGCGTAGCCTCCGAGCGGCTAGTACCAACGCGTAAGCCAACTTCTCGAGATTGGTGTAGCGGGATTCAGCGTCTTTCAATATATGACTTAGGAAATGCACCGATTGTTCCTCACCGTTCTGCCTCACTAGAGTCGAGCCGACTACATGCTCGGTTGAAGACAGGTGAATTCGGAGGGGCTCACCGACAATGGGCTCAGCTAGTACAGGCAATGAGTTGAGGTACTCCTTAAGTTCGTCGAACGTCCGATCGCACTCCTCGTCCCACTGGAATTTGGTGGCTCAGTGCAATATCTTGAAGAATGGCAAGCTCCGGTCAGACGATTTGGAGATGAATCGCGATAATACTTTTATCCGACTGGTGAGACGTTGGGCTTTCTTCAGATTTCTTGGCAGCGGCATGTCTTGTAGTGCCTTTACTTTGTTGGGGTTTGCTTTGATGCCCCGCTCGGTGACAATGTAGCCCAGGAATCGCTTGCTCTTTGCACCGAATAGACACTTCTTTGGATTCAGCTTGATTCCGTATGTCCTAAGTGTCTGGCAGGTCTCCTTGATATCTGTGCGTAGGTCCACTGCTGGGAGTAATTTAATCAATATGTCGTCGATGTGTATACCTCTATGTTACTGTTGATATGACGTCAGAATACTTTATTCATCAGCCTCCGATAAGTAGATTCGACGTTCTTTAGTCCGAACGACATGACATTATAACAGTACGTCCCGTCGGCCGTAATGAAGTTGACCTTTTCCTGATCCTCTCGGGCGAGCGACACTTGATGGTATCCTTGATACGCATCCAACATGCATATCAGCTCACACCTAGTAGTGGAGTTTACCATCTAATCGATCTGAGGTAGCAGGTAGAAGTTCTTTGGGCATGCTTTGTTAAGGTCCCGGAAGTCGATGCAGACTCGTCACTTGTTGGCCGGCTTGGAGACCAGCATGACATTTGCGAGCCAGCTCGGGAATTGAACTTCCTGTATGTGGACGACCTCCAGCAGCTTCTCTATTTCTGCCCGGATGATCAGGTTTTGCTCGACGGTGAAGGCCCTCTTTTTCTGTTTTACTGGCTGAGCGTCCAGTCAGACGTGAAGTTCGTGTTGTGTGATGCTCGGGGAAATCCCAAGAAGCTCGTGCGTTGACTATGTGAATACATCATAGTTTTGTTGTAGACAGGCGATCAACTCTGCCTTTTGCTTGGCTTCCCGATCAGATGCTATGAAAGTTGTGGCCTCCGCTTGACAAGGATGGATGTGAACCTCCTCTTTTTCTTCAAAGATTAGGGTAGGAGGCTTTTCAGTAATAGTGCTAACCTCTAGTCGTGGGTTCTTTCGAGCGGACCTGGCCTCGATCTTGACCATTTGAACATAGCAATGCCGAGCGGCTAGCTAGTCACCCTTAACTTCCCCAACTCAGTCATCTACTAGGAATTTGATCTTCTGGTAGTAGGTTGAAACTACGACTCGGAACTCATTGAGGGTCGGTCAGCCCAGGATTACGTTGTAAGCTGAGGAAGCGTCCACCATAATGAAGTTTGCAGTCCTGGTCCTCCTGAGTAGCTCCTCGCCGAGCGATATGGCCAGCCGTTGACCATGCAATGTAATTCTATTGTTCTTGAAGTAATGTATTTGGAGAAAAAGGGATTGGAACTGACCTTTCTACCGGTATGCTCATGTCAAAGTAGTTCCTTGTACACATGTCACATGAAGTTATATAACAAGTACTACAGTGCATACGGTGTTTCTTCATTGTTTCCCTTTTGCAGCATGTACACCTTTGGTAGGGAGAAGATATTTCTCCATTAATTTCCCATATATGGTTACAGTCGTGCTGAGCTTTTGGTATTTTCACCATCGGTTGCCACCCTCCTGTTTTTCCTATCATGTAGGAATTTGTTTGCTCTATAAAAACAAACAGGAATTCTTGTTTAAGGATAGAATTAACCTGGTGGTCTTCTCCTTAAGATATGCTGAATATAGCATCTGAAATTTCATCTCCTTCTTGTACCGATAGTATCTCATAATCATCAGGGATTTCTTGATACCAAAATGTGCGGAAACGCTTCTTTACAAATAACTTAGATAATGTACCAAAGAGGAAGTACAAGACTAAATTACAAGAAAAGGATTAAAGAAAAGCTTGCTTTAAAGACTTACAATTATAAAGCTTAAATACTTCTCAGAGTAGAACTTGTACCGGAACTCGGTGTGTGTTCTGCAATGAGCTACTTAGGGGTTTATATAGAAAAGAGAAGGAGAAGGATAGAGATGAGCTGAGTGCGCATGTGGGCCTCATCAGCACTCACGAGTATCCTTATCTTCGTCCTCTTTCTTATCCCTTTACAAGTTTTACAGCTAAGGCTATAATGGCTATACAAGATTTACAGCTAAGGCTATAAAGGCTAGATTCTCTTTTGTTTGGACGGCTCCCCGAGGCTCAGTCCATTCGAATCTATCTTTATTAAAGCACAATCTTCTTTGGATTCTCCGGGCTCACCACGCTCCATTATTTCATGGTGGAGTGTCCACCATGTCCTGTATGGTGTTCTGTAGTTGCAGAAAAGTGTTGAATAAAGATGTCTTTACAGCTATGACGCTGGGTAGGGCATCTTTAAAATAAAGTCCTTTTGAATGTTCGCCTCGGATGCTGAAATCTGCTTCTTTGATATCATGGATAAGCTTGAGCTCGAGGATATTGTGGATGAGCTGATCTGCAACGGTCTTTTCAATGTCGGCGAGGTGTCGTCTAGCATCTTCTTCATGGGTAGTGCATACCCATGGGCCTTGGCTACAGGAGACTTCTTTGTATTGAGCCAGAAAGTGATAAGGTTCTCCAGATATGAAACTGCCTTGTTGCTGGGCTTGGCCTGTAACTGCTGAATTGCTCCCTCCCACTGTTGGATAATTAATTCGTCTTCGCTTGACAGGGTCCATGGACCTGAAATAAATGAAACCAATCGAGATAGAGTGTCAGCCAAGGTATTATCTTTACCTTCTATGTGCTGGAAGGTAACAGGAATGCCTAGTCCAGTAATAAAGTCCGTAAAGGCTATCCAACGGACTCTTGAAGGCTTATTTTGTGCCGATTTGTTAAAGAAGCTTATGATAGCTTGGCAGTCGGTTCGAATGAGAAGCTCCTCTTTGTCAAGATAATAAATCTTAAAACTATTCATGCAGTTCATAATAGCATGAATCTCTGCATCTATGGTGGATTTGAGTGGAGAGAATTTTCCGCTAGCATAAGCGCTGATTAACTCGGCGGATTTGGATCATACTTTTGAGGCTTCCACTTCAAAATTCCTCCCCAGCCTTCCATACATCCATCTGATTCAATAATAATGTAGCAATTCATAGGAGGTATTGCTAGATCAGGAAGGTCTTTAATTATAGTCTTTACTTTGTCTACCAGAGCCCAGTCTTGAGTATTCATACGTTTTTCCCCATTAGGCGACGTTTTTGAATATAAAGGGCCAAGAATTTTTCCAAGATTGGGAATATATGAACGAGCATAATTTAGAATCCCAAGCCACGATCTCAATCCTCTGGTAGTCTGTAACTCTTCATTATTGAAATTGGCCACCTTTGAAATAATATGGGATTGGAGTTTGATCTTTGAATTCCCAATAGTGGCTCCCAGAAATTCAATAGTTGGGCTGCCAATTTTCATTTTTGTTGGGCTTAATATTAGCCCATTCTTCTTACAGATGTTGAGAAGAACCTTTAAGTGATCTCTATGCTGCTCCTCAGTTTCTGAATATACAAGAATGTCATCAATATAGACAGCTATAAAATTTTCAGTACCTTTGAAACAGCTGTCCATTTTTCGCTGGAAGACCGCAGGAGCATTTTTAAGTCCAAATGGCATTACAAGCCACTCAAAAAGCCCATCAGGAACCCAGAAAGCAGTCCATGGTATGGAGTCAGGATCCATGGCTACTTGATGGAATCCACTCTTAAGGTCAAACTTAGAAAAGATTTTGCTTCTCCCAACCCTGTGTATAATAGTATTGATCCCTGGGAGACTGTACTGGTCTTTATGGGTATTATCATTTAACCGTTTGTAGTTAAAGACCATCCTTTCTTTTCCTTTTGACTCCTTCCCTGTCTTGGGATCCACTGTAGTTCCTGAATAAACAATAATAGCAGTTGTTCTATGACAACTATTACTTGGTCTAATTACCTTTAGATCCAGCAGTATTTTGATATGTTTTCTGAAGGAATCTTGCATTTGGGGAGTGATATGCTTGAGTGGTCTGTCTTCAATAATTAAATCTGGATTTTTGATCTCAAGCTTGCAGGTCACTAAATTTGATTTCCAGTACTTCATTGGATTATCCCCAATATAGCCTGTATCCGTTAATTCTGAAATCATATCCTGGAGGTGCTGTCCAGGTTGCCATATGCATACTTGCTCCTGAATCTGATTATACTCTTCTTCATCTAACTCCAGTTCTTCAATCATAGGAGCTGCAGGAACAACTTGTTGAGTTTGAATAGTTGTAACATTTTTATAGAATGTTACCTCATTTCCTTCAATTCGAACTCCTCCATGCATAGCTCGGATGAAGTTACATCCAAGAATCATTGTGATATTTCCTCCCAATGTTAACGGAAAAGCATAAGTATAGGGTACTCTGAACTGATGTTCCCTTATCTTCATATTTCCATATTTTAACTTCTTGTTGGCAGTCGTCTTGGAGTTTATTCCACTGAAATTCACAACAAAGGTGTTATCTTCAATAGCTTGAGGAGGTATTGATACCTGATCAATGCAGCATGTAGTGGCTCCAGTGTCCAGAATAGCATTTACTCTGAAGTTTTCTACTCCTGGAATAATAAGTTCTACAACCAAGTTGAAGAGACCATTTGTTTTTGATCTTGGTTGTTTTGCTTCTTCTATGGAAAACACCTTTTCTCTGCCTGAGTCAATAAGAACATTTACTTCTTCTTCTTCAATTTCTTCCTCAGGATTAATAAACTCTTTTTCTTCCAACCTTCTCAATAAGTCTTTATTCTCCAATTCTAGGCTATCAATTTTGAAATGAAGCTCTTCATTTTCAGTACAAACTTCTAGTGTGTTGGCACTACTGATTCGTATTAGCTCTTCTTTTTCAGCAGCAAATTCCTTTTTCAGTGTTTCTATCTGAATTTCTGCCAATAATTTTGCACTTGCTAATTCTTGCTTTAGTCGTTCAATCTCAGCCGTTGACCATGCAATGTAATTCTGTTGTTCTTGAAGTAATGTATTTGGAGAAAAAGGGATTGGAACTGACCTTTCTACCGGTATGCTCATGTCAAAGTAGTTCCTTGTACACATGCCACATGAAGTTATATAACAAGTACTACAGTGCATACGGTGTTTCTTCATTGTTTCCCTTTTGCAGCATGTACACCTTTGGTAGGGAGAAGATATTTCTCCATTAATTTCCCATATATGGTTACAGTCGTGCTGAGCTTTTGGTATTTTCACCATCGGTTGCCACCCTCCTGTTTTTCCTATCATGTAGGAATTTGTTTGCTCTATAAAAACAAACAGGAATTCTTGTCTAAGGATAGAATTAACCTGGTGGTCTTCTCCTTCAGATATGCTGAATATAGCATCTGAAATTTCATCTCCTTCTTGTACTGATAGTATCTCATAATCATCAGGGATTTCTAGTCCCTCGAATAAAGCTACTCTTTTGGTGTTTTTGAACTTCTTAGGGCAATCTCGTGCAAAATGGCCTTCTTCTCCGCACAGGAAACACTTGCACTTCTTGTTTCGCAATAAATGTTTCTTCTTTTCAACTCTTGCATGCGTTTGATGAGGTTTGCCCTTGTAAGTTGTTGACTTTCTAAGGCCATATTTCTTCTTTGGGTCCTTGTAATATCCGGGAATGGGCATTTGATTACAGAAGGTTAGATCCTTCAAAGATCTACTGAAAGCTGCCTTCTTGCATTCTTCTTCCAGATATTTATAAGTGAATATAACTCTTGGATGAACACCCATAGTATTACCCTGATATTTTTCTTCAAAGGCTGCCTTTATTCGTCGACCCAGCTCACCGGGAAGTTTCAACCAGAATTTCTCAGATAACTCTGGTCCTGTGAATAATCTTCCTGTTTTGGAAGCAAGATGCATATAGTCAGTAAGAAATGGAATAAGGTCTTTTACCTGTTGACAGCTTAATCTTTCCAAATCTCTATATGCTCTATCCTGCATATCAGTTGACCCCTGAAATGGGTCTTCAAGTAAAAATACTCTTCTTATCTGGGAAATAATGTTCTGCGTCCCATTTCTTCCATCGCTAGAATTGATTAACTCCTGGTATTCATTGGGATAAGCCATCCGCCATTGTATCCAGGTTAATCGTTCAGTTTCTCCCAGTAAATTCTCAATATAGTCTGCTTTATCTTGAGTATCTGTAAAATTTTGTAAAGCAACTATATTTTTAGTAATTGCTTCCCACCTTAAAAATACATCTTCTATTCGATGAAGTTGTGGCGGGAGTGTTAGAATTGCCCCTGTTTGCTGTTGGGCTGTGGGTAAGTTCCACCATTCATTCTGATCATTATGCTTGAACTTTGTTTTTGCTGTAGGTGGAGCTGCAATACTCACAGGCTCTTCTTTAGGAGCTCTATTGGATGGATATCCTACCGGATTCATGGTTGTATCCGCAGGTGGGCGGTATGCAGATTCTGCTTGTGAATAAATTTGCTCTTGCAGCTGCTTTAATTGTGGATAATCAGAAACCCACTCAGTAACTGCACTACTACTTCCCGCAGCTATTATTTCTTCCCCACCACCTTTCGCGAAGGGATTGGTAAATTTCTCATTTGAATGATGATGCAATTGTTCTGAATCCTGCAAGGCTAAATATTGCAAGTAATCAAGATACTCATCATCATCTGAATCATTTTGTACCTCTGTGAACATGCATAAAAATTGTCCTGAAGTGGAGGACTGTTGTGAAGAGGATTGTATCTCATCAAGTTCTGCTTGTAATTCTCTTCTATACTCTCTTGATGTTCTTATGCATTTGCGTGTAATAGCAAGACTTCTTTCCATTGATGGTGGTGCATCAATTAGGGTTAAGTATGCCTCTTCCTCATGAAATCTGTGCTGTTCAATTGCATACTGCCTTGCTTTCTGTTGAAAAGCTAACATTTGTTCTTCAGAAAGGGGTTGATAACCTGAAACACGTTTAACTGGTGCTTCGTCTTGAATAACCTCTTTTCCTTTCTGTGTTTTACCTTTGGTTCTGGTAGTTATATATTCCTCAAAATCCGCAAGAAATCCAGGTTTTGTGTGAAACTCTTCATCACTGCAACAATTTTGACAACCTTGGCAAAAAGGGTTAGCTTTAGTGCTAGAACAAACCTGAGTTGCTTGATTTGTTGATCCAAAACCAAATGCCCCTCGTTTTGTTGAACTTAATAGCTCTACTTCCCTTACTTCTGGTGCAGAGATTTGCTCAAGAATCAGTTGAGCGATGCATTCTTGCTTGTTCAAAAATATGTCATCATTAGTTGTGTTAAAAGCCATAATTTTGACTTCACCTCGATAATCGGAGTCAATTACTTCTCCCATGATAATGATGCCCCTCATTGCTGCACTGGATCTAGGAGCTATTCTTGCATATGTGTTTTATGGAATTTGGATGCAAATACCTGTTTGCAATAAAGATCGACCAAGGGCAGGTATATTTTGAGCGTCAGTGATAGAAATGTCATACCCTGCAGATCCTGATGTTCGTCTTATAGGAAGTTGTGCAAGCAGGTGTATTCTTTTGACAAGTAATTCGGAACCTCTTTCCTCTTCCACAAGAACTGCAATTGTATGGCTTGTCAGCTCTTCTTCATCTGATTGTATCTCCTCATCTTTTGAGTTGAATTTTGGGAGAGATGATGAAGTTGCTGCTTGATATTGGTCAAATTGTAAGGAAACACTGCCGTCCAGCATGTTTCTTGTATTGACCTCCGTTGGTTGCATTGGTATGTTGACGGTTGACTGTCTGATGATCCAGTTATGTCCTAAGACATCTCTGGTATTGTAACTTCTTCCGGGAAGTGCTCTTACTCCATGGCTTGCTAAATAATCAACTACATTCTGTATTTCATATGCAAAACCTACATTAGGAGTATTAGACAGTCTGCCTACCAGTCCCCGAGTTATGAGCAGGTTGGCTTCTCCGTTTCGCCAGTTCTCATATCCTCTTGCAAGTATTGATACCTGTATATTTCTGTAAAAATCAGAAATTGTTAACATAGTATCAGGTATCACGTATACCAATTGACTTCCGTGTGTCAAGTCAATTTCCATTGTTGCAAAGATGGCTTGATCTCCCTGCCATCTATTATCTCTGAAAACTACTAGTGCTAAAGTGCCTTCCTCTTGCCGATGAAGGATTTGAATTCTTACTTGAATGACACCCATATGGAGAAATCGCATACCACTTCTTTGAAGTTGATTAAAGCTTTCCGGTTGAGTAAAGGCTCTATCAACTTGGTTGCTTGTAACTAAAACAGCTTCTTCAGATCGATGAACATATACTCTATGATGTGCGTCATCCCTTCTTGAGTGGTATAGAACTTCTGCTGGAACAATTGATGCTCTCTCTTGCATAGAGAGTCGAAGTTGCGTCTGTGGATCAAGTTGCTGTTCCAAAGCATTGTTATAACTTCCCCCAGTGACTCTTCTTGCTACTCGCTGTATGGCTCTTTGTGCATTATATCTTCGCCTTTGACCTTGTCTATATTCCCGTACTTGGTCTTCAAAAAGTGGCGCCCCTTCTGTCCTCGTGATTGTTGTAACAGGAGGGTTTCTTTGAGTAGCCATTACTTCTTTGTGGTTTTTGCCTGTTCCTCCTTTAAAATTTGAAAAGGATCAGTAAAAACTCTAAGTCTTCCTTTTGATTCTTTTGGTTTCTCATGAATAGAAATTGCTTGAATTCTTTCAGAGAGATTTTTGATGATTTCGTCAGGAAGAGCTTGCTGTGTTGGAGTTTCCCTTGCTTCAAGTTTCTTTACTCTTTCTTCTAGAGACTCAAGTTTCTCTAGAATGGTAACTAAGAGCTGGATCTGTGTATTAACTTGTTTAATAAGGATATTATTACTGCTAATACCTCCCTTGTAGTCAGCAGGTTTGCAAAAGCCGACTGCAGGTGATTCAATGCCTTCTGTGGCTTGGAGTGCCTCCTTGTATGAATTTGTAGCCTTGGTATTAATATAACTCATGAAAATACCTAGCCTTCAACTTTTCGTAAAAGGGTTTCAACCCTATCTACCTTCTGTTTCAGCTCTTCAGATAACTGTAAAGCTTGCTGTTCAACCTGTTTAGGTCTTTCAGTTATCTTAATAATAAGGTCTTCCAACTGTCTCTTAGTTAGTGGTTTGTTTTCCAAAACTTCCTTAGTGAGATTTAGCAAAGCCTCACTTAATCTAAGGTTTTCACCTTTTAATTCCTTTATTTGTTCCTGTATCTGTTTAAAGTTCTTAAGATGAACTCTACAGGAAAGACAAACTCGATCGTATATAACCGAGATGTTATGAGCTAATTCTTTTTGAGTAGGCTGACTCTCTCTTTTTGCTAAGTCAAGGTATTCTAGGTTCGAGGTATGGGATTTAGTATACCATTCCTGTGTGTGTTCTTCCCAACGTCTGGACATAGACACAATTATAATTGTACCCTTTTAATTCTATTTTTCTTCAAACTTATGGCTTACAGCTTAGAGGGTCCTAAAAGCTTTCTTGCTCACACAGGTGTGCCCTTGGATTTACCTCGGCATCCCTTGCCTTTGTTACCAAGTTAGGACCTGTTCTTTTGCAATCCACTCGTCGTTCCCCGGTCGCCTTATTACCATAAATTCTTAGTAAAATAAATTTATTGGACACAATTAATCAGACACTATATCAGTTCATGTTTTCGCTATAACTGATCAACAGTTGCAATTCGCTAGACATGCCCTCGGAGTTCGCTATAACTGATCAACAGTTGCACCCCCGCTCTTGATTCGCCTGCGCGATCTCTGAAGGCGTTTGGAACAAAGCCGGTCAAATGGATCGGGGCGGGCGGTGCCTCCCCATGGGTGACGGTCGGCCCTCTGTTTTGTCCCCAGATGGAGAGCTGTTCCGGTCGGTCCTTGTGCGCCGCTCGACCTCCTGATGCCGATGTTGCCTGTTGCTCCAGTCGATTGGCTAACGTCTTTTGCTGTTGCTGCTCGATTATCTTCTGTGCTCAAGCTTGTACGAGCATGTCGAGCTCCTCTTGGGTGAGCGTCACTGTGTGAAGTCGTCCAGCGTCTTCCATTTTCTCGGCTCGGATGCAGGTAAACTTCTCACAAGCAGCACCAAATTTGATCCTGTCTGAGAGTCGAGGCGATGGGTGCTCGAGACGTGGCGCTCCTATTGGCCGTGCGTGGACTCCGCACTAGAGGAACTTGCAACCACAACAACGTCAGTGCCAAGCTAGGGAGGGGTTCCCCGACGATGACCCTCCGACGCTCAAATCAGTCTCCTGTGATGTGCAAGGAAGCGGAGTGACAGAGTAACAGTGTGACTATAGTTAAAATTAGCATACCTTCGTTGAAGCTTGGGGCCCTTTATATAGGGCTCCGAAGATTCACATGCACGCTCCTCGAGTTGTGCACACTTCTCAAAGCTTCCCCTGAAAGATATGTCAGGAAAGTGTCCCTGACACCATACCTTAACAACCCGAGCATATCTCTAACGTGACAGTAGAAGCTTCCGTCGTACGATCTATGCCGCCAACCATGCCGTCTATCAGTGGCACAGGCTTCCAGAAGGATATCACAGATCCTCCTTTTGTCCGTTACTGGGCCGAGCGGGTGAGTCATTCGGCCAACCATCAATCGTCCGGACGCTATTGTTCGCGGGTCAAGCGGGATGCCCGCTCGGCCAACCACCTATTGCCCAAACTCTGCTTCACTTGTAATCTGCTTGGTCGTGGCTCCGCCAGGCTAGTTCCGAGGTTTGATGTAACTCCGAGCGAGGCTGGCCGCTTGGCGTGTGCCTCACCGACACACTTCTCTGAGCGTCCAAAGCTCGGTATGTGACCGAGCTATGATGATGTTGGATCAGACCTTCTCTATCCCGGTCGGGCGAGTGGGCTGCCCAATCGCCCGATGGTACAGGGGCGTTGACCGCCCTTACTCTGCCCTTTGACCTCCACCGTGACAATGACCCTCCACTGGGTGGGCCCCTCATCACCGCATCGCCGAGCTATGATGATGTTGGATCAGACCTTCTCTATCTTGGTCGAGTGGCCCACTCGCCCGACCGACTGATGGTACAGGGGCATTGACCGCCCTGACTCTGACCTTTGACCTCCACCGTGACAATGACCCTCCACTGGGTGGGTCCCTCATCTCCACATCACTCGTGTAATTTATTTATTATTATTTTCAAATTAGGTGGGGTTTAGTTAAATGATTAAAATGACTGAGTATGAATTTGATGATAAAATAAAATGAGAATAAGAATAAAAATAGAAATAAAATTTACCTAATCATATGAGTTTGATTAATTCTCATAAATATAAAAATCATTCTCAAATTATTATCCTTAAACCCATAATCCAAACTTTATATTTTCCTCTTTTTACATTTCCTGTTCTCAAACTCCTTAACTAAACACCCACTTTAATATCCATGTGCATACCTTTAGAAAAAAAAAATATCTCCTATTTTTTAATTAATTTGACCGTTAATTATAATATAATTTTATAATTTATCTTTATTAACGTAATCTTATGACGGCCTGGAAAGGAGCGTAATCATATCTGTTTTATAATAATAGATGGTATTCGATTCATTTCTAGTTTTCTTACCACTGTCTTCTATAAGTTGAAAACTGCGAGAGACATATGGACGAACGTAATTAAATTTATTATAATAAAGAGATTGTATTCATATTATAAAAACAAATTTAATGTGTCAAATCATTTTGGAAAATTTGAGGGGCGTTTTGCGTGTGGGATGAAACTGGAAATTTAATGGAATTAAAAAGAGGGAGCAAGCGAGGGTTTGCCCAGTCGGAAGATGGCGACCAACTTCATGGACATTCAAGGAGTCGTCGGCAGGAGTTTATTATAAAGTTGAGCTTTTTTTAATCATTAAGCTGACACAGTCTTTTATTTTATTTTTGATCAAACTCAAATAATACTCCACTCTATCAATTCCCTTCTAAATTTATACATCCTCAGTATTTGGCCCTTTTAAATTTTTTTACAAGTTGATTTTAAATTTAAATCATTAGACTTATTTTATTTAATAATATTTACATTATACCAGTTATATGAACTACGATAACAACTAAATTATGACTTATCTTATTTATACAAATGAATGATCGATTTAAGATTCAATAATATTGAAGAGCGTGTCATTTGAGATGGTGTAATGGCTAACACATGAGGATTACGTTTGGTAAGATGTAATCTGTCTTGTAATATAATCAGGATTATATTATAAGGTTGATTATTTTGTTTAGTTTTAAACTTGTAATGTAATGTAATCTGGATTACAAAAGATAATGAAATTTTGTAATCTAGATTATAAAGTAAATATTATGTAATCCGATTACATTACGAGGTCACTATTTAACCAAAATTTAAATCTCAAATATATTCCTAGTCTACCACGGTCGTCGCCCAATGTCGTCGACCGCCGTCGCCGCCCACCGTCGTCGGCCGTCGACGGCGGCGGTCGTCACCATCATCGGTGGCCGGCAGTTACCGGTGGTGACGGTCGGCGACCGACGGAGGAGGCCAACGGAGGCGGTTACTCGTTGCCGCAAGCTCCAGCAGAGGTGCGACGACCATCGGTAGAGATCACGGGATATTTTTGTCATTTTACAATAATATGAATTACATTCCTTATAAAAAAGAATGAATACCAAACAAAATAATGTAAGCACTCTTGTAACAAAAGATTACATACATTACATTACTAAACGTAGTAATGTAATCAAGCTAGATTACATTATACCCAGCCAAACGTAGTCGAGGTGTAACCGAGATAAATATCTCCTTTATATACTAGTCACTATTCTAAAGGTTAATAGTCATCCGTGATTTATCTCTTTCGTGTTGACTTTAGGACGAATTGACGGGAACGCTGGATGAGACATTTTATTCCAATTATAAATGCAGACGTTGATAATAATAATAATTTAGGTCACGGTTCAATTTCTGAAGTACCAATATGGGTAAAGCCTTGCTGAGGCCCACGAATAAAAGCCCATAACAGTGCGTTGTGTTTCTTCCCTATGACAGAGATGGGTGCCGGAACCTAATCCAGAAGTTGAGTAATACACGTGCCACGTGCACAGTCTGAGGTTTGACCTCAATCTCTGTGATGCGTATTGTTTCTCCATCTTTGCCGTGCTGAATAGCTCCCAAGTCTCAATCCACTGATCGATCACTCACTCGGTACTTGTATTGTAACAGAGGGAGAGGACTGAGGAGAGCTGTGGCATCAACCATGGCTTTGAATCCCGCAGCAGTCCTTCTCCTTCCCATGCAGCACACGTCGCCATGGACCACCTCTGCCTGCATGTGTATAGCTTCGACATGCCTGCCTGCTCTGGGTTGTCTCCTGTCTGCCACCATGTGGCCGATGCCTTTCTTCTTCTTCTTCTTTCTTTTTTTTTTTTTAAGTTTGGTTGCAGTACCACCGGAGCAGGCGACATGTCTTAACTGCGAAGACATGCGGCATCGATCGATCTCATCATCTGCATTCCATAAAAACAACTGAAGGTGCAGTGCTGCGTGTGCGTGTGTTGCATGCATTAATCCCTGGTGCATTGCACCTGTTTGATTGAGGGCTTTGCCCCCCAATTATTTGAGCCCCCCACCCCAATTAATGTCTCCTCCCTTTGCATCAATCATGGTCCGGTTCCAGAGGCCACCGCCACCTTTCCACGCCTGAAATGGCTGGCTGGCTGGCAGCTAAAGACAGAGCTTAGTGTTAATTATTGGTTGATGATCGATCCCCATGAGTGGATTCCAACTCCTCCCTCAACTCAACCAAACACTACTGTTTCCTTTTCCTGGCCAAACGAAACATGTCCAAACTGAGACAGGAGTTGAGAAATTAATGGCGATTATTGTTGTCTCGTTGTTCCTCCCAAGAGAGAAGCAGAAGTATCTACCCAAACCTTTTGTCCTTGTTCCTTCACGAGCATGGGCACATAAATCACAGCTTTTGATGTAAAGTCCAAGTACCATGGGAAACTGCAATTGTTGGTCCAATATTGTTTTGCACCTCGTTTTGGCAGCACAGGCTAAACCATTTCTGAGCATCTACCAACACTTTAAATCGGGGATGTATCTTTGGATCCCTTAGCAAGAAACTAAGTTCACAACTTTCATCAATAGAAAAAAACTATGCATCCCACTGTAGCACTGTGGCTTGTGGGGTAGTTACTCAACAAGATTCGTGATCATAAATCATCAGGAAGAATCATCTTTGTCATTGCATCATGCATAATTTACATTAAAAAGGGAGATCTGGTGAAGATCAGACAATACATAGGCTGGAGTGACATTTTGCAAGATTTCTAGGTACGTACATACTCATCTTGCACATATTAGTAGTTACAGTTCTTGGCAGGAAAAAGGATTAATAGAAGTAGTAGACTAAACCGAGGTGATAACATCCTCATAGTTAAGATCACAAAACTAGTGTTGTCATCTAGTCTTTTTTCCTCAGCTAACAACTCTGATATCATTCCTTCAAGTGGAGCTTCTTCCATGCGACGAGCCGACGCAAAAACTTGTTAACCTCAGATGGTTCTTGAAGAGAGTAGGATGCATTTGTTTCCTTTGCAAACTTAGAAACAAGGATCCCTACACCCTGTCCTCTTTCGCACAATACCTGAGATTAGTGCAACCCAGTGAGTATGATTCAGTTACCAGAAATTCAGTTAATTTAACAGAAATTCAAAAGGTTAAGATACCTTGAAAGCATCTTCATCAGTACGGTCATCTCCTATGTACACTGGAAACACATTGTTGTAATTCACAAATCCTACAAACAAAGAGAATACCGATGATCGGTATAAGTGATCGAGCATCAAGTTGATGAATTGAAGATGAGATTCTTGCTTCCTCTTACCTATTGACTCTAACAAGAATTCAAGAGCCTTCCCCTTGTCCCATTCGATACTCGGGCGAATCTCCAACACCTTTCTTCCTACTGTGAGCCGGAGCTCTGGGTAGTCACTGAGCACTGAACGGACTAGCTCAGACAATGAGTTCCATATCTGCAAATAATTCAGTAAGAAATGTGATTATCGACCATAAATGAACCAGATGATGAAGAGTTTTAATTTTGACCTTCTCCTCGACGCATCGGTAATGAACTGATAAAGTGAACGTGTTGTTTTCAACTCTGGATCCTTGGATGAACTTTGTCTTCTCTACCAGTGCTTTATACACCTTCAAGCAAGGAGATGAAATGATCAGCACAGCTTAATTAACTGTTTGCTGAAACAAAAACACATTGTTCTTGTACCTCATCCATCATAGGAAGGAACTCGCTGGCTGGTTGAAACAAAACAGGGTTGCCCTACATACATCCACAGAGCACGAGCAGGGATCAGTAAACTGTCGAGGGCAATAAAAAATGGTAGTGTTCGAGTGCAGAGGTAGAGACAGACCTTTGATTTTGTATGTTTGGTGCTTTTGCTAGGACCTTTTATGTCCATGCCGTGGCTCCCAGCATAGTACAACTCCTTCAATCGTACAAAATTGAACACCTAAACATGCATATCAGGGTGAGTTCATGAGAAACAGAGTCATAGTGACTTCAACCTTGGACATGTGTAGAGAAGAAGACAAGGAAGCTCTCACCTTGTTCCTGCATCTCCCACTCACGATGGCAGTTGGGAAATGCCTCGCCACGTCTCGAACGGCCTCCCTCATCTGAATTCATGTCGCGATTAACACGCAATTTGGATTTTTTTTTTCATGGAAAGTATTTCTTTTGTGAGGACTCACCGGCTCCGACATGAAGGCACGGTCGGGGTCGTCGACGATAGGGGCCAGAGTGCCGTCGTAGTCGAGGAACATCACCATCTGCTTCCCCTTCGATGCCGCGACGACGTCCTCGAAGTTGCTCAGCGCCGACGGGTGCTGCGTCTGCGCCACGCAATTCCCGCCAAATGAGCACCATTGTCACAAAATGAAAACAGGACAGTTTCGGAAGCAGGGCTTTAGTTAATTACCAGCCAGTCCTTGTACTCGGCGTCGGGCAAGGAGGAGAGGAAGGCGGAGGCCTCCTTCGGGTGGGTGGGGGAGGAGGCCCGCATGGAGTCGACCAATGTGCTGGACCTCCCGCTGGCCACGTCGGGCTGGCTCAGGAACAGCTTGTTGTAGCCGGCGCGGCGGAGGCCGAGACTGGAGGATCGCGGCGGCGGGAAGGAAGGGAGGTGGGCCGGCGGTTCCGCCATCGCCACCGCGGCGGGGATGGCGATCTCCTCGGGGACGATGACACTCTGCTTCACCATGATATCACGCAAACTAGCTCTGTTTCTGCCCTGCGCCTACCGCCGAAAAAGAAAGCAGCGGGAACAGAAATCGATGAGAGGCCTGGCGATCTTCTCCGATTTCTCTCCCCGTGGGCAGAAGCGCGCAGGGAGCAATAGGAGAACTTGGAACGAGGAGTGCTGCCATTGGCGGGGATTTTATAAAGGCTCGAGCAGTTGCATGGTAACCGAGACGAAGAAGTGACACGCGTGCATTTCCCCCCCCAACCTCTCCCCCACCAAATCACCAGTGATAAAGCGAACCCGGCGGGGCCCATCCGCATGGGATCCACGTCGGATCCGGAACACGCACTCGCGCACTTGCTTCCGATGTCCTGTTTGAGATGGGACAGCTGATCCCTCTCTCTAATTAATTAATTATGGATTTTTCTTCTTTTCTTTTGTTTGATCTGGAGCTGTGGGCTAGTGGGGAAACCATGAATTTAGGGTTTAGCTAGACCTTGGACGCATGTATGACTTTGGGATTGCTCACTATAAAAATTTAACACTAAATGTCAATGTTTAGTGTTAAGAAAATAATTTTATATCATTTTTTTAAAAAATAAAAGTATCAGTGGCAAATGGCATTTCCTGGAAAGTTCGATCTAACAGTAGTCTACAACAACTGATCATGTGTTTCTTCATGGACGAAAATTCTCCTTTTGAAGCGTGTGGAAGTGTGCATGTGTATAGAATCCAACAAATGAGAAATTAATTCAGCATTTCCTTGCTCTTGCATCGTTTAATACCCGTATAGTCACGGTCATGGTCAAAAAGCTAACGGAAAACTCTAAGAAAATGCCTGTCCGGTTCCCCGCGACTCACTTTCTGGATGCGCCGACTTGTTTCTAGACGTCTGACTCATTTTCGGACGCCTTGACTCACTCAGTCGTGCATGACAATTACGGATCGAAATTTTATATATATAATACTAAAACTAAAGTCTTGCCGAACCTTTCTTTACTTGAAAGAGAACACATAATTGAAAGCTGAAAGTGATTCTCTACATTAAAAATATTGATCAGAGTGAAGATGCACTGCAAACAAGAATGCAAGCTTTGCACGTTAAAGAGCTTCTTCTTTTGACTATTAGTAGATTTAATTAACATGAACTTCTGGCATAATGTGCATATAGTTAATTAATTATACAATGAGTTCGATACTAGTCTCTTTAGACTTGACATAGGATAGGATGACAATTATCTTACATGCTGATGAAAAAAGAGAATAGGGAGAAGGTAGAAAAAAAACCAACGAAAATAAAAAGAAATCCGTCTTTATATAAGTTTTACCAAAATAAAAAAATAATAAGAATAGAGAATAATTTCTCGAATAGCTAAATAAGACACTTACTATAAAAATAAAAATTATTAAAAATAGAAAAAAAAACATTTGGATCTTTTGAAAAGGTTCTAAATGGTGTTTTTTGAACTTGAAACTTGATGGTTACGAGTTCTCCGATAATAAATATAGATCTTTAAATTCTACACGCATGAGCACAGACAAAATCTGATTTTGAATCCAGAGTCAAAAGTTATGACCCGTTAAAAATTGAGTACTTTTATATTGGTCCTGCATTAGTCGTCCTGGGTTGAAAATAACTCGTCCTCAAGTTCATAGTGATATCACCAGTGTCCACAGAATAAGAAGTCAAGTGCTTCACAATAAATACATCAGAAGTTTTGAAATATCTAAGAACGTGCAACTTATAGACATTGTAGTTGATTTTCTATAGTATCTCACATGGTCCAATTTTTTGATCTTTCAGCTTATTATACTCGTCGAAATGGAAATGATCACGAGTTAATACAGTTCAAACAAAATATCTGACCTAAAAAAGTACTTGACGATGATGACTATCAACCCAAGTCTTGTACTTGGTATTACTCTTAAGAATTGCTAGTTTCACCTACTCAAGAATGCCCCAAAGATGCTCTACCATCTTATCTATTTTAGGACTAAATCATCATATACGTGGAACATGGGGTAAGTCTAGGACTTCGGATGGATTCCTCCTATAGACAACCTCAAAAGGACTCAAATATGTGGTCTTGTTTCTTGATTTATCGTAGATAAACTCTGTTTGAGGTAATGCCAAGTCCCATTGCTTTGGCTTAGTCTTGTTAGACATCTCAGAAGATTGCCCAAACTCTGATTCACTGCCTAAGTTTGACCATCTGTTTGGGAGTGGTAGACCTACTAAAGTTCAATTGTATTTCCAATTATAAGCTCTTTCAGAAATGGCTGATAAACTTAGTATTATGGTTTGAAGTCATGGATCGAGGAATGTTATATAAACGTACGATCTCCTTGGAAAGATGGGCAATCCGAACATCATCTATAGTCTTTCTGCAAGGTACAAAATGTATCATCTTTGAAAATCTATCAACTACAACAAGAATAGAATCCGATGATCGTTGGGTACTGGTAATCCCAATACAAAATACGTGCTAACATTGAACCAAAGATCTTTAGGAACAGGTAAGGGAGTGTACAAGTCTACATTTGTGAGAATCTCCTTAGACCGCTGGCATACAAAATATCGGTCTACAAATTGAGTCACATCACTGGTCAATTTGGGTCAATAAAAATTAGTAAAAATAAGGGGCAACGTTTTATCACATTCAAAGTGCTCCTCATTATAATGTTCACTTATAATTTGATACCTCAGTGAACAATCTGGGACATATAACTGCAATCCATGAAATGGATAATCATTATGCAAAATAAAATTGTGACAGAGACCATCATGTATCTCTTGGAATATCCTTCCAAATGATGGGTCGACTGTATACATATTTGTGTAAATTTCAAAGCCTACAACTTTAGTACTCATGGTGGTAAGCAATGAAGAGCTATGACTCAGGACATTTGCGACTCAATTCAGATTCCTAGCTTGGTGTCTCAGTGTAAAGGCAAACTTTTGCAAATAAGTCACTTACTTGGCATGCCGCTTACTCAACTTGTGTTGACCATTGATGTACTTCAAGGTTTCGTGATCAGTAAGCAAGATGAACTTCTTCTGTAATATGTAGTGACACCAATGCTTCAAGAACTAAACAATGACATAAAACTTTAAGTAGTAGGTAAAATAATTCTTATTGGATTCGAACATCTTCTCACTGAAGAAACCAACTGGACACCTAGTTCGACTGACTCAAAATAACCCTTATACCAATGTTAAATGCATCACAGTTAAATACTTTTTCAAGATTAGGAACTGCTAGAATTGATGCCTCAGTCATCTTCTGCTTGACTAGTTGAAAACTAGCCTTTTCTTCTTTAGATCACTTGAAATCTCGTTCCTTGAGAGACTTGGTGATGGGAGTAATTAGAGTGCTGAAATTTTTGATGAATCAATGGTAGAAAAAATCCAAGCCATAGAAACTTCTGACTTCATTTAAGGTCCTCGGCTGAGGCCACTCCAAGCTTGCATCTATCTTTGCTTAATCTACGTGCACACCATCAATAAATACAATATAGTAAAGGAAAGTTATCGATGTAGTAAGGAAAGAACACTTCTTGTTGACAAATAAGCACTCCATTTTTTGTTTTTCAAAAATAGCACAAAGGTGATCAAATTTTGATGCCCATGTCGGATTGTAGATAAGAATGCCATCAAAGTAAACTACCACAAACTCTCTCATAAAAGGCCACAAGATTTGATGCATAAACCTCATGAATGTGTTGGGTGCATTGGACAATCCAAAAATCATGACTATTCAATTATATAGCTCATGTTGCAACTTGAATGTTGTCTTCCATTCATCTCCTGCCCTTATTCTGATTTGGTGGTATCCTCTTTTAAGGTCAATTTTTGAGAAGACCTAGAATTAGAAAGTTGATCCAACATGTCTTCCAAGTAAGGAATTAGAAACATGCATTCACTGTAATCTTATTGACGACACTGTCAACACACATATGTCACGAGTTATTTTTCTTCATTACTAGTAGGGCAGGAACTGCACAGAGGCTCATGCTCCCATGGATGTGACCCGTTTTTAGAAACCCCACCACCTGATGTTGTAATTCTATGGTTTTCTTAGGCTGATCGATTAGGCAAACTTGACCTTCGAACAAGATCAATATGATATTGAATATCTCTTATAGGTGGCAACCCAATAGGAAAATCTTCTGGCATCAATTCGGCAAAGTCCGCTAGCAACTCTTGTACTTCGGCTGGTAAGACAACATCTATGGCTATGACATCGTTCTGGCAAGGCAACAAAGCATAGAAAATGTTGACATGCTCTATTTCATCTAAAAACCTGGATAAAGAAAGCAAATTAATAGTGTTGGCTACTAGAATTGGAGTGGTTTCTTCTCACTGCAACACCAATACAATCTTTTTTCCTTTAATGTGAGGGTATAAGTATTCATCTATCCATCGTGGATAACGATTTGGTCATACTACCAAGGTCGTCCCAATAGTACATGACATGCATCCATAGTCATCACATCACACTAAACGCTACCAAAATATTTACTATCAATTAAACAAGGTACGAGACATCGTCTGTCTACTATTGCTTCATTGTCTTTATTCAGCCACCACAATTTATATGGCTTAGGATGACGCTCCGTCTTCAATTATAATTTCATCGCAGCACCAATACAATCTTCTTTCCTTTGATGTGAAGGGTATAATTATTTATCCATCCATCATGGATGACACTTTTGTCAACTTCTAAGGCTACTTCAACAGTATATGACATGCATCCATGGTCATTACATAACACCAAACACTATCAAAATATTTGCTATCAATTAAAAATGGTACAAGACATTATCTGTCTATTTTTACCTTACTATCTTTATCCAGCCACGACAACTTATACGACTTAGGATGCAGTGTCATCCTCAATTGCAATTTTTGGACAACATCTTTGAATACTACGTTCTCACAATTATCGCTGTCGATAATTATCTTACAGACTTTATCCGTGATGGTGTATGTAGTATGAAAATATTGGTTTTCAACCACTCATCCCCTGAATCATCCTTGGGATTTAGTAAACTCTTATGAATAACCAAAGTCTTATGGCCATCATCGTAAAGCATGTCATTAGCTTCATACACTAGTTCTATAATTGTTGTTGTCTCTTTTTACACATCTCCCTCGATCAATAAATTTTTTACCTTTCTAATCCGTAGGAGCAGGTTTCCTACATTGGTTTACTCTATGTCCCTGTTCATCACAATGATAACACCTAAAAGGCCCTTAGAATTAACCTATGATGGTTGTTATATGAAGCACTAGAATCCTGATGGCAAACTGGTCGTTTGTTTTGGTCGCCTCTACTTATTGATTTTCGATTTTGCTGCTTTTCAACCACCATTGAACACTAGAAAGCCTCTGAAACCGTCTACAATGAATGATGGCTGAGGACATCTTGCAAGGTCTGACGCAACCCCAAGTATCATGCCACCATTTGCCCCTCTGACTTAGATAAGTTATTTTGGCAACCAACTAGTAGAACTCATCTGTATACTCTTCGATCGATTTCGCTATCTCAATGAGTGGTCACTGGAATAGAGTTTGGGTGTAGCCGAAAGGGAGAAAGTGTTCCCTCATCTTTTTTTTCATCCTCTCATAGTCAGTTATTTGGGATTTGCCTTGTTTTTCTCGTGAGCGCCGTAATTGCTCCCACCACCTTGATGCTTGTCCCTTGAGTTTGATGACAATCAACTTTACCTTCATCCGATAAGGAACTTGTTTATAGTCGAAGATCTGCCCTACTTCGTTGAACCAATCAAAGAAGTTCTCTGCTTATTGTTAGATTATATATTTATTTGTTTATAGCTTTTAGGGCAATTTGGACTTTTTTTTATAGAGTTTAGGATTTCTTAACTTAACTATATAAGACCTTATACTCTATATCAATTTTAAGATCTAATAATATGGTTAATTTTTTTCTTCTCTTAATTGTTACATGGTATCAAGGTGGTTCTTCTTCTCTGACCTAATTTTTTTTACCGCCCCCTGTTATTGCTTCCTATTATCGATGTCATCTCTTACTGCTATTGATTTTAGCGCTGACATCTATTTTCTATTCTGTTGCTGCTGATTTTGACGTCGACATCTATTTTCTATCGATTTCGGCGCAGATGTCCTGTACTACCTATTTCAGCGTCGAAATTATTTTCTGTCTATTTCGGTGCCGACACTATTTTCTGCCGATTTCAGCACCGATGTCCTGTGCTGTCAATTTCAACGTCGACGTCCTTTTCTATCGATTTTGGTGCTGAAGCCCTATGTTGTTGATTTCGGCACTGACGTCCTTTTCTACTGATTATGATACTGACGCCCTATGTTACTAATTTCTACATTTGACATCCTTTTCTGCCTCTGATTCTTTGTGTGATCACGGGTCATCCTGACATCAATTTTTACGGATCATACAAATGTGTATCCTTACAGTTTGGTTATTTTGAGAATTATTCATTCTTTCATCATGACAGGTCGTGTAGATGCTTTATGGAAATCTAATTCATATATGTTTGAGCAGTTTCAACAGTTTCTTACTTCACAACCCTCTGCCATGTCAGCTTCCTCTCATATAGGTTTGTCGTTATCTGGTATTTCAGGTATATCTTCATCCTTGTGGATTTTGGACTCTGTTACCTCCCATCATATGTCATCTAATTTGTCATTTTTTGTTTCTTTTTCTCCCAGTTCATCTATATCTATTGTGACGGCTGATGGTACTCCTATGTCATTAATAGATACTGGTTCAATTGTTATATCTTTTTTATCTCTTACTAATATTTATTATATTCCGAGTCTTACTTTAAATCTTATTTCTGTTAGTCAATTATGTGAGTTTGGATATCTAGTCTCTTTTTCTTCATCCAATTGTTATGTTCAAGACTCGGAATCTCAGAGGCTGATTGGGATAGGTCATAAGCAAGGAGGACTCTATGTTTTAGATCAACTTAAATTACTAGAAGTTGTAGCTTCGAGTGTGGATTTATCATCTTTTCATCTGAGTCGTTCATCTTCTAATTTTTATTTGTGGCACTCTGGCTTAGGTCATGTTTCAACGCCTCGTTTGTAGTTTTTAGTCTCTACAAGAGCATTAGGACCTTTGAAAAGTTCTGATATTTCTGATTGTAATGGTTGTAAACTGGCCAAATTTTCTACTTTACCATTTTCTAAAAGTCTTTTTTTTTCTTCTACTTCATTTGATCTTATCCATTCTGACGTGTGGGGACCTTCTCCTATTCCTACAAAGGGGGGAGGGTCAATGTATTATGTTTCGTTCATTGATAATTGCACTCGTTACTCTTGGGTCTATCTTATGAAACACAGGTCTGATTATCTTACAATTTTTAATAATTTTAGAGCTCCTGTGAAAACTCAATATTCTAGTATCATAAAATGTTTTCGTTGTGATTTGGGGGGTGAATACACTTCGAATCAATTTTCATATTACTTGTTTCTGATGGTACTATTCATCAAACCTCGTGTACAGATACTCCTGAACAAAATGGCATGGTTGAACGAAAACATAGACATCTTGTTGAAATAGCCCATTCATTTTTATTCTTGCTAGTGTTCCCAGTGCCTTTTGGGGGGAAGCAATCTTTACTGCTGCTCATGTCATTAATAGAATTCTAACCTCACACAATTCATGTTTGTCACCTTTTGAAAAATTGTATGGGTATGCTCCTGTCTATTCCTCTCTATATCTTTTTGGTTGTACTTGCTTTGTCCTTTGTCCACATATAGAGTGTAATAAGTTAGTCTCTCGGTCTGCTCTTTGTGTCTTTTTGGGTTATGGTGTTAGTTAAAAAGGACATCGTTGCTTTAATCCCAGTCAAAAATTGTATGCCTCTCATCATGTTGTGTTTCTTGAGCATATTCCATTCTTTTCTATTCCGGTTAGTTCGCATAATATGATAAATTTAGATCTACTTTGCATTGATCCTTTCAATACCGATACTGAGGAAGATTCACCCACAAATCCTACTGGTAGTTCAACTAAATTTGGTACTTTGCTTCCCGAGATATCCGCTCCATATGTTCCTCCTGTTAGGACCAAAAGTAGCTAGAGGGGGGGGGTGAATAGCTCGTCGCGTGCTCGTTGCTCGGCGTTGCTCGTTTCTTCTAAGATGTGCAGCGGAAAATACAGAATCAAATCACACAACGCTAACAAGGTTGGTTTACTTGGTATCCACCTCACAAGAGGTGACTAGTCCAAGGATCCACACCACGCACGCACCCTCCACTATGAAACACTCCTTTTCGGTAACTACCGAGGGCGGAGAAACCCTACAAGACTCTCAGTACAAGAAGAAGAAAGGGAAATACAAGTTAAGCAAAAGCTTACAAGATGTGCAGTAAAAACCCTAACCCTAACTTCTTCCTCTTGCAATAGATCCGCCTCTTGACTTGGAAAGCCTCCAAGAACCTTCAAGAACTGGCGATCACGTGCTTGTAGAGAGCTGTGGAGGAGCTGGAATGAATCTGAGAAGAGCTCGTAAAGCGATGCCGAAGACCACGCTCGCCTGCGGCTTTAAACCCGACGCAACGATCGGATCCCGATCGATTCGAATGTTCCGAATCGATGAGGCTTTGATCGATCCACGGATCGATCCGGAGCGCCTCTAGCTGGCGATCGATCCACGGATCGATCCAGCGCTATCGCGCAGATCGTCCGATCGATCGGCCGATCGATCGGGACCTCGATCGATCCACGGATCGATCCGGGCTCGTCTGAATGAAGAATGGATCGATCCACCGATCGATCCACACCGATCGATCCACGGATCGATCCAAAGACTTGGTTTTTGCCCAAACCAAGTCCCAAACCTCCTAACCAACATCCGTCAACCTTGACTGTTGGTACATCATGCCTCGATCCGGTCACTCCCTTGACCTGCTAGGACTCCCACCAAGTGTCCGGTCAATCCCTTTGACCCACTTGACTTTTACTCGTCGTGCCAAGTATCCGGTCACCCATTGACCTACTTGGACTTCCACGATGTCCGTCAACCTCGACCCATCCGGACTTCCTTCCTGCCAAGTATCCACCAATCCTTTGACCTACTTGACTTCCCAACACCGATGTCCGATCATCCTGATCCATCTGGATTTCCTTCCTTGCCCGGCTTCACTCACGAACTTTCACCTAGCTTCACTCACTAGGGTTTTCCATCCGCCTAGCTTCACCACTAGGACTTTCACCGGCTTCACTCACGGGACTTTCACCTAGCTTCACTCACTAGGATTTCCTTCGCCTAGCTTCACTCACTAGGACTTCCTCCGCCTAACTTCCGATTAGACTTCCATCAAGTATCCGTAAACCTTGACCTACTTGACTCTTCTTCGATCAATATCTTATTGTCAAACATCTAAACCCAAACCAAGACTCACCTTGGTTAACCAGTCAATCTTGACCTGAGGGATGTTGCACCAACAATCTCCCCCTTTTTGATGTTTGACAATACCACAATAACACTTACAATCCCACATGTAAGTTAGGCTAATCCTATAGCCTCCTTCTTCATGCCACTAGGTAATGAACACATAAGTTAAGCTTTTCATTCTCCCCCTAAGAGGGCAAACTCCCTCTAGGTAATGAAAACCTAACTTACTTCCTTTCATTCTCCCCCTATTGGCACACATCAACCCCCTACTAATAAAACACATCAACCCGTCTTTGGACACACATCAACCTATGCTCCAATTTTGGGCACACTTCAACAACTTCATCTGTTGAAGACTCTCCCCCTGAAGAGTTGCTCATCGTGATCACAACCTCACTCATTGTGATCAACACAATAATGAAGGTCCCATACCCTTCATTTATCCTTAACTTCTCCCTCAATGTAGACAAATACCCAACCTTGAGCATTTTCTAACCACGTGAGTTCCCACTTGAAATAATGAGGATATCCACTCCCCATTTCAAGTTCAAAAACTCATACATGAGTATTTTCTTTAAAGAAGGTTAACCACCTTCCAAGGTTCATGAAAAAATAATTTTTCATGTCTTTAAAGAGTCCCTCCCCCTAAAGACATGGTGGTAACTTCTGTCATTGCACCAACAATGACTTGGAATCCCTAAACCGTTAGGAAACCCAAATTTAGAAGTTTTGAGGTTCAAATACTCAAAATTTGAAACAAACCTCAACCTAAACTTCAACTTTGCCTTCCTTAACCAATCCATCCTTGTTTTCACATGAAAATACCCTTTTTATGTATACAAATGTATTTTAAGGGTTTGGAATGGTTACCTAGACTAAAATAGGTTCAAAGTGCTGAAATCAGGCTTTCCCAGCCAAAATCAGCAACTTGGATCGATTGGAGTTGGGTTCCAATCGATTGAACCTTTCTGAATCGATCCACTGATCGATTCAGAATACCTGGATCGATCGGCTGATCGATCCAGCGAGCTACTGCTCGCGAGATTTGCCTTCTGAATCGATCCATGGATCGATTCAGGCACTCCAATCGATCCATGGATCGATCGGAGCTCTGATAGTTGCTGAAATTCCATTTCAGTCAACTTCAGAAACCCCTAGAAAATTCTACAAAAATCCAAAAATTATGAAATTTCGTGTAGACATTGTTTAGGGCATATATTATCAAGGAAAAATAGTTTTCTATGAAAATACATCATCTTTTCAAAGATTGACACAAACTTGAAAACTTGCAAAAACTTTAGTGTTTTCTTCAAGTTTGTGTCTAACTATTCAATGGTGATTACTATCAAAAGATAGCCTTCACCAAGGTTTTCCAAAATCATTTTGAAAACTTTTTCAAAACCAATATCCCATCATGTTCCTTGGGCATAATGCACATGACTTGTACATTAGCTTTCCCAATGATGGGAAAACACATATCTATGTGTTTTGATGAAACTAAAACTCAAAAGAATGCACTAAATCAACATCTTGAGTTTTGTTCATCATCCTAACATCTCACTTGTATCTAATGTGCACTAAAACACATACAAGTCATCTTATAGGTCTTTGTGAGATGTAGATTTTGGTTTTGCCCTAATCTAGGGATCATGCATATCTATCTAGGCATTTTGGATATATTAGACACCCACCTAGGATGTCACTTGTTAATAAGTGTTGTTAAATGCCTTTTGTCCTTAATTACAAGGAATTAAACTTAATGCATGATAATGTTATGGCATACATCAACAGGAAATAATTTTCAAAAGAAAATATCCTATAACTACATGATGTATGAATGTCATGACATGGTATTTTTGTATTTTTCATAATAAGTCATGAATGCAAAAGTAGACATGATGTCATGGCATATGATGGGCAAACAATCATGGCAAGATTTAGCATAAATAAAATATACCTAGATTAACTATCTAAGTATCCTTAAAACCTTAGCTAAACTTACAACTTAAACCTAGATTGCCCTTAAGTGCGTCACGAAAACGCCAAAACCTAAATTGTCATTTCTAATTCCCTTGATTAATTTATGCCAATTGAAATTAAGCATATTCCTCAAATGTTGGCATATTTCATTTTTCCACAAGAGTAGCACTTCAACATAAGGCTTCAATTTCCTTTAATTTTCTAAGAACATACCAAAATTCCAACTTGGTAGCTCTTATGAATTTCCCAATATGTGCCTTTTAAGATTAAAATCAAATTTTCACCACTAGGCACATTTTACTCTTTCAAGGAGTAAATAATAGTTCCATTTCATTTTCAAAGGTTAACAAAAACCTTGAAAATGCTCCTTGAGTGTCAATTTCCTCAAAGTTGGGTTAACTACCCTTCTAATTGGAGTTGACACTCTCTAACCCATTTATGGGATAGAGAAGATGCTCCTAGGAACCCAACACCTATTGGTGCTCCTTGGATGCTCTAGGTACTCACTAGGGATAACTTCCCTAGATACCTTCCTAGTGACCTTGTTGGGCTTCTTAGAAGCCTTGGTCATATTTTCTAGGTCAACCCTAGGGATAGCCTCCCTTGTGACCTTGTTAGTGACTTTCTTAGACTTCTTAGAAGTCTTAGTCACTTTGGTTGCAAAAATACTCTTAGGGATGACTTCCCTAGTATTCTTGACTTGACCACTAAACCTAGGGTTTGTTCCATAACTATATGGAACCCTATGATAACTAGGCACATCCTTCTTAGCCTTTGGTTTGTATCCCAAACCTCTATGGCTATTTGATGGCTTTGACTTTCCTAGCCCTAGGTTTTGCTCACTTTGCCCTTTTAGGATGTTTTCCATCCTTTTTAGGGTCTTTTCCATTTTATCAAGTCTTGATCTCAAGACTTGATTTTCTATCATTAAATCCTTAGAATTTGGTTTTTCATTAAGACCATGAGCATTTTGGTTTCTAGGCTTGTATCTAAAATCCTTAGAGTTATTGCCTAGACTTTTACCTACATTCCTAACCCTAGGAGTGATAGTCTTAGCATGTAGGGCCACATGCTTTTCCTTAAAGCCCTCATGCTTTCTATTCTTATGGTAAATTGCATTAAAATGATAAAAGTTAGACCTATCATGCTTTTTACCATAATGTAAAGGAGTAGGCTCAATAAATGTTACCTTCTTCTTTACCTTGGAGGCTCCCCCTTGACTAGTGCCTCCTTGAGCCTTGACCCTCTTCTTCCCCTTGGGGCATTGACTACGATAATGCCCCTTTTGATTGCAAGAGAAGCATATAATATGCTCCTTGCTCTTCTTTGTGTTGGGGATGGTCTCCTTGGGCTTCACCTTGCCCTTTTGTGCCACTTGGCCCTTCTTCTTGGCCAAGTTGGGACACTTGCTCTTGTAGTGCCCACTTTCCCTACACTCAAAACATATTATATGATTTTTATTTTTAATTGAAACATTTATACCTTCTTGTGTAGGGATGACACTTGCTCCTCCATTTGCTATTTCTTGAATTTCGGAGGTGGCACCATCTTCTTCTTCTTCACTTGACCCGGATGTAGAAGCTTCTCCTTCTTCTTGATCCGGCGTCACCAAGGATTGCTCCCCCTCAATCCTAGAGGTGGAGGCTTCATCATCTTGAACATGAAACAAGGAGTATGCTCCCTCCTTGTTCCCTTCGTTGCATTCCCTTGAGGATGAAGCTTCTTGGATTTCCTCTTCTTCGGAGGTTGAGCATCTCTCAACCTCGGAGTCCTCCTCTTGGTCTTGCTCCAAAGAGTCACCCTCTCTGGATTCTTCATGATCTTGTACAGTGGAGGGGATCTCTTCATGAAGCTTGTCCAATTTGCTCCATAATTCCTTTGCATCTTCAAATTCTCCAATTTTGCAAAGGATGGTGCTTGGCAATAAATTGACCAAAAGCTTGGTCACTTTGTCATTAGCCTCGCACCTTTGGACTTGCTCTTGGCTCCACTTGCTCCTCTTGAGAACTTTACCCTTTGAATTTCTTGGAGCCTTGAAGCCTTCCATTAGAGCAAACCATTGCTCTATCTCCATCATAAGAAAATTTTCGATTCTTGATTTCCAAGAATCGAAACTCGTAGAAGTGTATGGTGGAGCCACCCTTGTGTCAAATCCAAGTCCATCTTGAAATTGCATCTTGAAGTTGAGCTTGATAAAGTCTTGAACTTGAAGAATTTGCTCCAACTTCTTCACCCTCTAGCTTTTCTTGTTATGCTTGACCCTTCCGGCGATGATTCTGGTGAAGAGCGGCCTCGCTCTGATACCACTTGTTAGGACCAAAAGTAGCTAGAGGGGGGGGGGGTGAATAGCTCGTCGCGTGCTCGTTGCTCGGCGTTGCTCGTTTCTTCTAAGATGTGCAGCGGAAAATACAGAAACAAATCACACAACGCTAACAAGGTTGGTTTACTTGGTATCCACCTCACAAGAGGTGACTAGTCCAAGGATCCACACCACGCACGCACCCTCCACTATGAAACACTCCTTTTCGGTAACTACCGAGGGCGGAGAAGCCCTACAAGACTCTCAGTACAAGAAGAAGAAAGGGAAATACAAGTTAAGCAAAAGCTTACAAGATGTGCAGTAAAAACCCTAACCCTAACTTCTTCCTCTTGCAATAGATCCGCCTCTTGACTTGGAAAGCCTCCAAGAACCTTCAAGAACTGGCGATCACGTGCTTGTAGAGAGCTGTGGAGGAGCTGGAATGAATCTGAGAAGAGCTCGTAAAGCGATGCCGAAGACCACGCTCGCCTGCGGCTTTAAACCCGACGCAACGGTCGGATCCCGATCGATTCGAATGTTCCGAATCGATCGGGGAGGCTTTGGATCGATCCAGAGTGCCTCTGTGCTCAGGAAACGCGCCTGGATCGATCCACGGATCGATCCAGCGCTTATCGCGCGAAGCAGCATCGTCCCGATCGATCGGCTGATCGATCGGGACCTCTGGATCGATCCACGGATCGATCCAGAAGCTTTCTGTTCGCTGGGAAGAATCTGGATCGATCCACTGATCGATCCACAGCCTGGATCGATCCACGGATCGATCCAACACTTGGTTTTTGCCCAAAACCAAGTCCCAAACCTCCCTAACCAACATCCGGTCAACCTTGACCTGTTGGTACATCATGCCTCGCATCTGGTCACTCCCTTGACCTGCTAGGACTCCCCACCAAGTGTCCGGTCAATCCCTTTGACCCACTTGGACTTTTACTCGTCGTGCCAAGTATCCGGTCACTCCATTGACCTACTTGGACTTCCACCAGATGTCTGGTCAACCTTGACCCATCTGGACTTCCTTCCTTGCCAAGTATCCAGTCAATCCTTTGACCTACTTGGACTTCCCAACACCAGATGTCCGATCATCCTTGATCCATCTGGATTTCCTTCCTTGCCTGGCTTCACTCACCAGGACTTTCACCTAGCTTCACTCACTAGGGTTTTCCATCTGCCTAGCTTCACTCACTAGGACTTTCACCTGGCTTCACTCACCAGGACTTTCACCTAGCTTCACTCACTAGGATTTCCTTCTGCCTAGCTTCACTCACTAGGACTTCCTTCTGCCTAACTTGCCAGTTAGGACTTCCCAGTCAAGTATCCGGTAAACCTTGACCTACTTGACTCTTCTTCGATCAATATCTTATTGTCAAACATCTAAACCCAAACCAAGACTCAGCTTGGTTAACCAGGTCAACCTTGACCTGAGGGATGTTGCACCAACACCTCCTTTTACCACTACCCAATGATCTCCTGAGGTTGTGGATGATCCTTCTCTCCACCGTCGTCAATCCACTTGTGTTCGTAAGTCTACTAAACTACCAGATTTTTCTTACTCTTGTTATTCTCGTTCTTTTACTTCATTTGCTGCATCTATTCATTGTCTTTTTGAGCCTAAATCCTATAGAGAAGCTGTTTGTACCCACTTTGGCAGAGTGCTATGGCTGAGGAACTAACTGCTTTGCATCAGTCATATATGGGATTTGGTTCCCTTGACACCAGGAAAATATACTATTGGTTCTCGTTGGATATATAAGATCAAAACTAAATTTGATGGATCTATCTAACGATACAAAGCTAGTCTTGTTGCTAAAGGTTATTATCAAGAGTATGACATGATTATGAAGAAATATTTGCTCTTGTTGCAAAAATGACAACTATTCATACTCTGATTGCTGTTGCTTTTGTTTGTCGATGGAGAATATCTCAGATGTATGTCAAGAATGCATTTCTAAATGGTGATCTTCATGAAGAAGTTTATATGACACCTCCTCCTGGTATTTTACACAAACTTAGTGAAGTTTGCAGGCTTCATAAAGCGCTTTATGATTTCAGTGATTACTTCATTTGGTTTTCATCCTAGTAATCATGATTCAACATTATTTGTCAGATGTATGAGTGCAGGTCGTATTCTTTTATTATTATATGTTGATGACATGATTATTACCGATGATGATTCTGATGGAATTGCTTCCTTGAAGTTTGAATTGACTCATTATTTTACTATGAAAGACTTGGATATACTACGCTACTTTATGTGCATTGAGGTTGCTTATTCCTCGAAAGATTATCTGTTATCTTAGTCAAAGTATATATCTAATCTGTTTGAGCATGCTCGTCTTACTGATAATAGAGTTGTTGATACTCCTATTGAGACTAATGCTCGATATTCTCCATCTGATGACTCATCTTTGTCGGATCCTAGTTTGTACAGAACTATTATTGAAATCTTGGTTTATCTCACTGTGACTCGTCCAGATATTACGTATGCTGTTCATGTGGTTAGTCAATTTGTCGATGCACCAACTATAGTTCATTGGGGTGCTGTTCTTCATATTCTCAGGTATCTTCGGGGCACTCAATTTCAAAGCCTTTTATTTCCTTTTACTTCATTTCTTGAGCTGCGTGCATACTCTGATGCGGATTGGGCTGGTGATCCTACGGATCGTAAATTTACGACTGACTTCTCCATTTTTCTTGATGATTTCCTCATTTCTTTGAGAGTAAAAAGCAAGATGTTATTTCTAGATCTTCCACAGAAGTTGAGTATCGTGTCATGACCTCAACTATTTGTGAGATAGTTTGGTTGCGTTGGTTGCTTGCGGATGTGAGTGTCTCTTTTTATCAACCTACTACGTTATATTGTGATAATCAGAGTGTTATTCAAATTACACGCAATTCAATTTTTCATGAGTGGACGAAACATATTGAAATTGATTGTCACATTACTCATCACTATCTTCTGATTGACACCATCACATTGTCTTCTGTTCCTTTAAAGCAACAGATTACTGATATGTTTACCAAGACACATTCCGTTTCATGTTTTCGTTTCTTATCTGTCAAGCACTCAATGCTTCTAGTTGTAGCATCGTGAGTTTGAGGGGGAATGTTATATTATATATTTAGGGGGCGTTTAGTTTAGGGGAATAAGAGTGAGGAATGAGAATAACAATCATTGATTGTCATTGTTAATATTTGGATTACAGGAATAAAAATATAAATAAGGGAATGAATCCTTGAAATTAGGTAATGACTCATTCCCATGTACTCCCTTTCATGAGTCATTACTCTATTTTCAACAATCAAAATATTCCCTTATTCCAAAAATACCCTTGACCTAAAACTAAAATTTTCTCCCTTAATATCAAATATCAAAATATATTTATTTAATTTTTTTCTTTCATATCAGTTTCTCTCTCCTTGTTCTCTTTCATAATATTTTCTCTCTCCTTATTTTATCACATACTTTTTCTCTCCCATCACAGTCTCTTTCCTCTTTTTTTTTCTCATTACACTTTGTCTCTCATTACACTTTCTCTCTTCTCAATCTCTTCCATCACACTCTCTACTCTCTTTTTTTTCTCATCATACTTTCTCTCTCATCGTACTTTCTCTCTCCTCAATCTTTCTTATCACACTCTTTTTTTTTTTTTTTTTCACTTTCGCTCTCATCACGCTTTCTCTCTCATCACACTTTCTCTCTCCTCAATCTCTCCCATCACACTTGCTTTCTTTTTTATCTCATCGCACTTTCTCTCTCCTCATTTTTTCTCATTGCACTTTCTCTCTCTTCATCCTCTCCCATCATATTTTCTCTCTCATCATGCTCTCTCCCATCACACTCTCTTTCCTCATTTTCTCTCATCAAACTTTCTCTCTCTTCATTCTTTCTCATCACACTTTCTCTTTCATCATACATTCTCTCATATTCAACTTTCTCTCACATCTAATTTTTTCTCTTATTTTCATTTAAGGGTAAAAAAGAAAATTTTGATTTATTCCGATAGAAAATCTGCAACTAACCAAACATTGCTTTTAAAAGTGATATCCATGCTCATGCTCATTCCCATTCCACAATACTATGATTCTCATTCCGATTCTATTCCTAGGAAAGAACTAAACGCCCCTTATTTGTTTATAACTTTTAGGGTAATTTAAAATTTTTTATAGAGTTTAGGGTTTCTTAACTTAATTATATAAGACCTTATACTCTATATCAATTTTAAGATCTAATAATATGGTTAGTTTTTTCCTTGTTTATAGTCGAAGATCTGCTCTACTTCGTTAAACCAATCAACGAAGTCCTATGCTTATAATGTACCAAAAAATTTAGCAAATCAACCTAAAAATGGTGGTCTCCATAAGGCTCCTCTAGACCATGGCATTCCTAGTGTGTAGTTCGTTGGTGATATGTGTTCTTGAAAGTAGACTCAGATCCATAATCTAAGATCTTACAATTTTCGTGATCTTGCGTCGCTAGATGCTGAGTTAAATTTGTAACTTGTCTCTATAAATCCTTAATCATCATTATGTCTTGAATGCTACAACCACGGTGCTCTGCTTTCTCAATCAGAACCTGCCTGTTATTGCAACTGCAACCATGACCACGACCACGATGATCTTCCATTGGTTTTGATCCGCTTTGATATCAACTGACACACTACAAAAATGCATGAGTTTAACGACGGGAGTACCGACGGAATCTTAACTCCGTCGGCGTATACCGACTGAAAATACCTCTGTCGGTACGTACCGACGGGATTTATATTGGTCGGTAATTACCGACGGAATTAAACTTCCGTCGGTAATTACCGACGGAATTACTATTTCCGTCGGTAATTACCGACGGAATTAATATTTCCGTCGGTAATTACCGACGGAATACTATTCCGTCGGGGAGTCCATAATATCGCCGTTAGAATTTTTGTGTATTCCCGACGGACTTCTTATTCCGTCGGTGAATAGGCGGGTGCGGGCGTAAACATTACCGACGGAATTATATTCAGTCGGTAATTATCGGGTTTAGGGTTTTATTATACCGACGGAAATCATATTCCGTCGGTAAGTTTCTGCCCCGTACCCGTTTTCTTTGCATTCGCTAAACCTTACCCGATAACTAGCCGAAATCACCGACGGAATTAACCATTCCGTCGGTGATTACCGACTGAAGTATTATTCCGTCGGTGATTACCGACGGAACTATATTTCCGTCGGTAAATCACGTTTTAGGGCACAGATTGCCCCTTTCCTCTTCGCACGACCTCTTTCTTTCCTCAGCGGCGGCGATTTCCGGCGGCTCTCTCCAGCGATCTCGGCGCCCTTTCCTCCCGTTCACACCGTTCCGGCGATCTCTCAGGTATGCTCTTCTATTCTCCTCTCTCGTTTGCGTTTTCACACGGCCGGCAGCCGCGCCCTGCTCGCGGATCGCTGCCGGCGGCCTGCTCGAATCGGACCGGCTCGCCGGTCAGGGCGACCCGGCCGTAGAGGTCGAACCAGTGCTGCTCGAGGTCGGGGGCGAGGTCCCGCATCCGGCGGCCCACCGGGGCCCGCAGGCCGGTCTGCCGCTCGGCTGGTGGCCTGCTCACGACTCGCTGCTCGCGGCCAGCAGCCTGCTTGCAATTGTAGCGATGCTTTGTTACTGTTCGTAGCTGAGCACAATGTAAACCCTAGAAAATTTAAGTGTCGTGACATATTTTGATCAATTTCGCTATTGTACTGGCATAAAATATAGTTTGATCGATGCTTCTCATATATGTATGATTATTTCATTTGATAATGTTATAAGGAACAACATGTTTATAATAGTTTCATTTAATTGTTCTAGTGTAGAGGTGATTTATGGTAATATGATATGATGATCGTGAGATGAAATTGTGCACATAATTCTTTATTTAAACTTATTTCAAGTGATACAACAAGTTTAATAATGTTTAAATTTATATTCTCTTTAGGTTATACCAATGTATATGAACAAAGCTTGGATGTACAATCGATTAGACAATGGTTTTATCAGAGATGATTTTATTGCTGAAGTTGAACAGTTTGTGATTTTTGCTAAAAGTCATTCAGAATGTATGAATGGTTCTAAGTTACGGTGTCCATGCAATCATAAAAAATGTCAAAATAGAGCATTTCGTGATGAAGATACCATAAAAATGCACATATGTAGAAATGGATTTGTGCCAAATTACTACAATTGGTATTGCCACGGAGAACCTTATATATATGAACCAATTGGGTCATCTGGTGGTTCGTATTCTGGGACTACTGTTACAGCTCCTGAAGCATCAAATAATATTGATATTTCAATGCAATCAATGGTTCAAGATGCGATGAATGCAGTTGATTATTCGAATATAGATGAAATATCAACCCCTGAATATCAGCAACTATATGAAATGTTAAAGGCTAGTGAAAGAGAAGTGTGGGAAGGCATTCCTTCTGGTCATTCACAACTATCAGCTACAGCAAGGTTATTGAATATGAAAGCAGAACATCATTTCTCAGAAAGATGTTACGATGACATTTGTCAATTGATGTCAGAGTTGCTCCCTACTGATAACATAATGACTGATAGCTTCTATGAAACAAAGAAATTGATCAGAGGTTTAGGTTTGCCTGTAGAGAAAATTGATTGTTGTATAAACAACTGCATGATATTTTGGAATGAAGACAGTGATTTGAATGAATGTAAAATCTGTACTCACCCTCGTTTTAAGCATCGTAATCGCATACCAGGGAAGAAGAAGAAAAATATTGCTTGGAAAGTGATGTATTATTTTCCGTTAACTGCTAGACTTCAACGCTTGTATGCATCTGCAGCTACAGCTAACCACATGTTGTGGCATCATGAGCATGAGCATGAGCATGAAGGAGGTATAATGTGTCATCCTTGTGATTCTCCTGCATGGAAACATCTTGATACTGTCTTTCCCTCCTTTGCAATGGAACCACGAAATGTGAGATTGGGACTTTCTGCAGATGGATTTCAACCATTTGGTCAGTCGGGACAACAATATTCATCTTGGCCAGTTATATTAACACCGTACAATTTACCACCATGGATGTGCATGAAAGATGAATTTATGTTTCTTACCGTGCTTATTCCTGGTCCAGCCAATCCAAAAGATAAGATAGATGTTTTCTTGCAACCTCTAATTGCCGAGCTTAATGAATTATGGAATGTAGGGTCGGTTACTTATGATATTGCAAGTAAAACTAATCTGGGACTACATGGAGACATGTAGATGCTGGAACTAAGGATTTCTATTATCAAGAATTTGTGGTAAGTAAATTGAATGTGTACATTATATTTATCCTTTAATATTCTAAAATTTTATTTTTAAATTGCAGAAAAAATATACATGGGAGGAGGGGCACGAGGTAGAATTTGCAAAAACTTGGAATATTTATTGTGCCAAATTGTACAAAGGCCTATTATACTATGTGAGAAAGGATGGCACACGACCTGCTTATGTATCCGATGAGATTTGGAGTGCATGGACGGCCACTTGGTCTGCAGAAAGATGGCAAACAAAGGCTCTAAAAGCTCGAGCGAATAGGAATACAGAGCCAGGTGGCCCGAGTACCGGATATGCTCGGCATACATCAGGATCTCGATCCATTGTTGAGCACGCTATGGATCTGGTAATTTTAATTTAAAGTTATATAAATTAAATTTTTATTTATTAATGAACTTGTATAATTTTAGTCAAATTTATTTGTACATGCAGGAGCGTTCTTTAGAAAGACAACCCACTTGCTTGGAGATCTTTCTCAAAACTCACCAGAGAAAGGATGACACATATATTGATGATCGATCAAAGAACATTGGGGTTTGAATTATTAACTTGCAATTTATATTTAATCTTTAATAATGATTAATTAGCTTTAATAATTGTGTATAATATATAAATTGTATATTTTTTCTACACAGGATGAAATGACAAGCAGGGTTGCTCAGGCATCTCAGCCACCAGTAGAGGGAGGGGAGTCACAGGATCTATCCACCCAGGAAATAAATGAAATTTATTATGATGTTGTGGGTGGAAGGACAAAGAACTCCTCCCTCTACGGCCTTGGTTCCCAGGCCAAGGTGGTATTTGATCGCTTGAGGACTCCTAGGGGCCGTGCGAGTTCCTCTTCTTCTTCTTCTGAGGTGGAGTCATTAAGAAAAGAAAACCAAGACTTGAAGACTCAGATGACTACCATGGATCAGAAGTGGGAGAAGAAGTGGGCTGCACAGGAGCAGGCATTGGCCCAGATGCAAGCAATCATTGCACGATGGGACCCATCACAGCAGCCCCAGTCAGAGGAGACCCCAGACCCATCAGACCCAGACCCTGCTGATGATTAGATTTTGTTGAGGTATGTTTAACTATAACTTGATTTTTTTTAGATTTTTTTAGAAATTCATTAAGTCAAATATATTTATTGTATTGAGATATTATTAGAGGTTTATCTTAAAGTGTTTTACATTTTTCAGGAGTTCATACTGATACATTCACCATCACCACTAATATTGGTTATCCAAAATATAATCCAGGTATTTTTTTTACAAGTAAAATTAGTTATATATAACAATGTTTGAGTTATATTATATTTGCATCGATTTATTCTAATCATAATCTATTGTATTTGACTTTTACAGGATTATATTCGGATATATGTATAAGTGATGTATCATGGTATGTATTTTGGATATTTTGTATTTGTTGTTCACTTGTATATTTTTAGATATTTTTGATTGTGAGAACTTGATACTTAGATTTTATTATAGTTTGGAGATTTTCTATTTGTCGTTCAGTTATGTTTATATATTTGTTGTGTGTTGTATTTTGGAGATTGTGGATTGATTTATATTATGATCTTGTTGTTGTATGTTGTGAATATATTGTGTGGATTGTGTTTGTGATACCATCGCCTGTGATGGTTTGTATTTGTATTAAATTTGTATATGGGAAACTAGCAAAACAGGGGCAGGATTTCAAAATTTTTCCAGGTTTTTACCGACGGAAACTAAAATTCCGTCGGTATATTATCGAAAAGTACAGTTGTTTTTTCGATATATTACCGACGGAATTATAGTTTCCGTCGGTAAACCCCGACGGAATCCGTAATTCTGTCGGAAAACACCGACGGAAACAAATTATCCGTCGGGGTTTACCGACGGAATCTTTTATTCCGTCGGTGTTTGCCGACGGAAACTATAATTCCGTCGGGAATTTGCCGACGGAAACTATAATTCCGTCGGTAATCCCCGACGGAATAAAAGATTCCGTCGGTAAGTTCCGTTTAGCGCCGTTTGACTTTTTACCGACGGGTAAGAAAGTCAGTCGGTAATATACCGACTGAATAGATAATTCCGTCGGTAACTACCGACGGATTTACTTTTCCGTCGGTAAAGTGAATGCCGACCAAAATACTTCCGATATCATAAATTCCGTCGGTAATGTCATATACCGACGGAATACCGACGGAAAATTCAGTCGGTAATAATGGTATTTTTTGTAGTGACATCGGACATGATAACGATTATCCTGTGAGTTGATGAAAAGGAGGAATTAAGGAGAAGACAAAAAGATAAATTGGCGAAAATAAAGAGAGATTCGTTGTTCTCTAGGTTTTATCAAAAAAAAAAAAAAACTTTATTAAGAACAGAGGATAATCTCTTAAATAACTAAATATGATACTTATATAGACAAATTCTAACATCTAAAATAGCTAAATATGACACTTATTTAGAGAAATTCTAACTTATAAATATCACAAATTCTAATCTATAAATATCTGATATACCAAAAATACTCAAAATATCATAAAATAAAAATTATTTAAAATAAAAAAAGATGTTTGGATCTTCTAAAAATATCCTAAATAGTATTTTTTTTACCCGAAACTTGACGATTATAAGGTTCCAATAATTAATATAGGTATCTAAATTTTACACGTATAATCATAGAAAAAAAAACTCTGATTTTGAATCTCAAGTCAAAAATAATGAATAGTTAAAAATTAGATATTTTTTACATTGGTCCTGCATCATACTATTATCTAGTGAACATGTTAGTCAAATCACGTGTATAATTTGACTCTAGAAACAAAATAAATACTTGGGACAAATCTAATAAGGTACTTAAAATATTTTTAAAAAGAATTAAGTGAGTTTTTTATGGAAATTTTATGAGAACACTGAAACACTGACAGGGTATACAGGAGGAAAACCTTAATTAACGTTAAGCAATTGCACTGCGCGACCTTTGGCTTCATTTGTCGTCAACATCAACTGCCTCTTGGACAACTTCTGGTCAGTGCATTTAGTGAACGATTTGAATACGATGCTATTGTTGAGGATTATTGGATCGGTTAGAAGGGAGATTGAATAGATGATCACTTTAAATCATTCATTTCCTATATATTCGTTAGTGCACAATGAAAAATAAACAAACAAACATGAATACAAAAGCTAAAGATAAGAAAGAAAACAAGTAAACCATAATGACATGTCAATTTACGTGGCTCGGAGATAAAGCTCCTACTCCACGACTGTCCGTAAGGTGGACTATCCCTATCCATCGGTGGATTAGTCTTCAAAACCTCCATCTAGTTCAAGCCTCATTGTCGGTGAAGAAACCTCACCACAACTCGATCAAGGCACTCAAATCACATGGGAATTGTTGGGACCTTGACGCCCGCTAAAGGGAGAGAGTGAATAACTTCCTACAATTGTTAGTCGTAGCGGAAATAAAAATACTAACAAATAAAAGGAAAGCTAACTCTATAAAATAATAAACAAGAAATCAAACCAATACACGTTCGTTTAACGTGGTTAGGAGATTAGGGCTTCTACTCTACAGCATGTCCGTAAGGTGGACAAAACCTCAATCCGTCGGTGGATCAATCTTCGACAAATTCCGGCTAGCTCGCGTAGCTCCTTGTGGGTGGAGAAACCTCACCACAACTCGCACAAGACTACACTGGATAACTTGAGCACTTGGAGACTCTAATTAAGGTTAACCGCCACTAACTTCGTCACCAAAGTTCGCCACCCCAAGCTCCATTATTTACAGCTTAAGGAAATCAGCAAGCTTATTTTACCATTACCAGTTGACGTGTCATTTTAGCAGTCGACTGATGTTGGCTAACGGTACTCCACAAAATCCGCGCCTCTGCCAACAGATCTTTACTCGTTGACTGTTACAGCGTACCAGTCGACTACTACAGTGCACCAGTCGACTGCTACAGTAATCGCTACAATGATTGCTACAGTAATGATTTACTGTTTTCACAAACATTGGACGCAGAAATATTCTGTGCCCTGGCCCAGTCGGCCCAGTCGATTGGTCTAGTTGCCAGTCGACTAGTAAAATCCTAACCCTAGGATTTTGACCCCCCCAAGTACATTCACTTAGCACTCGTTCTTACCCGACCAACCTAGACCTAGCCTTCTAGCCTCCTCCATCAGCTTCGCATCCCTCGAATGCCTTCTCATCCTTCACGCCTTGTCTTCTGTAGCTTCCTTTGGTCTTGTCCTAGTTGTCGAGTCTTCCTTTGCCAAGAGACTCTTCACCTCCAGGACTTCAACCATTGCCAAGTCACACTTGGACTCTCGTTGCTAATACTACATACTTGGACTTACATCGCCAAGAATCTTCTTGGACTTTTCTCCTTGGCCAAGATCACACTTGGATTTTCCTTGTTATACATGTATCCTGCACACTCACAATGCATATCAAATACAATAATAAACCTAACTTAAATTTTTGCTCAAACATCAAAACCTAGGACACCTACATTGCTCCAACAGGAACTTGAAAATTTTAATTAGCCTTTAATTTTAACCAAGTCTAATTTTATCACCCAAGCCAGCCACCCCAAGCTCTATTATATAGAGCTTGGGGAAAACACATAGATAGGCTGATTTTCCCATTACTAGTCGACTAGTATTACCGTTGGACACACCCAACGACACTCCGCAGAATCCATGATTCTGCCAACGATTCTTTATCAGTCGACTAGTCCTTGTACCAGTCGACTGATGTCTCAGCCGTTGGGCACAAACACTTTGTGCCTTGCCCAAGTCGACCGGTAAAACTCTAAATCTATGGTTTCCCTTCCCAAGTATATTTCTCTCACACTCGGACCCTCACGATTCACTTGACTCTTCCTCGTAGCTCTGACCTCTTGTCTTCAAGCCTCATTCCTTTGGCTCTTGTCCTTCGGATGCATTCAAGCCCACGACTTGTCCCAATGTCATCCTTTGCATATGCCTTGAAGTGCGCTTTCCTCGCCGCTTATCCTTGTTGTCTTGTTCATGGTCCCTTGGATGCTCCATCCTTCACCGGATCCGAAGCCAACAAGCTAAGTCATATGTATATTTTATAAACTTGTACAACTCAAATATACATATGAAATACAAAAATTAACCTAACTTAAATCTTTTGTCCAAACATCAAAACTCAAAATCACACCATACCCTCAAAATTATATATATATATATATATATATATATATATATATATATATATATATATCTGACACATGAATATACATGTATGTTTCAAAAGTGAACGTCAACTTAACCGCGTGTCCAACCATGTCGAAGTATTATTTTACGTAAAAAAATTATTTTAAAGTATTGCTTTAAAGGAGAGCTATGTTTTCTTAAACGCCAAAAAGTACATCGAATCGATCCAAATTATTTTGTAATAAAATATTCTCAAAATCATTGTAATACGGCACTCAACCAATATAACTTAATTACGCGTTTCAAAAAATCCATATAGCAATTTTGGTAGTTATAACATTTATGAACAAATATTAAAAATATATTATTTTTGGAAAATAGAAAGAAAAATAAGAATATTTATAAAATTGCTATATGAAATGATATGTAAATTTAAATTTTATTTTAAAAATAGCACACACACATATATAATTATGTACTAATTTTCGCTAAAATTATTTCATAATTGTTTATAAAATTTTAAATTTGAATATAAAGATGTAATTAATTAGGAGACTATTGGGAACTTCTCGGCTCAAAATTATTGTACAATAGCAAATTAAACTAAATTTACTATATTGTTATCTTATGCTCAAGTTTTAAATTTGAATACATACTCTAAAAGCTATTGAAGTACATTTAATGTATGTATGTTTTCAAACTAACTTAACTATAAAAAATTCAAAATTGATACATAAATCTAATAATTTTAACTAGTTATTTGATTATTTTTAAAAACATAGATTGAGCTCCAATGACATCTTAAATTGCATTTATATATTTAATTGACAATTTGAGCAAAAAATTAATAATATAATAGTTTTGAATAAAAATTATTATATGACTATTTTAAGTTTTTTTATCATTTAAAAAATACAATTGGTTTCCAATGACTTCTAAAAGTGTATCTATATATTCAGATTTAAAATTTGAAAATTAAATAGCGTTTACATAAAAATGTTTGTACTTTTTTATGTCACTTTGAAAGTAAGAATAGACTCCAAATACCTCATAGATATTTATAATATTATAAATCATTCTTTTGTTTAAAAAAAACATACTCCATTGACTCCTAGAAAAAAAAAGGAAGCTACTTAGATTTTTGCCCAATCATTTTTTTCTCATGTATAAGAGGGGAGCTAACTTAGGAACCACGCAACTTAATTAATTAACTACTTAATGAAATCACATTAGCATCTTTTATTATATATTCAACTAGTGAAATGTAGCTTACAAATTAACTAAGATTATGTCGAGAGAGAGAGAGCTTATAATTAGGATTAAATTAAGCAAGAGCATCTTGGAGTGAGAATGCATTTAGAACAGACTTCAATACATTTTTCCTCCTCATGAATATTTAAAAGAAAGTATTTGTATTTCCAACTCAGACAGTCAAAGTATTATTATAATATGTGTATACTTTTCAATTTAAAATAAAAAATGAACATAAAGTATACAAACTTTTTTCTAGAAAAATATATTAAATATATATATATATTTTTTAATATTTTCTTAAACAATTCGACCACGAGAAGACACGTACCGAGACTCACAAGAGCCACTGGGCGAGTCTTGAGGCAGGCGCGCCAAGTAGACATGCGGCGTGGGGCCCAGACACCGGATCCAAGGCCATGGTCGGTGACCTTTTCTTCGTGGGCCCGCCGGTGTCAGGTAGATTTATAGTCTTCTTCGTGGGGTCGCCTTCCGCCTATTAATTATTCCCAACGGCCAAATCGTACTAAGGCAGCTACCGGCTCTGTGGTTGGCGAAGCAGAGGATGATAGAGCAGGGCCCCACCGCAGAGTCGACAGGTTGACCAGTGGAAAGAGTGGGGTGCAGCGGAGAGCCACGTGGTGTGATCGCCCACCGACTCAGGCGCACGCGGATTTGAGATCGCCGTCGGCTGCGGGCCCACTAATTTGGTTGGTCGGTCGGTTGGCCGTCCGTCTTTTAACCGCCAAATTTAGTTGATGAGAAGTTGGAATCCAGGAGAGCGCATTCAAGGCCATATTTTCAAAAACTATTTCAGATTTTCCTTTTTCCTTTTTTTTTTTTAATATAAAATAATTAAAAAGTGCCATGCTCTTAAGATGAGAGGGGAAAATAATAAATTTCTAATATCGAATCGAATGATTTTATAAGATCACAACCAACTTTAGGTCTTAATAATGGGAGTTTAATGATGAGGGTGTAATTTTTTTTTTTAATTCAAATATCCGATTGATCAATTAATTTTAGAAGTGATTCATTTGGTCCTATGAAAAATTTTCATTAACTATAGAATAAATCAAAAAATATTTACGAAGATTTATCTAAACAACCAGTGTTTTTAAAATTTTCATTCAACTAGAAAAAAATTCATATAGTGCTCCATAATTGAAATTCGATTCTTAAATATCTGATTAATCGGATGAAGGATCTAACTGCTATATCATTGCTCTGGGACGGGTACGCAATCTTTAATGATAGGGTGCGTGTAATTTTTTTTTTTATTCTCATCATGATTAGATTTGGCCTAACTATTAAATGAAATATTGGAATATATACATCCTTCTAGATTAAAGTAAACCATTCACTTAAATCTATAATCCTCATAATTATACCAACTGAAAACTTAATCAATCGAAAGAGATCATTAATTAGCTAGATTAAAAGAACTGATCATAACTATATGCATGTTAGTGTTTTCTCCACGGATTGAGGCATGATGATGTGTAAAATCAGAGAAGATGGAGTGCTAGTTAGGTAGCGTCGAGGTTAATTGTGGGAAGACTCCGAATAGAGCAAGAGAAACCTAATGCTGCGAGTGAGCTCTCGTGTTAAAGAAGAACAAAATAGGAAGGAAACGTCAATAACCAAGCTAGGGAGGGGTCCCGACACAAGTATTCTGGCGCTCAAGTTAAACACAAAGCTAAAGAAAGGAGTGCAAGACACTGATAATAAATAGTGAACTATGATGACGAAGCTTGTCTGCGCTTGTATATAGAAATTCTTTATGTATTGATATTTTCTCTCTGCACGAATATCAACATATTTCTAAAATAACAGTCACTATTTTAACATTCTGATAACTTCCCTGAAATAGATTTATCATTCCTACATTTTGTAAGGTATAAGCTTCCGTCGTACGGATTTCACAGGCATATTCCTGTGATTATCTGACAACGATTACACAAAACGTCAAAAAAGAATATTAGGTGATTGCGTTGATGAATCATTAATACACTTTAATGGTAGACTGACTGAGTCTCTTCTAACGTTCGATCAAACCTCATTCTCGAAAGGGGTCAGGTCGGTTAAAGAATGTTGACTATTTTGAGGATTCGACCTCTCTAAGGACTCGACATCCTTGAGAACTCAACCTCATTGAGGACTCCACCTCCACTCGGACTCGGCATTCGCTCGGATAAGGAGTCCGGTTGAGCCGAGAGGACTCGATTCCGAATTAAACTGAGACGGCTCAGGATTCCATCGAGTCGGGAGGATTTGGGATCCGATTGAACAAGAGATTCGATCGGCTAGACTTTTCGGCTGAGTCATACGATCATGATAACCCTGAGTATTGACCCCTCCTTAACTTTGATCGTTACATCAATCAATTTTCTGGACTTCGACCTCAACTTTGAAGATCCTGTTTTATTTGTCATATCAATGTATTTGGTACTTACATTAGTGTTTATTGTAATAGATCTCAACATCAACTCCTAATAGATAAATATCTCACTGTGTACCTGAGAGCTCTCCTATATATATAAAAAAAACTGTTGTAATAGGATAAATATTCCTATGATTTAGTTACTTCCAGAATATACGAGACCGTCTTCATTTTGTTTTCACTGCAATGTTGGTGCCTCTCCCATCCGATCCAATCACCGATAATTGCATGGTTTTGCATGACATAACGTGAGTTCCATCAAGCACGCAGGGCTCATGATCGAGCTAGCTGGCTAGCTACCTAGCTGCTGATTCTCAAAACGATCCTCCTCTTTATATCACAAACGAACTTATGCACAAAAGAGCTAGCTCTCAGCATATATCTGCACATTGCTGATGCATGCAGCCGATCAGTCGATGCCCTTCCACGTAGTTGCTCTGTGCTTTTCTCCACCATCATCATGCACTTAATTCGTTTCAACAAGACACTGTCCTTTTGGATGCTTCATGCTCAGACATGCCTAGCTGGACTTGACGTTAATATAATGTATATACATATATCTTCATTAAACTTTAATTTAGAAGTGGAATTAAGTGTAGAATCCAGCAATGCATGCTACTTAACAGTTAACAGCATCAGGGCAATTAATTTTGGAAGCAAGAGTTCGATTCTTAATTTGCTACTGCAAAGAGATTCATTGGTTCAATTAGAAAGCATGCAGTTAAAAGATCGATCCGTGCAAGTTTTGAATGTAATGTGAATAGAATCTCCAAATGAAATTTCTACGCACTAACCATTCACTTATAGCCGAATAAATCTCTCTTGCTCGTTGTGTTTGACTGTTTTCTGCAAAAAGAGAGTAAAATAAAGATCTTGTGTTAGATTCTTGAGAAAAGATAAAGCTACGCAACCATTAATTATACTTGCTAATTTCACAATTAATTTTGGAAGCAAGAGTTCGATTCTTAATTTGCTACTGCAAAGAGATTCATTGTTTCAATTAGAAAGCATGCAGTTAAAAGATCGATCCGTGCAAGTTTTGAATGTAATGTGAATAGAATCTCCAAATGAAATTTCTACGCACTAACCATTCACTTATAGCCGAATAAATCTCTCTTGCTCGTTGTGTTTGACTGTTTTCTGCCAAAAGAGAGTAAAATAAAGATCTTGTGTTAGATTCTTGAGAAAAGATAAAGCTACGCAACCATTAATTATACTTGCTAATTTCACAATTAATTACTCGACGATCTATTCTAAACCATGCGTAGAATCTTTTACAAGTGGCTTGACAGTAAATTGCATGCCTGCTTTTGGAATCTTGGCATTTTCGCAGGAACTCGAACACCACAAGTAAGATAAAAATGTTCAGATTCCTCGCTGCCAGTCTGCAGTCAAAATCAATTGTCACGTTGTAGGTTCTTTCCTCTTTAATTATGCTTCTCTCTAGATCTTCTCATATATTTAAAAATTTTTTTCAAGAATTAGCAGGTAAGGAAGACTAATATTATTCAACGATGGAAGAATTAGTTAGGTATAGCATGCAGAAGACAAGTTGGGATGGTGGTTGAAATGAAGAACTCACAGAGCATTTGGCTTTAGATTTTTTTTTTTTCTCTTTCTTTCTTTCTTTCTTTGCATCCATCAGGACTGATCAAAGCCATGCAGTAGAATAAATTCCTGTGTTGAATGTTGACTGCTGCTCATATTGTGAGCATGGGTTTGGCAGGAGCATCTAATGTGCTTCGGTTCCGGATGCATGCATGAATGAAACAGAAGCAGCATGAGCAACTCTAACTTTTTGCCAAATTATATATAAAATTGTTCTTGCACTTTGATTTATTTATTTTTATTTTTATGTAAAGTGAAAAAGGGTGAAAGCTAGGAATTTGACATGGGGAGCATATGCAAAATGTTTGAAGAGAAGCCCACCGGATCAGTCAAGTTGTATTTGGATCCATAGGGATGTAAGATTACTCTACGCTGACAACCTTGTTATCATGAATTGTATGAGATTATTTTCATGACTCAAATTTATAATCACAAAATTACAGGGAGGATGGATCCATTGGTCCATAAATTATGAATCAGAAAATGATTCATTTTTTTAGACACTTGATTTGGATGAACCCCATCTATTTAAAAGTGGAGTCCATCCAAATCAAGAGTTCTCATACAAGAGACCATCCCCTGGTCCACAATTTACGGACCAGAGGATCTGAATTACAGGACAACAATTTTACTATGCACTAAAACTCCCATTTCATCTCTATATTAACAAACAAATCTCGCATTAGAGAATTCGTGCCCATAAAAGCAGAATCACTGGCAAATTGATGGTATCTTACATCATTGGCAACGCAATGTAATTAGTAGAAACAAGTATAAGCCATTTGATAAACAGGACCACATTTTTTAAGGGGCAGTTTCGTTTACCATCTCTACGTGATGGAATTATGTCCTATTTGATCAACACTGAATTATGGTCGGTGATCTTTCTTTTTCTTGACACAACAGACTGATTCTTTTGATATTAGAGGGAGGGCAATCGAACAACCTCTAGTCATGGAGAATAACCTTTCAATATGCCACACTTCATTTCCGTTTACTGTCCCAAGCCAATACTGAAGCCTGTAAAATACAACAAAAGGCCAAGAAAACTTCAAAGCAATCACATTTGCGAAAATATTTTAAGGTCCGTCCCTATTTGAAGACGAACCTACTGATCATGAATCGAGAAGGCTGACCCTGCCAAAAATGAATGATAATCATATTAAGAAGATTATTACTCCTGCAGATCAGACATATACAACAGCCTAACAAACTAATGACCTGATGGTTAAGCTGATTCCAATAGAAAAGAAGTGAAGCACGAGGATTTTCAGATAATTCATGGGCGTTTCAGCTCCCATAATTGGTATACCTGAATAAGCAACTAGAAAATGAGTAGCATAATTATAGTAGGTAGCAAGAAGTATTAATATTGCCTTCATTAACTCTATTGAATTTTGAGTCATCAATAAGCTTAAGAGTTACTTAAAGATAACTAACCACACAAAACCATGCTTGTCAGCTCCTTTTAGAAGGACCATCCTAGAAGAACTTCAGAGGACATAATTTTTGTGATATGAGAACATGAGTTACCCAGTTATAAATCTAAAATCCACAAAATATAAACAATCAAAGGTACATAGTTTTCCTTCGTGACTACAAGTAGACAAGGTCATAATCGATCATCTCGTCATGAGTTTGTATCTATAAGGCAAATACTTACAGTGGAATTAAACAATAACAAACAGAAAGACAATGAGGTTTACTTGGTTCCTAAGCCCTAGGCCAAGGCGAAGGCCGGAACTTTTCCGGAGATGGATAAACCTCTTACAATGTTTGTATCACAATCACAAACAGGAAAGTAAAGCATATATTAAATAGATACAAACAGATTTTGCCAATTTGGTCTGGAAGTCCTTGAAGTTCTTTTATAGGCCTTTATTGGTAGACTGATAAGCCTCATTCAGTCGACTAGACTTGGTCAAACCTAATCTCCACAATCAAGTTCATCACAATCTGGACCAAACCATGTGATCTCATCGTTGTCATCGGTCAACTGGAAATTTTTCCGATCAACTGAACCAGGCCACATCACCAACCCAAGTTCAGTCCCAAATCGGTCAACTGAACCCAATTGGTCTACCAAAACGGTGGATCGATCAACCGAATTGGTTTGGGTCCGGTTCAACCCGATTGCGTTTGTTTGTTCGTTGTTTTGCTTCTAGCTCCAGGTTTCTGCAAAACAGTTATACAAAACACAAACATGTAAATCTACCCGACCTACTAGGCTTACTTAAATCTCATCCTATAAGCCTACCTGACCTACTAAGCTTATCTCTTACTTGGAATTCATTTCTCTCAGACTTCTCATCACCTAAGGTTCACTCCCTTAGGATTTTCCCTTTGCCAAGCATTTAGTCATCTTGACCTACTTAGACTTATTACTTGCCAGACATTCGGTCATCCTTACCTACCTGGACTTTTCCTTACCAAGCATCCGGCCACCTTGATCTGCTTGGACTTGTCATTTGTCAGACATTCTGTCATCCTTGACCTGGGCTTTCCCTTACTAGTCACTAGACTTCTCACTTAAGTCACTTCTGAACATCTGGTCTTGTTTAGATTATTCCTCGGTCAAACTTGACTAGACACACGTAGATTGTTAAACATTGAAATCCTAGAAGTTGATTGCACCAACAAAACTAGCAGTGACTGATTTATGAAACCATTTATGGAACTAGTTCACAGTGCCACAGTAGTATATCAGTGAGACAATGAAAGACAATACATTGCTGGTTCATCATGTCAAATAAATTTAAGATCTATGACAACTCCGAAAAAAGTAAGCAGACTTTCAATATTTATGGACAGAAATGACCAACCAAAGGAATCTTACAACAACTGTACTTCACAGTTCAAAAAATGCACACCTGTTCTATGGGATCAGATAGCAATTGGTCCTCGAGAAGCTCAGGAGATGTATAGTTCTCTCTAAGTATGCGATGTCAATAGATGATGGTTTCCCAATTCTTAGACATTGAGGTGCCAAGGTATTGGGGAAGATTGAGTTTGTATTCTCATTAATGGATGGGGGAACAAATCTACCACCAAGAAAGTGATGAGGGCCATCGAACTTTTTGGCACATAGCTTATGTGCAGTTGATGAAACCTAGGTAAAAACAATTAATTCAGATGCAAATTAAAATCTTTGATATCAGACCCATTCATATGCATTTCACCATCACATACTATTATGCATAAAACAACTGAAATTCTAAGCGAGTGACCAGCATGTCTGGTTCACGGCCTTCGCTGGTGATGTCACCTTCCTCGACATGCCAACCGGAAGGAATATCAATTGAAACAACTGGAGGTGATCTCTCAGTTGCACAGCTGGCACACCTTAATGAAAAATGAACCTTTGTTGGTGTTAGTTGGCATCTATATATATGGTAGTGCCTTCGTCACACTCAAATCGCATTTCTGTGACCAAGATCTTCTTGACTGAATTTTTATGCAATTATCTACTGCATGAAATTAATAGATACATGAGTTTGTTATGGTAAACTACTCTGTTTCAGATGCTAACACTAGCTCATTGTCTACATAGGTCATCCAAGGCCACCTTTTGATGATCTCATTCAGAGGCTTTGTGCTTTGGCCATGCCAAATTGCCGCATGATGTTGAAGTATCATAGGTACATTTGTTTGTTACACATCAGTGACTTGTCCCTAGTGGAATGGAAAACATGCCAAGCTCTAATGTCAATATGGAAATAAAAGTGAAAAATGCCTCCCACATCATGATTTTGACTTTTCTCCACTTATCTTCAAATATAAACTAGTGTGGGTGTCCAAAGAGAATGAGAATCCAAACATTGCATCAACAATGAAAGCAAAACAGAGTTAAATTCTGGTGTAAGTCATCGACTGACAAAAAAAGGAATATATAATGATTCTTGTTAGCCCATGGCATAAAGTAGTAAGCGAATCTAATCAGTTGAGAACTGCATGTAAAACAGTACAGAACTACACCCGAGTAACAAGACCATCATACACTGCCTTTGGTGTACGTTTAGGAATGGCTAATTAAAATCCTCAAGGTATTCCAGGGAAGAGATCGTGTTCATAGGTACCAATTTGTTAAAAGTACTTCCATTAGATCAGACTAAAACTTATAGGAAGGCATAGAGGTTGGACCTAATAAGCCCTTTCAAACAAAGACCGCTTACCTAAGGCAAAGAGGCTGGACCTAATAAGACCTTAGTAAGACCGATTTGGTAAGGTTTTGAAAATAAATTTTCGGGAGCAAGTAATTCCTAAAGAGGGAAACTAACACCAATAGACGTAAGGTGGTAGAAGGATAGGTCCCTAACAAAACCACTAAAAAGGTGAGGTGAAAACTCTTTTTGGGAAAGAAAACCGATCAGCATTTATAATCAATTCTGATGTCTGAACAATGGGAGGAAGCAATACAATACTGGTATACTAGTTCACGTACCTCAAACCTAGAATACCTTGATCTAGCAAAAACAGAAAAGTCATCCCACAAGGAACTAGCTCATAATATTGCCGTATTATATGACAAAGTCTGTTTATCCAGTAAAGTCCATTTGAAAAATTTCAAAGCCCTCCAACAACAAAACCAAGTCCTTGAAAAAGAACTACAAAAACTTAAGAAGGCGATACAAGCTCTAACCATTTTGCAGGCTGATAACAGACCTCTTACTCAACAAGGGGTCAGGGCTCTAATTATTGAGATTTCACAGCAATCAAAGCTTGCTGAGGAAAAGACTCTTAAATTATCAGCAAACTTGGATAAAAAGCTGCACCGGGTAGAGCAATTATTGGCAAAAATTGAGAAGCAAATTTTTGGATGAGCTATACGCTGTCCAAAAATACAAACTCTTACAAGGAAGCCATCGGAGCTGTTGAATCTCTGGAACCTCCTGCGCTAGGATTTATAAGGCCAAGTGATTATTCAAATACTATCGCCAACGGAACAGCAAAAAACAAGCAAAACAATCTTCAACTTCAACTACTAATGCAAATCGCGAAAGACATACAAGAAATCCGTGATGATTTAAAAAGCATTCTTGATTATCAAAGAAGGGAGGGAGGTACACCTATTCTACCTGATGATTTAATTAAAAAACTTTCCAATTTATCTTTGGGTCCAGGAGAGCGACCTAAGGAACCAAAAGGAAGGCTTTTGGTGTTTAAAGACCCCCTTAAAATCCTCCGGTAAGAAAAGGAGAAGTTGGAAAATGACAACCAGATCTCAAGAAGTACCGGCTACACCTCTGGTAGAGGATCAAATACGGGAATACCGGCACAATCAAAGGCGTCTTTACAACCTACAACAAGCATCCCGACGAATGGGGCAACGAATAATTAGAAGACCCCCAGCACACGCTGGAACAACAGCTAGATCCCCAGGAGCAACTGAGGTTGTCCATGCGAGAGAGGGCGGCAATAACCCCAGCTGAAGTGCTATATCACTCCCGAAGAGATGATGCCAAACATCGTGTTTACTTGCACCGATCGGAAGAGGCAATTTTATGTACCGACAACCACCAAATAGATCGCACGTTTATTCAAGAAACAAGCTTTAGTCAGTTACAAAGGAGCAGGATGCAATACATCCACATAGACGTTCTTCAGGTACGACTTCAAATTCTTCACCGACGGGAAGAAGGAACTTTGGCCCTAGTCCTGTTCAGGGATAATCGATGGCAGGATGATAGATCAATAATAGCAACTATGGAAGTAGATCTATCCAAAGGAAGTCAACTTATTTATGTAATTCCGGATATTATGATGACAATTGGGGATTTCTTTAGAAATATCCAATTATCCATAGCAACCAGGGGCTATGAGACATGGCAAAATGGCGAAGCAAATTTTCTTGTTATCAGGGGACTAATCGGAAGGCTTTCAAGTACACCAAATGTTGCCTTCGCCTATGAGGTAAACGGTGTTGTTGATTATCTAACAAGTCATGGAGTAATTGCTTTACCAGGACGGCGATATACTACCAGGCAACTGCAAGGACTGAATTGGGTGGTGTGCCCAACAAATACAATTATTCCCTTACAACCCAGAGAGGTATCAAGTAACAACTTGATAGATGGAAGGCTCTCAATCAGCTTCTCAAATTATCAAGCAACCCCATCAACACGTGAAGCAATCTACAACAGAAATGATGACGAAGCTCCAAGTGATGAAGAAGAATTGAGACTGCATACAATAGCAATCTTAATTGAAGAAATAAGGCTCCTCGTGAGAAGATTATACCCCTTACCCAGAAAGACAACTTCAGGAGCCGCTGGCTATGATTTACCAATCAACAGGGCTCAGGATGTACCTGCAAATAGCAGGGCATTATTAACAACAGGGCTCAGCATTAAAGTACCTGATGGGACTTGTGCTAGGATTGCCGCACGATCAGAAGCAGCACTAAAAAGAGGAATATTAATTGGAGTCGACATAGTGGATTCTGATTTTCGAGGTGAAGTAAAAATTTTAGCATTCAATACCACTAACCAACACATCTTTCTGCAGAAGCATGAATGCATCGCACAAATTATTTTGGAAAATATTTCCACACCAGAAGTATATGAAGTAGAAAGTTTAGATAATATAGTACGAGATGCTAACGCCTTTGGATCAACATCAGAAAACCACATAGAGCGGTTACAACAACAACTGACAACCACATAGCTAAAGTCAAAAGTAATTAGCTCTATCCCACAAGCGCTCTACTAAACCAAGGAAGCCAGGGCGATGGGACACTTTGGGAGAACCAAGTGGAAAATTTGACTACTATGTTAATTATGCAATTCCTGACTTGGAATTACCAACCCCCTCATGGGATGATAATCCATGTCCTTCATCGGAAAACACTATTAATCATCCACCCGATGATATTATCAGACTTCTCTACCCCCTGAGGTTACTAGTCATTATCCTTCGTCATCTGGTGCCTATGCAGGTGATACAAGGCCAGAGCCCTCTGTACACCGGTCCATAGGATACCCTATGACAACGGATGATGAGTTTTTAGCAACCTTTCTTGAGGATACTTCCAATTCTGATGCAGAAGATATCCAGGACTCCTTGAATTCTTATTTCTCTAGCGCAATTGAAGGTGGCGGAGAAAAGGAACTACCATACCCTACAAAAATAACCTCAAAAATAGTGGCTGGTCAGGAATTGGAGGAAAACTGGGAGCTAGAGTATCCGCAATTAGCAAGACTCTCAGAACAAGTATACTCCTCTTCAGCCATTTCACCATATCGACCCCGAGAAGATACAACCATGGGACCGCCCAATTATCCCCCGGCGGTAAAAATAGGGGCAGGCTATGAACAAAGACCAGATTTTGAAGGATATAGAGGGAATGGAAAATTTAAATCGAAAGACTATTCTGAGCAGTGGAACCTACCCTTAGCCTTCCACCAAACAGGTGCAATGTTTTTAATTTCCACTGAACTCGGAAGGTTTGATGAAATCTTTATGAGATGGGAATCAATTACAAAAAATCTAGTTTAACTAGTAAGGCTGAATTTATAGAAAACCTATTAGGAGAGGTAGAAAAGTTGGCCTGGATTCAATGGAGAATGTCTTACCCAAATGAATACCAGGAATTATTAAATAACGCTGATGGATCTGTGGGAACTCAGAATATACTTTCTCAAATTAGAACAATTTTTATGCTTGAAGACCCATACCAGGAATCCACAGTTGTCCAAGAAGAAGCATACAAAGATTTGGAGCATTTGTCCTATAACAACTTAAGGGATATTCTTCAATTTCTAAATGATTACTGACAACTGACATCAAAGACAGGGCGATTATTTACAAGTCCAGAATTATCTGAAAAACTTTTGGCAAAAATGCCTGGTGATTTGAGAAGAAGAATCAAAACTGCCTTTGAAAGTAAGTATCAAGGAAACACTATAGGGGTTATTCCAAAAATCTTATTTGTTTACAGATATCTGGAAAATGAATGCAACATTTAAAAGGGCCCAGGATATTATAAGGCACCTGAAAAGAAATATGGTGTACAAAAGTCCAGGACCTATAAAGGAAAGCCACATTCATCACATGCCAAGATAGAGAAAAAGAAGCACCTCGTAAGAAACAAGAAATGCAAATGCTTTCTTTGTGGAGAAGAAGGGCATTTTGCTAGAGCCTGTCCTAATGAAAAAAAGGAATGTTAAAAGGGTTGCAATGTTTGAGCAACTCAACCTCCCTGAAGACTGTGAGATAGTATCAGTAGAAGAACAAAGCGATGCCATCTACAACATTTCTAAAGGAGAAGGTATGGAAGAATTACAATATAACATGAATACAAAACTAATGGAAATTATATTTATGCTGCGAGAGGAAGGAAGATCATGGTGGATTGGACCTAGCTCGGGGTACAGAGCACAAGTATCCCAAAATCAGTTTGAATGCAAACATTTATGGGAAATTAATGAAGAAGTCCCTGGGGATTACTCCACTTGCCAATGTTGCAAAAGGGAAACACAAAGAAGGCACTGTTCGATATGCAAAATAACGGTTTGTGGAATGTGCAGCATTTACTATTTTGACAAACGCACTCCCGTGGCACAAACTACACCCATAAGCTACAATCCCAAAGATTTGCTTAAAGAACAACAAGATTATATTACTTTTTGTGAAGCAGAAATCAAAAGACTTCAAGCAGAATTGGAAACCCAGCAAGTCAAAGATAATGAAGAAAAACAAATCCGGGAGTAGGCAATACAGCTGGCTGAAGAAAATTTAAAACTCAAGCATGAAAAGTAAGGAGTGGGAGCACAAGTACAAAAGAATTGAAGAAGAAACCATGAATCTGGACAGAATGATATTTGAGAAAGAGGATTCAAGAAAGGAAATCCAAAAATTAAAGGAAGGCTTGGCTTATCAAAAGGGGAAGCAAATAGAAGATAATGAAGAAATAAATATGCTCCTTATTGATGAAACTCAAAAGATCCTCGCACTGTCATCCCTCGAGGTAACTCCCTCAAGAAAAGCTAAGAACATGTTGTATAATTTAAAGGTTGGATTAGAGATCCTGAATAACCCTCCTTTTCAAGTAAATGCTATATTAGACACAGGAGCGTCGACGTGTCGCATAGACTAGAATTCAGTCCCGAGCACAGCACTTGAAGAAAATCAATTTCTTGTACATTTTAGTGGGATTACTTTAAAAACTACGGTAAGGGAAAAGCTGAAAGGAGGAAGAATGATAATTGGGGAAAACATTTTCAGGATCCCTTACACATATGCATTCCCCATGAAATTAGGGGAAAATATCTAAATGATCCTCGGTTGCAACTTCATAAGGGCAATGCAGGGAGGAGTCAGAATAGAAGGAAACACGATAACTTTCTACAAAAATTTAACAACAATAAATACTCTCCCATTTGTATCTGCAGTAGCCTCAATTGGAGAACTAGAATTAGAAGAAGAGGATTATATCCAAATTCAGGAGCTTGTATACTATTTCGCGGGAGAAACACAAAAGTATTTTAAAGACAAATTTACAGGTATTCTATCAGAACTTCAAGCTCAAGGATATATTGGTGAAGGCCCCTTAAAACATTGGGGTAAAAACCAGGTGGTATGCCAATTGGACATTAAAAATCCAGATTTTACGATTGAAGATAGACCATTAAAGCACCTTACTCCTCAAATGAAATAATCATTTTCTAAGCATGTCAAGGCGCTGCTGGACATCGGAGTTATATAAGGCCAAGCAAAAGTAGACATCGAACCACGGCGATTATTATTAATTCCGGAACGACTATTGATCCAAAAATAGGGCAAGAAGTTAAAGGTAAAGAACGAATGGTGTTTAACTACAGACGTCTGAATGATATCACCAACAAGGATCAATATAGCTTACCTGACATCAATAGTATCCTTAAAAAGGTAAGCAGCTGTAATATTTATTCAAAGTTTGATTTAAAATCAGGATTTCATCAAGTCGCCATTCACCTTGAGTCAATAGAATGGACCACCTTCTAGGTCCCGGACGGACTATATAAATGGTTTGTTATGCCATTCGGATTAAAAAAATGTCCCAGCAATTTTTCAGAGGAAGATGGACAACTGCTTCAAAGGTACAGAACAGTTCATTGCTGTATATATTGACGATATTTTAGTATTCTCAGAAAGTGAAGCGGCTCATGAGAAACATCTACGAATTATGCTGGATATATGCAAAAAGAATGGGCTTGTCCTAAGTTCGATAAAAATGAAGATCGCAGTAAGAGAAATTGAATTTCTTGGGGCAATCATGGGAAACAGAAGAATCAAATTGCAACCCCAGATAATCAAGAAAATCATTCAGTTCAACGAGGAAGACTTGACTACAAAAAGAGGATTAAGATCATGGCTGGGTATTCTTAACTATGCCAGAAATTATATCCCGAATTTGGGAAAATTGCTAAGCCCCTTATACGCCAAAACAAGCAGCACAGGCGAAAGAAAAATGAATCAGCAAGACTGGGAGCTGGTAAAAGCAATCAAAGACAAAGTACGGCAACTACCAGATCTTGAAATACCACCCCCAGGAAGTTTTATTATCCTAGAAGTTGACGGATGCATTAGTGGATGGGGCGGGATCTGTAAATGGAAGGCCAGGAAAAACGACCCAAAATCCACAGAAAAGGTATGCGCCTATGCCAGTGGACGATTTTGCCCAATTAAATCCACAATTGATGCAGAAATACACGCTGTCATGAAGACAATGGATAGTTTGAAGATCTATTATTTGGATAAAAAGGAAATAATTATTCGGACTGATTGCCAAGCAATAATAAGCTTCTTCAACAAATCAGCCCAAAATAAACCCTCTAGGGTGAGATGGATGGCCTTCGTGGATTATATTACAGGAAGTGGACCAGAAGTCATCTTTGAGCACATAGAGGGCAAATGTAACCAATTAGCAGATTCTCTGTCAAGACTAATCTCTGTTATTATCCTGACAGGATGGAAGGAAGAAAAAAATGAACCAGCTACATATGATTGCAGGAGCCCTCCTAGAGCTCAGGGAAAGGCCCAATTTGAAGGGGGAAGCCCACCTCCAAAAGATTATACTCATGACCTTATCAAGCTATACAGAGTTAAAGTTGAAGAAATCAACGAAAGAACCAAGATTGGACTCAGGCTTGATATCCTCCATAAAGCAGAGAGGCTGCTGGGCCAAATCCAAAACGAAGCAGCCCAGCAGGCTATTAAGTCACTACAACAATATAGGGAAATACATTCCATCAAGCTTCAAGAGTATAAGCGATGAAGTACAAGACGAAATTGGTATGGAGACTGGCTGCCAGTTGTACAACAACAAGACAATCAACTAGAACAGACCCTCTGGCTTGTGAAGGATACGACACAAAGGACTCCGTCGTTTAGCATCTAAAGCGGACATGGTGGACCCAAAAATCCAAAAAGAGATTTTCTTTGGATACAGAGTTAGATTTAGATTGGACAGGTCATCCAAAGAAAATCTCTTTTTGGATTTTTGGGTCCACCATGCCCGCTTTAGATGCTAAACGACGGAGTCCTTTGTGCCGTATCCTTCACAAGCCAGAGGGCTTGTTCTAGTTGATTGTCTTGTTGTACAATTGGCAGCCAGTCTCCATACCAATTTCATCTTGTACTTCGTGGCTTATACTCTTGAAGCTTGATGGAATGTATTTCCTTGTATTGTTGTAGTGACTTAATAGCCTGCGGGGCTGCTTCGTTTTGGATTTGGCCCAGCAACCTCTCTACTTCATGGAGGATATCAAACCTGAGTCCAATCTTGGTTTTTTCGCTGATTTCTTCAACTTTAACTCTATATAGCTTGACAAGGTCTTGAGTATCATCTTTTGGAGCTGGGCTTCGGCCTTCAAGTTGGGCCTTTCCCTGAGCTCTAGGAGAGCTCCTGCAATCATATGTAGTTGGTCCATTTTCTCTTCCTTCTATCCTGTCAGGATAATAACAGAGATTAGTCTTGACAGAGAATCTGCTAATTGGTATAACAAGCCATTCATATAGTCCGTCCTGGACCCAGAAGGCGGTCCATTCTATTGACTCAAGGTGAATGGCGACTTGATGAAATCCTGATTTTAAATCAAACTTTGAATAAATATTACAGCTGCTTACCTTTTTAAGGATAGTATTGATGTCAGGTAAGCTATATTGATCCTTGTTGGTGATATCATTCAGACGTCTGTAGTTAAACACCATTCGTTCTTTACCTTTAACTTTCTGCCCTATTTTTGGATCAATAGTCGTTCCGGAATTAACAATAATCGTCGTGGTTCGGTGTCTACTTTTGCTTGGCCTTATATAACTCCGATGTCCAGCAGCGCCTTGACATGCTTAGAAAATGATTATTTCATTTGAGGAGTAAGGTGCTTTAATGGTCTGTCTTCAATCGTAAAATCTGGATTTTTAATGTCCAATTGGCATACCACCTGGTTTTTACCCCAATGTTTTAAGGGTCTTCACCAATATATCCTTGAGCTTGAAGTTCTGATAGAATACCTGTAAATTTGTCTTTAAAATACTTTCGTGTTTCTCCCGCGGAATAGTATTTAAGCTGCTGAATTTGGATATAATCCTCTTCTTCTAATTCTAGTTCTTCCATTGAGGCAACAGATACAAATGGGAGAGTATTTATTGTTGTTAAATTTTTGTAGAAAGTTACCGTGTTTCCTTCTATTCTGACTCCTCCCTGCATTGCCCTTATGAAGTTGCAACCGAGGATCATTTAGATATTTTCCCCTAATTTCATGGGGAATGCATATGTGTAAGGGATCCTGAAAATGTTTTCCCCAATTATCATTCTTCCTCCTTTCAGCTTTTCCCTTGTCGTAGTTTTTAAAGTAATCCAGCTAAAATGTACAAGAAATGGATTTTCTTCAAGTGCTGTGCTTGGGACTAAATTCTGGTCTACGCAACACGTCGCCGCTCCTGTGTCTAATATAGCATTTACTTGAAAAGGAGAACCTTTAAATTATACAACATGTTCTTAGCTTTTCTTGAGGGAGTTACCTCGGGGGATGGCAGTGCGAGGACCTTTTGAGTTTCATCAATAAGGGGCATATTTATTCCTTCCTCATCTTCATTATCTTCTATTTGCTTCCCCTTTTGATAAGCCGAGCCTTCCTTTAATTTTTGGATTTCCTTTCTTAAATCCTCTTTCTCAAATATCATTTTGTCCAGATTCATGGCTTCTTCTTCAATTCTTTTGTACTTGTGCTCCCACTCCTTAATTTCATGCTTGAGTTTTAAATTTTCTTCAGCCAGTTGTATTGCCTACTCCCGGATTTGTTTTTCTTCATTATCTCTGACTTGCTGGGTTTCTAGTTCTGCTTGAAGTCTTTTGATTTCTGCTTCACAAAAAGTAATATAATCTTGTTGTTCTTTAAGCAAATCTTTGGGATTGTACCTTATGGGTGTAGTTTGTGTCATGGAAGTACGTTTGTCGAAATAGTAAATGTTGCACATTCCACAGGCCGTTATTTTGCATATCGAACAGTGCCTTCTATGCCTTCTTTGTGTTTCCCTTTTGCAACATTGGCAGGTGGAGTAATCCCAAGGGACTTCTTCATTAATTTCCCATAAATGTTTGCATTCAAACTAATTTTGGGATACTTGTACTTGTGCTCTGTACCCCGAGCTAGGTCCAATCCACCATGATCTTCCTTCCTCTCGCAGCATAAATATATTTTCCATTAGTATTGTATTCATGTTATATTGTAATTCTTCCATACCTTCTCCTTCAGAAATACTGTAGATGGCATCGCTTTGTTTTTCTACTGATACTATCTCACAGTCTTCAAGGAGGTTGAGTTGCTCAAACATTGCAACCCTTTTAACATTCCTTTTTTCATTAGGACAGTCTCTAGCAAAATGCCCTTCTTCTCTACAAAGAAAGCATTTGCATTTCTTGTTTCTTACGAGGTGCTTCTTTTTCTCTATCCTGGCATGTGATGAATGTGATTTTCCTTTATAGGTCCTGGACTTTCGTACACCATATTTCTTTTCTGGTGCCTTATAATATCCTGGGATAGGAATCTTACTGCAGAAAGACAAGTCTTTCGGGACCCTTTTAAATGTTGCATCCTTGCATTTATTTTCTAGATATCTGTAAGCAAATAAGATTCTTGGAATAACCCCGATAGTGTTTCCTTGATAATTACTTTCAAAGGTAGTTTTGATTCTTCTTCCCAAATCACCAAGCATTTTTGCCCAAAGTTTTTCAGATAATTCTGGATTTGTAAATAATCACCCTGTCTTTGATGCCAGTTGCCAGTAATCATTTAGAAATTGAAGAATATCCCTTAAGTTGTTACAGGACAAATGTTCCAAATCTTTGTATGCTTCTTCTTGGACAACTGTGGATCCCTGGTATGGGTCTTCAAGCATAAAAACCGTTCTAATTTGAGAAAGTATCTTTTGAGTTCCCGCAAATCCATCAGCATTATTTAATAATTCCTAGTATTCGTTTGGGTAAGACATTCTCCATTGAATCCAGGCCAACTTTTCTGCCTCTTCTAATAGGTTTTCTATAAATTCAGCCTTACTAGTTGCATCAGTAAATCCTTGGAGAGAAACCAGATTTTTTGTAATTGATTCTCATCTCATAAAGACTTCATCAAACCTTCCAAGTTCAGTGGGAATTAAAAACATTACACCTGTTTGGTGGAAGGCTGAGGGTAGGTTCCACTGCTCAGAATAGTCTTTCGATTTAAATTTTCCATTCCCTCTATATCCTTCAAATCTGATCTTTGTTCTTCTGGGGGTCGATATGGTGAAATGGTTGAAGAGGAGTATACTTGTTCTGAGAATCTTGCTAATTGCGGATACTCTAGCTCTCAGTTTTCCTCCAATTCCTGACCAGCTGCCACTATTTCTGGGGTTATTTTTGTAGGGTGTTGATATCCAAAATGATGCAAGTGACAAGCAGTTACTAGGCCATCACCACCATTATTTCCTGGACCACATATAACAAGAATGCGACTATATTCACTTGATTTATATACCTACAACAGCATTTAGCTTCATAAGCATTTTGTTTCGCCCTTATTCTATAATAACCAGGAATTATAAACAATAAGGTACAGAATGATGGACCATGATGTAATTCATTCACACGTGATCAAAATTAATAAACACCCTTTAAGAAGATTAAGACTTGGAGACAAAGAATTCAATAAGTTAAAAATATTTTTAGAAACTATTTAATAAGCACCCTTTAAGAAGATAAAGATTTGGAGACTAAGAGTTACAATAAGTTAAGAATTATAAAATATATGTATAACAATTGATGATAGATCAAGTCAGGTTATAAAAAAAAAACATAGAAAATGAAGCTCATAACATTTAAGGGGTGAATGATATTCCTATTGAAGCTTAGACAAGGTAAGTTATTAAACAAAATTTAAGTATTGAAATAGCACAAAATGAATAATGTATCACGCAGGGCCATAAAATATGAAGGTATTAATGTTATTTGGCAAAATGAAGGTAAATTATTCCTATTAAAATAAAAGAGTTTTAAGCAGCGAAGATCTAATGCATAGACATAAATAAGAATAATTTTATCAACGTAAATAGCACAGGCACTTCAATAAAAAAAAAAATCACGCTATCTTAATCATGGAACACGGGAATCAAACTAGATACAGGAAACCCTAAACAACAAAAGAAAAACTGAAGGAGGACTAACGAATCAAAATTACCTCTGCTATCGCTGTGGCCACGCTCAACAAAGGAGGTTTGAAAAGAAAGGGAGAGCAGGAAAAAGCGGGACGTTTCGTACCATCAACTGATCGACGCTGAATGCAAGCGGTTCCATGAGGATCTCGTCTATCTCAGCCGCCTCCTCTCTCTGCGTGAGGTACCACACAGCTTGGTCCTCCATGTGGCTTACCGAAGAAGAGACGACATTATAGTTAGGGGGAGGGACGGACGCCACACAAAGGGATACCGGTCCTCTTCCAGAGCCGCCGAACGGAATGACGGGCAAAGTATCAACGGGCTGCGCAGGATGTTTGATGAAAGAATTGCGACGGCGGCGAGAGCTTCGGCCACAGGCGTGGGAGTGAAGCGGAGATCAGAGATGAGGAAAGATGGCAGCCCAGCCCACGACGCAACTGCACGCTTTCTCAAGTAACTAAAGTTTGTTGGGCTCGATTTGTCCTTTGCCAATCCAAGTTCAAGCCATCTGCTTTTACTGTTAGCCTGCGGGACTTAAAAAACGTGTTTGTGCGCGACGCGACGATCTGGCGCTGCAGACGTGGAAAATCAACCTTATTAACAAAAGCAAAAGTCCACGTGAAGCTTCTCTTCGCACAAGCCTCCTCGCATAAGACAGAAGGGTCGAATATAGGGCAAGGCGCGCGACTTTTCTTTTCGTTGGCTTCCTTCCTCCTCGCGCTGCTCACCTCCCCTTGGTCGCAACTCCTCCGAAGCTTCGTGATCGTGCCCCTCACCGCCTCGCACGATCTCTCTCGGCACGAAGCTTCCAGATTGACTTTTGTTGTTCGTTGGCTTCCTTCCTCGCGCTGCTCACCTCCCCTCGGCCGCAACTCCTCGAAGCGCCCAGATCGTGCCCCTCGCCGCCTCGCGCGATCTCTCTCAACAACCCTCTGAAGCGAAGCTAGGGCACGAAGCTTCCAGATCGTGCACCTCACAACCTCGCGCGACCACGAAGCTTCTATCTCCTGCCCCTGTGCGCGACCACCAACCCCTCTCTGTAAGGCTAAATCATCTTGTATTACTCTCTGTGATCTGGACCGATCAGGAGATCGGTCTGGGATGATGCTGATCGGTCTGTGGACCGATCCCCCTATTTCTCTGAATCAAATCGCTTCGATGATGTTGATCGGTCTGTGGACCGATCAGCCTATAGGTGGATCGGTCCACAGACCGATCCCCCTATTTCTCTGAATCACATCGCTTCTATCGCTTCTTACTGATCGGTCACCAGACCGATCAGATAACCCACAGAGAGCTACTGTGTGGTTACTGATCGGTCACGAGACCGATCAGATAACTAAGGTATCACTGGATCGGTCGACAGACCGATCCAGATAGCCAAAGTATTACTGGATCGGTCTGTTGACCGATCCGTATTAACACATACAAGCTGTGCATTGATTTATCATTGAGTGCTGAGTGCACATTTAATCCATTTTTGCAAATAAATGAATAAAACTCATCAACTATTTGCAGGACTAGCTTTTAACCTTTCTATAATATATATTGATAACAAACATACAATAATTGGACATAGTTTCTGATATAAACAAAGATTCAGCTGAAACCAGAAACATTTTACATACTCCAGCACTTGTAATTTTCCACATCTCAAATTTTCAATTAATGGATGTGAAACCCAACATGTATAATACCAACAACTGATCTAAACATTGCACTCATATAGTTTCAGAATATGAGAATATAAAACTATCAGTCTGAAGCTACAAGCTTCACAATAGCTACAAACATGACATATAAGTAAAGATCCAATGGAAAATAAATCAAGACCAAGCTCATCGCTTCTTAGAGACATCAATAGTTTTTCCCCTCCCAGAAGTTTTTGTGTGCTGACCGCGAACTAGAGACATCAATAGTTTTTCCCCTCCCAGAAGTTTTTGTGTGCCCAGTAGTGTTAAAGTCGTCTGTGATTTCTGCCAAAAAAAATAAAAAAAATTAAAGTCCTATAACAAAACTCAAAAATATATAAATGGAAGATCCCTAAACAACATAGTCCTAACTCTACAGTGCCATTAAAATCTTTGTAATTTAATTAAAAAAACAATGAACAACAACACAAACACTTAGAAATTAGTGATTGCAAGTCCTAATAAGACCGTCCAACCTTTTGGTTGCTAAAAATAATGGAGGTTCAACCATCAACATCCCCGACACTCCTTTAATATTTCCCTATGGAGGATTAATTTCTCAAATCTATTAGGGTTAGATGCACTTGGTGCTTGGGTAGACAAGAGGGTTAATTTCCCAGATCAACTATCAATTTGATAAGTTAGGTGGCACCAATTAAAACAAGAAAATTAAGCCTTCAGAAAAAGGATAAACCCTACCAACCTTAGTAAAGATAACAAGCTATAGAAATTTAAGTACCTCAACAATATATGTCGATATGAAACAGTCAAAAGATAGCTCTAGTTAAAGGAGCAAATGAAAGTTCTTGTACAACCATACCTGAGAGGATTGCATCATGAAAGGAAATCAAGTGACTAGAAACCAAATTTATCTAGCAGGAGCATGCCAACTTAAAAACACTCTTTTGAGTTTCATGACTTCATCAGAATGTGCCCCTTCGCTGTTATATTTCAAAAGGGGAAAAAGGAATCCTAATTTAATGAAATATATAAGACATGTTAAAGCATTCTATCTTAAGGCGAGAAAAATTTACAGACCAAATACTTCTAAGGAATACTGATATTACCTTGACAGTCCAATTCTTGTCCACCAACAAATTTGATGACTTCAAATCACGATGGACGATCAGAGGGTTGCAGCGATGAAGATAATTCACTCCCTTTGTCTATAAAACAATTAAAATACAAGACCACAACTATATACATGCAACTAAAAGAGGGAATTGAATCACATTAACAGTCAAAAGCAATACCTCAACAAGAAGTAAATTTTCTTGTTTTTGTTTTTATCAAACTTACCTTTGTCAGCTTGCTAATAAGTTTTGTCTTCCCTAACTTCACAAACACAGACCCAGCGAAAAATTAAAATAGGAACACCCAAATTTCATACAATCAACACCCAATTTGCAAAGAGTTCACAATAGCCTACTCAAATGTGAAAAACATGACAATAGTTCACAATAGGTATAAAAATGATTACAGAGTTCAAAACAGCCAGCTCAAAGTTTCTGTTTCTGCATCACCAACACAAGGTTATTTCTGCATCACCAACATAATATTACCCCATCAAATTATTTGCTAACGAATATTGTTAGAACCTACAATAATAAATACAATTATTAATTTTAATATCTCAATGAATCAACCACTAACTTTAAATAAAAATTTGATAGTACTTGCCTGCTATAGATGCCAATTCTTCTTCATATGTGTCATCATCACTGTTGTGATGATTATCCAAATTTGATCTGATAATCAATACCATGTCAAATGTACACATTTAATAAAAGATATTGATTTGCAAATAATATTATCATACAAATGGAGAATTAATCGACACATACCCTTGTTGTAACATAGGACAATTGCGCTTGTCATGCGACACACCTCGATGGCCACATCCACGACATAACTGGGACTTTGAGGTTGACTTCTCCTTTGATGATTTCAATCTCTTCCCACATCCCTTTGTTCTTACTAAAGAAGGATCAATAATATTAGGGGACTCATCCATATATTTCTTCCTTTGACCTCTATTGTCACATGTTTTACCAATGTTCATCTCTTTAATCTTATTGTAAATACAATCCAATTGCTCATCCAAGAAGTTTGTCCCCTCATCAGTCAAAGATGCATCATCAATTAATACTGAAGCTTTATAAGATAACCTTGAGTGCCTTGACATTAAAACCCTATCTGGATCATTAATAAAATTTTGCACCCCCAAAGCATATATTGCTCCAACCTTTGCATCTCGTGTCCATCGTTTGAGTATATACTTATCAGGCAAATGAAACACTTGATTGATACGAAAAAAAGCTAACATATGCTTGCATGGAATGCCATCAAACTCAAATTTCCTACAGCTACAGGATATGTTATCCCTCTGTTTGTCATGCATGAGTACCCTTGGTTTAGAGGAAGAACTACTTTGAAAATTCATCACATGATAAACCACAGAGTCAACTCCCATAGATACTTGTTGAACATGATAACCATGAGTCTCACTCATTTCACTTTGAAACTCCACCCATTTCTTTTTCGTATACAACTTAACCATTTGAGTTTCCATTGGCCAGTTTGTCTTAATCCTAGGATGCTCATTCATATCAATATGATCTGCAACTAACTCATTGTGTCTCTGGTGTCTCAGTGCCCTATTGAAACGGGTGATAAAGTCCATCAATGAATTTTTATTTGAGACATATCTCTTGAAAAATGCATGGGAGCCTTCAGATCTCTGACTACTTGACATTCCAGCACAAAATACATGGCTCTGGCACCCACTTATGTCACAATTCATACATCAAAGATAACCAATCATTTTTCTCTAAGTTAGCACACTTGATAACCTCTTCCCATGAATGCTCAAATTCATCAGGTGTTGTAGAATTTCTAATAACATTATTTATGCTTTGATAGTAGTCACGAAAAGTCAAAGGATGCAATTTTTCTGGAAATTTGTTCAATATGTGCCACAAACAATAACTATGCACTGTTTGAGGGAAAACTTGGGCAATGACTTTTGTCATAGCAGGATCCTGATCAGTGATAATCACATTTGGTGCACCTTTAGGCATGACTTCTATGAACTTGTTAAGCAGCCATACAAAAGATTCAGTTTTTTCATCACTTATAAAGCCACAACCAAATATAATTGTCTGGTGATGATGATTCACTCCTACAAATGGTGCAAAAATCAACCCATATTTGTTGGTGTTATATGTTATATCAAATACAACCACATCACCGAATACACTATATGTCGTTCTTGATACATGATCAGCCCAAAAACATCTACTGAATTTGTTATCTGAATCAGTCTGGTATTCAAAGAAAAAAGCTGGATTTTTATCTTTCTCAGATGCAAATAGCTCTAGTAGTGTTTCAGCATCGATACCCTTTTGTTCATCCCTTAGCTCTTTCTCAAAATTTCTAATATCTCTTTCTGTACAACCTACTTGCTCGGCCCCTCCATATTCTATCTCCAATAATCGCATTTGTTGGCAAGTTGGCACATTGGCCTCTGAAAACCGTTGAGTCAATGTTTTTTTTGCTGCTGAAATATGACGATGTGAGCGTAGCAAATGCACATTTGAAGGAGTTGATAATGGATGATTATGACCTTCCATGAAATTAGTGACAACCCATGCAGATCCAGTTTGTTTCTTGACAAGTGAAATCTTTGACTTACAACCAGTTCTAACTTCACCACGTGTTCTTTCCCTTGTCCGTTGATCACCTTTTGCTTGTTTATTCCGTTGATCATCCGTATGCCCTTCTTTAAAGCATACAAATGTTTTCCACACAACCTCATTTGTTATCTTATTTTTCTTGCTACTATTTATCCTTGCACTAAATCCGGATTCGCGTGCATATTGGTTATAGAATAAAAATGCATCATCTATTGATGAGAATTCCATTCCATATTTTGGCTTTCGCTCATCTGCAACTTGAGGAATGTATAACTGATCTTCAACATGATTTTCACCCCATTGCTATGAAATTTCAGATGCAGATGAAATTAAATTCTGCATATCATTATCAAATATCATTATCAAATAGCCAGAAAAAACATTGTAAGAGTGATACTTCAATGCTATTCATGCAACCAGAACAAAAACACAAAGATAACAAATGAAATACATAAAAACAAGATCATTTAGTTCAGCTACAGAAGGGTATCATAGTCAGCTTTGTAAGATTTTTAGCCAAAGGGTAAGAAGAATGGACATTTATTTCAGCTACAGAATGATAGCATGATTAGTGATGAAAATCATGAAAAGGGAAAATCATGAAGTCGGCAAAGGTCCTTGTTTCTTCAAAAACAGAGACGCGCACAGAGGGAAAATCATGAATTCTACATATCATTCAAGTTTTACCCCATATCACAGAGAGTAATACAAGATGATTTAGCCTTACAGAGAGGGGTTGGTGGTCGCGCACAGGGGCAGGAGATAGAAGCTTCGTGGTCGCGTGAGGTTGCGAGGTGCACGATCTGGAAGCTTCGTGCCCTAGCTTCGCTTCAGAGGGTTGCTGAGAGAGATCGCGCGAGGCGGCGAGGGGCACGATCTGGGCGATTCGAGGAGTTGCGGCCGAGGGGAGGTGAGTGATAACCATGATTTTACTATACTATTCTCATTCATATAATCATGGTTTGATGTAATTTTCTTATATAGAACTCATATTTACATTACATTTTTATATATTGTATTAATTTTGGGCTTAATTGCAAATTAGTCTATTTTCATGGTATTTTGATGCTAATATTTGTTTATTATTTTGTAGGCATCAAAAGGGTCATGGACCTGATCAGTGTGGGATGTACTTTGGCTCAAATCTAGGGCTAAACGAGTCGATCAAGCTTTGGATCAATTTGGACCGTCCATTGAAGATTGGAGAGATCTGAGTCATCCGTCAAGCATCTGGTCTATCAGACCTAATGGGGAGTAGATCTGGACCGTAGATGAAGATCAATACTGTTGGATAGGATTTTAGGCCATTTTCCACCGTTGATCAAGCTCCGAAGCATCTCAGTCGTTGGATCAGATTTGAGATGATTTAAAAGCCGCGTGAGAAGCTACAGTTCTTGGACTCGGCTCGCGATTTCTTCACTGTTCCTGCTTCTTCTCCGCCGCGACGCCGAGTTTCCCGTTCCTCATTTCCAGATCCGGCGAGCAACTTTCTTCAACGACAGCTATCCTAATCTACTGGCGTTCATCTTCCGGCGATCAGAGAAGTGCTAGAGGGAGGTTTCTCGGCACGGCTTGATTCTGCTTCACCGCGCGTTCTTGATCCGGGGAGGTTTCCGATCAGCGAACTCCGTACTCAACTGAGCTCAGAGGGAGGTTTCTTTGAGTTTCAGATCTCATTCCGACTTCCATTCCATAGCACAACTTGGATGAATTGGCCATTTGATCCGGTTTGCACAATCACAGATTCATCCTCTGTTTTCTTCGGTTGGTGAGATTATCAGAAGACTGGGAGTTAGAGGGGAGGTTTCCGAAGACTATGAGCACCTACTGGTAATAGCTGGAGGTAGAGATTAGTTGTTGGGTGCTTGAGGGGAGGTTTCCGATAGCGCTTTTGTTTTTCAGCAAATTGGAGAGAATTGGTTTCGGTTTTGGGATGTGGAATGATTAGGGTTTAGGTTTCTTTGCTTTTGTTTTTGAATTGTCATAAAATTGCTCAGATCTGAAGATCTGATAGATAGATTGCATTTTATTCTTGTTTGCATTTCTTACTTTAGTTCTTGTTTGAGTTTTTGTACTTTCAATTACAATTTCTTGCTTACAAACCCCACTCTTAGACCTAATTCTGATTAGTTCTTGCAATTCTGATATTAACAGCTTGTAGAGTTTTGAGATTTAGTTAGCAATTCAACCTTTGTGATCATGATCTTGTTTAAGTGTTGGAATGTTTAATTTGGTGTTTAGATTGCTACCTCTATTCAATTTTATTGTGATTGAATTCTTGAGCTTGTTTGTTGAAGTAATTGTGAATGAGAATTGGAGATAGTTTGATTTATGCAAATGTGACTTGAGTTTTGAATTTACTTGGTTTGGAGTTCGGGAATTGAATTATTTGATTTGATGATGCTTTGGGAGCTAAACTTTACTGATGTTGATGTGATGAAATCTAATAGATCATGTCTAGTTAAGAACATTCTTACCTTGATTTTAATCTTGACCATGATGATGCAAGATTTTGATTTGAAACAATTCTAGAATTCACACATTTTGCTAGTAACCCTTGGAAAAAATACGACTTGGGACTCGTTGCTACAACACTTGTATTAATTTTAATGAGTTTCAATTTTAATTAATTTGATGTGCCACGTGACATGAAAATGGTTAACACCAGTGAGCAGCGCGAGGAAGGAAGCCAACGAACAGCAAAAGTCGATCTGGAAGCTTCGTGCCGAGAGAGATCGTACGAGGCGGTGAGGGGCACGATCACGAAGCTTCGGAGGAGTTGCGACCAAGGGGAGGTGAGCAGCGCGAGGAGGAAGGAAGCCAACGAAAAGAAAAGTCGCGCGCCTTGCCCTAGCTTCGACCCTTCTGTCTTGTGCGAAGAGAAGCTTCACGTGGACTTTTGCTTTTGTTAATAAGGTTGATTTTCTACGTCTGCAGTGCCAGATCGTCGCGTCGCGCACAGGCACGTTTTTGAAGTCCCGCAGGCTAACAGTATTGTATATATATATATATATATATATATATATATATATATATATATATATATCCCCTCATGCTATATTACGCAGTTAGGGGTGTAAATAAATCAAATCATTTATCAGCCATTCGAAACTCGATTCGATAAAAGTTTATTTGAGCTCATTTAATGAGACTCGTTAAAATAAATAAAACAAGTTGCTTCATAATATTCGGCTCGTTAGCTCGTGAACATGTTCGTTAAGGTCATGCATCAACTTTTAAATAAAAAATATAATAATTTTGATATTGAATTTATAGATTTTACACTCTACTTATGAAACATATAAACAAATATATTAAATTTATTTATTAGAATAAAATTATAAATTTTAATAAAAATATTATACTTTTCATTAAATATATAATTTAATTTTTAATTTTTAATTTTTAATGAATATTTAAATTTATAATTTATATTTATTAAGCTCGTTTAGGCTCGATAAAAGCTTGAATAAGCTCGTGAGCCATGAATATATTCGTTAAATAAAGCTCGACTCGATTATAAACGAGCCAAACTCAACATTCAAGAGTTCGGCTCAACTTGATTACACCCCTACACGCAGCAGAGGTATACATTGTGCCTACCCTTTGCACACCTCCGTTGCACGATATAGCACGAGGGGATATATATATATATATATATATATATATATATATATATATATATATATATATATATATATATATATATATATATATATATATTGCTGAGTGGTCGGAGCGTCCGAAAGTAAATAGTATGTATATATATACAAGACAACATAATGTTGGATGTATATATATGATTTTATTTTATTTTTTAAGTTTTCTGCGATTATGCTAATAAGATTTTGCACTTAAGGTTTAGAGGTTGAGTTATAACATTAAGCATGAAAAAATATAAAGAGAGAAAAAGATTTGATACCCTGTACATCCTTACCCTATACACTCACGAACGACCCTCACAAGTCTAGGCGCCTGAAGCCCCTCCTGGACACCCCAATTCACTTTTGAGAATCGGGGCGCCCGGGAGGGTATCCGGGCACCTGGACCTGTGAGAGTCGCCTAGAAGTGTGCAGAGTAAGGATGTGCAAGCTAAAAAATCTTCCATATATATATTTTTATACTAATTAATTCTGGGATGACGGATTCAATATTACGAAAGTTTTCAACCGGCTAACAGGGCAAATTAGGAAGCACTTATAGTGGAAGACCCATCAACCTAACGTTTTTAGGTCAACTTCTCAGTAAAAAAAATTCATCAATTAAATTTGTCAAAATTGACACTCAATCCTTAAATGTCTGGAAAACTGAAAAAACATAATACGGCTGTTCCATTGCCTAGGGCAAAAAGAATAGTGTGGCTGAACCATTTAACTCAATTGGTCCAATACAATTATCCTAATTGATCCAATTGATTTTTTTTATTTTTTTTTGTTATGCTTCATTTGTCATGATTACCCTATTTAACTTGATTAGTTAGCTTAATCTACTTAATTTGTTTATCTAAATTACTCCTCTTGATTAGACCAAATAAGTCGAATTGCTCAACTTAATTTATTCCTCAATCTACTAGCTTCTTTCACCTTAATACTGAATTTCTTAGTCTAATCAGCTCACTTAACCTAGTCGACTTGCCAAACTAATCCTATTCACGTGATCCCCGCTCGACTCAATTTGTTCAGTCCATTCAGTCACTCAACTTATTGTGCTCGTTTAACTTGTCCCTACTTACTTGTATGGTCCACTCGACTTGCTCAATTTACTTAACGCCAGGGCAATCAACTGGCCCTCGCCTTGACTAAATCAGGAACAGCACTACAGCATCCTCCCAAGTCCCGGTTAGTTCTCTTACGGTTGGGTCGGCTGTTGAACACCATTAAGCTACTCACGAGGCATTAACTCTGTCTCCCACTCCCCACACCCACCCATCCACTGTTCTTTCTCCCCCGTTTCCTTCCTCTACCACCCACCCATCCTCCCTATTTTTGTTTTCATCTTCAGACATAAAGAATCAGCAACATCTCTGATTCACACACTTCTTCTTTAACCTCACTATTGTCTCCTCTCTCGATATAATTTCATTGCTCTCTTGTCTTATCACTTCATCTCCATGATCTCTGTGCGCTCATTTTGTTTTTACTTGTAATTTTACAAGATTTTGGCGACTAGCACTGTGCATCAAGATGCTCGTTAGTGTTGGAGCCGAGTAGCTATGCATTAGTTGTTAGTGTGCGTGACTTCCATAATAGTTCTGTTGGTCCCTGAAGAAAATGGTTGACAATCTATTTGTATCATAGTCAAGATAGCAGACAAAAACTTAATAATAAATGTGGGAGTTTTGTGCCAACCTGGAGTCCAGATGAAGCATCACCTCAGTACAAGTGAATGATTGGCTCTTGGTTCTTTCCTTCCACTTCCATTGGCCAGAAAGATGATGATTATTTGTTAGAGTTACCATTGCTTCATAATTATAATATGCTCAAATCTCTGCTACTCACTTGAAATGTGGAAAGAGGCTGTGGATGGTGTCATCAGACTGCAGTAGATTTGCAAGAGATAAGACCATTAGAGATTCAACTCTATTTTACAGTTCAAAGGCTGTGTAATTTCTTTGTAATTAATAACTGAAAGATGGAAGGCAAGTGTTATCTTATTGGTTAACACAGGCTCAATGTCAGAATGACTGCAGGTAATGGGCCACCAATCATATTACTTAAATGAAACTGATGAATCCATGTCTTCTTTAACCTCATGCCTGTTGCTGCAAGGCTTAATGCCTGTTGTCTGCTTAACAAACTGGCAGCTTAATTTTTTAGGGAACCCAAGTCATTTGGCTATTGTCCACAGGTATCTAATTGGATTTTTCTAGTTTGGTTTCATCTCTTTTTAGGAGAAGGGATATTCCTTTCAACACTAAACTGATGTTGCGATGGCTTATGGTAATAATAGATAGCATATGATTGACCATTGCAAAGATTTAGCATAAAACCAGAACAATTTTCTACCTGATGAAAATCACATCTATTTTGCATTTTATTAATGGTGTCTGATAAGGTTCACTCTATCAAATCATGAATTTAAAATCCACACGAGTTTATTCCCATCCACTCTACAAAATTTCAGCAAAACACTTATTAATAAGCTCTTCCGGCAAACTTAATTAATCTGACAAAACTACTAAGCAGGTGAAAACAGGACAAATGAGACACTTTGCTCTCATGAACTTATGGATCTGTTTAATTTCATCTTCTTGGCTGTCGAAGAAGTAGCATGAGGATGATTACCAAGTGAGCAAACTGTAGTATCATCACTTTCATAGCTCACAGATGCAACATCCAGAACCCCAGCTGGGCTCTTTGGCACGGCAGAAACTGATGGAGTTTTGTTACTGAATGCTCTATTCTTCATCAAGTTCATCTCTTGAATCACTTCATGACATCTTAGTACCTTTTCCTGAATTCATTGAACAAAACCATTAATAAATTTGGATATAAACAGATTATCTGAGTAAGTGTGGAACACGGGAGAATTGTCTCACTTTATCTACATGTATCCAACAGGCTAAAGTATTGTTGATATCCAGAGTATGATAAGTTTCCAGTGCTGACAGTGCCACTGCTGCAGCAATTTCAGAAGGCTTGAACCCCAGGAAATCAATGCCTGCAGTTAAGTGTTAGTCAAATCCCTGCTAGGCTTGATAATATATTGCAAATCGAATAAGGTACCAACCTTTAACAATGCCCAAAATGAGGTCCATAGAGGAAGAAACTATTGAGCTATCCGGGCATTTGTCATCGTTTAATTTGTACAAAAAGTAATCAATGAATGAAAAAGGCGTCACAACATGCATCCTCCAATTAAGGGTGCTAAGAACAAGAAGTTCCATTCTCTGTATAGTCCTGGCATCAAATATGTATCTTGCCTCGCCAACCTACTTGTTCACAAATACAGTGAACCAATGAGTAACTAATTATTGAGGTCTAAGATGATCAAAACTGGTTTTCGTTTTCTTCCTGAACCTGCAAGTCGAGAGATGAAGGCACTTCCATTTCCTCCGCCTTGGCAGCAAGAGATAAGCAGGCCACTGATACCAACTGTGTCATCCAAGCTTTGTCTGTCTGAAGCCACAGGCACACAAACATGGCACAGTGAGAAAAATCAAAATTTTCTTCAATGAACATATGCCTTAGTTTTCTTACCGAGAATTCATACGAGGAGAAGAATCGATCCAAGTAATTTACAGATAAATAGGCGCTTAGAGGTCCAAAATTGTAATGTGCATGGACCTGTTCATTTAGAAAGAAAGAAAGAAAATGCATAGTGTTCGAATTGATCGATCTGTCAGGATCATAAATGAGGGAAAATCAAGAAAAAATGAACAACTACTCGCCCTACCTTTTGAATCCAGTCAATGGCATCACTTCTGAGAGCCAGGTCTAGTTGCCCACCCAACAGCCTCTCGGCATAGTCACCGGGTAGCAGATGCTGTGACTCCCTCTCGATCAGCAAAGCAATGCATTCCTCCGAAGGCAAAGAGAAATCCCTCCACATTTCCCCATAAAAATCGAACCTTTCGTCGGGAGATCGGCAAAGGTTGCGCTTTGGGGGTTCTCCTTGGAATTTCTGCTCTTCCTCGCCAAGCCCCAGGACGCTATTGCTGTCCTCTGTGCAGAGTAAGAAGGAGGAAGCATACTTATAGCTGACACCCATTGAAGCCAGATGAAAGGCTGAATCTTTCTTTTGTTTCTCTTCAGAAGGCCCTCTTTGGATATAGAAACAGTGAGGCAAAACTGAACAAGATAGAAGAAATCATAACGGAAGAAGCTGAGAAGGAGTAGAGGCTCTGGGAGGAGAAGCGCGGCCGGGGTTTATATAGGGGAGTAGCTTTGACCTGCAGCAGTGCTATAGTAACTGTGGGTTTGGGGAGTTGTTAGATTCTTACCTCCAAACTTCCATGGTAACTATCAGTTTCACTGACCAACGTGTCGTGGGCTGACCAGCAGATTTTTGTACAAAACTTGCACATTGGTGGAGTAGCAGGGGAAGGAAGGCCTGACCCGGGCTGGCTTCGGGCCAGATCCGGTCCTGGCATTGACCAGTTGCCCGTTAACTTGGGCCATCGAGCTGAACCATGATCGACCCGGCATTACGGTTCCAAGTCTCCAAAAATCGACGGACCGTTGGTTAACCACCGGTTCAGTTTGTCGATTCCAGATTTTTTTTTTATGTGTATCCATTGGAACCCATCAGTTCCTAGCCATTGGAATCGCTAATCAATGATTATGATTTAGTATTTATTACTATACAAGCTCTATAAATAGACAATTCATTTTATCATTTCTATACACATCTTCTTTACTTTCATTATCAATTTCGCATTCTCTATACATTTTTGACTCCAAGTTTCCATTTATACGCATTTTGTTTCCAACTTTCAATTACAATGGATGAAGGTCGTAAAAGCTTATCATCTTGATCTCGAAAGGAAAATAAAATAGTGAATCCGTATGAGGATCTCAATATTCAATCTAGCAATGATGAGACCGAGCACTTTCCGACACTTAAATACAAGGAAATATCATTATAATTATTTCTAAGGTTTAGGAAATTTCTTCACTAAATTCTTCTATTTTTCACGAAACATTTTGAGAATGTCATTGTTCTGTTGGAAAATTTGCGTACAAAATGTAAGCATTGCAATAATTTCTACATATTTCAAGCTGGCGATGATTATGGGTCGTTGAAACAATACATAGAAATGAAGTATCCGACGGAATATAAACTCGATCGTTCTCAAACACAATTGTTTAGATTTTTTTCAACTAGTGGTAGTATTGATTCTAGTTTATTTTTATATTCTGATAATAAATTAAGATAATTATTAGTTAAATTTATTTCCGTAGAATATTTTTTTTAGTTTTAGATCTAAATACACATTTAAAGATTTTTTATAAAGAATATCTTAATCTGTTAAATGTATTCCTAGAACTACATTTACTTGTACTATTAAAAAAATTAGTAAAATAAATAAAAAAGAATCTAATGGATGAATTTAATAAATTAAATAAATTAAATAATAAAGTTTTTCAGTTATAATATTTGCAGTAATTATTACTAAACACATTTTATAACTCATAAAATATTTTCAATATCATTAGATAATGCTAATTCTAATATCACTTGTATAGAATATCTAAAATTTATTTGTCAACATGTTATTGGTGGTTTATTTTTTCATATTCCTTGTGTATGCAATATTTTAAATTTATATGTTTAAGATCAATTAAAAATTTTAAAAAATCATATTAAACCAATTAGAACTGTAATTTCTTATTTACGGTCGCATACATCTATAATGAAATAATGAGATGAAAAGTTTTCACGTGATATACTAACAAGTTGGAATTCAACATATCAATTATTACCGGATTTTTTTTTCAATATAAAGAATTATTATATTTATTTATTATATAAAATACTAATACTAATATATATTTATTTTCACAATAATGGTATATTTATAATAATATTTATGAAATTTTAAAAGTATTTAACGATGCATCCGAACAACTTTTTGATGTTTATTATTCCAATGCTCATTTAGTTTTATAGAATTTTTTTAGTATAGTATCATTTTTAAATAAACATATTAATAATGAATCTTTATTTATTTTTACATATTAGCTATGAAACTAAATAATAAAAATATTTTTATTTTATTCCTAAAATTTATTTAATTGTATTTGTTTTAATCTTAAATTTAAATTAAAAGTTTATAAGAAATATTAACTTTGTATTATGACGCTTTAATTTTATTTAAAAGATTCTTTTTCTCCTACGTTTAGTTAGTATTATATATAATGTAAGAATTTATTTATATGATATCTATAATCAATATTATGTAAAATATGAAATACAAACTAATATTTCTATAGTAATTTAAACTTATAAAAGCACAACTTTGATTAAAAGAACGAACGAAACCCCAATGAGAATCTTCAAGTTTCACATTGGAATTTGAGAATTATTTTATGAAAAATGATATGTTCAAGGAAAAAAATTCAAGGAAAAGCTCAAGGATAGATACATAAAGTGATGGAGCCCACAAAAAGTGAAATGGTGGACCATGACTTTATGTGTCTATCCTTGAGCTTTTCCTTGAGTTTTTTTCCTTGAGCATATCATTGCTCTTATTTTATAACTTCTTTCGATTACGATGAAGGAGATAGTAAAAATTTTGATATCCTGAAGTTGTGGTTACAGAAGTGTTACGACACTTCGGCGAGCTAGAGGGGGTGAGGGTAATTAGCTCCAATTTCTTCTTCAATGATGAGTCGTTGCAGAAAACACTCGAAGCATTGCTAATACCCGAATTTACTTGGTATTCACTTCAACGAGGTGACTAATTCAAGGATCCACACAGAGTATACTCTCCACTATGAAAATACTGCTTTTCGGAAATATTATGGAGGTGGAGAAACCTCATACAAGCTCACATACAAGAAATACAATGCAAACAAGAAGAAAATACACAATACAAATGAAAACCTTGTTTACTTTCTTGTAGTTTGCAAATACTTCTTGATCTGTTAGAAAGTGCAACAACATTTGTCTTCCAAAGCTCATGATCGATAGTGAAGAGTGGAGAAAAAGAGTTGCGTTTGAATCTTCATCGTCACCTTTATATCTAGTGGATTAGGGTTACCAATCAATTAACCTTATCCCTAATCGATTACCACATTAGATCCGAGTGCATCCAACCGTCCAAACCTCACAATGGTTTTTTTCTTCGTCACTTAATCAATTAGCTAATTGATTACGAGACTTCTTAATCGATCACCCAATCGATTACGAAGCCCTTTATTTGTCGTGATTTTCTCCTCCCAATTGATCACCTGATCGATTGGGAAACCATTATCCGTCGCAAAGAAACTCACCCAATCGATCACCTGATTGATTCAGAAGCTCTTTGTTCGCTCGTGACCAAGTTTAATAAATTAGTCAATCAATCAAACCTCTCATGATATCCTCAATCGATTGAAATTCTTTCTAATCGATTCAGCACAGTGCAATGCACTGTGCTTCTCGAAAAATTAGCTTCCAATCGATCACTTCATCGATTGGGTTGAGGGTGAATTGATTACATGATTGATTCATCATGCACTCAGTGAAGAGATGCGCTCAATCGATCAATCGTGACCTATTGGGACTTTCCTACCAAATGCCCAGTCAACTTTTTGACCCGCTTAGATTTTGTCATCTTTCCATTGGACTTTCGATCACCAAGTACAGTCCTCTTTAACCCATTTGGGTTTTCCTCTTGCTTAACCGTAGTTAGGATTTTACCTTGCCAACATACGACCCCCCTTGATCCACTTAGATTTTCTTTTGCCTAACCGCAGTTAGAACTTTCCTTAGCTTTGTCAACACGCGATCCTCCTTGATCCACTTGGACTTGCTTGCCTAACTGTAGTTAGGACTTTCCTTGTTAGCATGTGGTCCTCCTTGACCCACTTGGATTTTCCTTTACCTAACCGCAGTTAGGATTTTCCCAATCAAGTACTGGTTATCCATGACCTACTTATCTTCTCTTACATATATCCCATAACATATTGTCCAAACATGTTGTCCACAACATATTGTCTAAACATCAAAACTCAAATTCGAATTCACTCAAGTTTAGTCAAACTAGTCAACCTTGACCCGGGGAACGATTGCGCCAATAATCTCCCAGCAAGAAGACTCAAAGCTTTCTCATCCTCTCTATGATCACCAAAAATAATTTAGCTTGTCTAATGCCAACTGTTGTTGTGGAGCAGACGTTTAGTGTTGACGGTAACATATTAGATGAACGATAATCGACTTTTTCTCCCGACTCATTAGAAATCCAAGCATTACTTGACGATTGGACCAGAGCCGAAAAAAGAATCTAAGTAATGTAACTTTCAGATGACGAAGTCGAAAATTTTAATATCAAAGGAATGAATATAATCGGAACGAAAAATGGAAGTAAGTAATTAACAACTTCACTTCTAAATGTTAAAAGGTAAAAATATAAAAGCATTACATGATCTTTGATATGCAACTTAAATAAGTACAAGTCATTTTTTTAATAAATTTTAATTTTTTTTAATATAATAATTTCGAACCGTGACGAACCGTGAACTGAACCATGGATCGACGATTCCGAACTATGAAGTATGAACTACAACTACTTGAAGAGCACGAATTCTCTAGTCTGTAATTTACGGATCAGAAAATCCCGTCTACTATCTTGAGTGATTAAAATTAAGTATTGACCTGTCAAAAATGATCGAAGCAGCAGTTTTATAATTCTGAACCACTATCAATTTCAAATCGTCAGTTTTGAATGGGGATCAAGTTCGAAAAAAACGTATACTTCGAGCCGTGCCGCCATCTTCCTTGTCAATTCTTGCTACAGACGGCTAATTTCTCCATCGATTCGGAAGTGCAAATGGGCTCGCACAGCTGGCGATGGCCAGGCATAGCTGCTTGAGCAAGCCCTGCTGATGGTGTCGCAGCACACCTCGCCGGTGGCCATCAAGGCCTTTGGACCAACCGCGCCCAGCACGGCTACTATCTCAGTCATCCTACCGATTTATCTTGTCGAAATTATGGAATTGATTCAGTTTGGTTTTGAATTTTTAAAATTGATAAATAAAAATAATAATGTTCTATTAAATCAATTATTTATTTATTTATTTATTTATTTTGTAAAAACAATAAATTCGATTACCACGTTTTTTTTTGTAAAAACAATAAATCAAAATTGATAATATCATATAATTATAAAAATATCTTAATTCACTTGTTTCTAACAATTGGTATCAGAATTTACATTATCAAAAAAATTAATAATCGACTGTGCACAAGAACCATGATCCAATTAAGACATGTATGTGAAATATTGATCTCGAACGAAAGAAATAGGGGCTCCTACGTCTGAATCAGGATAACCAGACATCAAGTAGAGAAGCTTTAGTTGCGACTAACAAAGGAAGACTTAGTAAATCGGTTAAACTGAGGAGTAAGGAAATCTTGATAAGTCGGTTAAATCAATTATTTTTTTAATTTTTTTTTGTAAAACAATAAATTCGATTACCTATAATTGATATTATATTAGTTCGTTTTAATGATAAGATTTGATAAGTTGGATTAGTTTTTTTTTTTTGAAATTTATTTGATTTTCAAAATGAGACAAAATGCATGCATGTTAAAATGAAACGAAATGCTTAAGGATGATGGTAGGGATCAAATTTAGACGGGGAAGAAAAATCCTTCCCTTCTTCTAATATAATCACCGTCAATTATAAGCATAAGCATGGATAACTCTTACTTTATAGAATATCATATGCAAGATAAAGGAAAATTTATATAAATATTAAGTAAAATGGGTGTCCTTTTTTAAAATTTAAAAAATTATCGAATTTATTTGAATTGTTTTTCTGTAAATATGCTTAAATCAATTGTTACGAGTTAGGTTGCAATGCTGATAAAGAAAGTTTAAAATAGAAAAGATATTTCTATTTATATAAAATTCTTTTAGATAAAACATAAAAATAAAATAATAAGGAAGTTCAAAATTGATAATATCATATAATTATAAAAATATCTTAATTCTCTTGTTCCTAACAATTGGTATCAAAATTTACATTATCAAAAAAATTAATTATCAACTGTGCACAAGAGTCATGATCAAATTAAGGCATGTATGTGGAATATTGACCTCGAATGAAAGAAGTAGGAGCTCCCACGTCTGAATGAGGATAACCAGACATCAAGTAGAAAAGCTTTAGTTGTGACTAGGAAAGGAAGACTTAGTAAGTCGGTTAAACTAAGGAACAAAGAAATCCTAATAAATCGGATGGATCGAAAGAGAAGGAAATCTAAATAGGTCCATTGAACCGAGAGATAAAAAAGTTAGATTAAGAATAAGATGTTATTAAGCAGATAGCCTTAAAGAAGGTGGTCCGCCATTTGAAGAGGAATTATTAAATTATAATAATTCAGATAAAATCACATATTAAAAATACGTGGAAAGAATTATAAATTTCCAAGGAAAATATATCTTTATTATTAGTATAAAATTTTTTTAAGTAAAATCTAAAATTAAAATCATAAAAATTTAAGATTGAAGTTAACAATATTACGGAGATCTAATTCTTATTCGTCAATAAAAAAATATATCAAATCAATAGCTCAATTTACGTAATATGTGCATCAAAAGCAGACTTATGCATCATACATGAGTTATAATACATATATTTTTAATTTTACACAATTAAATTAATTTAAAATATAAATAAATAACAATCAGAACGACCCATCTTTCACTTATTATTTTAAAAAATAAGTAATTTTTTTTTTTAATGTATTTTTGATATGGGAAAATTGACCAATAGAATTCCATACATCTCCGCAAGCTTTGGAAAGTTCTCGTCCATATCAAAATTCTAAGTAAGCGTTAGTGTGCCATCACCTACTTACCCATTTTTTTTTTTTATAATTCAAATATGCCGTGCTTACTATCCTACTAATCCCGATGGCAACAACTTAACTAAGTGGCGACAAAGGGGGCGACCCTCCTGAGTTTAAAATAAAATTAAAACGAAAAAATATAATGACTTAAAATGTTAAATATTTATTTTTTAAATATATATATATATATATATATAATAATAATAATAATAATAATAATAATAATAATAATAATAAATGAATAAATTAAATCATATAGCACAAAGTGAGGATGTTAAATTAAAATTGGATCGGTCCAAACTAAGTCCAACGGATAAGCGCAGAGATAGAAATTATATTAGTTCAAATCAGATTCAAGAGCTTTTGGATAAAGGATTCATTCGCCTAAGCTTTTCGCCATGGGATGCATCAGTATTATTTGTGAAGAAAAAGGATGGAAGTATGAGGCTCTGTATCGATTATCGAGAATTGAATAGAGTGACAATGAAAAACAAATATCCTTTGCTAAGAATCAAAAATTTATTTGATCAGTTGCAAGAGGTGTCGGTATTCTCGAAGATAGATCTCCGATCAGGATACCACCAGTTGAGGGTAAAAGAAACGGACGTGCACAAGACGGCTTTCAGGACGCGATATGGACATTATTAGTTTATGGTGACGTCATTCGGAGTGATAAATGCCTCCAACGATCTTCATGGATCTCATGAATCACGCATTTCAGCCGTATGTCGATCAGTTCATTATTGTATTCATAGATGACATTTTGATCTATTCGAGAAGCAGGGAGGAGCATAGACAACACTTGAGGATCACTTTGCAGATATTGCAAGACCGAAAGATGTTTGCAAAGTTCAGCAAGTGCAAGTTTTGGTTAGAAAAAGTAGCATTCCTGGGCCACGTTATTTCAAAGGACGGGGTAGAAGTAGATCCTATTAAAGTCGAGGTGGTCAGAGGATGACCAATGCCTAAAAATGCAATCGAGATACGTAGTTCCTTGGATTTGGCAAGCTACTATCGAAAATTCATCAAGGGCTTTTCTTCCATTGCAGTGCCCTAAGACTGCCTTGACAAAAAGAATGCTAAGTTTATATGGGGAGCTGATTATCAAGGCAGTTTTGAGCGGTTGAGGCAAGTGCTTACTACAGCGCCAGTTTTAGCTATGCTATCAAGACAGGGAGAGTATGTGTTGTATACAGATGCTTTGAAGCTAGGCTTGGGTGCGGTTCTATTGCAACACGATCGAATCATTGCATATGCATCTCGATAGTTAAAAGTGCATGAAAAGAATTATCCGACCCATGACCTTGAATTGGAAGCAGTTGTATTTGCTCTCAAGATGGAGGCACTATTTGTATGGGAGAAGTGCAAAATCTTTACTGACCACAAAAGCCTAAAGTACATCTTCACCCAGAAAGAGTTGAACATGAGGCAAAGAAGATGGCTAGAGCTTGTGAAGGACTACGACTATGATATTAGCTACCACTCTGGGAAAACTAATGTGATTGCTGATGCCTTGAGTAGGAAAACAACAGTCGTCACACAACTATCAGTACAGAAACCTCTTCAGACGGAAATTCAAGGATTTAACCTCAAGATATATGCTAGGGCCCAGGCTCCCAACTTAACCACACTAATAGTACAACCTATCTTGAGGGACAAAATTCGGACAGGACAAGCTATTGATGGGCAGCTACAAAAGTGAATATAGAAGGATGAATCTAAGAGTTTGGGTTTATATTCAGTCGAAGATGATATTGTCAAATATCGGGGTCAACTCTGGGTTCCTGGTGTTGACTCACTTAGAGTTGAAATTTAGACAGAAGCTCATAATACTCTATAGTATGTACATCCAGGGGGTACAAAGATGTATAAGGACATGCAGTTACTTTATTGGTGGCCAGGTATGAAGCGTGACATCGCGCGTTTCGTATCGGAATGCTTAACTTGTCAACAAGTCAAAGCAGAACATCAGAGGCTAGTAGGGATGCTTAAGCCACTTCCAATTCCTGAGTGGAAATGGGAGAACATCACCATGGATTTTGTAGTGGGCCTACCGAAGATGGTGAAAGGCTTTAATGCCATATGGGTGATAGTCGATCGACTCACTAAGTTGGCACATTTTCTACCAGTGAAGACAACCTTCTCCATGACTCAGCATGTAGAGTTGTACGTCCGGAAAATAGTTAGATTGCATGGGATTCCCATTTCCATAATATCAGACAGAGATTTGAGGTTCACCTCGGCTTTCTGGAAAAGTTTGCATTCGACCATGGGGACTAAACTATTATTTAGTACAGCATTTCATCCCCAAACAGATGGTCAATCGGAGAGGATGATACAAATTTTGTAAGACTTACTACGAGCGTGTGTGATCGATTTCCAAGGGAGCTGGGAGTCAAAGCTACCACTTGTGGAGTTCACTTATAACAACAGTTATCAGTCATCTATAGTCATGGATCTTTTTGAGGCACTTTATGGAAGAAAATGCAAATCCCCCATCCATTGGGATGAAGTGGGAGAGAGGGCAGAGGTGGGTCCAGAAATCGTGAGGCATACGGCGGACCTAGTAGCCAGGATTATGGAGAGAATGAAGACTGCTCAAAGTCGACAAAAGAGCTATCCTGACAAAAGGAGAAGGGACTTAGAATTTGCAGTTGGTTATCACGTTTTTGTGAAGATAGCACCGATGAAGGGTGTTATGAGATTTGGCAAGAAAGGTAAACTTAGCCCGAGATTCATTGGGCCCTTCGAGATCCTAGACAGGGTGGGAACATTGGCATATCAGGTGGCCTTGCCACCTAATCTTGTAGGGGTGCATAATGTGTTCCATGTTTCAATGTTGCGCAAGTACATGTCGAATCCCTCCCACGTGCTGAATTTCAAACCACTGCAACTTACCCCAGATTTGTCCTATGGAGAGGACCCATACAGATACTGGACCGGCAAGAGAGGAAGCTACGGAACCGGACGATCAAGATGGTCAAGGTCAGGTGGCTGAACCATGCTAGTGAGGAAGCCACTTGGGAGACAGAAGCTGACATGCGGGACCGCTACCTAGAGTTAATTGGTAAGTATAAAAAATTCGAGGATGAAACCAATTAAGGGGGAGAGGATTGTACGACCCGACTTTTAAAAAAAATAAGGGGGAGCATGATAATAAGCTCTTTATTTACTTAAAGGGAGGGCTAATTTGCTAATAACCAATTCATGGACACATGAGCTCGACCCAATTGATGAGGACTAGACCTAACCCTAGGGTTTAGTTCTTATAAGAGGGGTGGTGAAGAGGAAAAAAAAGAAGAAAAGAGGAGGAGGGCTCTCGGCGGAAGAAAAGAAAGGGGGAGGGAGAGCTCTTGACTTTGACCTTGGAAGGAAGAACGAGGCAAAAGAGACGCCCACCGTTGCTTCTCATCGTCACCCGCGCCAACGACAAGCCTCTGAGCAAGGCACCTCTTAAACCCTTTTCTTTCTACACCTTGAATCTGTACATGTAGTAGGTATTCCTCCTATACCTTTAAATCTGTAAACATGCCAGGTTTTCGACTTTTCTTTCTATGTCTTTAAACATGTATATGCAACAAGTTTCAAGGGGGGTGGAGGGCTTGAAGTAGTAGGTTTTGTGAGATATTTGGATTATTTACAGCAGGTTTTCGAAGTGGATTTGAAGGCTAGGAGTAGCAGATTTATGAAGGGTTGTTCGAGACTGTGTGGAACAGATTTCGAGGGGTGCTAGAGGGGGTACGTAGTAGATTTCTGGAAGGTTGTTCGAGACCGTGTGCAGCAGATTTCGAGGGGTGCTGGAGGGGGTACGTAGTAGATTTCTGGAAGGTTGTTTGAGATCGTGTGTAGCAAATTTCGAGGGTGCTGGAGGGGGTACGTAGCAGATTTCTGGAAGGTTGTTCGTGGTCGTGTGTAGCAGATTTCGAGGGGTGGTTGAGGGAGGTACATAGCAGATTTCTGGAAGTTGTTTGAGGACGTGTGTAGCAGTTTTTTTGGGGGTGTTTGAGAGTGGTATGTGTTGGAACGCCAGGGTTGTTTTGATGTGATCAAACAAGTTAAGTTAGGTCCTGTGGTGTTTTAACTTTGTGTTTAAGTGTGTAGGAACTTAGGAGCATAGGAAGTCGAGCGGAAGACGCAGCTAGCAAGAAGGACTGGACGGAGAGAGCCGACAGACTCAATGCGTCTGAGGGACGAGGCACTTTGGAAGAGTATACCGGCAGACAAGAAGGAAGCGTGCAGTGTTTCCGAGGGACGAGAAGTCGGAGCGGAAGATTGCTTGGGCAGCAAGAGACGCAACTAGTGAGAAAGTCGACACGGGAGAGAGCCGACGGGCTTGGTGCGTCCGAGGGACGAAGAGCTGCGGATGAGTATGCTGGCAGATGAGAAAGAAGCATGTGATGATTTTGAGGGACGAGAAGCCGGATCGGAAGCCTGCTCTAGAAGGTCGGAAGTTGGGTTCGGGTGAGCCCTATTCCGGATGGCCGAGATCACCCAAGCAAGCGGAGCTGGAGCGGAAGACCTGGTTCGAGGTGACCTGAACCGGAGCAGAGGGCCCAGACTGAAAAAGTCAACATTGTTGACTTTCTTGGTCCGAATGGTCGGACCAGTCCGGGGCGCCATAAACCCTTCCGGGCGCTCGGACTTGGATTTTATCCAGATTGTGGTCAAACGCGATCTATGCGAAAGGGATAAAGTTTTATCCCCTTCTAGACGTTTGGAACGGTTCCAGGCGCCCCCGACCAAGGCTATAAATATAGCCTTGGTTCAAGAAGCTAAACAGAACAAGCAATTTCAAATTCTACACTTGTGCGTTTCTCTCGTCTAGTTTAGCTTCTCATTTATTGAACGTCATTACTGTAAGAGGCTTCTCTGCCTGAAGAAGATACACTACAAGAAATTTGGGATTCAACCACACCTAATAGACAACGATTTTTTGAAAAACGGTTGTCTTTTTTTCATTTAACAACAGTTTTATTGAAAATTGTTGTTGTTGGCTGTGTTTTTTTTTTAAAAGACAACAATTTTTAAAAACCGTTGTCTTTGACATACATAAGACAACGATTTTTTAAATTTGTTGTCTATGAGTCATCTTTATTTGGCATACAACAACAGTTTTAATCAACCGTTGTCTATTAGCGTTGCTTACATGTTAATGTGCATATTTTGGTGTCTAAAATTATAGTGTTGTCTTTAAAAATTATTTTTTAAAAAAAATAGTCAAACATAGTTATTTGCTTATTTTCATGGATAGTATTGTCTTCTAATCTGTGCTTATTTTCATGGATGACGTGAAATTTATATCCCTTAATATTTATTTCTAAGATGAAATTTATGGTCTATTTTAAGATGGATATGGATTTATTCAAATAGTAAGGACAAATTTACAATTTTGTACCAAACTATGTGTTGCACAACTCTTCGTGTTTCTGTTTCTTTTTACCACATCGCACCGCCACCAAAAACCTGCGCCAACCCTAATCGGAATCTTCTCCCCAATGGCGACCGCCATCTTCTCTCCTTCCAGTCCACGCCGGTCACAAGTTCGCCATCGCCATGGCTCGCCAGCATCCCAGATCAGGCTTTGTCTCGAGGTGCGTTTTTCTTCTTCTAATCTGGTGAAGAATCATAGCTCCTGAATGCTTTTCTCTCTTCTTTGCGATTTTTTTCGTTGGGTTTCATATTTCCCAACTATCGTCGCTTTTCTGATTGTTCTCTTTTAGTCAATTGTTGCTCGGAAGCATAAAAGTGTCTTGTTCTCTTTTAGTCAATTGTTGCTCGGAAGTATAAAAGTGTCTTGTTCTCTTTTAGTCAATTGTATATGATTTCCTAGAAATCATATACAATTCTGATCGCTGAAACATGCTCTACATTTCCAAAGAACACATCATCAGAAGCATCATGAACCACATATCTTTCCTACAACCTACGTGCCATATATTACACCTTGCTCTAACCTGTAGAACTTTTTGGTTCATTCTCTCATAAACCACCCTTCTACTATGTCTCTGTTTCAATTCAAGCTTTTTTTTCCTTGTAAATTTTATATTTTATACATAATTTGTTGTTTTCATTGATGCCCACAATGCTAACTTTTTGATGTTCTGACCTCTACACCATCATGCTTAGCTAGTTACTGATCTAATTATATAGCATTAGACAAACCAAGATTCTCATCTAATACTATTTGTCACCAATCCTCATTGGGATATGTTGTGTCCAAAATTTCATTAGCTGGGAAGCAAATACTTCATGCTACAACTTCATCATGCTTAGGTAGCAGGAAATTTCATTCATCTGAGGGCTGTTGGATTGCTCGTTCAACAACAGCACGCTCCGCCTTTAATCTAGCTTCTTTTAAAGCCTGGTTAGCTACTGATTTTTCTGCAGCTAGAACAGATGCCTTATCTGCCTTTTCTTGAGCATCCTTTAGTGCTCTTTGTCGAGCCTCAGCAGTAACTCTCTACAACGATCCTTTCTGCCTTTTCTTGGGCTTTTGTATTTGCCCTTTCATGTACTTCATGAATTGCTCTTTCCACTTCAGCCCTGTCCTTCTCTCTTTCTCTTTATCTCTCCCTCTCTACAACTTCCTATAATTTCCTTGTCAGATTTTCTGATGATTTTCTTTCTTTTTCCATTCTTACACTTTCATTATCTTCGGTCTTCTTTAAGTTTGAAGTAAACTTTGAGGACCCAACGTTGTCAATGTCTGCAGTGTCTTTAGCTGATTGTAACTCTACAACTCCCTCTAATTTCCTTGTCATATTTTCTGATGATTTTCTTTACTGATGATTTTCTTATTCTAATTCTTTAATAGTTTCAGTGACACTAGACAACCTCCTAGCTTGTAGAATAACTTCCTCTTGTAATTTCTCAATATGCTGAATATTAGAGGATTTCACTATATATTGAATGTTAATTATCAAATTGTTGCCTCAAGTTTCTAATAGTTGCCTGCAGACTAGCTTCCTGTTTCTTTATTCTTCAATGAAACAATAGTTGCCTCAAGTTTTTCAATATGCTTGCTTGACAAATTTTTGATCTACCTTTGGTATTCATTAATAGTCCTATCTTTGAGCTACAGTTACGTTATAGTTTATTTCAAATGTTTTTTCATCTAAGGTGGTTTTGAACCCTTCACGTTTTTGCACTAAACCCTTCCCTTTCTTTACATCCATGGATAGTTTTTCTCTTAGCAGAGTCACTTATTTGAATAATTTAGTTACTTGATTGTATAGATTGTATGCTAAGAATATCTGACGTTTCTTGTTCGTTGTGTTAAGATCTTGTTGTATAATGTATAATTGTTTTGAAGGTAGGTGTTATCTGATTTCTAGCTGATTAGTACTTATAACAAGAATGGACAAAGAATGGATGCCAAAGGATAGACTATCTTATGAATATGATATTGGAGTAGAGTCTTTTTTGCAATTTGCACTGGAAAATGCTAACGATCCTAATGCAATACCTTGCCCATGTGCAAGATGTGGTAATATAAAGAAGAAAAATGTTGAAACTATAAGGGCACATTTATATTGTAATAGTATAGATTTGACATATTATACATGGATATGACATGGGGAAAGAACTATGACAGGAAACTCAATGAACAGTAATGATCGGGTGGGGCAAGATTAATACAAATATTTTGCTGAGGAGTCTATAGATATGGTGCAAGTTGTATATGATAGTTATGCTGAGAATCCAAGCCAGTTCAATAAGCTACTTGAAGATGCTGAGAAATGTTTGTATCTTGGATGCACAAAATTCACAGAGTTATCTGCAGTTGTGAAATTATTTAACTTGAAGGCAAAATATAGTTGGAGTGATAAAAGTTTTACAGATTTACTTATTTTGTTTGGAGAAATGCTTCCAGATGACAATGAATTACCTTTATCTTTGTATGACCCAAAGAAAAGCTTACGTGCATTAGGTATGGATTACGTGAAAATTCGTGTTTGTCCTAATGATTGTATCTTATACCGGAAGGAGTACGAAGATTTTGCCAATTGCCCTACTTGCGGGACATCAAGGTGGAAGTTGAGCAACAAATCCAAGGTAAAAGGAGTTCCTGCAAAGGTCTTGTGGTATTTCTCACCCATGCCAAGATTTCAAAGAATGTTTCAGAATAAGGCGATATCCAAGGAGTTAACCTGACATGCTGATAAAAGAATTCATGATGGATACTTACGTCATCCAGCTGACGCACCTTCTTGGAAATTAGTTGATCACATGTGGCCTGATTTTGCTTCCGAGCCTAGAAATCTGAGATTGGCTATATCAGCAGACGGGATTAATCCCCACAGTTTGTTGAGTTTTGCATATAGTTGTTGGCCAGTTTTAATGATCACATATAACCTTCCACCATGGTTGTGTATGAAGAGAAAATTTATTATGCTCACTTTGTTAATATCTGGTCCTAGACAACAAGGAAATGATATTGATGTTTACTTAGCACCTCTGATTGATGATTTTAAATGCTTATGGGATAAAGGTGTCGAAACATATGATGCATATCGAGAAGAAAGTTTCTCTCTTAAAGCTATTCTGCTATGGACAATCAATGATTTTCCTGCATATGAGAACATGTCAGGATGTGTTGTGAAAGGATATCATGCATGTCCTATTTGTGCAGAAAAAACTTATTCGACAAGGTTGAAGCATTGTAGAAAAGTATCATATACAGGCCATAGAAGGTTTCTACCTTTATATCATCCTTATTGAAAGCAAAAGAAAACATTTAATGGGAATCAAGAATTTAACCTTGCACCAAATCCATTGAGTGGCCATGAAGTTTTGGAAAGAGTTGAAAGAATTAATTATCATTTGGGAAAATCAGCGGAAAGCTATAGTCAAAGAGGAATGATGGAGAAACATGCTGGAAAAAGAAATCAATATTCTTTGAACTTGAGTATTGGAAAGAGCTACATGCTCGACATGTTCTTGATGTGATGCACATTGAAAAAATTATTTGTGAAAGTCTCATCGGTACATTATTTGACATTCCAGGAAAAACAAAGGATGGAGTCGCAGCAAGATTAGACCTTATGGAAATGAATTTAAGAACTGAACTGACACCAAGGATTGGGGAGAAAAGAACGTTTCTGCCAGCTGCCTGTTACACTCTAAGTAAAGATGAGAAAAGAAGTATTTGCAATTCTTTGTCAGGAATAAAGGTCCATGAAGGTTACTCATCTAATGTTAAAAACCTTGTGTCGATGAAGGATTTGATGGCCTTAAGTCACATGACTATCACACTTTAATGCAACAATTGCTTCCAGTGGTTATTCGTGGTGTCTTGCCAAAACATGTCATAGATACTATCACTCGGTTGTGTTTCTTCTTCAATGCGTTATATAGTAAAGTAATAGACATCTTAAAGATGGATGCTTGCAAAGAGAGATTGTAATGATATTGTGTTTGCTTGAAAAGTATTTCCCTCCTTCATTTTTTGATATAATGATTTATTTAACTGTTCATCTCGTGCGAGAGGTCAAATTGTGCGGACCCGTTTGGTATAGACACATGTACCCATTTGAAAGATACATGAAGATTTTGAAAGGTTATGTGTGCAATCACAATCTGCCTGAAGGGTGTATAGCCGAATGTTATATTGCTGAAGAGGTTGTCGAATTTTGCTTAGACTATCTATCTAATGTCCACACAATTGGGATACCATCAAGGCATCACAAAGTAGAATGCACTAAGCCTTTATCGGGTGCAATAGTGCACTCCGCTAGGCATGATGAGTTGCAACAAGCACATCGTTACATATTGGCGAATGATGATGAGATTGATCCTTATATCGAGTAAGTTCTCTAACTTATCAATACTTTTATGCAACTTGAATTCATTCTATTGGTTTATTTAATTAAAATAATTCTATTAGGGCACACATGGTGGAGTTGAGAGCAAGATTTCCTCATAAAGCTAAGTCCAAAAAGTGGCTACAAGATGAGCATAACCGAACATTTATTAACTGGTTGCATGATATTGTACGTTCCAAAATTACTATGTATTAGCATACATAAAACTCTTGGTATCTTACTCAAAAATTTAAATTTTATTATATTGTTAACTATAGGTTGAACGTGCGGTTGACCATTCGACCCTTCAAATATCTGAAAGATTAAAGTGGATAGCGCGCGGACCTAGCAAGAAAGCGCTAAAGTATTCTAGTTATTTGATTGATGGAATTACTTATGCTACGAAAGAACGTGATGATGTACGAGTTGCTCAAAACTCTGGAGTAAGCTTAGTCGCAAAGACAATGCAAGTTGCCAGTGCAAAGGATAAAAATCCAATTGTGTCGGACATGATTTTTTATGGAGTTATTGAAGAAATATGGTTACTTGATTACAACAAATTTTAAATTCGAATGTTCAAATGTAATTGGGTGGAAAATAATAATGGTATTAAAGTAGATGATCTTGGTTTCACATTGGTAAATTTGAAACGAATTGGATTCAAATCAGATTCTTTTATCTTGGGAAGTCAAGTGAAGCAAGTATTTTATATTGAAGATCCTGAAGATCCTGTATGGAGTATTGTACTTGCAACTCCTACTAGAGAGTCATTTGGATATGCAAATGGGGATGAATTGGAAGACACTATAGTCCACTATCAATCTTTTACCGGGGAGTTACCATCAATGGATGCTTACGGAGTAGATGACAATGAACCCCAATGCCTTCGTGAAGATTGTGATGGGACTTGGGTCGACAATGTTTAACCAATTATATTTTTCTTTTGAAGATATGTTTATAGACAATATTGATATGTATCTTGTTTTTGAATATGATTTTGTGTACAATATGGTATTTCAAATTTTTATCTATGTATGTTGATTTTCTTTTGAAGATGAATTTCTTATTGTGTATTTTTTTCAATATTGATATGTTGTTTCACTTTTTTTATCAATAGATTAAATTTGAGTTCTATGGCATCCTTTGGAAAGCTTAAAATCAAGTTTGATGGTGATGACACAATTCATGCTTCAATCAAGAGAATAGGACAACCTGCATCCACTAACGGGAAGAGCAAAGAAAAAATTGCATCTACATCCACTAACAACGGTTTAGAGGTTAAGACAATGCTGGAATCTACAGACACTGAAACAATAAGAACATCTAGAGGTCGTACCCATCTGGATAAGCTTACTAAACAAAGGGTTCAAGGAATTCAAAAGGAGGTAAGATTTTATAAACTTGGATAGCCAGTGGGAGAAGCTGCTATTGAAATGCAAAGTTACATTGGCTTGCTTGCTCGAGAAAGGGTCAAGATATCTTACAAAACGTGGAAGCTAGTTCCAAATGAAGTTAAAGAATTGATATGAGAATCAGTTAATGTAAGTAAGTTAAAGAAACTTTGGTCGATTATCATGTTGCAAAATTTAATTGTCATATCATGGCATGAATGAAAAGATGAGTTAAAGATAGTAAAACAGTATGTGCTCTATAATCATACTAAGCATTCTTTATCTTGTAAAATAGATTGCATTCCTTAGTACATTTAGGGCAATCACTACATGAAGATATCAGCAACATGAAGAATCTGTATGCAGACCCTTGCTGACTAGAAAATTTTTAAAATGAAATATCCAAGGTCAGAATTTGATTGATGATAATCTTCATAGAAAGAGTGAAGATGATAAGCTTTATAACAAAAATGTCAGTAGCTTTCCTAAGTCATCATCTTATGGCTTTTAAAAATTGTATTAACTTTTCATGTTTATACCATGTTTACTCCTTTTTCGCTCGACATTGAATAGTGTACTTTGATTTCATCAGTTGGTTTGATTTATGGGATCTTACATCACTTATTAACTCTTTCACTTGAACTAGTAGGGTTTGCATTACTTATTTATGGGATCTTACATCACTTATTATGAGAACAATATATTTAATTAAGAGGTAATTTTTCAAAATTTAGAAGCCAATTGTAAACTCCACTATGTTCCTTTCCACCTTGTCAAACATCGATAATCTGATACACCATATGTTCTCTAGCTTTTACTTTTTTGACTGAACAATGTTCCTTTTTTAGGAAGTCATTTTCTGTCTTTGATTTCTCTAGAGAATTACTGTCATACTACTAAATCACATTTAGTGCATGGATAATACAAACACTCAATTAGGTAGTGAGACTTCTCATTTCATTCCCCATTCTATTTTTCTATCACATATCAGATATGTTTTTCTCTCTCTGATAGGTTTTCTGCAGAACATGCATTTGAAAATCCCAATGATGAGAATGCCTTAAACTTAATGAATGTGTGTGCTGTTTCAATGCTAGAATAATTTCCAGAAATTGTGTTTGCTTATGGTGTCAGTCATGAATACAGATACTAATCAGTTTATTGTATTCCCAATTGTGTTTTATAGCTGACATATGATGTTCCCCCAAGTTGGAATAAGGGATGTTTGAATTCAGCAAGTAATAAGTGGCGTCAGTTTAAATCCCATCTCACTCAGACATTCATTTCGAACAAGCTTGACAAACCCGAAGAGTTGGATGAACAACCTAGTGGCTATGTTCTTGCAAGAGATGATTGGATTTCTTTTGTCATGACTTGCATGTCTGACGACTTTATTGTAAGTTTAGTCTTTTGTTCTTTCAAAATAAGTAGATATTAAGGTAAATGATGAATTAGTAAATTTGATATGTGGAATGTTTCACTTGACTAGAAACTAAGTGATCAACAGAAGGAGAAAATAAAGAAGAACATATACCCCTATCGCCTTGCTCGTAAAGGATATGCACGATATGCTGAAGAAATAGTAATTATATTTCAAAATTTCTCATTATATAGGACTTATTTTTCTTATTGGCATTGTAAAATTTGTATAACAGTTTTTTTTAGCATTTAATAATCATTCATGTTTAACATATATCATTCAATTATTCTTGTTCTTAGGCAAATGAATTATGTGACGATGATGAAATCAATAGAGCTATTATTTGGAAGAAAGGAAGGGTTAATAAAGAAGGGAAATTTGATGGCCAAGAGTTGAAAAAAACAATAGACAAGATTGTGAGAAGCAATGAGTAAAAATCAATTATTGTATTTCAATGAAACCTTTTAAAGTAATTTTTTTATTTGGATGACAGGATGATTATATACAACAGAAGCGTGAGCGTACACTCGAAATTAATGGGACAAAAGAAGATATTCTTACCAAAGCACTCAATTCAAGAGAACATGGTGGACGTGTGAGGGTTGTTGGAGGTCATATCACTCCAACATTATTCTTTAATGTTAGTAGATGGAAGACTGACGATCTTAATAGAGAGATAATGATTGAGCAAAAGAGAGAGTTGGTGGAGGCTAGAAAATTAATTCAAGAACAAGATACACGCATTCAAAAACTTGAAGCAATTGTCTACAAAAAGGGTGCATGGAGCAGTGATATTGATGACAAAGGCAGTTGCTCGGTAAAGTTACCTCAACAAAATGACAATAAATTGAAAACCGATAAGACTTTCCCCAGTTATGAAGAGTTCAATGATGTCGAAATGCAAGTTGTGGATAAAGAAGTTGCTTTACAGGTATATAAGTTGTGGTTATATTTATTATTAAAATAAAGAGTTAGTATAATTCAATGACACAACTATTTATCTTTTAGGGTAAATCAGTTATTTTGACATTGGATTCTAGCACAGACATTGTTGCATATGGAACAGTTGTTGAGGTCAATGGAGTTCATCACTTTCTCCATGGTGTTCCGTTACCCAAGAATTGTATGTGTGTATCCATCGATGAAGCAATGCAAAAATCAGCACGTTTGCCAGTTCCGATTCCCAATGAATGTGAAACTATTGGTGAGGCTGTTGGAACCCATGTGGCTTGGCCAAAACACCTGCTAATGCTATGACACGAGGTGCATCTAAGATAATATTTCAAAGGAAATATCTGTGAAATTATTTAGTATTGCACCTATCTAAAAAGTTTACAATTACAATTATTAGAAGCATCAAATGAAGAAAACGGCTCATGTAGAAAATAACCAGACTTTGTCATCAAGTGTGCCAAGATCGTTGCGCATGTTGTATTGTTATTGTAAGCGTGCTATTGAGAATGGAAGGAAATTGTCAATTTTTTTAGATCATGAGGTATTTCAAGATGATTATGAACTGAACTTGCATCTTGAGGACATTAGTTCTTTGTATCACTTGGAGCCAATTTCGGGAAATTGTGTGGTTGTTTACATATGGTAAGTCTTCGAATTACCTTAAACTTTGTTTGTTCTTTTATTAATTTAGTATATAAGAAGCACATACTTTATTAGTTCAGTATTTAATATCTAATGTGGTTCTGATTTTTTTTTTTATTTCAAATGGCAGACATCTTTATAAAAAGTTGGTAAAAGAAAATAAGATTGATAAATTCAGATTTGTAAATCCACACAGCATCCCAAACTTTCAAAAAACCACACAAGACAAAATAGGTAAAACTGAACGGTTGAACCAGAGGGCGAGTTTTTTAGCAGATAGGACGAGTGGTGCATCAATTAATCAATTAGTTTTGGTGCCAAGTTGCAATGGGTAATTAATATCTTTAATATCATTTTCAATTGACTATTTTAATGAATTGTATGCACTAATTTTGTGTTTGTCTGTAGTTTCCATTGGAATTTCACTGTCATTAAACCTCATAAGGAGATTGTTTACTTGTTGGATTCTTTAAGTCATCACATTCGTGATGAAGATTGGAAATATGTTGTCGAAATGTGAGTTTATATATGCTTTTTATTATGTATTTAATTTAGTCATAAAACACTTATATATCAACTATGTTGAATGTATATATGAAGGGCGTTAAGATTGTTTAATTCGAACAAAGGAAGGAAAGGAAGAAAGCATGTACAATGGGAAGTAATCAAGGTATGGGTACTTCTATTTCAATCAAATATTTTAATGTGTATATTTATCATTAACAATATGAATTGCCTTTAACGTAGGCTCCTAGGCAGCCAGATGCGAAACAATGTGGTTATTATGTGATGAGATTTATGAGATAAATTACTGAAGAAATTACAATGATCGAGGGGGATACACTACCATCGATAGTAATATTATCTTTATCATCTGAAATAATTAGAAGTTATTTAGTTATTATTTTTTTTCCAATTAATTATATTTTGTTCTTTAAGATCATATAATTTATATGTGTTCACAGTTCACAAAAGCGGAGTACTCTCAATAAGAAATTGATGAAGTGCGCTCTGAGATAGCCGAATGCATACAAGATCATATTTATGAATAGGTATATACATGAGTTCATCTTATTGCATTTGAAAATGATAATATTTAGTTAAATTGAAACAAATTGCCAATGTTTCAACATAGGAAACCAACGTCTATTTTTTAGGATCTACCATATGAAAATACTATATGAGAAGTTTAATTTAGAGTATATCACAATGAAGAAAATAACAAATCTTGTTAGCCAGTTTTTGTTATATACTTTGCAAACTCTAAAGCTCTATATAACGGGAGACTAGCTAGACTTGTTGTTGTTGAATTGGATTAAAATCATGTGATTTTTATTTTCACAGGAAGTATAAGGGTGTTTAGAAGATGCACAAGTAGAGAAGATTTGCTCCGACAAAACAAGATATTTTGGACTTCATATATATGTGTGATATATTGTTATGGGTACTATTTAGTTTTGTAAACTTTGGTGATGTTTGGATGTTGATGTTTGTAAACTAGTGCAATTCATTTCTTGAATTAACAACTTCCCCGGTTGTAATCAAGTAAAAATTCCTATGCCTCTACCTTTTAGTTCTTTATTTAATCTTATGCAAGTGTTATTTTAAAAGTCCGAGAAGGGTTGTTTTATTTTTAATTTTTTATACGGCTATTCAATCCCCCTTCTAGCCGGCCAACGCGGTCCAACAAGTGGTATCAGAGCTAGGACGCTTCAGGAGGACTAACCGCCGAACGAAGCAACAAGATGACCGGAACTAACATCTACCTACCAACGTTCGAGGGGGAGTTCGCTTTTTGGAAACGGCGAATGGAGGTTTATTTTAAAACCGATTTAATATGTTACTAACAATGAAATATGATTTTGAAGTGCCCAAAAGCAAAGAAGGAGAAGAACTTGAGGAGTATCAATGGACAGACGAGCAACGTAATGATGTTATGGCAAAGGGTAAGGCTGAGTTCAGTCTTTTGAGCGTACTACCTACCCAGGATCTCGACAGAGTCCGAAAATACAAAAGTACAAAAGAACTTTGGGAAAAGTTCTTGAAGCTCTACGAAGAACCATTAGAAGTCGAATTCTACTCCTGATGGACACCAAGCTGTTGTCAGAAGAGTCTGAGTCCAAGGAAATTGCCAGGATAGCCCTAACAACCGAATTCCATCCTGAGGACATAGAAAGCTCATCTCACATGAGCATCAATGAAGGGGGAGAGTCTTCGGAAGAAAACAACTCAACAGGGGGAGAATCAACAACCGACAAGGTAAGTCAGGTATGGTCTCTACCTCCTGACCAATTGATTAATTCACTCAAAACTTTGTTTAAAGATTTTTGTGAATTAGAAATTATATTGTCGAAAGATTTTTACAAATTAGAAATCATACTTTTGAAAGATTTTTGTGAATTAAAACCTAAAATGCTATTAACAAAGAATAGTGAGTTAAAAGAAACTCAAGCAACAGTTTGTCGATTAAAGGATTTTGACAAGATAAAAATATAAAATGACATGTTAGAGGAACAAATACAGAGTTTAAAATTTTCTGTATGTTCAAAATTCTCTGCTTTAAATTTGAGAAATTATAATAGACCAAAATAGAAATTTAAATATCACAATGAAAAGAATTGGCAATAACTTAAAATTTTCTTATTCTCAAGAGTATGCTAGAATTATTCTTTTCATATTTTTTTTTACTAAAAAAAATCCATTTAAGTTTATACAATTACTTTAAAGGCTTATCTCTATACAATTTGGTTAAATCTTGAAAATATATTTTCTTCTGTCAAAATACATGTTCTATTTTTTCAAAAAATATTTCAAGATTTCAAAAATTGACTTAAGGCTTTCACTATCATTTTTAACTTGTGTTTAAGATTAACAATTTTTTAAAGTCATTTTAACTTGATAAATTCAGAGTTTAGTTTAAATTCTCTTATTTGTTTTGAAATGTGCCCTTAGACGTTGTAAGGAACCCCATTTTTTATGTGATCAAAGGGAGAGAATGTAATATTAAGTCTAGGGGGAGGTAGTTTTTAATTTTTTTTTTTTATTTTTTGCATTTTCTTGCAAAATTTATTACCTTTAATTTATGTTGGTTAACCCTAGCTTAACTTGGGTTGCTCACATCAAAAAGGAGGAGAATGTTGGAACCTCAGAGTTGTTTTGATGTGATCAAACAAGTTAAGTTAGGTCCTGTGGTGTTTTAACCTTGTGTCTAAGTATGCAGGAACTTAAGAGCATAGGAAGTTGAGCGGAAGACGTAGCTAGCGAGAAGGACTGCACGAGAGAGAGTCGACGGGCTCGGTGCGTCTAAGGGATGAGGTGCCACGGAAGAGTACACCGACGGACGAGAAGGAAGCGTGTGGTGTTTCCGAGGGACGAGAAGCCGGAGTGGAAGATTGCTCGGGGAGTAAGAGACGCAGCTAGCGAGAAGGTCGGCACGGGAGAGAGCCGACGGGCTCGATGCGTCCGAGGGACAAAGATCTGCGGATGAGTGCGCTGGCAGACGAGAAGGAAGCACGCGACGATTTCGAGGGACGAGAAGCCGAAGCGGAAGCCTGCTCGAGAAGGCCAGAAGTTGGGTTTGGGTGAGCCCTATTCCGGATAGCCGAGATCACCCAAGCAAGCAGAGCCGGAGCGGAAGACCCGGACCGAGGCGAGCTGAACCGGAGCAGAGGGCCCGGAACCCTTCCGAGCGGCCGGACCTAGATTTTATCCAGATCGCGGTCAAACGCGATATATGTGAAAGGGATAAAGTTTTATCCCCTTCTAGGCGCCTGAAACGCTTCTAGGTGCTCCGACCAAGGCTATAAATATAGCCTTGGTCCAAGAAGCTAAACAGAACAAGTAATTGCAAATTCTACACTTGTGCGCTTTTCTTGTCTAGTTTAGCTTCTCATTTCTTGTATGTCATTATTGTAAGAGGCTTCTTTGCCTGAATGAGATACTAGTGCGATTCATTCCTTGGATTAACAACCTCCCCGGTTATAACCAAGTAAAAATTCCTGTGCCTCTACCTTTTAGTTCTTTATTTAATCTTATGCAAGTATTATTTTAAATGTCCGAGAAGGGTTGTTTTGTTTTTAATTTTTTATAGGGCTATTCAACCCCCCCTTCTAGCAGGCCAACACAGTCCAACAGTATGTAGCAGATTTTTTTGGAGGGTTGTTTGAGATCGTGGGCAACATATTTCGAGGGGTGTTCGAGGGTAGTATGTAGCAGATTTTTGGATGGTTGTTGGGAAGAGTGAACAACAGGTTTGACGAATAGTTGGTCACATTTTTGTCCGAGGAAGATAGGTGTCGTGGCATTGCCATGAGTAATTGCAACACAATAAAATAAATGAGTACTGTAAATGATTGTTTAGCTTCATGTAGTTTAATGATATGCATGTTTATTGAATTTTATGTAAATTAATGATATGAATGTTTATTAGACTCTTTTGCAGAATAATGATATGCATGTTTAGTGGGCTTTACGTAAATTGATGTTATACATGTTTATTAGACTTTTGTAGATTAATGATAAGCATGTTTATTGGACTTTACATAAATTAATGTTATACATATTTATTAGACTTTTGTAGATTAATGATAAGCATGTGGTATGGGGCTTTACGCAGATTAATGTTATATATGTTTATTAGACTTTTTGTAGATTAATGATGTGTATGTTTATTTAGTGTTGCAAAGTTTAATGATATGTATGTTTATTAGACAATTTACATAGTCTAATAGGATGTGCTAGAATAGTTATGATGCTTGATTACCTTAATGGAAAGGATATGAATATATAAAAATAATAATGAGAAGGATTAAAGGAAATTCTGCGAGGGCCAAGGCCTCAGAGGGACCCCGTTTACGGGACAAGGCCCTAGAGAGACCCTAAGATCATATTTCCATATTTAGTAACGACCCAGTGATGAGAGCTGCTGACGTCCCGCCACCTGGTACCATGGTTAAATAGATTGATCAATCGAACAAAGGATAAAGAATGTCTAATGTATCTCCACCTAAGAATGATATACAATAAATGCTAAAGGAAAATGCTCCATAATGTAATTATTGAAGGATACTCAAAATAATGTTGTGTGATACTCGTAGTTTAATGTTCTATGGAAAAAAAAATGCTTACATGTCTGCTTACTTGTATGCTTGACAACAAGTTCCATGTAAAGGCAGATTTAATGATGCATGCGACTAGTTAAGACTAGTTAAGGAAATTTGCTGCTATGGTTTGGAGGTGCTCACTAGGTTTGGTTTGTCGCAAGTGTAGAAACGGACGACGTTAGAGGTTTGGACCTTTGACCAGATTGAGCTGGACAGTACACTTCCGAGGACCTTCCGATTCTGCATAAAGAATAAATAAACAACATTTATGATTTAGAGAGAATGAAGTAATTTTCAATTTAGATCCTCAACATGTATGACTGGTTTATTAATTACAATCAATTTTCTTATTTATTGAAAAATTATATGATGCATAAAAAAAAAACTTACCGTCATTGTCCTTCATTTGAGGAAGAATTATTAAATTACAATAGTTCAGATAAAATCATATATTAAAGATTATAAACTTATAAGGAAAATATATTTTTATTGGTATAAATTTTTTTTAAGTAAAATCTAAAATTAAAATCATAAAAATTTAAGATTGAAGTGAACAATATTACGGAGATCTAATTCTTATTCGTCAATAAAAAAAAGTCAAATAATATGGGCATCAAAAGCAGACTTATGCATCATACATGAGTTATAATACATATATTTTTAATTTTACACAATTAAATTTTAAATATAAATAAATAACAATCAGAACGACCCATCTTTCACTTATTATTTTAAAAAAATAAGTAATTCTTTTTTTAATGTATTTTTGATATGGGAAATTAAATTGACCAATAGAATTCCATACGTCTCCGCAAGCTCTGGAAAGTTCTCGTCCATATCAGTTTGCTCCTTATTTGAATTCTAAGTAAGCGTTAGTGTGCCATCACCTACTTACCCATTTTTTTTTTTTTATAATTCAAATATGCCGTGCTTACTATCCTACTAATCCCGATGGCAACAACTTAACTAAGTGGCGGCAAAAGGTGCGACCCTCTCCCGAGTTTAAAATAAAATTAAAACGAAAAAATATCATGACTTAAAATGTTAAATATTTATTTTTTTAAAAAATATATATAATAATAATAAATGAATAAATTAAATTGTAGAAGTAAGGATGCTAAATTAAAATTGGATCGGTCCAAACTAAGTCCAACGGATAAGCGCAGAGAGAAAAAATTATATTAATTCAAATCAAGATTAATTTGGAGTTGATTTAGTCAAATTATGATCAAACCAAATTTAAAATTAAACTAGTTCGGTCTAAAATGAATTATAATATTTTTAAAAATCTTCTCGTTTTTTCTGGATGGTCTAGTGGCTAGCACATGAGGTGTTGCATCATGAGGTTTGGGGTTTGAATTTCGACATAGTCGAGGTAAATACCTTATGTGCTAGTTTCTATTTACAAGGCTAGTAGTTGTCCGTGATTTACCTCTTCTGTGATGGTCCTGGGACGGATTTGCGAGGGCGCTGGAGGTAACTTTTTTTTTTTTTGCCACCATATCGTAGCTCTCACAGTATTGTATACTTTTCCTTTACCTATCCCTCTCTTTTATTTTTTCTTCATCTTCTTCTCATTCCCTTCTTTAATGGCCGTAAACAGGTATTTTTTTTCCTCTCTTCTTCTCAAGTACGAGAGTATTTTTTTCTTCTCCTTTTTCTTCTCCAACGAGCAAGAAATATAGCATCAGCTGCTGCTCTCTTCCAGCAACAATAGCAGCCCTCAGCTCTTCCATCTTCTTCCTCTTCTCGTATTTTTTGAGGATTTTGTTGGCATCGTAAGAATAGTCTTGTATTACCTTGCTTTCTTTGTGTCATTGCTGATCTCATCGAAACTAGTCGAGGTTACTAACGAAGAAGATAAATCTCCCCTCTTTTACTTCTTCCTCCCTATCTTCTCTTCCCTATTCTTTTCAAAAGCAACAATTTTCCTTTTATCTTTTTCATCAAACAATCCTTTATAGGTAGTTTTTTTTTTCTCTTTGTCCAACCACAACAGCAACAAGAGGAGTAAATTTATCCTTTTTTTCTTTCATATTTCATTAATTGAAGGAGAATTATAAAGTATAGATTTTATTTTATTAGGTTGCTAGTTAGGATGATTAGATCATAATGAAAGTCTCATATATAGTAATACCAAATATTATGTGGAACTAAGATCACAAATAATTCTACGACTTTGAGCTCTAAATAAGCTATGAATTTTTGTTAATAATTGATTAACATAGGAATGCCTGATTGATGAGCTCGTTACACGTACTTTTCAATTTATTCTGATAATTGATGAAAAAACTTTTATAAAATTAAATCGATCATCTAGGATTAATTGAGTAAGCTGAATAATTAATGCCAACTAAAAAAAATAAAAAATAATAATAATAAAATTTACATGATCTTATCTAAAGAGACCAATTAGACGAAGATCACGTCAAGAAGCGTACACTAATTAAATTATTGGTGGCTTCTCATTTGCACGTGTTCTTTTGTTTTTCAGCTTATGCAATGTACTTTGATTTCATAGTTGCATGATTAAAAAGTCAAGACCACTTAAATTATTGGGCTCTTGCTGCTTCTCTTTCTATATATTTATCTAGATCTCTTTCTCACGATCAATGAATTACAACAGCAGCTAATTTAGCTTCTCAAATTCTATCTCTTTTACTCTTACAAGAACGAGAATAATCATATACACGCCATGGCGAACGATGGAACTGCTCCGGCCACCTCCATCTCAAACCCTCCGCCATGCCTCGGCAAGAGGATCACCATCCTTTGCATCGACGGCGGCGGGATTCGCGGGCTGATCCCCGCGACGATCATCGACTTCCTTGAATCAGAACTGCAGGTACGCATATATATATATATGCAGTCATAAATATCCGATCGACGTACCGAGAGATTCAAGTTAATTATATTACTTCTCGGTGTTGCAGAAACTCGACGGGCCTGATGCGAGAATAGCTGACTACTTCGACGTGATCTCCGGCACGAGCACCGGTGGCCTTGTCGCCACCATGCTCGCCGCTCCCGGAGAGAATAACAAACCACTGTTCGCCGCCAAGGACATTGTTCAGTTCTATTTGGATCATAGTCCTAAGATTTTCCCACAGCCCAGGTTAGAATTATGAATAATTCTTTATATATAAGATAAATTTTTGGATAAGGACGAAGGATCAAAATTAATTTATGAACTTTGCTATTTATTTATTTCAGGTCTGGGTTTTTGCGTCCAGCACTGAACTTGCTGGATGCTTTCACTGGACCAAGATACGATGGGAAGTACCTTCACTCCAAGATTAAAGAACTCTTAGGCGACACAAAATTAAGTCAAACTTTGACCAACATCGTCATCCCTACTTTTGACATCAAAATTTCTCAACCCATCATCTTCTCCACTTATGAGGTAATTAAGAATGAAGATTTTGTAGGTATATAAATGGTGATCCATATTAATTAATGTTTTTTTTCACAGACGGAGGAGAATCCGTTGAAGAACGCTCTTCTGTCGGACATCTGCATCAGCACCTCCGCCGCCCCCACATACCTCCCGGGGCATTACTTTGAAACCCATGACGATCAAGGAACGACGAAGAGGTTCAACCTCATCGACGGCGGCGTGGCGGCAAATAACCCAGTAAATTCACACACACACGCAACTCTAAATGGATATTCTGCTCGTAATTAATCTAGGAGCTAGCTAGTTCTTATATGTGACGTTGATCATGAACAGACGTTATCCGCCATGAGCCAAGTGACGAAGCAGATTCTGAAATCGAACGCGGATTTCGAGTCGTACGAACCGGTCGACTACAGTCGGTTTCTGGTGATCTCGATCGGGACCGGAGCACCTAAACAGGAGGAGAATTATAGCGCACAGATGAGCGCTCGATGGGGCTTGCTCGGGTGGTTGTACAACGGAGGAAATACTCCCATCATCGACATTTTCTCCCAGGCGAGCTCCGACATGGTGGATATCTATGCAGCAGTTGTGTTTCAGGCACTGGACAGTGAAGGCCGTTACCTTCGCATACAGGTACGTATTTAACAAATTATAATTAATCATCATAAAATCGTACCAAATTCATCGATTCTAATTGAAACAAACAAACAAAATGATAGGACGATACTTTGACTGGCGATGCGACTTCTGTGGATAAGTCGACGGAGAAGAACTTGAAGAATTTGGTGGAGATCGGGAAGAAACTGCTGGAGAAGCCGGTGTCGAGGGTGAACCTGGAGACAGGACTTTCGGAGCCGGTGGTGGATGGGAAGGGAGGAACCACATCGAACGGAGATCGACTCGTCAACTTCGCCAAGAAGTTGTCTGATGAAAGGAAGCGTCGGCAGGAGAGTTTGGCTTCCGTAGCGTGAGAGTTGTGGATCCTGTCGATCTCGTAGAACAATCAATAATTAATGTTGTTGGGATTGCACCGATTTAGCAAACTTGTAAGCGTAATCAATTTGTTTAATCTATTCAATGGAAGCACGTGATTATTCTGTAGGACAACTCTGTAGTATATTGCCTCGCTGCAAAGCGTAATGGCTGTGCTGTGACGGAATTACGTAGCTCTCACGTCGGCAAAAATTGCGGTCAAAATGAGGTGGAGGTTGATTTGACCTATGGATCAGGGTTATACTCATCTAGTTGAATTGGCTCAATACATTCATCTCAGAGTTTTAAAATTTAATCAAGTATAAATTTCGACACCAACCTAGTCTCAACTATCAATTTTACTTATGTCTTGATGTCAGTCACTGACACCCCGGTCCTCCGGCTAAGATCCTACCATCACTTATATTTCGGCCTCAATCAACATTCCCTTCAACTCAATCCCAGATCTTGACATCACCTATGTCCTGATCTCAGTCGACGACATCCCTTTCGGCTCGGTCCAAATCCTAACATCACCTATGTATCAACCTTAGTCATCGACATCCCCTTCGGCTTAGTCCCAGATCGCCAATAGTCTACTATAAGGCCACTAAAAATTGATGCTATTTTATAAAAAAAGTGATGATATTTTATCATCCATTCTTATATCGGACCTCCTCTCTGCAAGCCCTGGACAAGGGCGTTTCTCTTAAGAAAAGTGAACAATGACTGCGAATATTCTATGCCACGAGGCACAAATGAATGGAGAGATGGTTATAAGATTGTTAGATCTAGTTCTCTAGATGCTCTCCTACAAATACATGATGCTTGACGAATAGAGAGGCAAATAACTATAAGTACCTTGGATGAGTTTTGATGTGATCAACCGGATTAAGTTAGGTTTTGCATTTTTGATGCTTTGTGTCTAAGTATGCATGAACTTAGGAACATAAGAAGTCAAGTGAAAGATGCAGCTAGCGAGAAGGATGACATGAAAAGTGAGTCGACAGATTCGGTCTATTTGAGGGACGAGGTGCTGTGGAAGAGTACACTGATGGACGAGAAGGATGCATGTGGTGCTTTCGTGGAATGAGAAGTTGGAGTGGAAGACTACTCGAAAAGAAGGCTGGAGTTGTGCTTAGGTAAGCTCAACTCTAGATGGCCGGAAAATCACCCAAGCGACGGGAGTAGAAGTCGGAGAAGTCAACACGAAGTTGACTTGTCCTGGCACCCCGACCAATCTGGGTGCCCAAACCCTAGTACCGAACATGCGCCTCTTTGACTGTTGCGATGAAGATAACTCTTGGAGTCCACGTCAGCAACACTCCAGGTGCCCAGGCGAGGATAAAAAGTTATCATCGAGTCGTTGAAGAGCTATTTTGAAGTAGATAACGCGCCATAGTGGAGGCGCCTGGAATTCACCATATCATCAATGACTATATTTTGACCAGGGAGCTATAAATAGAGTCATGGTCCCTTTCATTCAGGACAACACTTTCTGTACTTTATTTTTCATATTTACAATTCGTGTTTTCTAACGCTGTATGTGGCTTTTCTGTCTCCGACTTTGCTCTAAGAAGGAGACTTTACTAGTGCTTACATTGCCTTAGATTAGTAATCTTCCCGGTTGCAAACCAAGCAAATCTTGGTAGCCTTATATTTATTTATATGCATTTTTTTATTTATTAAATATTTGTCTAACTCAAGTTGAAAGAACGAGAAGGGTATAATCATAACTTTAGGGAAATTCACCCCCTCTCTTGCTAGCCGCATCAGGACTAACAATTGGTATTAGAGCCCAACCGCCTTAGAGGACTAATCACCGACTGAAGTAACAAGACGATGGCTAGTTCAAGTATTCATCCACCAAAGTTGAGATTTTGTGCAATGGAAGCGCTGAATGGAGGTATTTTTTAAAACATATTTTAAAACTCTGTTAATAATTAAATATTCTTTTGTAGTACCCAAAGATCAATATGGAGTAGAAAAGGAAGAGTATCTTTGGAACAAAAAGGAGTAGGCTGACATTCATAGCCAACGACAAAGCGGAATTCCATCTGCTTACTGTACTACCACCCTAAGAAGTCAACCGGATCAGAACCTACGACTCAGCAAAAGAACTTTGGGAGAAGTTCCTGAAGCTGCATGAAAGTACCTTGGAAGCTAAGTTAGCGAGACGGGATATCCTCCGAAATTAGTTAACAAACCTCTGGATAAACAAGGGAGAGAAGGTGGTTCAACTCCATGTAAAAATCAAGAAATTGATCACCCAACTCAACAACCTTAGAGAATTGGTAATGAATTGGGACTCAATCCGGTACTTGTTCAACGCCTTTCCGAGAATACAAGAGTGGTTAACCTTAATAGATGCATACTACATCTCTAAGGACTTGGAGGTATGTATTCTAGAATAACTATTCCCGACTTTCAAATTACACAAGTTTAGATGGACAGGAGTTACAAAAAAAGGAAGATAAACCATAACTTAGCACTACAAGCTATAAAGGACGAACCAGACTCAGAATCATCCCTCAATAAAGACGAAGAAGCATTCATGGTATGAAAAATTTCAAAGTTCTTTAAAACTAACAAATTCAGCAAGTCTCAAGTCAAAAAGCTAATAAGGGGAAGAAGAAAGGTTCGGAAGATTACCCTTTTGATTCCACTACTCCTTCCTCAGGGATACTCATGATGCTTTAGGACAAGGATATAACTTTTCAATCATATATCTTGTCGCTTTTTGTTCATGCTTTTATATTTTTATGTCATGCTTTCGATAAAACTAGATCTTAATGAAATAGAATTGTTTTCTTTGTATGAATTCGTTTTATTCCTAGAATTTATGTGGTTAAGAGAAACAAATTCCTTTCACTTGACAATTTATTGGCAAAGTGGACAAGTCGATCTCCGTTTGATGTGGTTCCTCCCTTCCCATCCACCACTAGCTCTGATAGGCCTGTTTCCAGGTTCACCCTTGACACTAGCTTCTCCAGCAGTTTCTTCCCGGTCACCACCAAATTTTGCAAGTTCTTCTCCGTGCGTGGACTTATCCACCAAAGTCACATCTCCAGTCAAAGTATCGTCCTATATATCATTTAGTCTATTTATCTATTTTATTCAATTAAAATCGATGAATTTGGTACGATTTTATGATGATGATTAATTATTCTGTTAAATACCTGCATGCGAAAGTAACGACCTTCACTGTCTTTTGCCTTAAAATAAGGTATGTATGAGTTATATATATATATATATATATATATATATATATATATATATAAATATATAAAAGAGCTCGATAATAGAATAAAAAAATTTCTAGTTCTTTAATTATATGTTTCTGTATATGATTCGAGAGGAAAAAAATTCTTTAAAATGGGCATATGAAACATAAAAGCAAAAAGAAAATGATGACTAGTTGAGGTTGAATTTAAACAAAGTAAAATAGCCCAGGTGGAAAAATCTTGTAGAATAGATTTTATCACTTTTATATTGAAAAATGAGCCCCAAAGTTATTTAGAAGAAGTAATCTCTCCTGACGGGCCTCACTTGCATCTGAGATAGATTCTATTTTGTAAAATTACATTTGAGAACTTGTGGATCTTCCTTAGGAGAGTAAATCGCTAGGTTGCAAGTAGATCTTCAATAAGAAAATGAAATCAGATGACACAATTGATAAATACAAGGTTAAGTTGGTAATTAAAGACTATCGACAATGAGAAGACCCTGAGTACTTTGATACATATTCTTCAGTATCAAGAATAACTTCCATTAGAGTATTATTGACTATCGCCACTCTATGAAATCGCGAAATACATCAGATAGATGTAAAAATTGTTAGTATAATTTGCACTAATTATCTAACTCAGGTTTTGATGAATGACAAGTTGATTAAAGTTAGAATGTTTGTAGTCTAATTGTTTTACTAAGTATGCAAGAGTTGATGTGTTTGAAGGACCTAACACCAGGCTGAAATCCAGATAGGTCCATGGGGCCCAATATCTGGTGGGAAATCCGGTTTGGTCTGCGAGATCTAATAATTAACCGAAGTCCAGTTGGGTCCGCGAGACCTAACAACTGGCGGGAAGACCTAGTGGGTCAAAGTTAAGTCAAATGATCGTTGTTAGTAAGTGGAAGTAAGCAACTAGAGGAGAGATCCAGTGAGGACGTGTTCCCAGTTGAGGGAACTGTAGGCGTCAGTCCAACTTAGGTCCATTTCGAAAACCTAAGTTGAGACCTTGACTAGATCTTGGTCTCGGAGAGACATGATCTAATTACTACTTTTATCTTATTAATGTTGTGCTAGTTCTATTTTGTAGGATAACTATTTTTTTTATTTGCATGGAATATTTTTTTTTTTACAGGAAAGAGATGTTGGTTGCTACTCGGAAAACCTAATGGTTCCACTGTACAAAAATTTTGTACAAAGGTCTGAACCTTTTCCTAGCTACCATGTGTTCTTTTAAATTAAACTTGGATCGCCTGCGGAACTTAACACGTTTGATCCAAAGTTTAATCTATTTGTTCTTTTAGGTTTTGACTTGGATCTCCTGCGGAACTTAACACGTTCGATCCAAATAACCTAAGTTATTAATTCCATTAAATATTAATTTTCATAATTGGTTCCCAGTACTGACGTGGCGAGGCACATGACCTTCTTGGATATGAGAGCAACCACCACCGACTAGACAAAACCTTTTAAGGAAAGCTAATATTTAATTTCCTAAAATAACTTTAGCTTAACCGAAAGGAACAATCAAATCACAAGGAAAAGAAAAAAAAAAGAACACAACATCGAAAACAAATTCGAAATACTAAAATCGTATGCCTCTTGTATTTGGTATTTTTACAAAAAAAACAAAACTAGTATGATGCGGAAACAACTACTAGTTTTACCTTTCATTGAAGAAAATGACCTCTTGATCTTCTACCGTATTCCTCTTCTAATCTCGGACATTGTGTGGGCAATGATCTTCCGAGACGAGAACCACCTAGCACCTTCTTCTTCTTCCTTCAAGTTTCGGCCAAGCAAAAACTTCCAAAGGATGAAGAACTTTTTCCACCAACCAAGCTCCAAGGGATGCAAGCTTTCTCTCCTTCTTCTCCAAGCTAGAATCCGGCCACCAATTAAAACTCCAAGAGCATGAAGAGGTTCGGCCACAAGATGGAGAAGAAAGAAAGAGAAGGGACCGGCCACACCCAAGGAGAAAAAGAGAGGAGAAAATAATAGAGTCGTTAGCCATGAAGGCACCTCTACCTCCTCTTTTATAATCCTTGGTTTTGGCAAATAAGGAAATTTAAATAAAAACTTCCTTAATTCTTTTGCCATGAAAAGGAAAAATTTTAATTAATTAAAATCAAAATTCTTTTCTCAATTTCAATGGCCGGCCACATTAATATTTCCAAGCAAATAAAATTTTAAACACAAATTAAAACTTCCTTATTTGCTTCCGGAAATTTATAAAAATTTCTCAAATAATTTTTCCCTTCATGGTGGTTAATAAAAAGGAAATTTTATAAATTAAAATCTTTCTTTTAAACATGTGGATAAAAAGAAAGTTATCTTTAAAAATTAAAATCTCTTTCAATCTACAAATAAGGAAAGATATCAAATCTTTTCTTAATCTTTTGTAGAAACTTATAAAAGAGAATATTTAATTTTTAAACTCTCTTTTAAATCATGAACATGTTTAAAAAGGAAAGTTTTCTTAAAATTTAAAATCCACCTTTTAATCAACAAATAAGGAAAGATTTCAAATTTTTAAACTCTCTTTTAAACATGTGGATGATTTACAAATAAGGAAAGTTTTTACTAAAAATTAAAACCATCCTTTTAATCTACAAATAAGGAAAGAGATTAATCTCTTCTCTTAATATTTTGTAGAAAGCTATAAAAGGAAATTTTAATTTTTAAACTCTCTTTTAAATCATGATATCCACATAAGAAATAATTTTAATAAAAAACCCTTTTAATATTCTAGTGGTCGGCCACCTAAGCTTGGGACCCAAGCTTTGGCCGGCCACCAACTTGGCTCAACCATTTGGTCTTGGCCGGCCCTAGCTTGGGTTCCAAGCTAGCTTGGCCGACCCCATTGGATGGGTAAGAAGGTGGGTATGTGGTGGGTATAAATCTCTATATACAAGAGGCTACGATAGGAACCGAGAGGAGGAATTGGTTTTGGTCTCCCGATGAAATTAAGCATCCCGTGTTCGCCCCGAACACACAACTTAATTTCATCAATAATAATTCATTCAACTAAAGAACTATTATTGAACTACCGCACCAATCCCAAATTACATTTTGGGCTCCTTCTTATTATGAGTGTGTTAGTCTCCCTGTGTTTAAGATAACAAATGTCCACTAATTAAGTAAGTTACTGACAACTCACTTAATTAATATCTAGCTCCAAGAGTAGTACCACTCAACTTCATCGTCATGTCGGACTAAGTCCACCTACAGGGTTTAACATGACAATCCTTATGAGCTCCTCTTGGGGACATTTTCAACCTAGATTACTAGGACACAGTTTCCTTCTATAATCAACAACACACACTATAAGTGATATCATTTCCCAACTTATCGGGCTTATTGATTTATCGAACTCAATCTCACCCATTGATAAATTAAAGAAATAAATATCAAATATATGTGCTTGTTATTATATAAGGATTAAGAGCACACACTTCCATAATAACTGAGGTCTTTGTTCCTTTATAAAGTCAGTATAAAAGAAACGACCTCAAATGGTCCTACTCAATACACTCTAAGTGTACTAGTGTAATTATATAGTTAAGATAAACTAATACCTTATTACACTACGACCTTCCTATGGTTTGTTCCTTTCCATCTTGGCCGTGAGCTACTGTTTATAATTTATAAGGTACTGATAACATGATCCTCTGTATGTGACACCACACACCATATTATCTACAATATAAATTAATTGAACAACTACATTTATCATAAATGTAGACATTTGACCAATGTGATTCTTATTTCTAGATAAATGTTTATACCAAAAGCTAGGCTTTTAGTATACATCCTAACAATCTCCCACTTATACTAAAAGACTAAGCTGCTATATCTGCTACCATACATCTGATTCCCAACCCTTCAACATGTCCACCAAAAGCTCTTGCCTTAAGGGCCTTAGTGAAAAGATCATCTGATGCAATCTAGGCAGCAACAACTTCTCCTCGTTTATACGATTTCTCTTATTGGGTGGTACTTGCGCTCTATTGTGTTTACTTGCCTTATAGACTCATGGTTTTTTCGAGTTTGCTACTGCACCACTATTATTACAATAAATTGTAATAATTTTTGGACAAACCAGAAATCATATCTAAGTCTATCTTGAGGTTATTAAGTCATTCAGCTTTTATGACTACCTCAGAGGCTTGCCATATACTCAGCTTCTATGGTGGAGTCAAGAAAAACACCTATGCTTATCACTCTTCCATAGTTATGACTTTACCTCCTAAAGTAAACACAAAACCCCGAGGTTGACTTACTATTGTCCCTATCCGATTGGAAGTCAAAATCCGTGCAACCCACAGGGACCAAATTAACTGCCTTGTAAGCTAGCATATAATCTTTAGTGCCTCTAAGGTACTTCAATACATGCTTTACTGCAGTTCACTGTCCTTGTCCAGGGTTACTTTGATATCTGCTAACTATGCCCTTGGCAAAACAGATTTCTGATCTCGTGCATAGCATACATTAGGCTTCCGACAGCCGAAGCATAAAGAACTGCCTTTATTTCCTTTATCTCCTTTGATGTCTACAAAGACATATCTTTAGATAAAGTTACTCCATGCTAAAAAGGTAAGAAACCTTTCTTGGAGTTTTGCATGCTTAGAATGAGCAAGAATTTTTCCGATGTATGAAGCTTGGGATAAGTAAAATACTTTTTTCTACATTCTCCCAAGTCATTTATATCGAATTGTTTGGACAACCATACCCTTACTTCTGACAACATTTTGATATTGTTTCCAACTACCAAAAATGTTATCTACGTATAGTACAAGAAATACCACCATGATTCCATCACACCTTATGTATACACAAGACTTATCCGGTTACTAAATAAATCCATAGGTCTGGATTACTTTGATAAACCGGATATTCCAAGACCTTGAAGCTTTGCCTCAGTCCATAGACTGATTGAGCTTGCACACAAGATGCTCTTAGCCCTTTGCAATGAACTCTTTTGGTTGCTTTATATGGATGCTTTCTTCAAGACTTCCATTAAGGAATGCTGTCTTGACATCCACTTGCCAAATAGATAAAAGAATCCGGATAGACTTAAGCATGGCTACCAGTGAAAAAGTTTCCTTTTTCATCAAGCCTTGCTTTGAAAGTTTCTACCTTCCTGTCTATCCCTCTTTTCCTATTATAGACCTTTTTACACCCAAAGGCTTTTACACCATTTGGTGGTTCTACAGGCTTCCAGATTTTATTAGAATACATATATTCTAATTCTGTTATTCATTATTCTTTGCCAAGATGCTGCATCTTTATCTTGGAGTGCTTTGTCATATGTCCGGAGATCAGGTTCATGTCTTCCAGGGATCGAGTCCAAAAACTCTCCCAAAACATGAATCTTTTTTAGTTGCCTAACAACCCTCCCACTACGACGAGGCACTTTCTGCAATTGTGTATCATTTGTGATACGTGTTGCAGTTTCCTTGTGGTATCTCATCTTATACAGTTGGTACTAGATTAGACATGTCTTTTATTAAGAACAAATTTACTTATGGGCTTATGGTTCATTATATAATCCTCTAAAAATCAGTCATTGATGCTAACAATGACCTTCTGATTTTTAAGACTATAAACCTACTTTCGTTTCTCTAGGATAACCCATAAATAAGTGAATTTCTATCCAGCTTATCATTGTCTCTCTTCAGCATATGTGCTGGACTACCCGAATCCAAATATGCTTCAAAATAGGCTTACGCCTATTCAGCAATTCTATATGAGTAGAGAGTTCTGACTTTGGAAGGAACTATGTTCACTTTCTTTTCCAGAGTATATCCTTAAAAGGAACTTGGTAATTTTCTGAATAACTCATCATCAATCTAATTATTTCCATAAGAGTCATATACTTTCTTTCCACTACACCATTCTGTTGGGGTGAACCAGGTGCAGTTAGTTGGGAGTGAATCCCTACTTTTGATAAGTAACTCCTAAATTATCCCAAGAGGTACTTGCCACTACGATCTTACCATAGTGTCTTGATACTTTTACTTTGACGTTTCTCCGCATCAGCCTTGTACTCTTTGAACTAATCAAAGTACTTAGTCTTGCGGCACATTAAGTAAATGTATTTGTATCTTGAATAGTTATCTATAAAATAGATGAAATATTCGATACTACCTCTTGCCTGGATAGTCATAGGATCACACAAATCAGAATGAACCAATTCAATATATCTTTGGCTCCATACCCCTTAGACTTAAAAGCTTCTTGATTATTTTTCCTTCCAAGTAAGACTCGCAGGTTGGAAAGATTTCCACTACCAATGAACCCAAAAGTTCATCAGCTACCAATGAATCCTACTCAAGTTAGTATAACCTAGCCTGAGATGTCAAAGATGTAATTGATTCATTTTCGAAGGTTGCTTTCTCTTAAAGTTAGAAGATGTGTTACTAATTTCCATTGGTTGCATCGTGAGAGTTATTGGATTATAATTTGTCAACCAACATACCAGAATAGATAACTTTCCTATTTTTCTTGATAACAACTTTGTTATCAAAAATAGACACAATATCTATTCTAGAATAGTTTAGAAACTAAAATCAGGTTCTTTCTAAACTTAGTATGTAAAGACAATTTCTAATAATCCATATTTTATTCCTATAAGAGAATAAACCTCTCCCACTGCAATAGCTACTACTTTTGCAGTAGTGCCAATGTGGACGGTATTTTTATTTTCATTTAGTTATCAGGTTTCCTGGAACCCTGCAATAAATTGCAAACATGATTAATGGCATCTGTATCTACACTCCAGGTTCTGGTAGATAACACCACTAAACATGTTTCAACTAATGAATTAAATACACCTAAATTGTTCTTAGTTCTAAGAAGACAGTCTACCTTAATGTCCAAGTCCTATTTCCAATCATTACAATTGGAACTACTAAGTCTTTTCTATAGTATAACAACTAGGGGATTGACAAATATTTTAAATCCTAAGAATCTCAAAAATATTTGGTTAAGATCAAAAAAAAAAAAAATCCCTATGAATTTTGTATGCCACGATAGTGTGGACCTATACAAAATCAAAGAGGAGATTTTATCCATTAATTTTATTATCTCATCAACTTTTCTTTATGATGAATAAAATTAATAGTTGATCTATCTTTGATAAAATATTTGGTCAAAACTTTTGAATTTAAAATAACATTGATTCCTCAAACAATATTATTTAAATTCACCAACACCTCAAACACCGTGAATTTTGCATGCCACGATAGTGTGGACGTATACAAAATTAAACATTTGTAAGAGGAGGGGTTTACCCATTAATTATCTTGTCAATAAATCTTTATGACAAATAAAATTACCTCAAATACCGTGAATTTTGTATGCCACGATAGTATGGACGTATACAAAATCAAACATTTGTAAGAGGAGTTTTTAATTTTATTATCCTGTCAACCTATTTATTTGACAAATTAATAGTTGGTTTTCTTCGGTCACACAAATAATAGCAGTGACTCCAATGGGGAGGATACTATTAGACGTGCCTAAGTATTTACCATTACTTGACACTAAGTCCATTAATAAGATTGTACCCCTTCCGATGGGGAAGATCACACGCTCTTAATTAACTTCCTATAGTCATCCAAAATGGAAGTTTAAGCTAGTGATCCGTAAACAAGCTCATCCGATATGGAGGAAGGCACTCAGAGCCAACGCGCAAGCTTGTTGCATCACTTATAAACCAGTAATGGAGACCGTGGAATTTATTTAAAAATAAATCCCTCTCCCACTTAGTTATTTAAAGTGAGGAATTTTGACTATGCTAGCCTACTTAGCATGTATACTAAATAGCACACACAACACAACACAACATAAAAAAGCAATAAATAGAAAAACTAATTTTCAACTATTATGACTTTTTATCTATTGCTGTCCTCCGTGTGTCGCCAACCCTAGCTGCTGCCATCTTTGGCCACTGCCACCGGGTCTAGTTGTCGCATCCATCTTGCTCCTTGTTCCGCTGCGCCTCTGGTCCTCAAAAGGTTCCACGCCTTGCAAGATTCGATCCGCGACATAAATAGAATTTTACATTTTTCGATCCTATATTCCTCAAAGGAATGTACATGTAAACTAGATCGAACATAAAATAAAATTTATATCCATCGATCCTATATTCCATAAAAGGAATGTACATGTAACTAAATAAGAAAAAATAAAATCCTAATAAAACTAAATACAGCTCCTGCTGTATTTTATAATACAATCACGCACAAAGAATAAAATGCCCTTGACATGTCCAAGGGTCTAATCACACACATAATAACTATAAGCCATAATAGTTGGATCCTACATCCACAAAGTTAGCACATCCTACTATTAACCTGCCTAAATTATGTATGACATGTGCATAATTAAACTAATACCAAATACACAGAGGCAAAACCCTAGCTCTGATACTAATTGTTGGTTGCTACTCGGAAAACCTAATGGTTCCACTGTACAAAAATTTTGTACAAAGGTCTGAACCTTTTCCTAGCTACTATGTGTTCTTTTAAATTAAACTTGGATCGCCTGCGGAACTTAACACGTTTGATCCAAAGTTTAATCTATTTGTTCTTTTAGGTTTTGACTTGGATCTCCTGCGGAACTTAACACGTTCGATCCAAATCACCTAAGTTATTAATTCCATTAAATATTAATTTCCATAATTGGTTCCCAGTACTGACGTGGCGAGGCACATGACCTTCTTGGATATGAGAGCAACCACCACCGACTAGACAAAACCTTTTAAGGAAAGCTAATATTTAATTTCCTAAAATAACTTTAGCTTAACCGAAAGGAACAATCAAATCACAAGGAAAAGAAAAAAAAAAAGAACACAACATCGAAAACAAATTCGAAATACTAAAATCGTATGCCTCTTGTATTTGGTATTTTTACAAAAAAAACAAAACTAGTATGATGCGGAAACAACTACTAGTTTTACCTTTCATTGAAGACAATGACCTCTTGATCTTCTACCGTATTCCTCTTCTAATCTCGGACATTGTGTGGGCAATGATCTTCCGAGACGAGAACCACCTAGCACCTTCTTCTTCTTCCTTCAAGTTTCGGCCAAGCAAAAACTTCCAAAGGATGAAGAACTTTTTCCACCAACCAAGCTCCAAGGGATGCAAGCTTTCTCTCCTTTTTCTCCAAGCTAGAATCCGACCACCAATTAAAACTCCAAGAGCATGAAGAGGTTCGGCCACAAGATGGAGAAGAAAGAAAGAGAAGGGGTCGGCCACACCCAAGGAGAAAAAGAGAGGAGAAAATAATAGAGTCGTTAGCCATGAAGGCACCTCTACCTCCTTTTTTATAATCCTTGGTCTTGGAAAATAAGGAAATTTTAATAAAAACTTCCTTAATTCTTTTGCCATGAAAAGAAAATTTTTTAATTAATTAAAATCAAAATTCTTTTCTCAATTTCAATGGCCGGCCACATTAATATTTCCAAGCAAATAAAATTTTAAACACAAATTAAAACTTCCTTATTTGCTTCCGGAAATTTATAAAAATTTCTCAAATAATTTTTCCCTTCATGGTGGTTAATAAAAAGGAAATTTTATAAATTAAAATCTTTCTTTTAAACATGTGGATAAAAAGAAAGTTATCTTTAAAAATTAAAATCTCTTTCAATCTACAAATAAGGAAAGATATCAAATCTTTTCTTAATCTTTTGTAGAAACTTATAAAAGAGAATATTTAATTTTTAAACTCTCTTTTAAATCATGAACATGTTTAAAAAGGAAAGTTTTCTTAAAATTTAAAATCCACCTTTTAATCAACAAATAAGGAAAGATTTCAAATTTTTAAACTCTCTTTTAAACATGTGGATGATTTACAAATAAGGAAAGTTTTTACTAAAAATTAAAACCATCCTTTTAATCTACAAATAAGGAAAGAGATTATTCTCTTCTCTTAATATTTTGTAGAAAGCTATAAAAGGAAATTTTAATTTTTAAACTCTCTTTTAAATCATGATATCCACATAAGAAATAATTTTAATAAAAAACCCTTTTAATATTCTAGTGGCCGGCCACCTAAGCTTGGGACCCAAGCTTTGGCCGGCCACCAACTTGGCTCAACCATTTGGTCTTGGCCGGCCCTAGCTTGGGTTCCAAGCTAGCTTGGCCGACCCCATTGGATGGGTAAGAAGGTGGGTATATGGTGGGTATAAATCTCTATATACAAGAGGCTACGATAGGGACCGAGAGGAGGAATTGGTTTTGGTCTCCCGATGAAATTAAGCATCCCGTGTTCGCCCCGAACACACAACTTAATTTCATCAATAATAATTCATTCAACTAAAGAACTATTATTGAACTACCGCACCAATCCCAAATTACATTTTGGGCTCCTTCTTATTATGAGTGTGTTAGTCTCCCTGTGTTTAAGATAACAAATGCCCACTAATTAAGTAAGTTACTGACAACTCACTTAATTAATATCTAGCTCCAAGAGTAGTACCACTCAACTTCATCATCTTGTCGGACTAAGTCCACCTGCAGGGTTTAACATGACAATCCTTATGAGCTCCTCTTGGGGACATTTTCAACCTAGATTACTAGGACACAGTTTCCTTCTATAATCAACAACACACACTATAAGTGATATCATTTCCCAACTTATCGGGCTTATTGATTTATCGAACTAAATCTCACCCATTGATAAATTAAAGAAATAAATATCAAATATATGTGCTTGTTATTATATTAGGATTAAGAGCACACACTTCCATAATAACTGAGGTCTTTGTTCCTTTATAAAGTCAGTATAAAAGAAACGACCTCAAATAGTCCTACTCAATACACTCTAAGTGTACTAGTGTAATTATATAGTTAAGATAAACTAATACCTTATTACACTACGACCTTCCTATGGTTTGTTCCTTTCCATCTTGGCCGTGAGCTACTGTTTATAATTTATAAGGTACTGATAACATGATCCTCTGTGTGTGACACCACACACCATGTTATCTACAATATAAATTAATTGAACAACTACATTTATCATAAATGTAGACATTTGACCAATGTGATTCTTATTTCTAAATAAATGTTTATACCAAAAGCTAGGCTTTTAGTATACATCCTAACAAGAGAAGTGCGAACGATGCCCGGAGCTGGTAAGGTCGCTCGAACTAGCTCACACCGGCGGGTGACTAGGTAGGTACCCGGGCGGTCTGGGCACAAAATTGGTTCACGTGCTTGGACCAGAAAAGTTATCCAAGAGCTGAGTTGGAGCGCGTCAACTGGTCGAGCTGATGTCAACAGTTTAGGCACCCAGAGGGGATCTGGACGCCCAAAGGTGGATAAAACTTCATGGTTTATAGGCATCCAAAATGGGCCTATATAAGGGCCTTTGACCAGTAGATTCACGACATCAGTTGCTACGACTTTCCTTCCTGCGCGCTGCTTCAAAAAAGCTCCGACAATGCTGTAACGCTCCACCGACAACCGGACATCAAGCATTACTTAGTTTTCTTTATTGTTGGTTTCTTTCATATATAATTCTTGTACTTTATTATTGTCTCTTTTCGAACTATTAGTGGATTGCCCAACGAAAGTACTCGATGAATGCAACTCTTGGAGTAGGAGTTATCGAAGGCTTTGAACCAAGTAAAAAATCACTTGTGCTAATGCGTGCTTGTCTTCTTCTTTCTAGTTTCCTTTTTTATTATTCTGCTGCGTAATTCATTTTAACTCTCGATTTTTGAAGAATGCTATTCACCTCCTCTAGCGTATTTACGGTCCTACAAGTGATATCAGAGCAAGTACCGCTCTGAATTAGTGCAACCACCAATCAGGCAAGGGAATTTCAAAATCTCTTTTAATATTTCTTTTCGGCCATTAAGATTTTAGATATAATCCAAATTGGTACAATTACCTCTTTGAATAAGTTTTTTTGTTGCAAAATACTCTGAATTAGTACAACACCAATCGAGTTTTATTAATTTTATTATCTTCGACACTGCTAATTCAAGATCTAGTCTTGGAATTTCTTTCTTCTTCTTCCTTGTGTGCAAGGTTCCATCTCTCTAAATGGCCCAAACTGAAGGATACAATACTGTTCATCCCCCACTCTTTAATGGAGATGACTTTTCATATTGGAAGAAGCAGATGAAGGTGTACCTGAAGACCGACATAGACCAATGGTTCACCATCTGATGAAGATACAGGGCACCGACGGATGAAGCAACAAAAGTACCGATCAACCCAAAAATATAGAATCTGGATGATAAGAAAAAGACCCAGATTGACTCGAAGGCAACACATACAATCCAGTGTGTGTTGGTGCAATTTGCACTAACGGTTTCGCTCAGGTTTTGATGAATGACAAGTGAGTTAAGTTAGGTGCTATGGTGATCTAATGCATTTACCGAGTGCACAGGTTTTGGGATGTTTGATTCTCAATTAGTGAAGCCCGGATGTGTGATTCTAGCAAGTTGGGATGTGCAATTCTCGATGGATAAAGACCGGATGTGCGATTCTGGCAAGACGAGATATGCGATTCCTGATGGATGAAAACCGGATGTTCAATTTCGGTAAGTCGAGATGTGCTATTCTAGACGGATGAAGACCGGATGTGCAATTCAGGTAGGTTATGATATTCGATTTTAGAAGTCCGGATATATAATTTCGGAGGGTAAGTCTACACCTGGCAAGTAGAGGTAAGTCACTGGAGGAGAGTGACTAAGTGGGGACACATTCATGTTGAAAGGGAAAGTAGGCGTCGGTCCGATTTAGGTCCATTTCGGAAATCTAAATTGAGACCTTGACTAGATCATGATCTCGAGGAGACAGGATTTAAGTACTACTCTTTATTACTGTGCTAACATTTATCTTGTAGGTTTATTAGACTAACACGTTTTGCAGGGTAAGAAAAGCACAAAAGGCCTCGGGTACTGTTCACCCGAGGTGCCTTCCAGGAGATGGAAGGCACCTGGCGGCACATTCACACTATTCATGGAAGGCGTCTGCAATGCTATGGAAGGCGCCTTCCATAGGATAAAATTTGACCTTCTTGGCGATAAGCTTCAGCAAGTTTTGGGATGAGATTTGTCCCATTGGAGGTGACTTCAAGGCCTTGGAAGGTGCCTTCCAGGTTCAATAAAAGAGGTGCTCGCTCACACTTTGACATACAACTTCGATACGAGCTACTACGCATTCGATTGAGCTTCTGTCTGCTCCGATGGTTGCTCCAGAAAGTCTACCTGCCACCAAGCTATGCTTCCGAAACATCCGATCATCTCTGGCAGACTGACTGCAACACACCGAGTACTCCAACTTGTTGTAACCTTTTATTAAGTGTTGCATTTCTAATTATTATTATTTTAAAAGGGAAGTGTAGGCTATTATACTATCCTTATTTTTGTACTCGATTACTTGTTTCGGTGGTTCCGGAAGAGGCATTTAGTGGATTACCCATCGATAGGTCCATGAGACCTGGTAGCTAAGTCGACGGGCTGACTGGATGTTTGGCATGAAGCCCGGCTAGGTCGACGGGCTAACCTGATAGCTGTCATGAAGCCTAGACTGGTCGACGGGCTGACTGGATGTCTGGCAAGAAGTCTAAATTGGTCGAAGGGCTAACCGGATGTCTGGCACGAAGTCCAAACGGGTTGACGGGTTGACGGGCTGACCAGACGTCTGGTAGGTAAGTTAAGGTAAGTCACTGGAGGGGAGTAACTTGGTGAGGACACATTCCCAGTTAGGGAACTTAGGCGCCGATCCAACTTAGAACCATTTCAGAAATCTAAGTTGAGATCTTGACTAGATTCCAGTCTCGGTGAGACGGAATCTAATTACTATTATTTTACTATAACTGTGCTAACACTTTGTTTTGCAGGATAGTATAATTTGCATTTACCTCGGACTAATATTTTCTTGCAGGAAGTTGATTGTTGGAAAATGGGGGTTCGGGCGCCCGGAAGGGATCCGGGCGCCTGGAGGTCTGGGCGTCCGGAAGGGGTCTGGGTGCCCAAAGTGTAAATCTTATCCACCGCAGCCGTCGCAACGTGGAGCGCTCGGTTGGTTGAGCTATGTCACACTCCAGGCACTCGAAAGGGATCCGGGTGCCCGGAGCTGCCTATATAAGGAGGGTGAGCCCTGGAGCAAACAACAACAACGTCTTCTAATGATTGATCTACTGCGCTATGCTCCTGCGATGTTCCGACGCTGTGAAGCTTCTCCGACAACTTACGACTCAAGTCTTCTTTTCAATTGTTGTCGGTATTTCATTTTAAGCATTCGTGTACTTACATCTGCAATAAATTTTTATGAACTGCTAGTGAATTGCCCAATGAAAGCACTCGACGAGTGCGGACCTTGGAGTAGGAGTTGACGAAGGCTCTGAACCAAGTAAAATCGGTTCGTGTTAGCATTGTGCATTGCTTTTATTTTTCCGATGCTTACTCTAACTCGCTACGAATTTTTAAATCGATATTCACCCCTCTCTATCGACTTTCACAATCCAATAGAAAGAGGCTCGTGGCGTTATCGAGATGGAGAGCAAGATAGGGAAGGTCGATGGCTCACTACCGGGGAAAGAAGGGGATCGACAGTGGCGCTCCTACACAGCCGGCGACCACTGTTGCATCGGTTTGGTTGGTTGGCGTGGGGAGGTGGAAGAAACAAAGGGCTCGGGTGTGAAGTTAAACCTCGACCCAATAGTTGAAGGGAGGAGAATGAAGGCTCTCGTGATGGACGACAACATCGGCATTGCTGGTCTAGTGTCACGCAAGAGTGGTAGTGGATTGGCCGGATGGCATGGCAGAATGCATGAGAGGGAGATATCAGGAGAGGAAAGGAAGAATCGGGGAGATATAGGGATTAGGTTTTAATATATTAACTTAGGTTAATTAATTAAAACCAAGGTTAATGAAATCAATCAACTCTCATATTATTGATATTCCAAACAGGCTTTCTCTGAGCCCAATCGATTCATCCCCTTAAACGTGTCATACAGACTCCATTTAAATCTTGAAAAATTTCTAAAAATTCTCAGAAAATTCTATAAGGTTATTTCTCTAATAACACTTATTATAAAATTTCTGTATCTTACAATTTGTTTAAATTTAGACTTTTATTTTTAGAATGTTTTTTAATTGTTAATTAGGAAAAGGTAAAATACCGGTGATGGTCCCTCAATTGCTAGTATAGACTTTAGGTTTCCAACCGATGAACTTAGGATTAGATTTTCTTTCATGATATATGTTCTATTGCTTTCTAGATATCTAGATAGACATGTCTTCATGTGATCATGCATTTCCTGTATAGAGGTCATTGCCTATTATAGGTTGTAGAGTTTAGTATATTATTCTAGTTCCATAAACATAGGTCTATGTGCTGAATTGTATAACAACTTATTTAGAGTTAATGATGTTACCTACTCCACTAGGGTCATCGGTACAGATATTACGTTATCTCCTACTATCATTAGAGACTTTTTAGGATTACAACCCTCCGCATGCCCTTTCCTGTGCTACCCCTTAGGGATCCACCATTTGATAATCCCTATTTACATATCATGCTCGATACGATATATTCATTTTTTTTTGGAGGTCAGTGTGTACTGATTGTGACCCAGTTCAGATCTGTCACTCTTAGGGTCCAGTACTATGTCCTCTATAGGGTTTTAGTCACATGCATTCTACCTCTGACTACTCGCGACGTAGCCATAATGCATCCATTTTATTCATTCCTTCTCTATGCATTATGTCAGATGTTAGATATAGATATTAGTTTGCATATCTTTCATACTATCATTTATTCAGTAGGTATTACCACTAGCTGACGGGTCCATATACCTTATTGTCATATTTTGACCTCCTACTTAGCATCATTGGGTATTGATGTCACCATTGGTGATATCAGAGTCCTAAATGAGATCGACATAGTAGGTGCTAGGAACCTGTCCTTAGTTGGTGTCCACATAGATAATCAGGGTATCCTGTCCTGGATGAGAGAGGCCTAACTCCAACCTGACCTCACAGCCCAGCCGCTACTTGAGCCCGAAGCCTAGCCTCAGCTTGACCCAGCTCCAAGAAAGGAGGCAGAGATACATGATCTAATGGATGATCTTTTTGGGTTGCCCTCGCCTTTAGTCTCTCGTACTTTAGATGATAGAGTTACTAGACTTGAGGCGTCCATGACGAGTCTTTGACAGGAGGTCTTTAGTCTTCGACAAGATGTTTCTAGTTTTCGAGAGGAGGGGTAGACTTGTCATACTGAGTTGATGGACATGTCACGCTCTTGAGATTCCGACCCCTCTTCCTTGTCTTCTTAGTAGTTCCATTTTTTTATTGATGTTATTTGACTTTCACTTTAGATGTTTTATTTTATTTATCACATTATGTTGGCTATTTTAGTAGTTCATACTGACTTAATGCTATTTGATTCTCACTTTAGTCACTAGATGTTTTAGTTTATTCATCACATAATGCTTGCTATTTCTTATCTTGCACCTCAGCTATTATGTGCTCAGATTAAGGGGGAGGATCAAATTTCAAACCAAATGTCAAAATTTTTCTTATTTTTTTAAAAATAATCCCTTAGAAAAATTTTTCTTAAAATTTCCTTTGAAATTATTACTTAGAAAATATCTCTTTCTTTTGAAAATCTTACTTAGAGAATTTTTTTATTAAATTATTTTTTTACTTTTTTTAAAAAAAAAAATCTTACTTCAAAAGTTTCTCTTTAAAACTGTTTTGAAAATCTTTCTTAGAATAATTTTTTTAACAAATTTCTTTGAAAGTTTCTTTGTAAATATTTACTTAGATATTTTTTTATTATTTTTTTTGAAAAGACAATTTTGAAAAAATTTACTTAAAAAGTTTTTAAAGTTCTACTTGCAAAATAATTTTGCCAAAAATTTTATTTACAAAATGCTTTTAAAAATTATTTGCCTGACCTTCTATTCAAAACCTCTCTCTAAGTCTGAAATATATAAAGTATTTACTTTCCGTTATTTTCTTTATTACTGTATGACATTACCTTTCTTATGTTTGTTTTTTTCCTTTACCTTAGTTTTTTTATGAATGCGAAAGGGGGAGGGTAAGGGTAAATGTAGAAAAATATCAAACAAATTTAATCAAGTAAACAAATTTAAAATTAACTTAGACCATTTGTTTGTATTTTTAATATTGTCTTTCAATATTATTTTTTCTAACTTTAACCCAGATTGTTATTACATTAAAAAGGGAGAGATTGTTGGTATAATTTACACTAATAATCTAACTCAGGTTTTGATGCATGATAAATGAATTAAAGTTATAGTGTTTATAATCTAATTACTTTACCAAGTGTGCAAGAGTTGACGGGTCTGAAAGACCTGGCACGAGGCTGAAATCTAGCTAGGTCCATGGGACCCAATAGCTAGTGGGAAGTCCAGATAGGTCCGTGGGACCCGATATCTAGTAGAAAATCCAATTGGGTCCATGAGACCTGATAACTAGTAGAAGTCATTTGTGTCCGCGGGACCTGACAACTGGTGGAAAGACCTAGTGAGTCAAAGCTAAGTTAAGCGATTGTAGTTAGTAAGTGGAGGTAAGCAACTGGAGGAGAGATCCAGTGAGGACGCATTCCCCGTTGAGTGAACTGTAGGCATTGGTCCAATTTAGGTCAATTTGGAAACCTAAGTTGAGACCTTGACTAGATCATAGTCTATTTTACAAGATAAATATATTTTTATTTGTCTTGACTAACTTTTTTTTGCAGGAAGGAGAAGTGAGAATGAGGCCCGGAGTTGGTAAGGGTGCTCGGACCAGCTCGCCCGGGTGTGTGCTGGGTAGGCACCCGGGCGGTCCGGGCACCCAGAATTGGTCCAGGCACCTGGACCAAAAATATTATTCAGGAGCTGAGTTGGAGCACGTCGACTGGCCGAGCCTACATCAACGGTTCAGGTGCCCGGAGGGGGTCTGGGGGCTCGGAGGTGAATAAAACTTCACAGATGAAGTTTCGACGAGAGCTCGTCACGTCAGCATGGTCCAAGCACCCGGAGGGGTTTTAGGCGCTTGGAATGGGACTATATAAGGGCCTTTGACTAGCAGCTTCAGGACATCATCTGTTATGACTTTCTTTCTTGCGCGCTACTTCAAAAAGGTTCCGACGACACTGTAACGCTCCACCATCAATCGGACATCAAGCTTTACTTAGGTTTCTTTGTTGTCGGTAATCTTTCATATATAGTTCTTGTACTTCATTATTTTATCTTTTCGAACTATTAGTGGATTGCCCAACAAAAGCACTCGACGAGTACGGACCTTGGAGTAGGAGTCATCGAAGGTTCCGAACTAAGTAAAAAATTACTTCTGTTAGCGCACGCTTGTCTTCTTCCTTCTAATTTCCTTTTTTATTATTCCACTGCGTAATTCGTTTTAACTCTCAATTTTTTAAGAATACTATTTACCCCCTCTAGTATATTTACAGTCCTATAAAAATAACCTTTCTAAATGGAGATTTAGAAGAGGAAATATACATGGAGCAACTTGAAGGATTTTTTTATACTATAGCAAGAAAATAAGGTTTGTAGATTGGTGATATGAAAATTTTGATAATGGCATGAAAGAATATGGATTCAAAATTTAAAAAATAATATAAATGTGCCAACACGACAACCATAAAGAATGAGTATATTATCTTATGCCTATATATAGATGACATACTTATGATTGGGAGTAATGATAAGATAATCAAATATACTAAATACATGTTGAATTCAAGATTTGACATGAAAGATATTAACCTAACTGATATGATTTTAGGAATTAAGATTATTAAAACATCAAAATGACTTATTCTCAGTCAATACCATTATGTGAACAATATTCTTGAGAAATTCACCAAGGCTAATACTATATTGGGATAAACTTCGATAGATACGAGTCAACATTTATCAAAGAATCAAGGAGAAAGTATCTCTCAGATAGAGTACTCTCGAGTGATTGGAAATTTAATATTCTAAATGAGTTGTACACGACCAGACTTAACCTATACATTGAGTAAACTGAGTAGATACATGAGTAATACTGAAGTTGAACACTGGAAAGGGATAATAAGAGTACTGAGGTAATTAAGGTAAGCTTGTGAATATGGATACACTATACGAGATATTATGCTATGATCAAAGAATACATTGATGTGAACTGCATATTTGATATGAAAGACTCAAAGTTTACAAGTGGATATATATTCACATTGGGAAGTGCAACTATTTCATGGAAACTGATCTTATCTGAAAGCGAGGAAGATGGTGTGCTAGTTAAGTGACTCCGATGTTGATTGAGAGAAGATGAAGACATTGATGACGTGGATGAACCTGCGCTCCAAAAATGGAAACTGGGAGGAGAAAACGTTAGTCACCGAGACAGGGAGACGGTCCTTGGTGTAGACACTTTGACGCTTAAGTTAAAATAGTAACTAAGTGAAAAATGAAGAAGAAGATTAATAGTAGAACAGTAATGCTGATGTGTGTGTGCTTGCGTAGCATAATGTACCTAATCAATAGAGAGGACTACTTTTTTATATTGACCATCATAACCTCTACTATAATGAGGTGTCAGGGAATGTCTAGTGTTAGAATATGTCAAAGAAAGGACGAGGTATGACCACCCTTAGAAGAAGGTTCCATTGCGTGCATATGTCGGGGTAGCGGAATATTCCTTGACGAGTAACCATTATTCTATGAGAGGTTATTACAATTCTTTGACACTATTGTCTCTTGGAGGAAATTTGGCCGATCCTATATTCGACTGACTATATACTGGGAGACTTACCCTTGAAGAGTGAGAACCTGAGTCTCGAAGGTCCAACTGACTCTGTATTTGACCGACTGTATATGCTAAGAGACTTGCACAGGAGAAGTGAGGAGCTAAGTCCCGAAAGGTCCGACCGATGTTGGGGCCAACCGGCTATATACTGGGAGACTTACCCTTGATGAGTGGGGAGCTAAGTCTCGAAAGTTTGATTGGCTTTGTATCGAGCTAACTGTATGCTAGGAGACTTGCATAGGAGAAGTGGAGAGCCAAGTCTCGGAATGTCTGACCGATATTGGGATCGATTGACTATATACTGGGAGATTTGCCCCTAAAGAGTGGGGAGCTAAGTCCTGGAAGGTCCGACCAGCACTGGTGCCGACCGACTATATGTTGGGAGACTTGCCTTGAAAAGTGGGGAGCTAAGTCTCGAAGGTCCGACTGGATCTAGGGTCGATTGATTGTATACTGGGAGACTTGCCATTGAAGAGTAGAGAGCTAAGTCCCCAAAGGTCCGACGGACTCTGGTGCCGATTGACTATATGCTAGGAGACTTGCCCTTGAAAATTGGGGAGCTAAGTCTCGAAAGGTCTGATCAACGCTGGTGCTAACCAACTATATGTTGGGATACTTTCCCTTGAGAAGTGTGGAGCTAAGTCTCGAAGGTCTGATCGACTCTAGAGCCGACCAACTGTATATCGGGGGACTTGCTTTTGAAAAGTAGGGAGCTAAGTTCCAGAATGTCCAATCGGTGATGGTGCCGACCAGTTATACTGAGACACTTATACATGAGAAGTGGAGAGTTAAGTCCCTGAAATCCTACCGAGGTTGGTGTCGATCGGCTATATGCTGGAAGACTTGCAAAGGAGAATTGGGGAGTTAAGTCCTGGAAGTCCTATGTTATTGGGTGACCGACTGTATATGGGGAGACTTACTCTTGAAGAGTGGGAAGCTATGTCTCGGAAGTCCGACCGATTATGAGGCAGATCGATTGCATACTGGGAGACTTGCCCTTGGAGAGTGAGGAGTTAAGTTCCAAAGGTGAGTGGTATGTCCGAATACCTACACTCTGACTATGGCTACCACCTCCCCTTGATTTTGACTGCCATATCATTTTTACTATCAACCCCACACTACTCTCGGGCCACCCACAACACGCCTTATCGGAAACCTTCAAAACAAACCATAATAACCAGATCCACGATAGAATTTGAGTTTATAACTCTTGACAAATGTGGTGAAAAGTTTGAATGACTACGATAATTCTTAGAAAATGTTCCTAGATGGACGAAATCTGTGTCGACAATTTACATATATTGTGATGGAAATTGGTGAGGCACAAAGCTATTTGTATAATGATAAGTCTAGGCATATATGTCGTAGACACAATTCTATTAGACGACTACTTTCAATGGAAGTTATCACTGTTGACTATGTAAAGTCAAAGGATAACCTAACGGATCCGCTAATTAAAGGATTAAACATAGAATTAGTTGCAAGTTCATCGCAAGGGATGTACTCCGATGAAAAATATTGGAGCAATGGAAACCCTACAAGATGACTTTGATATATATATATCAGAAGAGAAGGTTGATTCAATTTGGTATGTTTTGATTTGGCTCTTCTTCTTCTTCCTTGAACTCTTTTCTATTGAGACCGAGCTTTGGTTGCCGCCCACTCTTACAGAAGACTCCGTTGAACTTTCAGGAATTCATATGATAACAAGGATTAATGACTCTTGCTAGGGATGACAATTCTACCCGAACCCGATGGAGGATCCGACATCCGACCCGAATGGAGGAGGGTATGGAGGGACTATCAATACCCGATACCCGACCTGAATACCCGATTAAATAATATATATACATATATTAAAGAAAATTTTCTTTTTCTAAAATCAACTTACTATTTTTTGTTGATATTAGTAGGCCTATATAGATGTTTAATCTATTTTTTTAATTATATATATATTTTTTAATAGGATGTTAATTTTAATATGTTTTTGTTGAATGATAATAGCTCGATAGAAAGAAGAAAAATTACACGTATAGAATATATCCGGTCCTTTAATGGGTATGGGTATACCCATTGGATATCCTATACCCGATGGGTATGGGTACGGAGGATATAGAATCCGACCTGAACCCGACCCATTGCCATCCCTAACTCTTGCAATGGATTTAGATCAGTACTCTTCGCCTATCATTCGATTTTAGTTTTGCTTTATTGATGGATGATAACAATATCTTGTTGTAGATGCATCATTGATTTAATTCAATGTATGGTTATTGCTTTCATAGTAATCATTCTCATGCTACTTCTTCGGCAGTCAAGAAGATGAAATTAAACAGATCCATAAGTTCAAGAGAGAAAAGTCTCATTTGTATTGTTTTCACCTGCATAGTAGTTATGTCAGATTGTTAAGTTTGGCGGAAGAGGTTATTAATAAGTGTTTTACTGAATTTTGTACAGTGGATGGGAATAAAAATTCGTGTGGATTCTAATAGCATGATTTGATAGAGTGAACCTTATCAACACCACTAATGAAATTCAAAATAGATAAGATATGGTATTCATCAGGTAGCTAGAAAATTGTCCTGGTTTTATTCTAAATTTTTGTAATGGGCAATCATTTGCTATCTAAAGACCCTATTCAAGAGCACTAATGAGCAACAAAAGCTGACTCATTCATGTAGAAAGCTCGATGTTGTTACTTGGATCTGATTATTCCTTTTGTATTTGTATCTTTTTCTATGTTCTTCCATTATGCCTTGCAACAACAGGCATTATATATACTGCAGAGTTTTCCTACTGAACAATCACGTACGTGCTTCCATTGAATAGCTTAAACAAATTAATCATGCTTACAAGTTTGATAAACTGGTGCAATCCCAACAACATGAATTATTGATGACTAGTTTTTTATATATTTTTAGACGAACAACATTAATTATTGATGATGCTGAGTAATCAACAGGATCCACAACGTAACTCTCACGCATTGGAAGCCAAACTCTCCTGCCGACGCTTCCTTTCATTCGACAACTTCTTGGCGAAGTAGACGAGTCGATCTCCGTTCGATGTGGTTCCTCCCTTCCCATCCACCACCGGCTCCGACAGGCCTGTCTCCAGGTTCACCCTCGACACCGGCTTCTCCAGCAGTTTCTTCCCGATCTCCACCAAATTCTGTAAGTTCTTCTCCGTCGACTTATCCACCGAATTCGCATCACCAGTCAAAGTATCGTCCTATATATATATATATATCATTTAGTTTATTAATTTGTTTGTTTTATTCAATTCGGTGAGATTTTACAATGAATGATTAATTATAATTTTGTTAAATGGGTACCTGTATGCGAAAGTAACGGCCTTCACTGTCCTGTGCCTGAAAAACATGTGCTAGATGGATATCCACCATGTCGGAGCTCGCCTGGGAGAAAATGTCGATGATGGGAGTGTTTCCTCCGTTGTATAACCAACCGAGCAAGCCCCATCGAGCGCTCGTCTGTGCGCTATAATTCTCCTCCTGTTTAGGTGTTCCGGTCCCGATCGAGAGCACCAGAAACCGACTGTAGTCGACCGGTTCGTACGAGTCGAAATCCGTGTTCGATTTCAGAATCTGCTTCGTCACTTGGCTCATGGCGGATAACGTCTGTTCATGATCAACGGCACATATAAGAACTAGCTAGCTTCTAGATTAATTACGAGCAGAATATCTATTTAGATGCGCGCGGGTGTGTGAATTTACTGGGTTATTTGCCGCCACGCCGCCGTCGATGAGGTTGAAGCTCTTCGTCGTTCCTTGATCGTCATGGGTTTCAAAGTAATGCCCCGGGAGGTATGTGGGGGCGGCGGAGGTGCTGATGCAGATGTCCGACAGAAGAGCGTTCTTCAACGGATTCTTCTCCGTCTGCGAACAAAACATTGATCACCATCGATATACCTATAAAATAATCTTCATTCCCAAGAAGTATCAATTAGTTTAATTACCTCATAAGTGGAGAAGATGATGGGTTGAGAAATTTTGATGTCAAAAGTTGGGATGACGATGTTGGTCAAAGTTTGACTTAATTTTGTGTCGCCTAAGAGTTCTTTAATCTTGGTGTGAAGGTACTTGCCATTGTATTTCGGTCCAGCGAGAGCATCAACCAAGTTCAGTGCTGAACTCAGGAACCCAGACCTGAAATAAATAAATAAATAAATAGTAAAATTCTTAAATTAATTTTGATCCTTCATCCTAATTATCCAAAATTTAGTCATATATATATAATTCTAACCTTTGCTGTGGAAAAATCTTGGGACTGTGATCCAAATAGAACTGAACAATGTCCTTGGCGGCGAACAGTGGTTTGTTATTCTCTCCGGGAGCGGCGAGCATGGTGGCGACAAGGCCACCGGTGCTCGTGCCGGAGATCACGTCGAAGTAGTCAGCTATTCTCGCATCAGGCCCGTCGAGTTTCTGTAACACCAAGAATTAATATAATATAATTAACTTGAATCTCTCGGTACGTCGATCGAATATTTATGACTATATATATATACCTGGAGTTCTGATTCAAGGAAGTCGATGATCGTCGCAGGGATCAGCCCGCGAACACCGCCGCCGTCGATGGAAAGGACGGTGATCCTCTTCCCGAGGGATGGCGGAGGCTTTGAGTCGGAGATGGCCGGATCAGTTCCGTCGCTCGCCATGGTGTATATATGATTATTCTTGTTCTTGAGAAATATAATATATTTGCGGACCTAAATCAGCTGCTGTGGTAATTCGATCACTGATTGATCGAGAGAAAGGGATCTAGATAAATATATAGAACGAGAAGCAGCAAGAGACCAATAATCATGCAGCTATATGAAATCGAAGTACATTGAATGAGTTGAAAAACAAAGAAAACGTGCAAATAATCCACCAATAATTTAATTGATGTGCGCTTAGAACGTCATGATGTGATCTTCCGCAAGGACGTGTAGATTTCAATTTTTTGACTCGAATATACCAACTGTTCATATTGAAATGCTCTCTTTAATAGACTAGAAATGGATTTTGATAAAGATAGAAATATATATGGATTATGGATAAGCCGAGGACTTTCCAAAGCTGGCCGGCCAGAGGTATTATATAATAGAGGTGGTTCGATGGCAGTTAACTATTTTAATTGAGTTGTAAGTAAAACGTGTTTCTATGGCACTCACCGGACGGAGCGTTCGTCAATGGAATATCAAAATTCACAGCTTTATAGCGTGCAGATATGGACGCATTGCCGAAACATCGGGACAGACAGGAACTGCGTCCAAATTGATGGGGCAGGGTAATATTTTCATATCTATAAACAGAGTTTACATGGTTACCATCTGTCCGTCAGAATAGGTTTTTTTTCTCTAATTTTTAGATTATTGTTAAGGGTATTCAAATAATATCATATATATTTTATAAGTTAATTATTTTTTTCTATATATTTTTCTATTAAATTTTTAAAAATTATCTCTATATATTAATAATTAATTTTATTTATAAAATGACATATATTAATTAAAACTTTAAATTTATTTTCTAGTTCGTCAGATCATTTAGGTGACGTTTGGTTTATGAGTTTGGAATGAGAGAATGGATTCATTCCCAAACCTTGTGTTTGGTTGATGGAAATGAAATCAAGATTTCGGAATGAAACCAAAAAACTTGGGTATGGATGAAACCCACCCCTCTTTTGGGTTTTGATGGAATAGGAATGTGAATTAAGTTTTAGACAAAAATAACCTTAGTATATTTGTTCAATTGTTTTTTTAATTTCACACTCTATCTCTTTGTTCTATCTCATAATATATTCTCTCTCCTTATTTTATCATCATATTTTTTCTCTCAACATACTTTCTCTCTCCTCATTCTCTCTCGTCATACATTCTCTACAATTTTCTCTCTATATTCTCTCTCATCATTGACTCTCTCTCCTTATTTTCTCTCTCTTCATTATCTTCCAATTTCTCTCCCATTACACACTTTCTCCTTATTTTTTCATCATACTTTCTCTCTCATCGCACTTTCTCTCTCTTCAATCTCTCTTAGCATACTCTTTCTCCTCGTTTTCTCTCATCACAGCTTCTCTCTCTTTATTCTCTCTCATCACTCTCTCTCTCTCTTTATTTTCTCTAATCACACTTTCTCTCTTAGCACACTTTCTCTCTTATCATAATTTCTCTCTCCCCAGCGTCTCATTTTCTCTCATCACACTTTCTCTCTCTTTATTTTTTCCCATCACACTTTCTCTCTCAATCCACTTTCTCTCTCATCATACTTTCTCTCTCCTCACTTTTTCATTTCATCTCATAATACTTTCTCGCTCTTCATTTTATCAATCACTCTTTCTCTCTCAACATACTTTCTCTCTCCTTAGTTTCTCATTTTCTCTCATCATACTTTCTCTCTCTTCATTTTTTCCATCACTCTTTCTCTCTCAACATACTTTCTCTCTCCTCAGTCTCTCATTTTCTCTCATCATACTTTATCTCTCTTTATTTTTCCCATCACTCTTTTTCTCTTAATCCACTTTCTCTCTCCTCACTTTTTCATTTTCTCTCATAATACTTTCTCTCTCTTCATTTTTCCCAACACATTTTCTTTCTCATCACACTTTCTCTCATCATATGTTTCTCTCACATTCAACTTTCTCTCCCATCTAATTTGTTCTCTTATTTTCCTGTAAGGGTAAAAAAGGGAATTTAGGTTTATTCCGATTGAAAATATTTAACTAACCAAACATCATTTTTAAGAATGATACCCATTCTCATTCCATAATACTATGATACTCATTCCCCTTCCGATTTCTAGGAGAGAACCAAACGCCCCTTAGATTTACGATGTGTGTATGTGTGTGTGTATATGCGTGGGAGATTTTCCAAATTAAAATCTCCATCGCCGCTCTCTCTTTTTCTCTCTCGCTCCCGCCGTATCCGTCGTCCGTCGGACCTGGCGCCTCCCGCCGGGCGAGTTTCACCTGCGTCTTCAATCTCACAGTGTGTGGATCATTGGATTAGTCACCTCTTCTTGAGGTGGATACCAAGTAAATTTACGGTGTTAGCGTTATAGAGTGTGCTTCTTTTTGTTTATTCCGCTGCACATCTTCTGTAACGCCCGCCCTTCCATGGACACTCTGACTGCCCTTAGAGGGATGGGGTTACTTTCATTCGCCTAACATACTAATGCATATGAACTCATGGCAGCGGAAGACATATTTGAAAATTTTATCATATGCATTTGATTGTCTTAAACATGGCATGTGAATCATAACTTATTAAACTTTTACCATATCATAATAAGTCTAACATGGCAAACTATCATGAGAGCATAACCTACTAGCTCAACCATCATCATAAACATAGGGTCCAAAACTTAGTTCACATGCACAATTTAGTCAATATAAATTTAAATTTAATTTGATCTATCCACCATGCCACTTCCACACACATCATCATCGCCCTTCCTGCTGCTATCCCCTTAGTTCATCCATTCCTTGCCCTTATCTGTAGTACAAGGAAACGTAAAACTATAAGCCCAAAGGCTTAGTGAGCTCCTTTCCTACTCATAAAACATAAGGCACGTAATACCACATAGCATAACATGACATAGCATGGAGAATCATAACATAGAACATAGTTTGTCATATAAAAAGCATAACATAGCATGGCATAGCATGGCATAGCATGTGAGTACATATCATGGGAACATATCATAACCTGTAATCATGTATCATAACTCATACCTGTTCATAATAATGCATAATCAATAATTCATAAAACATATGCATGTAAATGCAAGATGTATATTTTCAAAACATGTATCATGGAATGCACATATGCATCATGTCTCTTTTAAAACATATCTTATACATACTTGAACATAACATAATCATCATGAGGGCCCGGCTTGTACCACATACATACATGAATGCGCGCAATCCCTATGACAGGGTAGCTAGCCCCGAACCTACTAGGGATCTAGGTCCGTTCATAGTCCGTCGACCTAGGGGCGTACTGAGGAGCCTATCCCTTTTTACGAGGCCCGTTTCATAGACCATCGACCTCGGGGCGCTTATGGAGCCCACCCTTGGTACAAGCCATATAAAATAAAATATCATGTCATACATATCATGTCATCATGCATATCATAGCTTATCATACTTGTCATAATTTCTTGTCATATCATGAAGAGAGCTCTTGATCCCATCCTAAGGGAAGCATCTCTTTACCATACCATGAAGAGTGCTCTTGATCCCAACTTAAGGGAAGCAACTCTTAGGCTTTTTCTTCTTACATAAGCCTTTCATACATATATCATGAAACATAACATGTTCATATCATAACATAAAACATAACATGTGATCTTCATAACATTAAGCATGTCATATCATATCATGAAGCATAGCATATCATATCATGGGCATAGTATATCATATCATGAGCATAGCATATCATATCATATCATGCAACATAACTCATCTCATAACATAAGGCATAACATATCATATCATGACCATAGCATATCATATCATGAGCATAGCATATCATATCGTGAGCATAACATATCATATCATGAGCATAGCATATCATATTATGAAACATAATTCATCTCATAACATAAGGCATAACATATCATATCATGAACATAGCATATCATATCATGAGCATAGCATATCATATCGTGAGCATAACATATCATATCATGAGCATAGCATATCATATCATGAAACATAATTCATCTCATAACATAAGGCATAACATATCATATCATGAACATAGCATAACATATTATGAGCATAGAACTTAACAAATCACATATCAAAGACTATACATCATGAGAAAACATAAGCATGCTTGGTTATATTCACTCTAAACCCAATTATCCACCTTGGCCGAAGCTTTGCTAAATGGATTTTCTTTTTTTTTTTTTTTTTCACTATAAGAAGTATGAAACTAAGCCACCCATAGATAAATAACCAAACATCATATAGGCATAAACAAGCATGGTTTGTTGCAAGGCATGGCTCTAAATCTCAACACTTACTTGGCCGAACCTTAAGGTGAAGTTCTAGGTTTCATTTGTGTAACATGAAGCATAAAACTTATCTAACCATATACAAAGGATCATGATTAGGTTTCAAAACTTTACCCTAGGCTTGGCATTCCTTCTTGGCCGAGACCTTCATTTAGGGTTTTAGATTTTCTAATGCAACATGTTACATAATGACTTAACTTAACCACATACAAGATATCATACTTCATGAACAAGCATAAATAAGCATGATTGGATTTCAAATTTTGACCCTAAGCTTGGTATCATGTCTTGGCCGAAACTTCACATTAGGGTTTCCATCATTTTTGTTACCACATGAAGCATAACAATCTAAGCTATCAACATATAAAAAATTTATATATCATGAAGAAGCATGAACAACATATTTCCTTTACAAAAATTTTTCCCTAACCCTTGTAACCCATCTTGGCCGAAACTTCCATTAGGGGTTTTCATCATTTTTGTTAACACATGAAGCATAACAATCTAAGCTATCAACATATAAAAATTCATATATCATGTAGAAGCATAAATAACTGATCCGGCGGTAAGAATGGGGGATCCACTTCCTGAAGGGTCTCAGCTTGAGGACAGATGCAGGGCTGACTAAGCGGTTAATGGCCTCGCCGAGCAGCTGAGTAGGTCCGAGCGGAACCAAAGATAACCCAGCCATGGGCTTGGGTTTCCGACGCCAAGGCAGGAAGACTGAATGGCCGAGCGGGTGTCCGCCCGGCTGGGACCGAGGGCCTAGCGGGTGGTCCGCTCGTCCAGGATAAGAGCGAGGATGCAAAGATTAGCCGAGCGGCCTATTCGTTCGGCTCGGGATATGGGATGTCAGCAGAGGCGTGTCTGATGATTAGGCCGTACACAAGTTTGCACGAGGGAGGATCTCGCCGTCACATCATGGAGAGGTTGACATAGTAGCGGTATGACCCTATGGACGTCTTTCTGACAGACCCATACCTGGGCATGGTCCTTCTGACAGACCCATACCTGGGCATGGTCGAAAGCAGGTGATTGCTTTGATTGGCGCGCCCAGGCTCCTTCGAGAGGTCTATATAAGGTCTCCATTTCTTCACCGGAGGGAGGCAAGTCTTCATTCTGCAGCCACCTTCTTCCTCTATTTCCTCGCCTAACTTGAGCGTCGGAGGGCCGTCGCCGGGACACCCCCCCCGGCTCAGTTTTGTTGCAGGTTCACCGGAGCACTCGAGGATCCAGCAAGAAGCGTCACACCCCCAGCTTCCGTTGACTCCTGGTTCGGACAGGATCAATAACATATTCCCTTTTTAACATTTTTGCTCTAACTCTTGTAACTCATCTTGGCCGAAACTTACATGGAGGTTTTCATCATTTCTGTTATCACATGAAGCATAAAGACCTAAGCTATCAACATATAAAAATTCATATATCATGTAGAAGCATAAATAACATATTCCCTTTTCAAAATTTTTACTCTAACTCTTGTAACTCTTCTTGGCCGAATCTTACATGGAGGATCTTCATCATTTTTGTTATCACATGAAGCATAAAAACCTAAGCTATCAACATATAAAAATTCATATATCATGTAGAAGCATAAATAACATATTCCCTTTTCAAAATTTTTGATCTAACTCTTGTAACTCATCTTGGCCGAAACTTACATGGAGGTTTTCATCATTTTTGTTATCACATGAAGAATAAAAACCTAAGCTATCAACATATAAAAATTCATATATCATGTAGAAGCATAAATAACATATTCCCTTTTCAAAATTTTTACTCTAACTCTTGTAACTCATCTTGGCCGAAACTTACATGGAGGTTTTCATCATTTTTGTTATCACATGAAGCATAAAAACCTAAGCTATCAACATATAAAAATTCATATATCATGTAGAAGCATAAATAACATATTCCCCTTTTAAAAAAAACAAGAACATCTACATATACAACGATCGACAACTACTTGTACTGCAGTGAGGGGATACTCACATCTTTTGCTTGATTTCCTTAGGGAATTAACCTTGATTTGTGGAGCTTTCCTAGAGAGAAGTTTTCCTTTGCTAGGGTTTCGGCAATGAAGGTGGGGAGAAGAAGCTTGGTCACGGTGGAGAGGAGGAGGAAGGGAGGAAGAGAGAAAAATGAACTATCTTCTTTAATTTCTCCTTTTATTCTACATGAGAGGAGGAAGGGAAAATACATTTTTCCTTCTCCTTTCTTTTACTCACTCTAAATGAAAGAAGCAAGACTCATCTTTTCATTTGAGAGGAAGAAGGCAACTCCAATTTCTCCTTCTAAGTGAAGAGAGCCTTCACTTCCTTACCTTTAACTATGATTTCCCTCTCCTTTCTAACAATAATTACTCTTGGTCTATTGGTTAACACATACATGTATCTAGTAAGAGATCCAAGGTTCAACCTTGGTCATCTCTTTTTGGTTCTCTTATTTTATTGTTTTTTTTTTGAAATTTTACATATAAGGCCTATTTATTTTTATTCATGACAAAAATATCTAAAATCTTGCTAAGTACCTTATGGGTGTTACATCTTCGAAGAAGCACATCAATAAGCGCAACGAGCTATTCACCCACCCCTCCATTTCAACCCTAACAAGTGGTATCAGAGCGAGGTCGTTCTTTACGGGAATCATCGCCGGAAGGGGCAACAAGGCTAGAGGGTGAAGTAGTTGAAGCAAGGTCATCAAGTCAAAGACTTCATCTAAAGTTCAACTTCAAATGGAATTCCAAGATGGACTTGGATATGATACGAGGATGCCTCCACCATGCACTTCAACAAGCTTCGATCTTTAGAAATCAAGGATAAAAAATTTCTTAATGGTGGAGATAGAGCAATGGTTTGCTCTCTTGGAAGGCTTTGAAGCTCCAACAAATTCAAAGGGAAAAATTCTCAAGAGGAGCAAGTGGAGCCAAGAGAAAATTCAAAGGAGCGAGACAAATGACAAAGTGACCAAGCTATTGGTCAATTTATTGCCAAGCAATATTTTGGCTCAAGTTAGAGAATTCAAGGATGTCAAGGAGCTTTGGAGTAAATTGGCAAAGATTCATGAAGTCCCTCCACTGTACCAAATCAAGAAGAATCCAAGGAGAGCGACTCATTGGATCAAGACCAAGAGGAAGAGGACTTCGAAGTTGAGAGATGATCAATTTCCGAAGAAGAGGTCCAAGAAGCTTCATCTTCAACAGAATGCAACGAAAAGGGAAAAGAGGGAGCATACTCTTTATTCCATGTATAAGATGGAGATGAAGAAGTCTCCACCTCTAGGATTGAAGGGAAGCGATCGTCGTTGACACCGGATCAAGAAGAAGGAGAAGCTTCTACTTCCAGGTCAAGCGAAGAAGAAGAAAAAAGTGTCATCCCTACACATGAAGGTATAATTATTTCAATTAAAAATAAAAATCACATTATATATTTTGAGTGTAGGGAACATGGACACTACAAGAGCAAGTGTCCCAAATTGACCAAGAAGAAGGACCAAGTGGCACCAAAGGGCAAGGAGAAGTCCAAGGAGAAGTCCAGGGAGACCGCCCCCACAATAAAGAAGAGCAAGGAGCACATAGTGTCCTTCTTGTGTAATAAAAAAGGACATTATCGGAGCTAATGTCAAAAGGAGAAGAAGTCGGTCAAGCCTAAAGGAGGAAGTACAAGTCAAGGGGGAGCTTTCAAGGTAAAACCCAAGGTATCATTTATTGAGCCTACCCCTTTAAATCATGGTAAAAAGCATACTAGTTCTAATTTATATCATTTTAATACTATTTACCATAAATATAGGAGGCATGATAGAATTAATGAAAATCATGTGGCTCTTCATGCTAAAACTACCGCACCTAGGATTAGGAAGGTAGATAAAAATTTAGGTAATAACTTTAAGGACCGTAATTATAGGCCTAGAAATAAAAATGCTCAAGCACAAAATGAAAAACCAAAATCTAGGGATTTATGGAAAGAAAATCAAGTCTTGAGGTCAAGGCTTGATAAAATGAAAAAGGCCCTAAAAAGGATGGAAAATATCCAAAAAGGGCAAAAAGAGCATAACCTAGGTCGAGGAGTACTGATTACCGCCCAATTTATCACGAATTGGGCATCAAACAATGAAGTACCAAACCCCTCCTACGCTAATGTAGCATAGGAATGACTCGGGTTGTCTGCCAATGAAAGTAACAATACGATGGTAAACTTAGGATCGTATGTTATTTCTATTTTTTTGGGATTTTCAATATGGAAATGGGATTTTGGATTTTAATTCTAAATCTAAGAAATGAAAAGCAGAACCAGAAAGAAACTAATCTAATGCTAGAATGAAATCTAACTAGGTGCGAATAATTAATCTACAACGCATTATCACTCTACGCTATGGGTTAATCATCAACACGATTAAACTAAGGATCGAAATAGTGAAACATCAAATAAAATCTAACCTAAATAATGAAAGACAATACAAGTAATGAAACTAACCCTAATGAATAAAAGACATTGCAAGCAAAGAAATCCCTATCTAACCTAAAGGAAGCATCTATGAAATTAAGCATGGAACGAAACCTAAAGCATTAAAGAAATCTAATCTAACCTAACCACTACAAGAAAAACCCTCATAGACATCGGTGGAACAACAACGATTTTAAGCAAAAACCGATGTCTTTGAGTATTTTACACCGATTTTTCCAAAAACCAGTGTCTATGAGCGCAGATTTTCACTCATAGACATCGGTTTTTTAGGCGATGTCTATGAGCGCCTTTTTTTCGTTAATAGACACTGATTTTAACAGCGGTTTTTAAAATCCGGTGTTAATGAACCAAAATAAAATAATTTAATTTTTCCACCAATACTTAGTCAAAATTTGCAGCATTTCACTCTTCCCTCCAAACCTAAACCTATAGCGTCGTCCACCGTATACACTTCACTCTTCCCTCCAACACTTCACTCTTCACTCAGCCTCACCTCCCTCTTCTCCTCTCCAAGCTCTCTGCGGAGATAGATCTGAGAGCTCCCGAGATCCAGTCGCTGTCAGATCTTCCTGTCGATGAGGTAAACTTCCTTCCTCGACCCGGGATCTAGGCGATTTCTTTGCCGCAATGTACCTCTCTTGCATTTTTCGTCGAGATCCAAGGACCTACGATTCTGGATCTGCTATTTTTATCTTCAGATTCTTGCTTAAAGTTACTATGTTTGAGTTTTTTTTTCATTATCTTGTTGGTCCAACAGTGCCTCAGATCAAGCTGCCTTTCCGATCTTGTTGCTCCGTCTGGTAATTTCTCTTTTCTACTTCCAGATCTGTACGATTTCTTTGCTGCATTTAATTTAATTTCTCCTCGGATCCATCTTGTATTAGCTTTGCAGGTTGTGACCTATTGTTTTCACATGCAGAAGGAAGAACTTGCTTTTTCCATTTAGGGTTTACCACTTATTTCGTTTTGGTATTTATTAAATTATTACTTGGTTATGATGTTGAAAAAGCTTAAAATTAGAGTTTTTTTAACTTTCTAGATTCGATTGTTTGGTGTTTATTAAATTATTACTTGGTTATGATGTTAGAGTTCTTTGTTTGAATTTTATGAATCAGAAATGAAAAACTCATGTCGACACTGAGATGGTTCATGATTTCCTCCAGATTGCAGAGAACAGAGCAAGGTCATCAATCAAACAAAGTGGGTGGTCAGGGGTTTTCATTGATTGATTCTCCCCATTGTCATGTTGGAGATAGGTAACAAATGCACTCTAACTAAAGCTTTCGTATCGCCTCCAAACTGTCTATTATATGCCACCAATGGAGCCACCCTCGTGCCCAAAAGCTTTAACCACCACCCGATGTCCTCGCCCTCATGATCTGTATAAGAGAAGAAAATAGAGAGTTAAGAGAGATGCTGGGGACAAAAGACCTGATTTTGGAGAGCTTATTGCGGCAAAGATTGCTTTTTGGGAGAGGTTATTCGCCATTATTGCAGCAAAAATGACGAGGAAGAAAAGGAGAGTAGGCAGCTGCTTTCAAGGTGTTGTTGTCACCAGTGGAATCTTCTGCAACTCGAGCCATTTCTAGCGTTCCAGATTGGGAGTTTGCTCGGCGCCCGCGCCATACGAGTGCAGTCAAGGTGTTTGCTTTCGATCCTGAGAGAAGGATTTGTAACAGAAAACTATGGAAATAATGCTTTTTTTTTGTTTTTGAAAAAAAAATCATGAAGAACTGCTGTTCAAAAGTTGGCATTTTGCTACGAGTGGTTGGCCAACAGCTCAAAGCTTGCCTGAAATAATATCACTCCCTTTCATGTTTTGCCACTACTGTTACCTCTGAAATGCAAAAATAGTATCAGTACTATCACTCATTTGCAAATTGCCAGAGTTTTTTTTAGTATCATCTTAATTTGACTATCTTGCAGGTTAAGAGTTGATCATGAGAAAATTTTGATAATGGGTTGAAGGGAGCATCAGTAGAAGATGGTAGGAGTATTGCAATTCTTCGATTTCGGTCAAACCAGCTCCTCCCGCAAGTTGCTGGCACTCAATCGACACAATAGTGGTGAGATTGCATCTTGCAAGATGTAAATAATGTACATGGACCTATAACTTTCTTTTAAGTTAGAACTCAAGAAAACATATACAAACCTTCAACTTTGTTGCTCGAGTTAAATTATTGAAGATTCCTTCAGTCATATTTTACTATCATAATTCCTGATCTTGCTGCCTTCACAGGTCTTGAACCTCCTAGAAATAGCTTAGAGGTTCCTCCTATGAATACTTATCATAATTTTCAACTAGTTCATGAAGACATTCAAGTAAGTTGTTGGGTTTAAGAATTATTCTTCAGAGTATTCATGGCTTCTTTAGGCAAGCATTTCGCTGATTTAGCAATAAGAGAACCAAAATTACTATCATTTGTGTATATCTGAACGTACATGCTTCTGGTTATGTTTCTGATTTGGTACTTGAGATTTTTCTTTGTCGATTTATGTGAATCTTCTTGTGGGGATTTAACAAGAACCGAGAACAAAAATTGATTCCCTGTTTATATTCACATGATTTCAGTGCTCAAGTTACTATAAAGAGGACATTTGCCAACAATCTCACACCAAAAAATTGATTGCTGTTGAAAGGCTCCACAGAGCATAATAGACCCAGTGGGCTCGATTAATGGGAATGGAGTCACTGCCTTCAGACACCAAGCGTACTATACATCAATTCATCAATAAGTCTCTATTAGCTTTGGGAGATGTGATCTCTGCTCTTGCCTCCAAGAACCCACATATTCCATATAGGTTCCTTCTAATGCTCATAGTCATATGCTTCTATTTTACTATCTAAACTAGTTTGAATTTTTCATTGTACTAAAGGAGAGATGTATTTTGCAGGAACTCTAAGCTAACACATTTGCTCCAGAGCTCTCTAGGTGAGAAAAAACCTTAAGAATATTAAACATCTAGATGTGATGATCTTGTTGTTTAGGTTCAAAAACAACAGCTAGTTTATACCGTTATTTTTATTGCCAGAAGAAAATTTAATGCATTACCCTTCACTGATAATTTTCATTCACAATAGGAGATTGCAAGACACTCATGTTTGCACATATTAGCCCAAGTTCAGCAGATTTAGGTGAAACATTATGCTCACTTAACTTTGCTAACAGAGTCCGAGGCATTGAACATGGTCCTGTCCGAAAGCAGATAGATTTAGCAGAGAGTTTCAAGCTTAAACAAATGGTATATCTGTTTTGACTGCATATTGAGCTACTGTTGCTAGTTTTAAAATTTTGTTCTATTTGACAATACATATGCAGGTTTTGTATCTCCTGCAATTATGTGATGCCTAATAAGAGTTATTGTACAGGCTGATAAGCTCTTTCAGAGTGAAAAAGAAAACATAAGGTTGAATGAAAGCTTGCAATTGATGCAGCTGAAATACGCATCTCGGGAGAATGTTTTCAAAACATTGCAAGATAAGTAAAGTTAGTCAACCTAGTGCAAAAAAGTAAAGTTAGTCATAACAAATTTGTAGTGACCAAATTGCCCACATACTTTTATTAGTCTAGCTTATGAGGAACTTGAATGGCCTCAAGAAGGTGATCCAACTAATAGTAATTGAACCAAATAAAATAGTGTGAATACATTATTTTATATATTCAAAGAAAAATCATAATAATCTACTATGCACCATGCATCACTATATTTAGCTTCTTTCAAATCAATTGCATTATAACATATTATTTCAAATGTGCAGATCAAAGAAGCTGAGCAAATAAGTAAAAATTACCAGCAAAAGGTTACTTATCTCATTTTCAATCTCTATTTGAGTAGAATTTACAGCATCTTTAATTTTCCTTATGTAAGCAACAAACTGCTTTATATCCATATTGACTATTTTATTCTATTCAGGTAAGAGAACTGGAGAATCAATTAAATGGTGAGAGGACAACCAAGAAGGATGTTGCAAAGTTCCCAAAGCCTCCAGTGGCTCCTATAAGATGGATGCCTCCTTTACAAAGAATCACCAATCAGTTGTCACCCTCAGGACATCAAACAAGCAGAGGTGCCCATCTAGTAATAGATAAAGAGAATTATCTATTAACAAATAAAACTACTGGGAAAGATTTAGTTAAATCTCTGCACGAAGCAAGAAGGATAACGTTGCACCAGTAAGAAGAATATTTGTGTACTATCTATTACCTTTTGATGTTGTAAGAAGCAGAGTTATGTGTAATTTGTCGATACTGACTTGATGTGCATAATATCTACTATCTTTTTATGTTGTAAGAAGAATATTTATGTTTTGGTTATATGGATATTGACTTGGTGTGTTTAGATACATCGGTGCATTTTTATTTGTGATTTTCTTAGTGAATTAATAATATTAACTGATCCGGATGTAATTGAGGACATGAGGGGAAATAAGGAGAAGAAGGAGGGCATTGGTGTCATTTAGTAGTTGAGGGCTTTTAGGGCTTTGAGTGCTTTTAAGCACTGCGGACAGTAGCATCGAGGGCAGGGGTTTTTTCATTGGTTTCATGCTCGAGCCCGCCGCCAAGAAGAGGACTTCTTCCTCTCACGCTACAGGCCAGCGCCAAGGTCGGCGCCGGCCACTCATTTCCTCCTCCTATATACTTCTTTCCTTCCGTTCTCTCCATACCAGCGCCGCCACTGGAGGGGCGTTTTGCAGGAGGCGGCCAAGCACAGAAGGGAGGTCTGGCCGCCGCACACAGGAAGGACTTTCCTTCCTCAACCTCTCCGATGCTTCCCACCGTTGGACTTGCACTGCCACCGGCGATAGGCACTCCCAGCTGCCTCCTTCTCTCCGCTGCCATCGGGCTCGAGGGCTTCGTGTGTGATCTTGCCGCCGCTGCTAGGAGAAGGAGAAGATGGACTTCTCCTTATTCTTTCACCACTGCTGCCGGACATATCTACTGGCGACGACCGCCCTTAGAGCCACCTCCTCCCTTTTCTTTCGACCCTGGCGCATCCCGCCATGGCTGCTAGCGTCTCACGCCGTCACCGCCGCCTCTAGCGTCCGCTACAGTGACTCCCAGTGACCACCACAGCCGCCTCTAGTGGCTATCGTCACCTCTTCCTACACACACCACCACCTACAGCTGCTACTATCGCTTCTCGTGGCTACTGCCGTCTACGGCGACTTCGGGGGTCGCCGTCGACACTTCCGGGCAGTCGTCGTCCAAGTGCTCAGGTATCATACTATTTGTATACTCCGGCCTGCGAGCCGAGACTGGGTTCGGCCTTCGTGCCGTGGTTATATTCCGGCCTGCGTGCTGCTGTTGTATGCCGACTTGCGAGCCGAGGTTGTAGTCGGACCATGCTTCACCTTGTGGATCCATATCACGTCCGGCTTTGAGCCACCAAAGCCGGCTACTCACCAGGCGGACATTCACCTGCTATTCAAGGCCGCGACGACCCGATCAGCACCACGACCAGTTCACTCGTCCATCCGAGGGCGCCCCCCTGGGCCAGGGTACGTTCTCGTACTCGGTATATGTTCATTTTATTGCTATACTATTATGTGGTTACTTATATGTCTGTGGGATTCGCCTCGAGCACCGAGGTACCAGAGACCGGGGGAACCCGGTCGCTGGATACAGGTACAGTTGACCGGAGGAGGACTTCTGACGATCTGGTCAACGTAGAGGACAGCTCACCACCGGGTCAAGAGGATGCGGTCAACCCTCCAGACACGTCATTCCGGCAGGTTCGTCTTCTCAGCTTCCAGACAGGATCAATTTGGCGCCGTCTATGGAACGCGCCTGATCTGGAACGTGAAGATGGACGATGCCGGAGAGTTCTGCCATTCTCATAACCCCGGTCAGTTTTTCCGTTATTCATTCTTTGTCAGTTATATGATTTGCATTAGTTCCTCGGTCGAAGACCCCCGAGCCGATCGGCCGGGCGGATTATATACGAGCCACAGGCTCGATGGTGAAGTCCCCCGAGCCGATCCGCTGGGAGGATTATATACGAGCCCGTGGCTGCCACGGGCTCGATGGTGAAGACCCCCGAGCCGATCGGCCGGGCGGATTATATACGAGCCACACGCTCGATGGCGAAGACCCCCAAGCCGATCGGCCGGGCGGATTATATACGAGCCACACGCTCGATGGCGAAGACCCCCGAGCCGATCGGCCGGGCGGATTATATACGAGCCACACGCTCGATGGTGAAGACCCCCGAGCCGATCGACCGGGTGGATTATATACGAGCCCGTGGCTGCCACGGGCTCAATGGCGAAGACCCCCGAGCCGATCGGCCGGGCGGATTATATACGAGCCACACGCTCGATGGCGAAGACCCCCGAGCCAATCGGTCGGGCGGATTATATACGAGCCACAAGCTCGATGGCAAAGACTCTCGAGCCGATCGACCGGGCGGATTATATATGAGCCACACGCTCGATGGTGAAGACCCCTGAGCCGATCGGTCGGGCGGATTATATACGAGCCCGTGGCTGCCACGGGCTCGATGGCGAAGACCCCCGAGCCGATCGGCCGGGCGGATTATATACGAGCCACACGCTCGATGGAGAAGACCCTCGAGCCGATCGGCCGGGTGGATTATATGCGAGCCACACGCTCGATGGCGAAGACCCCCGAGCCGATCGGCCGGGCGGATTATATACGAGCCACACGCTCGATGGTGAAGACCCCCGAGCCGATCGGCCGGTGGATTATATATGAGCAGTAGTTCCTCCGGAGAAGACCCCTGAGCCGATCGGTCGGGCGGATTATATACGAGCCACAGGCTCGATGGCGAAGACCCCCGAGCCGATCGGCCGGGCGGATTATATACGAGCCACAGGCTCGATGGCGAAGACCCCCGAGCCGATCGGCCGGGCGGATTATATACGAGCCACACGCTCGATGGGGAAGACCCCCGAGCCGATCGGCCGGGCGGATTATATACGAGCCCGTGGCTGCCACGGGCTCGATGGCGAAGACCCCCGAGCCGATCGGCCGGGCGGATTATATACGAGCCACACGCTCGATGGCGAAGACCCCCGAGCCGATCGGCCGGGCGGATTATATACGAGCCACACGCTCGATGGCGAAGACCCCCGAGCCGATCGGCCGGGCGGATTATATACGAGCCACACGCTCGATGGCGAAGACCCCCGAGCCGATCGGCCGGGCGGATTATATACGAGCCACACGCTCGATGGTGAAGACCCCCGAGCCGATCGGCCGGGCGGATTATATACGAGCCCGTGGCTGCCACGGGCTCGATGGCGAAGACCCCCGAGCCGATCGGCCGGGCGGATTATATACGAGCCACACGCTCGATGGCGAAGACCCCCGAGCCGATCGGCCGGGCGGATTATATACGAGCCACACGCTCGATGGCGAAGACCCCCGAGCCGATCGGCCGGGTTTGAATTAGCCCTCAGGGCCGTCTAGCCCAGACGTTAAACCGTAGAGTCGAACCGGCGACTATAAAAACCCCGGCTTGAAGACCGTCTAGCCCAGACGTTAAACCGTAGAGTCGAACCGACGACTATAAAACCCCGGCTTGAAGACCGCTGCATGGACTAGCTATCAGATATTCTATCTCCCCCGTTCGGGGTCGAGCGGACGTTAAACCGTAGAGTCGAACCGGCGACTATAAAAACCCCGGCTTGAAGACCGTCTAGCCCAGACGTTAAACCGTAGAGTCGAACCGGCGACTATAAAAACCCCGGCTTGAAGACCGTCTAGCCCAGACGTTAAACCGTAGAGTCGAACCGGCGACTATAAAACCCCGGCTTGAAGACCGCTGCATGAACTAGTTATCAGATATTCTATCTCCCCCGTTCGGGGTCGAACGATTATCACTGGCCTCAAGCCAGCTTATCAGCATATCGTATTTCTTATCTCCCCCGATCGGGGTCGAGCTATCATCGATGGTCGTGGGCAGGATCAACTGGACCAGGATATCTCTGGGCTTTGCGCTTATTCGGCTCACGACACTCCAGCGCTGTTGGCGCATGATACGCCCGTATGGCACCGACCATTTAGTTTACTCGATTGCTGGGTGGCACCTTACGATCGCCCGTTGACTATTATTGAGGCTGCGCAGTCAGCACTTTCATAGCCGTCCGATCGACATCATTCCGATCGCCCGCTCGGCATCTATTATTCCGATCGACATCATTCCGATCGCACGCTCGACATCTATTATTCCGATCGACATCAGCTCGATCGCACGCCCGACATCGTTCGTTCGACATCGATTTCCGTTCCTATGAGTGCTTGGTCAGCACCTTCGTGGTCGCACGCACGACATCGTCCGTCCGGCATCTAGCCGTCCGATCGACATCATTCCGATCACTCGCTCAGCATCTTCGTTGTTGTGTGCCCAGCATCGTCATCGCTCGCAGAGATGTTTTTGTTTCTCATCCGGCATCTCCGCAGTCGCGCACTCAGCATCGCTTGTCTGCTCGGTCTACTCGGCATCAATATGTCGCTCGGTCGGCATTAGGTCATTTGTCTTGGTATTATTTCTCGTAACTCGCTCATAATCTTCGTAGCCATCTGGTCAGTATCTCTTGGTCGTTTGCGCGATCACGCCGATCACTTTTCTCCACGTCGCTCGAACGTCTACTCGATATCACTCAGTCTTGCTCGGCGCTTGATCGATTTTTTGACATCCGGTGGGCACCATTTTTCACCGTTCGGTCGACACATGTTTTTTTTCCACTCGGCCAAGGACGTGTCATTTTGGCAGCACTCGCCTCATTCATCGTTCCGCTCGGCACGATTATCATTTCATATGACACTATTACTATAGCGACCGCTCGGGAGACATTATGTGAGGGGTTCAACAATTTGACTTCGATATGGAGGGTGATTTTGCCTCTGCATTAGACTGTCCAGTCAGTCGGACTCACGCCTCCTTCGACTAGACTTGAAGGGGAGGCTTGTGATCCGGATATAATTGAGGACATGAGGGGAAATAAGGAGAAGAAGCAGGGCATTGGTGTCATTTAGTAGTTGAGGGCTTTTAGGGCTTTGAGTGCTTTTAAGCACTGCGGACAGTAGCATCGAGGGCAGGGGTTTTTTCATTGGTTTCATGCTCGAGCCCGCCGCCAAGAAGAGGACTTCTTCCTCTCATGCTACAGGCCAGCGCCAAGGTCGGCGCCGACCACTCATTTCCTCCTCCTATATACTTCTTTCCTTCCGTTCTCTCCATACCAGCGCCGCCACTGGAGGGGCGTTTTGCAGGAGGCGGCCAAGCACAGGAGGGAGGTCTGGCCGCCGCACACAGGAAGGACTTTCCTTCCTCAGCCTCTCCGATGCTTCCCACCGTTGGACTTGCGCTGCCACCGGCGATAGGCACTCCCAGCTGCCTCCTTCTCTCCGCTGCCATCGGGCTCGAGGGCTTCGTGTGTGATCTTGCCGCCGCTGCTAGGAGAAGGAGAAGATGGACTTCTCCTTATTCTTTCACCGCTGCTGCCGGACATATCTACCGGCGACGACCGCCCTTAGAGCCACCTCCTCCCTTTTCTTTCGACCCCGGTGCATCCCGCCATGGCTGCTAGCGTCTCACGCCGTCACCGCCGCCTCTAGCGTCCGCTACAGTGACTCCCAGTGACCACCACAACCGCCTCTAGTGGCTATCGTCACCTCTTCCTACACACACCACCACCTACAGCTGCTACTATCGCTTCTCGTGGCTACTGCCGTCTACGGCGACTTCGGGGGTCGCCGTCGACACTTCCGGGCAGTCGTCGTCCAAGTACTCAGGTATCATACTATTTGTATACTCCGGCCTGCGAGCCGAGACTGGGTTCGGCCTTCGTGCCGTGGTTATATTCCGGCCTGCGTTCTGCTGTTGTATGCCGACTTGCGAGCCGAGGTTGTAGTCGGACCGTGCTTCACCTTGTGGATCCATATCACGTCTGGCTTTGAGCCACCAAAGCCGGCCGTCTACTCACCAGGCGGACATTCACCTACTATTCAAGGCCGCGACGACCCGATCAGCACCACGACCAGTTCACTCGTCCATCCGAGGGTGCCCCCCTGGGCCAGGGTACGTTCTCGTACTCGGTATATGTTCATTTTATTGCTATACTATTATGTGGTTACTTATATGTCTGTGGGATTCGCCTCGAGCACCGAGGTACCAGAGACCGGGGGAACCCGGTCGCTGGATACAGGTACAGTTGACCGGAGGAGGACTTCTGACGATCTGGTCAACGTAGAGGACAGCTCACCACCGGGTCAAGAGGATGCGGTCAACCCTCCAGACACGTCATTCCGGCAGGTTCGTCTTCTCAGCTTCCAGACAGGATCATTAACTTAATTTTATGATTTTCTTGGTGATAATATTGGTTTTTCACTATTTCGGAAATCGAATTTGTGTCATTAAATAATACTGATATTACATCGATTTTCCACCGCTGCAAAACCGGTGTCATTAACTTATATTACATCGATCGTATACTGCTGCCAAAACTGGTGTTATTAATATATAATATTACATCAGTTTTACACCCGATGTCGTTAAGTGATACTACACCGATTTTAACCCGATGTCTAAAATGGCAGACCTTTTACATCGCCTTCATAGACATCGGTTAAAAATGTAATAGACATCGGTGGAAAACCGATGTCTTTAAGGGTTTTTGTTATAGTGAACCTAATTGCATTTAATCAAAACTAGAACTTAACTAAATTGAAAGAACAAGACAAAGCAAAAATTAACCGAACTAAAATGCATCAAAATTGAACCTAACTACTGGTTGAAGCATTTCATCAAACATGTTGTGAGCATTGATCAAATTGAACATTATACGTGCAACTTAAACATGGAAGATCAAGTTAATATAAGCATTTAACCACAATTCATCAACAAAAGCAAACATAAGTAATGAACAGGAAATAAACTAAAAATTTCAACCACAATTCACACTTCCGCTCCCGATTATAACGACTACCCTCGTCGTCACACGAAGACCCGACTCGGAACCCCCAAAGTCAGTGGACAGATGCAATCTGCTGGAATGCTGCACACTTCGACAACAGTGAGGATGATGAACGAATCCTCCAGCGAGAACCCCTCTACTGGAAGCTGATCGGAAGTGGAGATGGAATCACAGCCGCTGCCTTCTTCTTGCTATCGCCTGACCCCAGAAGGCAGGAGTGAAGGAAGAACGTCAGGAGGTGAAAGTCCTTGTTAGAGAACCCCTCCGGCAAGGTGGAGTTGGTCTGATCTGTCGTCGAAGGTTGCTGCCCCTTGCCGAGTTTGCTGTTATCACTCGCCACTGGAAACTGAGAAGGAGAAAAGAGTGACTATGGTTGGCCGACCGGCGACAGTAAAGAGAAGAAGAGAGGCCGCCGGCCGGAGAGAAGAAAGAAGAGGAAGAAGGAAGCGCCGGTGGGGAAGTCTCCGCGAGCCCTAGATGCCGCGGGAAGAAGAAATGCGAACAGAATCTGGATTTTGGGCTACTGTTCCTGTCCGCGTGAAAGGTAAGGGAGCTTTTCTCTCTTGCGATCTAGGACGCCCATCTTGATAAAGGAGGTGGATGAAGATCTAGCCGTTTGATCTTGTTGATGAAGAGATGAGTGGTCCGGATCAAATTGCCTTCTTGCTTGGATCCAATGGTTTATATCATTTTAGATCCGTATCAAGGGTAGGATGCTTAGATCAGAATGAAGGAGCAAGATCTCTTTTGATCTAGATCAACAGTCCTCACTGATTCAGCTTAATCTTCTCCATTTGACTTCAAAATCAAGCCAAATTCAATCCGGCTTGACCCTAATCCACGACTCTTTGAATTTCCTACAAAATCACATAAAAAAAATATGAAATTAAATTTCACAATTTGTAAGAAATTTATAATTAAGTCCAAAATAAATCCTACTCATAAAACATAACATAAACACAATATTAAGCATGTGAGAAGGTAAAAATACTAAGTTTAAGAGCTAAAATAACCAATAAAAATGCTCATTATCAAGTACAAGAGTCATCCAATGGCTATAGAGGTTTGAGATACAAATCCAAGGCTAAGAAGGATGTAATATCTTATCATAAGGTTCCATATAACTATGGAACCAATCCTAGGTCTAGGAGTCAAGTCAAGGATATAAGGGAAGTTATCCCTAGGAGTATTTGTGCAACAACAAATGTGACTAAGACTTCTAAGAAGTCTAAGAAAGTCACTAACAAGGTTACAAGGGAAGCTATCCTTAGAGTTGACCTAGAGAAGGTGACCAAGGTTTCTAAGAAGCCTAACAAGATCATCAGGAAGGTATTTAGGGAAGTTATCTCTAGTGAGTACCTAGAGCATCCAAGGAGCACCAATAGGTTTTGGGTTCCTAGGAGCATCTTCTCTACCCCTTAGATGGATTTGAGAGTGTTAACTCTAATTGTAAGGATAGTTAACTCAACTTTGATGAAGTTGACACTCGGAGAACATTTTCAAGGTTATTGTTAACTTTTGAAAATGAAGTGGATTATCATTTATGTTGGGATAATTTCCCTAGGTCAAGGTTGACCAGTTTGACTAAGCTTGAGTTGAGTCAATCTTAAGTCAGGATTTGAATTTTGATGTTTGACAATATAAGGAGATTACTGGAGCAATCGTCCGGTTATGGAGATGGTCAAAGTATTGACGGGTTGATGAAAATACAAGTCAAGTAGGTCAAGGTTGACAGGAGACTTGACTTTGAAAGTCCTAGTGAGGAGCTAGGCAGGAGAAAGTCCTTGTGAGGAGCCAGACAATTGGAAAGTCCTGGTGAGGAGCCAGGCAAGTGGAAAGTCCTGGTGAGGAGTCAGGCAGTTGGAAAGTCCAAGTGTGATCTTGGCAAAGGTGAAAGTCCTGGTGAGGAGCCAGGCAATATTGGAAAGTCCAAGTGTGATCTTGGCAAAGGGTGTAAGTCCAAGCATGTGGTCTTGGCAGGGTAAGTCCTGGTATGACTTGGCAAGGAAGAACTCAACAACTAGGATGAGGCTGAAGGAAGCTCCTGAAGGCAAGGCGTTAAGGATGGGAGATATCCGAGGGACGCAAGGCTGATGGAGGAGGCTAGAAGGCTAGTTCAAGGTTGGTCAGGTGTGGCCAAATGCTAGGCATGGAGACCCAACAGGTCACGATTGACCGGGAGTTGGGTGAAGGACTTTGGACTTGAGTTTGAGTCAAGTTCAGAGTATTCAATCGATCTGACATCGATTGAACAGGGTCGAAATCGATCGGTCAATCGATTTGGACTATGCTGCGATTGTGGGAAGGCCCAATCGATCGGCCGATCGATTGGGATGTGAAATCGCGAGCACAGAGGCTTTCCCAATCGATCGGGCGATCGATTGGGAGCTGTCAATCGATCGGTCGATCGATTGGGCAGCAGAAGCTCTCACGCGGATGCGAGAGCACAAAAAGGTTCTGAATCGATCGGGCGATCGATTCAGGAAGTCCCAATCGATCGGTCAATCGATTGGGAAGTAATCGTTGCACAGGATGCAGGTGATGGACGACTGTGATGGAGCAGTGTTGACGAGGCAATCGATTGGGGATGAATTTGATTGTTTGGGAGCACTGTTTAAAGCCTGGACGAAGCATTTTCTTCGCTAGATTTTTGCAGTCTTCTTCCTGCGATTGTTCGGTGATCTTCAACGACTTTCTCCGATCTTCACTGTCAATTCTTGAAGGCTCTTGGGAGTGTTCTCTCAAGGTTCAAGAGGCAATAACAAGCAACAAGTAAGCAAGAAGAGAGTGTTTTTACTTGTATTTGTAGTTCTTCTTCTTGTGTGAGTTGTTTGTGTGTGTGAGAATTTGTATAAGGCTTCTCCGCCTTCGGCTGCGACCGAGAAGGAGGGTTTTCATATTGGAGGAGTGTGTCGTGTGTGAATCCTTAGATTAGTTACCTCTTCTTGAGGTGGATACCAAGAAAATCTACTTGTTAACATTGTGTAAGTCTTGTATTTTATTTCCGCTGCATATCATCATCAAGACGAAGTAAACCGACGTAAGCACGATGAAATACTATTCACCCCCTCTAGCGGGCACATCGGTCCCAACAATTTACTCTTTGGAAGAGTAAAATGTGCCAAAACTTGAGGAATTGGAATTCAATTTAAATTGGCACAATTGAGAAAAGTATATGAAAATACCAAGTTGGTATTTGGGTATTTTCTTAGGAAGTTAAGGGCCAATTTAGGCCTTAATTTAAAATGATTACTCTTTGAAAGAGTAAAGTGTGCCAAACTTTGAGCAATTATGCTTAATTTAAATTGACACAAATTAAGAAAAGCAAAAGAAATGTCAAAATTGGGAGTTTGACATTTTCTTAAGAAAAAATGGGCAATCTAGCATTTAAATTTAAGTCAGCTAAGGTTAAGGATACTTAGATAGGTAATCTAGGTATATTTTATTTATGCTAATTTGCCATGATTGTTTGCCCATCATATGCCATGACATCATATTTTGCATTCATGCTTATTATGAAAAATACAAAAATACCATGTCATGTCATACATACATCATGTAATTATAGCAGATTTTCTTTTGAAAATTATTCATTTTGATGTGTACCATATATCATCATATATTATTTTAATTTCCTTGCAATTAAGGACAAATGACATTTATTAACAAGTAACATCCTAGATAGATGTTCATAATCTAAAATGCCTAGATAGATATGCATGATCCTTAGCTTAGGGCAAAATCAAATTTCACATTTCACAAAGAACTATAAGGTGGCTTGTATGTGCTTTAGTACACATTAGATACAAGTGAGATGTCAAGATGATGAACTAAACTCAAGATGATGATTTAGTGCATTCTTTTTTAGTTTAAGGTTCATCAAAACACATAGTTATGTATTTTCTAATCATTGGGAAAGCTAATGTACAAGTCATGTGCATTGAGCCCAAAGAATATGGTTGGATATTGGTAAAAATAATTTTAAATATACTTTTGAAAACCTTGGTGAAGGCTATCTTTTGATAGTAATCATCATTGAATAGTTAAGCACAAACTTAGAAGAAGCATTGAAGTTTTTGCAAGTTTCCAATTTTTTGTCAAATTTTGAAACTATGAAGTATTTTCTTAGAAAACTATTTTTCCATGATAGTATATACCCTAAATAGTGTCTACAAAAGTTTTCATAATTTTTAGAATTTTGTAGAATTTCTAGGACATTTCTGAAATTTGTCCTAGAAATTCGGCTGAAATTGAATTTCAGAATTTCAGAAACTCAATCGATCAACCGATCGATTGGGAAGCCTCAATCGATCAGCCGATCGATTGAGATGCATTTCTTCGTGAGCAGAGCCTCGCTGGATCGATCAACCGATTGATTCAATCTGCATGGATCGATCAGTGGATTGATTCAGAGGCAATTTTCATAAACAGAAGCTCGTGGAATCGATCAGGCGATCGATTGAATTGGTTTTAATCGATTGGGACCCAACTTCAATTGATTGGGAATGCTGATTTTGGCTGAGAAAGCCTGATTTCAGCATTTTAAATCATTTTCAGTCTAGGTAACCATTCCTAACCCCTTGACACACATTTGTATACATTTAGGGGGAGTTTTTATGATGAAAACTCGAATGGATTGGTTAAGGGAGACTAAGTAGAAGTTTAGGTTGAGGTTTGATTTAAATATTAAAGTTTTGAACCTCAAAACTTCTAAATTTGGGTTTCCTAAAGATTTAGGGATTTCAAGTCATTATTGGTGCAATGACAGAAATTATGAGCATGTCTTTAGGAGGAGTCACTCTCTAAGGACATGGAAATTATTTTCTGAAATCATGGAAGGTAGTATATCCTTCTCTTGAAAAATGCTCAAGGATGAGCATTGGATACAATGAAGGGTATGAGACCTTCATTGTGTTTGTGAAGAGATTTAATGCTCAAGGGTGGACATTGAAAATAATGAAGGGTATGAGACCTTCATTATGGTGTTGTGAACAACGAGTGGAGTTGTGAACAATGGTGAGTAACTTTTCAGGGGGAGAGTTCTTTTTGATGTGTGCCAATGGGGGGAGAAATGTAGGGTTTAAGTTAAACCTTCATACTTAAAGAACCTAAAGAAGGAGTTTGCCTTCTAGGAAAGGGGGAGAATGAAAGAAACCCTCATTCATACTTTGGCATGAAAGGAAGTTGAGGCTACGGGATTAGCCTAACTTAAAGGTATTGTCAAACATCAAAAAAGGGGAGATTGTTGGTGCAATATCCCTAGGTCAAGGTTGACCTGGTTGACTAGGCTTGAGATGGCTCAAGCCTGAGTCTAGATGTTTGGGTTTTGATGTTTGACAATACGTGGAGATTGCAGGTGCAATCATCCGATGGGGTAGATTGCTGGTGCAATTCTCCTCTGGTCAAGGTTGACCAGGTAGGTATGAAGAAGAGTTAAGTAGGTCAAAGAGTTGACTGAATACTTAACTAGGAAAGTCCTAACTAGAGGTTAGGTAGATGAGAAATCCTGGTGAGTGAAACCAGGTGAAAGACCTAGTGAATGAAGTTAGGCAGTTGGAAAGTCCTGGTGAGTGAAGCCGGGCAGTGGAAAGACCTGGTGAGTGAAGCCAGACATGTGAAAATCCTGATGAGTGAAGCCAGGTGAAAGACCTAGTGAGTGAAGTTAGGCAGTTAGAAAGTCCTGGTGAGTGAAGCCAGGCACATGGAAATCCAGGTGGGTTAAGGTTGACTGGACACCTGGTGTGGGAAGTCCAAGTAGGTCAAAGGTTTGACTGGATACTTGACACAAGGAAATCCAGATGGATCAAGGATGACCAGACATCTGATGAAAGGAAGTCCAAGTAGGTCATGAAGGACCAGACACTTAGCACATGACGGTAAGTCCAAGTGGGTCAAGGTTGATCGGATATTTGACACGAGAAGAAAAGTCCAAGTGGGTCATAGGGATTGACCGGACACTTGGTGAAGGAGTCCTAGCAGGTCAAGATTGACCGGATGCTAGGTATGATGTTCCAACAGGTCACGGTTGACCAGATGTTGAAATTGGGGACCCTAGACTTAGTTTTAGCAAGTCAAAGGGTAGCCAATCGATCAACTGATCGATTGAACAGGGGTTTAATCAATCAACCAGTCGATTGGGGTTGTGCTGCGATAAAGTAGTGGCCGAATCGATCGGCCAATCGATTGGGAGCTTATATCGCGCACACAGAAGCTCTCCCAATCGATTAGTCGATCGATAGATCGATTGAGCACCTCTAATCGATCGACCGATCAATTGGGGATGAGATCTCTTGCGCACAGAAGCAAGAAATGCTGGATCGATTGGTCGATCAATTTAGCCAATTCCCAGAGAGCACAGAGGTGCTCTGAGTCGATCGACTGATCGATTCAAAGCCTCCACAATCGATTGAGAGTCATTCAATTGATTGGGATTTGACCGTTGCGCAGGTTATCGCCGTTGGCGAGCGATTTCTTCGACACGGCTTCCAGTTCTTCGATTCCTCTTCACGCGATCTTCTCCACTGCTCACGGCCAGTTCTTGGAAGCTCTTGGGGACAAGTGTTGGTGCACTTCCAAGGTTCAAGAGGCAACAACAAGCAACAAATAAGTAAGAAGAAAGAGTTTTCATTTGTATTCATTGTATTTTTCTTCTTGCGTGTGTTGTATTTGTTGTGTGAGTGTTGTAAGGCTTCTCCGCCTTCAGTAGTTATTGTAAAGGAGTGTTTTTATAGTGAAGAAGTGCTCGCGTGTGTGGATCCTTGGATTAGTCACCTCTTCTTGAGGTGGATACTAAGTAAATCTACGGTGTTAGCATTGTAGAGTGTGTTTCTTTTTGTTTATTCCGCTGCACATCTTCGAAGAAGCACATCAACAAGTGCGATGAGATATTCAACCCCCCCCAATGATAAGATAATCAAATCTACTAAAGACATGTTGAATTCAAGATTTGACATGAAAGACATTAACCTAACTGATATGATTTTAGGAATTAAGATGATTAAAACATCAAAATGACTTATTCCGAGTTAATACCATTATGTGAATAATATTCTTGAGAAATTCACCAAGGGTGATACTATATTGGGATAAACTCCGATAGATACAAGTCAACATCTATCGAAGAATCAAGGAGAAAGTATCTTTCAGATAGAGTACTCTCGAGTGATTGGAAATTTAATATACTAAATAAGTTGTACATGACCAGACTTAACCTATACAGTGAGTAAACTGAGTAGATACATGAGCAATACTGAAGTTGAACACTAAAAAGGGATAATAAGAGTACTGAGGTAATTAAGGTATGCTTGTGAATATGGATACACTATATGAGATATCATGCTGTGATCGAAGAGTACATTGATGTGAATTGCATATTTGATATGAAAGACTCAAAGTTTACAAGTAGATATATATTCATTTTGGGAAGTGCAACCATTTCATGGAAACTGATAATATCTGAAAGCGAGGAAGATGGTGTGCTAGTTAGGTGGCTCTGATGTTGATTGAGAGAAGATGAAGACATTGATGACATGGATGAACCTGCATGGCAAAAATGAAAATTGGGAGGAGAAAACGTTAGTCACCAAGACAGGGAGACGGTCCTTGGCATAGGCACTCTGCCGCTTAAGTTAAAATAGTAACTAAGTGAAAAATAGAGAAGAAGATTAATAGTAGAACAGTAATGTTGATGTGTGTGTGCTTGCGTAGCATATATAATGTACCTGATCAATAGAGAGGACCACCTTTTTATACTGACCATCATAACCTCTACTATAATGAGGTGTTAGGGAATGTCTAGTGTTAGAATATGTTGAAGAAAAGATGAGGTATGACCACCCTTAGAAGAAGGTTCCATTGTGTGCATATGTCGGGGTAGTGGAATATTCCCTGACGAGTAATCGTTATTCTATGAGAGGTTATTACGATTCTTTGACACTGTTGTCTCTTGGAGGAAATTTGGCCGACCCTATATTCGATTGACTATATACTAGGAGACTTATCCTTGAAGAGTGAGAACCTGAGTCTAGAAGGTCCGACTAGCTTTGTATTTGATCGGTTGTATGCTAAGAGACTTGCACAGGAGAAGTAAGGAGCTAAGTCCCGAAAGGTTCGACCGACATTGGGGCCAATCGGCTATATACTGGGAGATTTACCCTTGAAGAGTGGGGAGCTAAGTCTCAAAAGTTCGACTGGCTCTGTATCGAGCCAACTGTATGCTAGGAGACTTGCATAGGAGAAGTGGAGAGCTAAGTCCCGGAAGGTCTGACCGGTGTTGGAATTGACCGACTATATACTGGGAGATTTGCCCTTGAAGAGTGAGGAGCTAAGTCCTGTAAGGTCTGACCAGCGTTGGTGATGACTGGCTACATGCTGGGAGACTTGCCTTGAGAAGTGGGGAGCTAAGTCTCGATGGTCCGACCGGATCTAGGGTCGATCGACTACATACTATAAGTTCATCGAAGACCCATTGATGACTGACCTGGTTGAAGGACAATAGCTGATTAGTCGAAAGTCAACTAGAGACAATCTAGTAGTTGACCCATACCTCATTCTCAGACCAAAACAGTATGAAGGATTTAAGTCTCCATTTGGTGGGCTAAAATGAGATTAACAACAAACACAATAATTGTCATTAAGAAATTAAACTCTAATTAAGTGATATAATGTTTGATGCATGAAGGGGATTTGGTTTATACTATTGGATATTAATTAAATGCGTAAATCTAATAATCTGGTTCCTTAATATTAATGGACTGTTAGCAGGTTATGGACTTTTATGGTGGATGGTTCCTGCAAGATGGGTTTGGTATATAAGAAGAGGAGGTTGATTCAATTTGGTACGTTTTGATTTGGCTCTTCTTCTTCTTCTTTGAACTCTTCTCTACTGAGACCAAGATTTGGTTGTCGCCCACTCTTATAGAAGACTCCGTTGTGCTTTCAGGAATTCATACGATGACAAGGATTAATAACTCTTGCAATGGATTTAGATCGTACTCTTCGCTTATCATTCGATTTTAGTTTTGCTTTATTGATGGATGATAACAATATCTTGGTGGGATCGACCGACTATATACTAGGAGATTTGCCCCTAAAGAGTGAGGAGCTAAGTCCTGGAATGTCCGACCAGCGCTGGTGCCGACCAACTACATGCTGGGAGACTTGCCTTGAGAAGTGGGGAGCTAAATCTCGATGGTCTGACCGGATCTAGGGTCGATCGACTGTATACTGGGAGACTTTCCATTGAAGAGTAGGGAGCTAAGTTCTGGAAGGTCCGACCGACTATATGCTAGGAGATATGCCCTTGAAGATTGGGGAGCTAAGTCTCGAAAGGTCCGACCGGCGCTAGTGCTAACCAGCTATATGCTGGGATACTTTCCCTTGAAAAGTGGGGAGCTAAGTCCCGAAGGTCCGATCGACTCTGGGGCCGACCGACTGTATACTGGGGGACTTGCTCTTGAAAAGTAGGGAGCTAAGTTCCAGAAGGTCCGACTGGTGATGGTGCTGATCGACTGTATATTGAGAGACTCGTACATCAGAAATGGGGAGCTAAGCCCCTGAAATCCTACCAAGGTTGGTGTCGATCGGCTGTATGCTGGAAGACTTGCAGAGGAGAATTGGAGAGCTAAGTCTCAGAAGTCCTATGCTATTGGGCCGACCGACTGTATACGGGGAGACTTACTCTTAAAAAGTGGGGAGCTAAGTCTTGGAAGTCCGACCGACTATAGGGCCGATCGATTGCACATTGGGAGACTTGCCCTTGGAGAGTGGGGAGTTAAGTTCCAAAGGTGAGTGGTCTGTCCAAACACGTACACCTTGACTGTCTCCTTAACTGCCACCTCATCTTGACTGTAGCTACCACCTCCCATTGACTTTGGCTGTCATATCATTTTTACTATCGACCCCACACTACTCTCGGGTCACCCATAACACGCCGCATCAGAAACCTTCTCAGAAAATTATAATAACCAAATCCATGATGGAATATGACTTTATAACTCTTGACAAATGTGATAAAAAGCTTGAATGACTATGATAATTCTTAGAAAATATTCCTAGATGGCCGAAATCTGTGTTGACAATTTATATATATTGTGATAATCAATTGGAAATTGGTGAGGCACAAAGCTATTTGTATAATGATAAGTCTAGGCATATATGTCGTAGACACAATTCTATTAGACGACTACTTTCAATGGAAGTTATCACTGTTGACTATGTAAAGTCAAAGGATAACCTAACGGATCCGCTAATTAAAGGATTAAACATAGAATTAGTTGCAAGTTCATCGCAAGGGATGTACTCCGATGAAAAATATTGGAGCAATGGAAACCCTACAAGATGACTTTGATATATATATATATCAGAAGAGAAGGTTGATTCAATTTGGTATGTTTTGATTTGGCTCTTCTTCTTCTTCCTTGAACTCTTTTCTATTGAGACCGAGCGCTCACTCTTACAGAAGACTCCGTTGAACTTTCAGGAATTCATATGATAACAAGGATTAATGACTCTTGCAATGGATTTAGATCAGTACTCTTCACCTATCATTTGATTTTAGTTTTGCTTTATTGATGGATGATAACAATATCTTGTTGTGGATGCATCATTGATTTAATTCAATGTATGGTTATTGCTTTCATAGTAATCATTCTCATGCTACTTCTTCGGCAGTCAAGAAGATGAAATTAAACAGATCCATAAGTTCAAGAGAGAAAAGTCTCATTTGTATTGTTTTCACCTGCATAGTAGTTATGTCAGATTGTTAAGTTTGGCGGAAGAGGTTATTAATAAGTGTTTTACTGAATTTTGTAGAGTGGATGGGAATAAAAATTCGTGTGGATTCTAATAGCATGATTTGATAGAGTGAACCTTATCAGACACCACTAATGAAATTCAAAATAGATAAGATATGGTGTTCATCAGGTAGCTAGAAAATTGTCCTGGTTTTATTCTAAATTTTTGTAATGGGCAATCATTTGCTATCTAAAGACCCTATTCAAGAGCACTAATGAGCAACAAAAGCTGACTCATTCATGTAGAAAGCTCGATGTTGTTACTTGGATCTGATTATTCCTTTTGTATTTGTATCTTTATCTATGTTCTTCCATCATGCCTTGCAACAACAGGCATTATATATACTGCAGAGTTTTCCTACTGAACAATCACGTACGTGCTTCCATTGAATAGCTTAAACAAATTAATCATGCTTACAAGTTTGATAAATTGGTGCAATCCCAACAACATGAATTATTGATGACTAGTTATTTATATATTTTTAGACGAACAACATTAATTATTGATGATGCTGAGTAACTCTCACGCATTGGAAGCCAAACTCTCCTGCCGACGCTTCCTTTCGTTCGACAACTTCTTGGCGAAGTAGACGAGTCGATCTCCGTTCGATGTGGTTCCTCCCTTCCCATCCACCACCGGCTCCGACAGGCCTGTCTCCAGGTTCACCCTCGACACCGGCTTCTCCAGCAGTTTCTTCCCGATCTCCACCAAATTCTGTAAGTTCTTCTCCGTCGACTTATCCACCGAAGTCGCATCACCAGTCAAAGTATCGTCCTATATATATATATATCATTTAGTTTATTAATTTGTTTGTTTTATTCAATTCGGTGAGATTTTACAATGAATGATTAATTATAATTTTGTTAAATGGGTACCTGTATGCGAAAGTAACGGCCTTCACTGTCCTGTGCCTGAAAAACATGTGCTAGATGGATATCCACCATGTCGGAGCTCGCCTGGGAGAAAATGTCGATGATGGGAGTGTTTCCTCCGTTGTATAACCAACCGAGCAAGCCCCATCGAGCGCTCGTCTGTGCGCTATAATTCTCCTCCTGTTTGGGTGTTCCGGTCCCGATCGAGACCACCAGAAACCGACTGTAGTCGACCGGTTCGTACGAGTCGAAATCCGTGTTCGATTTCAGAATCTGCTTCGTCACTTGGCTCATGGCGGATAACGTCTGTTCATGATCAACGGCACATATAAGAACTAGCTAGCTCCTAGATTAATTACGAGCAGAATATCTATTTAGATGCGCGCGGGTGTGTGAATTTACTGGGTTATTTGCCGCCACGCCGCCGTCGATGAGGTTGAAGCTCTTCGTCGTTCCTTGATCGTCATGGGTTTCAAAGTAATGCCCCGGGAGGTATGTGGGGGCGGCGGAGGTGCTGATGCAGATGTCCGACAGAAGAGCGTTCTTCAACGGATTCTTCTCCGTCTGCGAACAAAACATTGATCACCATCGATATACCTATAAAATAATCTTCATTCCCAAGAAGTATTAATTCGTTTAATTACCTCATAAGTGGAGAAGATGATGGGTTGAGAAATTTTGATGTCAAAAGTTGGGATGACGATGTTGGTCAAAGTTTGACTTAATTTTGTGTCGCCTAAGAGTTCTTGAATCTTGGTGTGAAGGTACTTGCCATTGTATTTTGGTCCAGCGAAAGCATCAACCAAGTTCAGTGCTGAACTCAGGAACCCAGACCTGAAATAAATAAATAAATAGTAAAATTCATAAATTAATTTTGATCCTTCATCCTAATTATCCAAAATTTTGTCATATATATATATATATATATATATATATATAGATGATTCTAACCTTTGCTGTGGAAAAATCTTGGGACTGTGATCCAAATAGAACTGAACAATGTCCTTGGCGGTGAACAGTGGTTTGTTATTCTCTCCGGGAGCGGCGAGCATGGTGGCGACAAGGCCACCGGTGCTCGTGCCGGAGATCACGTCGAAGTAGTCCGCTATTCTCGCATCAGGTCCGTCGAGTTTCTGCAACACCGAGAATTAATATAATTAACTTGAATCTCTCGGTACGTCGATCGGATATTTATGACTGCATATATATATATATATGCGTACCTGCAGTTCTGATTCTAGGAAGTCGATGATCGTCGCGGGGATCAGCCCGCGAACACCGCCGCCGTCGATGGAAAGGACGGTGATCCTCTTCCCGAGGGATGGCGGAGGGTTTGAGTCAGAGGTGGCCGGATCAGTTCCGTCGCTCGCCATGGTGTATATATGATTATTCTTGTTCTTGAGAGAGAGAATATATTTGCGGACCTAAATCAGCTGCTGTGGTAATTCACTGATTGATCGAGAGAAAGAGATCTAGAGATCAATATATAGAACGATCGAAAAGCAGAAAGAGCCCAATAATTTAAGTGGGGGCTTGCCGTTTTAATCATGCAACTATATGAAATCGAAATACATTGAATGAGCTGAAAAACAAAGAAAACGTGCAAATGAGAATCCACCAATAATTTAATTGATGTACGCGTCTTGATGTGATCTTCCGCAAGGCCATGTAAATTTCACATTTTGACTCGAATAAAACTTACTGTTCATATTGAAATGCCCTCTTTAATAGTGTAGAAAAAGATTTTGATAAAGATAGAAACAACGCTTATAATATATGGATTATGGATAAGCCGAGGACTTTCCAAAGCTGGCCGGCCAGAGGTATTATATATTAGAGGTGGTTCGATGGCAATTAACTATTTTAATTGACTTGCAAGTAAAACGTGTTTCTATAGCAATCAATGCATGGACGGGATCGGAGCGTTCCTAAATGGATTAGGGATAATTTTACATGCAGTCCCTGTTGACAAATAAATTTTTACATGTAATTTTCATCCATGAAAATATTTATTTTCACTCCCCAGTCAAATATCTTTATCTAATTGCTCATGATATTTTTAGGTACAAAAAGTCTAAAAATCAGTATAAATCCTCTTAAATTGAGTATATTAACTTAGAATCTAGTATATTTTCTATCAAATTGAGTACGATTCTTTTTTCATCTCAAAATATACTCGATTTTAGTTTAATATACTGAATTTAATAGGAATTATACTCATTTTTAGACTATTTATACCGAAAAATATGAAGGTTCATTTCGATAAAAAATATACTCAATCCTAGTATAGAGTGCTGAATTCTAGTGTAAAGTGCTAAATTTAACCGGAATTATACTTGTTTTTAGATTTTTTATACCTAAAAAAATAAGAGGGGCAATTTTAATAGAAAATATACTCGATTTTAATATAAGAGGGGCAATTTTAGATTTTTGGACTTTTTGTATTCAATTTTGGACTTTTTGTACTTAAAAAATTTGAATGGCAATTTATGTAACAATATTTGTATGAGAGAGTTGAAATAAGTAATACTTTACATGCATGGAGTGGAAACAAAGTTTTTTGGACATGGGAATTATATGCAAAGTTAATATTGTGATTGAAGATTTTTCTCTAATTTACCGATGGATTATCAAAATTCGCAGCTTTAAAGCGTGCAGATTGGACAATGCAACTAACTTAGCAGAAAACTATGGGTCAATTTCCCATAAAAAACACGTAAAAAATAATTACTTATTTTTCAAAATAATAAAGTAAAAGACTTATTGCTGTAATTGTTATTTATTTATATTTAAAATTTAATTAGGAAATGATGATATGGCAGTGTTGTTTAAAATTATTATATGATTATTTTTCAAACATTTATTACTGAATCCAAATGATATTCTAATATGTGCTGAAATTAAAATTTGTGTAAAAATGATCATGTAACGATTTTGATCACTTTAATCAAAATTATGATATTTTTTATTTGAAATTTATCTCTTTGAAAATTAATTCGTGTAAAAATAAAAAATATATGTAGTATAATTCATGTATGATGCATGATCTGTTTTTGTCTCATGTTAATAGACAAGCTAATGGAAGTAGGTGGTGGCTGAGCTGGGATAATAAGGGCCACGATGAACATCTTGTGGGTCGTACAGTCCAACTTGGATCTTACACCACTAGAGTTTATTATATTTCTCTATTACTCCGTAGCCAATTGTAATATATATATTAATCAGGTTAGATAATATTGAATATCGGATGATTGATATGATTCAACGAAAATTTTCAATCGTCCGCTAAGATAAATTATTGAAGTACATATGAAGATCTATCCAGGTAGCTAGTATTCTCAGATTTACTATTTATTAAGGAGAAAATTTTTCAATAATACACAATAATTTAGTCTCGAACTCTATCTAAAATCTATCATTGAAGAATCTAACCATGATCCTATGCCCTCAGGGAGCCATTGTAACTAAGACTGAACATTCGATTTGAATCGAATGATCGAACTTTGTTATGAAAATTAAATAAGTTGAATTGTTATAATTTTTTAAAAATTTTAAAAATATTAATTTTTTTAATATAAACTCAATCCGTTTAATATTTTTTTTACAATCATATTTTTTTAAAAAATAAAAAATTATAAAAATTGATTTAAATGGTAATCAAATTTTAAATAAAAAATGAATTTCGAAATAAATGGAATGAATTAATTTAATTCGATCTATTATTTTGATTTAATCGAAGTCAAACGAAAATTGAGAAAGAAGGTAGCAGCTTCGCCTGACCATGGGAAGGGTAGGTGAGTAGTCGAGTTGCGACACCATCCGCAGGACTTGCTCGACTTTTATCCAAATTAAAATTTCCCTCACTACTCTTTATTGCTTTGACTTCTTTTTTTTATCATCGTCTTCTATTGTAACTCGCTCCTATCATTAAGCAAAGTAAAGACGTTGTAAACTAAGCACAACTTATAGTCATATATTTGTTCTTGAGCTGGCTACAAGCTCCCTAAATTGTCACCGAAAACATAACCGACGGTGCTTTGCTTAGCATTTTTTGCTTTTATATAATTTGCAAAGAGCTTGTTAAACATCATTTCCACATTTCATAACTAATGATAAGTCGTTTCTTTTTAAATTGTAATTTCCTCTAATCCTAATATGCATTAGAAGGATTTATGATAGAACGTACAAGCCCAACGTCTGCTACAACGTGTACCAACTACTTGGATATTTAGCTACTACAATGTCTAGTAGCCACTTAGACATTTAGCTGTTAAAATGTGTAGCAGCTACTTGGACATTTAGTTGCTACTGCTACACATTGTTAGCTGTTATAACGTGTAGTAGCTACTTGATAAGTCGTTTCATTTTAAATTGTAATTCTCTCTAATCCTAATATATTATTTATATGTGATTCTAAATGATCTATTTAATTAATATAGGGAAAAACATGTGTTGTCTTTATTGGATGTCAGGCGGATATTTATGACACCTAGATAGAAGCATCTACATAAATTAACCATTTTAAGGGCACTATATATAGTCCTTCGAGAGTAAATAGGATACAATAAGAGTTTTTAAACCCTACAACATACTATTTTACCATGTTAATAATCTTTTTTTTATAAATTTTTTTTTTGTTATATAATTTGCAGCAAACTTGCCAATTTAAGTCGTTTCAATTTTCTACAATTCATTCGATGGTAAGTTGTTTCAATTCAAGTTATAATTCTCTCTAATCCTAATATATTATTAGGATTTATGCTCCAACATTAAATCCCTGCACTGGCTGCTACAACTTGTAGTAGCTACTGGGACAGTTTGCTGCTACAACATACTGTCAAAGTAGCTGCTACATATTGTAGTAGCTACTTCGACAGTTAGCTGCTACATGTTGTAGCAGCTAGTTGAACACTTCAAATAACATTTACTTATCATTTTTGGTTATATAATTTGTTGGAAATTAGCTGCTATACGTTGTATCTACTACTTCGACAGTTAGCAATTAGCTGCTATACATTGTATCTACTACTTCGACAGTTAGCTGCTACACGTTATAGTAGCTAGTTGTCGAAGTAGCTATTACAACATGCAGCAGCTAGTATAGGGATTTTATGCTGTAGCATAAATCCTAATAATATATTAGGATTAGTGGGAATTATAACTTAAATTGAAATGACTTACCATCGAATGAATTGTGTGTTAGAGTGTATACTAAAAGTCTAGCTTTTTGTAAAAACATATAAAAATCACACTGGTCAAATGTCTACATTTATATGTTAAGTGTAGTTGTTCAATTAATTTATATTGTAGATAACATGGTGTGTGGTGTCACACACAGAAGATCATGTTATCAATTCCTTATAAATTATAAACAGTAGTTCACGACTAAGATGGAAAGGAACAAACCATTGGAGTAGTCGTAGTGTAATTTGATATTAGTTTATCTTAACTATAAAATTACACTAGTACACTCTGAGTGTATTGAGCTGGACCATTTAAGGTAAGTTTTTTTTATACTGACTGAATAAAAGAACAAGACCTTTGTTATTATGGAAGTGTGTGCTCTTAATCCTGATATAATAACAAATACATATATCTAGTATTTATTTCTTTAACTTTTTAATGGGTAAGATTTAGTTCGATAAATCAAGAGGCCCGATAAGTTGGGAAATGATATTATTTATAGTGTGTGTTGATGATTATAGAAGGAAACTGTGTCCTAGTAATCTAGGTTGATGATGTCCCCAAGAGGAGCTCATAAGGGTTGTCATGTAAACCCTGCAGGTGGACTTAGTTCGACATGATAATGAAGTTGAGTGGTACTACTCTTGGAGCTAGATATTAATTAAGTGAGTTGTTAGTAACTCATTTAATTAGTGGACATTTTATATCTTAAACACAGGAAGACTAATACACTCATAATAAGAAGGAGCCCAAAATGTAATTTGGGATTGGAGCGGTAGTTCAATAATAATTCTTAGTGGTATGAATTATTATTGATGAAATTAAGTTGGGTGTTCGGGGCGAACACGGGAAGCTTAATTTCATCGGGAGACCAAAACAAATTCCTCCTCTCGGTCCCTATCGTAGCCTCTTATTTATAAAGTAGTATACGCACCCATACCCACCTTCTTACCCATCCTTATATGGTCGGCCAAGCCAAGCTTGGAGCCCAAGCAAGGGCCGACCAAGACATGGCTTGGATGGGTTGAAGTGTGGCCGGCCCTAGCTTGAGTCCAAGCTTAGGTGGCCGACCACAATAAAATTAAAAGGATTTTATTTTTAAAAAATTTTCTTATGTGGATTCCATGGTTTTAAAAGAGAGTTTATAATTAAAATTTTTCCTTTTATAGCTTTCTACAAAAGATTAAGTGAAAAGTTTGATATATTTCTTTATTTGTAGTTGAAAGGAAGATTTTAATTTTTGATAAAACTTTCTTTTTTTTAACCATCCTCATGATTTAAAAGAGAGTTTTAAAATTAAATCATTCCTTTTATAGTTTCTACAAAAGATTAAGAAAAGATTTCATATCTTTCCTTATTTGTAGATTGAGAGGAAGATTTTAATTTTAAAGATAACTTTCCTTTTTGGAAATCATCCACATGTTTTAATAGAGAGATTTTAATTTATAAAAGTTTCCTTTTATAACCAACCATGAAGGGAAAATTAATAGAGAAATTTTTTATTTTAAAAATTTCCGGAAACAAATTAGGAAGTTTTAATTTTGTATTTAAAACTTTCCTTACTTGGATGATCAAGAGGTGGCCGGCCACATTGAGTTTGAAAGGGAAATTTTTTATTAAACTTTCCTTTCATTGGCTAAGAGAATAAGGAAGTTTTTTTATAAAACTTTCCTTATTTGCCAAGACCAAGGAATATAAAAGAGAGGGTAGAGGTGTCTCACCTCATAACTTATGTTCTAGTTTTCCTCTCTTCTATTTCCTTGGTTGGTGGTCGGCCCTTCACATCCTCTCCCTCTCCTATTCTTCTTCCTTGGTCGGCGGCATCTCATCTCAAGGAGCTTGGTTGGTGGCCGGATCTTGCTTAAGGAAGAAGGAGAGATAGCAGGTCTTATTTCTTAACATCCCTTGGAGCTTGGTGGTGGCCGAACCTCATCTTCTCTAGGAGTTCTTGTGGTGGCCGAAACTTGCTTGGAGAAGAAGGTAGCTTGGGCGGTTCTCGTCTCGGTAGATCGTCGCCCACACGACGTCCGAGATAAGAAGAGGAATACGATAGAAGATCAAGAGGTTGTTGTTTACAAAGAAATGTATAACTAGTAATTCTATTCCGCATCATACTAGTTTTCTTTGTATACTTTTTGAAATACCAAACATAAGAGGCATATGATTCTAGGCTTCGAATTTGTGATTCGAGTTTGTGTTTTTTTTTATTTTTTGAATTTGTGATTCGATTGTTCTATTTGGTTAAACCTAGGGTTATATAAGGAAATTAAATATTAGATTTCTTTAAAAGGCTTTGTCTAGGCGGTGGTGGATGATCCCATACCCAAGAAGGCCTAGTACCTCGCCATGCAGTCCTGGAAGCTAATTTTAGAAATTAATATTTAATTGAATTTATAACATGGGTGGATTTGGATCAATAATGTTAAGCATCGTTTGCGATCCAAGTCTAAACTATTAAGAACAGATAAGTTAAATTTAGAATCAATAATGTTAAGTACTGTTTACGATTCCTAATTTAATTTCTAAAGAACACAATAGATTGTTAGTAAAGGTTCAGGACTTGTACAAAATTTGTGTACAGGGGAACCGGTATGATATGGAAGCATAGCAACCAACATTGTGGAAATTGAAATGACTTAAATAGCTGATACATATTGTAACAACTACTTGGATAGTCTAAAAAACATATTCGTACCATTTTTTGATTATATAATTTGCAGAAAACTTACTAAACATCATTTCCAATAAATCATTTGATGGTAAGTCTTTTCAATTTAAGTTGTAATTGTTAGATTGAGACACACATGAGATAGGGGGGGTGAATCATGTGGTTTGCAAAAACTCATTTTTTTTGTTTTGAAATCAAAGTATGAGCAGCGGAAAAAGAAAAAGAAAATAAAGAACGCAAGAAAAACACGGGTAGTTTTACTTGGTTCGGAGCCTTCGGCGACTCCAACTCCAAGACCCAAATCCCACGAACATATCAATGGGCAAATCATTATAAACCTCTTCCGGTACCTCCGGAAGAGAGAATCGAGTACAGAGAAAGAAGGAACAAGTGCAACACCCTGCACTTATCCTATTGTAAATAATTAAGTATGCAAATTACAGTTCGTTACCCAACACTTCGAAGATTGTCAGCTTAGGCTTGGTGTCAATCAATTCCTCGGCAGTAGTCAGGCGCAACAGCGTTGTAGCAGGGTCACAGCAGTAGGCCGAAGCAGTCGGAACCTCAATTAGATGCACAAAAGTTTGTATATGAGTTGTTGAAGAAGCTTTGGGCGAGCAGGAGCATGGAAGGTGCCTCCAATGATGCAAGTTTGATCCCGAATAGTCCGTCACTTATCTACTGCGACGTCAAAATTTTATCCTGTGGAAGTGATGTGCGTAGATTATATACACTAACTTAGTATGTTTTGACTCACATTCATATATTTTATGCATACTTTGTCTATGCACTTTCATACTCTTTGTTTTACTTTCAGCATAATTACTCTTCTTTGTTCAGATATCTGCTCTTGTGTATTTTTTTGTTTGCATGCAGGAGTCGAATTCGGAGAAGAAATGATATTCGTGGTCGATCCAGGCAACAAGCAAAGGAAAATAGCACTGTCCATGTAAGCCACACGACCATGCCAAAGGAGCAAGGGAGAAAATGACTTTGGTCGTGTGGTGCAGACAACCCGTGTAGCTTCACCAGAGGAGGCATGACACGACCGTGTGGATCCATACAGTCGTGCCACCCCAATAACGCGACCAGAACATGGTCGTGTAGATCTACACGACCCAAGCAATAGTTCCACTTGGCCGTTCAACATTTCCAGAGAAGAAGCAAGCCCAGGCCGTCTGTACCATATGACCGTGTAAGGTTTCCAGAGGCTAAGACTGGCTAGGCCGTGTGAGCCACACGGCCGTGTGAGCCAGCCAGAGATAAAGCAGTACACAGCCGTGTAAGGGCCACACGACCGTGTGACCCTGGCCGAGAGCAAAATGTTTGAGGTCGTGTGTATCACACGGCCGTGGCACGGGCCGTGTGGTGCCTGTGCCCTGCCCTATATAAGAGGGTTCTTCCTGTTTTGAAAGGGGAGGAAGGCTCTCCCTTTGGGGAGATCAAGTTTGGGGCTGATCTTCACCTTCTCCAACCTTGATCTAGCGTTACAAAGCCATTTCCATCTCCGATTCAACTCCAAAAGCTAAGGATTGGTTCCAAAGATCACTCATCGTCGCTAGATAAGCATTTCTATTCTCTTCTCTTGATTGGGATTGAAATGTTTGTGATCTCTTTGTCTTCGGATGTTTATCTTTATATCATGGAGTAGATTTATTGTTCTAGGACTAAGGAAGTATTTATGGTGTGATTTGATGTAAGAATCTCATGGATATGCCATTTTTCTATCTAGATGATGTTGGTGTGTTTTGTATCTATTTGATCTTGTATGGATTCTTGTGTTTGGACCTAATTACCATGTTTGATTGGATGTTTGTGATGCTTGTGGATCTCGTAGAGGGATTCCCTAGATCGTATGCCCGAGGGGTGTCAATGACAGGCTGCCCCGCTAACGGGCGTCTAGAGGGTTACCTTGGGGGTGAAGCTAGTCTCTACAAGGAGGTGGGATAGTTGAATATGCTTAGTTCCTGCACCTTTATGTAGTTTGAATGATGATGTGTTTCTGTGTTGTATGACTGAGGGACGTTGGTGACAGGCTGTCTCGCTAACGGACTTCATAGGGATCATAACTATTTAATTGATAGAGGTGTAGATCAAAGTCCCTTGTCGGTTGTCTTCTGCAAGAGAAACCAGCAACTTCCTACAAAAGTATGTCAATTGAGGATATGAACTAAAGAACCATGATACATCAATGAATATCATAAAGAAACCGAATTTCTAGAACACTCACAAAACCAAATACTTCATTTATTTTCCTATTTCTATTTCTAGTTGCTTACTTGGTGCATTTCCTTACTTTGTTAATTTTTTAGCTAATTCTACATGAGACGTCTCTGGTGCTTATAATCAATCCTATAGGATCGATAATCTTTTATTACTGACGACGAAACCGTGCACTTGCGGTTGTGTAACAAGTTTTTGGCGTCGTTGTCAGAGATTGCGTCTATAATATTAGAGATAATCATTTAAATTAGACTAAACTTTTCTTTTCTTTTCTATTACATAATTGTAACTAGTCTTAGAAATTATGTTTTTTGAAATCCTACCTTGCATTTCTTATTACTTTTTCTGTAATTTTCCTTACTACAATTCAAATTCTACATTTTATATTTTCAGCATTTCATTTTAGTTTGTCTTTCAAGTAAAGAGAAAATTTTGAAAACTTGTGATCTTGTTTTTTTTTTGTATGCGAAGATCTAACCTTGCAGGTGATTTGTTACCTTTTGATCCTGAAATTGATAGAACCTTTCATAAAAGAAAAACCTCGTAAAGACATCTAGAAAAACAAGAACACTCAAATATGGCAAACAAACCACTGAAAGATTATGCAACACCGTATGTAAGAGGACTTCATTCTAGCATTACAAGACTATCTGTTGAAGCCAATAATTTTGAAATCATGCCTGCGATAATCACTATGGTTCAACAAAATCAATTTGGAGGAAGACCACACGAAGATCCTAATCAACATCTTGAAGTTTTCTATGAAATCTGTGGTATGATGAAAATGAATGGTGTTCCAGCAAAAACAGTGCGATTATTATTATTTGATTTTTTTTTAGAGATAGAGCTAAACAGTGGCTAAATTCTTTGCCTGCAAATAGTATAGCCACTTGGGAACAATGTGAGCAATAATTTCTGGACAAATTCTATTATCCAAGCAAAACTACTCATATGAAAAATTTGATAGCAAGCTCAAACAGTCAGACTTTGAATCATTATTCGAAGCATGAGATAGATACAACAATATGCTCAGACAATGTCCACACCATGGATTGAAAAAATGGCTAGTTCTATATATATTTTATAATGACATCAACTATCATACAAAGATGTCTCTAGATTCTGCAGTCGGAGGGGTGCTTATGAACAAAAGCCTAGATGAAGTCGAGAGCATTATTGAAAGTGTAGAACAAAATCATCATCAATGGACAACAAAAATGAGTGGAGACTATTCATATACAAGTCCAATTAAAGTATTAGAAAAATTCGATGTAGATGCAATTACTTTAATGTTTACATGCTCTTACTAAAAAGCTGAAAAATATGGAAACAACTTCTAGCACGATCAATATCATAGTGTGTATTTATAAAATATGTGAAAACACATATCATGCTCAAGATTCATGTCCATTGGAAATCATTTCTGCACAAATTAACTATAGTCGATATATGAAATCGAAATACATTGAATGAGCTGAAAAACAAAGAAAACGTGCAAATCAGAATCCACCAATAATTTAATTGATGTACGCGTCTTGATGTGATCTTCCGCGAGGCAATGTAAATTTCATTTTTTGACTCGTATATAGTTTATTGTTCATATTGAAATGCCCTCTTTAATAGAGAAATGGATTTTGATAAAGATAAAAATATAAGTGGATTATGGATAAGCCGAGGACTTTCCAAAGCTGGCCGGCCAGAGGTATTATATATTAGAGGTGGTTCGGTGGCAATTAATTATTTTAATTGAGTTGCAAGTAAAACGTGGTTCTATGGCAGTCAGTGCATTGACCGGATCGGAGCGTTCGTCGATGGATTATCAAAATTCGCAGCTTTAAACCGTGCAGATCTGGACGCATTGCCGAAACACTCGGGGCGGACAGGAACTGCGTCCAAATTGATGGGCAGGGTAATATTTTCATATCTATAAACAGAGTTACATGGTTAACATCTATCAGTTACAATAGATTTTTTTTCTTCTAATTTTTAGATTATTATTAAGAGTATTCAGATAATATCATATTTTATAAGTTAATTATTTTCTTTTCTATATATTTTTATATTAAATTTTTAAAAATTATCTCTATATATTAATAATTAATTTTATTTATAAAATGACATATATTAATTAAACCTTTAAATTTATTTTCGAGTTGGTCAGATCATTTAGATTTACTGTACGTGTATATATATATATATATAGAGAATTGTTATACTACGGACTCTATCCTACGGATTCTTACGGACCTGCCATGTCACCTTATTTAATTTTTTAATACAATATTTTCTCTCTTTTTTTTTATTTCTTCCTTCGTTCTCGCTACAGACTCACCACGCCTCGCTCGTCACCTCGCCGCACCTCATCACCGCACCTCGCTGCGCCTCGTCACCGCTGGCCACCCGCCCGGCCGTCGGCCACCCGCCCCGCCGCTGGCCACCCGCTAGGCCGAGCCTCGATTCCAGCCATGATCATGGCCGTGTTGGGCATGCGACGATCACGAGGGATTCCGGACGCGCGTCCATGTTGGGCAGGCGACCGGAATCCTGCCCAACACCTCGTTGTCGAGCATGCACATCGCACCTCGTCACCGTGCATGTTCGTTCTCGCTTGTTCGTTCTCGCTTTTTATTTCTTCTGCTTGTTCGTTCTCGCTGCATGCACACCGCACCTTGTTGCCGCGCCTCGCCGCACCTCGTCACCGCTGGCCACCCGCTCGACTTCCGGCCACCCTCCTGGCCGCCGGCCACCGGCCACCCTCCTGGCCGCCGGCCACCGGCCACCTGCTAGGCCGAGCCTCGATTCTAGCCGCGATCCGGCGTGATCAGAGCCGTGTTGGGCATGCGCGCGACAATCACGATGGATTCCGGACGTGACCACGCCGAAATTTGAACGTGACCGGCGTGCTCTCTCTCGTTGTCAAACAAGCACATCTGCCAGCAGCAGAAAGCGAGGCATCCATTATCGCAAGCTGCAGCAATCATCCTCTCAGTACCACAATCAAAAACCCAAAAAAAAAAAGGCATATCGATCGAGAGCGGACGAATGCATTACTAGCTATCTGCAATACTTGACCTCAAATCCACTGAAGAGGATCCAAAGCTGGGAGCAGTGAGGCATCGAAAAGCAAATCTGATATCAAACCCTAAAGCGAGGAAGAAAAAAGGACCGATTCAAGGAAGGAGAGAGGATGATGGCGAGCAGCATCACTTCACCGTCCTTTCATATATCGCAGGAGGGTAGAGCGTTACGGGCGGGTGGCGAGCGGTGATGAGGCGGCGCAAGGTGCGGTGATGAGGTGCGGCGAGGTGACGAGCGAGGCGTGGTGAGTCTGTAGCGAGAACGAAGGAAGAAATAAAAAAAAAAAGAGAGAAAATATTGTATTAAAAAATTAAATAAGGTGACATGGCAGTCGGTCCGTAAGAATCTGCAGGATAGAGTCCGTAATATAACAATTCTCTCTCTCTCTCTCTCTCTCTCTATATATATATATATACCGTGAGCTATGCGCAGACGTGATGTTGTCAGCTCGATTTCGCAATAAAAAAATATGTCATTTATTCTCTCTCCCATTCGTCTTTTTTTAAACATTTCTGCGTGAGAAATTTTCCAAATTAAAATCTCCCTCTCCACTCTCTCTCTCTCTCTCGCTCCCGTCGTCTCCGTCGGACCTGGCGCCTCCCGTCGGGCGAGTTTCACCTGCGTCTTCAATCTCACAACTGCTGTGAGAGCTTACCACCTCTCTTCAATCTCACAACGTCTACAAACGTCTGCAGGCTACAGTCACGTCTGTGCGTTAACTGCTACACGTTGTAGCAGCTACAAACGTCAAGCAACTAACTTGGTAAGTCGTTTTTATGGTAGATAAATTTTCTAGCAGATACTATCCCTACAAATATTTAAGTTTATGTATAGCAACTTGGTAAAAAATTATTTGAAATTATTTTTTACTGATGCAGCGCCTTTGCTTCGCTTCTAAACGTTGCAGCAACTACTCGAAGCAAACTGTCCTTGTAACTGCTAAAACTTGTAGCATCTAACTTGGAATGGCAGTCGTAAAAGGAAGGAAGGATTTATGCTACGACATGCAAGGCTGACGCCTACTACAAACGCCTGCAGCTACTTCAACTTTCCTAGGTAACTGCTACATCTTGTAGCAGCTAACTCTCCATGTAGCTGCTACAACGTGTAGCTGCTACAACGTGTAGCTGCTACTTCGACAGGTAACTGCTGCACCTTGTAGCAGCTAACTCTCCATGTAGCTGCTACAACTTGTAGTAGCCGCTTGGTAAGTCATTTTTTTACTAGCTATATTTTCTAGCAGCAGATATTAACCCTAAAAATACTTGCTAAAAATTATTTAAAATTATTTATGCTGTTGCAGTGTCTTTGCTTTGCTGCTACACGTTGTAGCAGCTACTACTTCGACAAATAACTGTTACACCTTGTAGCAGCTAACTTGAAATTGTTAGGGTCGAAATATGCTAGAGGAGGGGGGGGGGGTGTGAATAGCTCGTCGCGCTCATCGTTGCTTGCTTCTTGGTGATGATATATAACGGAATGTACAAGAAACAAAAATACAACGCTAACACAAGGATTTACTTAGTATCCACCTCAAGAAGAGGTGACTAATTCAAGGATCCACACGCGACAAACTCTCCACTAATGAAATCACTCCTTTACGGTAACTACCGAAGGTGGAGAAGCTTTACAATACTCTCAGTGCAAGAAGAAAGAAAGGGTAGTGAATACAAGTAAGATCTTACAAAATTTACAGCATAAAATCCTAACCCTAGCTTCTTCTTCTTGTGTTCAACGCCTCTTGATCTTGGAAGGACAACAACCCTTGCTCCAAGAATGCTTCAAGAACTGGCGTGAGTCTCTGTGGAGAAGTCGCTGAGAATCGGAGAAGAATCGGGCGAAGTGGTGCTAAAGAAGACGCTCGCAACGGCTTTATCCAGCGCCAATGGTCGAATCCCAATCGATTGAATTGCTCTCAATTGATTGGAGAGGCTTTGGATCGATCGGTTGATCGATCCAGAGCGCCTCTGTGCTCTCTGGAAATCGCCTGAATCGATTGGCCGATCGATTCAAGGTTTATTGTGATTTTCCAGCCTCTCAATCGATCACCTGATCGATTCTCCCAATCGATCGGTTAATCGATTGGGAGGACTTCTGTGAGAATGATGATTCTCCCCAATCGATCCACTAATCGATTGGGAGAAGTTTTGTCACAGCATCTCACCCAATCGATCAACCGATCGATTGAGCATGAGTCAATCGATCAGTTGATCGATTCGGCTCACTTGTGACTTGCCAAATCAAGTCCGAAGTCCCTAAAACCAACATCTGGTCAACCTGACATGTTGGAACATCATGCCTAGCATCCGGTCACCCTCGACCTGCTAGGACTTCCTCACCAAGTATCCGGTCAATCCCTTTGACCCATTTGGACTTTTCTCCTCGTGCTAAGTATCCGGTCAATCTTTTGACCTACTTGAACTTCTCAATACCAGGTGTCCGGTCAACCTTGACCCACCTGCATTTCCACGTGCTTGGCTTCACTCACCAGGTCTTTCCATCTGCCTGGCTTCACTCAGCTTTTATACTGCCTAGCTTCACTCACTAGGTCTTTCACCTGGCTTCACTCACAAGGATTTTCCTTCTGGCTGGCTTCACTCACCAAGACTTCTCCTCTGCCTAACTTTACTCACTATGTCTTGTTAGGACCTTCGGATAGCGGCTAGAGAGAGGGGGGGTGTGAATAGCCGACCTCAAATTATCGTTTCTTCCTACAATCTAGGTTAGCGCAGCGGAAATACAATGTAGAAACGAAAGTGGAGAAGATCAAACCTCAAACACGATGATGTAACGAGGTTCGGAGATGATACTCCTACTCCTCGGCATGTCCGTAAGGTGGACGAAGCCTATCAATCCGTCGGTGGATGAGACCCCGGAAAATCGGCTAACAACAACTCCTTCTGGGTGGAGAAACCTCGCCACAAACTCTTTTGCAACAGCAATAAAGGAGTACAAGATAGAGCAAGAAAACAAGAAGAATATGAATGTAACAACACTTTGCTTGCCTTCTTGTCGACTGGAGTTCGATGAAGCAATAACTTCACGATGCCAGCAGCAACTGATCAGCAAACCAGCCGAGGGAAGCTCACACGAAGCTTCAGAAACACAGAGCTCAGCAAAGCTCATATCGCAAGAGTTAGGAACAAGAAAAAAAAGTTACTATAGAGGCCCTCGACCTCGATATATGCACCTGCTGCACCTGTGAAGAAGACAAAGAGCAACACAATCTAGCGTTGTGGCGGCTGAGCTGAACCGATCGGGCTCCAACTGATCGATGCAGGAGACTCTGATCGATGCGTGGACCGATCAGGCTAAGCTGATCGGTCCCGGACCGATCAACCAACTCTCACAGAGAGGAGTTCGATCGGTCTATGGACCGATCGGACTATAAATGGATCGGTCCTGAGACCGATCCCTCTATCGCTCTCGAAGTCCATCGGCTACGATCGGTCTGAGGCCGATCGGTTAATCCACGAAACATTACGTTTGGTTGCGATCGGTCACGGGCCGATCGACAATCAGTATCACGGATCGGTCACCACACCGATCCAATGCCTTAAACTTCCGCCCTAAACCCTAAAGCCTTCCGGTCTAGAAACGAGCTACCGAGCCCTCTCCGACCTAGTCCGGAGAACGAGCTATCGAGCCCTCTCCGACTTCCACGTTCGGTCCAGAGAACGAGCTCGCTCTCTGACTTAGTCCGAGAACGAGCTACCGAGCCCTCTCCGACTTCATCCGGTCCAGAGCGAGCTCCAGAGCCCTCTCGACCTAGTCAGGAGAGCAGGCTCGAGCCCTCTCGGCTTAGTGGGTCCGGAGCGAGCTCAGGCCCTCTCTGACCTAGTTCGGAGAACGAGCTGCCGAGCCCTCTCCGACTTCGTCTGGTCCAGAGAACGAGCTCCCGAGCCCTCTCTGACCTGGTCCGGAGAACGAGCTGCCGAGCCCTCTCCGACTTCCCATGCCAAGCTTCCATACTTTGGACTTTTCCCGTGCCAAGCTCCCTGCTTGGACTTTTCCGTGCCAAGTCTCCATACTTGGACTTTTCCCGTGCCAAGCTCCCTGCTTGGACTTTTCCGTGCCAAGTCTCCATACTTGGACTTTACCCGAATCAGGTCAACTCAAGTCGGGTCAACCAGGTCAACCTTGACCAAAGGTTGCACCCACAATCTCCCAAGTTTGTATTCTTGTCAAACATCAAGATACAACTTTTCTATTCTCGTCAAACATCAAAATACACCTCGAGTCAGGTCAACTCGAGTCGGGTCAACCAGGTCAACCTTGACCTAAGGTTGCATCAACAATCTCCCCCTTTTTGATGTTTGACAAAAACCATAATCAAGTTAGGTTAACCCGATAACCTAACTTAGGTTTTCCAATAGTTCTCCAATGTTCTTCCTTGAACATTCTCCCCAAACTCCAATGTTCTTCCTTGAACATTTTCTAAACATTCTCCCCCTTTTTGACACACATCAAAAAGAGTGAATCAAGGCCAAGAGTTTCTTCCTAATGAAAGTCTCATACCTTTCATTAAAACCCTTAATTTCCCCCTTGATACTAAATACAACAATCAACATAGTGACCATCCAATATCACTCATCTTGACGAGTAAAAACTCCCCCTAAAAGTCAACTCCTGCTTGACCAATAGGTGAAACTCCCCCTAAAGGTCAACTCCCCCTTGACCATTGCACCAACAATGTCTTGGAGAGTTTCAATCCTTTAGAAATCTAAAATACCAACTTCCAGCTGAAATTTCAGATAATCAGTCGAAAATCAGCATTTTGGCACGCTCAGCCCTTTACTGGATCGGTCACCAGACCGATCCACACTTCCCTGGATCGGTCCAGTGACCGATCAGCATCCCCTCTGATCGGTCCACAAAGCTCTGATAGGAATTTCTGATTTTTCTCCCGAAATTCAGAAACCCCTAAAAATTCACAGAAAATTCCAAAAATTGTAAAATTTTGAGGATACATTCCTCATAACATATATTATCATGGAAAAATAGTTTTCTATTATATTAGGATTAAGAGCACACACTTCCATAATAACTGAGGTCTTTATTCTTTTATAAAGTCAGTATAAAAGGAACGACCTCAAATGGTCCTACTCAATACACTCTAAGTGTACTAGTGTAATCATATAGTTAAGATAAACTAATACCTAATTACACTACGACCTTCCAATGGTTTATTCCTTTCCATCTTGGTCGTGAGCTACTGTTTATAATTTATAAGGAACCGATAACATGATCTTCTGTATGTGACACCACACACCATGTTATCTACAATATAAATTAATTGAGCAACTACATTTATCATAAATGTAGACTTTTGACCAATATGATTCTTTTATTTATAAATAAATGTTTACAAAAGCTAGGCTTTTAGTATACATTCCAACAATCTTCCACTTATACTAAAAGACTATGCTGTCATTTCTGCTGCCATACATCTGATTCTCATCCCCACCATATGACGATCAAAAGCTTTCGCCGGAAGGGCCTTAGTGAAAAGATCTCTCAGGTTATCATCTGATGCAATCTGGGTGGCAACAATTTCTCCTCGTTATACGATGTCTCGTATTGGGTGGTACTTGCGCTCTATTGTGTTTACTTGCCTTATGGACTTATGGTTTCTTTGAGTTTGCTACTGCACCACTATTATTACAATAAATTGTAATAATCTTTGGAAAAACCAGAAATCATGTCCAAGTCCATCATGAAGCTTCTGAGCCATATAACTTCTATGGCTGCCTCAGAAGTTGCCACATACTCAGCTTCTATGGTGGAGTCCGAAAAAAACATCTAAGCTTAACACTCCTCCATAGTTATGGCTTCACCTCCTAAAGTAAACACAAAACCCCGAGGTCAATTTACTATTGTCCCTATCTGATTGGAAGTCAAATTCCGTATAACCCACAAGGATCAAATTATCTGCCTTGTAAACTAGCATATAATCTCTAGTCCCTCGAAGGTACTTCAATATATGCTTTACGACAGTCCAGTGTCCCGGTCTTGGATTACTTTGATATCTGCTAACCATGCCTACGACAAAACAGATATCCTATCTCGTGCATAGCATACGTTAGGCTTCCAACAGCAAGAAGCGCCTTTATTTCCTTTATCTCCTTTAATGTCTCTGAGACATATCTTTAGATAAAGTTACTCCATCTGAAAAGGTAAGAAACCTTTCTTGGAGTTTTGCATGCTTTAAAACGAGCAAGGATTTTTCCGATGTATGAAGCTTGGGATAAGTAAAATATTCTTTTCTTGCGATCCCTTATTACTTTGATCTCAAGAATATATACATTCTCCCAAGTCCTTTATATCGAATTGTTTGGACAACCATACCCTTACTTCTGACAACATTTTGATATTGTTTCCAACTACCAAAAATGTTATCTACGTATAGTACAAGAAATACCACCACGCTTCCATCACACCTTTTGTATACACAAGACTTATCCGGTTACTAAATAAATCCATAGGTCTGAATTACTTTGATAAACCGGATGTTCCAAGACCTTGAAGCTTTGCCTCAGTCCATAGACTGATTGAGCTTTACACAAGATGCTCTTAGCCCTTTGCAATGAACCCTTCTGGTTGCTTTATATGGATGCTTTCTTCAAGACTTCCATTAAGGAATGCTGTCTTGACATCCACTTGCCAAATAGATAAAAGAATCCGGATAGACTTAAGCATGGCTACCAGTGAAAAAAGTTTCCTTTTTCATCAAGCCTTGCTTTGAAGGTTTCAACCTTCCTATCTATCCCTCTTTTCCTATTATAGACCTTTTACACCCAAAGGCTTTTACACCACTTGGTGGTTCTATAAGCTTCCAGATTTTATTAGAATACATATATTCTAATTCTATTATTCATTACTCTTTGCCAAGATGCTGCATATTTATCTTGGAGTGCTTCGTCATATGTCCGGAGATCAGGTTTATGTCCTTCAGGGATCGAGTCCAAAAACTCTCCCAAAACATGAACCTATTTAGGTTGCCTAACAACCGTCCCACTATGACAAGACACTTTATGCAATTGTGTATCATTTGTGATACGTGTTGCAGTTTTCTTGTGGTATCTCATCTTGTACAGTTGGTACTAGGTTAGACATGTCCTTTATTATTTCCTTAAGAACAAATTTACTTATGAGCACTTGGTTCATTATATAGTCCTTTTCTAAAAATCAGTCATTGATGCTAACAATGACCTTCTGATTTTTAAGACTATAAACCTACTTTTGTTTATCTAGGATAACTTACAAACAAGTGAACTCCTATCCAACTTATCATTGTCTCTCTTTAACATATGTGCTGGATTACCCGAATCCGAATATGCTTCAAAATAGGTTTTCACCTATTCAGCAATTCTATATGAGTAGAGAGTTCTAAATTGGAAGGTACTATGTTCACTTTCGTTTTTAGAGTTTATCCTTAAAACAAATTTGGTAATTTTCTGAATAACTCATCATCTATCTAATTATTGCATAAGAGTCCTTTACCTTCTTTCTACTACACCATTCTGTTGGGGTGTACCAGATGCATTTAGTTGGGATTGAAATCCAACTTCTGATAAGTGACTCCTAAAATCTCTCAAGAGGTACTTGCCACTACGATCTTCCATAGTGACTTTTTACTTTAACATTTCTCCGCATCAACCTTGTACTCTTTGAACTAATCAAAGTACTTAGTCTTGCGGTACATTAAGTAAATTTATTTGTATCTTGAATAGTTGTCTATTAAATAGACAAAATATTCAATACTACCTCTTGTCTGGATAGTCATAGGATCACACAAATCAGAATGAACCATTTTCAACATATCTTTGACTCCATACCCCTTGGACTTAAAAGCTTCTTGGTTATTTTCCTTCCAAGTAAGACTCGTAGGTTGGAAAGATTTCCACTACCAATGAACCCAAAAGTTCATCAGCTACCAATGAATCCTACTCAAGTATAACCTAGCTTTAGATGCCAAAGATATAATTGGTTCATTTCCGAAGGTTGCTTTCTCTTAAAATTAGAAGATGTGTTACTAATTTCCATTTGTTGTATCGTGGGAGTTTATTGGATTATAAATTGTCAACCATCATACCAGAATAGATAACTTTCCTATTTTTCTTGATAACAACTTTGTTATCAAAATAGACATAATATCTATAATAGTTTAGAAACTGAAATCAGGTTCTTTCTAAACTTGATGCGTAAAGACAATTACTTAAAATCCATATTTTATTCTTATCAAAGGATAAACATCTCCCATTGCAATAGCTACTACAGTAGTGCCCATGTGGACGGTGATTTACCTTTCATTTAGTTGTCGGGTTTCACGGAACCCTGCAATGAATTGCAGACATGATTAATGACATCTTGTATCTACACTCCAGGTTACGGTAGATAACACCACTAGACATGTTTCAACTAATGAATTAAATACACCTAAATTGTTCTTAGTTCTAAGAAGGCAGTCTACCTTAATGTCTAAGTCCTATTTCCAATCATTACAATTGGGACTACTAAGTCTTTTCTATAGTATGACTACTAGGGATTGACAAACATCCTAAGAATCACAAAACATTTGGTCAAGATCAACTCCTTAAAATCTCCATGAATTTTGTGTATACAAAATCGAAGAGGAGATTTTATTCATTAATTTTATTATCTCGTCAACTTTACTTTATGAATAAAATTAATAGTTGATCTGTCTTTGATCAAATATTTGGTCAAAACTCTTTGAATTTAAAATAACATTGATTCCTCAAACAATATTATTTAAATTTACCAACACCTCAAACACGTGAATTTTGCATGCCACGTTAGTGTGGACGTATACAAATTCAACATTTGTAAAAGGAGGTTTTACCCATTAACTATCTTGTCAGCGTATCTTTATGACAAATAAAATTATCTCAAACACCGTTAATTTTGTATGCCACGTTAGTGTGGACGATACAAAATCAATCATTTGTAAGAGGGTTTTAACCCTTTAATTTTATTATCTTGTCAACCTAGTTTTATGACAAATTAATAGTTGGTTTCATTTGGTCACACAAATAATAGCAGTGACTCGATGGGGAGGATACTATTAGATGTGTCTAAGTGTATACCATTACTTGACACTAAGTCCATTAATAAGATTATGCCCCTTCCGTTGGGGAAGATCACACGCTCTTAATTAACTTCCTATAGTCATCCAAAAATGGAAGTCTGTTCTAGTGATCCACAAACAAGCTCATCCGTTATGGAGGAAGGCACTCGAGCCAACGCGCAAGCTTGTTTGCATCACTTACAAACCAATAATGGAGACCATGGGATTTACTTAAAAAATCCTCTCCCACTTAGTTATTTATAAATGAGGAATTTTAACTATGCTAGCCTACTAAATATGTAAACCAACATGCACACGACAATATAAAAGCAATAAATAGAAAATCTAATTTTCAACTATTATGGCTTTTATCTCTAGTTATCCTCAGTGTGTTGTCATCCCAAGCTGCTGCCATATTTGGCCACCGCTACCGGGTCTAGCTATCCATCTTGCTCCTAGTTCCGCTGCGCCTCTGGTCCTCAGAAGGTTCCACGCTTTGCAAGATTAGATCCGCGACATAAATAGAATTTTACATTTTTGATCCTATATTCCATAAAAGGAATGTACATGTATCTAGATCAAAAATAAAATCCTAATAAAACTAAATACAGCTCCTGCTGTATTTTTATAATACAATCATGCACACACAATAAAATGCCCTTGACATGTCCAAGGGTCCAATCACACACATAATAACTATAAGCCATAATAGTTGGATCCTGCATCCACAAAGTTAGCACATCCTACTATTAACCTGCCTAAATTATGTATGACATGTGCATAATTAAACTAATACCAAATACACAGAGGCAAAACCCTTGCTCTGATACCAATTGTTGGTTGCTACTCGGAAAGCCTAGAGGTTCCATTGTACAAAGGTCTGAACCTTTTCCTAGCTACCATGTGTTCTTTTAAATTAAATTTTGGATCGCCTGCGGAACTTAACACGTTTGATCCAAAACTTAATCTATTTGTTCTTTTAGGTTTTGACTTGGATCTCCTGCGGAACTTAACACGTTCGACCCAAATCACCTTAAGTTATTAATTCCATTAAATATTAATTTCCATAATTGGTTCCCAGTACTGACGTGGCGAGGCACATGGCCTTCTTGGATATGGGAGCAACCACCACCGACTAGACAAAACCTTTTATAGAAATCTAATATTTAATTTCCTAAAATAACTTTAGGTTAACCGAAAAGAACAATCAAATCACAAGGAAAAATAAAACAAAAGAACACAACTTGAAAACATATTTGAAATACTAGAATCGTAAGCCTCTTGTATTTGGTATTATTTCCATAAATAACTAGCATGATGCGGAAAGAAAAATTACTAGTTATACCTTTTAGAAAGACCTCTTGATCTTCTACGTATTCCTCTTCTAACCTCGGACGTTGTGTGGGCAGCGATCTTCGAGATGAGAATCCACCAAAGCACCTTCTTCTCCTTTCTTCAAGTTTCAGCACAAAGCTTCCAAAGATGAAGATCTTTTCCACCAACCAAGCTCCAAGGGATACAAGCTTTCTCCTTCTTCTTCTTCTTCTCCAAGTAGTATCCGCCACCACAAGAGCTCCAAGCCAATAGAGAAGGTTCGCCACCACCAAGAGGAAGAAAGGAAGAGAGGTTGGCCACAACACCAAGGAAAAGAGGAGAGAAATAATAGAGGTTGTTCACCATGAAGCCTTCTCTACCCCTCTTTTATAATCCTTGGTCTTGGCAAATAAGGAAATTTAATTAAAACTTCCTTAATTCTTTTGCCATAAAAGGAAAAATTTATTTAATTAAAACAATTTTCCTTTTCTCAATTTACATGGCCGGCCACCATCAAGCTATAAACAAGGAGAGTTTTAATTAATTAAAACTTCCTAATTTGTCTCCAGAAATTTATAAAATTTCTCCAATAATTTAATCCCTTCATGATTGGTTTATAAAAAGGAAATTTAATAAATTAAAATCTTTCTTTTAAACATGTGGATAAAAAGAAAGTTATCTCTAAAAATTAAAATCTCTTTTAATCTACAAATAAGGAAAGATATCAAATCTTTTCTCAATCTTTTGTAGAAACTAATAAAAGAGAATTATTAATTTTAAACTTTCTTTAAATCATGAACATGGTTAAAAGGAAAGTTTTCTTAAAATTTAAAATCCTCCTTTAATCAACAAATAAGGAAAGATTTCAAATTTTAAACTCTCTTTTAAACATGTAGATGATTTACAAATAAGGAAAGTTTTTACCAAAATTAAAACCATCCTTTTAATCTACAAATAAGGAAAGAGATTAATCTCTTCTCTTAATCTTTTGTAGAAAGTTATAAAAGGAAATTTTTAATTTTTAAACTCTCTTTTAAAATCATGATATCCACATAAGAAATAATTTTAATAAAAATCCTTTTAATATTCTAGTGGCCGGCCACCTAAGCTTGGGACCCAAGCTTTGGCCGGCCACCTACATGACTCATCCACTTGGTCTTGGCCGGCCCTAGCTTGGGTTCCAAGCTAGCTTGGCCGACCCCATTGGATGGGTAAGAAGGTAGGTATGCGGTGGGTATAAATCTCTATATACTAGAGGCTACGATAGGGACCGAGAGGAGGAATTGGTTTTGGTCTCCCGATGAAATTAAGCATCCCGTGTTCGCCCCGAACACACAACTTAATTTCATCAATAATAATTCATTCCACTAAAGAACTATTATTGAACTACCGCACCAATCCCAAATTACATTTTGGGCTCCTTCTTATTATAAGCATGTTAGTCTCCCTGTGTTTAAGATATCGAATGTTCACTAATTAAGTGAGTTACTGACAACTCATTTAATTAATATCTAGGTCCAAGAGTAGTACCACTCAACCTTATCGTCATGTCGGACTAAGTCCACCTGCAGGGTTTAACATGACAATCCTTATGAGCTCCTCTTGGGAACATTATCAACCTAGTATCTCTAGGATACAGTTCCCTTCTATAATCAACAACATACACTATAAGTGATACCATTTCCCAACTTATCGGGTTTATTGATTCATCGAACTAAATCTCACCCATTGATAAATTAAAGAAATAAATATCAAACATATGTGCTTGTTATTATATTAGGATTAACAGCACACACTTCCATAATAACTGAGGTCTTTGTTTCTTTATAAAGTCAGTATAAAAGAAACGACCTCTAATGGTCCTACTCAATACACTCTAAGTGTACTAGTGTAATTATATAGTTAAGATAAACTAATACCTAATTACACTACGACCTTCCAATGGTTTGTTCCTTTCCATTATGGTCGTGAGCTACTGTTTATAATTTATAAGATACTGATAACATGATCCTCTGTGTGTGACACCACACACCATGTTATCTACAATATAAATTAATTGAACAACTACATTTATCATAAATGTAGATATTTGACCAATGTGATTCTTATTTCTAGATAAATGTTTATACCAAAAGCTAGGCTTTTAGTATACACTCTAACACAACCCTCCTAATGACCCTCCTAGGATTTAAAGCCTTGGTCATTTGGGACTCATCAAGATCAACTCTAGGGGTGACTCCCCTTGTGACCTTGGTGATGGTCTTCCTAGCCCTAGGTCTTGTTCCATAATCGAATGGAACATTATGGTAAGTGGGCTTGACCACTTGAGACTTAGGTTTGTGACTCAAACCTCTCATGTCCTTGGGCTTTTGCTTTTGACCCTTAGACCCTAGAGTTGACTTCTCCAAATTCTTAAGAGTCTTTTCTAAGGTGTCAAGTCTTGACCTCAAGACTTGATTTTCCTTCTCTAATACCTCAAGTTTTAATTTGTCATTTTTCTTTGAGGTATTCCTTTGCATATGTCTTGTTGTTTTGGGATTCCTATCTAGGTTTTCCTTAACCTTAGATGAGTTAATTCTAGGATTGACATTTCTAGTATCATCCTTACCTAGACTAACATGTTTGGCACCTAAGCACATGTATCGGTTTCTATGATTATCATGCTTATCATCATTGGCAATTGCAATAAAGCTACTAGCATGTTTCTTATTAGAATTGCAATAATGTGCCTTAAAAGATACCTTAGGGTTTGCCTTAGCTCCCCCCATAGATGTGCTTGGTCTCTTGTCCTTGTGAGGTTGCCTCCCCCTCGGACATTGGCTCCTATAATGTCCCCTTTGCTTGCATTGGAAGCACACCACGTGCTCCTTGCCCTTGCGTATCGGGACTCCGGCTTCCTTGACTTTTGGTGCCGGTGGAGTCTTCTTAATCCTCTTTGGACATTTACTCTTGTAATGCCCATATTCCCTACACTCAAAGCACATTATATGTAATTTACTTGAAATTAAGTTGCTTGAGTTACCTAGGGTTGAGGATGAACATAAACTCTCTTCTTCATCCCTTCCGGAGGTAGAGGCTTCTTCTTGCACCAATCTTGATGAAGAACTCTCCTCCTCTTCTTCCTTAGATGTTGAGTAGCCCTCAACTTCTAATTCCATACCTCCATGATGTGAGCTACTTGGCTCACTTGACTCCTCTTCATGACTTGAATTGGAGCTCTCCTCATGGAACTTAGCCAAGTTGTTCCACAACTCCTTGGCATCGTTGTATCCACCTATCTTACACAAGATATCATTAGGTAATAAAAATTCAAGGATTTTCGTTACCTCGTCGTTGATTGTGGATTGGTGGATTTGTTCCTTCGTCCACTTCTTCTTCTCGAGAGGTTCTCCCTTTTTATCCACCGGAGGAGTAAAACCTACTCGTACACAATTCCAATTCACTAGGTTAGTCATAAGAAAATACTTCATTCTTACCTTCCAATACGCGAAGTCGTCGCGATCGTAGAAGGGTGGAATCGTGATGTCTTCTCCAAGTAGATCCATTCTCTAGCTTGTGCTCCCCCGGGTGTTAATCCGACGAAGAGCAACCTCGCTCTGATACCACTTGTTAGAACCTTCGGATGGCTAGAGAGGGGGGGTGTGAATAGCCGACCTCAAATTATCGTTTCTTCCTACAATTTAGGTTAGCGCAGCGAAAATACAATGTAGAAACGAAAATGGAGAAGATCAAACCTCAAACACGATGATGTAACGAGGTTCGGAGATGATACTCCTACTCCTCGGCGTGTCCGTAAGGTGGACGAAGCCTATCAATCTGTCGATGGATGAGACCCCGGAAAATCGGCTAACAACAACTCCTTCTGGGTGGAGAAACCTCGCCACAAACTCTTTTGCAACAGCAATAAAGGAGTACAAGATAGAGCAAGAAAACAAGAAGAATATGAATGTAACAACACTTTGCTTGCCTTCTTGTCGACTGGAGTTCGATGAAGCAACAACTTCACGATGCCAGCAAACCAGCCGAGGGAAGCTCACACGAAGCTTGAAACACAGAGCTCAGAAAGCTCGGATCGCAAGAGTGAGGAACAAGAAAAAGTTACTGTAGAGGCCCTCGACCTCGATATATAACCTGCACTGTGAAGACAAAGAGCAACACGAAATCTAGCGTTATGTCGCGGCTGGGCTGTCGTCGAGCTCCAACCGATCGGTGGAGACTCTGATCGATGCGTGGACCGATCAGGCCGATCGGTCCCGGGCCGATCAACCAACTCTCGAGAGTTGGCTTAAGTCGATCGGTCTATGGACCGATCAGACTATAAATGATCGGTCCGGGCCGATCCCCTCTATCGCTCTCGAAGTCCATCGCTCGATCGGTCTGACCGTCGGTTAATCCACGAAACATTCTATTTGGTTACCGATCGGTCACCAGACCGATCATCGATATCGGATCGGTCACCACACCGATCCAATGCCTTAGAGCTTCCCAGCCCTAAACCCTAAAGCCTTCCCGGTCTAGAGAACGAGCTACCGAGCCCTCTCTGACCTAGTCCGGAGAACGAGCTATCGAGCCCTCTCCGACTTCCACGTTCGGTCCAGAGAACGAGCTACCGAGCCCTCTCTGACTTAGTCCGGAGAACGAGCTACCGAGCCCTCTCCGACTTCATCCGGTCCAGAGAACGAGCTCCCGAGCCCTCTCCGACCTAGTCCGGAGAACGAGCTACCGAGCCCTCTCCGACTTCGTCCGGTCCAGAGAACGAGCTACCGAGCCCTCTCTGACCTAGTTCGGAGAACGAGCTGCCGAGCCCTCTCCGACTTTGTCTGGTCCAGAGAACGAGCTCCCGAGCCCTCTCTGACCTGGTCCGGAGAACGAGCTGCCGAGCTCTCTCCGACTTCCCATGCCAAGCTTCCATACTTTGGACTTTTCCCGTGCCAAGCTCCCTGCTTGGACTTTTCCGTGCCAAGTCTCCATACTTTGGACTTTTCCCGTGCCAAGCTCCCTGCTTGGACTTTTCCGTGCCAAGTCTCCATACTTGGACTTTACCCGAATCAGGTCAACTCAAGTCGGGTCAACCAGGTCAACCTTGACCAAAGGTTGCACCCACAATCTCCCAAGTTTGTATTCTTGTCAAACATCAAGATACAACTTTTCTATTCTCGTCAAACATCAAAATACACCTCGAGTCAGGTCAACTCGAGTCGGGTCAACCAGGTCAACCTTGACCTAAGGTTGCATCAACAGGTCTTTCACCTGGCTTCGCTCACCAGGATCTTCCAACTGTCTGACTTCACTCACCAGGACTTCCCAATCAAGTATCCAGTTAGTTTTGACCTACTTGACTCTTCTTCACATCGAATTGGTCAACCTTGACGAGAGAAGAATTGTACCAACAATCTCCCCAAATGAACGATTGCACCTGCAATCTCCATGTATTATCAGTCTCCATGTATTGTCAAACATCGAAACTCAGACATCAAGACTCAAGCTTAAGTCAACTCAAGCCTAGTCAACCTAGTCAACCTTGACCCAGAGGATATTGCACCAACAATCTCTCCCTTTTTGATGTTTGACAATACCTTTAAGTTAGGCTAATCTCATAGCCTCAACTTCCTTTTATGCTAAAGTATGAATGAGGTTTTCCTTCATTCTCCCCTTTTCTTAGAGGGCAAACTCCCTCTTTAGGTAATGAAGGCCTAACTTAAACACTATATTCTCCCCCTATTGGCACACATCAAAAAGAACTCTCCTCCTGAAGAGTTGCTCACCGTTGTTCACAACTTCACTCGTTGTTCACAACACCATAATGAAGGTCTCATACCCTTCACTATCTTCAACGCTCACCCTTGAGCGTTAACCAATCCAATAATGAAGGTCTCATACCCTTCAGTGTATTAAATGCTCATCCTGGAGCATTACTCCACATTATGATGCTCATCCTAGAGCATCCATAACCCCACAATGAAGATATCCACTCTCCATCGTTTTTCAATGCTCAATTTTGAGCATTGTTTTTCTAAACGAAGGTTTAACTACCTTCAATGGTTTCGAAAAATAAATTTCATGTCCTCAAAGAGTAACTCCCTCTAAAGACATGCACGTAACTTCTGTCATTGCACCAACAATGACTTGGAATCCCTAAATCTTTAGGAAAACTAAATTTAGAAGTTTTGAGATTCAAAAATTCAATAATGAAACCAAACCTCAACTTAAACTTCTACTTAGTCTTCCTTAACGAATCTATCCTTGTTTTCATAATGAAAACTCTCCCTAAATGTATACAAATGTGTTTTGAGAAGTTAGGAATGGCTACCTAGACTCAAAATGGTCTAAAATGCTGAAATTAAGCTTTCCCAGCCGAAATCAGCACTTCAATCGATTAAAGTTGGGGTTTGAATCGATTTAAGCAAGCTCAATTGATCCATAGATCGATTCAGCCACTGTGAATCGATCGGAGAATCGATCCAGCAAGCTTCTGCTTGCGAAAACAACCCTCTCAATCGATGCACTCCAATCGATTGGGTGATCGATTGAAGGCCTGATATTTCTGAAATTTGATTTCAGCAAGGTTCAGAAACTCCTTAAAAATTCTACAAAATTTTAAAAATCATGAAAATTCATGTAGACATTACTTAGGATATACACTATCAAGGAAAAAAGTTTTCTAAGAAAATACTTCTTATTTTCAAAGATTAATACAAAGTTAAAAAATTATAAAAACTTTAGTGTTTTCTTCAAGTTTGTGTTTAACTTTTCAATGATGATTACTATCAAAAGATAGTTTTCACCAAGGTTTTTCAAAAGTATTTTTAAAACTATTTTCAAAACCAATATCCAACCATGTTCTTTGGGCTCAATGCACATGACATATACATTAGCTTTCCCAATGATTGGAATACACATAACTATGTGTTTTGATGAAACCAAAACTCAACTAGATGCACTAAATTAACATCTTGAGTTTTGTTCATCATCCTAATATCTCACTTGTATCTAATGTACACTAAAACACATACAAGTCACCTTATAGGTATTTGTGAGATGTAAAGTTTAGTTTTGCCCTAAACTAGGGATTATACATATTTATCTAGGCATTTTGGATTATGAACATCCACCTTGGATGTTACTTGTTAGTGAATGTTATTTGTCCTTAATTGTAAGGAATTAAAAATAATGCATGATGAGTTATAACATACATCAAAATGGATAATTTTCAAAAGAAAATTCGCTATAACTACATGATGTATGAATGACATGACATGATATTTTTGTTTGTTTTTCATAATAAGCATGAATGCAAAAATGATGTCATGGCATGTGATGGACAAACAAAGCATGGTAATTTAGCTTAAATAAAATACCTAGATTTTCTATCTAAGTGTCCTTAAATCCTTAGCTAAGCCTAAAAATAATCCTAGATTGCCTATATTTTCTCAAGAAGATGCCAAAACCCAACTTGACATTTCTTTAACTCTTGATTAAATTGCACCAATTAAAATTAAGCATATTTCCTCAAGGTTTGTCACACTTTACTCTTTCAAAGAGTAATCATTTAAAATTAAGCCCTAACTTGCCCTTAACTTTCTAAGAAAATATCAAAACCCAACTTGGTATTTCTTACGCTTCTCCCAATTGTGCTAATTTAAATTGAATTCCAATTCCTCAAGTTTTAGCACATTTTACTCTTTCAAAGAGTAAACAAGTAATCTATTTCATTTTCAAAGGTTAATAAAAACCTTGAAAATACTCTTCGAGTGTCAACTTCATTAAGGTTGAATTAACTATCCTTCCAATTAGAGTTGACACTCTCTAACTCATCTAAGGGGTAGAGAAAATGCTCCTAGGAACCCAAAATCTATTGGTGCTCCTTGGATGCTCTAAGTACTCACTAGGGGTAACTTCGCTAGTTACCTTCCTAATGACCTTGTTAGGCTTCTTAAAAGCCTGGGTCACCTTTTCTAGGTCAACTCTAGGGTGACTTCCCTTGTGACCTTGTTAGTGACTTTCTTAGACTTTTAAGAAGTCTTAGTCACATTTGTTGTTGCAAAGATACTCCTAGGGATAACTTCCCTTGTATCCTTGACTTGATCTCTAGACATAGGGTTGGTTCCATAGCTATATGGAACCCTATGATAAGAGGACACATCTTTCTTGGTTTTAGGTTTGTATCCCAAACCCCTATGGCCATTGAATGACTTATGTGCTCCTAGACTGATTTTATGCTCTTTTTGCCCTTTTAGGATATTTTTTATCCTTTTTAGGGTCTTTTCAATTCTATCAAGCCTTGACCTCAAGACTTGATTTTCTTCCCATAAATCTCTAGACTTTGATTTTTCATTAAATCCTTGAGCATTTTTATTTTTAAGCTTATACCTAAGGTTCTTAGTGTTATTGCCTAAGTTGTTATCTATCTTCCTAGCCTTATGTGTGATAGTTTTAGCATGAAGAGCTACATGTTTTTTCTTAATGCCATCATGTTTTCTATTTTTATGGTAAATGACATTAAAATGATATAAACTAGAATTAGCATGCTTTTTACCAAGATGCAAGGGGATAGACTCAATAAATGATACCTTAGGTTTTACCTTGGAGACTCCCCCTTGACTTGTGCTTCCTCCTTTTGCTTTGACCGCTTTCTTCCCCTTTGGACATTGACTCCGATAATGTCATTTTTGATGACACAAGAAGCACACAATGTGCTCCTTACTCTTCTTTGTTGTGGGGGCGGTCTCCTTTGACTTATCCTTGTCCTTTGGTGCCATTTGGTCCTTCTTCTTGGCCAATTTAGGGAACTTGCTTTTGTAGTGCCCATGTTCACTACACTCAAAACATATAATATGATTTTTACTTTTAATTGAAATATTTTTACCTTCGCATGTAGAGATGACACTTGATCCTCCATTTGATGTCTCCCGATTTTTGGAGGATGCATCATCTTCTTCTTCGTTTGACCCAAATGTAGAAGTTTCTCCTTCTTCTTGATCCGTTGTCAACGAAGGTCACTCCCCCTCAATCCTAGAGGTGGAGGCTTCTTCATCTTCATCTTGTATATGAGACAAGAAGTATGTTCTCTCCTTGCCCTTTTCATTGCATTCCTTTGAAGATGAGGCTTCTTGGACTTCTTCTTCGGAAGTTGAGCATCTCTCAACTTCAGAGTTCTCTTGCTCTTGATCTTGATCCAATGAGTCGCCCTCTTTGGATTCTTCTTGATCTGGTACAGTGGAGGGGATCTCATGAATCTTTTCCAATTTGCTCCAAAGCTCCTTGGCATCCTTGAATTATCCAATTTGAGCCAATATATTGCCTGGCAATAAATTGACCAATAGCTTAGTCACTTTGTCATTTGCCTCGCTCCTTTGAATTTGCTCTCGACTCCACTTGCTCTTCTTGAGAATTTTTCCTTTGCTATTTGTTAGAGCTTCAAAACTTTTCATTAGAGCAAACCATTGCTCTATCTCCATCATCAAGAAATTTTTGATTCTTAATTTCCAAGAATCGAAGCTTGTAGATATGAATGGTGGAGGCACCCTTGTATCGAGTCCAAGTCCATCTTGGAATTCCATCTTGAAGTTGAGCTTTTTGAAATCTTTGACTTGAAGAATTTTGCTCCAACTTCTTCACCCTCTAGCCTTGTTGCCCCTTCCGGCGATGATTCTGGTGAAGAGCGATCTCGCTCTGATACCACTTGTTAGGGTCGAAATGTAGCTAGAGGGGGGGGGGGGGGGGGGGGAAATAGCTCGTCGCGCTCGTCATAGCTTGCTTCTTGGTGATGATATACAACGGAATGTACAAGAAACAAAAATACAACGCTAACACAAGGATTTACTTGGTATTCACCTCAAGAAGAGGTGACTAATCTAAGGATCCACACACACGAGCACTCTCTACTATGAAAACACTCCTTTACGGTAACTACCGAAGGCGGAGAAGCCTTACAACACTCTCAGTACAAGAAGAAAGAAAGGGAAGCAAATACAAGTAAGATCTTACAAGATTTACAGCATAAACCCTAACCCTAGCTTTTTCTTCTTGTGTTGAGCGCCTCTTGATCTTGGAAGGACAGCAATCCTTACTCCATGAATGCTTCAAGAACTGGCGTGAGTCTCTTTTGAGAAATCACTGTGATAGCGTGAAGAGGAATCGAAGAGCTGCTGAGGAATTCACTCACCAACGACTATAACCTGCACAACGGTCGGATCCCAATCGATTGAATTGCTCTCAATCAATTGGGGAGACTTTGAATCAATCGGTCAATCGATTCAGAGCACCTCTGTACTCTCTGGAAAGAGCTGGAATTGATTGCCCGATTGATTCAAGGCTCTCCTGCGATTTTCAGCCTCCCAATCAATCGCCCGATCGATTGGAGGCTCCCAATCGATCGGGTGATCGATTGGGAGGGCTTCTGTGTGACAGCGTCAACTTTCTAATCGATCCACTGATCGATTGGGAGAAGGATTTGTCACGGGACACATCCAATCGATCAACCGATCAATTGGGTATGATTCAATCGATTGGTTGATCCAACTTGATTTGCCCTAATCAAGTACGACACCCTTAAAACCCAACATCTGATCAACCATGACCTGTTGGGACATCATGCCTAGCATCCGGTCACCCTCGACCTGCTAAGACTTCCTCACCAAGTGTCCGGTCAATCCCTTTGACCCACTTGGACTTTTCTCCTCGTGCCAAATATCCGGTCAACCTTTTGACCTACTTGGACTTCTCCATACCAGGTGTCCGGTCAACCTTGACCCACCTGGATTTCCATGTGCATGGCTTCACTCACCAGGGCCTTCACCTAGCTTCACTCACTAGGATTTTCATACTGCCTAGCTTCACTCACTAGGTCTTTCACCTAACTTTACTCACCAGGATTTTCCAACTGCCTGGCTTCACTCACCAGGACTTCTCCTCTGCCTAGCTTCACTCACCAGGACTTCTCCTCTGCCTAGCTTCACTCACTAGGTCTTTCACTTGGCTTCACTCACCAGGATTTTCCAACTGTCTGACTTAATCACCAGGACTTCCCAGTCAAGTATCCAGTCAGTCTTGACCTACTTGACTCTTCTTCACATCTAACTGGTCAACCTTGACCAGAGGAGAATTGCACCAACAATCTTCCCAAATGAACGGTTGCACCTGCAATCTCCATGTATTGTCAGTCTCCATATATTGTCAAACATAGATACTCAAACATCAAGACTCAAGCTTAGTCAACTAGGTCAACCTTGACCTAGGGAATATTGCACCAACACAGTATTCCCTAAACCATCCCTGGACCATAAAAATTGATTTAAACGGCTATCACGTGCAATGCGCGTGCATGTAGAAACACAACTCACGTAAAAACATGCCCCAAGCCCTAGCCTCTCGAGATCTTCCACCTCCGTGATCCGCCGACGACTAAAACTCCACCGTGATTCGCCGGCGACGTGAATACCACCTCGCCCATAAATTTTGGATCCCTAACCCCTCCCCGACGACCTCCAGCATCCCAGACGGCCTCCAGCATCCCCGACGGCCTCCAGCGTCTGCGACTCACGTAGAAACCCACCGCGATCCGGCGGCGATGACCCAGTTCCCTGACTCCTTCGAGGCCCATCCCAACCCGCGACTGACGACGACCCAAGCTTTGCCGCCATTAGGGCTAATTTCAACTGTTGGTGTGAACAAGTTTGTTCTTTTAATTCCTTCTTATTTAAAAGTTTCAGAGCTTTTATAATGAGTTCTAGAGAAATTAAACCAAGATTTGAGCTTTCTTTTTCATCTAATGTACTTAACTACGTGTTTCAAAGCTTATTTCAGAGTGGAACAGATTGGACTTTGAAGTTATAACAATTGCTTAGGCATAATAACAGATTAGAACTTTGAAGTTATAAATAAGCTTATTTCTTTGATGTTGATGTTGAAGTTATAAGAACAGATTGGAACTTGATGTTGAATTTGAATTCAGAGTGCATTCAGAATACAATTGAGCACTCTGATGATTGGAAATAATTTGAATTCAGAGTGCAGCACTAGTTCAAGGCATAATATTATTGAAGACATTAGGCATAATAACTTTGAATTATGCATTAAACTAGTGCTGCACTCTGAATTCAAATTCAACATCAAGTTTCAATCTGTACTCAACATCAAGTTACTCATGGCATCAACTTTGAATTATAACTTTGAGCTTATTTCTTTATTTTTTTTTCCCTAAATATAATTTTTTTACAAGATCAAAGTAATTATCATGGAGGGTGAATCTACAAGTTGTTGTCGTTTGAATTTTGAAGAAAATGAAGATATTCTGGAAGGTGACTTTGATGTTATTGACGAAGGTAATAAGAATCATATTGGGAATGTATTGAGCTTCAGTATCAAATTTCCCTTTTTAGCCAACTTGCTTTGTTTGTTTGATTGTATAGGCTTGCACATTGAAGCAGATTTGGATATACTACAAATGGGATTGGAATTTGAGACAGAAGAAGATGCATATCAATTTTATTTGGCATATGCTAAAAAGGTTGGATTTGGTGTAAGGAGAGGTAGGATCCACAAGGATGAATCGGATAAATTACCTGATAGGGTTTTTTATTGTTGTGCCCAAGGTAAAAGAGGAAAAGACAAACGAGATCTTTATGTCAAAACAAGTCGTGATGAAACAAGGTTTGGTTGTGAGGCTAAAATGAAGATTTGTAATCGGAAAAAAAACAAGTTTACTATGGTACAATTTGTTAAAGATCATAATCATTATCTCTCAAGTCCAAACAAAACACACCTCTATAGAAGTCATAGGAATATATCTTCTTCTGCAGCTATACAGATTGAGATGGCAAGTGATATGGGAATCCCCCCAAAAGCATCTCATGATCTTATGGTGAGGCAAGTAGGTGGGAAGGAGAATTTAGGATTTATTCCTGATGATTATAAAAACTACTTGCGATCCAAAAGAATAATAAATATGAGAGTTAGGGATACAGGGGGTGTCTTGGAATATCTGCAGAAAATGCAGTTCGATGATCCTAATTTTTTTTATGCTATCTAAGTTGATGAAGATGATTTGATTACTAATATTTTTTGGTCTGATGCTAAGATGAGAGCTGATTATGCTATTTGGAGATGTTGTTTGCTTTGACACAACCTACAAAAAGAACAATGAAGGTCGACCAATTGCATTGTTTGTAGGTGTTAATCATTATAAACAATCCATACTTTTTGGTGCCGCTTTATTATATGATGAAACTAATTTGACTTTTGAGTGGTTATTTGATACATTAACTAGAGCTATGGGTGAGAAAAAGCCAACTACTATTCTTACAGATCAAGATGCAGCAATGACAAAGACGTTAGCTTCTAGATGGCCTCAAACACATTATCGTTTGTGCATTTGGAATATTTATCAAAATGTTGTCATACATTTGAGTGGAGTTTTTTTTTCTATATTTAGAGACTTTGCTAAAAATTTTGCCTCATGTATATATGATTTTGATGAAGAGGAAGATTTTATTTCAGCATAGAACATGATGTTAGCCAAGTATGCACTTGAAGACAATGATTAGTTGAGACGCATGTACAACATCAAGGAAAAATGGGCTTTAGTATATGGACGACAAATGTTTTGTGCGGATATGACTACAACCTAAAGAAGTGAGAGCATGAATAGTATTGTGAAACAGTATGTCACTTATAAGCATAAGTTTTTAGACTTCTTCAGTCACTTTCAAAGACTCCTTGATGATCGTCAATATGAGAAATTAAAAGCTGATTTCAAATCAAATACAATTGCTCCCTATTTAATGTTTCCAATTGAGATTTTAAAGCATGCTAGTGAAATTTATACTCCTGAGGTGTACAAGTGTTTTCAACAGGAGTGACGTTTATCTCATGATTCTAATCTAGAAATTTGTGAGGATGTTGATACATTTATAAAATATAAATTTACTCCTCACAAAAAGAAAAATCATCATATAGTTACACTTGATAAGAAGTGTGAAAAAATTGAGTGTAGCTGTAGAAAATATGAATTTGCTGGAATTTTGTGTTCTTATATTCTGAAAATATTACGTGAAAAAATATCATAAAGGTCCCAAGTGATTATGTATTGAAAAGGTGGACAAGAAAAGCAAAAAATGGATATTTTGGAGTTAATGATTCAATGACCAACAATACTAGTTTGGATTCAAAAGTACTTCAAAACATGCGTTACAAAGAGTTGTGTGGGTTGAATGTTCAATTGGTTACCAAAGTAGCAGAAAGGGATGACACTCACAGGTTTGTTAAAGATGCTATGTTGAGCTTGTGTAAGATAATGGATGATAAGTTACAAGGTAATGAATCAAATGCCCAACAATCAAATGTGAGCCAAGCATCCTGGGAATTTGATTATGGTGAAGGGAACTCTACTGGTGTGAAAGGGATTAAAATGAAGAAAAAAACGGTGTCAGGTAAGAGGTTGAAAGGTGGGTTAGAGAAGATTTCAAGGAAAAGAAAAGCAGCGAGGAAAACAAACCAAGCTTCAACAATTGTAATGGTTTATATTCCATAACTTCACAAATTTTGTTTATTTGATATTATTTGTTGTTAAATTCGAATAACTTAAATCATTATATTTTTTTATAACAAGAGTGTAGATCAAAGTATTTCCAGCGTGGCCAGCGTATAATGTGACCGGATCATTCATCAAGTTGGTATTTGTTTTACTTATGTTAATCTAAGATAATTTATGTTATAACTATCTAAGATTGTATTTTTTTTTTAGCTTATAAATTATGTTCCAACAATTGGTAGTTCTGTTAGTAGTTTCAATATGACTGAGACTTAATTTCCATCATTATTAGCATCACAACTTTCTTAGGTATATATACATCTTAGTTATCACAAGTTTCTTTAATTCTGATTGAAATTTATAATAGATACTGCTTATTGATTGTTGGATTTTAGTTATAGAAACATTATCTCTTTTGAATAAAAGGCTATGATTTGTTTTGATCAGAAGTTGATGAGGTATCATTGCTGATAGGATAAACTAGAAGATTTAACCATGAAATCAGCAAGAGAAAGAACAGATACAGAAGTATCAGTGACAACAGCGCACAAGTTTATAGCTAACCCCTAGCTTTTAGTTATTTATGACTAAGAACAACATCCACTTAGCTTACATATCATAAGGAAAACATGACAATCACGGCCAACCTTTTTCCATATATCTCTCCCTTTAAAAGAAGAAAAAACTTACTTTCTGTTTTTGTGCTAGATAACTAACAATACAAACTACACAAACAGATGCAGGTAAATGAACAAATCTTGGGCTAGAGATGAATCATTATCGAAACAAGGAAAAAATAATAATAATAAAAAAGCATGTCCTTTCGCCATCATCAATATAAATGTTAATAATTTGTAATATGATCAAGTTAGCACCCACCCTTGATTAATATATTCTTTTGTCTACTGCCAGACAATTGCAACTAAATTACGGATCATGTTTGATGCTTTCATATCTTAGGCCAACTATATATGCCATGGCTTGACCATTTTATCTTGTGGGTTCTCCAAGTAAAATTGTCAGGAAAACTGCTGGCATCACTTTCACCTTCATCTTTGCTGTGAAATAGACCAGACTTGCACACGATCGGTAAATCATTACTGATATCATCGTCAAATATAGATCTGCCAATATTCTTTTGCCTAGACAAACTTTCTTAGTCCACATTGTTAGATACAACATGCATTAGAAGGGTGCTCTTTCCTCTTCCTTCTATAGCCTTCATCCATTGAACATCACTCAGTAGATCAACATATACCGATTGTAACGCTCGAAAATTCTCAAATAAATTTTAGAAATATTATATTATTTTTCTGAAATTTTAGAATATTTTTATAGAATTTTTGGAATAGCATAAGTAGCAAAATTAAATAAAAAAAAAAATAACTTAAGCAGGAATTGAACCCGCGACCTATCAGAACTTAAAACTTATATCATGACTTTAGTAACCAAGTGGCCCCAGCAGGGGTGTGTTGAAAGAAGAGGAGAGAAATTATATTTATGATTGAGTTGGGTCGTATTAATCACTTAATATAAATAGGGAAGTTAAGTGAGAGTTTATTATTTTGGGATCGGCAACTCTTCCTCACCCTCACCCGCCGACCTCTCCTTCTTCCTCACCCTCTCGGCGCACCAAGCCCCAAGAGACCTAGGGTTCCATCCCTAGGGTCGTAGGAGCACCTTTCGGCGACGACTTTGATACGAGGACGCTCCTCTCCGCGAGAAGAATGCGTAGACGCAAGAAGATCGCTGAAGAGATCTTCTTCTCCGGAAATCTAGCGATCAGAATTATAAGAAACCTAGCGCAGGAAGTAAGTAACCCCTCACCTGCAGTATAAGTAGCTAATCGTACATTTTTATATTTTAGTTCAGCCATATGCAGATTTTTTTTTCGACACGTAGGGTGTATTTGACCCTCCTCGCAGGTTTAAGGTTTATTTGAGCACCTCTAGAAGGGCCAGACATGCTTCCCCCTCCAGTTTTGGAGTTTTAGACGTTGTCGGGTGCCTAGAGGTGGTCCCCTAATAGAGAGGAGAGTTAGAGCATACCAAGTGCTCGATAAAATGACTAGTACAGTTAAATGCTACAGTAGGCATTTTAATAGCTCAGTTAAATGTCATAAAAGTATTTAAAATAGCATGCTTAGTCTTGCTTCAGTTTATATGGGACTACGGTCCAATGGGTGGGCTCCCATAGTCGCCCTAGGTTCAGATAACCTAGTAAGAGCAAGATAAGATAAATTAGCTTATGAATCAGTATTTTACTTTTATCAGTGGCACTGTACTGGACTCTTAGTTGTCCTTGGGTTGGACTCCCATAGTCGTCCCTAGGTTAAGATAACCTAGTAAACCCTATTAGATTCGGGACCAGCTACCTCGAGTCTAGTTAGGGATGCGCGCATAGCAAAAACAGTTGTCAGGCCCATCAGCAGCATGATTATTATTTTTAAACTATTATGAAAATAGTTTTCAAAACTTCACAAATTAGTTATGTAAATACAGTTCAGATTCAGCATTAGTCTAGCATCAGTTTAGCTCAGCTTATGTATCAGTTCAGCTATTTTTTTCTTATTGATCCTACAAGACAGTTCTATGATCAGTATTTGATTGCCATGACTCATATATCAGTATGCCATGTTTTTTTTTTTAGCATTTTCAGCATAATTATCAGCATGTGTTTCAAATAGCATCTTTTAAAAGCATGATTTCATCGAATGCATGTTTTGTGAGGTAGATGGTTCTTATTAAGCTCCCAAGCTTATAGTTTCCTTTTCCTTATACTGCAGATAAAGGTAAAAGAAAGATGGATTAGCGGAGGCTGGAGGGCAATGTGTCAAGATGTGTGTGAGAAGGAACTTGGAATAAAGACTCTTGGGGACTAGCAAGTCTAAAGAATTAGAATTTCTTATATTCTTATTATTCCGCACCTTTAGAATGTTTAAATGTCATGAATTGTGAAAGTATGCACCATGCTATGCCTAGACTATTAGTTATTTTGATGTTAGTTAATAAACTATGAACAATGACAGTAATGGCATGCCTAGTAATGTTATGATGCTTTTTAGTTGATACATTGAATTGTATACGAATTAGTTGAGGAATGCTTATCATGCACTTACATTGTTATATGAGATGTTGGGGTGCTGCTAGCGGCATGTTTAGTTTGTATCAATGCTTAGTTTTAGTATGAAGTTGATACAAAGCCATGGTTCCACTCGTATGCTTAGAAATTGCCAAAGCATGCTAAATTTCATAGAAATATGTATTAAATAGCTTAGAATGGTAATATGTGTTCTATTGTATGACAATTGCATGAAAAGTTTAGATTCCATCCTTTAGCATATGTACAATAATGAAATGGTATTTTGAACATAAATTCTAGATTTTATAGCAATTAGCAGAGATTTTAATTAGTTCAGCTTTCCACACATTATACTTCAGTGATAGACACAGAATAGTTTAGCAAACGTAACCCCCGGCCTTACAGCTTAGTCAGTAGAAGGCGGGGTGTTACAGAGTGGTATCAGAGCAAATTCCATACTTCCTCCACACACACATCAACATTGAACCTGCAGCTTCCAAGTAAGAATCCCTCTCACCTTATTTATGTTTCTTGCTTCCATGTTTATAGATAACTCCATGTTTATCGATAACTAAAGCACGTTTATATATGATTGCATCTAACATGATAGTAGTAGTTATGTAAACATGATTGTAGTAGTTATATATGTCCTCTACTTCTCTAGGAAATGGTACGAGGACGCCCAGCTAGAAGGACACAAGCTACTGAGCCCCAGCATGAGGCAGACAACTTAGTGCCTCCCCCAGACCTTACAGAAGCAACTAGCTGAACAACAACAGGAGATAGCCACCCTAAGGGCTAATCAGCAGAACACTCTGTTAGAGTGTATACTAAAAGCCTAGCTTTTGGTATAAACATTTATCTAGAAATAAGAATCACATTGGTCAAATGTCTACATTTATGATAAATGTAGTTGTTCAATTAATTTATATTGTAGATAACATGGTGTGTGGTGTCACACACAGAGGATCATGTTATCAGTACCTTATAAATTATAAACAGTAACTCACGACCATAATGGAAAGGAACAAACCATTGGAAGGTCGTAGTGTAATTAGGTATTAGTTTATCTTAACTATATAATTACACTAGTACACTTAGAGTGTATTGAGTAGGACCATTAGAGGTCGTTTCTTTTATACTGACTTTATAAAGAAACAAAGACCTCAGTTATTATGGAAGTGTGTGCTCTTAATCCTAATATAATAACAAGCACATATATTTGATATTTATTTCTTTAATTTATCAATGGGTGAGATTTAGTTCGATGAATCAATAAGCCCGATAAGTTGGGAAATGATATCACTTATAGTGTATATTGTTGATTATAGAAGGAAACTGTGTCCTAGTGATCTAGGTTGAGAATGTCCTCAAGAGGAGCTCATAAGGATTGTCATGTTAAACCCTGCAGGTGGACTTAGTCCAACATGACGATAAGGTTGAGTGGTACTACTATTGGACTAAAATATTAATTAAATGAGTTGTCAGTAACTCGCTTAATTAGTGGACATTTGACATCTTAAACACAGGGAGACTAACACACTCATAATAAGAAGGAACCCAAAATGTAATTTGGGATTGGTGCGGTAGTTCAATAATAGTTCTTTAGTGGAATGAATTATTATTGATGGAATTAAGTTGTGTGTTCGGGGCGAACACGGGAAGCTTAATTTCATCAGGAGACCAAAACCAATTCCTCCTCTCGGTCCCTATCGTAGCCTCTTGTATATAGAGATTTATACCCACCTTCTTACCCAACCAATAGGGGCCGGCCAAGCTAAGCTTGAAGCTCAAGCTTAGGGCCGGCCAAGCCTAAAGGTGGCCGGCCAATAGCTTGGAGCCTAAGTTTAGGTGGCCGGCCACATCATATTAAAAAGGATTTTTTATTAAAATTATTTCTTATGTGGATATCATAGTTTTAAAAGAGAGTTTAAAAATTAAATCTTTCCTTTTAAAGCTTTCTACAAAAGATTAAGAAAAGATTTGAAATCTTTCCTTATTTGTAGATTGAAAGGAGATTTTATTTTTAAGAAAAACTTTCCTTTTTGACCATGATAATAATTTAAAAGAGAAGTTTAAAAATTAAATATTCTCTTTTATTAGTTTCTACAAAAGATTAAGAAAAGATTTGATATCTTTCCTTATTTGTAAATTGAAAAGAGATTTTAATTTTTAGAGATAACTTTCCTTTTGGAAATTATCCACATGTTTAGAAGAAGAATTTTAATTTATAAAATTTCCTTTTTATTAACCAATCATGAAAGGATAAAAATTATTGGAGAAATTTTTATAAATTTCTAGAAACAAATTAGGAAGTGTTAATTCTTGTGTGAATTAAATTTTCTGTGGTTTTGGGAATTAGAAGTGGCCATTATTATTAAAAGAAGAAAATTGTTTTTTAATTAAAATAATTTTTCTTTTTTATGACAAAAGAATTAAGGAATTTTTTATTAAAATTTCCTTATTTGTCAAGACCAAGGATTATAAAAGAGGGGGTAGAGGTGCCTTTACGGGTGAACAACTCTATTATTCTTCTCCTCTCTTTTCCTCCTTGGTGGCCGACCCTAGCTTCTTCCTCTTCTCTTCTTCTTATGGCCGGCGGCAACCTCTCTTGGAGCTCTTGATGGTGGCCGGTTCTAGCTAGGAGAAGAAGGAGAGAAAGGTGGTTTTGTTTCTTGCATCCCTTGGAGCTTGGTGGTGGTGGCCGGACCTCTACTTCTCTTGGAGAATTGTGGTGGCCGAAACTTGCAAGGAAGAAGAAGGTGCTTGGTGGTTCTCATCTCGGAAGATCGTTGCCCACACAACGTCCGAGGTTAGAAGAGGAATACGGTAGAAGATCAAGAGGTCTTTCTAGAAGGTATAACTAGTAATTTTTTCTTTTCGCATCATACTAGTTATTTTTGGAAATAATACCAAATACAAGAGGCTTACGATTCTAGTATTTCGAATATGTTTTCGATGTTGTGTTCTTTTATTTTTCTTTTCCTTGTGATTTGATTGTTCTTTTTGGTTGACCTAAAGTTATTTTAGGAAATTAAATATTAGCTTTCCATAAAAGGTTTTGTCTAGTCGGTGGTGGTTGTTCCCATATCCAAGAAGGTCATGTGCCTCGCCACGTCAGTACTGGGAACCAATTATGGAAATTAATATTTAATGGAATTAATAACTTAGGTGATTTGGATCAAACGTGTTAAGTTCCGCAGGAGATCCAAGTCTAAACCTTAAAGAACAAATAGATTAAGTTTTGGATCAAACGTGTTAAGTTTCGCAGGCGATGCAAAATTTAATTTAAAAGAACACATGGTAGCTAGGAAAAGGTTCAGACCTTTGTACAAAATTTTTATACAGTGGAACCTCTAGGTTTTCCGAGTAGCAACCAACAATTGGTATCAGAGCTAGGGTTTTGCCTCTGTGTATTTGGTATTAGTTTAATTATGCAAATGTCATACATAATTTAGGCAGGTTAATAGTAGGATGTGCTAACTTTGTGGATGCAGGATCCAACTATTATGGCTTTTAGTTATTATGTGTGTGATTGGACCCTTGGACATGTCAAGGGCATTTATATGTGTGTGCATGATTGTATTATAAAATACAGCAGGAGCTGTATTTAGTTTTATTAGGATTTTATTTTTGATCTAGATACATGTACATTCCTTTTATGGAATATAGGATCAAAAATGTAAAATTCTATTTATGTCGCGGATCGAATCTTGCAAAGCGTGGAACCTTCTAAGGACCAGAGGCGCAGCGGAACTAGGAGCAAGATGGATGCGACAGCTAGTCCCGGTGGCGGTGGCCAAATATGGCAGCAGCTTGGGATGACAACACACGGAGGACAACTAGTGATAAAAGCCATAATAGTTGAAAATTAGATTTTCTATTTATTGCTTTTATATTGTGCTGTGTGTGCATGTTGGTTTATATATTTAGTAGGCTAGCATAGTTAAAATTCCTCATTTACAAATAACTAAGTGGGAGAGGGATTTTAAGTAAATCCCATGGTCTCCATTACTGGTTTGTAAGTGATGCAAACAAGCTTGCGCGTTGGCTCTGAGTGCCTTCCTCCATAACGGATGAGCTTGTTTGTGGATCACTAAAACAGACTTCCATTTTTGGATGACTATAGGAAGTTAATTAAGAGCGTGTGATCTTCCCCAACGGAAGGGGCATAATCTTATTAATGGACTTAGTGTCAAGAAATGGTATACACTTAGACACATTTAATAGTATCCTCCCCAACGGAGTCACTACTATCACTTGTGTAACCAAAGGGAAACCAACTATTGATTTGTCATAAAACTAGATTGGCAATATAATAAAATTAATAAAACCCTCTTACAAATGTTTGAATTTGTATACGTCCACACTAACGTGGCATACAAGATTCATGATGTTTGAGGTAATTTTATTTGTCAAAAAGTTATATTGACAAGATAGTCAATGGGTAAAACCCTCCTCTTACAAATGATGAATTTGTATACGTCCACACTAACGTGGCATGCAAAATTCACGGTGTTTGAGGTGTTGGTAAATTTAAATAATATTGTTTGAGGAATCAATGTTATTTTAAATTCAAAGAGTTTTGACCAAATATTTGATCAAAGACAGATCAACTATTAATTTTATTCGTCATAAAGTAAAGATGACGAGATAATAAAATTAATGAATAAAATCTCCTCTTCGATTTTGTATACACAAAATTCATGGAGATTTTAAGGAGTTGATCTTGACCAAATGTTTTTGTGATTCTTAGGATGTTTGTCAATCCCTAGTAGTCATACTATAGAATAAGTCTTAGTAGTTTCTATTGTAAGGATTGGAAATAGGACTTGGACATTAAGGTAGATGCCTTCTTAGAACTAAGAACAATTTAGGTGTATTTAATTCATTAGTTGAAACATGTCTAGTGGTGTTATCTACCAGAACCTGTAGTGTAGATACAAGATGCCATTAATCATGTCTGCAATTCATTGCAGGGTTCCAGGAAACCCGACAACTAAATGAAAGGTAAATCACCGTCCACATGGGCACTACTGTAAAAGTGGTAGCTGTTGCAGTGGGAGATGTTTATCCTTTGATAAGAATAAAATATGGATTTTAAGTAATTGTCTTTACGTACCAAGTTTAGAAAGAACCTGATTTCAGTTTCTAAACTATTATAGATATTGTGTCTATTTTGATAACAAAGTTGTTATCAAGAAAAATAGGAAAGTTATCTATTCTGGTATGATGGTTGACAATTTATAATCCAATAACTCCCACGATGCAACAAATGGAAATTAGTAACACATCTTCTAATTTTAAGAGAAAGCAACCTTCGGAAATAAACCAATTATATCTTTGGCATCTAAAGCTAGGTTATACTTGAGTAGGATTCATTGGTAGCTGATGAACTTTTGGGTTCATTGGTATTGGAAATCTTTCCAACCTGCGAGTCTTACTTGGAAGAAAAATAACCAAGAAGATTTTAAGTCCAAGGGGTATGGAGTCAAAGATATGTTGAAATCGGTTCATTTTGATTTGTGTGATCCTATGACTATCCAGACAAGAGGTAGTATTGAATATTTTGTCTAATTTATAGACAACTATTCAAGATACAAATAAATTTACTTAATGTACCGCAAGACTAAGTACTTTGATTAGTTCAAAGAGTACAAGGTTGATGCGGAGGAATAAAGTAAAAAGTCACTATGGAAGATCGTAGTGGCAAGTACCTCTTGAGAGATTTTAGGAGTCACTTATCAGAAGTTGGATTTTAATCTCAACTAACTGCATCTGGTACACCCCAACAGAATGGTGTAGTAGAAAGAAGGTAAAGAACTCTTATGGAATAATTAGATAGATGATGAGTTATTCAGAAAATTACCAAATTTGTTTTAAGGATAAACTCTGAAAATGAAAGTGAACATAGTGCCTTCCAAGTCATAACTCTCTACTCATATAGAATTGCTGAATAGGCGTAAGCCTATTTTGAAGCATATTCGGATTCGGGTAATCTAGCACATATGTTAAAGAGAGATAATGATAAGTTGGATAGGAGTTCACTTGTTTGTAAGTTATCCTAGATAAACAAAAGTAGGTTTATAGTCTTAAAAATCAAAAGGTCATTGTTAGCATCAATGACTGTTTTTTAGAAAAGGACTATATAATGAACCACGTGCTCATAAGTAAATTTGTTCTTAAGGAAATAATAAAGGACATGTCTAACCTAGTACCAACTGTACAAGATGAGATACCACAAGAAAACTGCAACACGTATCACATATGATACATAATTGCAGAAAGTGCCTTGTCGTAGTGGGAGGGTTGTTAGGCAACCTAAACAGGTTCATGTTTTGGGAGAGTTTTTGGATTCGATCCCTGGAGGACATGAACCTGATCTCCGGTCATATGATGAAGTACTCCAAGATAAAGATGCAGCATCTTGGCAAAGAGTAATGAATAACAGAATTAGAATATATGTATTCTAATAAAATCTGGAAGCTTGTAGAATCACCAAATGGTGTAAAAGCCGTTGGGTGTAAAAAGGTCTATAATAGGAAAAGAGGGATAGGCAGGAAGGTGATAACTTTTAAAGCAAGGCTTGATGAAAAAGGAAACTTTTTCACTGGTAGCCATGCTTAAGTCTATCCGGATTCTTTTATCTATTTGGCAAGTGGATGTCAAGACAACATTCCTTAATGGAAGTCTTGAAGAAAGCATCCATATAAAGCAACCAGAAGGGTTCATTGCAAAGGGCTAAGAGCATCTTGTGTGCAAGCTCAATCAGTCTATGGACTGAGGTAAAGCTTCAAGGTCTTGGAACATCCGGTTTATCAAAGTAATCCAGATCTATGGATTTAGTAACCCGATAAGTCTTGTGTATACAAAAGGTGTGATGGAAGCGTGGTGATATTTCTTGTACTATACGTAGATAACATTTTTGGTAGTTGGAAACAATATCAAAATGTTGTCAGAAGTAAGGGTATGGTTGTCCAAACAATTCGATATAAAGGACTTGGGAGAATGTATATATTCTTGAGATCAAAGTAATAAGGGATCGCAAGAAAAAATATATTTTACTTATCCCAAGCTTGATACATCGGAAAAATCCTTGCTCATTTTAAGCATGCAAAACTCCTAGAAAGGTTTCTTACCTTTTAAGCATGGAGTGTCTTTATCTAAAGAGATGTCTCCGATGACATCAAAGGAGATTGAGGACATGTAGGCAGTTCTTTATGCTTCGGCAGTTAGACAACCTAATGTATGCTATGCACGAGATCAGAAATCTGTTTTGCCAAGGGCATAGTTAGCAGATATCAAAGTAACCCTAGACAAGGACATTGGACTACAGTAAAGCATATATTAAAGTACCTTAGAGGAACTAGAGATTATATGCTAGCTTACAAGGCAGTTAATTTGGTCCCTGTGGGTTGCATAGATTTTGACTTCCAATCGGATAGGGACAATAATAAGTCAACCTCGGGGTTTTGTGTTTACTTTAGGAGGTAAAGTCATAACTATGGAAGAGTGATAAGCATAGGTGTTTTTCTGGACTCCAACATAGAAGCTTAGTATATGGCAAGCCTCTGAGGAAACCATAAAAGTTGAATGACTTAATTACCTCAAGATAGACTTAGATATGATTTCTAGTTTGTCCAAAGATTATTACAATTTATTGTAATAATAATGGTGCAGTAACAAACTCGAAGAAACCATGAGTCTATAAGGCAAGTAAACACAATAAAGCGCAAGTACTACCCAATACGAGAAATCGTATAAACGAGGAGAAGTTGTTGCCGCCTAGAATGCATCAGATGATGACCTATAGATCTTTTCACTAAGGTCCTTAAGGCAAGAGCTTTTGATGGACATGTTGAAGGGTTGGGAATCAGATGTATGGCAGCAGATATGGCAGCTTAGTCTTTTAGTATAAGTGGGAGATTGTTAGAGTGTATACTAAAAGCCTAGCTTTTGGTATAAACATTTATCTAGAAATAAGAATCACATTGGTCAAATGTCTACATTTATGATAAATGTAGTTGTTCAATTAATTTATATTGTAGATAACATGGTGTGTGGTGTCACACAGAGGATCATGTTATCGTACCTTATAAATTATAAACAGTAATTCACGACCATAATGGAAAGGAACAAACCATTGGAAGGTCGTAGTGTAATTAGGTATTAGTTTATCTTAACTATATAATTACACTAGTACACTTAGAGTGTATTGAGTAGGACCATTAGAGGTCGTTTCTTTTATACTGACTTTATAAAGAAACAAAGACCTCAGTTATTATGGAAGTGTGTGCTCTTAATCCTAATATAATAACAAGCACATATATTTGATATTTATTTCTTTAATTTATCAATGGGTGAGATTTAGTTTGATGAATCAATAAGCCCGATAAGTTGGGAAATGATATCACTTATAGTGTGTATTGTTGATTATAGAAGGAAACTGTGTCCTAGTGATCTAGGTTGAGAATGTCCTCAAGAGGAGCTCATAAGGATTGTCATGTTAAACCCTGCAGGTGGACTTAGTCCGACATGACGATAAGGTTGAGTGGTACTACTCTTGGACTAAGATATTAATTAAATGAGTTGTCAGTAACTCGCTTAATTAGTGGACATTTGACATCTTAAACACAGGGAGACTAACACACTCATAATAAGAAGGAGCCCAAAATGTAATTTGGGATTGGTGCGGTAGTTCAATAATAGTTCTTTAGTGGAATGAATTATTATTGATGGAATTAAGTTGTGTGTTCGGGGCGAACACGGGAAGCTTAATTTCATCGGGAGACCAAAACCAATTCCTCCTCTCGGTCCCTATCGTAGCCTCTTGTATATAGAGATTTATACCCACCTTCTTACCCAACCAATAGGGGCCGGCCAAGCTAAGCTTGAAGCTCAAGCTTAGGGCCGGCCAAGCCTAAAGGTGGTCGGCCAATAGCTTGGAACCCAAGTTTAGGTGGCCGGCCACATCATATTAAAAAGGATTTTTTATTAAAATTATTTCTTATGTGGATATCATAGTTTTAAAAGAGAGTTTAAAAATTAAATCTTTCCTTTTAAAGCTTTCTACAAAAGATTAAGAAAAGATTTGAAATCTTTCCTTATTTGTAGATTGAAAGGAGATTTTATTTTTAAGAAAAACTTTCCTTTTGAACCATGATAATAATTTAAAAGAGAGTTTAAAAATTAAATATTCTCTTTTATTAGTTTCTACAAAGATTAAGAAAAGATTTGATATCTTTCCTTATTTGTAAATTGAAAAGAGATTTTAATTTTAGAGATAACTTTCCTTTTGGAAATTATCCACATGTTTAGAAGAAGAATTTTAATTTATAAAATTTCCTTTTATTAACCGATCATGAAGGGATAAAAATTATTGGAGAAATTTTTATAAATTTCTAGAAACAAATTAGGAAGTTTTAATTCTTGTGTGAATTAAATTTTCCTTGTTTTGGGGAATTAGAAGTGGCCGGCCATTATTATTAAAAGAAGAAAATTGTTTTTTAATTAAAATAATTTTTCTTTTTTATGACAAAAGAATTAAGGAATTTTTTATTAAAATTTCCTTATTTGTCAAGACCAAGGATTATAAAAGAGGGGGTAGAGGTGCCTTCACGGGTGAACAACTCTATTATTCTTCTCCTCTCTTTTCCTCCTTGGTGGTCGGCCCTAGCTTCTTCCTCTTCTCTTCTTCTTATGGCCGACGGCAACCTCTCTTGGAGCTCTTGATGGTGGCCGGTTCTAGCTAGGAGAAGAAGGAGAGAAAGGTGGTTTTGTTTCTTGCATCCCTTGGAGCTTGGTGGTGGTGGCCGGACCTCTACTTCTCTTGGAGAATTGTGGTGGAAGAAACTTGCAAGGAAGAAGAAGGTGCTTGGTGGTTCTCATCTCGGAAGATCATTGCCCACACAACGTCCGAGGTTAGAAGAGGAATACGGTAGAAGATCAAGAGGTCTTTTTAGAAGGTATAACTAGTAATTTTTCCTTTCCGCATCATGCTAGTTATTTATGGAAATAATACCAAATACAAGAGGCTTACGATTCTAGTATTTCGAATATGTTTTTCGAAGTTGTGTTCTTTTATTTTTCTTTTCCTTGTGATTTGATTGTTCTTTTTGGTTGACCTAAAGTTATTTTAGGAAATTAAATATTAGCTTTCCATAAAAGGTTTTGTCTAGTCGGTGGTGGTTGTTCCCATATCCAAGAAGGTCATGTGCCTCGCCACGTCAGTACTGGGAACCAATTATGGAAATTAATATTTAATGGAATTAATAACTTAGGTGATTTGGATCAAACGTGTTAAGTTCCGCAGGAGATCCAAGTCTAAACCTTAAAGAACAAATAGATTAAGTTTTGGATCAAACGTGTTAAGTTCCGCAGGCGATCCAAAATTTAATTTAAAAGAACACATGGTAGCTAGGAAAAGGTTCAGACCTTTGTACAAAATTTTTGTACAGTGGAACCTCTAGGTTTTCCGAGTAGCAACCAACACACTCCCACTGCCACGTCGGAACCTAACATAGCAACCCCAGTAGTTACAGAGGTTCCACCAGTCCAACCTACAGCACCTGTAGCCCCAACAGCGGGGGCAAGGAGAGAATCCTATCTGATCCAGTGGCAGAAAATCAAGCCAGAGAACTTCTCAGGCACTAGTGAACCATGGGATGCCCAAGCCTGGTTCAAAACACTGGAGAATACGATGGAGCTTCTGGACTGGCAAGAGCATGAAAAGGTGAAATGTGCCTCCTTCTGCCTGGCAGGAGACACACGTATGTGGTGGGAGAGGATTAAAGCGAAGCGCCCAGTGAACCAGATGACATGTGCCGACTTCGAAAGAGAATTCTTTGAGGAGTTCTTTCACATGCGGGTCACAAACCGCCACTACGACGAGTTCACTGAATTTCGTCAGGGCAACCTTTCAGTTGAAGAGGTCGTGAAGAAATTCAACAGGTTGGTTCGTCTGTGCCCCGAACTAGTCAACACCGAAAGAGAACGAGTCCGGCTTATGCTCAAAATGCTAAGGCCGGAAATAACACTTAACGTGGCCAGCGGCGTCCATAGGCCACAAACCACTGAAGAACTGGTAAGTAGTGCTCTGATCACCGAGCATTACTAGAACAACTTCAAACAGTAGAAGCAAGCCTTCTCAGAGTCCAAAGGCCAAGGAGGCTCAGGTACTCAGAAATACCAGGGCCACAACTCTAACTGGAAAGGGAACTCCAGTAACAAACGTAAACCAGGGAGTTACCCAAAAGGAGGACCAGCTAGTAAACATCCTAGCTATCCCAAGTGTTCTACTTGTGGGAAATTCCACCCAGGAGTTTGTCGCAAGGGCACACGAGGATGCTTCGAATGTGGCCAGGAAGGGCATATGGCTAAACAATGCCCGAACAAGACCAGCTTTCCCCCACCACAGCCGATTCAGTATGGAGGCAAGCCAGCACAGTTGCACCAGATGCAGGATGCTTTAGATGGTCCACACATTATCCAGGGCAGACTAGAAGCCCCCTCAGCCACGACGAACGCGAGAATCTACTCACTAACCAGAGAGGACGTAGCGAATGCCTCGACAGTTGTTACAGGTTAGATCAGTATTTTACAGCAAAGTGCAACTGTCTTATTCGATACTGGGGCAACCCATTCTTATATATCCAGGGCATTTGCCGAAAAGTTAGTAATACCTCCAGATGTACTCAGTGGTCAATTTTTGACAACACTACCTTCCGGAGAAATCATGGCATCCACGCACTGGCTCCGAGCAGTGCCAGTCATTATAGCGAACAGAGAACTCTTTGGTGATCTGATAGTGCTAGATATGGCTGACTATGATGTCATCTTGGGAATGGACTTCCTGATCAAGTACGGTGCCTCCATAGAGTGCCGTAAACAGAAAGTTGTATTCCAACCTGAAACAGGAGTGCAGTTTGGGTACATCGGAGAACCAAAGAGAAAGGCCAAGAAGTTTCTCTCAGCTCTGAAAGCACAGAAACTACTGGATTCAGGATGTACGGGATTCCTAGCATATGTAGTCAGTACCAGTCAGGACAAGGACCAAAAGTTAGAAGAGGTCCGAGTTGTATGTGACTACCCAGCAGTCTTCCCTGAGGAGTTACCGGACCTAGCACCAGATAGAGAGATTGAATTTGAGATAGAACTCGTTCCCAGTACAAATCCCATCTCCAAAGCACCCTACCGCATGGCTCCAACAGAACTGAAGGAACTTCAGGAGAAACTACAGGAGCTGCTCAACAAGGGTTTCATACGCCCTAATCACTCACCATGGGGAGAGCCTGTGTTGTTCGTGAAGAAGGAGGATGGGAGCATGCGCCTGTGTATAGACTACCGGGCACTAAACCAAGTTACGATTAAGAACAGGTATCCTCTTCCCAGAATAGATGACCTGTTTGATCAGCTAAAGGGAGCAGCAATGTTATCTAAAATACACCTCAGATCGAGATATCACCAAGTGAGAGTTAAAGAAGGTGATATACCCAAGACAACTTTCAGGACCAGATACGGACATTATGAGTTCGTAGTCATGCCCTTTGGCGTGACAAATGCTTCAGCTACTTTCATGGATCTCATGAACAGAGTATTCAGAGAATACTTAGATAAGTTTGTTATCATGTTCATCGACGACATTCTTATCTATTCCGGAACTCAGGAAGAACATGCAGAACACATGAAAATAGTACATCAGACCCTCCAGCAGAGCCAGCTGTACGCCAAGTTTACGAAATGTGAATTCTGGCTCGATCAGATATCCTTCCTGGTCACATCATCTCCAAGGATGGTGTCATGGTAGACCCCAGTAAGATAGAGGCTGTGAGAAACTGGAAAAGACCTAAGAACGCTAGTGAAATCAGAAGCTTTCTGGGACTAGCAGGCTATTACAGAAAATTTGTAGAGGATTTCTCCAGGATAGCCTCCCCACTGACAGCTCTCACCAGGAAGAATAGAAAATTTCAGTGGACAGAGGACTGTGAGAACAGCTTCATCGAGCTAAAAATAAAATTGACCAGTGCTCCCATTCTGACTCTGCCAGGAAACACAGACAACTTTGATATTTACAGTGATGCCTCTAAATTGGGACTAGGAGCAGTACTGATGCAAAATGGCAAAGTGATCGCCTATGCCTCCAGACAACTCAAGGACTATGAGAGGAACTACCCTACTCATGACCTTGAGCTTGCAGCAGTTGTCTTCACCCTCAAAATTTGGAGACATTACTTATATGGAGCTCAGTGCAGAGTGTATACAGATCATCAGAGTCTGAAGTACTTCTTCACTCAGAAGGATCTGAATATGCGATAGCGCAGATGGCTTGAGCTGGTCAAAGACTATGACATAGACATCCTCTACCACCCAGGAAAAGCCAATAAGGTGGCAGACGCACTTAGCAGGAAGTCCAGTGCCACCTTACTATCCCTAGCAGCCATGTCACCGCCCCTACGAAAGGAGATTACAGATTTCAATCTCGAACTTATAGTTGGACAACTCTCTACTATGACATTAGTATCTACCTTGCTTGGTGACGTCCAGACAGCTCAGGATCTGGATCCTGAAATTCAGAAAATCAAGCAAGGGATAACAGAATCAGGAAGTGGAGAGTTTAGAGTATCTGATAGTGGGGTATTGCATTTTGGTGACAGACTATGCGTTCCGGATCAGGAGGAACTATAGAGGAAGATCCTAGACGAGGCTCACAGGACTCCCTATGCGATGCATCCTGGTTCCATCAAGATGTACCAAGACTTAAAGAGACATTTTTGGTGGCCTGGGATGAAAAGAGACATCGCTAGATATGTCAGTACCTATCTGACCTTCCAGAGGGTCAAGGCAGAACACCAGAGACCAGGAGGAGTTCTACAACCTATTCAGATCCCTGAATGGAAGTGGGAGGATATCTCCATGGATTTCATAGTGGGGCTACCCAGAACCACGAATGGTTTTGATGTCATCTGGGTAATAGTTGACAGATCGACTAAATCAGCCCACTTCTTAGCTATCAGGATATCCTACTCCATGGAGCAGCTAGCTCAGTTGTATCTCAAGGAGATTGTCAGACTGCATGGAGTCCCACGGACCATTATTTCAGACAGAGACAGTAGATTCACGTCACACTTCTGTGAGTGTGTACAGTCAGCATTGGGCACCAGGCTAAAGTTTAGCACAGCTTTCCATCCCCAGACAGATGGTCAGACGGAGCGAGTAAATAAGGTATTCAAAGATATGCTCAGAGTGTATGCCCTAGACTTCAAGGGAAGTTGGTGCAAATATTTATGTTTAGCAGAATTTGCATACAACAATAGCTATCAGGTCACTATCGGCATGGCACCCTACGAGGCTCTTTATAAACAGAGGTGTAGATCTCCAATCTGCTGGTATGAAAGTGGTGAACAGAAAGAACTAGAACTTCAGACAGATCTAGTAGTAGATACCACAGCAGCTATACAACAGATCCGCCAGAGGATAGAGACAGCTCAGAGCCGCCAGAAAAGCTATGCTGATACACGGCGCCGACCCTTAGAGTTTTCAGTGGGGGATACAATATTCCTCCGAGTGGCTCCTATGAGGGGAGTAATGCGTTTTGGGAAGAAGGGCAAATTAAGTCCCAGATATGTGGGACCATACCTTATCATCAGAAGAGTTGGCAAGGTAGCATATGAGTTAGAGCTACCCCAGGAGATGTCAGCTATCCATAGCATATTTCATGTCTCTATGTTGAAGAAGCATATCCCAGATGTCACCCAGGTGATTGAGCCCCAGTCGGTACAAGTTCGCGAAGACCTCAGCTATGACAGTCAGCCTATTCAGATAATAGACCGAGCAGTTAAGAAATTGCGGAACAAGGAGGTACCATTAGTAAAAGTTATGTGGTAAAATCACACAGCAGAAGAGGCAACTTGGGAGACAGAAGCTAGTATGAGACAGAAGTACCCAGAGTTATTTTAAGTTTGAGGATGAACTTTTTATAAGATATGGGGGATTGTAATGCCCAAAAATTCTCAAATAAATTTTAGAAATATTATATTATTTTTCTGGAATTTAAGAATATTTTTATGGAATTTTTGGAATAGCAGAAGTAGCAAAATTAAATAAAAAAATGGAAAATAGTCTAAACAGGAATTGAACCCACGACCTATCAGACCCTACATCTTATAGCATGACTTTAGTAACCAGGTGGCCCCAGCAGGGGTGTGCTGAAAGAAGAGGAGAAAATTATACTTATGATTGAGTTGGGTCGTATTAATCACTTAATATAAATAGGGAAGTTAAGTGAGGGTTTATTATTTTGGGATCGGCAACTCTTCCTCACCCTCACCCGCCGACCTCTCCTTCTTCCTCACCCTCTCGGTGCACCAAGCCCTAAGAGACCTAGGGTTCCATCCCTAGGGTCGTAGGAGCACCTTTCGGCGACGACTTTGATACGAGGACGTCCTCTCCGCGAGAAGAACACGTAGACGCAAGAAGATCGTCGAAGAGATCTTCTTCTCCGGAAATCTAGTGATCAGAATTGTAAGAAACTTAGCGCAGGAAGTAAGTAACCCCTCACCTGCAGTATAAGTAGCTAATCGTACATTTTTATGTTTTAGTTCAGCCATATGCAGATTTTTTTTTCGGCACGTAGGGTGTATTTGACCCTCCTCGCAGGTTTAGGGTTTATTTGAGCACCTCTAGAAGGGTCAGACATGTTTCCCCCTCCAGTTTTGGGGTTTTAGACGCTGTCGGGTGCCTAGAGGTGGTCCCCTAATAGAGAGGAGAGTTAGAGCACACCAAGTGCTCGATAAAATGACTAGTACAGTTAAATGCTACAGTAGACATTTTAATAGCTCAGTTAAATGTCATAAAAGCATTTAAAATAGCATGCTTAGTCTTGCTTCAGTTTATATGGGACTACGGTCTAATGGGTGGGCTCCCATAGTCGCCCTAGGTTCAGATAACCTAGTAAGAGCAAGATAAGATAAATCAGCTTATGAATCAGTATTTTACTTTTATCAGTGGCACTGTACTGGACTCTTAGTTGTCCTTGGGTTGGGCTCCCATAGTCGCCCCTAGGTTTAGATAACCTAGTAAACCCTATTAGATTCGGGACCAGCTACCTCGGGTCTAGTTAGGGATGCGCGCATAGCAAGAACAGTTGCCGGGCCCATCAGCAACATAATTATTATTTTTAAACTATTATGAAAATAGGTTTCAAAATTTCACAAATCAGTTATGTAAATACAGTTCAGATTCAGCATTAGTCTAGCATCAGTTTAGCTCAGCTTATGTATCAGTTCAGTTGTTTTTTTCTTATTGATCCTACAAGATAGTTCTATGATCAATATTTGATTGCCATGACTCATATATCAGTATGCCATGTTTTTTTTAGCATTTTCAGTATAATTATCAGCATGTGTTTCAAATAGCATCTTTTAAAAGCATGATTTCATCGAATGCATATTTTGTGAGATAGATGGTTCTTACTAAGCTCCCAAGCTTATAATTTCCTTTTCCTTATACTGCAGATAAAGGTAAAAGAAAGATGGATTAGCGGAGGCTGGAGGGCAATGTGTCAAGATGTGTGTGAGAAGGAACTTGGAATAAAGACTCTTGGGGACTAGCAAGTCTAAAGAATTAGAATTTCTTATATTCTTATTATTCCGCACCCTTAGAATGTTTAAATGTCATGAATTGTGAAAGTATACACCATACTATGCCTAGACTATTAGTTATTTTGATGTTAGTTAATAAACTATGAACAATGACAGTAATGGCATGCCTAGTAATGTTATGATGCTTTTCAGTTGATACATTGAATTGTATACGAATTAGTTGAGGAATGCTTATCATGCACTTACATTGTTATATGGGATGTTGGGGTGCTGCTAGCGGCATGTTTAGTTTGTATCAATGCTTAGTTTTAGTATGAAGTTGATACAAAGCCATGGTTCCACTCGTATGCTTAGAAATTGCCAAAGCATGCTAAATTTCATAGAAATATGTATTAAATAGCTTAGAATGGTAGTATGTGTTCTATTGTATGACAATTGCATGAAAAGTTTAGATTCCATCCTTTAGCATATGTACAACAATGAAATGGTATTTTGAACATAAATTCTAGATTTTATAGCAATTAGCAGAGATTTTAATTAGTTCAGCTTTCCACACATTATACTTCAGTGATAGACACAGAATAGTTTAGCCAATGTAACCCCCAGCCTTACAGCTTAGTTAGTAGAAGGCGGGGCGTTGTAACTTCCTTGCGAGGTCGCTTTCCAATGATTTCACTGTTGCCATGTGTACCCTGACCTAGTTGCAATTTGGTTTTGTCATTGTTAGTATTGTGAAATACCCAATTAGGCACCTCATTTTCCTCCATCATCGTTGACCTGTATCTTTCCTTCCGCCTTCTCTCTTCATCCATCAGCCTTGGTGTTATTTGTTAAAGAGTTTGTAAGTCAAGTCTTTTTGTTTTGAAATCTTGGAATGTAAGTATGGAGAGGAGTTATCTTAGTTTGAATATACTTGTAAATTTTTCGAGTCCTTGTAAAGTTTTTGGAGTACCTGTTAAATTTTCTGATTAAAATATTGTGCAATTCCCATTTAGTCTTTTAGCTTATTTGTTTAATAGTTTACAGTTGTTTACTGTTATAGGTGTAATTCCCATTTGTGCAGTTTTCTGGACCACCTCCTGCGACCTCCTCCTCTTAGACATCAACGATCTTGTATGTGTCTATGTTTATTTATATGTGCACTTGAAATGCTAGTTAATCTATTGATATGATTTCCTTTCTTGACAGGTTCCAAATGCTTTAGGAGTCATTTTGGCTTTTACCCAACTGATCCTCATGCTTGTTACTATAGATCCACATCGTAAAAGGAAAACAACGTTGAGATTGAACTATCTGTTTAACATTTTAAGCTTCCTCTTTTGGCAATGGAGATGTGTTTACTATTTGTTTGAAAATGTTGTTAGTTTCTGAAGATTGAAAACTCTTAAAATTCTCTTGCTGATTGTCTGAAGAGGTGATGATTGTATGAAGAGGTGATGTAAATTCTGAGGTTGTAGCACCATCTTCAACTTCATCTTTTGACTTTCCAAAAAATGACAAATTTAACTCTGTAAATGGAATAAGTATTCATGAGGTGTTCAGATTGAATGAGAGTTATTTTAATGTCTACTATGATGGTTGACTTCATTGTCTTTGTGCATGGAACAATCCTCGAACTGAAAGTCGCTTCTACTTTGTCAAGCATTCACTTTATGCATTGAACTAGTGCTGCACTCTGAATTTCCTTGAGTGTTGTCATGAGAACCAACTTTCCTGCCAAATGAACTAGCTATTATATTCCATGCATTATATCAAAAGTTATGACAAATGGTCCATAAACATGAGTTTTACTCTTTGACTACCTCAATGGCTGTTTACGACATTATCTGTTCTGTTGTCAAGAAATACAAATCAGTTCACTTTGCATAACAAGATCACACTCATTCGTCCTTACATTCCTCCAATACATGTGCACACAAAGTCAAAGCACCCACCAATCACACACAACATCATATGAACACAAGTCCTTATGTTGGACTTGCATTCACGCCAACACTATTACATTGATTTACAATCAACGGACAACAAGCAACCATTGCAACACAAGCTTAACTCAAACAAAACCGTGGGCACCAAGCATAACACGGACATCAAAAGAAACCATTGCAACACAAGTGAACCAATCAACCCTTGATGAACATTACAGAGATGAGAACTAAGTCCCGAAAAAAAAACAACACAGAATAAATCATTACAAAAATTCCAAACCATTATATAACATGTTCCGTAATATCCATTTTAACAAAAAAAAAATTAATTATCCTATGACATTACAATACCAACATCAGTCAACACTAATTAACCACCTGAACTAATAAATTAATTAGCCTTCAGCTAGTTCTTACAAACAGTTAATCCGTCATATTACAACAACAACATTACTCAACACTAATTAATCAGACCGAACTAACAAAGTAATAAGATAAACGGCCAAAAGAGTCAGATTCACTATAACTAATATCCAAACCACTGATGGTACATTTGAATTTCCTAGATTATGTCCACGAGAAGTAATGAGCTCACTTCCTAACCTTGACTCTATTTTTCCTAACATTCCACGACATATTTCATTGTTATCTTCATCAGACAAAGTATCGGCTACCACTTACTTTTGCCAGCCATGTTGCCCACATCGATAATACCTCCTTCCGGGATTTTAGGTCGATCTAGAAACACATACCAATATTCTTCGTCCGCAGTCCCTGCATGGTATATGTTCAAATTTTGTATTGTTAATGAAGTTGTAACTTGATGATGCCATGAAATACCAACCTATTAAGCAAACGAGAATTATTTAAGTCCAAATATTTTTTAATATTCGTAGATTGTATACTAAATAAATTTAAAAAAAACAAAGAAATAAGCTCAAAGTTATAATTCAAAGTTGATGCCATGAGTAACTTGATGTTGAGTATAGATTGGAACTTAATGTTGAATTTGAATTCAGAGTGCAACACTAGTTCAATGCATAATTAATAACTCTGAATTATGCATTGAACTAGTGCTGCACTCTGAATTCAAATTATTTCCAATCATCAGAGTGCTCAACAGTATTCTAAATGCACTATGAATTTAAATTCAACATCAAGTTCCAATATGTTCTTATAACTTCAACATCAACATTAACATCAAAGAAATAAGCTTATTTATAACTTCAAAGTTCTAATATGTTATTATGCCTAAGCAATTGTTATAACTTCAAAGTCCAATCTGTTTCACTCTGAAATAAGCTCTGAAACACGTAGTTAAGTACATTAGATAAAAAAGAAAGCTCAAATCTTGGTTTAATTTCTCTAGAACTCATTATAAAAGCTTTGAAACTTTTAAATAAGGAGGAATTAAAGGAATAAAGTTGTGCACACCAACAGTTGAAATCAGCCCTAACGGCGGCAAAGCTTGGGCCGTCGCCGGTCGTGGGCAGGGCTGGGCCTCGAAGGAGTCAGGGAATTGTGTCGTCGCCGCCGGATCGCGATGGGTTTCTGTGTGAGTCGAGGACGCTGGAGGCCGTCGGGGACGCTGGAGGCCATCGGGGATGCTGAAGGCCGTCAGGGCTCTAAAATTTGTGGGCGAGGTGGTATTCATGTCGCCGGCGGATCGCGGTGGAGTTCCAGACGCCGACGGATCAGGGAGGTGGAAGATCGCGAGAGGCTAGGGCTCGGGGCGCGTTTCTGCGTGAGTTGTGTTTCTTCGTGCACGCGCATTGCACGTGATAGCCTTTTTAATCGATTTTTGTGGTCCAGGGATGGTCCAGGGAATACTGGTCCAGAGGATCCGAACTATCAGCACCGAACTTGCTGGGTGCTTTCACTGGACCAAGATACGATGGGAAGTACCTCAGGCAGGATCTCTTGGACCACTTTTTGTGATCAAGGGGATGTGTCACTCGTATTTGCGGTCGGATCACGGTCGCGATCCGGCCGCAAATGGTTGCGATCCCTTCCTAGGTTCAATTTTCCCACCAGATTATAGTTTTTGTTCGGAGCGGGCGGCCGGAGGCCGCCCGGAGGACACACTCGCTTGGTGCCCAGTAACCTAGCCGCTTATCTACCACTGGAGGCCTTCGGGCGACCTCCGACTGCCCGCTCCGAACAAAAATTATAACCTGGTGGGGACGGTGAACCCAAGAAGGGATCGCAACCATTTGCGACTAAATCATGACCATGAACCGATCGTAAATACGAGTGACACATTCTTTGGATCATAAAAAAATGATCTAGAAAATCAGTACCTTCACTCCAAGATTCAACTTTTAGGGAACACAAACTTAAGTCAAACTTTGACCAACATCGTCATCCCTTCTGTTGACCGCAAAGTTTCTCAACCCATCATCTTCTCGACTTATGAGTTTATAATTAAACTAATCCCACTCTTCGTCTTAATTAATTACTTAATCTTGGGAAGATTTTATAGGTAGATATGGCGATCCATATTAATTAGTGTTTTTTTGGCAGACGGAGGAGAATCCGTTGAAGAACGCTCTTCTGTCGGGCATCTGCATCAGCACCTCCGCCGCCCCCACATACCTCCCGGGGCATTACTTTGAAACCCAAGACGATCAAGGAACGACGAAGAGGTTCAACCTCATCGACGGCGGCGTGGCGGCAAATAACCCTGTAAATTCACACATGCACATTCTGCTCGTAATCTAGGAACTAGTTGTTATATGTAGTATTGATCATGAACAGACGTTATCCGCCATAAGCCAAGTGACGAAGCAGATTCTGAAATCGAACACGGATTTCAAATCGTATGAACCGGTCGACTACAGTCGGTTTCTGGTGATCTCGATCGGGACCGGAACAGATGAGCTCGCGATGGGTTTACTCGGGTGGTTGTACAACCGAGGAAAAACTCCCCTCATTGACATTTTCTCCCAGGCGAGCTCAGGCATGGTGGATATCTATGCAGCAGTTGTGTTTCAGGCACTGGGCAGTGAAGGCTACCTTCGCATACAGGTAATTAACCAATTAATTAATCATCGTAAAATCGTACCAAATTCATCGATTCTAATTAAAACAAACAAAGAAACAAACTGAATCCTAGGACGATACATTGACTGGCGATGCGGCTTCGGTGGATAAGTCGACGGAGAAGAACTTGAAGAATTTGGTGGAGATCGGGAAGAAACTGCTGCAGAAACCGGTGTCGATGGTGAACCTGGAGACAGGGCATTCGGAGCCGGTGGTGGACGAGAAGGGAGGAACCACATCGAACGGAGATCGACTCGGCAACTTCGCCAAGAAGTTGTCGGATGAAAGGAAGCATCGCCAGGGCCGCAAGAGAGTTTGGCTCCATTGCATGACAGTTGTGGATCCTATTGATCTCTGAGCACCTTCAATAATTAATGTTGTTCATCTAAACTAGTCATCGATAACTACTGTTGTTGGGATTATTCCACCAATTTATCAACTTGTAAGCGTGATCAATTTTTTTAAGCTATTCAATGTAAACTCTGTAGTATAATATATTTTTTTATTATCTGTCTATCTAATATAAAGAATCATGATCCAAACACAATACCCTACCGAGTCCACTGACTCTGACTAATAACTTGAGCAGCATGTGGACTTGTAATTTGCTAACCCACATTCCTTGATTTGAAACAATGATTATTACACATCACACGCTAAACACGGACGACATCTAGTTCCATACCAATTGAATTTGGGCAAAAACTTTAGTAAGAACCTTAAGTTCATAAGTTTACAGACACAACAGAAACATATTTTTGATTTTTTTTTTTCTCTAGTTCACTATCGAACTACCATTAACCTCTAATTAGAGATGTCAGCGGTCTCCAATCCGCGTGTCGGCAATAAATTCTCTAATTCACTTGTTGTTGGTTGCCGTAAAAAGGATAAGCCCCATAGGCAAATGCATACATGCCAGGATAGTGAGGTAAACTATACCCATCATATACCTGCCCGACATAGTAAACACCATTCCATTGTCTGCCACGTTCAGCTCTCGACTGCAAGAACAAAAAAAAAAGTAAAAGAGGGTAATTAACAATAAGCACCATATACATAGGCGGCTATTAATCCTCAATCTAGATGTATTATCGGTGCTAAGCACCATGAGTTTATAGAAGCTTCATAAGTATTGGACCTAAGAGGGCGGAGTGAATGGACTCTGGTGGATTCTGTATGCATCGAAATCTAGTGCAGGTAGTAAAGAATCTAACAAATGTAGTAGTTAAACTATCAGGCTATAGAGGATGCTCTATATAAATATCAGATAACAGAATAAAACAGAATGAATCTATCAGCCTGCATCTCCTTAGATGCATGGGTTCCTTAGTTCGACAAGAGGAACTATTATTTAAAAATTCAATCAACTCCTGTCTTTCCTATTTACTCTTTCCCACTCCTCTGTTGCTGTTCTATTCTACATCCCTGATACACAACTTCAGAAAATGAACTCCTTTACAGGAGAAAAAAAAAATGTAATGATTATGTTTAGTAAAACAAGGACTAGAAGTCATGACTTATACCTGTTTTTTGGCAGGATGACGACCCCAGGAAAGCCGAACCTTCTGCTTGCCAATGACAGTGCCATTCAAGTGTTGCAGAGCTTCTTCAGCATTACTTCTGCAATTCATTAAATACTTATAGAACATTAATCTATATATAAATACATTATGAATAAAAAAGTATTAGTAGAATGCAGGAGATGAAAGTTATTGTGTCGCCACATTTATATGGTCTAGAAACAAAACTAAGTAGTACCTATGAACAAACAAGACGAAACCACATTGCTTTCCAACGGGAATTTTGACTGAGGTGATTTCACCGTACTGAGAAAAGGCTTCCTTCAGATCATCTTCACTGACATCAGGATCAAGTCCACCAACAAATACCTACAGCAGCAATTTTGTTGTTAAAAGACAACAAAAGCACCACTAATGTGATACTTTGTGGCAAATATGGACATATTACTGTTGTATTAGTTGAATCTACATCTGATTGGGCGAGAGCTACAGATGCACCACTTGTTCCAAAACCACCTACATCATTATTTAGAAAAATTAAACATGTAAAGAAAAAGAAGGATGCACAGTTTAATGAAAGGAGAAATAGAAGAATGATTTCTTGGATGTTTATAATTCAAATCCTTAAAGGGGAGTCCTGGTGCAACGGTAAAGTTGTTGCTTTGGAAACCGCCTCTTGCAAAAAGCAAGATAAGGCTGCATATAATGGATCCTTCCCCGGGATTCTACATAGCGGGAGCTTCATGCACCGGGCTACCCTTTTATAATTCAAATCCTTCACATAGCATCAATCAAATGTGCTAAATACAAAACAATGGTAAGGTGAGGCATTTGAATCAAGGTATGTCTGAGATTGCAAGCCATATGCTGGCACGTCTCATAGAAAAATGCCAAAAATATTAGTTAAAAAAAAAAGAAAATATCACTGGTTATTTTTATAATTTTGATCTGGTATATAGTATCAGACTAAATGTATGGTCATTAAGGAATAATAAAACTAAATAATGAGTACCTTTTGAATTTAGTTGAGTCTGTATTAGAATGAATCCAAGTAGTTTTTTATCACTTGAAATTTCAACAAGTTAAGTCTGTATGGTCATAAAATGTGGTGCATTAGCCATATGGCATAAACCTACTCTAAACTAGGAACTGAGTTCTTAATCTGCATCGATGTAAGCAATTCAAGTTCAAGTTAGCAAACAAAAGTCTGCTGGTTAGAGTTTTTGATCCTGTGCTTTGAACTGCAAGAATAGTTTGTTATAGTTCTCATGGACACAAAGACTCATATCTGTCCTCATGGGGTATCTGTTCGTAACAAAACCAAATACTATCAAGTACTCAATCTTGTATCTGTCCTTGCGGAACCAAATACATTTGAACTCAGCAAGGGTCCTTGAAACAGACTGCACTACAAGGTCTTCCTTAATTCTATTTCTATGCATATTGTTCCTTAAGATTTATTTAGCTTATGTGAAATTGGCTCAGAGTCCACAAAGCACTTCCTCTTGCAATGTGATTTGGCTAAATAGGATTGACTGATAATTATCCCTGCATTGCACTATCAACAAGCTCGTCACTGCTATATGGCAGGTGCATACCTCACGGATTGACTAAAAGTGCCTAATCTTTGGAGTAATTATTAGCTGGACCAATGCCATCTAGAAGGCAATGAATATAAGATTTTATACAAAATACTATGAGCCAGTTATGCAATCTTCTACAGCTTGATCAATTATCTATTACTTAAATGGCATGAATGCTTAATTATCTTATTTTGCTTTTGTTTTTTTTCACTTGATATCTTATAATGTTTTCATTGCAATCCTATAATGTGTATATACACACCCAGATTTTTAAAAGACACAAGTAAAGAAAATGAAAAAATAATAATAACAACGAGGTTGTAACTAAGCTTTTGCAATCTACAACTTCTAAACTTGAAATGCTGTTCCAGAAAGTGTAGCAAAGAGAGACTACCCACTATCCATGTATTAGACAGAAAATTCAAGAAGACTATATAATATTATGGTTATAATTTTCAGAATTAATTTGTAGAACTTGTCATCCAAACAATTCATAAAAGAAACACAATAACTCAAACATCTCAAGCCTCAAGGAATTAGGGTGTTATTTAACTAATTTGTTTGATGACTTGAAATCAATATCGAATGACAGTTGAATTTAAATGGATATCATTATATAGCACCAGCTAAGGGTGGCTAAATATGTGAAATGATTGTAGAAATTGAACAATATCTGTTGAATTTGCTAATGTTGAGGAAAAAGATGAATACATACCAGAGAACTTTCTAGGTGTAGCAACACCAATGCGCATAGGCCTGGTAGAACAGTAAACACCATTCATCTCTGCAATGGCAAGTTTTCTGTCATTCTCATCTCCAAACCTTACAAAACCATAACCTTTTGAACGGCCAGTGTTTGCATCCACAACTACTTTTGCACCCTTTACTGAGGAATATTTATTAGCAAATATTTCTTGCAAAAATGCATCAGTGACGTCACAAGCTAAATCGCCTACAAAAATTGAATGACCAGAAGCCAGATCTGAATGTTTGTCACCCGTACTAAATGACGCCCAATTTAACCTAAAAGGCTGATCTGTATTTGGCATTAGACGACTACTGCTTCCCTGAAGTAATTTTTCAGCTGTCACACGTGAATGAAACTCAACAAAACCATAACCTTCTGATTGTCCTGTCTGTTTATTACGAATAACCTTTATTGAAACAACCTGTACACAAGTGTCCTATCAGTACATAAGCATAAGGTTACATGATTATAATTGAGTCTCATATATGTCTAACAACTGGAGACCAGAAAAAACAACAAGTGTCAGCAAATGTCGACCTTTTCATCTGATGCAATAATCCATGATAAGAAAAACTAATTATTTAACATGGTCTTAGTTATCTCATAAAAACAGTGGCATGGCAGGAAACCGTCAAATGTCACTACTAATAAATATCCTTCAGTTCCTTTCTTCGTTCGCTCCATTCATTCAAGTGAAAGTTAACAAGCGGTGCATGTCCCAACTAAAACGAAAGTGTGGACATATTGAGTTTCGACAAAAGAAGCACTCAAAATGGGAACACTCAACTATATGCTCGATCTACATCCTATTGGCATCCGTGAATTGGCTTCTTTTAGAGAAGTCAGAAGCCACTAGTTCTATGCAATTGATTATCTAAATTAAATTTTGATCCACAGGATCAGCTATTTCGCTGAGCAAAAAAGGTGGTGGATGCCCCCAGTTTTAGCTCATTTTGTCTCAAAAAGAAATCTAAATACCAATAGTATGTTCCTGACATTCAAAAATAATTACTGAGAAAAAATAAGATTAAATCAAAAGTCCTAGTTTGATATCCATGTACATAATTTTGGTGAGAGGAAATCTTTTTGATGGGACAACTATTTTCTATTTTGATGAGAAGAAGAACGTATTTGGAGAAAACAGTATTAATATCCAACTCTAAATGCTGGTCAGGTAACATACCATGTTAGTGTATGCAATGCTAGCTGGACAAGTCACTTTTTTTTTCACAATCATAGCCTTAATGTAGGGAAAGAATAAGTTATATTTAATTAGAAGAACGGACTGCTACCTTCTTCCCAATTAAATTTTCTCTTAAACGATAAGAACAATCAAGACAAGTCATCATGTTAAATAGACACAAAACGAATTAAAATTCACTCGAAAGATTTTACCAAATTCAAGCCAAGATTTCACACTTCCTATCAATATCACAATATCACTCGCTAGACAATTAAATAGCTGAATCCAAGTTACTAATCGGATCGAAATGACTACTCTCTGAAATAGATCCCATGAAACAAATAAAAGGATTCAGCCAGATCTAATTTCACGCTGCAATCAAAGAGGAGAGAGATTTCATCAAAGAATAAAGAATAGCATCTTATGGAGGTAAAAAAAAAATGAAAACCCAGACCTCGCCGGTATGCACGAAACAGCTATGGAGGTAATTTTCATCCATCCAAAACTGGAGGTCCCCCACCCAGATGGTCCTCTTCTCATCCTCTGCCGCTTGCTCCCCGCCCTGCTGCTGGTGGATCGATTTCGACGTGGGCGGAGGAGGAGGAGGCGTGGGGGGTTGACGGTAGGGCACGAACGGGTGCCCGTAGGACGGCTGTATCGACGGCATCATCGGGTGTTGCATCACCACGGCCGGCGCCGGGTACCTGACCGCCGACCAGGGATGGGGAGTCAGAGACGGAGTACGCCGCGGATCTACTCCGGCGGCCAGTTGCATCTCTGCGGAAGGTGGTCAGATGAAGATGGCGAGCGAGACGAGCTAAGCCACAAGAGGCGAGGGAGAGGCCGAGGACAGAGAGAGATCTGGAGGTGGGGGCGGAGGAGAAGGGTTTAAATATGAAGCGGCTTCGGAGAGACGTTTGATATAGACCGTCAGATTGAAAGGAAGAGAAGCGATCACCGATGATCTGTTTCCCAAAGTTCCTATGCCGCGGTTTTGACCAGATCCGTGTTTCTCGCTGGACTGCTACAAAATCGGCCCCGATTTATTGCCTAACGACATTCGTGCCGGTATGATCCATGAAATAATCTAGGAGTGATAGACCGACCAGAAAATTAAATTAAAAAGTAATATTTTCAATATTTCAATAATAAAAGATATAAGTTATAGGATCAACTTATAGTAATTTTTTTTTTCTAAGATTATATATTCATTGGGGATTAATTCCTACTCTTAAGTAAATCTATCATCTTCTAACCCTGGAACACACTACCCTAATAAAAGATAAGACATATAAGGAATATAATGAAAGCAAATTCAAACATTAAATAATTAACATTTCCAATGACAACTATATGATATTTTTAAAATCATCCACACGTTAAGGGCCATTAAGTATTTAAAAAAAATATTAATGATATTAGAAAGTTCTAAAGTTAGGAAAGACTCTTTTGGTATTGATCACTTTCTAACAAAGATTATTATAAAAAATTATTGACAATCTTAAAGAGTTCTAAACTTCTAATGGGTGCAAATAAATAATTTCAGTGCTTCAATCTCAATCAAAACTATTTTCACATTTAGTAGATATTGTTGTTCTTATAATTTAATTAAAATATTAATCTAATAGTAGATCATAATCCCTTTAACTTCTGTTTAGGTAGAGAAGTCAGGAATCAAGAAGAAAGCCCTTTCTTTTTAGGATATTTGACAAACTACGCTGTTTGCTGTCACTTGATTGTGGAGAAGACAGGGGGAGACTTTTCAGCTTCCAGCCACCTCGTCGCACCGGAACACCTCCATCATCGGCGGTGGCGCCGCCTTGCCCGCGTTCGGTGCCACCCTCACTCGTCCTCTGCTGTCCCGATCCGCCCCCGCCGCGCCACCACCACTCTTGCGGGCGCCAGGTGTATCTGGCCACCACCGCCTCCACCTCACCCCAGCGGCAGCGCTGGCGTCGGGACCTCCTGGCGCGACGGCCCCTCATTCTCCAGTACTCCTCCTCCTCCTCGTTGATATCCACTGCTTCCACTCCAAGTGTTGCGACACAGGCTCAAACTCCACCTCCACGGCGGCGCCGCCGTGGATTCCCGACTGCTCTGCTTCCTCCTCCGACGTCTTCATGAATCGGCAGCCGCCGCCCGCCGGGTGCGCGCACAGTTTCCAAAGTCGTAGCGGGAAGCAGGACGCCTTAGTTGGTTATTTACCTTGCGCGATGTCTGCTTTACGGCGTTAAAAAATTAAATAAAAAACCATATTGTTAATTTAAATTATTTTGTAATAATAATAATAATAATAATAATAATTAAGTAAGAAAATTAAACGCTGCATTTTTTTTTTTTCAATGCGTTCTTCCAAAACCATCCCTTTAAACGAAGCCGCCGCCGCTGTCTCTCTCGATCGCGGTCTGAATTGATCTCCGCTTCGCCGCGGTCGCCCCACCGCTCTTCCACCGTTCCACCGGCAGGCCATAGCTGCTCCAAGAGAGGTAAGTTACCCCTCTCTCTTATTATCACCTCTGCGGGGGAAACCCTAATTCTTGTCTCTATAGGACGTTGTGAGGGGACCGAGAGTTAGGGTTTGGTTGATCGCGGTGGCGGCAACGGGAGACAGAGTCTCCCTTTGGCATGGCCCATCAGAGCAAATTCGTTTCTGTTAATCTGAATAAATCATACGGCCAAGCCACCTCTTCTTCCACATCTGTTCATGGCCGCCCTCGCCCTGGCTCAGCCGGAGGTGGTGGGAGTGGAGGTATGGTCGTCCTCTCCAGAGTTCGGAGCTCGGTCTCATCCTCCGCGAAGGCCGCCCAGAAGCTTGCCGTTCCACCCCCCTTGAATCTCCCCTCTTTAAGAAGGGAACATGAGCGCCTCGATCCTGCTTCTTCGGGTTCCGCCGCTAGCCATGGAAGCCCAAGGCTCGGATCACGCACTGGCTCTTCGGTTTTAGGCTGGAGCAAGCCATCGATTCCACCAACATCGCCTTCTGTGCCAGAGAAGGACGGCAGCATCAGAGGCCAGGCTCAGTTGGGGAGATCAGCCATCACAAGCGATGGGCATGCAGGTAACCCTTACATGCCACCCGGTGCTCGTCCAGGTGGCCAGCCGCATAATGTTGCATCTGCAAAAGGGTTTTTGGAGAAAGCTGTGATCTTGAAGGGTGAAGACTTCCCTTCTCTAAGAGCCACGTTCAGCTCAGTTCCAAAGCAGAGAGAGGCATTGAAGCAGAAGCAGAAGCAAAGGCAGGGAATGGAGGAGCAGTCCAACCAGCGAGAAGTATCTGATCTACGTGCACCTCTTCAGATGAGGCCTCAGATCAGATCATCTCGCCTTATTACAGACAACGTGGCAGATGGCGATGGGGTGTCAATCCAGCTAGTTGGTTCTCCAGACAACTTGCAAAAACAGGGCAAGCACTTGCCTGCTCCATTGCCACAAGTTCGACTCCATCACACATCAGATTGGACAGATGATGAGCGTGATACGGGCCTCTGCATTCCTGAACGGGAGAGGGATTATGGGTTTTCAAGATCTCAATCTGTTCAAATTCATGATGTGTACGATGATCGAATACTGCAGGATACTGGAGCTGGCAGTCCTTGGTCCAGAGATTTCTTTAAAGGCGGTTCTTTGGGGAGGGATTTACATGATGCAACTAATGAAAAGCATGAATTTGGCTCTTCAAGGTTTTCAATGAATCCAAGGGATAGACCAAATGCCAATGCATCAGGAGTAAACAGAGATAGACATAATGTTAGACCCTCAAGTGGAAACAGGGAAATGAATGCAGATGGCATCAATGCTCATTCATTTTACGGAGAAAATTTTGGTGATCGTTTTAGTAAGAGGAGCCAGGATTATAGGCATGGAAGAACAGAATTGGGTTCCCTTGAGAGCTCAAGAATTGATAATAAAGCCACAGCAGAATCCTTCAGCGGAAAGAGTGCTGAAAAGAATGTCCATAACCACCAGAATGGTTATCCCAGTAGTTGGTCAAAAGAAAGTTCTTTTCAGAATAACACACTGTTGAAGGGCCAAGTTCTTACCAATAATAAGACCACTTCCTTGAGTGATCCAATACCGTACTTTGGTAGAGAAAAGTGGTCTTCATCAAGTGGTGGAAAACAATTCCTTGAAGATTCTGAATTTGACAGCAAGGATCCTTTTTCAGGGAGTATGAAAGCCATGAATGCTAAAGTGTTCAAGAAGGTTCCAGAGAAACAAGTTGATTTGCATGATCCAGTTAGAGCGTCATATGAAGCGGAACTCGAGAGAACACTTATGTTGCAAGAGCAGGAACGTCAACGCATTTTGGAAGAGCAATCTAGAGTTTTGGAGCTGGCACAGAAGGAAGAGGAAGAGAAGGAGAGGTTGGCCAGAGAAAACGAGGAAAGAAGAAGGTTGCTTGAAGAAGAGGCAAGAGAGCTTGCTTTACGGGAAGAGCAGGAAAAATTGGAGGCTGCTAGGCGAGCCGAAGAGCAAAGGATAGCAAGAGAAGAGGAAAAGAGGAGATATCAAATGGAGGAAGAAAGAAGGAAAGAGTCTGCACGAAAGAAACTTTTGGAGTTGGAAGCCAGAATTGCAAGACGACAGGCTGAAGGGAAAGATAATAGAGTTCCTTCATTTTCTAATGAACAAATACCTGAATTTTGTAAGGAAAAAGACATTCCTTTAGTCACAGAAGATGGAGGTTGGGAGGATGGTGAGAGGATGGTAGAACGAATCACTGGGTCTGGAATATCTGATTCTTCATCTGTGGATAGATTTCTGGAACTGGGTTCTAGGTCTCAATTTCCCAGGGATAGTTTTCCTTCATTTGTTGATAGAGGAAAGTATTCCTACGGTGATGCAATTATTCCTTCCCTAAATGAAGATAATACTTACCATAACTCAAGGCAGGATGTTTTTGGTTACAAGAGAGGCTTCCCTAAAAAAGAGTTCCATGGTGGTGCTGAAAAAATGCCTAGTAGACTATCCTCTAAAGAAGCGATGATGGAACCTTCTCAAATGCCAGAAGAATTCCGTGAACATAGGAAACAGAGATGGAATCCTAACAAAGGGCATGATTATCTCAAGAGGAATAATGATGTTGATGAGAGTAACGATGGTGTTAACTTTGGAGATGTTAGAATGATGCAAGGAAATTCACATGGAAGTTCCCATGCCCAGTATTGTGGATTATCATCTGATTATTCAGTTGATGACTTTTCCTCCTTCACAAGGTCCAGCCAATTACCAAGGCAACCTCATGTGCCGCCACCCCCTTATGTAGCTCCTTTGCACAGAAATTCCTTTAGAGGCACTACAGAAAGAGCTAGTTCATCAGGTTTCATAGATAATGATAGTCATTATAGCCATGCAAGTATATATGACCATCGGATCATGCCAACAGGTAATGACGGTCTGCTTCAGGAAAGCCGTCAACAAACACAAAAAACTGCTTCTTTTGAGGGAAATGCTATCAATTTAGAGCAAGAGTCAGAGAAAATGAGCCCAAGATGTGGTTCACAGCTCTCCCTGTCTGTTTCAAGCCCACCTACTTCACCTGCACTTCTTTTGCACCATGAGATGGATGTTTCTAGGGATTCTCCCCCACTGCCAGCTTCTGCTGATGGTGACCATACAATTATATCTGACAGTGAGCATATTGTATTCCCATTGGAAGGTGGTAGTATGGATAGAATGATGACTTCAAGTTCAATTTCTCCTGAAGTTGATGATGAATGGCCTCTTGAGACCAATGAAGAGATACTGGAAAATGAGTGCGATGAATTCCGGGACATAGCTGAAGCACATGAAGCTGACAACAGTAATCATCATCAAGTCCATGATATGGAAGATTTACAATCCGATGTGCAGACAACTGGCAATATGGAACAAGTAATTCTTGGATTTAATGAAGGTGTTGAAATTAAACTTCCAAATATCGATACCTTTGAGATATCCTCTAGCAACAGTGAAAAGGAATTTAAAATACATGGAATTCCTGTAGGTTGCTTGGAAGAATTGATTACTAATGGTGAAATGACTGCAAGAAAAGGTACTGCCGATAGTTCTCTGACCAATATAAGTGAAATGGAACAGGCTCTACACAGTTTATCCCTTGATCCAGCAGGAGAATCTGACTATTCTGCAAACAGTATTGGGGCATCTCAAAGCTCAAGATTGCCAGATCAGCCTATGATTCTTGCCACAAGCTTGTCAATGCCACCTTCAACCACAGATGCACCCAGTTTATCCTTTCCTTCTATTGTTAGTCAGGTTGAAGCTCCTGTCAGTCTTCAGTTTGGTCTGTTTTCTGGTCCTCCTTTGATTCCTTCTCCTATACAAGCCATTCAGATTGGTTCAATTCAAATGCCAATTCATGGTTATACGCATACCAGTCCATCTCTACCACAGGTTAATTCTTTCCATTCTCCTTTGTTCCAGTTTGGCCAGCTTAGGTATGCCCCGACTCTCTCTCCGAGTACATTGCCACCAGCCCCTCATGGCACATCTATCATTCAGCCTCCTGTTCCATCTCCTTATTCATTTAATCAAAATCCTGCTGGTGGTTTGTCTAACCAAGCAACTCAAAACATTTCTCAGATGACAAAACGAGATGGAAAATTTTCTAGTTCTTCTGATAAGCAAATTTATCATGTGCAAAACATAGCTGAACCGTCTCCAGGAATTTTTGCAGCTGGGCAGCTTAATCCATTGTTAGAGGCAGGAAAGCATGCTTCTATAGCTTCTCAGAATGGGACAAATGCATGTTTTATGGGTGACAAGAAAGGTACAAATGATTCAGCCTCTCATGCTGACAGTCATGTTTATGATGATACCACTGAGAAGAGAAATTATCAAGGATATGGTAGGCGAAGAGAGCCTCAACCTCAACAGCATGGTGAATTTCATTCTTCAAGGTACATTTCTGGACGAAAAGCTCCTCTAGGTACTTTAGCTGAGGCTCGAAGGAAGAGATATGCTCACAGTGTTAGAACTCCTGCCCCAGCATTATTTCCTGATATGGATGAACTGCAGGGAGATTTAAGCAGCTTTCTTCGTAGATCAAAGAGAAATACCCGAAGAACTGAATTCAGAGTCAGAGATAATATTCAGAGAAAGAAAGTACAAAGCATAGAATCATTAAATAATGTGGGGTTAGATGTGAATTCAGTTGCTACTGGAATTACTATAAGGAACTTCAGTAAGAAAGATGAAGCTTTGAATAAGTCAACCAAGATTACCAATCAACCAAATGGCTTCAATTCAAGTGCTTCTACTTCTCAAGCTGTGAGTTCTGATAGGAAGGCTGACAAAGTTTCGAGCAATGAATTTCTTTCAAAGAACACCAACATTGACAAGTCTCATGCCGGTAAAGGCAATGCATATGCAAACGAAACTATTGAGGATGACGGTGATGCTCCTTTATTGAGCGGAGTTGTTCGTGTTTTTAAGCAAACAGGAATTGAAATTCCTAGTAATGAGGATGATTTTATTGAGGTAAGGTCGAAAAGGCAAATGTTGAATGATCGACGAGAACAAAAGGCTAAAGAAAATAAGTCCAAGGCTAGGGTGCAAAAGGTAATTTATTTAGCTTAATTCCTGTGGTTGTCTAGAAGTATTTCAAAAGACATTTTTTTTCTTTTTGTTCTTTTTGTGATCAACAGGCTCCTGCCAAACATTCTTCCACTTTACAAAGTAATGCATCCAAAGCCAACTCTAATAAAATAGTTGAATCTTCTCTTGGAGACACAACTAATATTGCTTGCTCTAATCCACTTGTTGCTGGGGGAAAGGGATCTACCAAACTTGAGGCATCATTTGCATTTACTGCCAGCATGTCATCTCAAACTCTGCCTCCAATTGGCACTCCTTCAGTAAATATCATTTCTGAAAAAAGATTGAACAAATTAAAGTATGGACTATCTTTTGGGCAGTTTCCTTTGTTTCTATAATTGGTGTCTTGATCACAATGCATTTTTTTACAGACCAAGCCAGGTGATATCTGCACCTGCTGTATCTGATAGTGAGTCAATTCCTGTTCTGGGGCCATTAGAAAACAAAAATGATGATTATTCTCCAATGCCTTTGAATTCGTGGGACAGTGAAAATCAGGTAATGTCTTGCAATTTATCATATAGTTCTTATCTTGCATTGTGTAGTTGTCTTTGACAACTATTTTTATTGCCTGCTGTGTCCAATAAAAGCAAATACGCTACCTCACCAACATTTGCTCATTCAACTAGTCCCCTCATGCGGATATAAACCACCCTTGTTTGTTTGAAGCTGTCGCAGTTCTTGGTAGAATCTTTGGTAAAACCCCATTCTGCAGTTTGGAAGGCGTGTACTATCTTACTAGTTTATAAGAAGACATCTGTTCTACATGATCTAGGTTCTTTATTTAATGAAGTCAGATTTGTAGTTTTACATGCTTCCCAAATCTTGATTCAGATTTGTAGTTTTGCACACTTTCCAAAACTTAGCATTCGTATGATTTCCCCTATTTCCATATCAAGTTTTATTTGCTCGCTCTAGCTTTCATGTTGCCTAGCTGCACTGATTTCTATGCCAAAAATCAACTAGCATGTTACATGCCAGATTTATTCTTTATTCATCATCATCATTGTCATCCCTTCAGTTCTAACTGGTTTAAATGGTTGATTTTAAACATTCCAAATCACCTTAATCTGTTTAGTTTTTAATTTTATAATACATTAGAGATCAACCTAATTGCTCCCAGGTTGCATTTCTTTAATTTTACCTTGTAATCCTGCACATCTGTTTTAGCACTGGCTGAAGTTTTGATGGTGCAGTGGGTTAAGCTTGTAGTCTTTTTAAGTTTTGTGAACGTAAAAGGTTGGGGTTGTAGGAATCAGGAGGAGAAGTATATGGAACGTGCATCTCCCTAATTCCAAGTTCACCAAATTTAGCTGGGTCAAATATGTAGCCTTACAATCATTTGTTACGTGGAGAAAGATTTTTCATTCAATATTAAATTCCATGTACTATCACTTAGCCTATCTTTAGTTCTTTGTGATAGGAGAAACTTAATTATCGCAATAGAGCAAATTCTTGAATTTAGCTTTCATCTAGTTAAAAAATTTAATTTTAAACTCTCATTTGCATTAAAAAAAAAAAGAATCATTGAACCTGAAAACTTGGATCTGTGCCTTCAATTTTGTTTCTGGTCAAGTCAAGCCTTAAAATCTTAAAGCAATCTAACTTTGACTCGTTCCTATTTTGGTGAGCTTCATTGTTCTTCATGTTAGACAATATTCACAATTGATTAAAATGATTTGAGGTTCTTGCAAGCAACAACTTATTTGGTCATTTTTGCGAACTGTTTAATCTAATAATATACTCCTCAAAGTATACACAATCCGATGATTCTTATCCATAACTGATCAAAAGAGATTTGATTAATTTCCTTCTCTATGAGGCTTTTGAATATCAGCACTTTGCTAATTATCCTGAATATTATTTAATTGTTTAATTGTTGCCGGTAACTATGTAATTTAGTTTGATTATGCACATGCCAACTTGACAGTGATCCAATAAAGTATAACTTGAATAAGCAATTATGGGCACTTTCATTCCAAGGTTCCTTAATCAGCTACCAAGTCCTTTTTTTTACTGCAGATTAATTTGAAAATCATCCCACAAATGTCTCCTTTTATCTCTCATTAGTTTCTTCTTGTTCAGGACTCAATTTTTTTTTTGCCATATTCTCTATTTTTTGTTCTTGTTTTTACCTAGATCTCATATTATCCAGAGAGAACAACATGAATTGTCAAGGTCTTGGTGAATCTTTCAGATCACTGCCATCTTCCCCTCAATATGTCTAAGCTGCACATGTTAATTTAAAAGGTTGTAAAGAATACATTCTATTTAGTCTGTTTTGTTCTTGTGTTTGACTTGAAACGCTTGTCATTTCTACAGACTTTCCTTGCAAGCCAAATTTAAATTGGTTCTAAGCTGTAAAATGATCAAAGAATAGGTTTTACCATGTCTTGTTGCATAATTTGTTTCACAATAAATTTGAGCTTAGATGCTTTTTTTAGTCAAATTTTGTTTTCTTGGCATTCACATGGCACTTAGATATTTCTAGGATTTGTTATTCTTGGTGTTATAATGGTCTTTGCATAATCAAGGTGATTTGCATTTTATTCATTACCAGATTGGATTTATTTATATGTTCTGGAAATTTTTGAATAATGATTATATTGCTGGAGTAATTTTTTTCCATAGCTGTAGGAAGCAGAATATTGTCTTTTTTATATTTGTTTTTTTCTGGAATGTGGTGCATTATCTTTTTACTCATTGATGGAACTTATTTTCCCATCATCTCCATGTTGAATTTTATGTGCATTATGTTTTGTTTGTGGTGTTTGAACAATGATGTTATCATTTTTCAGGTGATTGATTTAACGCAAACTCAGCTTGATGAAGCAATGAAGTCGGCACATTTTGGCTCACAATTAGCATCTAGCATTGTTCTTGAACCCCCAAAATCTGTAGCATCGGCTGTGACTCCAGAGAGCACTTATCCTTCATGTGCAACACCGATAAGTTCGCTGATTGCTGGTGAAAAAATCCAATTTGGTAAGTGATTTTCTTCAATATTCAACCTGTTCTTAGTGTTTATGGACAAAATGTTGAGTTTGTATAATTCTTTTGGTTCAGGAGCAGTGATTCTACCAAATATTTTGCCTCCTGTTAGCCGAGTCATTTCCAAGGGACCTGGGCCTCCAGATTCAAGCATATCAGACGTGAGCAAAGATCAAAATTTGATGAACAACAATCATGCTATGTTTCTGGTCCAAGAAAAGTGTTCTAGTCAACCATCTGCAAATCTCAAAGATGCAGAGGCAGAAGCTGAAGCAGCCGCTTCAGCTATTGCAGTAGCTGCCATTACCAGTGATGAAATTATTGGACCTGCTATTGGTCCCTCAGACACCAAAACTTACTCTTCTGATGGCACTGCATTGACTTCTCGAGGTGATAAAATAAATCCTGTTATCTTACTTGTACATTTAATATCTCATCATTATAAAGTCAATGCTCTAACAAGCTAATGAAAATGCATGAAAATTTCAACAGGTGTCACAGCAAACCAAGATATAACTGTCCAGTCTTCCAGTGAAGAGTCTTTAACTGTTGCTCTTCCAGCAGATCTTTCTGTAGATACTCCACTCTCAGTATGGTCTGCTTTACAAAGTCCACAGGCTTCCATGTCAATGCTTTCACAATTTTCTGGAGCACCACCTTCACATTTCCCCAGCTTTGAGATGAATCGGATAGTAGATGGGTGTCTTTTTTCATGTGGGTCAAATGATGAGTCTGCCGGATCACAGGGACATTCTCAAAATGCTACTTTAGGTTCAAGTACACTGGGGGCATGGCCACAGTACCACTCTAGTTTTGACCCTTTTTATCGCCCACCGGCAGGCTATAATGGTACATTCATCAGCCCTGGTGGAATATCTGGCGTTCAATGCCCCCCTCACATGGTCGTCTACAATCATTTTCCTCCAGTTGGACAATTTGGGCAAATAGGATTAGGTTATATGGGAACTGCATACATCCCTGCTGGGAAGCAACCTGAGTGGACCCAAAACCAAGCTTCTTCTAATGCTAGTGACAATGAGGGTGATCCAAGAAATCATAACACTATATCTGGTCAGGGAACCCCAACCACTGCACCAAGTACTGTCCATAATTTAGCTCCAGGGTCATCTCTGATGGTTGCTTCTCCTCTGACTATGTTTGACATGAATCCTTTCCAGGTAAATATGAATTGAGCTATAGCTGAAACTAGAAACTTTTAAGTTATATCTGAAATGCAATAATTCCTACTGCATTGTTGTTCCAAGATGGCAGAGTCCTATTTTATGTTTCTATGAGTATATGATGGATTTTTCTTATTATGTTTGAAATTTGACCGAAAATATGACATTTTGCTTCTTGTCCGTTAGAATCAACTACCCTTAATTTACCTGTGTAACTTGAGTATCTACTTTCTGTTCAGCCAACTGCTAATATTCCTCTGCGAGCTTGGTCTCATGTACCTCCACCACTCCATTCCGTTCCTTTATCCATGCCACTACAGCAGCAGAAGCAGCCGCCTCTGCTGGACAGTCGGATCCCTTTACAATTTGGTCGGACTGGTGATACATCCATGGGAAATAACAAGTCTGATGTTTCTCATACATCTCCATCTGTAGAAGTTATTGGAACTATTTCCATGCCCAATTCTGCTGCCCCCAACATGTCAGGAGAGTTTGTTTCGACTAAGCATCCAACTTCTTTCACTGCCAATAATGAGTCAGTCGGACCTTCAGAAATTGCTATAAATGTGAATGAGAAGCAAGGTACCAGCACAGCAGCACGAGCTTTAGGGACCATTGTTAATGATGGCGGGCGCATCAGTGCAAGTAGCAGCAGACCTAGTGGCCAGATGACAGATGTTCCCTCAAAGACTCAACCACCAACAGTGCCTGGAGGCAATCACCTTCATGCAGCTGGATATGGTGATCAGCATCGTGGAATTGTGAACCGTGCAGGCTCTGGATCCGAATGGCATCATCGGAGATTCCAGGTCAAGAAACAAGGTTCAAGTGCAGACAAAAATGCTGCCCCTAAAATGAAGCAAATATATGTAGCTAAGCCATCTTCCGGTGCAACCTCAAACCAAGGCCAGATGAAAATTTGATTGCATCATATTGGTATAATCCTTCGGTGTTTCTATCTTCGCAATAACAGAAGTTGCCATATCTCTGCTTTAGTTAGCTTTCCCATCAACCATGAGAAGCTAAAGACTGCACCCTTCAACTCTCTGTTCCCATGTTTAGTAATCTATTCTTGATGGACCGTGATTTATATTATGGTTTTGATGATGCTTTTATTTGTATGGTCTATTATATACAATTTGCTTGTTTTTGTTTCATTTGAACAAGGTCGATCTTGTTATAGTTTCATTGATCATTTTTGCCGTTGAATCTTTCCATGTACCAGAATCACCTGTCACTGATTTCCCATATTCCGTGAGCATGCTTGCTAATTTGTGTAACGAGTTTTGGGTTATGAGGATACGTTGCTGGGTTCCTGCTTGATGCAGTAGGCTATCTTGTTTCATTCTCAGTTTTTGTATCTTCCATACTGAAGTTTTGTTTTAAAGGCATTGATCCCATCAATAAATAAGAGATTATTTTTGTGATTTAAATTCGTGACCTTCTAATTACATGACAATAACTTTACTGGTACTATGCTTCCCTTCACTGCACAACCTACACAAATAAAAAAGTATTACAAGTAAATAACTAAGCAAAGGCCTCCATTAAATCCTTGGCAAAGTAAAATTTAATCCAGTGAGGACACAAAATTGTGAATCTCTTTATTCTTTTCTTTTTGCATACATTGTTTGTGTTTTATCATTTTTTTTTGTTACACATATTGCGTGAGAATCTTCATAAAATCACAAATATTTATCAATTCTTATGGACCTATAAAAAAATTTGAAATATAAATTGCAAGAGTATACGTTTCGAACCAAAATTGAGCCAAAAACGACAAATTCATGTACTTGACAATCCGAAACCAAATCAATATAGTAAATCAACTTTTTTTATTTTAGTTAATTAATTAGTGATTTTGGTTTGCAGATGCACACACCAAACAATTTGACAGAACTAGTGATATAATCTTATATCAAATTCAACAAAGGAAAACAAAGACAGCCAGATTACCAGATTTGATGACATGACCTGAGCAACTGATGTTTACTTTTCATAACTTCAAAGAATTCGTTTCACAAGGTTTGCTTATGAACAATTTCTATGTAACAAGAGTTCTTTGGACATAGAATTGAATCAGCAGGTGACTCATGATGAAACGAGGAAATAGATCTTATTGAAACGTCATTCATTTCAAATAAAAAGCTGAAATTTAGTTTCATGATCGATACAAGATGGATACGTAAAAGAAGAAAACAGATGAGTTAACTTGAGACAGCCAAAGTTAACTTTCTGCATCCACTGGCACAGTGTTTTCATGGTTTTGGGCTTCTAAGAGTCTCATCTGGTTCTCTGCATGTTCTCTTTCGCACTGGCTGATTCCTATTATGATATCGAGCATGGTGCCAGTGGTACCAAAGAATACCAATGGCCCCAGTGATTTCCTGCGTATTCCGACGGGAATTGCAATTAAAGCACCAGCTACGGAGAAAAACCATGTTCCGAGTGCACTACAAGTACCAACACGCATGGTTAGATATTGTCAACTCAGACATATATACAAATCACAAACATTTTCTTCAAGTCAATTCAACAGAACATGCTAGGCAAGTCAGTAATATCATATCAAAGATACTCTGTTGATCAAACTAGTCGCAATTACAAAACGTATTGATATGAACAAAAAGGCAAGGAAGATGATGAAATTGAAGCCGCCAGTGAAATAAATAAACTGGTGATGCATCTGCCTGTAAAATAAAGTTCCTGCACTATGAGAAACTGCAAAAACAACTATTGCATATGGCATGTGGTAGGTTTACTACCTTGAAGTATCTGGAGCATTATTTCAATAAGACTAATCAACGAACGAAAGATACCAAACCAAAAAAAATCATCCATATAGTGAAAAAAAGGGCAGCCCAGTGCACGAAGCTCCCGCTATACGAGGTCCGGGGAATGATCTATTGTACGTAGCCTTACCTTGATTTTTGCAAGAGACTGTTTCTAGGAAAAATAACGTATGCCTTTTTTGCTACTGATATATATATATATATACTCACTTTGTGTAAAGAGAAGTATGAAATAGTCGAAGTAAAATAAGTTATTATGAAAAGATACAACAACTAACCTTATCCCACTAGGTGTGGTCGGCTATATGAATTTTTTTATGTCATTGGACTCTCCCTTGCTATATCATCATTTATATTTAAATAAATTTTATTTTATTGTTGCTAATCAAGTATTTTTTTGGTCTTCCTCGTTTGATGTGCGTATTTGTCATAGTTTCACATCGTCAATTGGAGCATTTAAGTATATGTTCGTACCATCTTAAATGTGTCTATCGGAGTTTTCCATAAATAGATGCAACTCTGACTCTCTCTAATGCTCTCATTTCTTATTTTGTTCATCCTCAAATGTCCACAAATCGATCTTAACATCCTCATCTCTGCAACTCTATCTTCTGCACATGTACTCAAATCATAGCTCAACATTCAACATCATATAACATGGCAGGTCGAACCGTCGTTTCCCTTTTAAGTTTTAGAGGCACTTTACGATCATATAAAACCCTCGATGCTTTTCTCCATTTTAACTATCCTGCTTGTATTCTATGTAAGACATCTCTCTTAATTCTTCTATCCTTTTGCAAAAATGATACTAAATACTTAAAACTCTTAGTTTCAGACAACTCATCATCTCCTATCTTAACAATTCCCTCATTATGTCTAATATTGTTAAACTTAAATTTTATATATTATGTCTTTACTCTAGTAAGCCTAAAACTTTTTACTTCTAGGGTATACCACTAAAATTTTAGTTTAACATTTACTATTTCATCTGCTAAAATAATATCATCTGCAAATAACATGCACAATACTATGTTTTGAATGTGTCTAGTGAGTTTGTCTATGATTAGTGTAAAAAGACAAGGACTTAGAATTGTTCTTTGATGTAACCTTATTTTTATTGAAAATGGTTCAATTAATCCGTTTGAAAACTTCACAATCTTATACATATTCTTAATTAGTTCAATCTATGCTACAGTAATACATCTCTTTTCTAAAATTCTCCATATAATTTCTCTTAAAACATTATGATCTTGCTTTTGCTCACGATACTTTTCAAATAGTTGCCTAAGATGTATAATTTCTATTGTCGACTTTCTAGGCATGAACCTAAATTGATTTTTGGTCACTTCCATAATTTTTTTTTTCTATTATTCTTTCCAAAAATTTCATGGTATGACTCATTAGTTTAACACCTTTATACTTTGCAAATTTTATATGTCTCCCTTATTCATATATAAAGGAACTAGAGTACTTATCCTGATTTAACATTTTTTTTATTTTCAATTTCATGTTAAATAATTTTGTAAATCATTCAATACTTTGTTTCTCTCAGTACTTCCATACCTCTATCGGAATATCATTTGGTTCAACAACTTTTTCATTTTACATCATATTTAAAGCTTGTTCTACTTTAAAAATTTGAATTCTACGATAAAAATTTAAATTTATATATTCATTTGACCTACTTAAATTAACTAAATTCAGTTGGTCACCTAAAACTTTATTAAAAAATTGATAAAAATACCTCTTTCACCGCACTTTTATTTTTTTCATCATTTACTAGTACCCTATTGCATTTATCGTGAATACATCTGATTTGGATAAAATTTCTTGTCTTCCTCTCTATCACTTTAGCTATTCTATCAATGTCTTTATTTTATTCACTTCTTTCTTAGTCTCTTTTTTGACTATTGTATATTTATTTAAGTTTTCCTTGTTCTTACAAATATATAATTCCTAATAGGCTGTTCGTTTTTCTTTTCCTTTCTCATTCCACCATAAAAAAAAATAATTAACCAGGCTGAGTAACATCGAGTCTGGAGTGACCGGCCTAGCTCCACGGAAATTTTCCACCGGCCACAGGATAAATCGCGAAGCACTTGCAGCGGACGACCAACATCCCTTAGTTGCAAGTCCCATTTGGAGATAAAATCCTTGCACTTACTTGATGGTGCATGCCCATTTGACTCATCGAGTACGCTCTTAACTATTATTTTCAATTTTGATATTATCTTATCCCATACTGTATTAGAATTACCATATATTTACCTAATGTTTGTACTCTACTTTTTCCTTAAATATATTTTGTTTTCTATCATTTAACTTCCACTACTTAAATTTAGCAGTCGTGTTATCTTTCTTTTTTTGTAACTATGATTGAGGCGTATATCCAATGTTACTAACCTATGTTGGATAATTAAATTTTCTCCATTGGGTGACCTTGCAATCTTTACAAATCTTTATATCCCTCTTCCTAATCATAAGAAAATCAGTTTGCGATTTATTATTTCCACTTTTGAACGTGACCAAGTGTTCTTATTTTTTCTTAAAAAACATATTAATTATTATAAGGTTATATGCTATCACAAAATTCAATATAGTTTTCTCTTCTTCATTTCTTGTTTCAAACCTATAATCCTTATGCACCCTCTCATATTCCTCATTTTACACTCCGACATGTCCATTTAGATCGTCTTCTATTAAAATTATTTCAATTGACAGCATGTTTTGTAATACTTCATCTAGATCGTCCCAAAACTTTGATTTAGTATCTTAATCTAATCCTACTTGAGGTACATATATGCTAATTATGTTCATAGTTTCTTTCGCCAGCTATAATTCTATCTCCCTTTCTAACTACTCCCACAACTTCATTCTTTAACAAACTATCTACAACAATACTCACTCCATTTCTTGTTTTACTCTTTCCTGTGTACCATAACTTAAAATCTAAATTCTTTACCATCTTTGTCTTCTCACTACCTATTTTATCTTTTGTACACACAATATTAATTTTTCTCCTAATCATCGTATCTACTGCCTCAATTGTTTTGACAATGAAGGTTCCTATGTTCCATGTTCTAAGTCCTTGCCAAGACATTATAATCAGATCCTGCAACGCATTTCTTCCGAGGAACAATCTAACATTAACACAATAGTTTAATTGATCAATTCATTAAATATTTGTCTTATCTGAGCTTGAGATTGGCCATAACAGGGTAATTCGTTGCGGAGTTATCCTTTATTTTATGAAATTAAAATAACTTGAGAAATCCTTTCCCTTTCCTTTATCTCTTTGAGAAAAAATTCCTGATAGATTTTCAGTCAGCCGCTGAATACTTGGATATTCCATTTCACAATTTGCAGCAATGAGTTGAACAATTTCTTCATAATTTTCTGGTCGTAATTCAAGAGCATGTTCTCTTCTCCCACCACCTTCGCTGGCGAATGGATTAGTCCATTCATCATCTGAGTAGGTGTCCCAAATTGGTTTGGTGTTTGACAGTGAGGATAAATACTAAATATAATCAAGGTAGGAATCAGGTTCCTCCTCATAGTTTAGAGTAGTGTCCATGGGCTGCGGTACAGAGGCCCCTGGGCTTGTAGTCGCTGCATGAGCTTCCTCAAAACATATGTGGGAAGAATCATTTTCCACCAAAACTGCCAGCTTTTCCTGTGGCACTAGTTTTCCCACTGACTCGAGTAAGGTTCAGGTTCTGCCTGAATTCCTTGCAAGAGTTTCTTCTTATAGAGAACGTTGGGTGCTCATTGGGCCCCATCAACACGTTTTTCAAATAAGAAGATCAGAAGGAATCTTCATAGTGCTTCATAAAGCTACTTTAATAAAGCTACTTTAATAAAGTAAAGCTTGTATGGACGTTGAGTAGTCATTCATTGGGTCCATCATGCTTCAAACTTTAAAATTACGCATGCGAGAGACACAGTCTTGCAGAAGATAAGATGATTGTGTCAGTTGGTCGTCACATTGCTTGACAGCTGGATACCAATCATTCCACCAGTTATCCTTTCCTCTGCACTTATTGCACTCTTGTAACTTTAGTGAGTGGATGATGCGTAGTTGTTGGAGTGCATTGATTGCTTGCACTGCAGCTCTTTGTTCAAGTTGGTGCAAATCTTCAGAGATTTGGTCGAATCTTTTGAGTAGGACTGGTTGATTATGGCGTTTACTTGATTCTCGTTGGTATTGTTCAGCGAGGCTGAGAGGGCCTTCAGGGCCTTGATCAACATCTCCTGGGCCTCCTGGTTGGGTTTCTTCTCGAGCTCCTTGAGTGCTTGTGGAACCAGAGCTAGCTTGCCAAGGTCTTGTTCCGGCCATTCTGAAAAAGTTAACACTGATATTAGGCGAGAAAGAGAATCAACTACCTGATTATTTTTGCCATCAATATGTTCAAATTTGACCAAAGGTCCTGCTCCAGTGATATAATCGGTGAAAGAAAGCCATCTAACTCGTGATGGTTTGTGGTTTGCTGTCTTCCCGAAGAAGCTGATTATAGCTTGACAATCTGTTCTTATGAGAAGTTCAGCTTTATCAAGAAAATAAATCTTCAGAGACTCCATTGTATTTAAGACGGCATAAATTTCAGCATCTATAGTTGATTTGGGAGGATTAAACTTCCCACTTGCATATGCACAAATTTTCTCCGAAGATATAGAGTCAAATTTATTTTGTTTCCACTTACAGACCCCCCCCCCCCCCCAACCATCCATGCAACCGTCAACTTCTAAAATAATATAGCATTCAGGAGGAGGTATCTCTAGATCTGGAAGTTGCTGAACCTTTTCTTTAATTTGTTTTATCAAGTCCCAATCCTGCTGATTTAACTTCCTTTCCCCTTTGGGTGAAGTTTTAGCATATAAAGGTCCAAGCAATTTTCCGAAATTAGGAATGTAATTCCTGGCATAATTTAAAAGACCTAACCATGATCTCATACCTTTGGTGGTCTTGAGTTCATTGTCTTTAAAATCAGCAATCTTTGAGATAACATGTGGTTGTAATTTGATTCTGCAATTGCCAATAATTGCACCCAAGAATTCAATCTCAGTTACTGCAATCTTCATCTTAGTAGGACTCAATACAAGTCCATTTAATTGACAAATATTAAGCATCTGTTGGAGATGCTGTTCATGGCTCTTCTCATCTGGAGAGAAAACCAAGATGTCGTCAATATAAACAGCAATAAAATCCTCTGTTCCTTTGAAACAGAGATCCATTTTTCGTTGAAATATTGCTGGGGCATTTTTCAAACCAAATGGCATAACGAGCCATTCATACAACCCATCAGGTACCCAAAATGCGGTCCATTCTATAGAGTCAGGGTGCATAGCTACTTGATGGAACCCGCTTTTCAGATCAAATTTGGAAAAGATACAACTATTACTAACCTTCTTTAAGATGGTATTAATACCAGGAAGGCTATACTGGTCTTTATGAGTTATGTCATTGAGACGTTATTAATTAAACACCAGCCTTTCTTTGCCCTTCTTTTCTTTTCCAGTATCAGGGTCAATGGTAGTACCTGAATTAACAATAATGGCAGTTGTTCTGTGTCGGCTTTTACTGGGACGGATGATTCCCAAGTCTAGTAAAGACTTAATATGTTTAGAAAATGCCTCCTTCTGAATTGGAGTCAAATGTTTGAGAGGCCGATATTCAATAATAAATTCTGGATTTTTGATATCCAGATGACAAAGAACTTTGTTTTTCTGCCAATGTTGGAGAGGATTTTCTCCAATAATTCCTTGTTTCTTCAGCTGCTGTAATATGGGGTCAAACCTTTGCTTGAGTGATGGATTAATTTTCTCTGCTGAATATATCACCATCTCCTTAATTTGTATGTATTCGTCTTCATCTAGATTCAGTTCTCCGATTGCTGCATTTACAGATGGTAAAATATTTATAGTTGTTAAATTTTTGTAAAAAGTTACCATATTGCCTTCAATGCGGAGTCCCCCATGCATTGCTCTGATGAAATTACACCCGATGATAAATTGAATATTATCCCCAAGAACCATAGGAAAGCTATAGGTATAGGGAATTCTGAAGATATTATCCCCAATAATCATTAGCCCATTCTTTAGCTTCATATTAGCGGATTGTTGTGAGTTAATACCGCTAAAGTTTACCACATAAGTATTTTGTTCCAGAGCATTTTTGGGAACGGATCTTTGGTCTACACAACATGTTGTTGCGCCGGTATCCAAAATTGCCTTTAACTTGAATTTAGGAATACCTGGTATATCCATTTCCACAGTTAAATTGTACAGCATATTTTTTACTAACCGTGGGCTTGATGTAGAAGGTTTTGATGTTGTTGCAATTGTTTCTTCAATAAACATATTTGCAGCTTCTTCTTCAAGTTCGTGAAAATCTTTTTGTAAATCTTGTTCCAGCTGCAAGGCTTCCCATTGTGATTTATAATATGCAACTTCTTCTTTTAACCTTCGGATTTCTTCTTCACACCAGATGATATAACTTCTCTGCTCCTGTATTAAGTTCATAGGATTAAATGGAGTTGCAGGTGCAGGGGTTACAGGTACCTCTTTGTTAAAGTAATAGGGCCCGCATAAATTGCATACTGTAAGGTAGCACTCCGGACAGTGTATCCTGGCTCTCTGAATAGTTAATCTTTTGCAATAGGTACAAGTGGTTGATTTTGGAGCAATAATTTTTTCATTATGCTTCCATTGATGCATACAGTTTGACTGTGAATCTGTCAGTTTGATCTGTTGCCTGTATCCTCCATCTTCCAAACCTAACATATACAGTGAATTTATTTGCAAGGTTTGGACAGAGTGTTGTACCTCGAGAATATCATCTTCTCCTTCAGAAATACTGTAAATGGCGTCACTTTGAGCTTCTCCTTCTTGTACAGATAAGATATCATAATCATCAGGAATTTCTAATTGCTCAAAGATTGCTACCCTTTTGACATTTCTTTTATCATTAGGACAATCTTTTGCGAAGTGTCCTTCTTGACCACACAAATAACACTTGCACTTTTTGTTTCTTAATAAATGCTTTCGCTTTTCAATTCTAGCATGAGTGTTATGTGGTTTACCTTTATAAGTTTTTGATTGTCGGATCCCCATTTTCTTCGATCCAGCCTTCTGATAGTACCCTGGGATAGGGATTTGGTTGCAAAAAGATAGATCTTTTAACGATCTTTTGAATGCCGCATCCTTGCACTCCTGCTCAAGAAATTTATGAGCAAATATAATTCTGGGAAAAACTCCTACTGTTAAACCGGGATGCTTTGCTTCAAAGGCTGTCTTGATTCTATTTCCGAGATCCCCAGGCATTTTTAACCAAAATTTTTCTGAAAGTTCTGGTCCTGCAAAGCCAATCTCATATAATCATTGATGTACTGGATTATGTGCTTAACATTATTACAGGATAATTTTTCTAAATCCCTGTATGCTGAATTTTGAACTTCAGTTGAACCCTGAGTAGGGTCCTCAGCAGAAAACACACGTCTCATTTGAGATAGAATGTTCTGTGTACCTTCTCGCCCTTCACTGATGACAATAAGGGCATCATATTCAGTAGGGTAAGTCATTCTCCACTGAATCCATGTGATTTTCTCAATTTCTCCCAACAGGTTTTCAATAAACTCTATTTTTTCTTTAGAGTCTGAGAAGGCTTGTGATGCCACAAAATTTTTGGTAATAGATTCCCATCTTGAGAAGGCGTCATCAAATAAATTTAATTGTTCTGGAATAACAAAAAGGGCCCCACTTTGTTGTTGTGCTGATGGTAGGGTCCATATATTTTATCTTGTGATGCCTTTGGAGGTTGCTGCTCATATATGGGCTGAAAACTTGGGCCTGGAGTATTATTAGCCGGTGGATATCCAGGTGGCCACATTGCTGTATCTTGAGGGGGTCGATATGGAGAAATTACCGTACTAGTTGAATATATCTGTTCTTCCCCGATTAGATTTTCAGTCAGCCGCTGAATACTTGGATATTCCATTTCACAATTTGCAGCAATGAGTTGAACAATTTCTTCATAATTTTCTGGTCGTAATTCAAGAGCATGTTCTCTTCTCCCACCACCTTCACTGGCGAATGGATTAGTCCATTCATCATCTGAGTAGGTGTCCCAAATTGGTTTGGTGTTTGACAGTGAGGATAAATACTGAATATAATCAAGGTAGGAATCAGGTTCCTCCTCATAGTTTAGAGTAGTGTCCATGGGCTGCGGTACAGAGGCCCCTGGGCTTGTAGTCGCTGCATGGGCTTCCTCAAAACATATGTGGGAAGAATCATTTTCCACCAAAACTGCCAGCTTTTCCTGTGGCATTAGTAAGGAAAAGACATCCTGCGTTGTAAGTTTGTGGGGTTCTTGAGAAGAAGAGGCTTCATTAATTGGTAAAAAGACAGAATGTTGATCTGTAGATCCAAAGCCTTGCTCTCCTCGTTCAGTATAACTCAGATGAGGAACTTCATATACTTCTGGCATAGCTATTTTCTCAAGGATTAATTGTGCAATATCTTGATGAGAAGTAATAAGTATAGGAAGGCTAGTTCTATTAAACAAAAGAACTTGTACCTCACCCCGATAGTCTGAATCAATTACTCCAGCTCCTACTTCAACTCCATGTTTCCATGCAAAGCCCGATCGTGAAGCTATACGACCATAATATCCATATGGGATTTCTATTCGTAGGCCTGTATGTACGAGTTCTCGTCCATATGGCTCGATAATAGCATCATGACTTGCTGCTATATCAAGACCAGCAGATCCCTCTGTTTTTCTTTTTGGGAGTACTGCCTGTGGAAACATTCGATTTACTAAAATATGAGGCTCAATTTTAGGAGTGTACCTTGGGGAGTAATTTTCTTGCTCTGCTATTTGTTTTCCTTTGTCATAAATATTATCAGAATCTCCATAATTTTCAAGATATTCTGATTCCGTGCCGTCAAAGTAAGTAAAAACACCAGGATGTGTTTCAATCAATACCGCCAAAATTTCTTCATCTCTGTCATTATATTTTGGTGGTTCTGCTACTTGGGCTGCTGCATAATTGTTGAAGCTTAATGATATGCGTCCATCCATCATTGTTTGACTATTTACTTCTGCTGGTTGCATAGGAATAGTAATTTGAGTAGGATTAATGGTCCAATTTAGACCTTGCAGTCGATGAGTTGAAAATCTTCTTCCAGGTAAGGCTTTTACTCCGTGAGAAGTAAGATAATCTACAACACCTTGAACTTCGTAAGCAAAACCAACATTAGGTGTATTTGAAAGCCTACCTACCAGTCCTCTTGTGATTAGCAAATTAGCTTCGCTATTTTGCCAGGCTTCATATCCTCTTGTAAGGATGGATATTTGAACATTTCGGTAGAAATCGCCAATTGTCATCATAATTTCTGGAATCACGTAGATCATTTGGCTTCCTTTGGTAAGATCTACTTCCATTGTTGCTATGATTGCCTGATGACCTTGCCACCTATTATCTCGAAAGACAACAAGTGCCATCGTTCCTTCTTGTTGACGGTGTAATATTTGTATGCGTACCTGAAGGACTCCAAGGTGAATATATTGCATCCCACTTCGTCGTAGTTGATTGAAGCTTTCTTCTTGTATAAAGCTTCTGTCCACTTGATGGTTGTCAGTCACAAGTATTGCTTCTTCAGATCTATGCACATATACTCGATGATGTGCATCATCCCTTCGGGAGTGGTAAAGTACCTCAGCCGGTACTATGGAAGCTCGTTCTTGCATGGATAATTGTAATTGAGTTTCAGGCTCAATTTGTTGTTCAAGAGTATGCCTTGTTGAAGTACCACCAATAAGAGCTTGCCCAACGCGCCTTGCTGCTTGTTGTGTGTTGAACAATCGCCGTTGATTTCGCCGATAACCTCGTATTTGATCTTCAAATAGTGGTGTTGTGGTTATTTGCTGCTACTCTGTCCTTGTGGTTGCCATGATCCTTTCAATTTTTCTTGTTCTTCTTTTAGAATTTTATAAGGATCTTTGAAAACATACAGTTTTCCAGGCTTTTCTTTAGGCTTAGAGAGAGTAAGGTTTTGCAATTTTGTAATCAGGTCTGATGGAAAAGGAGTTGGATTTTGTTTTTGTAGACTGGCTTGAATTTCTTTTAGTGTTTCAGAAATTTGGACAAGTAGCTGGATTTGGGTATTGTTTTGCTTAATGATTGTGGAAATACTAGGTGTAGAACCCTGGTAATCACTTGGTTTAGCGAAACCAGTTGAGGGTGATTCTATAGGATCAGTTGCAGAAATTGCTTCTCTATAGGATGAAGTGTTTCTTGAAATAATATAATTACTCATAAAAGGGATCAGTACTTACAGGGATTCCTGTTGCCTTGGCGAGGGTAGTTCCTTTCCTGAGAATCTCATATAGATGTGCCCTTGGTTTTCTTAGGCCTCCTGCCGTTTTAACCAAGTTAGGATCTATCCTTTCGTTTCTCAGAATTGCATAGTGCCAACACGCCAAAACAAAAGAATTTGTAAGGCTCTGATACCAAAAGAGGGTAGCGGAAGTAAAGCAAGAACGCAAACTTGGAATTAAGAACTAGAAGGTTTACAAACTAGTTTTCCCACTGACTCGAGTAAGGTTCAGGTTATGCCTGAATTCCTTGCAAGAGTTTCTTCTTATAGAGAACATGTTCTATGCTACTTGTATTGGCACTGGTGCTTACAGGAGCAACCCATATGCCATGTTGTTCTGAAGTCATTGCTGCCCAAAGTTGCCATATTCTTGCCAAGAGTAGAACGATATTCATGAATAAAGCGCACACGTACACCCAAAAATCTAACATGGTATCACAAAAGTAATAGTTCTCCGAAAACACTCAAGTGGCCATTCAAATAGTATGGATATGGACCAAAATAGGTGATTAATAGGCATAAGCTGCACATCAATCAGAACTTTTCCCCATAAAAATAGGCACATAATAATGGTCACATGATCTTACGTAAATGTTTATTATACTATTCTACAACAATAAGATATGCACATAGTTTGTACAAATTTGTTTCCTCTAAAGACACCAAAGCCCCTATGACAGTGTATTCATAGAAAAAAGAATAACAAGCAAAAATGACAAAACTTAAAACCAAAAGTGTTTTGACTTCTACTCAGAAAAATATAATACATTTGTTGTTTGTATAGCACACACAAGCATCACTCTAGTAGGTTGCAATTGCATGCTTTATAAAGAGAAAGAACTGAGCAAGGTAGGTAACTAAGCATGCCAAGAAAATAAGTTTTCTTACTTTATCATTATAAATGTACCAATCCAATAGCTTCTCAATATGATGTACGCAAAGAATAAATGGAAAGCCACTGCTTGAAGGAACTCAACTCTGATAATTCATTGTACTTTGAAGGAGGTATTTCTCCTAAACCAACAACAAAATGTGATATTTTATTTCAAATTTACAAGCAATAGTCGACTCCTATAAAATTCACAGATATAATTGAAAGTGTAGGCAACTTTGTCCAGAAAACACTGGAACTTCCACAATGGGATTAATTGGATCATTTCCTCTTTGCTAAATGTGGCTATGTAAAACAACTGAGTTCAGCTCGGTGGATGATAACAAAAATTTTATTTCACTAGTAAGATCAAACATGGTCAGATGTTACAAATGGCGATTCGGTAAAAAAAAAAAAACCAAAAACACAGGACAGAACACGAACTCTTTCATGCATTTACTCGCCCTGATATCATTGATCACATAACTCAAATGAAAAAGGATGTACAATCGAGCTAGAGTTCTTATAAGGACAAACAAAAGATCTGGATAGGAAGAAGGACGAGATAAATAAACAAATCAAAAGGTGAAATTTTAATCTTCGACGGCATGGCAAACAAAACGCAACGATTTTCAGAGGATATATCAAGCATTATCGGTCGTAGAAGGAGAATTCGATCGACGAGCGGAATGACTTACTTGGCAACAGTGCAATCCGCGAGCTGCTTGACGTCGCCCTGACCGTCGCCCTGACCGCCGCCTGGTATACCCTTTTCCATCTTCCGCTCGATCACCGCCGCGCGCCTCGACCTCGCAAGCGGTTTAATAAAAGGATCCCTCAATTAGGTTACCTGGAGGTTCACGTATTATTCACCAACCAGGAAACAGAGTACAGTAACATCCGATTGGTCGGAAAGTGGATCCCACGATAAATCGTAAGGCTAGCAAATCAGGTTACAGTCATGCGCTTCTTTCCGCATTCTGACGCCCTTCTTTCGTTCCTCTCGCCTCTCGTGTGAAACGTAGCGGACGGAAAATAGAGCCGTCGCAGTGATCGTGGTCGCAAGAAATGGCCATCCGAAGGAGTTTGCAGATATGTAAGCCTAATATATCATCTTCTTTTCTAGGAATAGGTTCAAAAGATCATAAGTTCTGGGTGTCACGTCCCAAGGTAATATCTGTTAAAAAAAATTTAGACAACATCTCTTCGGCCAATACGGCTGAAACAATAAATATAAAATACAATAATAATTCACACAATTTATATCATCTCAACCTCTTGCTAACACAACCACGCAGTTTATTTGAAAACAACCTACTCCACTACTACGACGAAAAACACATAACACAACAGAGAAACCATCGCAGCGGAAAAATAAATAGTAGACCAAAACTCGCTAAAAATCCTCGAGTACAAGTCATACATCACATATATATATAAAATATATAACAAGGAAACCAAAAACTAGGGTTGTAAATGAACCAAGCGTTCATGAACAAGCTTGGTGTTCGGCTTGGTAAGAGCTTGTTTATGTTCGTTCAATATACATAAGATTAATTAAACAAACAAACTTGAACACATATATGTTCAACTCGTTAATGTTCGTAAACAACATTCATGAAAATGTCCGTGAACAATGTTTACAAACCATATTCATTAATATAACTCTTTTCAATATGCTCAATAATTAATCAAACAACTAAAAGTTTCAAACAATCAAACAAACTTGAATTGAGAGCTTGATAACATCTAAATGAACCAAGGACAAACCAAGCTCAAGCCAAGCTTGAATTGAGAGCTTGATAACATCTAAATGAACCAAGCTCAAGCCAAGCTTTAAACAAGCTCAAGCTAATAAAAAATAAATCAAGCCAAGCTTGAACACTCATTTCAAAAGCTTGGTTCATTTTAAGCTCGGCTCGGCTCGGCTTGGTTACCTTATCAAACAAGTTTGAACACCCCAAAGCTCGGCTCGGCTCAGCTTGTTTACAGCCCTACCAAAAACCGAAAATATATGAATCCGTCGCAACAAGTGGTGGGGACTAGCGATTCGAACCTCCTGATGACCTCAACCTGAAATAGAGTAAATTCAATGGTGTGAGTTCAACAACTCAGTGGGTATTGGGCTGATATGCATAATAAGAAATAACTAATAGTAATAAATATGTGTACAGTCTCCTGGAGTAATGAAAAATGTAAAACTGTAAGAAAAGGAGAAGTTGTACTCACCAAGACCTCCTATCAGAATAATAAGGTCGTCAGATCAAAAGTAACATGTCTCTGTATGCATGTCAAACATATGCATCCACCAAATATGCAGTAAATAAAGTGCAGCAAACACAAACAATAAATGCAATCATGCATATGATGTCAATGACATATCCTGGTCACCCCTGACGCTAGTCAGCCATCTCACACACCATGGTGAGACCGAGTGGGTAGGGCTATGACAACTGTGGACTCTGTCATCACTGCTCCTGATGAGTGACCAAGTGGACAGGATGCTGTCGAAGTACACCTATCTTCCTATCTCAAATCATAAGTGGGGGAGCTCAATGCTCTCATCTCCCTGAGACAATTCAGAGGAGGGATCCCTGCCGGCTACCACGCTGCGTTACCACTACCCATTAGCGGACCAGCGGAGCCTAACAGAGTAACCTGCTACAACACACCCTCCTGAATAAAAACCACTAACCCATGAGTGGTTGTATGTGCAGATCCATGTAACTGGCGATGTGCTCAACAATAATAGAGCCGACAATCGCTCAGCATGCAATCATGCGAGATGGTGCATGACACTAAACATGAAAATCCTGACCATATCTAGCTCCATAAAACATGTACCAAAAATAAATTGATCAAATAAACAAATCTAGGTACACGGGTCAGATATGGTAAATGTCTAGTCTGGTGTATCATAAGGCATGGTATGTCACTACCACTATGAACATAAATAATCAAGAGAGTAATGAATGCAAGATAGGTAAACAAAACCAAGCATGCAACAGGTAACAAGTAGTGACATACCGATACAGATAATGTTGGAACAATCTAGGTGCCCTAGGTTTTGATGTTTGGGCAAATGTTTAAGTTAGGTTTATTGTTGTATTTGATATGCATTGTGAGTGTGTAGGATACAGGTACAACAAGGAAAGTCCAAGTGTGATCTTGGAAAAGGAGGAAAGTCCAAGAATGAGTCTTGGCAGGGTAAGTCCAAGCATGTAGTCTTGGCAACATAAGTCTAAGTGTGACTTGACAATGGATGAAGTTCCGGAGGTGAGGAGCCTCTTGGTAAAGGAAGACCCGACAATATGGACAAGGCCGAAGGAAGCTCCAGAAGGCAAGACGTGAAGGATGGGGAGATATCCGAGGGACGCGAGGCTGATGGAGGAGGCTAGAAAGCTAGGTCTAGGTTGGTCGGGCGAGGACGAGTGCTGAGTGATTGTACTCAGGGCAAAATTCTATGTGTTGTAGGATTTACTGTAGCAGTATTGTAGCGACACTGCAGCAGTACTGTTGAGACACTGTAGCAGTCGACTGGTACACTGTAGCAGTCGACTGGTAGCCGAACGTTGGGTAACGGTCGGTTTCACTTAAAGGACCAGTCGACTGGTGCATACACCAGTCGACTGGTAGTGGGAAAACATCTTAGTGTTTTCCTCTCGAGCTCTATTTAATAGAGCTCGAGGTGCTTGGTCATGGTTGATGAAATAGACTTGGTTAAAGCCCATTAGAGTCTCCCAAACCTTCGTGTGATCAGTGTGCTTGTATTCAAGTGTTTGTGGAGAGATTTCTCCACCGACAAGAAGCTTGAGCTAGCCGGAGGTTTTCCGGGGAGTCATCCACCGAATGATCGAGATCGTCCACCTTACGGACAGCCGTGGAATAGGAGATTTATCTCCGAACCACGCTAAATCAACGTGTTAGGTTTGCTTTCTCTTGTTAGTATTTGTTTTTGTATTTTCGTTGTGCACTAATATTATAGGAAGCGATCGATTTGGGTGAGACGTTATTCACCCCCCTCTAGCGGGCGTCAAGGTCCCAACAAGCGGTATTAGAGCGAGGTCGCTCTTCTACGGACTAACCACCAAGAGAGCAAGAAGCTAGAGGAAGAAGAAGATGGAGTCCGAAGGACCGCTCGGATGGGATATCCGAATTCCACCTCCGTACGACAAAGAAGACTTCAATTATTGGAGGAAGCGGTTGGAGACATGGTTCCAAATGATCCGAAGGACCGCTCGGATGGGATATCCGAATTCCACCTCCGTACGACAAAGAAGACTTCAATTATTGGAGGAAGCGGTTGGAGACATGGTTCCAAATGGATTGGAATTAATGGCTTGTCTTGAGTGACCCATTTGAAGTGCCTACGGACAAGAAGGGTAAATGCCTCTGACCTCGGCATTGGACCGAAGAGCAACGAGAGCAATCAGATGCGGACAAGGAGGTAACGAGAATTTTGCATAATTTACTACCTTCTAATATTTTTTTGAGTGTAGGTGAAACCACAAATGCAAGTGATCTTTGGAAAAAGATCATTGCCTATCATGAAGACCCTATAAAAATCCAAGGAGTGGAAGAGCCCAAGGAGAATGACTCATTGGTCCAAGAAGAGAAGGGTCAATCCAATGTTGACAAGAGGTCAACATTCGAGGAGGAAAAGGAAGAGGAGGAAGAGAAAGAGAAGGAAGAGGTGGAAGAGGAGAGATCTTCCACATCCTCAAGAGATGAAGAAGAGGAAGAGTCCACATCTTCAAGTGAAGAGGAAGAGTCCACATCTTCAAGTGAAGAGGAAGAAGAGAAATTCGAGGAAGAGGAGATCTTGGAAGCTCAACCCTCTACCTCAACTACCAAGAAGAGCACAAAGGACCACATTAAATGTTTTGAGTGTGGTAAGATGGGGCACTACAAGAGTAGGTGTCCTTCGCTCAAGAAGGTAAAGAAGATAAACCCTAAACTCACTAAAGTTAATTTAGAAACTAATGTGAGTTGTAGGAAGAAGAAGAAGGAGAAGAAGCACATTAGGTGCTTTACATGTGGTGAGTGGGGTCACTACCACACAAAGTGCCCAAGGAGAGGAGAGCTCAAGAAATTGGCGCACTTGAAGAAGTGGGAGAAGAAGGGAGCTTCCAAGGTAAAAACCAAGGTATCATTTAATGAATCCATTCCGTTGACACATGATAAAAAGCATGCTAGAAATAACTCTTATCATCTTAATGCTATTTATCATGAGAATAGGAGGCATGATAACCTTAAGGATAAATATATTCCTCCTCATGCTAGATTTACCACACCTAAGGTTAGGAAGGTAAATAACAACTTAGGCAATAACACCAAGGATTTTAGATATAAGCCTAAAAATAGAAATGCTCAAAGATTAAATGAAAAACCAAAATCTAGGGATTTATGGAGTGAAAATCAAGTCTTGAGGACAAGACTTGATAATTTAGAAAGGACCTTAGCAAGAATGGAAAACATGCTTAGGGGTCAAAATGAGCATAACCTAGGAAAAGCTAGACAAGAGCCATCCAATGGCGATAGGGGTTTGGGATACAAACCTAAAGACAAGGAGGATGTGACTTCCTTTCATAGGGTTCCATATAGCTATGGGGCCAACCCTAGGTGTAGAGGTCAAGTCAAAGATATTAGGGAAGGAATCCCTAAGAGTACTTTTGACAAGACAAATGTGACTAAGAGTTCTAAGAAGTCTAGCAAAGTCACAAAGAAGGTCGCAAGGGAGGTTATCCCTAAAGTTGATCTAGTAAAGGTGACTAAGACTCTAAAAAGGCCTAATAAAGTCACAAAGAAGGTTACAAAGGAAGTTATTTCCTAGAAGTGACCTAGTAGAGGTGACCAAGGCTTCTAAGAAGCCTAGAAAGGTCCTTAGGAAGGTATCTAGGGAAGTCATCCCTAGTGAGTACCTAGAGCATCCAAGGAGCACCAATAGGTTGTGGGTTCCTAGAAGCATATTCTCTACACCCTAGATAGGTTTAGAGAGTGTTAACTCCAATTGGAAGGGTAGTTAACCCAAACTTGTTAAAGTTGACACATGAGAGCATTTTCAAGGTTATTGTTAATCTTTGAAAATGAAAAGGATTGTAGGGTTACTCTTTGAAAGAGTAATATATGTGCCAAAATTTGAAGGGTTGAATTTAATCTAACTTGGCACACTTAAGAAAAGTATAAGAAAAATTAAGTTAGAATTTTGATACTTTCTTAAGGAATTAAGAGAAAACTCATGCTTTAATCAAATGTGATTAAAGCCTTGAAGAGCAAAATGTGTCAAAATTTGAGGAGTTAAATATAATTTAAATTGACATACTAGAGAGAAGCAAAAGTAATGCCAAATTTGGAATTCGGCATTTTCTTATGGAATTAAGGGAAATGTAAACCTTAATCCAAATTGTCACTCTTGGAAAGAGTAACATGTGTCAAATCTTAAGGAATTATGTTTGAATTACATTGGCACAATGTGGAAAAACATAATAAATACCAAATTGGGGGTTTGGTATCTTTTTAGGGTAATTAAAGGAAAATCTAGGTCCTAATGTAAGATGTTTACTCTTTGGAAGAGTAAAATGTGTCAAACTTTGAGGTTTTGAACTTAATTTAAATTGACACATTTAGAAAAGGATAAGAAATGCCAAGTTGGGGTTTTGACATTTTCTTAGAAGGTTAAAGACAAATCTAAGTCTTAATTTGATTTCATTTACTTTTGGAAAGAGTAAAATGTGCCATACTTTGAGGAATTTGTTTAATTTAAAATGACACAAATTTAGAAAAAAATTAAAGAAATGTCAAGTTGGGGTTTGACATTTTCTTGATGAAATTAGGCAATCTAGGGTTAAATTTTGAGTTAGCAAGGGTTAAGAATACTTAGATAGGTAATCTAGGTAAATTTTATTTATGCTAACTTGCCATGATTGTTTGCCCATCATATGCCATGACATCATATTTAGCATTCACATTTTATTATGAAAAATATAAAAATACCATGTCATGTCATACATACATCATGTAGCTATAACATGCTTTGCTTTTGAAAATTACTTATTTTAATGTATGCCATTAATCATCATGCAGTATGTCAATTTCTTTGTAATTAAGGACAAAAGGCATTTATTATGTATGGAAGTGTCCCAACAAGAGGGATCATATCAAGTGACATCCTAGATGGATGATCATGATTTTTACAATGCCTAGATAGAGATGCATGATCCCTTAGTTTAGGGCAAGACCAAATATACATCTCACAAAGAACTATAAGGTGACTTGTATGTGTTTTAATACACGTTAGATACAAGTGAGATGTTAAGATGGTGAACAAAACTCAAGATGTTGATCTAGTGCATCTTGTTGAGTTTTAGGTTCATCAAAACATATAGTTATGTGTCTTCCAATAATTGGAAAAGCTAATGTACAAGTCATGTGCATTGAGCCCAAAGAACGTGGTTGAATATTGGTTTTGAAAATGATTTCAAAATACTTTTGAAAACCCTTGATGAAGACTATCTTTTGATAGTAATCATCATTGAAAAGTTAGACACAAATTAGGAGAAAACATTGAAGTTTTCAAATTTGTGTCAATCTTTGAAAATAGGAAGTGTTTTTATAGAAAACTATTTTTCCCTGATAAAGTATACCCTAAATAATGTCTACATGAGTTTTCATGATGAAAACAAGTATGGATTGGTTAAGAAAAACCAAAGTGAAGTTTCGGTTGAGATTTAGTTTCATTATTGAATCTTGAACCTCAAAACTTCGAGTTTTGGTTTTCCTAATTATTTAAGAATCTCAAGTCATTGTTGGTGCAATGATAGAAGTTTGACCATATTTTTAGGGGGAGTTACTCTTTGAAAACATAAAAATCTTTTCCAAGACCAAAAGGAGGTCAAGTGTTAAGATAGCACATAACATTGGTATGGGAGGTGTGACCAAGGACAAGGGAGAGTCATCCAAGGCCAATAAGAAGGAATATGTTAGGGTGACATATAATTATGGCAAGGATGAGGTGTCCAAGGTGAAGGATAAGAAGAAACTAACCAAATACAATGTGTCTAAGGTTAAGAAGGTGAGTGTAGTAGGCCAAGTGTCACCCGAGGTGCACCGAAGTGGCGTAGCCATAGTGGATGAATCACCAAGGGAGGTGACTAAGGTTAAGATTCCTAAGGATAGGAAGAGATTTTGGGACCCATGATAGATGGGTCATCAAATGTGCCAAGTGGTTAGGAGAAGGACTTAAGTCTCTAACCTAGTGGGTTGGCACAATTGGGATGTGTTTCATGCATGAAAATATGATATTGGGGGTCATATTGCATAAAAATTAGTTTTTGATGTATAGATGTCATATAAACACATGCTAGGGAAGTATTGTGGTTTAGTATGGGCAGATACATCAAGAGGAAGCCAAAACTAGGACTTTAGGTCAATGTTCAATTGAACTATTTAGCTAGTTTTGAATTTTGTGTCAATCTTGGTATCTGTGATAAATATATTTATATATATATTTTTCTCAAGTAGACATGGATAAAATAGATCTCTCCACAAAATTTGGGATTTTTTGGAGGTCTGTGGAATTTTTGACGCATTTCTGAAAGTAAGTAAAAAAGACTGATTTTTGCCCAAAAAGAGTATCAGTCGACTGGTAACAATGTTTTTGAGCACAGAATATCTCTGTAAGCTCATTTTGATGAGGCCAGTCGACTGGTTCCGATACCAGTCGACTGGTAACAGTGTATTTCGAACACAGAAGGTTCTGTGAGTGGAAATCGAAGGGGGCAGTCGACTGGTACCTAGTTCAGTCGACTGGTACCTAGTTCAGTCGACTGATACCAGCCTAAAAGTGTTTTTCAACATTGTTCTTGACCGTGTCAAATCATTTAAATGTATGAGATCTATGGGGGATAAATACATGAGTTTAGGGTCAATTTGGATGACATGTTTTCAACAATTGGGATATTGTTGGAGCTCTTTTTGATGTATGGCAAAGGGGGAGAAGTTTAGGTTTAAGTGGGAAACCTATACACCTTTGCAAGAAATCCTAGCTCGAGGGAGAGCTTAGGTGAAGGGGGAGTGATTGTTTTGGCAAAGGGGGAGAAGTTTACCTTTACGGTAAATCCTAGCTCAAGGGAGAGCTTAGGTGAAGGGGGAGCCTAGGGATTTAGGTTCCATTATTTATGCATGAGTTGATTTGCATATGTATTGCATTTATGTTTCCCTAACTTAAACAGGTTGCCAAACATAAAAAAGGGGGAGATTGTTGGAGCAATCTAGGTGCCCTAGGTTTTGATGTTTGGGCAAATGTTTAAGTTAGGTTTATTGTTGTATTTGATATGCATTGTGAGTGTGCATGATACATGTACAACAAGGAAAGTCCAAGTGTGATCTTGGCAAAGGAGGAAAGTCCAAGAATGAGTCTTGGCGGGGTAAGTCCAAGCATGTAGTCTTGGCAACGTAAGTCTAAGTGTGACTTGACAATGGATGAAGTCCCGGAGGTGAGGAGCCTCTTGGCAAAGGAAGACCCAACAATATGAACAAGTCCGAAGGAAGCTCCAGAAGGCAAGACGTGAAGGATGGGGAGATATCCGAGGGACGCGAGGCTGATGGAGGAGGCTAGAAAGCTAGGTCTAGGTTGGTCGGGCGAGGACGAGTGCTGAGTGATTGTACTCAGGGCAAAATTCTGTGTTTTAGGATTTACTGTAGCAGTATTGTAGCGACACTGTAGCAGTAATGTAGCGACACTGTAGCAGTAATGTAGTGACAATGTAGTAGTAATGTAGCGAAAATGTAGCAGTACTGGCGCAACACTGTAGCACTAATGTAGCAGTCGACTGGTTAATGTAGCAGTCGACTGGTACACTGTAGCAGTCGACTAGTAACCGAACGTTGGGTAATGGTCGGCTTCACTTAAAGGACCAGTCGACTGGTAGCGGGAAAACAACTTAGTGTTTTCCTCTCGAGCTCTATTTAATAGAGCTCGAGGTGCTTGGGCATGTTTGATGAAATAGACTTGGTTAAAGCCTATTAGAGTCTCCCAAGCCTTCGTGTGATCGATGTGCTTGTATTCAAGTGTTTGTAGCAAGGTTTCTCCACCGACAAGGAGCTTGAGCTAACCGGAGGATTTCCGGGGAGTCATCCACCGAAGGATCGGGATCGTCCACCTTACGGGCAGCCGTGGAGTATGAGCTTTATCTCCGAACCACGTTAAATCAACGTGTTAGGTTTGCTTTCTCTTGTTAGTATTTGTTTTTGTATTTTCGTTGTGCACTAACATTATAGGAAGCGATCGATTTGGGTGAGACGCTATTCACCCCCTCTAGCAAGCGTCAATGTCCCAACAGATATAACATAATTATTACTACTCGTTAAAATTTACTATGCATATCAAATGATAATATCTAAAGATAAGTCAAGGTACCCACCTCCAATATAGTGTGTGCCAAAGATAATCCCACGTAAGGCAGCTTGTTGTAAATCAGAGTCCTGTAACAACACCTTTAATTTAGCTACTACCATAAATATCAAATAGCTAAAAAAAATTCTTATTTACCAGGAACCCTAATTCATTCATTAACCTCGATTAGCTACCTAAAATGAGTCTAATCCGAACTTAGATTAGATCCATCATTTAACCCTAATTATCTGTTCCTCCAATCAGTTATTTAAATGAACAAACTACCACATAATAATATATTCTAAAACAAATTCCAAATCTTTCCTAATTTTAATTCTAGGTGTAAACTACAGTAAGGATAAATTTCCTACACCTTACCTCAACTCAAACCACCACTGATAACTCACAGTCGAAAGTCGCAACCGCTGGGAATACTAGAAACCACCACAATTAGAGATTTAGCACACAAATACCCCACAAATTCCAGATCCACAGAACCCTACACTTGTTGGACTACTTCACTGATCAGATCAAGAAGAGGAATCAAGAATTCAACAAAACAATTTATTAACAACCTAATTCCAGAAATAATCTGTGCACAATACCTTCTTCCTCTCCAATTGTCTGTGATGACCAAGGATCCAACGAAGGAGCTATCCCCTGTCGACGATAGTGGTGATTGGAACCAACAACATCCACTGTTTCCCAATCAAACACCCAGATCAACACTATATAGAAGATCAGGAACCAAATCACAACTAGGGCAGAACACCTACCTTCAAGATCGTCGACAACCAGAGAGGAAGGAAAGAATCGGCACAGTGAAGAGGAAACTGGTCGGTGCGGCAAGATGCGTGAAATCGGATCTAGGGCTCGACTCCCCCGTGCAGAGGGGCGACTCAGAGAAGGGAAGACAAGAACTCGACCGGCGGTGGATTGCACAACGTCGGCATGATGTGGCTGTTCGCGGTGGAGACGCAAAGAACAGAGGAAAGAAGATCAACTGAGGGGCTAGCTTCGTCCTCCGTCGCGACCACACCTGATGCTGGTGGCCGTGGAGATCGGCGGCGTCGCAACCTAGCTTCGGCTTGTAGTGGTCGGCAATCGCGTGAAGGGGAGAAGGGTTCGGCGAGAGGAAGAGGAAGGGGGAGAAGATCTGCCTTGTTTCCTCCTTTGTTGAGGCTTTGTTTGCATGGGAGAGGAAGCGCGAAGCGGTGCCGGTTGGGGAAGATGAAGAGGAGAAGAAGATGACGCGAGAGAAGGGAAGAAGAGGAAGAAATAGCGAGAAGATGGCTAGGGCACGCGGAGGAAAGAAAAGAAAACAAAAGAAAAATCAAACTTTTCCTCACTTAAATGAGGTAGCTTAAACAGACTTTCTGCTAGCTCCTTAATTTATCCCCTTAAACTCGTCAAACGAGCTCCGAAAAATTCTCAAAAAATTTCTAAAAATTCCCTTATGGTTATTCGCCATTTTTTGGTATTTTACATTCTCCCCCACTAATAAAAATTTGGTCCCTAAATTTCGTTATTTACCATCAACAAGTACTAGCAATAGATAGATAATATAAATGCCGAACGGAAAATTAACCCACATACCTCAAGTGAAAAGATGGGGGTATCAAGCTCGGATCGTATCCTTGATCTCCCAAGTAGCCTTCTCGTCAGAATGATGTTGTCATCCGAATTTAACCAGTCGGATAGTCTTGTTTCGCAGCTGACGCTCTCTCTGGTCCAGAATCTGTACCGGGACCTCCTCGTAGGTAACACTGGGTTGAATGAGAACTGGTATATCTGACAGAACATGTGCTGGGTCAGCTACATATCTCCTCAGCATAGACACATGGAACACATCGTAAACGTCTGCCAGAGCCGGTGGTAGCTCCAAACGATAAGCTACTGCTCCAATCTTCTCCAAGATCTGGAAAGGCCCAATGTATCATGGAGCTAGCTTACCTCAGAGGCCAAATCTCTTCACCTTTTTCATGGGTGAGACTCTCAGGAATACATGGTCGTCAGTAGAGAACTCCAGGGGTCTACGTCTCCGATCAGCATAACTCTTCTGACGGTCATGCGCCTTGGACATCCTCCGTCTGATAGTACGGACCAATTCTGCCTCCTGCTGAGCTCTATGAGGTCCTAACAGCTGAGCCTCCCCAACCTCCTCCCAGAGGGTGAGTGTACGACAAGGCCTACCATACAACGCTTCAAACGGTGCTATCTGGATAGCCGAATGATAGCTGTTGTTGTAGGCGAACTCTACCAATGGCAAGTGGTCTTCCCAGTTGCCTCCAAAATCTATAACACAAGACCTCAGCAAGTCCTCTAGAGTCTGAATGGTCCACTCTGATTGCCCATCTATCTATGGATGAAAAGCTGTGCTGAATCGAAGCTGTGTACCCAAGGTCTGCTGCAGACTCTGCCAGAATTGAGACGTGAACCGTGGGTCTCTATCCGATATAATACTCAATGGAACACCATGCAATCTGATGATCTTTCGACAATACAGCTCTGCCAATCGATCCAGAGAATTGGTCTTCTGGATCGCTAAGAAGTGTGCGGATTTGGTTAATCGGTCAACGACTACCCAAATCATGTCATGGTCTTATCGTGCCCTAGACAATCCCACCACAAAATCCATAGTGATGTGCTCTTATTTCCACTCTGAAATCAGAATCCTCGGAAGTAATCTAGCAGGTCTTTGGTGCTCAGCCTTCACCTGCTGATAGACAAGACATCTAGTTACAAATTCCGCGATGTCTTTCTTCATGCCATTTCACCAATAGGAACGCCTCAAGTCTCAATACATGCGGGGTCTCGCTTGGGTGGATAGCAAATCGAGAGTGATGAGCCTTCTGAAGTAACTCCTCCCTGATCGGGTGAGATGGAAGTACGCATCATCGATCTCGAAAATATATAATACCCGCGTCATCTCAGATGAACTCTGTCTGCTGCCCGGAAGCTACCTAACTGCCAATGGACTATAAGTGCTAATCACCGGCCTGGACCTCTCGGATCCTCGTCTTGATCGATAACTGAGCAACCATGGTAACCAGAATACCCTACTCTGTCCGTCCCTGCTTCTCAAGGCCAAACTCGGAGAAATCCTGAATCAAGTCCGTGACCACAACTCGGTGGCAAGCTAAAGTCCCTCTGGACTTCCGGCTAAGCGCATCGACAACCATATTAGCTTTCCCTGGGTGGTAGCTAATAGTACCATCGTAATCCTTCAAAACTCCATCCATCTCCTCTGTCGGAGATTAAGTTCCTTCTGAGTGAAAAGGTATTTGAGACTCTTATGATTAGTGAGAATCTCAAATGTAATACCATAAAGGTGATGCTGCCAAATCTTCAAAGCAAATATAATGGCGGCTAACTCCAAATCATGTACTGAGTAGTTCTTCTCATGCTCCTTCAACTGATGAGAAGCATAAGAGACTACCCTGCCGTGTTGCATCAGGACAGTGCCTAAATCCTGAAAAGAAACGTCAGTGTAGAGTATGAATCTGTCCTCTCTAGAAGGTAAAACCAAAACTAGTGCCAACACTAATCTCCGCTTCAGCTCCTGGAAACTAGTCTCGCAAGCCTCGGACCCACGTGAACTTCACACCTTTCCTGGTCAGGCGTGTCAGCGGCATAGAGATACGCGAGAAACCCTCAATGAAACGTCTGTAATATCCGACCAATCCCAAGAAACTTTGGATCTCTTGAACTAATTTTGGTTGCTCCCAGTTGGTGATAGACTCGATCTTCTGAGACCATACCGCGGGAAACAGATCCGTCGGCCCACTGTGCATCCTCTCTGGTAACCGCGTGAATACGTCCCGTCTCTGGTGGTGGTGGAGGTGGTAGTGCTACCAAAGGCTGTTGCGCCTGTCTGAGCCTGCCACTGAGTCGGTACTGGATATTGTGCCAGAGATGGATATGAGGGCTACGATTGATACTGGACAGGTGGCTGGGGCTGCGACTAGTACTGAACTAGTGGCTGAGGCTGCGGCTGATACTGCACTAGGGGTTGAGGTTGTGACTGGTACTGAACTAGTGGCTGGGGCTGCAGCTGATACTGCACTAGTGGCTGAGGCTACAACTGATACTGCCCCTGCGTCTGATACTGAGGTCCCGGAATAGAGCTCTGGGATACTATAACGGCGCTGGAGTGCTCCTATCCGTGCATGCCATATGCAGCTACTGTAGGGGGAGCTGTCCTCTGCTGGCTATCCGAGGATTGGGCTCTCCGCCCTCCTCGCTGAGTCCCTGTCTGACTGGGTTATCCTCCATGAACAGAAACCCCGGAAGCAATATGCTGAGCCTTCAACGAACAATCTTGGCTCAGGTGCCTAGGCAGTTTGCAATAATAGAAAACTGACTGTTCCAGGGAGCAGGCTGAGGTGATGTGGCCTTTGGACCCACATATAGTGCAGTGAATGTCGCTGGCCGGCTGCTTCCGGTTCTGCTGAGAAGATCGAAAATGTCCTGATGAAGATCGCTCTGACTTTTGAGGCCGACCAGATGCCCCAGAAGTTCCCTGTCTTGGCTGACTGTGACCACTCTGCTGCTGTCCGGTAGCCTGTGACGGCTGAATCTGTCCTGATGTCTGATCTGTCTGCTTCCGCTTCTTGTCCGGATATGCTCTCTGATGAGCTGACTCAATCATAAGGGCTATGTCCAATACCTCTATGTAAGACAAATTCCTAAAACCGGCAATCTTTACTTACAGATGCCCATCCAGTCCCTGGACAAACTGAAGCATATGAGACCTGTCCTCAGCAACTAATTCTGGATAAAATCTGGCCAACCAATTGAATTCAGCATTATAATCTGTCACTGTGCATTGTTCTGACGAAAACTCAGAAAATCCTGACGGCAGGTCATCTGATATGACCGTGGAAAGTACTGGCTCTCAAAAGCCTCTCTAAATCTCGCCCAGGTGATGTTCTACTCGCCAAGGGTGAATCGACTTTTCATCGACTCTGCCAAAGCTGGGATCCGAGCTCGTGCCACAACTATATCAGTAAGGTGAGTAGGGACTGCTGCGGGAACTGGTGGAACCATTGGAGCTGGTACTACAAGTGGTACCACTGGATAGGCCAAGGGAGGTATCCCCGGTGCTACTGCATAAGCTGGGGCAGGTGCCGCTGGTGGCACTGCAGGGCCAATATAGGTGGGTGCTGCTGGAGGTACAGTAGGTGTAACTGGTGCTGCTAGTGCGTGTGTCGGGTAAGTAGCAGCAGGTACTACTGGAGGAGGTGCCGGATACGCCGTAGGTACGGCTGGAGGAGGTGCCGGATATGCCGCAGGTGGCACCACTGGTGGCACTGTGAATATTGTAGGAGTGGGTATGGCGGGTACGATCGCTGTAGGTACCTTTGAAATCATCGGAGTCTAAGAGCCCGACGCGCCCATAGTACCAACTTAAAATGAAACGACTTATCAAGTAGTTGTTACACATTATAGCAGCTAATTAACATCGTGTAGCAGTAACAACTAAATGTCCAAGTATTTGCTACACGTTATAGGAGCTAAATGTCCAAGTGGTTACAACACGTTGTAGTAGCTAAATGTCCAAGTAGCTGATACACGTTGTAGCAGGCGTCGAACTTGTACGTTGTAGCATAAATCCTTCTAATAGATATTATGATTAGAGGGAATTATAATTTAAAATGAAATAATTTATCATTGGTTATGAAATGTCGGAAATGATATTTGGTAAGTTCCTTACAAATTATATATAAGTAAAAAAATGCTAAGCAAAGCATCGTCGTTATATTTTCGGTGGTAGTTTGAGGAGCTTACAAATTATATATAAGTAAAAAAATGCTAAGCAAAGCATTGTCGTTATATTTTCGATGGTAGTTTGAGGAGCTTCTAGCAAACTTGAGAATAAACATATGACTATAAGTTATGGTTAACTTGCAGCGTTTTTACTTTACTTGTCGGTAGGACAGAGCTGCGATGGAAGACGATGACAAAAAGAGCGAGAAAGAGAAAGAGGGAGATTTTAATTTGAAAAAAAGTAGAGCAAGCCCTGCGCAGGTCGCCTACTCGCCTACTCTTCCGATGGTCAGGTGAAGTTACTACATTCTTTCTCAATTTTTGTTTGACTTCGATTAAATCTAAATAATAGATCGAATTAAATTAATTTATTCCATTTATTTTGAAATTCATTTTTTATTTAAAAATTTGATTTCCATTTAAATTAATTTTTATAAAATATTTTTAAAAAAATATGATTTAAAAAAATATTAAACGGATTGAGTTTATATTAAAAATTAAATTAATATTTTTAAAATTTTAAACAATTCAATTTATTTAATTTTAATAATAAAGTTCGATCATTCAAATCAAATTGAATGCTCCTAGTTATAATTAGTTCTTTGGGGTATGATATCCTGATTAGATTTTTCAGAGGGATAAAGTTCAACACTTAATTATTGAATATTATTGATTTTTTTTTCAATAAGTAGTGAATTTGGGAATGTTAGCGGTCAAAATGGATCTCCGTATATACTTCAACGATTTATCCTAGCAAATGATTGAAAATCTTCGTTGGGCTCAATCAATCACTTCATCAGATTTAATATTACCTTACTTGACAATTGACTACGAAGTAATAGAGAAATATATTAACCCCTAGTAAGTTGGACAGTGCGACCCACAAGATGTTCAAAGAGATAAATTTTAAATAAAAAATATCATAATTTTGATTAAAGTGATCAAAATCGTTTCATGATCATTTTTACACAAATTTTAAATTTCAGACAATATCATTGGGATTCAGTACTAAATGTTTGAAAAATAATCTTATAATAATTTTAAACAACACTACCATATCATCATTTCCTAATTAAATTCTAAATATAAATAAATAACAATTAGAGCAATGAGTCTTTTACTTTATTATTTTAAAAAATAAGTAATTATTTTTTAAGTGTTTTTTATATGGGAAATTGACCCATAGTTTTCTGCTAAGTTAGTTGATCCGGCGGTTAAAATAGGGGGTCCCTATTCTGAGGGGTCAATGTCACGTGGTAGTCAAAAGGTCAGGTGGCCGACCGGAGAAGGATGGGCCGACCTCCCGGCCGGCCGACTGGTGAATAACGGACAGCAAAAGGCGCCCCGACAGAGGTCGGGGTTCCGACGCTCAATGGAACAATAACAAAGGGCCGATCGGACGCCATGATCGTCCGAAGACAATGTAACATACTGCTAGTAGTCCCTATATAATATCTTACCGAAGATCTCCCCAGCATGCCGATGAAGAGGGAAGGCCGGACGTGATGTAAGGGTGGTCCGGTCGGGCGTAAGAGGAATGCTGGCCAGACGGAGGCCTCGTCCCGCCGGTCGGACGGACGCCCCGGCCTGTAGTCGGTAAAGAAGGACAAGAACATTTTATGACAGCTGTCAAGTCCTATGGCTAGGCCATACTCCAAGTCTGATAAAGAGGTGTTCTGTTGTCCCATCGAAGACGTACTTGGACTGTAGCAGTATGGCGTCAGGTAAGCTTTCTGACAGACACATACTGAGGTATGGGCTGCGGACACATATGCGCCTCGGTGGACGTGCAGGAGCTCTTTCACCACTTTATATAAAGAGCCTTATACTTCGCCGGAGGTACGCGTTCAACACCTTTGGAGCCACTCTTTTTTGCTGCTTGCTTGCCTGACTTGAGCGTCGGAGGGTCGCCGCCGGGAACCCCTTCCCGACCCGACTTCTGTGCAGGTTCGCCGGAGGTTCGTGCAACCAATCGAAGACCCACGTCAGCAGCCGGGGAGCGCCACGTGACCAGCGTCCGTTGATTCAGCATTCGGACAGGATCAATTTGGTGCCGTCTGTGGGAACGCTCCTGTATCCGAGCAGAAGCAATGGACGAGACTGGACGACAACACACGGTGACGCTCTCCACGGAGGAACTCGACGCTCTGGTCGAGTTGAGGGCCGCCAAGCTTGTGGAACAAAAACAGAAAGCAGCAGCCGAGCGGCCGGAGCAGCAAGCAATGTCTGCGTCTGGTGGCCGAGCGAAAGCACCGCAGGCCACCGTTGCATTTCATCGGGCCCTATTCCGCACCCCCGAAGCCGCAGCAACCCATAGAGATCGGGGATCTTCTTCTGATGAAAGGCCAAGACGAGAAGACAGAAAAGGGAAAGCCCCCCGAGCGGACGCATCGCCCGAACGGATTAATCGCCAATTCTCAGAAGCCATCTTGAAGGATCCTCTGCCAAAGCACTACGTGCCCCCGACGATCGGCGAATACAATGGGACCACCGATCCGGATGATCATCTGGGTAAATTCGACAACACTGCTACCCTTCACCAATATACGGATGGGGTGAAGTATCGAGTCTTTCTAACCACCCTCTCTGGATCGGCTCAACGATGGTTTTGGAGGTTGCCGGATGGGTCCATCACAAACTTCAAGGACTTCCGAACGGCCTTCCTCCATCATTTTGCAAGCAGTCGGCGTTATCAGAAGACGAGTGTCAGCTTGTTCGCAATCAAGCAAGAGCCAAGAGAGCCGCTTAGAGCCTATATCCAGCGGTTCAACCAAGTGACCATGGATATTCCAACGGCCACCTCGGAGACAATGATGAATGCCTTCACACAAGGCCTAGTGGATGGGGATTTCTTCCGATCGCTCATTCGCAAGCCGCCCCGAGACTACGACCACATGCTACACCGGGCCAACGAATACATCAACGTAGAGGAAGCCCAAGCAGCCCGGAAAAAAGAACACCAACCGAGCGGGCTCCTATTGCCGAGCGGAAGTCGCACGCTGCCCATCCTCCCAGAGGACCGAGGGCCGAAGTAATCCGCTCCCCCCATGCAAGGTCCCACGTGCAAGAGGTAGCTGTCGTTCGGCCCAAGCCAAAGAAGAAATGGACCCCGATGTTCTGCTCCTTCCACCGGACGGATACGCACAACACAAGGGATTGTCGAAGTCTTCCCTTGATTGCTTATCCCGTTCCTCGGAATGATGGTCGACGATCTCCCTCATCCGATAGGCGACAGAGAACTCATGAAGCCGATCGGACGCAACCTGATAGGCGACAACAACAGAATCCCGATCGGCATCGCTCTCCAAGGAGGGAGAGTCGGCGAATGTCTAGAGAACGGTCTCGACCGTCCGCTCGGGAAGAAGAAAATAGAAGTAATACTTCCCGAGGTGAGATCAGCATCATAGCTGGTGGTCCGACCGGAGGAGATTCCAACCGAGCAAGGAAAGCGAGTGTCCGGCAGCTACAGATCCATGCGGTCGGCTGCAGCCAGGAACAGGCAAGCGGACCATAAATTAGTTTCGGCCCCCGGGACTTGAAAGGAGTGGAAGTCCCCCATGACGACGCCCTTCTCATCAAAGTGGTAATAGCCAACTACACTGTTCACCGCGTTTTTATTGACACAGGGAGCTCGGTCAATATCATATTCAAGAAGGCATTCGATCAATTGCAAATTGATCGAGCCGAGCTGCTATCCATGACAACCCCCCTTTACGGATTTATGGGCAATGAAGTTCAGTCGGTCGGACAAATCCGTCTAGCCATATCGCTGGGAGAGGAGCCGCTCAGAAGGACGCGTGCTGCAAACTTCGTCGTGGTGGACTCTCCGTCGGCGTACAACGTCATATTGGGGCGACCGGCTCTCAGCAAATTCCGAGCAGCCGTTTCCACCTTCCACCAAAAGATCAAGTTCCCCGTCGAGGACAAAGTGGGAGAAGTACGAGGGGATCAACTGGCAGCTTGGCGATGCTACATCGAGATGGTCCGAGCAGAATCCCATTCCGCTCGGAAGGCACCAAGGATCGAGGTGAACGCTATAACAGAAAAACCTCCCTCTTTAGTTTATGAAGAAAAAGAGGAAGTGCAGATTCATCCGACTCGATCGGAGGCCACAACGTTCATCGCGGCCGACCTGGAGGAAAGCCGAAAACAGGAAGTGATCAAATGCCTCCAGAGAAACTGTGATGTCTTCGTCCAGTCGACACATGAGCTGCCCGGAATTTCACCAAGTATAGCGCAGCATGAACTCCACGTCCGACCGGATGCTCGGGCAGTAAAGCAAAGAAAAAGGGACTTCAGCGCCGAGCAGAATGCCATAATCCGAGCGGAGATGGAGAAACTCTTGGAGGCCAGCCATATACGCGAGGTCCAGTTCCCGAGCTGGTTGGCGAACGTGGTGCTAGTTTCCAAGCCCGGCAACAAGTGGAGAGTGTGCATCGATTTCCGGGACCTTAACAAGGCGTGCCCAAAGGACTTTTACCCCTTGCCCCGAATCGATCAACTGGTGGATTCTACCGCCGACTGCGAGTTGATATGCATGCTCAACGCCTATCAGGGATATCATCAAGTGTCGCTCGCCCGGCAAGACCAAGAAAAAGTAAGCTTCGTGACGGCCGACGGCACCTACTGCTATAAGGTGATGTCGTTCGGATTGAAGAACGCGGGAGCTACCTATCAACGCTTGATGAATAAGGTGTTCAAGGAGCAAATCGGGCGGAATCTGGAAGTTTATGTGGATGACATCCTTATCAAGTCCGTCCGAGCGGCTGATCTCTTCAAAGACATGGAGGAAACCTTTCGAACATTACGGAAATATGGAGTCAAGCTAAATCCTTAGAAATGACTGTTCGGAGCAAAAGGAGGGCGTTTCTTAGGATACATAGTGACCGAGCCGGGTATCGAGGCAAACCCCAGCAAGGTGAAAGCTCTACAAGACATGCCGCCTCCGCGAAATACGAGGGAAGTACAGCGTTTGTCCGGTCGGATAACTTCTTTGTCCAGATTCATATCCAAAACCGCCGACCGGAGCCTTCCTTTTTTCAAAATCTTGCACAAGGCCACTAAGTTTCACTAGGATGAAGAATGCGATCGAGCGTTTGAAGATTTGAAGACGTATTTGAACTCCCTCCCGGTACTAGCCAAGCCTGTTGCGGGTGAGCCGCTCTGCATCTACTTATCTTCTACTGAACAAGCCATCGGCTCAGCGTTAGTCAGGCCGAGCGGAGAAGAGCCAGTGTATTTTCTGAGCCATATTTTAAAAGATGCTGAATCTCGCTACACCGGGCTCGAGAAACTTGCTTTCGCTTTGGTCCTCGCTGCTCGGCGCCTCCGTCCTTATTTCTTGGCGCATACTATCATCGTCCGGACGAATAGCCCATTGGGAAGAGTGCTGTTGAATCCCGAAGCGTCTGGACGGCTCATCAAATGGACAACGGAGTTGAGCGAGTTCGACATTCAATACCAGCCCCGGTCGGCGATAAAGGCGCAGTCCTTGGCGGATTTCATTACTGAGGTACAGAGGCCAGAGCCCGAAGCCGTGTGGAAGGTATTTGTAGACGGATCGTCCACTCGGCTCGGAGAGAAGATGCACTTATCCGTCTGGCTGGATTATAAAGCTACGAATAACGAGGCAGAGTATGAAGCCCTTATAGCTGGCTTACAGGCCGCCCGGTATGTAGGGGCCGGACGGGTAACGCTCCATTCAGACTCCCAATTGGCCGCTCAGCAGCTGACAGGTACTTTGAAATCAACAACGCTCGGCTCAAACTTTACACTCAAGCCTTCGAGAAACTCAAGGCCGACTTCAGAGAAGTTATTATCCAGAAGATACCCCGAGCGGAGAACCAAGCGGCTGATGAGTTAGCCAAACTTGCAAGGTCAATAACGCCGATCGCCATCCAGCAGCCAATTGAACAAGTATCTTTGGTGGCGCACGTTGATCAGATGGAGGGCCTCACATCTCTGAGCGACTGGCAGACACCCATCATGGAGTTTCTCCGCTCAGGTGCTACATCGTCCGATCGGGATGAGGCCCGGCTACTGAGGAGGAGAGCCGGTCGGTTCACACTTATTGGAGATCAACTCTACAAGAAGGCTTTCTCCCGCCCGTTACTGAAATGCGTGAGCTCGGAAGACGCGGCGTACATCCTCCAAGAAGTGCATCAAGGATCCTGCGGTGGGCATTCGGGAGGACGATCGCTGGCCAAGAAAATCCTGCTGGCCGGATATTTCTGGCCAACTTTACAAACAGACTCCGCTCGGACCGTCACGACGTGCCTTTCTTGCCAACGATATCATAATTTCTCTCACCGACCGGCGGAGGAAATGAAGGCGTCAACGGTCTCATGTCCGTTTGATCAATGGGGAATGAATATTGTGGGTCCATTCCCTATGGCGACCGGGCAGCGGAAATTTTTACTGATGGCAGTTGATTATTTTTCCAAATGGGTGGAGGCCGAGCCGCTAGCCAAGATTACCGAGCAGATGGTCAAGAAGTTCATCTGGCAAAACATCATCTGTCGGTTCGGCATCCCTCGTCGACTTATTTCCGACAACGGGCGGCAGTTCACAGGAAAATTGCTCGAAGATTGGTGCAAAAGCTTCGGCATTGAGCAACACTTCACATCTGTAGCCTATCCCCAGAGCAACGGTCAAGCCGAAGTAGCCAATCGGAAAATTCTTCGTATTCTGCGCGCTCGGCTCGACCATTTGGGAGGAAGTTGGGTGGATGAAGTGCCAGACGTCCTATGGGCCATCCGAACGACTCCAAAGGAAGGAACGGGCGTCACGCCTTTTCATCTGGTATATGGCGGCGAAGCGGTGATTCCCGTCGAAGTCGGTGTCGAATCCGTCCGGATCCAGAGTTACGATGAAGGCAACGCCGAGCGGAGGAACATGGAGCTGGATTTGGTTGATGAAGAGAGAGCCAAGGCGTCCGTCCGGCTGATGGCGTATCGTCAACGGATGAAGCAAAACTACAACAGGCACGTAATCCCCAGATCGTTCCAGGTCGGCGACCTTGTCTGGAAGAAAGTCAAGCCGGCCGGCGACGTCGGCAAGCTGGAAGCTCCCTGGGCGGGCCCCTTCAAGGTTATCGAAAAGCTCCGCTCGGGCGCTTACTATTTGGAGGATGAAGACGGACGGCAGCTGGATCGGCCATGGAGTGCAAATCATCTCCAGCCTTATCGTGTCGGATGAAAGGTGCACTGGTGTAACTTATTTTTGTGTATATTCTAGTCGCACATGTCCTTGTAATGCAGGAAGCAGCAATGAAGCAGACATGAAATTAAAGGATGGCTAGTGTCTTTGCCGAGCGACTGTGTTAAAGATTAGCCCAAGGCCGTCGAGCTCCGACGTTAAATATCAAGAGACGAGCCGGCGTCTATAAATCCTCCGAGCGGAAGACCGTCGAGCTCCGACGTTAAATATCGAGAGACGAGCCGGCGTCTATAAACCCTCCGAGCGGAAGACCGTCGAGTTCCGATGTTAAATATCGAGATGACTATAAATCCTCCGGCGGAAGACCGTCGAGCTCCGGCGTTAAATATCGAGAGGCGAGCCGACGTCTATAAACCCTCCGGCGGAAGACCATCGAGCTCCGACGTTAAATATCGAGAGGCGAGCCGGCGTCTATAAACTCTCGAGCGGAAGACCGTCGCTCCGAGTTAAATATCGAGACAAGCCGGCGTCTATAAACTCCGGCGGAAGACCGTCGAGCTTGGCGTTAAATATCGAGAGGCGAGCCGGCGTCTAAACCTCCGGCGGAAGACCGTCGAGCTCGGCGTTAAATAGAGACGCACGGCGTCTATAAACTCCGGCGGAAGACCGTCGAGCTCCGACGTTAAATAGCCGGCGTCTATAAACCCTCGGAGCGGCCGTCGAGCTCGGCGTTAAATATCGAGGCAGGCAGGCGTCTATAAACTCCCGAGCGGAAGACCGTCGAGCTCCGACGTTAAATAGCCGGCGTCTATAAACCCTCCGAGCGGAAGACCGTCGAGCTCCGACGTTAAATATCGAGAGACGAGCCGGCGTCTATAAACTCCCGAGCGGAAGACCGTCGAGCTCCGACGTTAAAAATCGAGAGACGGATCGGCGTCTATGAGCCTTCCAACCGGAAGGTAGTCGAGTTACGATGATAAAATTCGATGTTAAAAGATGGGCAGCCGGAGCCGGTAAGGCCGTTGGACGAATGGCTCTATGCGTGGTCCTTGGTTGAAAGGGCCGAACGGTGATCGGGTCGGCTGGGATAGCGAGAATGAAGCCATCGTATGGCCGGGCGGATCCTTTGCCAAATGTACTTTGACGCGGAAAAATTATGACCAAGACGAAAGTTAGAGATTGGACGCTGGCCAAGCAAACGAATAACAAAAGAAAAAATCCATTCAAGCCAAGCGACGGACAGACAAAATTTATAAACATCTGCCCCGAGCGGCAAGCGTATAGAAGAGCGTAGATACTTAAAAGAAACTTAACAGACTCTCATTCAGTCATCGAAATTAAAAAGAGAGTCGGGGATGGAGCCCATCATGGTCGCTAGATCTTCGGGAGGGACGGACAGCTCGGCGGGTATGTGGCCCTTGGTCTTCATATAGTCCACCGCCACTTTGATCGCCTCTTCAAAAGTTAAGGACAGCTTGTCGCTGAACTTTTCGCCAAATTCATCCGAGCGGACGTATGCTTTGCACGCTTCCGCCGCCCGACCTGGCTCCCCATCTTGATACTCTTTGAGAGTAACCTTGGAAGCGTCAAGAGCATCTTGAAGGTCCTTCAAAGCCCCCTCTGCTTTAGCCTGGTCGGTGGAGCGGCCTTCCCGTTCGGCAGTCAACGAGGCATCCAGCTCCTTAACATGTTGCTCTAGTCCCCGATTCTCCACCTTCATCCGGTCCATGTCCTCGATGACTTTAAGATTCCGGGTGGTCGCGGTCTTTACTTCCTTATCCCGCTGTTTGACCAAGGCTTCTAGGCGGGCCACTTCGCTCGTCAAGCCAGAGGATTTACCCCGTTCGGCTTCCAACAACCTTTTGGCCTTCTCCAGAGCGGTCGTCGATTGTCTGCTGTCCCCCACGGCCTTGAGCTTCTTCAGCTCGTCCTCCAGTTTGGCTAGGCGATTGCTGATGGCAATCTGCTCCACCCAGTTCTGCGAACGAATATGAGCAAGTTAGAGGCTCGATCCAAAAAAAAAAAAAAAAAAAACCAACCAACAAAGCAAAAACAACATACCCCGGTCGCCTGTTGAAGATTGTTGTCGCCGAGCTGACCAGGAGTCATCATGGCGATTCAGAGACGAGCATCCTCCCAAGCTTTGGCGAGGGGACCCGTGAGTGTGATTTGCTGTTCGGGGATCACCGGCCGATCAGCGGCCGCCATGTATTCTTCAGACGGGAGGCGCAGGATGGTTTTTATCAATTTTGGGCCGCTCGGATCACCCTTCGAAGCAGCGGCCTTACCGGACGGCTCACCGGTGGAGGAAGAAGGGCGGTCGCCCAATCGCTTGAGACGCCGCAAGGTTCGGGGAGGACTGGAGGGCGGCACCTCAGAGGTAGCCCTTGGAGAGACGAGTGGCGTAGGGGTACTCTCTATAGAGACCATCCCGGATAACACCGGAGCTTCACCGCCCCGCTCGGATTGCGGTTCATCAGATGGAGTTGGTTGAGAGGTTGCCTCCGGCTGTTTGCGCATCCGAGTGGCCAGAGGAACGTCGTCGGCCGAACGACCCTCTACCTTGACTTGAGCAGAGGGTTCTATGTCGCTCGCGACCTCGTCGTGAGAGGCAGGAGCGTCTAAGGCTTCGAGGACACCCTGTGTCCCCTCATCTTCTTCGCCGGCCGGCTCAGCTGAAGCCGAGCCTCGCTCGGCGACCTCCCTATTCTTTGCCGCCTCGATCTCGGCGGCTCGCAGTTTCAGCCGCTCGGTAGCCTTGGCGCGCCACATGACTTCAGCTGCATAAGCAAAAAATAAATCAGTTAGAACAAAACAAACGGGAAGATAAGGGAACTTACTCATGCTGTAGGGCAGATCGGCTGGGGTAGAAGACAAGCTGAATATATACATTACTCCCGGAAGGAGCAGCTTGTCGATGTGATAGCGCTGGCCGACCAGCCGATCGGCTGTATGAAGATAGGCCGCATCGCCTCTAAATTTGCCGAGATCCGGTTGCGCTGGCATCGCCGTCTGCCATTTGATATGGAAGGTCAGTGGCTCGGGGAAACGAAAGTAAAAAAAGTGATCCTTCCAATGTTTGTTGGAACTCGGCATGTTATCAAAAAGGACGAAACCTATTCTAGATTGGAAAACAAAAGTACCCCACTCGGCTTGTTTGGGGTAGTAGAAGTAGTGGAAAACTTTGGGGTCTAGGGGAATGCCGTTCAGCTTGAATAGATTTATCACCCCGCTCAGCAGCCTTATGGAATTCGGAACTATCTAGCCGAGCGGGATGCGGAAGTAATTACAGACTTGCACGAAAAACTTATGGGATGGAAAGCGTAGCCCGGCCAAATATTGGTCTCGGAAGAAGAGAACGGTGCCGGGCGGCGGTTCATGAGGCCGATCGACCAGTGTGGCTAATACTATGTGGTGGTCGGAAGGGATGTCGTAAGTCCGAATGAGACGCAGCGCATCCTCCTCGTCAAACCGGCTCTCCATGGTCGTGTACCATAGACCAGGAGCGCCGCCGGTCGATTGCGAGGTGCTAGTCATGGTCGAAAGACAAGAATGCGGGACCAAAAGGGAAGGTTCGAACAAGGAATGAAGGGAAACCGACTGAATGAAAGGATTAACAGAAAGAAGAAAACGTAGGGAGCGAGGAAAAGGGTCTTACGAGCAAAAGGGATGATCGACTGGGGCCTGGGGGTTGCCGAAGAGTTGAGGAGCGAGGTCGCCGGAGAAGAAAGAGAGCAGAAGGGTGCTGGAGGAGGATGAAGCAACAATGCGGCGAAAAAGGAATCGCGGGCTTTATATCGCCGCCCGAGAGCAGCCTCCACCGCCCGATTCAGGTCGTAAAAAACGAGGCCATCATCCGATCGTTCGTTTCAAACGGCGGATGTCCCATCGGAGGTGAAGCCACCGCCATACCCTGACAAAAGCAGGATCGCCACGTGTCAGCAGGATACGGGTCACATTTAATGAGCACCCCTTACCGTGCGCAGCGCACGTGATTGGCAGTAAAGGAAAGGATCTGGTAGGGATTTCAAGGGAATACAAGGCACGAGCAAGGCACCGTCGAACGGATGAACATCCCTGAGCCTGGCCGAGCGGACTAATGTATCGGTCGTTACTCAGTCAGATCGGCAGTCCAGTCAGTCGGACTTCGCCTCCTTCGACTAGACTTGAGGGGGAGGCAAGTGATCCGGCGGTTAGAACAGGGGGCCCCCATTCTGAGGGGTCAATGCCACGTGGCAGTCAAAAGGCCAGGTGGCCGACCGGAGAAGGATGGGCCGATCTCTCGGTCGGCCGACTGGTGAATAACGGACAGCAAAAGGCGCCCCGACAGAGGTCGGGGTTCCGACGCTCAATGGAACAATAACGAAGGGCCGATCGGACGCCATGATTGTCCGAAGACAATGTAACATACTGCTAGTAGTCCCTATATAATATCCTACTGAAGATCTCCCCAGCATGCCGATGAAGAGGGAAGGCCGGACGTGATGTAAGGGCCGTCCGGCCGGGCGTAAGAGGAATGCTGGCCGGACGGACGCCTCGTCCCGCCGGTCGGACGGACGCCCCGACCTGTAGTCGGTAAAGAAGGACAAGAACATCTTATGACAGCTGTCAAGTCCTATGGCTAGGCCATACTCCAAGTCTGACAAAGAGGTGTTCTGTTGTCCCATCGAAGACGTGCTTGGACTGTAGCAGTATGACGTCAGGTAAACTTTCTGACAGACACATACCGAGGTATGGGCTGCGGACACGTATGCGTCTCGGTGGACGTGCAGGAGCTCTTTCACCGCTCTATATAAAGAGTCTTATACTTCACCGGAGGTACGCGTTCAACACCTTTGGAGCCACTCTTTTTTGCTGCTTGCTTGCCTGACTTGAGCGTCGGAGGGTCGCCGCCGGGAACCCCTTCCCGGCCCGACTTCTGTGCAGGTTCGCCGGAGGTTCGTGCAACTAATCGAAGACCCACGTCAGCAACCGAGGAGCGTCACGTACCCAATGTCCGTTGATTCAGTATCTGGACAGGATCATTAGTTGTATTGTCCGATTTTCTTTATATATATTTTTTAATCGAGCAATCCGTCCAGATCTGCACGGTTTAAAGCTGCGAATTTTGATAATCCATCGACCAACGCTCCGATCCAGTCAATGCACTGACTGCCATAGAAACACGTTTTACTTACAACCCAATTAAAATAGTTAATTGCCATCGAACCGCCTCTAATAAATAATGCCTCTGGCCGGCAAGCTTTGGAAAGTGCTCGGCTTTTCCTTAATCCATATATATTTCTATCTTTATCAAAATCCATTTCTAGTCTATTAAAGAGAGCATTTCAATATGAACAGTAGCTATATTCGAGTCAGAAAATTGAAATCTATGACGTTCTAAGCGTACATCAATTAAATTATTGGTGGATTATTTGCACGTTTTCTTTGTTTTTCAACTCATTCAATGTACTTCGATTTGATATAGCTGCATGATTAAAACGTCAAGCCCCCACTTAAATTATTGGGCTCTTGCTGCTTCTCGTTCTATATATTTATCTAGATCCCTTTCTCTCGATCAATCAGTGAATTACCACAGCAGCTGATTTAGGTCCGCAAATATATTCTATCTCTCAAGAACAAGAATAATCATATATACACCATGGCGAGCTCTGGAACTGATCCGGCCATCTCCGACTCAAAGCCTCCGCCATCCCTCGGGAAGAGGATCACCGTCCTTTCCATCGACGGCGGCGGTGTTCGCGGGCTGATCCCCGCGACGATCATCGACTTCCTTGAATCAGAACTGCAGGTACGATTATATATATATATATACATGAAGTCATAAATATCCGATCGACGTACCGAGAGATTCAAGTTAATTATATTAATTCTCGGTGTTGCAGAAACTCGACGGGCCTGATGCGAGAATAGCTGACTACTTCGACGTGATATCCGGCACGAGCACCGGTGGCCTTGTCGCCACCATGCTCGCCGCTCCCGGAGAGAATAACAAACCACTGTTCGCCGCCAAGGACATTGTTCAGTTCTATTTGGATCACAGTCCCAAGATTTTTCCACAGCAAAGGTTAGAATTATATAAATATGACAAATTTTTGAATAATTAGGATGAAGGATCAAAATTAATTTAAGATTTTTTACTATTTATTTATTTATTTATTTATTTCAGGTCTCCGTTCCTGAGTTCAGCACTGAACTTTGTGGGTGCTCTCGCTGGGCCAAAATACAATGGCAAATATCTTCGCTCAAAGATTCAGGAACTCTTAGGCACCACAAAATTAAGTCAAACTTTGACCAACATCGTCATCCCTACTTTTGACATCAAAATTTCTCAACCCATCATCTTCTCCAGTTATGAGGTAATTAACTAATTAATACTTCTTGGGAATGAAGATTATTTTATATATAGGTATATCGATGGTGATCAATGTTTTGTTCGCAGACGGAGAAGAATCCGTTGAAGAACGCTCTTCTGTCGGACATCTGCATCAGCACCTCCGCCGCCCCCACATACCTCCCGGGGCATTACTTTGAAACCCAAGACGATCAAGGAACGACGAAGAGGTTCAACCTCATCGACGGCGGCGTGGCGGCAAATAACCCAGTAAATTCACACACACACGCACATCTAAATGGATATTCTGCTCGTAATTAATCTAGGAGCTAGCTAGTTCTTATATGTGCCGTTGATCGTGAACAGACGTTATCCGCCATGAGCCAAGTGACGAAGCAGATTCTGAAATCGAACACGGATTTCGACTCGTACGAACCGGTCGACTACAGTCGGTTCCTGGTGCTCTCGATCGGGACCGGAACACCTAAAAAGGCGGAGAATTATAGCGCACAGATGAGCGCTCGATGGGGCTTGCTCGGTTGGTTGTACAACGGAGGAAATACTCCCATCATCGACATTTTCTCCCAGGCGAGCTCAGAGATGGTGGATATCCATCTAGCACATGTTTTTGAGGCACATGACAGTGAAGACCGTTACCTTCGCATACAGGTAGGCATTTAACAAATTATAATTAATCATCATCATAATTAAAATCGTACCAAATTCATTGATTCTAATTGAAACAAACATAAACAAACTGAATGATATATAGGACGATACTTTGACTGGCGATTCGACTTCGGTGGATAAGTCGACGGAGAAGAACTTGCAGAATTTGTTGGAGATCGGGAAGAAACTGCTGGAGAAGCCGGTGTCGAGGGTGAACCTGGAGACAGGACATTCGGAGCCGGTGGTGGATGGGAAGGGAGGAACCACATCGAACAGGGATCGACTCGTCTACTTCGCCAAGAAGTTGTCGAATGAGAAGAAGCGTCGGCAGGAGAATTTGGCTTCCGTTGCGTGAGAGTTGTGGATCCTGTTGATCTCTGAGAACCATCAAGTAATAATTAATGTTGTTGGGATTGTACCAGTTTATCAAACTTGTGAGCATTATTAATTTGTTTAAGCTGTTCAATGGAAGCGCGTGATTGTTCTGTAGGAAAACGCTGCAGTATAATGCCTGTTGCTGCAAAGCTTAATGCCTGTTGCCTGCTTAATAAACTAGCAGCTTAATTAATTCATTTTTTTTAAGGAAGCGAAGTCGTTTGCCTATTGTCCACAGGTATCTTATTGGATTTTTCTTGTAAAATACTGAAAATGGGCGAATCACCATAAGAGAATTTTCTGAAATTTTTGGAAATTTTCTGAGAATTTTTCGGAGAACGTATGGTGTAGGTTACGGGGATAAAAACTGGGCCCCGGGAAAGCCTGTTTAGACTATCCCATTTTAACGAGGAAAAGTTGGAATTGTTTTTCCTTTTCCTTTTTATTTCCTTTTCCTATTTCTTCACGCTGAACCGCGTGCCAAGCCGTTTCCCCGACGCTGCCTATCCTTCTTCTCCTCTCATGCGACGGTTCCATTCCCCTCTTCTCTCTCGGATCTTTGCCCCAACCTCTCCCTCACGAGCCGCCCTTACTTCAACCTGTGCCCTAGCCCTAGAATCGCCGCGTCGGGAGAGGAGGACAACCCTCTCTCGGCCTCGCACCAGCCAGCAACCCGACGCCTTCTTCTCTCCCTTGTGTCGAGGTCTTCACCTCTGCCCGTCGCCCCTCGCCGTGGAGATCCCAGTCACCCCTTTGTTGGAGAAAATCAAAGGGCGGTGCCGCAGCAGCTGCCTGTCTCCCTTAGCCACTGAATGTCTGGCACCGTTTGTGGTGTTGCTGCAGGTCTCCACCCTTTCGGCCACGTGAAGGAATGATGTGTCTCCTTGCCCCTAGTTGTTCTTGTCCAGTTGCTAACCACGATTGACCATCGGAGGGTGTTTTGGATTACAGATTTTTGGCTATGGCGATTCCTGTTGATTGCTACACAAGTTCATAATAGGAAAGGGGCGTTAATTCTGACAGGGGTCAGCGGTTCTTGTCTCTCACAGCTATATCTAGATCCTTCACCGAGTTGTGCAGATTTAGATTAGGGTAAGATTGTTGATACAGTCTGACCTGACTGTTGTTTTGATGTTGACACTGATTTAAGTTTGTATCAGATATAAATCAAACTCAGACTGACTACTGATCGAGGTTGATCCGTTGGGAGGGAAAGTCCTGGTGAGTGAAGCCAGGCAAGGGAAATCCAGATAGGTCAAGGTTGACCAGACATCTGGTGAAAAGTCCAAGCAGGGAGCTTGGCATGGGAAAAGTCCAAGTATGGAGACTTGACACGGAGTGGTCAGAGAGGGCTCGGTAGCTCGTTCTCTGGACCGGACGAAGTCGGAGAGGGCTCGGTAGCTCGTTCTCCGGACTAGGTCAGAGAGGGCTCGGTAGCTCGTTCTCAAGACCAATCCTAATATCACATGGGCGTTGGATCGGTCAGCGGACCGATCCGGTGGGACTGATTGCACGATCGGTGCAGGCCGATCTGGTGAAACTATGTTTGGCGATCGGTGCGGCGACCGATCGGGAAACTCGATGCTGCGGTGTAATCGATCGATGCAGGACCGATCGAGGCTCTCGATAGCCTCGAGTGTAATCTGATCGATGCAGTAGACCGATCGGGAGATGTCGCGAGAAGGAAAAGGCGTTGGATCGGTCGGTGGACGATCCATATGATTCTGATCGTGCAGGATCGATCGGTCATATCTGATCGGTCTTGAGACCGATCGGTGACGTCTCGGAGTGCGAGGAACCACACTCATTAAGCCTCGATCGGTGCGGGCCGATCGGGCCTCTGATCGGTCTTCACGGCCGATCGGACATCAATCAAGGTGTGGATCGGTCCGGCCGATCCACCACCTATCTGCACATGTCGGTTTACTGCGATTTCGATTCGTTTACGATCGTGCGATCTAACATCCGCTTGTGAGCTTTTGAGTAACAGGTTGCGGTACCATGGTGATGCTTGAATTCAAATCAATGACTATCAAAGGAATAAAACAAAATGATTTTTCCACTGGTTATCGCTGCAAATTGTGCAAAAGAAGCGTCAACGTTCACTGGCTTGTTCAGTTGGCTCACTGGCTGCAATCAGCTTGACTCTTCCTTATTGGTTCGAGCTCAGAGACACCAGTGAAGACCAAGGATGGTATTGGTGTGAGCTCAGATAATCAGATGAGGAAGAAGCGTGATTGGCGACGCCTGGTTCGGCGACAGTGATACGCTACTGGTTGACGTGATTCGATGCAGTGGTTTGACTCTGGCTGAAGACAGCAAGAGAGCAGAGAAATAAGAAGGAGGTAGAAGAGAGGTTTGGCAAGAATTCTTTCTTTGGTAGCAAACTCTCTGTCGACGTTCAAGCAAGGGTGTTCTGTGAAGCTCTTGGCTGTGAATCTACTTCTTCTTCACTCTCTGCATTCATTGTGGCTGTAAGTTGATTGTGCATTCATTGTAGCCACAAAATTCTGTAAGTCTAAGTCTTGTGCTTCATTCTAAATCTGTTTTGAGACTTTGTGGGAGGTTTCTCCACCGAGAAGGAGAAATACTTAGCCGGAATCTGTCCGGGGGTTGATCTACCGAAAGATCAAGGGATCGTCCACCTTACGGACACGCCGAGGAGTAGGGGCAAGTTATCCCCGAACCTCGTACATCATTGTGTCAGTGGTGGTGTGTTTTCTTCTTTGCATAAGTGTTTGTTTTGATTATTTCCGCTGTGCTAACAAATCTCTGTGTAGAAATTTTGTTTTTGTTTTTAAGAGGCTATTCACCCCCCCTCTAGCCATCTAAGATCCCAACAAAGATGTGTATAGATTGGATTAGTTGATTCGGAATTTTTATGTTAGCAGGAAAAGAGTGGGCAGCAGTAGATCATCTTTCGATGGTGAAAACCCTTTCAGTCGTGAGCCACCATTAGCTACGACAAATTTGGTGAGTTTGTAGAATGATAAGGGTTCATGGATTGAGTTAAATTTAATTGAACTAACGAGAATGGATCCCTAATCAGATTAGGGTTAAGTTAGCTATTTGGTTCATGATAGATTTAGCTCACTACTTCATATTTGACCTAGTTGTACCATGCGTTATGTGGTTGCAGGACTTTGACGTGGGATGAGTATCTCGACGTTGGATTTGACTGGATTGAACCTGCACTACAACAAAAACGTTAAAAGACAACACCCCAAAGACAACGATTTTAAGAGAAACCGTTGTGAATTTGATCAAAGACAACGATTTTTGACAAAACCGTTGTCTTTGAACACCCATTAAATATAAAAGACAACGGTTTTGTGAAAACTGTTGTCATTGAGTGATTTTTTTTTAAAACAACAACACTTTTTACAACGGTTTTCTCAACCGTTGTCTTTAAGCGCGTTTTTAGGGGATACGACAACAGTTTTGATAAAATTGTTGTATTTGATTTTGGTCTTTTCCCCCCTCGCACACAGTTTTACTTTTCCTCTCTCCGAATATCTTTTCGGCGCTGTGTTTTCTCCTTCACATTCCCGAACCCTAGCTATTTTTCCTTTTCCTCTCCATCGAGCCAGCAAGAAAAGGGTTGTTCTGGACTCTCTCACTTGCGGCTCTTTTTAAAGCACACCTCCGCAGCAAGAGGATTTGGCCGGGAACTTTTGGCAGCATTGTAAGTGAAAGACTTTTTTTCCCCCTGAGATCTGAAAAGTTGATCTTCTCAGATCTCATTCATGAACACTTGTTCCAGTGATCATCATCCTTTCTCTGACAATTGCTATGCCTGCTTATGTTTACCTTTCTATGTTGTTTGTTTTCTCTAATAATCCTTCTTGATCAGTGAAAGCTGGCCCTAGCATTACCGATGCAGCCATGGGGAGGATTGCTCAGACAACTAAAGTCATAAGTGAAGGAGGCTATGAAAAGGTATTTCATCAGACTTTTGAGAAACTTCCAGGAGAGAAACTCAAGAAGTCATATGCATGCTATTTATCGACATCATCTGGCCCCGTAATGGGGGTTTTGTACCTCTCTACTGCTAACCTTGCATTCTGCAGTGATAATCCTCTTTCTTATAAAGTTGGAGATCAGACTCAGTGGTCATATTACAAGGTACTTCACAACTCACTCTTCTATTTTTCACTGGTCATATCCTGTAGTGATAATTCTTTTACATGTTCTGCACTAATATTCGTTAAAAATTTCCCTTGTTAACTTTGAAATTACAATCATCTTGAGGAATTAAGCACCACATTAGTCCATTTATGCCCGTTTGTGGTTTTGTTTCTTGTGACCTAGTTCTTCGTGTTACGTGCTTTCCTTTGAAGATTAGCTGTCATTCTGTAGGTATTTGGGAAATAACTTGCTTTTAGGTGGAATTCCAATGGAAATAGGGATGCTGAAGAACCTTACTTTGTTAGATTTGAGTGTAAATAGACTCATTGGTCCTACCTCCTATGCTTGGAGAGTTAACTGCCGTCACAAAATTGTACGAAGTAATCACTGCTTGGATTTTGAACGCTAGTGAATTTGGTGGCTAATTTGCGTTAATTGGCTTCCCTTTTTCATCTCTTTTTAGAGATCTTCATTCCAATGGTTTGACTGGTAAGATACCTCCAGAACTTGGTAAGTTGAAGAATCTTGTAGAGTTACGATTAGACAGGAACAAGCTTGAGGGACAAATTCCAGGAGTTACCATGTCAAATTTCTCAGCAACTTTACATACCATGTAAGTTATATTTGTATTATTTTTTATTTATTTTCTTCAAATGCTATGGCTACTAAACTTCTGTTTCCTAGTTAAGATATTATTAAAACTTCTCCACGTCATCGACAATGTCTTTTTCCAAGGAAAATGTTTTCATACATCATTTCTCACTTCATGGACATATACAACTACGTACCCCACCTAGTAGGACAAGTTTGGTTGTTATTGTTATTTGTATGGACATATGCAACTCGAGAATAAACAATGAAAAATGACCTTATGTTTGTTTTTTAACTTAGTCGATCCAATCAATATGAACATTTCTCTTGGTAATTGTTGAAATTTTTTTACAATTAATTTTCAGTTGTCATTGGATTTTGACTGTCATCGACCCTTATGTGGAGATGGTTTATTTGTTCGATTCACTTAACAATCATAATCGTTATGAGGACTAGAAATATGTAGTGGATATGAGTACATATTTTTTTTAATTAAGCATGTAATTTATTACTCATATGTCAACTCTTGTTGTACGAAGAAGTTTGAAATTGTTCAATTCGAACAAGGAAAGGAAAGGGAAAACGAAGCCTATGTGTGAAGTTGTAAAGGTTTGTATATTATATACACACACATATGTTTACTTGTGATTAATTAAAAAATATTTAAATGTGTATTATTCATTGACAATTTTTTGTTAACATAGGGTCCTCGACAACCTCATGCGAAACAATGTGGATTTTATGTGATGAAATTTATAAGAGAAATTATTGAAGGAAATGCTACCCGTGCGAAAGATTCAATTATCTCAATGGTAATATTTGGCATATTCTCAATTTTCTTAAATAATTTCTTTTATTTGATTTTGCTTCTTCATTATTGATTTTTTTACTAATATAATCAGGGTTTCTTAGCCGTTCATGAAAATAATTTACTCTAACAAAGAAATTGACGAAGTGCGCTCCGAATGGGCAAATCATTCAGGATTTTCTAATATTGGTCCGAGAGTACTAGTCAGGAGCATAAAGCCAATACAAAAGGATGAGGAGGTTTGCATCACTTATATCGACTTGCTGGAACCTAAGGTATTAAGTGCTGGTACTTGTTGGCTAGAAACGATAGAAGGTTCTAACTTGACTGTACTTAAGTTTCCATGTTTGATTTTACTTTTTGGGTACCATAGTAACTTTCTACACCCTTTCAAATTTTAGTTCATTGTAGAATACAGCTAGATACAAGTGATCTGATTCATCTTTCCTCCAATGTCCTTTGCACGATTGGAGAGATGATACTTTGCATAGATAATTCTGACTATTAAAGTTTTTCTGAAAAAAGATTGAAAAGAGAGTTCAAAAATCGAGAATCGACTCAAAATTCCACTTAGGATTGTTGGTTTTCTCATTCACACTGCTTGTTGTCTTATTTCAGTCATTGGTGATGTTAGAGGGCAGGGGTTGATGTTGGGAGTAGAACTTGTGACCGATAGAAAGGAGAAGATGCCTACCAAGGCAGAGACAGTAGTCTTGTTTGAAAAACTCAAGGGTATGTTTCTCCACTTTTTCTTAACAAACTTCTTGTTACTATGCCAAACTTGCTTGTAAACAGATCTGGGAGTTTTGCTCGGGAAAGGAGGCCTTCAGGGTAATGTTTTTGGTATAAAGCCACAGATGTGCTTCACCAAAGAAGATGCAGTTATTCTTCGAGACTACGGAATATAAAAGGAGAATGGTTTAAGATGTAGGTGTTTTTGATGCAAGGAATGAACTTTGTTAGGTTGTGGATTGCCTTGCTAATGTCTACTTATGATTAATTAGTAAAACTCTGATATGTCCATTCTTATTGATGTATAAAGGAGCATAAGATTGTTTAATTCAACCAAGGAAAACAAAGGGAAAAAACAAGTTACATGGGAAATAATAAAGGTATGCATGTCTACTTATGATTAAATTATAAACAATTAAACATGTATATTAGACAGTTACAATTTGTTTTTAACATGATATTAGACATTTACATATCATCTTTTGATTGTTTTTTACTAATCTAATCTATGTCTTTGTTCACAGTTCATCAAAACACAGTACTCTAGAAAAGAAATTGATGAAGTGCGTTCCGAGTGGGCAGAATGCATACAAGACTATATTTATGACTAGGTGTGAGATCTCGGAAAATTTAAATAATAGGGTTATTTGAGAAATAGCCATATAGAATTTTTTAGGAATTTTTAGAAATTTTCTGGGAATTTTTCGGAGCTCGTAAGACGGGTTTTGAGGGGATTAATTACGGGTACGGATAAAGCCTGTTTGAGATACCCGTTTAAGTGAGGAATTGTTTATATTATAAATTCCATTTCGTTTTCTTTTTATTTCCCAAACGCCCGAACCCGAGCCTTCCTCCTCTCTTCCCCGATCTCCCCTCTCTGCCTTCTCTCTCTCTCGCGGACGAATCGGAGGCGACGGGAGCAGAGCTTCTCCTTGGGCGATCATCCTCGTTCGCCGGAGCTTGCTGGAGCACGGCGGAGCCTAGACCTTCTTCGGCCGAGGGGTTCTGTCCGGTGAGTTATGCGGCCGAGTGTCGACAGCGAGGCGTCTAGGGCACGACAGGTGCTCGATCCGTGTCATCTCTAGCCTATCGACCCTTCGTTCTTCCTCCACGAGTTGTTCACAGAGCGGTCCGCGTCTCCCTTCTCGTCGGATTTGGATCGAGCGACGCCACCGAGGAGTGATCTTAGAGGTAAGGCATCGTCGGATCTTTGGTGGATTCAAGGTTTAGCTAGGATAGGTTTCTTCTCTGTATTGACCCTTTCTTTTTCGGACCTGTGCCCTAGGTTTCAACCTTCGACTCCGATCAATTGGGGTTGCACGGAGCTGTGTCTGGTGTTGTGCTTTGGTCCAGCGACTCATCTGGTTGCTAGTGGAAATGATCTTAGCAAAGGATCAACAGAAGGGGGGCTGTGAGGAAGAGGTAAGATTAGGGTGTTGTGATCTTTGATTTCCATTGTTTGATCTCTTCACTTGATCCGATCCAATGAGATGAGGTGGAGTGTTCATTGTGGATTAGGAGGTTGGATTGAAGGGGGCAGCATGTTTACTAGGGTTTCGGTCAGGAGTTTCCAGTAGCCTACAGTTCCAGCTCTTCAACTGTGGGTCAACAAAAATTCATCCGGTTTTAGGTGAGTTTTTGAAGATTTATTACATGTCTATGTTTGAGATGATTAGGGTGATGTAGGTTGAGTTGATTATGGATTTGATAAGTTGGTTTGGACGAATTATTGTGGATTAAGGATTAAGGTTTTACTTCTAGAGGTGATTTCATTTCTACATTGGTTTGGATTAGTAGAGATGGGTTGTAGAAATTTAAATTCAAGTTGTATTGGATTTGGATCATTAGGTAGAGTTAAATATGATTGTTATTGGTATGTGTTGGATTAAATGATGGATTATGTAGGGTGGATGAATATCGTGATTTCATGTTTGTCATTGGGATCATTAGATTGATTATTAGGTGTGGGATGTTTAGTTTATGATTGGAAGGATTTATGATGAGTTGGATTAGTGTTTGATTGATGATGAATTGTGTGAGTTGGATTTAAGATGTGTTGATTAATGAGTTTTGAATTGATTAATAGATTATGGATTATGGTGGGATCTAGAAGGAGTGTGATCAAGGGTTATTTGGAGGATTAATCAGAGATCAGATTTGAGTGGAGTTATCCTGATTGGGTAGGGATTTTATTTAGCTATTTAAATTCATATGAATTTAGCTAAATAAAATATATATATTGATTGATGCAGGACTTGGATTCGGGACGAGCGTCTCGACGTGAGATTTATTTTGGACACGATCTACAGATAAAGGCGGGTATTTCTTCCTTAACCTCTTTATAGTTTCTTTGAAACTTGGTGCACGGTTATTATTGGATGAATTAGGCTACTTTACCTTATATCATGATCGGTTGCTGTTTTTCCTGCATGATACTTATGCTTGACCCTTGTGATGATCTATTTAATTCTGATACAGTCTCCACTCTTGATATCTACTCTGTTGTGATTACACGTGTATAGTATATCTTGTAGGGATTGTCGGGTTGTAGGTATTCCCATGCTGATTGGGTATATGACGTGGATTGTACATAGGTGGGTATGTGTTATAGGAGTCATCTTGTTGACCGTGCATTTGCATATTTTATGTACACACGTATTTGTCATGTACTTTTGGAGGAGTTGTGTTGATTGTACGTTTGGGGTATACACACATGTCTGTTGTGTTTTTACTGGAGGATACATGTTGATTGTACTTATATTTTGTGTACATGTGTCTGGTGGGATTATTGGAGATGTTTGGTTGATTATACATGTGTAGTGTGTACATATGTTTGGTGGGATACATGGAGGTATCATGACGATTATACTCATGTTGGAGGTATTTATGAGGTTTGGGGTGTTGCATGGATGATGATTATATATATATATATCATGTTCATCATTCATTGCATCTGATGACTATTGTCTCCCTTGTGGTTGAGAGAGTCATCGGTTTGGTTTAGCGCCGTACACTCGGCCACTCATGGGTAGTGGTATCTGGAGCAGTTGCCGCTCGTCCTGTCGTGCCACCCGGTCACGAGGTTTAGTGAGATCCGGCGTTGTGAGCAGTCAGGGACCACGATGCTATGTAGCTATATAGCTACTAGCATTCCTCAACCACTATATAGCAGTTTGGAGTATGAGGGTAGTACGGTCGTCACGGACCCAAGCCTCTCGGCCATACTGGGGTCGTGGTGTCTGGAGAGGTGGCGGGGTGACCATGGAGCATGCATACGCAATTATTATTCTTGCATTTGATGCGCGGTGCATCTGCATTTGCATACATGCCTAGTAGATACTAGTTGCATGTGATTGTCGTTGTTGCACTTGATTGAGATATGGTTGTTGCATTTGGTTGCCATGCTGCATACATGTCATTTATTTTACATGTATATGCAGTCGTATTTATATTGCACAGGTGTCACGGGTATATCTGTTGCAGATCCGGTGAGTTTACTGATCATTGTACCATGTGTCGATTCCAGATTGGGTATGTATCTGTCATTATGTTAGTTGTGGTTTGTACAGTTTATGTCAGGTTATTATGTCAGGTATGTTCAGATGCATTGATTATGATAGTATGATCATGTTCTTATTCCCTACTGAGACTGTATACTTGTGATCTCCATGTTATTTTATGGACCATGCACTATCTTTTCTATTACCCGCTGAGTTACCTATACTCACCACCGCATGTATACATTTATGTTTTCAGGTAGCCTGTAGATGGTTGGTGTCGCTCGGAGTATCCTGTCTGCCGGGTCCTACGTCACATCCGAAGATCGTGATTGTTTTCTTTTGTATATTCTTTTCTTATTTTTGGCATTGTATTTGTGTATAGCCATGTGGCTATCTTATGGTTTTGGTGTTGTATTTGTTGTATAAAGCCTAGCCGGCTAGCAGTGTGTTGATTGTGTTGTATTGGGCTTTCCGTTTTCGTTTTTCCGCTGTGTTGGTTTTTAGTACAGCCGTGTGGGCTGTTTTATATATAACTGCGTGGTTGTGATTGTTTCATTCCAGCCGTGTGGGCTGTTATTATAACTGCGTGGTTGTGTATATAAATATTCCAGCCGCATGTGGCTGATGTATATTTTGTTTGTAGTGATGCTTCATATTGTCACCCGTACAGGGGAGATGCTGCCGGATTTTTGTCTAGCAGAGACTCCTTTGGGGGCGTGACAATTTAGTGGTATCAGAGCAGGTACGATGCATGTTATTCGTGTTTTGGATTTCGTGATTCGATTTTCTTGATGTGACTTTCGGGTTTTGGGACCAGGCAACAGCAGGACATCTCCAGGCTATAGGAGGTATGTTTGCATATTGTTATCATACATTTCTGTTGGTGTATATACTGTTGTTCATGATAGTTAGTTATGACATGTGTTAGTACATCTTTGTTAGTACCTGTTCAGTTGTTTGTAGCATGCATTGCATGTGTTGGGTCAATCACTGATCACGATTGACCTAATGGAGATCAAGGATTACAGTCTCAAGGGATTTGTTATATCATACTACCATTTGGGTTAGTTACTGCTACGACTAGTTGGTTGAGATTTAGAGTCACATACCAGTTCTTGTTATTATTAGCTGGATAGTGGAGGGTATCTATGTACTCATATTGATTCAGTAGTAGAGTATCGGTTTACTCTTGTTGGCTCGATTAGTTGAGGATTGTTTTACCAGGTTGACTTTGGTGGTTAGGTATCGATTTACCTTAGTTGATTTTGACGAGGATTGATTTACCCTTATTAGATCAGTTAGTTGACGACCGATTTATTTAGCAGTTCGATCATTAGGGTATCGTCATACTCTATTTCTAGAGATTCTGATCTTTGGGGTTATTTGTGTTTGGTTAGGTATTTTGGGAGATACACTTGAGTACATGACTTGTACCGTCATGGGGAGGACTGAGTTAGTCGTATACCATTGTCGGCTTGGTCAGCCTGTAGAGGATTGTCGTATCCTATTTCATGGGGACTTTGACCATGGACTGTCTATACCTGGTAGGATGACTTAGAAGGTACATTTGGATATGATACCTCCACTGATGTGGAAAAGTGTAAAGCTACCTGCTTAACACTTATGAGATACAATCGTTACTTGGGTGTATGAGTTGGAGAGTACATTTGGATATATGATTTGTACTGACGTGAAAGAGTTGAAGTTAGCTGCTTAACCTTTACGTGACCCGGTACCACGTGAAGGAAGAAGCAGGGAATGCTTTTTGGAGATCTGGTCATCACTTAGTGATTTCCTTGAGATGTTCGGAGAGAGTAGTTCTCTACTTCTTTCTTCAGCATGATGAATTTTAAGGCGATGACTAGTAGACTCGTCTAACGTTGCTCCATGGGAGATCCTGACTCATAGAGCTATCGGATGTAGTTAGATATCTTTGATGTATCTAGTGATCTACGACCTGTTATGATACGGAGGAAGTGATATTAATTGAGTAATACCTAGGAGGTCCGAAAATGACTAGGTATAACTCTAGATGATGATCCTCGAGGGGTGGAGTGTCGATTGACCGATAGTTTGATCAGCTATTTAGTTATAGCGTTCCTCTATCTTTGTCTTCATTGCTCGGTACTGGAGGTTACTGAACCTCAGGGTGGGGCAGTCACAGTATGATGGGGTACAAGACAATGGTTAGACGACTAAGCTAACATTGTCTCTATCAGGTGGCTTAAGACATTGACCCCGTGATCATTTTACCAGATCTTGTAGTTTATATCTCATATTAGAGGGTTTGACCTTTTATCGATATTTGTCGAGGGACATATATAGGATGATTATGAGGGTGGTGGAGATACTTTCTAGATGGGTAGACTCTTAGTCAGAAGGTTGTATGACCCTGTGACTTTGGATTGACATTCCTTTACTGTGGATATTTGATTATCAGAAAAGATGAGATGATGAGATTTGATAGACTTTCTGGATACATTTAGTTGGTTGGTAGTGTGTGTTGAAGGTTGGATGCTTTCCTTTTTCTCTACTTTGTGTAGGAGACTATCTGGTATGATTGATTGATGTTGAGGACGATTTTGATTGATGGATAGTGCGAGATCAGGTGTGGTGATATGTTGTCCTTTGATGATCTATTAGGGGATGCTTGACTTGATGATCTATTGATTGGTACTTGAGGTTGATAATGACATGGAGTGTGGTATGTCTGTGATATATATGGATTTGTTGATTTGTAGTTCGTGATCATATCACTGATTTATCGGGGATCCTATGGTTGAGTGAGCCTATTGTACGTACATTAGGGGTCATTGGTGTTACCATTTTAGGCATATCGTGCCCTAGACGTTTTATGGACTCGATGTACTTGGTATTATTAGGGTGTTTGGATCAGTTTTCATTGTCTTTATTGGCGATGTTGTGATCTATTCCCGATCCGAGGTGGATCACGTACACTAGCTTCGCATAGTTCTAGAGATGTTTCGACGGGAACATCTATATGTGAAGTTAGTAGTACGTATTGTGATTGTCTTTTACGAGTTTTTGGGACACATTGTCTCTGGTAGAGGGATATCGGTGGATCCACAGGAGATAGAAGCTATTACCAGTTGGGAGTATGCGTAGTCTATACCAGAGATTTGCTGTTCCTTTGGTCTAGCTGGATATTATCGGAGATTGGATGAGGGTTTCTCTAGCATTGATATGTCGTTGATTGGACTGTCTAGGAAGGGAATATAACTTTCTTGGACGGATGCTTGCGAGATCAGTTTAGATAGTTGCACATGTCTTAGTGGTACTTTCTAGTGTAGACGGATTTGCACTCTACACAGATGTATCGTATTTGGGGTTTGGTGTAGTTCTGATGTAGCATGAGCGGAGTAGTTTCGTGCCAGTAGTTAGAATTCTCGTGTAATGAGAATGAGATTCTTTATTTCCATGGGAGATCATGTGTATTCCCGAGTCACTTCTTATCCGGGAGAAGTTATTGCAGGAAACACATTGATCTAGATTTGCGATACATTCAGGCGACACTCGATGTATAGAGACTTGGAGTATTCTTATTGGTGGAACGATATGAAGAAAGACATCACGGATTTAGTAGCTTGAGGTCTAGTATGTCAGCAAGAGAAGGTTGAACATCAGATGTTAGTAGGATTGTCTCTGTTGGTTTGGATACTAGAGTAGAGTTGGGAGCATGTTTTGACAGATTTTGTTGTGGAATTATCCAAGATATGGAGAGGATATGATGGTTTGGATAATCATTGTTGGGCGACGACTTGCTCCCTAGCTATCGATTTGTAGGACAGATTCTTTTGGATTGAATAGCAGGATTATACTCTAGAGGGATTATCGGACTGGATGATATATCTTTGAGTATTGTTTTGGATGGAGATCAGTGATTTCATATCATGGTTTTGATTATGGTTACAGCAGATTTTGGGTTAGGAGCTTTACTTTAGTATAGATTTTCACCCTCAGACTGACGGATAGTTTGAGCGTTCTATACAGGTATTGGAGGATTTATCGATAGTGGATTTTGGATTTTAGAGGTGCTTGATTTATCCATAGTTAGCTAGATTGCAGAGTGGGAGTAGCGGGAGTAGGGTGAGTTCATAGCTCACAGAGTTGTCGCTAGTCACTTGGAGGAGGATTATCATGTTTGGAGATATGTTTATGATACTAGGGTTGGAGATTTATTTATGATGTTATGATGGAGTAGCGGAAGAGGATGCCGTTTGGATGTTACCCTTGGATGAGGATCCCTGAGTTGACCAGTAAATTTGGGGACCAAATTCTTATTAGTAGGGGAGGATGTAAGATCTCGGAAAATTTAAATAATAGGGTTATTTGAGAAATAGCCATATAGAATTTTTTAGGAATTTTTAGAAATTTTCTGGGAATTTTTCGGAGCTCGTAAGACGGGTTTTGAGGGGATTAATTACGGGTACGGATAAAGCCTGTTTGAGATACCCGTTTAAGTGAGGAATTGTTTATATTATAAATTCCATTTCGTTTTCTTTTTATTTCCCAAACGCCCGAACCCGAGCCTTCCTCCTCTCTTCCCCGATCTCCCCTCTCTGCCTTCTCTCTCTCTCGCGGACGAATCGGAGGCGACAGGAGCAGAGCTTCTCCTTGGGCGATCATCCTCGTTCGCCGGAGCTTGCTGGAGCACGGCGGAGCCTAGACCTTCTTCGACCGAGGGGTTCTGTCCGGTGAGTTATGCGGCCGAGTGTCGACAGCGAGGCAGATAGGGCACGACAGGTGCTCGATCTGTGTCATCTCTAGCCTATCGACCCTTCGTTCTTCCTCCACGAGTTGTTCACAGAGCGGTCCGCGTCTCCCTTCTCGTCGGATTTGGATCGAGCGACGCCACCGAGGAGTGATCTTAGAGGTAAGGCATCGTCGGATCTTTGGTGGATTCAAGGTTTAGCTAGGATAGGTTTCTTCTCTGTATTGACCCTTTCTTTTTCGGACCTGTGCCCTAGGTTTCAACCTTCGACTCCGATCAATTGGGGTTGCACGGAGCTGTGTCTGGTGTTGTGCTTTGGTCCAGCGACTCATCTGGTTGCTAGTGGAAATGATCTTGGCAAAGGATCAACAGAAGGGGGGCTGTGAGGAAGAGGTAAGATTAGGGTGTTGTGATCTTTGATTTCCATTGTTTGATCTCTTCACTTGATCCGATCCAATGAGATGAGGTGGAGTGTTCATTGTGGATTAGGAGGTTGGATTGAAGGGGGCAGCATGTTTACTAGGGTTTCGGTCAGGAGTTTCCAGTAGCCTACAGTTCCAGCTCTTCAACTGTGGGTCAACAAAAATTCATCCGGTTTTAGGTGAGTTTTTGAAGATTTATTACATGTCTATGTTTGAGATGATTAGGGTGATGTAGGTTGAGTTGATTATGGATTTGATAAGTTGGTTTGGACGAATTATTGTGGATTAAGGATTAAGGTTTTACTTCTAGAGGTGATTTCATTTCTACATTGGTTTGGATTAGTAGAGATGGGTTGTAGAAATTTAAATTCAAGTTGTATTGGATTTGGATCATTAGGTAGAGTTAAATATGATTGTTATTGGTATGTGTTGGATTAAATGATGGATTATGTAGGGTGGATGAATATCGTGATTTCATGTTTGTCATTGGGATCATTAGATTGATTATTAGGTGTGGGATGTTTAGTTTATGATTGGAAGGATTTATGATGAGTTGGATTAGTGTTTGATTGATGATGAATTGTGTGAGTTGGATTTAAGATGTGTTGATTAATGAGTTTTGAATTGATTAATAGATTATGGATTATGGTGGGATCTAGAAGGAGTGTGATCAAGGGTTATTTAGAGGATTAATCAGAGATCAGATTTGAGTGGAGTTATCCTGATTGGGTAGGGATTTTATTTAGCTATTTAAATTCATATGAATTTAGCTAAATAAAATATATATATTGATTGATGCAGGACTTGGATTCGGGACGAGCGTCTCGACGTGAGATTTATTTTGGACACGATCTACAGATAAAGGCGGGTATTTCTTCCTTAACCTCTTTATAGTTTCTTTGAAACTTGGTGCACGGTTATTATTGGATGAATTAGGCTACTTTACCTTATATCATGATCGGTTGCTGTTTTTCCTGCATGATACTTATGCTTGACCCTTGTGATGATCTATTTAATTCTGATACAGTCTCCACTCTTGATACCTACTCTGTTGTGATTACACGTGTAGAGTATGTCTTGTAGGGATTGTCGGGTTGTTGGTATTCCCATGCTGATTGGGTATATGACGTGGATTGTACATAGGTGGGTATGTGTTATAGGAGTCATCTTGTTGACCGTGCATTTGCATATTTTATGTACACACGTATTTGTCATGTACTTTTGGAGGAGTTGTGTTGATTGTACGTTTGGGGTATACACACATGTCTGTTGTGTTTTTACTGGAGGATACATGTTGATTGTACTTATATTTTGTGTACATGTGTCTGGTGGGATTATTGGAGATGTTTGGTTGATTATACATGTGTAGTGTGTACATATGTTTGGTGGGATACATGGAGGTATCATGACGATTATACTCATGTTGGAGGTATTTATGAGGTTTGGGGTGTTGCATGGATGATGATTATATATATATATATATTATGTTCATCATTCATTGCATCTGATGACTATTGTCTCCCTTGTGGTTGAGAGAGTCATCGGTTTGGTTTAGCGCCGTACACTCGGCCACTCATGGGTAGTGGTATCTGGAGCAGTTGCCGCTCGTCCTATCGTGCCACCCGGTCACGAGGTTTAGTGAGATCCGGTGTTGTGAGCAGTCAGGGACCCTGATGCTATGTAGCTATATAGCTACTAGTGGACTGTCCGCCTCGACCACTATATAGTGGGCTGGAGGGTAGTACAGTCGTCACAGACCCAAGCCTCTCGGCCATGGTGTCTGGAGAGGTGGCGGGGGTGACCATGGAGCATGCATACGCAATTATTATTCTTGCATTTGATGCGCGGTGCATCTGCATTTGCATACATGCCTAGTAGATACTAGTTGCATGTGATTGTCGTTGTTGCACTTGATTGAGATATGGTTGTTGCATTTGGTTGCCATGCTGCATACATGTCATTTATTTTACATGTATATGCAGTCGTATTTATATTACCGCAGTGTCACGGGTATATCATTGCGATCCGGTGAGTTCTTGATCATTGTACCATGTCGATTCAGTTGGGTATGTATACATCATTATGTTAGTTGTGGTTTATACAGTTTATATGTTAGTTATTCAGGTATGTTCGGATGCATTGATTATGATAGTATGATCATGTTCTTATTCCCTCCTGTATACTTGTGATCTCCATGTTATTTTATGGACCATGCACTATCTTTTCTATTACCCTTGAGTTACCTATACTCACCACCGCATGTATACATTTATGTTTTCGTGGTTTGTAGATGGTTGGTGTCGCTCGGAGTATCTGCCGGGTCCTACGTCACATCCGAAGATCGTGATTGTTTTCTTTTGTATATTCTTTTCTTATTTTTGGCATTGTATTTGTGTATATCCATGTGGCTATCTTATGGTTTTGGTGTTGTATTTGTTGTATAAAGCCTAGCCGGCTAGCAGTGTGTTGATTGTGTTGTATTGGGCTTTCCGTTTTCGTTTTTCCGCTGTGTTGGTTTTTAGTACAGCCGTGTGGGCTGTTTTATATATAACTGCGTGGTTGTGATTGTTTCATTCCAGCCGTGTGGGCTGTTATTATAACTGCGTGGTTGTGTATATAAATATTCCAGCCGCATGTGGCTGATGTATATTTTGTTTGTAGTGATACTTCATATTGTCACCCGTACAGGGGAGATGCTGCCGGATTTTTGTCTAGCAGAGACTCCTTTGGGGGCGTGACACTAGGTATGTAAAGTTATATAATGACTAATACACATTTCAGTATTTATGACTAGGTATGTAAAGTTATAATGCTTACAAGGCAAACTCATTCTCATTTCAGTATTTCTTCTCTCTCTCTCTTTATATAGTTCTTCTTTTCAAACCGAAAAAAAATCACAATGTTTTTAGAGTCCATGAAATCCCAAACAATCTTCAAATCACAATATAAATCACAGTTTGTTCAATTTATGTCAAGCTTCTGTTCTCTGAATAGTGTGTCTAAGCTTAGCTTGATCCAACCCGAACTGTTTGATTCTCCTTATTGGTGTTCATTGTTAATATTATCAAAGATATAGATTTGCATCGAGTTTGATGGAGGAATAAGATCCATTCTGTTTGGAATTAACATGATGATGAGATCTAACTCAAGATATGCCACTTATTGCATTGGTGAAGCTATGTACCATTACCAATCTTCAAATCTGATTTCATCTCTTCCCTTCTCCAACTGCAGATATAGTCAAGTTGATTTCTTAAGGAAGAAATTCTACTTGTATAATTGCACCCTCATTTCAAGTCTTGTCTCAGTGAAGAGTTTCAGTAAAGAGTTTCAGTTTAGGTGGTAGTGATTATCAGTTTAGAAAATCATATTCTGGATTGCATAAAGTGATTAACAGTTTAGATGGTTTAATGGATTAGTTTGTTCTGGCTTTTTTATAGAAATAATGTTGAAACTAGTTTCGTATACTGCTTTGAGATTTTTTGTGGTTTTTATGCAAACTGTACATCCTCAAGCTTTGAGATCTTACTAGAGTATTGCTGCTGTAATGTTGAGACATAAGGTACATGACTTCGATCCTCTATGATTTCATCTTTCTGTTGCTGCTGTTAGCTATTCTAGCTGCTTTCACATAATACATGGTTCAAGATATAATGTCAAGTTTATATAATATTCATCAACTTTTTTCATGCTCACTTGCTTGACTACTCATGAAAATGTGAAGCGGCAACGTTTCTCGTGCTTATTTGACCATTCTTTTACTTCAACATTTCAGAAGGTCAAGATTTATGTACTTCACAATTTGGTTTCCACTGTGCAAAAGATGCAAAGCTGCAAGAAGTTTATAATTGTTTATACCTGTTGATAAGTTTTCTACTTTTGGGGTTTGTTTGTTTCAATTATCACTTTAGTTTGTAGTGGTTTATTAGATTATCCGTTTTAATTATCAGTTAACGTTTGCAATGATTATCAGTTTATACATGCATGTTTCTACTTTTTTTCTATGACTTTAACTATATTTTATTTTCATAACAGGGAGAAATTGCTGGGTTTGCAAGCTGGGTATGCAGAAAAAGAACCAGTACGTGAAGATTGTTGCACATCCGATACTGACTTGATTTATTCAGAAAAAGGAAAATTTAATTTACATGGTTGTGGTCTTATAAACTTAATTTTGTGGTTTCATCTTTTGTGGTTGTCATGATTGGATACTACTTGTGGTCATGTTTGGATAGCTTGTAGTAATTGTATAGAATTGTTTATAAACTTAAGTGAATGTACACATGTACCGGTTTTTGGTTGAGACAAGATGTATATATAAATTAAAGACAACTGATCGAATGTATATATGTTGAAAACTATTTTTGTGAATGTATAAATGTTGTACCAGTTTGTGTGCAATAGCCATGGTTTTAACCGTTGTGAAAAGTACATATATATAGACATGCAACTGAAAGTACAAAGACAACGATTTTTTAACCGTTGTGAAAAGTATTCTAAGACAATGGTTTTAAACTAAATTTTGAAGAAAGACAACAGTGTATATGTTGTTAAAAGTATATCTGCGATTAAATTTTTGCAAAACTGGCAATTACAACGGTTATATACTGTTGCAGAACTGTTGTCTTTGGTATTAAAAGACAACACTTTAAATCCGTTGCATGACTGTGTCTAATGTGGTCAAAGACAACGATTTAAACCGTTGTCTTTTACCGCACATTTAACAACAGTGTCAGTTACAACGGGTTTGAAGGGCCTATGACAACGGTTTTTAACCGTTGTCTTTTAATGTTTTTGTTGTAGTGCTGCTATTTGAGGCGGGTACCTTGACTTATCTTTGATAATGCCATGTTGATATGTTTAGTAGGTTATAACCTTTAGTAATGATTATGTTCGTCTTTGCTTCGGTTGGTCACTACCCGATACCTGTTACATGCTTGTTCTGTTTACTTATTATGCACTTCATGTTAGTACCTACCTGATTATACATGCTTATAGGGGTAGTGACACAACCATGTGTTTATTATGTTCAGGATCTAGGTTTTTATACCTTATATGATCCGTGTACCTTTGATTTGGTTCATTGTTGTCACACCCCGGAGGAGTCCCTGTCCGAAGAAATTTTGGCAGCATCTCCCCTGTATGACGGACAATCTGAAACTTTCTACATCGCCCTCTGGCCACATATACCTCAGCCAACACGGCCGGAACAATAACAATAATATAAACAATCACCCACGCAGTTAATAATTTAACAAATTGTAACAGTGATAATATGACTTAAAAACAACCCTACTCAACTACACCCATAAAGCACAAAACATATTCCTACTCCACTACACTCATAAAGCTCAAATCCGACGATAAGATCAACTTATCTCTTCTGCCGTCCAGGCAGGCATGTAGTAAAATAAATCCAAATAAAAACTCATCGACAATGTCCATATAAGATCCAAGTGTATCTAAATAAAACAAGTCTCAACATAGTCCAGTAAAAGACACCAAACGACAAATAAACATACTCGTGAACTGCAGGGGACTAGCGACTGGAACTCTCCAGACAACATCAACCTGAAAATAACAATGGAGGAGGGTGTGAGTCCAACACTCAGCGGGTAACAACTGATATGCATAATAAAGAAAATAACAACAACACTAATCATGCGTACAATCTCCTGATACAAGAAGGACAAATGCAACTGAAAGAAACAGGATAAAACTGTACTAACCAGGACCAAGGTATAAGTACAACAGGGTCGTCAGACCGAGAGTGTCATAAATCCTGTATGCATGTCAATCATATGCATCCATATAAATGCAGCAAGTAAATGCAGCAAACACAAGCAATAAATGCATCATGCATATGATGCAAATGTCATGGTCACCCCTGACGCCAATCAACCATCTCACACACAATGGTGAGACCGAGTGGGTAGGGTTGTGACAACCGTGCACTCTGCCATCACTGCCCCTGATGAGTGACCGAGTGGACGGGATGCTATCGGAGTACACACATACTCCTACCCCAAATCATAAATGGGGAAGTGCAATGCTCTCATCTCTCGGTATACCATGACGGGGAGGGATACCTGACGTGCAACCACGCTGCGTCACACTACCCATGAGCGGACCAACGGAGCACTGACAGAGCCAAACTGACGTGCTACCACGCTGCGTCACGCTACCCATGAGCGGACCAATGGAGCACTGACAGTGATGAAACTGATGATGTGCTCAACAATAATGGAGCAAACTATCGTGCAACATGCAATCATGCGAATGGTGCATGATACTAAGCATGGCAAAATACTGAGCAGCATAGCAATATCCATATATATGAAAAATGTGTACCATCAGAAAATGAATCAAATCAAAGTACATATACCAGATAAGGTATCAAAAACCCTAGGTCCTGAACAAAATAAATAACATGGTTGTGTCACTACCTCTATAAATATGCATAATAAGGTAAATACTAACATGATGTGCATAACAAATAAACAAACAAGCATGTAACAGGTTAGGTAGTGATCAACCGAAATAGATAAGGAAACACAATCGGTGCTATTTGTTAAAGACATTATTATGCATATCAAATGACATAAAGTCAAAGTACCCGCCTCCAATATGAAAAGTCTAATCGGTCCAAATCCGACGTCGAGATACTCGTCTCGCGTCAAAGTCCTGTGCCAAACGATATACTTTTATTTAGCCAAAAATCCAATTGTATAGCTAAATAAAATCCGTAAAAAAATAATTTAGGGCAAAACCCTAAACTATAAACCTCAACCTACCACAATGTGCATAACCAAACGAAATCTCAATTAGGGTTAGGAAACCCTAATTGCTTAACCTATTCCTCCTACATACTCACCAAATTCGTGGTAGCTAATAGGATTCTCGACCGGGGAAGTCCACAGCTATGAGACGGTGGCCGTAGCTGAGTATGGCTACTGTTTAGTAATCCACTCAGCACTTGCCAGCCCGAAATCAGCAGAACAGTAATGCTACTGATCGAACCTGCAACCCTCTGTAAATGGAGAACATCTGGTGATGATCCACGGTAGATAAAGGACAAGAACAGATCATAAAAATCAAAATCTAAACCCTCACCTTGCTGTCACACTATCAAATCACTACTGCTCTGAGGAGGAGGCAAGGTTCGGAGCTAGGGCACAGGTGAAGTCGGCTGTCGGTGCTAGGGCACAGCGAAGAGGTACTGTGCGTCGACGTCCGCGTGATCGGTGACTGTGAACCCAATCTAGGGCACAACGGTGGTTAGCGTCGCTGGAGGGGAGAGGGATCGGGAGGCAGAGGAGTCGACCGACTCTTGCTCAAGCGCCGGCAAGGAGGGAGAATCGGGAGGGCGGCTCGGCCAGCGGTGACTCGCGGGTCGCCGGTGCTTGGACAGGGAGGATGAAGGGAGGCGACGTCGGCACACAAAAGGAGAATCGGCTCGCGGCTCACTAGGGCACAAGGGAGGTCGCTCGATTGCGGAGAGGGAAAAGAGATATGCCGACTTCTCTTGGTCCCGGGCTTATGCACACGTGGGAGAGGAGGAACCACCATGGGCGGTTAGGGCAGGAATCAGGCGAAGCCTCGGGCACACGGCGTCGAAGAGGAAACGGAGGAAAAAAAATGAAGAAATAGAAAATAAAGAAAAGAAAAGAAAAGGAAATAAAGAAAATCAACATTTCCTTGCTAAAACGGGGTAGCCTAAACAGGCTTTCTCGGGCCCCGTTTTTATCCCAGTTAACTCGTCCAAACGAGCTCCGAAAAATTCTCAAAAAATTTCCAAAAATTCCGGAAAATTTCCTTATTATTATCCGCCATTTTCCGGTATTTTACATTCTCCCCCACTAATAAAAATTTGGTCCCCAAATTTCGTTATCTACCATCAGCAAATACTAACAACAGGTAAAGCGTATAAATGCTGAACGGTAAATTAAATCACATACCTCAAGTGAAAAGGTGGGGGTATCGAGCTCGGATAGTATCCTCGAGCTCCCAAGTAGCCTCCTCGTCCGAATGATGATGCCATCCGACTTTAACCAGCCGGATAGTCTTGTTCCGCAACTGACGCTCCTTCCGGTCCAAAATCCGTACCGGAATCTCCTCATAAGTGACGTCAGACTGAACTGGAACTGAGAAATCTGTCAGCACATGTGTCGGATCGGGTACGTATCTCCTCAGCATAGATACGTGGAATACATCGTGCACGCTTGCCAGGGAGGTGGTAGTGCTAGCCGGTAAGCTACTGCTCCAATCCTCTCCAGGATCTGGAAAGGGCCAATGTATCACGGAGCTAGCTTACCTCTGAGACCAAATCTCTTCACACCTTTCGTGGGTGAAACTCTTAGGAAAACATGATCACCAATAGAGAACTCCAAAGGTCTGCGTCTCCGATCAGCATAACTCTTCTGGCGGTCCTGCGCCTCTGACATCCTCCGTCTGATAATACAGACCAATTCTACCTCCTGCTGAGCTCTATGAGGTCCCAACAGCTAGGCCTCTCCAACCTCATCCCAAAGGGTGGGTGTCCGACAAGGCCTACCATACAACGCTTCAAACGGTGCCATCTGGATAGCAGAATGAAAGCTGTTGTTGTAGGCGAACTCTACCAATGGCAAATGGTCCTCCCAACTGCCTCCAAAATCTAGTACACAAGATCTCAGCAAGTCCTCTAGAGTCTAAATGGTCCGCTCTGACTGTCCATCTGTCTGCGGATGGAAAGCTGTACTAAATCGGAGCTGAGTGCCCAAGGCCTGCTGCAGACTCTACCAGAAACGAGACGTGAACCGGGGGTTTCTATCCGAAATAATAGTCAAAGGGACACCATGCAATCTGATGATCTCTCGGCAATACAGATCTGCCAATCGATCCAGGGAATCAGTCCTCCGGATCGCTAAGAAGTGCGAGGATTTGGTTAATCAATCAACGATTACCCAAATCGCGTCATGGCCTCGTCGTGTCCTAGACAAACCGACCACAAAATCCATAGTAATATGTTCCCATTTCCACTCAGGAATAGGAATCCGCTGAAGTAATCCGGCAGGTCTCTGGTGCTCAGCCTTCACCTGCTGACAAACAAGATATCTAGCTACAAATTCCGCGATGTCTTTCTTCATACCATTCCACCAGTAGGAACGCCTCAAATCTCGATACATGCGGGTCCCGCCTGGGTGGATCGCAAATCGAGAGCGATGAGCCTCCTGAAGTAGCTCCTGTAAGACCGGATGAGACTAAGGTACGCATAATCTGCCTCAAAAGTATATAATACCCTCCTCGTCTCGTGTGAACTCGGTCTGCTGCCCGGAAGCTATTTGGCTGCCAATAAACTGCAAATGCTGATCACCAGCATGGGCCTCTCGGATTCTCGTCCTGATCGACGACTGAGCAATCATGGTAACAAGAATACCTTGCTTTGTCGGTCCCTGCTCCTCAAGGTCTTCTTAGGATGTATACTAAAAGCCTAGCTTTCGGTATAAACATTTATCTAGAAATAAGAATCACATTGGTCAAATGACTACATTTATGATAAATGTAGTTGTTCAATTAATTTATATTGTAGATAATATGGTGTGTGGTGTCACACACAGAGGATCATGTTATCAGTACCTTATAAATTATAAACAGTAGCTCACGACCATGATGGAAAGGAACAAACCATTGGAAGGTCGTAGTGTAATTAGGTGTTAGTTTATCTTAACTATATAATTACACTAGTACACTAAGAGTGTATTGAGTAGGACCATTAGAGGTCGTTTCTTTTATACTGACTTTATAAAGGAACAAAGACCTCAATTGTTATGGAAGTGTGTGCTCTTAATCCTAATATAATAACAAGCACATATATTTGATATTTATTTATTTAATTTATCAATGGGTGAGATTTAGTTCGATGAATCAATAAGCCCGATAAGTTGGGAAATGATATCACTTATAGTGTGTGTTGTTGATTATAGAAGGAAACTGTGTCCTAGTAATCTAGGTTGAGAATGTCCCCAAGAGGAGCTCATAAGGATTGTCATGTTAAACCCTGCAGGTGGACTTAGTCCGACATGACGATGAAGTTGAGTGGTATTACTCTTGGAGCTAGATATTAATTAAGTGAGTTGTCAGTAACTTACTTAATTAGTGGACATTTGTTATCTTAAACACAGGGAGACTGACACACTCATAATAAGAAGGAGCCCAAAATGTAATTTGGGATTGGTGCGGTAGTTCAATAATAGTTCTTTAGTGGAATGAATTATTATTGATGAAATTAAGTTGTGTGTTCGGGGCGAACACGGGATACTTAATTTCATCGGGAGACCAAAACCAATTCCTCCTCTCGGTCCATATCGTAGCCTCTTAATTATAGAGTACTATACCCACCTTCTTACCCATCCCATAGGGGCCGGCCAAGCTAGCTTGGAGACCAAGCTAGGGCCGGCCAAAGTTTGGTTCATGGGTGCTTCAAGGTGGCCGGCCCTAGCTTGGGTTCAAGCTTGGTGTGGCCGGCCCAAATTAAAATAAAAAGGATTTTTATTTTTTAAAATTTTTCTTATGTGGATAACATGTTTTAAAAGAGAGTTTAAAATTTTAAATCTTTCCTTTTATAAGATTCTACAAAAGATTAAGAGAAGAGCTAAATCTCTTTCCTTATTTGTAGATTAAAAGGTTGATTTTAATTTTGGTAAAAACTTTCCTTTTTAACCATGTTCATGATTTAAAAGAAAGTTTAAAAAATTAATAATTCTCTTTTATTAGTTTCTACAAAAGATTAAGAAAAGATTTGATATCTTTCATTATTTGTAGATTAAAAGAGATTTTAATTTTTAGAGATAATTTTATTTTTATCCACATGTTTAAAAGAAAGATTTTAAATTATTAAATTTCCTTTTTATAAACCAATCATGAAGGGATTAAATTATTGGAGAAATTTTTATAAATTTCCGGAAACAAATTAGGAAAGTTTTAATTCTTGATTGAATTAAATTTCCTTTGATTGGAGGTTTGTTGTGTGGCCGGCCATGTTGATTAAGAAGAGGAATTTGATTTTAATTAATTAAATTTTCTTTTTCATGGCAAAGGAATTAAGGAAGTTTTTATTAAAGTTTTCTTATTTGCCAAAACCAAGGATTATAAAAGAGGAGGTAGAGGAGCCTTCATGGGATGAACTTCTATTCTTTTTCTTTCCTCTCCTCTTTGGTTTTGGTGGCCGGCCCTATTTCTCTCCTCTCCTCTTGTTGGCCGAAACTCATCTCTTGGTGGAGCTTTTGTTTGTGGCCGGATCAAGGAAGGAGAAGAAGGAGAGAAAGCAAGCCTCGTCTCTAGCATCCCTTGGAGCATTGGTGATGGCCGAAATTCTTCAACCTTGGAGGAGTTTATTGTGGCCGAAATCTAGAAGAAAGAAGGAAGGTGGAAAGGTGGTTCTCATCTCGGAAGATCGTTGCCCATACAACGTCCGAGGTTAAAAGAGGAATACGGTAGAATATCAAGAGGGTTTTTCTAAAAGGTATAATTAGTATTTTTTCTTTCCGCATCATACTAGTTATTTTTGGAAATAATACTAAATACAAGAGACATACGATTCTAGAGTTTCGAATTTGTTTTCGATATAGTGTTCTTTTGTTTTTCTTTTCCTTGTGATTTGATTGTTGTTTTCGGTTAACCTAAAGTTATTTTAGGAAATTAAATATTAGATTTCCATAAAAGGTTTTGTCTAGTCGGTGGTGGTTGCTCCCATATCCAAGAAGGCCATGTGCCTCGCCACGTCAGTACTGGGAACCAATTATAGAAATTAATATTTAATGGAATTAATAACTTAAGGTGACTTGGGTCGAACGTGTTAAGTTCCGCAGGAGATCCAAGTCAAAACCTAAAAGAACAAATAGATTAAGTTTTGGATCAAACGTGTTAAGTTCCACAGGCGATCCAAAATTTAATTTAAAAGAACACATGGTAGCTAGGAAAAGGTTCAGACCTTTGTACAAATTTTTTGTACAGTGGAACCTCTAGGTTTTCCGAGTAGCAACCAACAATTGGTATCAGAGCTAGGGTTTTGCCTCTGTGTATTTGGTATTAGTTTAATTATGCACATGTCATACATAATTTAGGCAGGTTAATAGTAGGATGTGCTAACTTTGTGGATGCAGGATCCAACTATTATGACTTATAGTTATTATGTGTGTGATTGGACCCTTGGACATGTCAAGGGCATTTTATTGTGTGTGCATGATTGTATTATAAAATACAGCAGGAGCTGTATTTAGTTTTATTAGGATTTTATTTTTGATCTAGTTACATGTACATTCCTTTTATGGAATATAGGATCGATGGATGTAAATTTTATTTTATGTTCGATCTAGTTTACATGTACATTCCTTCGAGGAATATAGGATCAACATCCCTCAGGTCAAGGTTGACCTGGTTGACCAAGCTGAGTCTTGGTTTGAGTTTAGATGTTTGACAATAAGAAATTGATTGATGAAGAGTCAAGTAGGTCAAGGTTGACCAGATACTTGACTGGGAAGTCCTAACTGGGATGTTAGGTAGAATGAAAGTCCTGGTGAGTGAAGCCAGGTGAAAGTCCTAGTGAGTAAAGCTAGGCAGATGGAAAACCCTAGTGAGTGAAGCTAGGTGAAAGTCCTGGTGAGTGAAGCCAGGTGAAAGTCCTAGTGAGTGAAGCCGGATGAAAACCCTAGTGAGTGAAGCTAGGTGAAAGTCACGTGAGTGAAGCCGGGCAGGAAAATCCAGATGGATCGAGGATGATCGGACATCGGTGTTGGGAAGTCCAAGTAGGTCAAAGGATTGTTGGATGCTTACGAGGAAATCTGAGATAGGTCAAAGGGATTGACCGGACATCGATGGAAGTCCAAGTAGGTCAAGGTGACCGGATACTTGGCATGAATAGAAAAGTCAAGTGGGTCAAAGGTTGACCGGACACTTGGTGGAAAGTCTAGCAGTCAAAGGAGTGACCGGATGCTAGGCATGATGTACCAACGGGTCAAGGTTGACGGATGTTGGTTTGAGAGGCTTAGGACTTGGTTTTGGGCAAAATCAAATCTTGGATCGATCGATGGATCGATCCGAGCCTTTCAGCGACGAAAGCCTCTGGATTGATCGGTGGATCGATCCAGATGTCCCAATTCGATCAGAAGTCCGAATCTCTGGAATAGCCTGGATCGATCCATGGATCGATCCGGGCATTTCCAGCCAGGCGCTGGATCGATCCGTGGATCGATCCAATGCCTCCCCGATCGATTGGGAACATTCGAATCGATCGGGATCCGACCGTTGGCGTCGATAAAGGCCGCAGGCGCACGATTCCTTCGGCATCTCTTCACCGATTCACTCCAGATCTCTCGCCAACTCCTCCACAGCGCTCTCAAAGATCAGATCGCCAGTTCTTGAAGGATCTTGGAAGCTTTCCAAGTCAAGAGGCGGATCAAAGGCAAGAAGAGAAGCTAGGGTTAGGGTTTTCTGTACTCATTGTAAGCTTTGCGCTTGTATTTTGTTTCCCTTTCCTTTCTTCTTGTACTGAGAGTCTTGTAGGGCTTCTCCGCCCTCGGTAGTTACCGAAAAGGAGTGTTTTCATAGTGGAGAGTGGGTGCGTGGTGTGGATCCTTAGACTAGTCACCTCTTGTGAGGTGGATACCAAGTAAACCAACCGTGTTAGCGTTGTGTGAGTTGTTTCTGTATTTTCCGCTGCACATCTTAGAAGAAACAAGCAACGCCGAGCAACGAGCGAGCGACGAGCTATTCACCCCCCCTCTAGCTACTTTTGGTCCTAACACACATGTCATACATAATTTAGGCAGGTTAATAGTAGGATGTGCTAACTTTGTGGATGCAGGATCCAACTATTATGGCTTATAGTTATTATGTGTGTGATTGGATCCTTGAACATGTCAAGGGCATTTTATTGTGTGTGCATGATTGTATTATAAAATACAGCAGGAGCTGTATTTAGTTTTATTAGGATTTTATTTTTGGTCTAGTTACATGTACATTCCTTTTATGGAATATAGGATCGATGGATGTAAATTTTATTTTATGTTCGATCTAGTTTACATGTACATTCTTTCGAGGAATATAGGATCAAAATGTAAAATTCTATTTATATCGCGGATCGAATCTTGCAAAGCGTGGAACCTTCTAAGGACCAGAGGCGCAGCGGAACTAGGAGCAAGATGGATGCGACAGCTAGACCCGGTGGCAGTGGCCAAATATGGCAGCAGCTTGGGATGACAACACACGGAGGATAACAAGAGATAAAAGCCATAATAGTTGAAAATTAGATTTTCTATTTATTGCTTTTATATTGTGCTGTGTGTGCATGTTAGTTTACATATTTAGTAGGCTAGCATAGTTAAAATTCCTCATTTATAAATAACTAAGTGGGAGAGGATTTTTTAAGTAAATCCCATGGTCTCCATTACTGATTTGTAAGTGATGCAAACAAGCTTGCGCGTTGGCTCTGAGTGCCTTCCTCTATAACGGATGAGCTTGTTTGTGGATCACTAGAACAGACTTCCATTTTTGGATGACTATAGGAAGTTAATTAAGAGCGTGTGATCTTCCCCAACGGAAGGGGCATAATCTTATTAATGGACTTAGTGTCAAGTAATGGTATACACTTAGACACATCTAATAGTATCCTCCCCATCAGAGTCACTGCTATTATTTGTGTGACCAAATGATACCAACTATTAATTTTATTTGTCAAAAAGTTAGGTTGACAAGATAATAAAATTAATGGGTTAAAACCCTCCTTTTACAAATGTTGAATTTGTATACGTCCACACTAACGTGGCATGCAAAATTCACGGTGTTTGAGGTGTTGGTGAATTTAAATAATATTGTTTGAGGAATCAATATTTTTTTTTAAAATTCAAAAGTTTTTGACCAAATATTTGATCAAAGACAGATCAACTATTAATTTTATTCGTCATAAAGTAAAGTTGACGAGATAATAAAATTAATGAATAAAATCTCCTCTTCGATTTTGTATACGTCCACACTATCGTGGCATACAAAATTCATGGGGATTTTTAAGGAGTTGATCTTGACCAAGTATTTTTGTGATTCTTAGGATTTAAAATGTTTGTCAATCCCCTAGTAGTCATACTATAAGAAAGACTTAGTAATCCCAATTGTAATGATTGGAAATAGGACTTGGACATTAAGGTAAACTGTCTTCTTAGAACTAAGAACAATATAGGTGTATTTAATTCATTAGTTGAAACATGTTTAGTGGTGTTATCTACCAGAATCTGGAGTGTAGATACAGATGCCATTAATCATGTCCGCAATTCATTGCAGGGTTCCAGGAAACCCGACAACTAAATGAAAATTAAAACACTGTCTACATGGGCACTACTGTTGCAGTGTGAGATGTTTATCTTTTGATAAGAATAAAACATGGATTTTTGAGTAATTGTCTTTACGCACCAAGTTTAGAAAGAACTAGTTTTCAGTTTCTAAACTATTCAAAGAACTTGATATTATGCCTCTTTTAATAACAAAATTGTTATTAAGAAAAAGAGGGAAGTTATCTGTTCTAGTACGTTAGTTGACAATTTATAAATCCAATAACTCTCACGATGCAACAAATGGAAATTATTAACACATCTTCTAACTTTAAGAGAAAGTAATCTTCGAAAATGAACCAATTATATCTTTGGCTTCTAAGGCTAGGTTATATTAACTTGAGTAGGATTCATTGGTAGCTGATGAACTTTTGGGTTCATTAGTAGTGAAAATCTTTCCAACCTACGAGTCTTACTTGGAAGGAAAAATAACCAAGAAGCTTTTAAGTCTAAGGGGTATGGAGTCAAAGATATATTGGAATTGGTTCATTCTGATTTGTGTGATCCTATGAGCATCCAGGTAAGAGGTTGTTTCAAATATTTCATCTATTTTATAGACAACTATTTGAGATACGGATATATTTACTTGATGTGCCGCAAGTCTAAAGTGCTTTGATTAGTTCAAAGAGTACAAGGCTGATGTGGAGAAACGACAAAGTAAAAGTATCAAGACACTACGGTAAGATCGTAGTGGCAAGTACCTCTTGGGAGAATTTAGGAGTCATTTATCAGAAGTAGGGATTCAATCCAAACTAACTGCACCTGGTACACTCCAACAGAATGATGTAGGAAAAGGAAGGTATAGGACTCTTATGGAAATAAGTAGATTGATGAGTTATTAAAGAATATTATCAAAATCATTTTAAGGATATACTCTGGAAACGGGAGTGAATATAGTACCTTCTAAAGTCAGAACTCTCTACTCATATAGAATTGCTGAATAGGTGTAAGCCTATTTCGAAGCATATTCAGATTCGGGTAGTCCAGCACATATGCAGAAGAGAGACAATGATAAGTTGGACAGGAATTCACTTATTTGTGGGTTATCCTAGTAAAATGAAAGTAGGTTTATAGTCTTAAAAATCAGAAGGTCATTGTTAGCATTAATGACTAATTTTTAGAAAAGGACTATGTAATAAACCATGTGCCCATAAGAAAATTTGTTCTTAAGGAAATAATAAAAGGCATGTCTAATCTAGTACCAACTGTACAAGATGAGATACCACAAGGAAACTGCAACACGTATCACAAATGATACACAATTGCGAAAGTGTCTTGTCGTAGTGGGAGGTTGTTAGGCAACCTAAAAGATTCATGTTTTGGGAGAGTTTTGGACTCGATCCTGGAGGACATGAACCGATCTCCGGACATATGTGAAACACTCCAAGATAAAGATGTAATATCTTGGCAAAGAGTAATGAATAATGAATTAGAATATATGTATTCTAATAAAATCTGAAGCTTGTAGAACCACCGAATGGTGTAAAAGCCTTTGGGTGTAAAAGGTCTATAATAGGAAAAGAGGATAGAAAGGAAGGTAGTAACTTTCAAAGCAAGGCTTGATGAAAAGGAAACTTTTCCTTTGGTAGCCATGCTTAAGTCTATCCGGATTCTTTTATCTATTTGGCAAGTGGATGTCAAGACAGCATTCCTTAATGGAAGTCTTGATGAAAGCATCCATATAAAGCAACCAGAAGGGTTCATTGCAAAGGGCTAAGAGCATCTTGTGTGTAAGCTCAATCAGTCTATGGACTGAGGCAAAGCTTCAAGGTCTTGGAACATCCGGTTTATCAAAGTAATCCAGACCTATGGATTTATTGAGTAAATGGATAAGTCTTGTGTATACAAAAGGTGTGATGGAAACGTGGTGGTATTTCTTGTACTATACGTAGATAACATTTTTGGTAGTTGGAAACAATATCAAAATGTTGTCAGAAGTAAGGGTATGGTTGTCCAAATAATTCGATATAAAGGACTTGGGAGAATGTATATATTTTTGAGATCAAAGTAATAAGGGATCGAAAGAAAAAATATATTTTACTTATCCCAAGCTTGATACATCGGAAAATCCTTGCTCGTTTTAAGCATGCAAAACTCCTCGAAAGGTTTCTTACCTTTTTAAGCATGGAGTGTCTTTATCTAAAGAGATGTCTCCGATGACATCAAAGGAGATTGAGGACATGTAGGCAGTTCTTTAAGCTTCGACAGTTAGACAACCTAATGTATGCTATGCACGAGATCAGAAATCTGTTTTGCCAAGGGCATAGTTAGCAGATATCAAAGTAACCCTAGACAAGGACATTGGACTGCAGTAAAGCATATATTAAAGTACCTTAGAGGCGCTAGAGATTATATGCTAGCTTACAAGGCAGTTAATTTGGTCCCTGTGAGTTTCACGGATTTTGACTTCCAATCGGATAGGGACAATAATAAGTCGACCTCGGGGTTTTGTGTTTACTTTAGGAGAAAAAGTCATAACTATGGAAGAGTGATAAGCATAGGTGTTTTTCTGGACTCCACCATAGAAGCTGAGTATATGGCAAGCCTCTGAGGTAGCCATAAAAGATGAATGACTTAATTACCTCAAGATAGACTTAGATATGATATCTAGTTTGTCCAAAGATTATTACAATTTATTGTAATAATAATGGTGCAGTAACAAACTCGAAGAAACCATGAGTCTATAAGGCAAGTAAACACAATAGAGCGCAAGTACTACCCAATACGAGAAATTGTATAATGAGGAGAAGTTGTTGCCGCCTAGATTGCATCAGATGATAACCTAAGGTCCTTAAGGCAAGAGCTTTTGATGGGCATGTTGAAGGGTTGGGAATCAGATGTATGGCAGCAGATATAGCAGCTTAGTCTTTTAGTATAAGTGGGAGATTGTTAGGATGTATACTAAAAGCCTAGCTTTCGGTATAAACATTTATCTAGAAATAAGAATCACATTGGTCAAATGACTACATTTATGATAAATGTAGTTGTTCAATTAATTTATATTGTAGATAATATGGTGTGTGGTGTCACACACAGAGGATCATGTTATCAGTACCTTATAAATTATAAACAGTAGCTCACGACCATGATGGAAAGGAACAAACCATTGGAAGGTCGTAGTGTAATTAGGTGTTAGTTTATCTTAACTATATAATTACACTAGTACACTAAGAGTGTATTGAGTAGGACCATTAGAGGTCGTTTCTTTTATACTGACTTTATAAAGGAACAAAGCCTCAGTTGTTATGGAAGTGTGTGCTCTTAATCCTAATATAATAACAAGCACATATATTTGATATTTATTTCTTTAATTTATCAATGGGTGAGATTTAGTTCGATGAATCAATAAGCCCGATAAGTTGGGAAATGATATCACTTATAGTGTGTGTTGTTGATTATAGAAGGAAACTGTGTCCTAGTAATCTAGGTTGAGAATGTCCCCAAGAGGAGCTCATAAGGATTGTCATGTTAAACCCTGCAGGTGGACTTAGTCCGACATGACGATGAAGTTGAGTGGTACTACTCTTGGAGCTAGATATTAATTAAGTGAGTTGTCAGTAACTTACTTAATTAGTGGACATTTGTTATCTTAAACACAGGGAGACTGACACACTCATAATAAGAAGGAGCCCAAAATGTAATTTGGGATTGGTGCGGTAGTTCAATAATAGTTCTTTAGTGGAATGAATTATTATTGATGAAATTAAGTTGTGTGTTCGGGGCGAACACGGGATACTTAATTTCATCGGGAGACCAAAACCAATTCCTCCTCTCGGTCCATATCGTAGCCTCTTAATTATAGAGTACTATACCCACCTTCTTACCCATCCCATAGGGGCCGGCCAAGCTAGCTTGGAGACCAAGCTAGGGCCGGCCAAAGTTTGGTTCATGGGTGCTTCAAGGTGGCTGGCCCTAGCTTGGGTTCAAGCTTGGTGTGGCCGACCCAAATTAAAATAAAAAGGATTTTTATTTTTTAAAATTTTTCTTATGTGGATAACATGTTTTAAAAGAGAGTTTAAAATTTTAAATCTTTCCTTTTATAAGATTCTACAAAAGATTAAGAGAAGAGCTAAATCTCTTTCCTTATTTGTAGATTAAAAAGTTGATTTTAATTTTGGTAAAAACTTTCCTTTTTAACCATGTTCATGATTTAAAAGAAAGTTTAAAAAATTAATAATTCTCTTTTATTAGTTTCTACAAAAGATTAAGAAAAGATTTGATATCTTTCATTATTTGTAGATTAAAAGAGATTTTAATTTTTAGAGATAATTTTCTTTTTATCCACATGTTTAAAAGAAAGATTTTAAATTATTAAATTTCCTTTTTATAAACCAATCATGAAGGGATTAAATTATTGGAGAAATTTTTATAAATTTCCGGAAACAAATTAGGAAAGTTTTAATTCTTGATTGAATTAAATTTCCTTTGATTGGAGGTTTGTTGTGTGGCCGGCCATGTTGATTAAGAAGAGGAATTTGATTTTAATTAATTAAATTTTCTTTTTCATGGCAAAGGAATTAAGGAAGTTTTTATTAAAGTTTTCTTATTTGCCAAAACCAAGGATTATAAAAGAGGAGGTAGAGGAGCCTTCATGGGATGAACTTCTATTCTTTTTCTTTCCTCTCCTCTTTGGTTTTGGTGGCCGGCCCTATTTCTCTCCTCTCCTCTTGTTGGCCGAAACTCATCTCTTGGTGGAGCTTTTGTTTGTGGCCGGATCAAGGAAGGAGAAGAAGGAGAGAAAGCAAGCCTCGTCTCTAGCATCCCTTGGAGCATTGGTGGTGGCCAAAATTCTTCAACCTTGGAGGAGTTTATTATGGCCGAAATCTAGAAGAAAGAAGGAAGGTGGAAAGGTGGTTCTCATCTCGGAAGATCGTTGCCCACACAACGTCCGAGGTTAGAAGAGGAATAAGGTAGAAGATCAAGAGGTTTTTTCTAAAAGGTATAATTAGTATTTTTTCTTTCCGCATCATACTAGTTATTTTTGGAAATAATACTAAATACAAGAGGCATACGATTCTAGAGTTTCGAATTTGTTTTCGATATAGTGTTCTTTTGTTTTTCTTTTCCTTGTGATTTGATTGTTCTTTTCGGTTAACCTAAAGTTATTTTAGGAAATTAAATATTAGCTTTCCATAAAAGGTTTTGTCTAGTCGGTGGTGGTTGCTCCTATATCCAAGAAGGCATGTGCCTCGCCACGTCAGTACTGGGAACCAATTATAGAAATTAATATTTAATGGAATTAATAACTTAAGGTGACTTGGGTCGAACGTGTTAAGTTCCGCAGGCGATCCAAAATTTAATTTAAAAGAACACATGGTAGCTAGGAAAAGGTTCAGACCTTTGTACAAAATTTTTGTACAGTGGAACCTCTAGGTTTTCTGAGTAGCAACCAACAGGTCTAACCCGGAGAAACCCTGAACCAAGTCTGTAACTGAAATCCGGTGGCAAGCCAAAGTCCCTCTGGACTTCCTGCTGAGTGCATCGGCAACCACATTAGCTTTCCAAGGGTGATAGCTAATGGTACAATCGTAATCCTTCAGGAACTCCATCCATCTCCTCTGTCGGAGATTAAGCTCCTTCTGTGTAAAAATATATTTGAGACTCTTATGATCAGTGAGAATCTCAAATGTAATGCCGTATAAATGATGTCGCCAAAGCTTCAGAGCAAAGATGATGGCAGCTAACTCCAGATCATGAACTGGGTAGTTCTTCTCATGCTCCTTCAACTGTCGAGAAGCATAAGAGACTACTTTGCCGTGTGCATCAGAACAACACCCAAACCCTGAAGAGACGCGTCGGTGTAGAGTACAAATCCATCCTCTCCAGAAGGTAAAACCAAAATTGGAGCCGACACTAATCTCCGCTTCAGCTCCTGGAAGCTGGTCTCTCAATCCTCGGACCACGTGAACTTCACGCCTTTCTTGGTAAGGCGTGTCAGCGACATAGCAATACGCGAGAAACCCTCGACAAAACGTCGGTAATATCCTGCTATTCCCAGAAAATTGCGGATCTCCTGTACTGATTTCGGCTGCTCCCAACTGGTGACAACCTCGATCTTCTGATGATCTACTGAAATACCTCTGCTCGAGACCACATGTACCAGAAAACCGACTAAGGATAGCCAGAATGCACACTTGCTGAACTTCGCATACAGCTGATGCCGTCGAAGAGTCTCCAAGACTGTGCAAAGATGCTGTGCATGTTCCTCCTCGGAACGCGAGTAAACCAATATGTCATCGACGAAAACGATAACAAACTGATCAAGATACTCCAGAAAGACGCGTTTCATCAGATCCATAAATACCACTGGAGCATTGGTAAGCCCAAATGGCATTACCAAAAACTCATAATGACCGTACATGGTACGGAAAGCTGTCTTCTGAATATCAGAATCTCGTACTCTCAGCTGACGATATCCGGACCGCAGATCAATCTTAGAATACACTGATGTACCTCTGAGCTGATCAAACAAATCCTCGATCTATGGTAAAGGATATTTATTTCTGACGATCACTGCATTCAGCTGTCTATAGTCAATACATAACCTCATAGTGTCATCCTTTTTCTTGACAAAAAATACTGGAGAACCCCAAAGATCAGCAGCTCTATAATTAGAGTAAGTCGATCCTCTACTGATCGGACCAACCCAAAAATGAATCGGTCATTGACTATCTAAATCTAACAAACGTACATTAATCCTCCACAAGCAACTAAGGTAAATCGATCTACGACTACCCAAGTCGACAAGCGTAAATCAGTCTTCTATTGACCGCTCTAACCAGAGTAAATTTATCGGTGGTGCGGGTGTCTCTGGTGTCGGGTACACGGTAGGTCCAGGTAGCGGTGGTGCCGGGTACGCCGTAGGCTGGGCCGGAGCAGGTGCGGGGTATGCCGGTAGTACCCATGGTGGTACCGTAAATACGGTAGCCGTGGATACAGTCGGTACAGCTGAGGTAGGTACCTCTAAAGGAGCCATCGGGATCTGAGAGCCCGACGCACCCACAGTATCCTGAGTCTGTCCTTGACTGACAGGTTCAACACTAGTAGGCATCTCTGGCAAGTCCAGAGATCCCAAGGTCCTCGTACGTGGTCATCCAACACCACGTCTCGCAGCTATACGTGTAGATCTCCTCATATCTGTTAAGTTATATAACAGATATTACTATAAGTATAACAATCATAAAATAAACATCATACCTATTTGCCGTCTGGAGATGTTCCGTGGTTGTCCAGTCCCCATATTACCTCGGAATTCCGTACAAGAAAATCGTTGAAAATCCATATAAATCCGAAACGGAAGTCCGAAACATAACATAATGGAAATTCGTGCTAATCCGAAATAAATACCCAAGTTTACTAGTAAACTCGGGCTAACTCCAAAAAACCAGAACACCAAAAGCAGGTGTCATAACCCGCTCTGATACCAATAAATTGGTATCAGATAAATATCAAAAATCCGTAACACGAAAATCAAACAAGTATCGCCAACTTGGCGCTCTGATACCAAATAAATTGGTATCAGGTTATCCCAAATATCCAAATTACGAAAACAAAGGATCATATACCTGTGCTCTGATACCAAATAAATTGTCACACCCCGGAGGAGTCCCTGTCCGAAGAAATTTCGGCAGCATCTCCCCTGTACGGCGGACAATATGAAACTTTCTACATCGCCCTCTGGCCACATATACCTCGGCCAACACGGCCGGAACAATAACAATAATATAAACAATCACCCACGTAGTTAATAATTTAACAAACTGTAATAGTGATAATATGACTCAAAAACAACCCTACTCAACTACACCTATAAATCTCAAAACATATTCCTACTCCACTACACTCATAAAGCTCAAATCCGACGATAAGATCAACTTACCTCTTTTGCCATCCAGGCAGGCATGTAGTAAAACAAATCCAAATAAAAACTCATCGACAATGTCCATATAAGATCCAACTGTATCAAAATAAAACAAGTCTCAACATAGTCTAGTAAAAGACACCAAATGACAAATAAACATCCTCGTGGACTGTAGGGGACTAGCAACTGGAACTCTCCGGACAACATCAATCTGAAAATAACAACGGAGGAGGGTGTGAGTCCAACACTCAGCGGGTAACAACTGATATGCATAATAAATAAAATAACAACAACACTAATCATGCGTACAGTCTCCTGATACAAGAAGGACAAATGCAACTGAAAGAAACAGGATAAAACTGTACTAACCAGGACCAAGGTATAAGTACAACAGGGTCATCAGACCGAGAGTGTCATAAATCCTGTATGTATGTCAATCATATGCATCCATATAAATGCAGCAAGTAAATGCAGCAAACACAAGCAATAAATGCATCATGCATATGATGCAAATGTCATGGTCACCCCTGACGCCAGTCAGCCATCTCACACACAATGGTGAGACCGAGTGGGTAGGGCTGTGACAACCGTGCACTCTGCCATCACTGCCCCTGATGAGTGACCGAGTGGACGGGATGCTATCGGAGTACACACATACTCCTACTCCAAATCATAAATGGGGGAGCGCAATGCTCTCATCTCCCGGTACACCATGACGGGGAGGGATCCCTGACGTGCTACCACGCTGCATCACACTACCCATGAGCGGACCAACGGAGCACCGACAGAGCCAAACTGACGTGCTACCACGCTGCGTCACGCTACCCATGAGCGGACCAACGGAGCACCGACAGTGATGAAACTGGCGATGCGCTCAACAATAATGGAGCAGACTATTGCGCAGCATGTAATCATGCGAATGGTGCATGATACTAAGCATGGCAAAATACTGAGCAGCATAGCAATATCCATATATATGAAAAATGTGTACCATCAGAAAATGAATCAAATCAAAGTACACATACCAGATAAGGTATCAAAAACCCTAGGTCCTGAACAAAATAAATAACATGGTTGTGTCACTACCTCTATAAATATGCATAATCAGGTAAATACTAACATGAGGTGCATAACAAATAAACAAACAAGGATGTAACAGGTCAGGTAGTGATCAACTGAAACAGATAAGGAAACACAATCGGTGCTATTTGTTAAAGACATTATTATGCATATCAAATGATATAAAGTCAAAGTACCCGCCTCCAATAGGAAAAGTCCAATCAGTCCAAATCCGACGTCGAGATACTCGTCTCGCGTCAAAGTCTTGTGTCAAATGATATACTTTTATTTAACCAAAAATCCAATTGTATAGCTAAATAAAATCCCTAAAAAAAATAATTTAGGGCAAAACCCTAAACTATAAACCTCAACCTACCACAATGTGCATAACCAAATGAAATCTCAATTAGGGTTAGGAAACCCTAATTGCTTAACCTATTCCTCCTACATAATCACCAAATCCGTGGTAGCTAATAGGATTCTCGACCGGGGAAGTCCACAACCGTGAGATGGTGGCCGCAGCTGAGTATGATTACTGTTTAGTACTCCACTTAGCACTTGCCAGCCTGAAATCAGCAGAGCAGTAATGCTACTGATCGAACCTGCAACCCTCTGTAAATGGAGAACATCTGGTGATGATCCACGGTAGATAAAGGACAAGAACATATCAAAAAAATCAAAATCTAAACCCTCACCTTGCTATCACACTTCCGAATCACTACTGCTCTGAGGAGAAGGCAAGGTTCGGAGCTAGGGCACAGGTGAAGTCGGCTGCCGGTGCTAGGGCACAGCGAAGAGGTGCTGTGCGCCGGTGTCGGCGCGATCGGTGACTGTAAACCCAATCTATGGCACAACGGCGGTTAGCGTCGCTTGAGGGGAGAGGGATCGGGAGGCAGAGGAGTCGGCCGACTCTTGCTCAAGCGCCGGCAAGGAGGGAGAATCGGGAGGGCGGCTCGGCCGGCGGTGACTCGCGGGTCACCGGTGCTTGGATAGGGAGGAAGAAGGGAGGCGGCGTCGGCACACAAAAGGAGAATCGGCTCGCGGCTCGCTAGGGCACAAGGGAGGTCGCTCGGCTGCGGAGAGGGAGAAGAGATATGCCGGCTTCTCTTGGTCCCGGGCTTATGCACGCATGGGAGAGGAGGAACCGCCGTGGGCGGTTAGGGCAGGCGTCGGGCGAAGCCTCGGGCACATGGCGTCGAAGAGGAAACGGAGGAAAAAAAAATGAAGAAATAGAAAATAAAGAAAAGAAAAGAAAAGAAAATAAAGAAAATCAACATTTCCTTGCTAAAACGGGGTAGCCTAAACAGGCTTTCCCGGACCCCGTTTTTATCCCCGTTAGCTTGTCCATACGAGCTCCGAAAAATTCTCGAAAAATTTCCAAAAATTCTGGAAAATTCCCTTATTATTATCCATCATTTTCTGGTATTTTACAATTGTCCTATGGTACACATTTTATATATATATATATATATATATATATATATATATATATATATATATATATGGATATTGCTATGCTGTTCAGGATTTTGCCATGCTTAGTGTCATGCATCATCTCTCATGATTGCATGCTGTGCGATAGTCTGCTCCATTATTATCGAGCACATCGCCAGTTAAATGGATCTGCACACACCACCACTCATGGGTTAGTGGTATATCAGACAGGTGTGTGACAGTTCTGCTGTTAGGCTCCGTTGGTCCGGTGACTCAGCGTGGTAGCCGACAGAAAGTTCTGCTCTGTTAGGCTCCGTTGGTTTAGAGATGCAGCGTGGTAGCCAGCAGACGGTTTACTCTGTTTGGCTCCGTTGGTCCGCTCATGGGTAGTGTGACGCAGCGTGGTAGCCGACAGGGATCCCTCCCCGTCATCATGTGCCGGGAGATGAGAGCATTGTGCTCCCCCACTTATGATTTGGGGTAGGAGGATAGGTGTACTCCGACAGCATCCCGTCCACTCGGTCACTCATCAGGAGCAGTGACGGCAGAGTGCACGGTTGTCACAACCCTACCCACTCGGTCTCACCATCGTGTGTGAGACGTCTGACTGGAGAGTAGGGGTGACCAGGACATGCCATTGGCATCATACGCATTGATGCATTTACTGATTGTGTTTGTTGCACTTATATGTTGCATTTAGGTGGATGCATATGTTTGACATACATACAGGATTTATGATGCTCTCGATCTGACGACCTGACTATTCTGATAGGAGACCCTGGTGAGTACAGTTCCCTTGAGCCCTTTTCTATGGTGCATTTCCATCTTTTGTCCAGGAGACTGTACTCCATAGTTATTACTATTTGTTATAGTTTACTATACATGTCAACTAGGTATCTGCTGAGTTATTGAACTCACCCCCTGTGGACACTATCTTTTTCAGGTACCAGGTTGTTTATGGAGTCGCTTGGAGTATCCTGCCTGTCGGTCCCCACATCACATCAGAAAACATGTCTCTGCTTTTGTTTATTTTTATTTTGGTATATGAAATTTGTGTATTTCGCTTTGTGTTCTAGTTTTGTTTCTGGAGTGTTGTTTTGTTGTGTGGTGTAAGCCTAGCCGGCTAGCAGTTTTCATTTTTAGTTTGTATGTGTTGTTCATTGTATTTCCACTGTGTTTGGTTTTGATACAACCGAGTGGGCTGTTAGATTTACATATAACTGCGTGGTTGTATTTTTATTGTATCAGCCGAGTAGGCTGCATATAAACTGCGTGGTTGTGTGTATATTCCAGCCGCCTGTGGCTGAGGTATATTGTGTCTGTAGAAATGGTTCAGATTATCAGCCGTACAAGGGAGATGCTGCCGAAATTTCTTCGGACAGTGACTTCCCCGGGGTGTGACATTTCTAATTTGATTTCTTCTATATTTAGGAAAAGGGATATTCCTTTGTTTTGACACTAATCAGTTTAGAAAAGCAGTGGAAGAACATAGAAAAATATACAAATACTAATCAGATACAAGCAGCAACAAGGTGCTTTCTACGTAAATGAATATACTTTTGTTGCTCATTAATGCTCTTGGATAGGTCATAGCTGGAGAGTAGATCGCCGCCTTCTTCTCCTGCACGCTGCGTGACAGAGAGCTTCTAAGTTGTTGTCCAGTCCAGTCGTCGCACTACTCCTTCCGTGTCTTGGATAGTAGATCGCCATCGACCCACCTCTCTCAAAACCTGTGTTGGAGAACGTACGGATAAATTCTCGTGGCATGCACGTCTTGGTTATCCGTCTTTATGTCTTGTTCAGAATATTATTAATCGTTTTGGTTTACCAACTTCTTTAGCGTCATCATCTCATTTATATGAAGCTTGTATGAAAGCGAAATCTCATAAACTACCTTTTGTTTCATCTACTCGCAACTGTAATTTTCCTTTAGAAATTATTCACTCTGATGTATGGGGTCCTGCTCATATTCTTTCTAATTAGGGGTTTCTTTATTATGTTATTTTTATTGATAATTTTAGCAAGTTCAGTTGGATTTTTCCTATGAAAAGAAAATATTATCTCTTTGATATTTTTTATCATTTTCAAAAGCATGTTTAGAGATATTTTGATCGTAAAATACTCTCCCTTCATTCTGACTGGGGAGGAGAGTATCAAGCGTTTCATCGTCATCTTACTTCTTCTGGCATCCTCCACCGAGTCTCTTGTCCCCATACTCTTGAATAAAATGGATCCGCTGAAAGAAAAGATTGTCATGTGGTTGAAACTGCCTTAGCTCTTCTTAATCATGCCTCAATTTCACTTAAATTTTGGGATGTCGTCCAAACTGCGATCTACCTTATCAATCGTTTACCCACTACACTATTTCAAAATAAGTGTCCCTTGGAAATACTTTATAATTATTCTCCAGATTACTCCTTCCTCCCACTACAAGAAAATCCTCATTCAACAACACTCAAACGACAACGGTTTTATACCAAATCGTTGTTTTTTTCCTTTTAACAACGGTTTTAACAAAAATCGTTGTCTTTTAGCATTTTTTTGGCCTACGACAACAGTTTTTAAAAATCGTTGTCTATTTATGCTTTTTTGGGGCTACGACAACGGTTTTTAAAGGCTATGACAACAGTTTTTGAAAACTGTTGTCTATGTGTACTTTTTTTGGGATTACGACAATGGTTTTTGAAAATCGTTGTCTATTAAGTGTTGTTGAATACCATTATTTTTTTTTCTTTCGCCGCTTTTTCCCCTTCGTAATTTTTTGCCTCTGCATTTTGTCTTTCCCTCTCTCTGAAATTTTTTGTCGCCACATTCCGCCCCTTTACCTTCTCTATCCCTAAAATCTCTCACTTGCTCTCTTGTTTCTATGGTGATGGTGAGCGCGCGACTGTGGGATTGGAGTAGAATGGAAGGATAGAAGAATGCTTAGAAGTTTTCAATGCTCGGCAATCTCTGTCGAGGCATCCTAAACCTCATCGCGTACCTCTGATCTGCAGCCACGGATCGTACCAACGGCGACCTCGACGACCTTGGAAGATTGCCGCATCCTCCAATCATCCCTAGCCCGACGTCTCCCATAGAGAAGGAAACTCCTTTCTGGTATATCGATTCCTCCTTCGTTATTGTCTGATCACTTTTCTCATGAGATATTTTCCGGTTAAATCAAATAATTTATGGGTATGCAGCCACTTCATGGCATGTGGTTGATACTGAATGGATTTTTTTTTTGCTACAATGATCATTATCGACGATTCTTTGGTGATGAGTTTAGTAATGATTTTTGGTGATCATTATCGTTATCGAATAATTTTTTTTTTTTCTAGAAAACAAAAATACTTTTCTAGCCAATTAATTCATGTTGTTCTTGATATACGCATGGGTTTAGCAAGTGGAGGAGATGCCAGGTGGCTTTCCTTTTGAGATCCAAGATGAGAAGGGAATGAACACTGTTACTTTGAAGAGAAACTATCATGGAGAGAGAGTGTCACGGTCATAGTTTCCATGCCTAGCCTATGAAGAGAAACTATCATGGCTTGCCTATGAAGGACCTGATTTCAGGTTTGTATTCCTTTCCTTCATTTTGTTATTTTGTATGATTATGCTAAGGAACAAAAATACAACATTTTTTGTGTGCAGTGATCTGGATGAGAAGCTGCAGAAATCTTTTCACAAGTATCTAGAGATAAGAGGAATTTCTCCTTTGACAACCAATTTCCTGCATGAGTACATGATAAATAAAGACAGTCATGAGTATTTGCTATGGTTGAAGAATTTGAAACATTTTATCCAAAAGTAGAATGTTTCAAAAAATTTCAATAGATTTTCATTTAATATAGTCTTATCCCAAACTCATGATTCTTTATTAAGTTTATTATTACCTTAGAAATAACTAACGCCCCCATGGTTTTTACCACTTATTGAGAAATCATATTCTGCAGCACAATCTTATAGTCTGATAATATTTCAAGAGTATTTAATCTGGAAATGAAATCTACAGGTTAACGTCGAGTTCATGTTTCCTTAGTGGAGATACATCTGTGCAGCTAGAATTTTCTCCATTGTTACTGGTGGGGGAATGCATAGTGTAGGAGGTAACTTTTTCTTAGCTAAATTCCTCTTCATATGGGATATGCTTGTATGTATGTATGCAATCATGGAACTGATTAACCCATATTTCCTGCTTTAGATTCAGATAGTTTGAGATATGTTATAATTGTGACCATAATTTGGTATCGATACTGGTGGTTTGTTGACTTCTGTAAAAATATTTCATTCTCTTGGCATGGTGGTCACAAGCTATGGATGCATATTCTCTTTCCATGCCAATTATAAAATTTTTCAACCATGCTACAGTTCAATTGGATGCTTGTGAGGATTAGACTTTGATATTTGTTCAATGGAGATTTTTCTTACAGTTGTCTAATTTTGACTAAGAGTGAAAGTACAGATTGCTCATTTCCTCTAACCTTCTAAATAGGGTTTTAAGTCTCAGATTGTCTCCATGTTACTTTCTCTGTTGTGCAACTCTAAAAACAATCAATTTCTCATCCTGAACTCATGATTCTTTATGATGCAATGACTATACTCCAACCTCAGGGAAAGGAGCTTGATTTGCTCATTGTAATATTGCATGATAATGATGGTTCTCTTTATGGTATGATGTCTTTCTTGCACTTGATCTTGTTCGACACAACTTGATATTTTTTACTTGTTGACAAATATCAATTGGTTGAACCTTTTAGCTTTAATTTTTTCCCTTTCCTTGTTTGCTTTATTATTATATGCCATAGTTATTACAAGTGATCAAAAGCATATATGTGAGACTGGCCTTGGTTTAGTTTCACAATGTTGCTTGACAAAGCATGTTTTCAGGATGAGTAAATAGTACCTTGCCAATGTTGGCCTCTAGATCAATGGAAAGGTGAGTACGTGGAAGGTGGATCTATTTTTCTTGTTCTGCTTTGTGTTACTAAGTCTTGATTCATAGGTTGGAGGAAGAGACACAGTTCTTGTCGATGCATTGTCAAGGCGCATTCCTCTTGTTAGCGACCGACCAACTATAATATTTGGTGCTGACGTAACACATTCTCATCCTGGGGAAGATTCTATCCCTTTTATCGTAGTTGTAAGTAATTTTGTCAATCTTCATTTCTTAGTCTATGTATAGTTGCCTTGATGTATCCTTACTATCACTTGCAATGTATTAATATTTCATTTAGACAAGAGATTGCTAGAATCAATATAAAAATTCTGTTAGCTTAATGTAAAGTCTGTTCTTTATATTCAAATTTAATTGCATGATTTATTATCCTTTCTCTTTTTTATCAAATACAATTACTTAAATGAGGGTTAGTTTACATTGTTTAAAGTTCAGACATGTTTGTATTGTAATGCTTCATAGTAGAATAAAAAACCTAACTAGTTGAGGGGATAATGACCTTGTTTTGGATATTTTTATCTTCTAATATATGTTTATATTTTGCAGGTTCTATTGGCAAAATTTCCTAGCGTGCCACCAACGTTCCAAGTAACATCAAATGTTGTCCAGGATTTGACAATTACAAGTAATATTCACTCAACATTCTATATTTCTTTATCTATTTTTTTCATAATTAATTAAATGCATTAGTTGAACATAACAATTAAAATAGACTTATATGGAACATGTTGGTCTATGTTCCCGTATGAATTGCACTTTTATTTGAAGCAGAAATTCTTATGCGCATGTTGATCCTTGTTACTAGTGTTGTCAAGCACTAACATTGCAAAATAGTGTGACAACTGACAATCAAGACTACATGGAATAGTATCATCCTCAAAGGTACACACACTTGCTGTATAAGGTTTATACACGCACTTGCTGTAAAATTTTAGTATGAAAATAAGTTCATTATAATTTTTCATACGGATCGAACTTCCTTAATTAATATTACTCTAAAAAAGACATATTTACATTCTTTGCATAAATGCAGCAGATTCATGCCTACAAAAATGATTTGCTCCTATTTATAGAAAATAGGACCATGTTAGTTGCAACTCGCAGGAATTGATTCTACTTTCATTGGATTATAATTTCTTTAGTGGGATTGGCCATATGTGATACAAGTTCATGTTTACAAATTTCATACTTCTCCTTAATGTATTTATTGGACTGCAACTCCAAATGCTATTCCAAAGATTATTTCTACCATGAAGGGAAGTCGCGCACAACATGGTTCACCATCGAACTTCAAGTTACATGTGAAATGGGATCCTGATGTCTATGATCCACCATGCACCTTACTATTACACACTGTGAAGAAGAATCACCATCAACTTCCCAAAGCAAGGAAAAATTATTACAACAACCACCAGACCAAGTTAGCTCGAGGAAGTAACAATGATAGAAGAACTACAAATAGGAGCCTGACCAGCTATAAGACTGAGTCCTTCAACGCAAGGTTTACAACAAGCACAGGACCAAGTCAGCTCGAGGAAGTAACTGTTGTCTTTTCATACTATTGGGATAAATTTTTTTTGAACATGAGATATGTTTCTTCTTTTGTGATTGTAATTCTTGTATAACTAACATTTTGAATGATATTGATGTGGGGAATATTCTTTCTTGATTATGATTCTTTATTATATATTTAAATTAAAATATGATATATTGGTATTCAAAGATAATAATTTAAAAGACAACGATTTAAAACCGTTATTATTGTCTATCACCCTCAAAGACAACGGTTAAAAATCGTTGTCGTAGCCCCAAAAATGATTATAACTGGTAGTGTTATTAAAAATGCTCTAAATAACAACGGTTTTAAACCATTGTCTTTCCAATCAAAGACAACGGTTTAAAACCATTGCAAAACTATTGTCTTTTCATTCAAAGACAACGATTTAAAACCGTTGTCGTAGCCCCCTACTTTTAACAACACTGCCAATTACAACGGTTTTAAAGGACCTACGACAACGGTTTTTAACCGTTGTCTTTTAATATTTTTGTTGTAGTGGTGGCACATCAAATTAATTAAGATTGAAACTCATTGTAACTAAAGATAATACGTGTAGTAAGGAGTCCCAAGTCGTATTTTTCTAAGGATAACTAATAAATGTGTATGAATCCTAGAATTGGTCCCAATCAAATTATTACATCAACAAGATCAATTAAGCTTTTCCATTGGACTTACACTTCAAATTAAATTCTTCCACAATCACAAATAGATCAAAGAAGGTCCATTCTCACCTAAACATGATTAAACTCCTGGTGGTCAAGTTAACAACAATTACTTTCGGATTCTTAAGTATCATCTCGTCAAATGAGTTAATTCATATTCCTTCCATTCAAATTCACAGAAATAAAGCAACATTGCAAACCGAAATACAATACAATTACAATCCCAATAATTTCAAGAACTAAATACAATTGCAAACTGAGATCAACATTGCATTCACCATTACAATCCAATTCAATACTCAACTCACTTACCAGGTCTTCAATTCTTAATCACATTTAGCTAAATATCACTGAGATTAACCATGAAAATCATCAAGAAATTCATTCAACAATGAAGCATAAAAATAGTCTCAACAGATCCAATGAATCGAACAAGGAGGTTTCCTAAATCTATCTATTGAATCTAAGCACTAACTTGTAAAGAACATGAAACGTAATTCAAATTAGAAATTAAAATGCAATATACTCTATCAGATCTAAAGATATGAGCAAATTCATGGATAATTCTAAAGCAAAGATAAAGGAAACAAAACCTAAATGGCATTCCACAACCAAACCCCGAGACTAAACCTCTCCTACTGCCGTGCCACTGTGCTTGCTTCTGGGAACACCTCTTGAGCAAACACAGCAACCCACGAGATCTATAGCTCATCCAGGTGAAGTCCAAAGCTACTGGGAACATCTCTCGAGCTCAGAATTATCTAAATTCTCCAGTCGACGAAGAAATAGAGCACTCTTGGCAATTCGGAAACGTGAGGTGAAGATGAAGATAGCCCTCAAATACCCCAGAGAGAATGGCAGAAGCTCAGAACGGGGAACACCCTCAAATCTGGCTTGGATGAAGCTCGCAGACAGCAGTATCGCGAATGGGGAACACCCTCAAATCATGGCTCTGCGCTTCGATTGCTGGTCGCCGGATCTTTGCAAGCTCGCCGGAGATGAAGAAGTTAGGTTTTCAAATATGGAAGTGGAATGGGAAGCTGCGGCGGGGACAAAGAAGTAGGATGAACAGTGGCGGTGTTGCGAGGAAACGCCGAGCTCCTGGAAACACTATAGCTTCTCAAAGCTTTTAAATCCTCTCCTAATCTGATCGGACGGCAAAGAATGCTTTGATCTTGATCAACGGTGGAGACATCTCAGATCGGAATAGAAAGCTCTGGATATTCATCAACGGCTGAGATGTACTTCCTCTTGGCTTGGATGGACTAGATCCTTGACGGATGACTCAGATCTATCCGATCTTCAATGGGCGGCTACAATTGTTTTGGAGCTTGATCGCATAGTTTCACCCTAGATTTAATCGTAAATGTGGTCTGATTTGATCGGGTCCATGCCCCTTTTGATGCCTACAAAATAATAATCAAACATTAGCATCAAATACCATGATAATCAACTAATTTGTAATTAAGTCCAAGATCAAATGTAATTTATGAAATGCAATATAAATGTGAGTTTAAGCTAAGAGTAGACCATTAAGAACATTCATTATGAATCAAAATAATGTAGCTAAATCATGGTTATCATCCCTCGTACCCCATCCATGAATATTGTGGGCTCTAAATGGGTTTACCGAATTAAGTATTGTGCAGATGGTTCTATTGAACGTTACAAAGCTCGTCTTGTTGCTAAAGGTTTTAATCAACAACCGGGTATTGACTTTAATGATACTTTTAGTCCAGTCGTCAAAATTACAACTATTGGATTGCTACTATCTATAGCTGTAAGCTCTAATTGGCCAATACACCAATTAGATGTTTCCAATGCTTTCCTTCATGGACACCTTGAAGAAACTATTTATATGGAGCAACCTCCTGGATTCATCCACCCGCAACTTTCAACACATGTGTATCAACTTCAGAAGTCTATATATGGTCTTCGACAAGCACCTCATGCATGGTTTCATCATCTATCAACCTGGCTTCATACTCAGGGATTTTCTGGCTCAAAAATAGATTCTTCCCTATTCTACAAATGTAATGAGGAATTGTCAATATTTGTTCTGATTTATGTGGATGATATATTAATAATTGGTAGTGATCAAAATGACACTACTACTTTACTACATCTTCTTCGTCAAGAGTTTCCTATTCGGGATCTTGGCAATGCTCATTTTTTCCTTGGCATAGAGTTTCTCTCACATTCTGAAGGTTGTCTTCTCTCTCAGAGCAAATACATTACTGAGCTCCTACAACGAGCTAAAATGGATGGCGCACGTCCTATCTCGACACCAATCATTGAGGGTGGTTTCACTGCACCTTCATCCTCCTCTTCGATGTTTGACCCCCAGATCTACCGTAGTATTGTTGGTGCCCTACAATATATCACAATTACATGACCCGATATTGCTTTCACTGTGAATCGTGCCTGTCAATTTATGCATGCTCCTACTGAACATCATTGGGAAGGTGTTAAGAGAATTCTTCGATATCTCAAAGGCACTATTCTACATGGTCTTCTTTTATATCGTCAGTCTTCACGAGAGTTAATTGCCTATAGTAATGCAGATTGGGATGGATCTCCCGAAGATAGACGTTCTACTAGTGGATATGCTATATTTCTTGGGCGAAATCTTATTTCTTGGCTTTAAAAGAAGCAACCTATGATAGATCGTTTGAAGCGATAGAGGGGGGGGGGGGGTGAATATCACGCCTTTTAAAAACTATTTCTTTTTCGTATTTTGAAACTAAAGTCGTGTAGCGGAAATAAGAAAACAAGACAAGGTATTTTACTTTGTTCGGAGCCTAGTTCGACTCCTACTCGAAGGCCCGCGGTCCTTGACCGCACCGATGGGCAAAGCACTATAACCCTTCTTTCCGAAGTCCTTCGGAAAGAAGCAGATCGTACAAATGAGTAAGATAGTAAGACCCTACTATCTTACTAAATAATAAGTACAATGCAATATGAAAATATACCGACAGTAATAGAATATGAATCGCAGTCGGTATTTCTGGACGGAGTGGCTTGTTGAGCTAATGAAGACGTGTAGCACGATCCCTACGCAAAGAAGAGCTTTCGAGATGATTAGAAGAGTTATCCTTGCCTCAGACTTCGAACCTCATTTTATAGGTGCCTTGGGCGTTCGGTCGACTGATACCTCTGCTCGGTCGACCGAACCCGCTCCCTTCCTTCCTGGCTAGAGTCTGACGTGGGCTCGATCTCTGACAATAACTGAACTTTAATGGTTCGGTCGACCGATCCCATTTTTCGGTCGACCGATCAGCTTCCTTTCCTTCTCGCCGAGATTCACACTTAATGCTCCATTAATGCTTTTATTTGTTCGGTCGACCGAACCACATTTTCGGTCGACCGATCATGCTGTGATACCATATTTCTGAGCCTGATATGTTTTGCCAAAATTACCTTTTTCGGTCGACCGAACCTTTGTTCGGTCGACTGATAAAATGCCTTTTTCTGTCGACTGAACCTCCTGTTCAGTTGACTGAACCCTTGTTAAATTGAAGGTTTCTGAGTGATGGACGCGTGGCCGCTGACAGAGCCTGATTCTGAGTTCTGAGTCAAAAGTTATGACCATTTGAAGTCCAAAGGGTCATATGATTCTACAACACAAAGTTAGTTCGATATAACAATAATATTCCTGCAAAACAAAGTTAGCACAGTTATAATACATGAGTAGTAATATGCATGAGTAATATAAGACAGTAGAACTGTCTTGATCTCAACTTGGAAACCTTCCCAGTTTCTTCAGTTGGATCAGCGACTTTAGGTTGTTCCCTTCAGGAACCGACCTCACCGTCGCTCCTCTAGTTATTTACCTCACCCTACCTGCCAAACGTTGGGTCCTCCAGACCTGTTTGGACTTTACTGTCTGGCAGTGATTAGGACTTTCCCGATAGCCTGCACACTTAGCCAAATCATCAGATCATTACAAGACTTAACTTGAACCTTTGACAACATCAAAACTTAGGTTTGATTCTGGTGCAACTTGCATCAACAATCTCCCCCTTTTTGATGTTTGGCAACCAAGGTTCAAAGTTAAGTTAAAAATATGTAACAACTAAATAAACAAGCAATATAACTTTTAATTCTCCCCCTGAGTTAAGCAACTCCCCCTGAATTCACTATCTCTCCCCCTTTGACACACATCAAAAATAGGGGAAGACTAAAAAACCAAGCATAAGTAAGAATACATAAAAGTGAAAAGGTTTAACACTCTAAAAAGTTTAGCTATGTTTAAAAAGAGAGTTAACCTTTTGTTTGTAAAAGAAAAACTAACACCTCAGTATAATTAAACTTCTCAAGGTATAGTAATAATTTACCAAATCAAAATAAAATTATTATTTTTGAAAAGAATAATATTTTGATAAAAATATTACTAAGGCAAAAAATAATTTTGAATATACATTCTAAGTTAAAAAGAATTTAGAAAAAGATAGAATTTTGAAAAATTTCGCTAAAACATACTAAGGCAAAAATAAAAATTTAAAAAGATTTGCTAAGTAAAATAATGATGAAAAGAATAAAAGTTTGAGAAATATTACTAAGAAAATAATTTACTCAATTTAAAATTAATATTGAATAGAAAAATAATCTAAAAAATTTACTAAGTAAAATAAATTTGAAAGAACTAAGTAAAATTGAGTTTGAAGCTCCCCCTAGAATTGATAAAACCCTAAAAGTCCAAGCATGGTTAGAAAACTAAGAAAAATTTGTCCTTATGATAAATGTCCAACCCTTGATCTTAAAAGTTTTTTTTAAAAAAAATTTAAGTTATGTTTCGAAAATTTTTTAATAATAATTTTAATTTAAGTTTTAAAATACTTTTAATTAAGTTTAAAATAATATTTTAATTAAGTTTTAAAATAATTTTAATTAAGTATTGAAATAATTTTAATTAAGTATTAATATAATTTTAATTAAATTTTTTAATTAAGTTTTACAATAATAAAAATAATTTTTAATTAAGTTTTAAAATAATTTTGATTAGGTTTTTAAAATAATTTTAATAAATTTTTGAGTTTAATTAAGTTTGAAATTAATTGAGTTTGAATTAAGTTTTGATTAAGTTTGAATTAAGTTTAGATCAAGTTTGAATTTAATTAGGTTTGAATTAAGTTTGAATTATGTTTGAATTAAGTTTAGATTTAAATAAGTTTGAATTATGTTTGAATTAAGTTTAGATTTAATTAAGTTTGAATTAAGTTTGAATTTAATTTGAATTAATTAAGTTTGATTTTTATTTTAATTAAATTAAGTTTGAATTATGTTTGAATTAAGTTTAGATTTAATTAAGTTTGAATTAAGTTTAGATTAAATTTGAATTAAGTTTAGATTAAGTTTGAATTAAGTTTAGATTAAATTTGAATTTAAATTAAGTTTAGATTTAATTAAGTTTGAATTAAGTTTAGATTAAGTTTGAATTTAAATTAAGTTTAGATTTAATTAAGTTTGAATTAAAATTAAGTTTAGATTTAATTAAGTTTGAATTAAAATTAAGTTTAGATTTAATTAAGTTTGAATTAAGTTTAGATTAAGTTTGAATTAAGTTTAGATTTAATTAAGTTTGAATTAAGTTTAGATTTAATTAAGTTTGAATTATGTTTGAATTTAAGTTTGAATTAAGTTTAGATTTAATTAAGTTTGAATTAAGTTTAGATTAAGTTTGAATTAAGTTTAGATTAAATTTGAATTTAAATTAAGTTTAGATTTAATTAAGTTTAGATTAAATTTGAATTAAGTTTAGATTAAGTTTGAATTATGTTTGAATTAAGTTTAGATTTAATTAAGTTTAGATTATGTTTGAATTATGTTTGAATTATGTTTGAATTAAGTTTAGATTTAATTAAGTTTAGATTAAGTTTGAATTTAAGTTTAGATTTAATTAAGTTTGAATTATGTTTGAATTATGTTTAGATTAAGTTTGAATTTAATTTATTTAAAAAGGTTATTGAACCCATGTTAGATTCAAACTTAGCTTTGGGTTAATCAAGCAGGCGTCCTAAGGATAAGCTTTCAGTTCAGTGGCGAGGCATATGGCCTACTTGAATATCATTAGACGACTTGCTGAACACTTTCCAAACTTTTCCCGCCCAAAAAACTTAATACTAAATTTTGGTCTAACTAGCTCATGTTTGATTGGGGTAGCTTCGGTCAGATCCACTAAGTCTAGTGCACCAGGTAGAATTCCATATTCATCCTAGACATGCCTTCGACAAAGCTTCCTTGACGTACTATCATCCCAATCCATTCCGATGCTATGTTGTAGGGTTTGATAAACCTTTTTCGTCTAACCATTCTAAGCAGAAATAAACCTAATCATAAGTATATGAGTTTGGTTAATCAAGTTGGTTGAATTATTTTTCTAGTTGCTCCCCCTGAGTCATAGCTTAAATAAGGTCTATTTAAGTAATGATTTGACTCTTAGGGATTAAATAGATGTTTGGTTTAATTGGTTTGATTAAATGTTTTGTTTGGACCCATGCTTGGACTTGACTTCTAACTTTTTGACTAATTAGAGACAAGTATGATTTGTTTGTTTGTTTGGGTTTGTAACCGAGTCCTGATTTGTTGTACACGGCTCGTTGTGATCCAAGTACCATATTTATACACTTGGATCCCACATCGAACTTTTCAAACGTTTTCTTGAGTAGCTCGACTTGACCCTTCAAGTCAGAATTTTCTTTCTCAAGTTTTTCAACTTGAGTTGAAGTTCCAACTTGAACTTGGTTAGTCGAATCACTCAAGTTAACTTGTTGCTTAAGGTGTTCTATTTCCTTAAGTAACAAGTTATTTTGTTTTTATGATTTTGATAACTTTTTAAACAAACACTTAACTACTTTGAGCAGATTAGACTTAGAATAAATCGTTACCATATTTGGATCTTCCGATCCGTGGCTTTTGTTGGACTCGATGTCGATCTCGGACTCGTCGTCAGACTCTGACTCGTACTCATCTTCAGACTCGGATTCAGACTCTTCTGTCTTTGCCATAAATGCTATATGACTCAAGTGCTTTGGTTCTGGTTTTGTTCGTGGCTTAGCTTCCTTGTTTGGTCCTACATACAAAGCTAACCCTTTCTTGTTTTGACTCAAGTTAGTCTGCTCATGTAATATTAATTCACAAAATAGTTCATCTAATTTAATAATGGAAAGATCCTTCGCAACTTTATAGGCATCTATAATAGATGCCCATAAGGAGTTTCGAGGGAATGAATTAAGTGCATACTTGATGATATCGCGATTCTCAAGTTGATGGCCGATGATATGTAGTCCATTGAGGATGTCCTTAATCCTCATGTCTAGTTGGCTCGCCGACTCACCATCTAGCATTTTAATATTTAGTAATGAATTTAATAAAAGATCACGCTTTATTACCTTTGTATCATTTGTCCCTTCATGTAGTTTGACTAACTTTTCCCACAAATCTTTTGCATTGTCGAAGGGACCGACTCATTTTAATTCTTCTTTTGATAATCCACATTGTAAAGTGTTGAGTGCCTTTGAATCGATTTGTACTTTCTTCTTTATTTCTTCTGTCCATTCCTCTGGATTGTTGACTGGTGATGTGTAGCCGCATCGGATAATAAGCCATTGATCAATGTCTATTTTGAGAAAAACTTCCATCCTCTTTTTCCAGTATGGGAAATCACTTCCATCGAATAGCGGAGGACGCATGGTCGAATATCCCTCGGATTGTGCCATTTGTTCTTGAACCAAAAATTGAGAAACAAAAAGAATTTCCAAGACTCTTGTCTTGGGATTAGCAGTGCGAGATAAAGAAGAAGAAAAAAACTTAAGAATTAAGGAAAACACTTTTAAAGAAAAAGAAAAAGTTTTTAAAGTTGCTCGAAAAACGGTTAAGTAATTTCAGAGCTACCAGGCTCTGATACCAATTGATAGATCGTTTGAAGCGATAGAGGGGGGGGGGTGAATATCGCGCCTTTTAAAAACTATTTCTTTTTCGTATTTTGAAACTAAAGTCGTGCAGCGGAAATAAGAAAACAAGACAAGGTATTTTACTTCGTTCGGAGCCTAGTTCGACTCCTACTCGAAGGCCCGCGGTCCTTGACCGCACCGATGGGAAAAACACTATAACCCTTCTTTCCAAAGTCCTTCGGAAAGAAGCAGATCGTACAAATGAGTAAGATAGTAAGACCCTACTATCTTACTAAATAATAAGTACAATGTAATATGAAAATATACCGACAGTAATAGAATATGAAGCACAGTCGGTACTTCTGGACGGAGTGGCTTGTTGAGCTAATGAAGACGTGTAGCACGATCCGTATGCAAAGAAGAGCTTTCGAGATGATCAGAAGAGTTATCCTTGCCTCAGACTTCGAACCTCATTTTATAGGTGCCTTGGGCGTTCGGTCGACCGATCCCTCTGTTCGGTCGACCGAACCCGCTCCCTTCCTTCCTGGCTAGAGTCTGACGTGGGCTCGATCTCTGACAATAACTGAACTTTAATGGTTCGGTCGACTGATCCCATTTTTCGGTCGACCGATCAGCTTCCTTTCCTTCTCGTCGAGATTCGCACTTAATGCTCCATTAATGCTTTTATTTGTTTGGTCGACCAAACCTCATTTTTGGTCGACCGATCATGCTGTGATACCATATTTCTGAGCCTGATATGTTTTGCCAAAATTGCCTTTTCGGTCGACCGAACCTTTGTTCGGTCGACTGATAAAATGCCTTTTTCGGTTGACTGAACCCTTGGTAAATTGAAGGTTTCTGAGTGCTGGACGCGTGGCCACTGACAGAGCCTGATTCTGAGTTCTGAATCAAAAGTTATGACCATTTGAAGTCCAAAGGGTCATATGATTCTGCAACACAAAGTTAGTTCGATATAACAATAATATTCTTGCAAAACAAAGTTAGCACAGTTATAATACATGAGTAGTAATATGCATGAGTAATATAAGATAGTAGAACTGTCTTGATCTCAACTTGGAAACCTTCCCAGTTTCTTCAGTTGGATCAGCGACCTTAGGTTGTTCCCTTCAGGAACCGACCTCATCGTCGCTCCTCCAGTTATTTACCTCACCCTACCTGCCAAACGTTGGGTCCTCCAGACCTGTTTGGACTTTACTGTCTGGCAGTGATTAGGACTTTCCCGATAGCCTGCACACTTAGCCAAATCATCAGATCATTACAAGACTTAACTTAAACCTTTGACAACATCAAAACTTAAGTTTGATTCTGGTGCAACTTGCACCAACAACCTACAGTCTCTCGCTCGAGTACTGAAGCTGAATATAAAGCTATCACTAACGCAACGTCAGATATTATTTGGCTACAATCTCTTTTTTTTTAGAATTACACTTTTTCCTAACTGGTACGCCTAAAATATGGTTTGATAATATTGGAGCAACTTATCTTACAGCAAATCTTATTTTTCATGCTTGTACCAAGCATGTAGAGATTGATTTTCATTTTGTTCGCGAGCGTGTGGCGACTCGACAACTTTCAGTTTCTTATATCTCTACGGAAGATCAAATTGCTGATATATTTACCAAGCCATTATCTAGACAACGTTAGACCAAGTTAGCACTCAAACTCAACGTTCAGGCACTCCCATTGAGTTTGTCGGGGGTAATGACAATAATGGAAATAATCTCTAATTGATTTCAATCAATTGAGATTTATTATATTTGACACGCAATCAAGATCGACATGAATCAAATAGTAAAAATAATATTTCCAAGTCTATTCTATTACTATGTTTATAATTATTATGATTGTATGCCTTATTTAATATTTCCATTATTGTTTTGGACAATTTGTATAAATAAGCCTATTGGCTTTAGTAATAAGATTATCAAAAAGCTTTATATTATTTCTTTCCTCTACTTATTGATTTCTACACTTCTATGTTTAGGAAAAGGGATATTCCTTTGTTTCGACACTAATCAGTTTAGTAAAGAAGCGGAAGAACATAGAAAAATATACAAATACTAATCAGATACAAGCAGCAATAACGTGCTTTCTACGTAAATGAATCTTCTTTTGTTGCTCATTAGTGCTCTTGGATAGGTTATGGCCGAAGAGTAGATTGCCACCTTCTTCTCCTGCACGTCATGTCACAGAGAGCTTCTAAGCTGCTGTCCAGTCAAGTCACCGCACTACTCCTTCCGTGTCTTGGATAATAGATCGCCGTCGACTACCATGGGCCATGGCCGGAGAGATGAGATTGTTGGTGCAATCGACCTCCAAGGTTTTAATGTCAGACAAATATGTTTAAGTATGTTAAGTATGGAGCTTGATCTAGGGAAGTCCTAGTTGTAGGCTAGGCAAGGGAAGTCCTAGTTGCAGGCTAGGCAAGGAAAATCTCGGTATATCGTGGAATCTAGGTGGATAGGTTTGGAGGACATGATCCCTGGGTAGCCGAATACTGAGGCAAGGGAAATCTCGATATATCATGGAAGCTAGGTGGATAGGTTTGGAGGACCTGATCCCTGGGTAGTCGAATATTGAGTCTTGGTGAGTGAAGCCAAGTGGTGAAAAACCTAGGGGGAGATAACCTTAGGTAACGAGAAGTCTTGGAGGAGTGAACTCCAAGCAAGGTTGATCGGATGATTTTCGGTCGACCACGCGCGGTCGACCGGACCAGACCAGCGGATCTCGGTAAATCTATGTTTAGGTTTACCATTGTATTCTACATTATTATTCTATTGGCTAATATAGTATTGCAGGAAAGGTCTTAGTGGATCAGGCGATCAGACATTGAGCAGGCAAAGTCCAAACATGTCTGGAGGACCATGTTTGGCAAGTAAGTTGAGGTAAACAACTGGAGGAGCAACAGTGAGGTCGGGTTCCTGAAGGGAACAACCTAAGGTTGCTGATCCAACTGTAGAAATCGGGAAGGTTTTCAAGTTGAGATCAAGATAGTTCTACTGTCCTACATTACTCATGCATTATTATATTATTATACTAACATATGTTTTGCAGGATTACTGTCTAACAGTGTTTTGCAGGTTCGGTTGGATCGGTTGAACGAACCGGAGGATCGATCGACCGAACCGGAGGATCGGTCGACCGAACCATGATGACTCAGCACAGGCTAATTCATCAGCATCGATCAGAAGCAAAAGGAAAAAGAGCTGATCGGTCGACCGAACCAATCAACCATTAATGCATAGTAAATACGAATCTCGGCAAATCTTGACGAACAGGGAAGGAGCCTATTTGGTCGACCGAACAAGGGGATTGGTCGACCGAACCCTTAATGACCAGTTAATGCCGAAGATCGAATTAACGTCAGACTCCAGCCAGGAAAGAAGGGAGATGGTTCGGTTGATCGAACAGAGGGATCGGTCGACCGAACATCAATTACACTTATAAAAAGGGGCTAGAGGTCTGAGGCTTTATAACACTATTTTCTGATCATCTCAAAGCTCATCTCTGCAAGCGGACCGTGCTACAAGTCTTCTACGACTCTTCAAGCTACTCCGTCTGGAAGTACCGGCCAAGCTTCAACCTTTACTTAGTATCGTCTGTATATTTTTATATTGCATTTAAATTCATATAAGATAATAGGATTGTTACTATCTTATATCTTTGTATTTGTACGATCTGCTTCTTTCCGAGGATTTTGGAAAGAAGGGTTATAGTGGATTGCCCATCGGTGTAGTCAAGGATCGCGGGCCTTCGAGTAGGAGTCGACCTAGACTCCGAACGAAGTAAAACAAACTTGTCTTTCATTTTAATTCGATTATGATTTCCAAAGAAAAAGAAAAGTTTTAAAAGAGTGCGATATTCACCCCCCTCTATCGCACTTATCCGATCTAACAGAGATGACATCGGCGAGCAAGCCGTTGCTACTGGCCTCCCTCTCAGCGAACAGTCACTGCATGCATGGATGTGCCATGTTTGCTGCTACATTGTCATCGCATCGCCGTCATCTTGGAGGAAGTTGCTGCGCAACTCCACCGAAGCAGGTACCTTTTCTCTGCCCTATCACGGTCGCCTCCCTACCGTCGTTGTTGTTCCATTGTGATGAACTGGGGGCACTATCGATAGACCTCCGCCGACCATCGTAGCCATTTGCTGTGAAAGAAGAGTTGAGCTCAAGGCAGACATTGGACTTGAAGATAATTAAGATGAGCTACATATTGAGGTGGGTAGATCTTGCTTATCTTCTTGATAGATTTGATTATAATATATGATTGTTTACTACCATGTTTGATGAGGTTACATTTACTCGATTACCTTAATCTATCCTATATTGCTCCTACACTGACACTTTATTGTTTGTCCTTATATGTTGACCTATTATTGATAGTTATGCAACTATGTTTGTTATTCATGATTGCGTTCACATGGATATGCATGATATTACCATACTGATATGGGTTATAAAAGGGGGGGGGGGGGAGAGACCCCGTACAATGATGTGAAAGGGGATATAAGTAGAAGAGAGAAGAAGTAGAGAAGCTAGGGTGAAGTGAATGTTCTCGATAAGCAAATCCTGGGCTAGAATAGGAGACTGGCCGGTCTAGAACTGACTGAAGATGAGACATAGATAGATATGCTTGGCAGACAAATCTCGTCCGTGCATGGAATGCTGAATGAACCAAAATGGATGAAATATTAACACACGCACCTACGCCTGGTATGAAAATCTCGGTCGAGCATGAACTCTCGACCGAGAACACCAGGCTGATTGAGAATGTAAGTTCGGCTGAACTAAGAGACGGATGAGGAGGTAGTACATTCAAACAAGTTCGACAGTCGTAGTCGAATCGAGCATAAACATAACTCGCTCGGTAATATAATCTCGGATGAGCGAGCATATATACAGACTTGGGAGATAGAAGGTACTCGGTTGGGAAATCTTCGGTCAAGAATAGACATAACTCACCCGGTAATATAATCTCAGGTGAGCGAGTAGATGTACAGACTTAGGGGGATAGAAGGTACTCAACTGGGAAATGTCCAGTCGAGCATAAACATAACTTGCCCGATAGTATAATCTCGGGCAAGTCAGCAGATGCACAAACTTAGGTGGATAGAAGGTACTCGGCTGGGAAATATCCGGTCGAGCATAAACATAACTCGCTCAGTAATATAATCTCGGGCGAGCGAGCAGATGTACAGACTTGGGTGGATAGAAGGTACTCGGCTGGGAAATATCCAGTCGAGTATAAACATAACTCACCCGGTAATATAATCTCGGATGAGCGAGCAGATATACAAACTTAGGTGGACAGAAGACACTTGGCTGGGAAATACTTGGTCGAGCATAAACATAACTCACTCAGTAATATAATCTCGGATGGGCACATAAATCTGCACTTTTATAAGGCTATTAGTATAAGATCGACCTGTTAAAATCTGACCAGGCACGAAGACATTCACACTTACTAAATCTCGTAAACATAACCAGTAAGGATTAGCATGATTAAATATGCATGATATATGAAAAATATGAGAATAATATATGACCGTATGATAATTTGCTTAATTTGGCGGGAAACAGCTTCCAGAAGCTTCCGAAGGGATGATAGACGACAAAGAAGGTACATCTGGGGTACAAAAAAGATTTCTTAAACTATTATTGTAGGTACTTACGTCATCTCATAATAAACTCTAAAAAACCAGGGTCCACCTCATGATCGCGAAGGTTATATGAAGTGGTATAAAAAGGAAAATCCTCTCCATTGGCAAGGTACGTGCAACACCACCACTGAAACCCTAGTTCCACTTCAGTTTTACTGTACTTCTTCTTCTTCTTCCCACTTGGAACAGAGGAGCCTGACTTGAGTGTCAGAGGGCCTGGCCAGGGATTCCCACCCCGATCTCAGGTCACTAACGCTTGGTTGGTTGGTTTCATAGTGTGCAGGAGTGAGGACGTTGGGGGCATTTCTGCATAGGAGTCCTCGTAGATTTGCTCTGGTCTTCTCAGATCTAGCTTCAACCTCTATTCTCGTCATGGGGAGGTATTCTTGACTAGATTTCTTTGGGATTTACTTTGGTTTTCTCAGATTCATTGTTATTCACCTTCCCCAGAGTCATAGCCTATCTTTCCTCCGGAGTCATCGCCTGCCATCTCCAGCTCATCATCTCGTTAAACTTTCAGACAGGATTAAATTTGGCGTCGTCTGTGGGAAATCTTACCTGAATATGAGACTACGTGATGGAGGACGTTGAAAAACTTAACACCATCACTGTAACTCAAGAAGATCTGGAACTGCTCATCAATGCAAGAGTGCAGATAGCATTACAACAGCAACAACAAGCGAATACTTGAGGTACCTTGCCAGTAACCGTAAACCTAGCACTCTTGACCACTGATCACCGGAAAGATAAAGGTATAGAAGAGGATTATATAACTCCTGCTCCTGTTTCCCCTACTTGACGCCCATGAGCCTTTTTTTGTGCTCCTATGGAGCAAGGAGGACGAAGACCGGTGCCCCAGGAGTCTTCTGGCGAGGCGTCGGTAAAATAAAAACGTAAGGGAAAGATGAATGCTAGTGATAGCTCCCCTAAGAGAATCATCACCCCTTTCTCTCAGAGGGTACTTGACGATTTGTTACCAAAGCACTCTCAGAATTTAAATATTGGGGAGTATTCTGGAACTACTGATCCAGAAGATCATCTTCTTAAGTTTGAGAATGCTGCTCTGCTTCAACAATTTACTGACGGGGTGAAATATAGGATGTTCCTCACTACGTTTGGAGGTGCGACCCAAAGATGGTTTAAGAGATTACCAGATAATTCTATTAGACATTTCAAGGATTTTCGTAAAGTATTCCTTCATCATTTTTCCAGTAATAGAAGGTATCATAAAACTCCTTAGAGTCTTTTCTCTATTAAACAGGGGGCTAAGGAAAGTACCAGAGCATATATTAAAAGGTTTAATCAAGTAGCTATTGATGTTCCTAATGCAACTACTGAAATCCTAGTGAGTGCCTTCTCTTAAAGACTCAACGATAATGATTTCTTCAAGGACCTAGTGCAAAATCCTCCAACTAATTTTGAATTATTAATTGAGCGAGCTACTGAATTTATTAATATTGAAGAGGCTCAAGCTGCCTGCAAGAAGGAGAATATTGTATCTGTCCTAGTTCCAACTAACAATCAATCCACATCTCCTATTCATCCACCCAGGGGGCCTCGTGTTGCTCCCCCTCTACATAGCCAACCTGAACTTAGACCCCAAACAGTCCAACATGTGGAAATGCCACAAGGAGTCCCAAGAAGGTGGTGTACTTATCATATGTTAGGTACTCACTATATGGAAGATTGTTTCGCTCTGAAAAACCAGCGGGCGAATAATACTCGATACCGTCGACAATCTCCCAACTGACAGCTGTACCCGAGGCCAAATAGTCCACTCAAATTGGAGTATCGGATGACTGAACCACAACAAGGAGCGTCGCAGTTGCCGGTCGGGCCTGCACGACCCGAGCAAACACCGCTTGAGTTAACAACTACCCGACAGGAGGAGAATCGCAGCAATGCCACCCGAGGTAATATCAATATGATAACGGGTGGACCTACCGATGGTGATTCAAACCGGACGAGGAAATCACATGCTCGACGATTACAGATCCATGCAGTGGGGTGCAGCAAGGAAAGGGCACCGAGATCGGAGATTAGTTTTGTGCCCAAAGATCTAGAGGGGATAGAAGTATCCCATGATGATGCACTAATAATCAAAGCTGTTATAGCTAATTATAATATTTCCTGTACCTTCATCGATAATGGTAGTTCTGTTAATATTATCTTCAAAAAAGCCTTTGATCAATTATAGATAGATCCAAGTGAGCTTCGACCCATGGTGACTCCTCTCTATGGTTTCATGGGTAATGAAGTATAGCCACTCGGACAAATAAAGCTGGCTATATCCTTAGGGGAGGAGCCCCTGATAAGAACTAGGAGATCCTATTTTATGGTGGTATAAGCACCTTCTGTGTATAATGTCATACTGGGTCGGCCAACCCTAAATGAATTTCGGATGGTCGTTTCTACTTTCTGTCAGATGGTGAAGTTTTCTGTTGATGATCAAGTGGGAGAAGTTTGCGGAGATCAGTTATTGGCATGAAAATGTTACATGGAGATCATCAGGACAGCAGCCAACACTGCTCGCAAAACTCAAAGAATAGAGATCAACGCTATTCAGGAGAAGTCGCCTGTTCTAATATATGAAGAAAAAGAAGAAATACAAATACAGGCTGGGCGATCGAAAGCTGTGACTTATATAGCTGCTGATCTAGACCCCTCGCTCAAATCCGAGTTGATACAATGCTTGATACGAAATAATGATGTATTTGCATGGACAGCCAAGGAGGTCACAGGTGTTTCCCCTGGTGATGGAGCACTCATTACACGTATACCCAAATGCTCGATCTGTCAAGCAAAAGAAGAGAGATTTTGGAGTTGAACAAAACCAAATCATCAAGGAGGAGGTGGACAAATTAATAGAGGCAGGTTATATTCGGGAGGTGCAATTCCCTAGTTGGCTGGCAAATGTTGTCTTGGTCTCTAAACCAGGAAACAAATGGCTAGTGTGTATCGATTTCAGGGATCTCAACAACGCTTGCCCGAAAGATTACTATCTCCTGCCTCACATTGATCAAGTGGTGGATTCTACAGCCGGTTGTGAATATATTTGCATGCTGGATGCCTATCAAGGATATCATCAGGTTCCTTTAGCCAAGGAAGATCAAGAGAAGGTTAGTTTTATAATAGCTGAGGGTACTTATTGTATAATATCATGCCTTTTGGATTAAAGAATGCAGGGGCAACCTACCAGAGGCTTATGAATAAAGTCTTTCGAAAATAGATTGGAAGAAACATGGAGGTATATGTAGATGACATATTAATTAAATCCCTTAAGGCAGAAGACTTATGCAAGGATGTAGAAGAAACATGCAAGAGCTTGTGACAATATGGACTCAAGCTTAATCCATGCAAGTGTTTGTTTGGGGCTAAAAGTGGTAAGTTTCTCGGTTATATGGTTACAGAACGAGGAATATAAGTGAATCCCAGCAAAGTTCGAGCAATCCAAGATATGGAGCCCTCGCGTAACATGAAAGAAGCCCAAAGGTTGACTGACCGAATTACTACTTTATCTCGCTTCATTTCTCGATCAGTCGACCGAAGTTTTCATTTCTTCAGGATACTCCGGAAGTCTACTAAATTTTAATGGGATGAGGAATGTGACAAGGTATTTCAAGAGTTAAAAGATTATTTATCAACCCTCCCTGTCTTAGCTAAACCTGTAGTAGGAGAGACTTTATGGATTTACCTTTTAGCAAATGAACATGCTGTAGGCTTGGTGTTGGTAAGGCAGGAGGGTAAAGAGCAATAGCCAATGTACTTCTCAAGCCATTTATTGAAGGGAGCTGAGTGTAGATATACTACACTCGAAAAATTAGCTTACACATTAGTGTTAATAGTAAGAAGGTTGCATCCTTACTTTTTGTCACATGTGATTATAGTACTAGCTAATAGCACTCTCGGCCAAGTACTTCTCAATCCAGAAGCATCTGGATGATTAATCAAGTGGGCAACCAAACTCAGTGAATATGATATACAATATCAACCTCGCTCGGCTATTAAAGCACAAGCTCTAACGAACTTTATAATAGAAGTGAAAGGTCTAGAAGAGGAAGAAACTAGGAAAATCTCTGTAGATGGGTCTTCAACTAGACAAGGCAGTGGAATTGGAATCCTCCTTATATCTCCAAGAGAGGACCAGGTTCAGCTTTCAGTCCGATTGAATTATAGGGCAACTAATAATGAAGCAGAATATGAAGCATTGATAGCTGGTTTGCAAGCTGCTCGACATGTGGGGGCCGCTCGAGTATGGATTTATTCTGATTCTTAGTTGGCATCACAACAGTTAACAGGCAGCTTTGAAATTAGCAATGACCGACTCAAGCTAAATGCAGAGGCATTCAATAAATTGAAGGTTGGATTTCAAGAAGTGAATATACTAAAGATACCTCGATCGGAAAATCAAGTGGTTGATGAGTTAGCTAAACTAGCTTCAGCGATAATACCTTGGAACCTGGATCGACCTATGGAACAAACAGTGCTGGTATCTTGTATCGAGAGACAAGCTGATATAGAGATACAGGGTGACTGGAGGACACCTATTATATTATTCTTGTAGCAAGGCATTCTACCAGCCAGAGAAGAGCAAGCGAGAGTCTTCAAGAAAAGGGCTGCTTGGTATATGCTGGTGAGTGATTGGTATGGGCTCGAGTGTCGTGCTACGGGAGCTTATCAAATTACAATTAAAGTTACTGAACCCCTCTATACTAAAGTAGTATAGAAATGACTCGGGTCGTCTCCCAACGAATGTAACGATAGGATGATAACTTTAGGATTGATTATGGATTTTGTTTTTTTTATATGAAATTGGGGGTTTGGATTTTGGATTTTGAGACTAAGAAATGAAATAGCAAAAACAAGTATGAAATTTACCCTAACAAAATGAATAACATCCTATCTATCCATTAATAGTGATCTCACAGCGCATTGTCACTCTACGCTACAATTTCACCATCAATGGGATTAAACTAGGGAATGAAATCGCAAAGAATTAAACGAAACCTAATCTTGTCAATGAAAATAACAATGCAAGTAAGGAAAGCTAACCTAATCTAAATTACAATTGCACTAAAAGTACGGAAAACATAAAGTAAACATCTAATGAAATGGATCCTAAAATATATACCAAAATTTAATCTAATTGCATTCAAAGAAAGGCACAAACATAATGGATTCAACATTAACAAGAAATGCAATCAACTAACTAAAGAATTACCAAACTAAAGTCTAAGAAACATTCCAACGAACATATAATGAGCACCAATGAATTAAGGGTAAATGCATGATTTCTCAACATGAACATAAACAAACTACAATCAATCAACATGAATCAAAGTTAAGCATTCAAATCTGAAACAAATCTAAAACAAGGGAAATTTAATCTATGAAAATTCATCCAGAACATGTAAATCAACACAAAAGAAGGAGAATTCAATGGTGTTGTCTACACAAGGAAGATGATGACCAGATCCGGCAGCACTCTGTAACGGAAGAAATAATGGCAGAGATGGCTGAATTGTGACCAAAACTTAGACGGAATTGAAGCAAAATAGAGCAGTGAACCCCACTACCCTACTCCAGCGGTGTACGGAACTCTGGTGGCCAGCGGAAGGTGGATGGAGAAGATGAAGTCGCGTCCTCTGCTGTGCGCGTCTGGACGGTGAAGATGGTACCCGGAGCTTGTGGCTTGCGGATGAAGATGAGGATGGATTGGGACTAGCTAAGAGAACCCATCCTACACTTCCCGATGGTGGGTGAACTCCGGTGGTCGGCGATGGAAGGTTGAAGAACTCCTCTGTTCCGGCGATTGCGTCCTTCCCCTTCATCAAAATCGCGACACTTCACACTGTAGCTTCCTGTCTCATTTTAAACTTGATTCAGATCTGAACGGTTGACTCTAATCAATTCAGATCTTATCTAATGGTTGGATCACATCAGATCTGGATAAAAAACTTTGGATCTTGATCAATGGCCTTGATCTATTTTCTCTTTCACTTGGATGACCCAGATCATGACAAATGGTTCAGATCTCCTCAAATCTTGGATGGACGATCCAGATTACTCCAGAGCTTGATCTCTTCATTTAAGCTCAGATTTGGGCCCAAATTTGGTTTGATCTGATCAGGTACATGACCCTTTGATGCCTACAAAGAATATAACTAAATATTAGCATCAAACACCGTAAATTTAAGATAATTTGCAATTAAGTCCATAAATGAATACAAGTCATGAAATTTGATATAAACATTGAATTAACACATGAGAAGATCAAATAGTATGCTTATATGAATCAAAATATCATGATTGAATGATAGTTATCAGTGATCATCTTTATAAGAGGGCCTTCTCTAGTCCTTTGCTCAAATGTATTGGACCAGAAGACATACAATACATTCTACAAGAAGTTCATCAAGGTTTGTGTGGGAGCCATATCGGAGATCCTTAGCTCGTAAAATATTATTGGCCGGATATTTCTAGCCTACTCTACAAGATGATGCAGTGTTACGATTCCGTAAGTGTACAGATTCATCGTTAGTAATAAAGATTATCGATCCGACGAGATCTGGTTATAAGCACTAGCGATGTCACACTTAGGATTAGCTAAACTACCGATGGTTGTAAGTTATCTAAAGAAAAAGGGTTTGGAAACAGAAACGAGAACTAGCAAAGAAGAAGTAATAGACTTGGTTTATGAAGAGTCCTAGGAGTTCGGTTTCATTGTTGTGGTATTGATGTATCACGTTCTATCCTTTACTCATTGTCCATCAACATGCTTTCGCCGGAAGCTGAAGTATCTATTCTTAGGTACCAAATAAAGAAGATCCCTATGAAATCCTATTACAGTTAACCCTTATCACTAGGGCGCCTCAGTAGATCACAAGAACACTACTCTAATTGGTGTCACTAAGGATAGAGATAAGGAGCTCAGTTTGGTCTCTTACTTCCTTGTGGAGGCGTTGTCTCTCTTTTCAAGGAAGTACCCTAGATGTCCATGAACGGGTTACCCCTGTCACTAGGGCCCCTCAGGTGTACGATCTAGGATATTCTCTCTACGAGATAGGCAATTCCTACACAATCAATTAATACGATATAGAGATCGAGTAGTCAAAACAAAGCAAGCGAAATCATCCAATGAAATAGAGGCAAAAGTATGAGTCTTACATCAAACCAATCTACAACTACTCCCTCATCCTAGAAGAAAGAATCTACTCCATAGACACAGGAGAAAAACCTGAAGACATAATGTTAATCATACAATTCTCAAACAAGAAGAGAGAAAGAGAAAATATGCTTATCCAACGACGACGTGTGATCTTCAGATCCAATCCTTTGCTTCTAGAGTTGATGTGGTGATGAAGGATCACTGGATGGAGGTCTTGGATGGTGTAGAACGACACCAAGTCGATTCTCTCCCTGACGGCTCACTTCCCGGCATCCCCCCTTGAGGAAAAGGGTTAAAACCCTTTTATAGGCTAGGGCGCGGATGCGGCAGCATGGCCGTGTAAGGATGGCACGACTGTGCCCTTTCTTATCTCTGGCTGCGCTGCACGGCCGTGCCAATTGGCATGACCGTGTGAACCTGGGGCTCAGCTCTGGGGACACGACCGTGCAGGATTGCATGACCGTGTACTGCTTGGCTGCGGTCATGGGGGGCACGACCGTGCAAGTACGCATGACCATGCTCTGATCTGCCTCTGGGTTGGCCGCACGGCTGTGCAAGGTTGTATGACCATGCACTTTCCTTCTCCTGTTTGGCCACACGGTCGTGCGAGGTTGCACGACTGTGTTCTCTGGCTTGTTCCGGTGCGTTGACAATCATTATTTTTGCTCCGAAAGTTGTCCTTGTCAACACAAAACCAAATAAAGAACATATATCCGAATAAAAGAGTATATATGATGAGTACATGATAAAAGAGGTGATCATGTAAAGAATATATACATATAAAGCAAGTGAATGTGCATTAAAATATACATAAACGATCATAATATTTATGCACATCACACCCCCAGACTTGAACCTTTGTTTGTCCTAAAGCAAAACGCTGTAAACTATGTTCATGAGTGCCTGACAGTGTTTAATAATCCCTAGTACATTCGCCTAACTCTATCAACTAGTTTCATTGATAAACATGATTGTGGAGTAACCTAAGTATGGTCTAATCATAAGTTTTTTGTGCTCGGTGCAATAAGTAACTCAAACTCTTCAAGTTTTAATTTTCTGTCCTTGTTAAGTCGTCATACAATTGAGTTCCTAATGTTCACGATGATAGGCATTTACCTGCCACACACTTGGTTCGTTTTCCTTAAATTACACAAGGTCTCAAAGGATAATACTCGGAATCAAGAGAAACATAACATTCATTTCCCCAGTAACCTAACTCGCTCTCAAAGGGGTGAATTGTTAGTTTCCACTCATGATAACTATTTTTTTTATCCCTTATTCAATTTTTTTTTTGGTGCTAAAGAGGTGTAGCACTAGCATATGTTGGGATTTGGATTTTTTCAAATGAGCTTCCATGATCCGAGGTCATCCAGTAACCAAAATGTAATTAATAAATCACCATGGGAATAAAAGTACTGAACAATTTGGATGAATCATAACTATTTCAAAAATATTTCTACTATTCAAGCTTAAGTACTTAAGTGTAGTGAAAATAAGATTCTTAAGATTAGGCTAAAACTTATACCAAACTCCATAAAATACTAAAGATAGAGAAAAGAGATACACCAAACATACTAACACTATCTTGAAACATATGAACCAAGAAAATGCTAGACATTTTGCTATCAGACAAGTAGCAGAAAAAGTAGAAGGTTTGATGTTCTTAGATATGCCTCAAAACTAGAAATATAAACTCATAAAATGCGAATAAACAAAACAGACTAATAAAAAATGCAAAACAGAAAAAATAAAATATGCAAAAAGAAAAGAAAACTTGACTCGACTTAGGTTGTGCAGAAAGACATAACAACCCCCCAGACTTAAACTTTTCATCATCCCGATGAAATCAATACGGTGGCGGGGGTGGGGGATAAGGTGGTCCCCGATGTGTGCCAGGGGGAAATCTAGGCATACCAGGAAGATGGTCAAGATGTTGATGATATTGATAAAGGGCATCTACTTGTTGTCTAGTAATATCCATATCATCCATAAAATTTCTCATTCTTTCCTGGTCGACCTCATAGTCCTGAACGAACCCTGTCACCTGACTATGGAAGTCCCTAGTAAACTGAAAATGATCCTGTACCTCCCTAAATTGGTCGTCAGATAACTTGAAGTGACCCTCCAACAATCATTGTTGGGTATTTTGCTTCTCATGAAGGGAGTCTAAAGAGGCACGGAAGTGAGAAAAATCAAATCTAGAGGGTTCCGTACCATAGGCAAAAGAGTTCCTAGGAGGTTTCAGATGTCCGGAAGGGTGCGGGAATCCTGATGACGAGGGCTCTTGGTGGTACTCGGTTTCTTCTATAATGGAGGGGGCAGTCTCGGGGTGTAAATCAGTAATCACCCAGTTCGCAGGGTTGCGAACTGAAGTGCGCTCGGGGCAAGGAAGGGGTAATGGAAAACCATTGTTCCTAGGGAAGGCAAACCCATTCTCATCCCGACAAATAATCTTCATAGCAAGACAAGAATCAATATCGATCTTGTCATTACCATGAATCACCTCTAATCCATCAAGCTCACAACCTAGATTGAATGTTATTTGGGTGATTAATCCACCAGCCACTATCATCCCCGAAGATGCTTTAGCTGCCCTCAACAAAGTTTGCAAAAAATGAAATTCGGAATCAAAATCTACTTTATTCAACATTGTCCAAAGAGAATAGAGTTCTACCTTTCTAACCACCCCATTACTCTCTTCTCGACCAAAGATCATTTTGCTCATCACTTGGTGAAGGTATCTAAAGGTCGGGTTTTGCATGCGGGATGCCCTGGCTCTAGAGGGTTCATAAGGGTCTTTTGATTCGGTTATTGACGTCCAAAATTCATTCCATCTAATTTCATCATCAAATCCATGGGCACCACCAATGGGTAAACTAAAATAATTATTAAAATCACTAAAAGTCCACCGAACTTCTTTATTCATCATCCTAAAAGTTATGATCCCTACGTAGTCATCCTCAGAAGAAAATTTAACATCAATCAAGCTCAAAAATTCAAAGACTAGGAGGGGGTAGGTCGGTGTATGAGCGTACATAATATCATTCCAATCTAAAGAACTAATTATCCAATCTACATCATCCCTAATTCCTAGCATATCCATAGTAATGAGATCCATATACTTAGTGCATATAATTTTTCTAGCGACAAGGATATCATATCTAGTTTTTTGTTCATGATTTCTAAAAATAATATTGAACTCGTTTTCATTACCTTCGTCGCGTGCCACCCTTTTTTCCTTTGCCTTTTGAAGAAGAAGCCTTCCCTTTGCCTTTGTCACCTCCCGGCACATCTCCTTCGCCAGATCATCTGCTTCCTCGACGAAGTCTCTTCAAGATCTGTGACATGGTGTGCAAGGTTTTGAGGAATTTCTTGTGGAGATGGGTCTTGAGGATGGGAGAGGAGGAGAAGGAAGGAAAATAGGGGAGTTGCTTCTCTCTTTCCGGATTTGTGACTTGAAGAAGTGTTAGATCTAGATGTAGATCTAAGCAAAAATGAACTCTAGAGGTGAGAATTAGGGTTTGAGGAGGTGTAGTGGAGAGGAGAAGGCTTTTTGGGAGAGAAGAAGATGGAAATTAGGGCTTTTGGAGGAGAAGGCGGCACACACGGGTAGGGGCACGACCGTGTCTTATAGACACGGTCAAGTCAGGTGGGTTCTGCATGGCCGTGCCGATTGGCACGACCTCATCTTTTCTCCCCTTGGTCAAAGTCGCACGCCCGTGCCGATTGGCACGACCCCTTTCTTCTTCTTCTCAGCTTTGATCGCACGGCCGTACCAATTGGCACGACTCGTGTTCTCCTCTAATCTGCATAGGCCACACGACTGTGCAAGGTGTAGGACCGTTGTGGCCGGCTAGAAGGGGGTTGTTGGATAGTCCTGTAAATACAAAAGCAAACAACCCTTCCTCGAACTATTTAAGCTAACACTTGTAAAATAAACAAAGCAGATAAATAAAAGATTAAAAAGACGAGGCACAAGATTTACTTGGTTACAACCGATGTGGTTGTTAATCCAAGGAAGGTTAAGCGCACTAGAATACTCATTCAGGCGGAGAAGGCTCTTACAACGTTGAAGCGCAGAAAACAGAAGCTTAAATAAAACTCTAAAGCACACAAGCGTAGGAAATGAATTACTGGAGTTCGTTGAAAAGCTTTTGGACCAAGGCTATATTTATAGCCTTGGTCGGGGAGCCTGGAAGGGTTCCGGGCGCCCTGGGGGGGGATAAAACTTTATCCCCCAACGTTCGGGATGCATTAGACGCATTCTGGTCAAAACTGTTGGTCCGGGCGCCCCGGGCTGGTCCGGGCGCCCCGGACTGTTCCGGGTGCCCCGAACTAGTAAAGTCAACCCGTGTTGACTTTTTCATCCGAGACCACGGCTCTGGTTCGGTTCAGCCCGGTCCGGGTCTTCTACTCCGGATCCGCTCGCTTGGGTGATCTCTGCCATCCGGAAAAGGGCTCACCCGAACCCAACTTCCGGTCTTCTCGAGCAACCTTTAGCTCCGGCTTCTCGTCCTTCGGAATCGCTACGTGTTTCCTTCTAGTCCACCAGCGTACTCATCCGCAGTCTTCATCCCTCGGTCGCACCCCGTGTCGACCTTCTCGCTAGCTGCGTCCCTTGCTCCCCGAGCAATCTTCCGCTCCGTCTTTCATCCCTCGGAACCACCGCACGCTTCCATCTCATCCACCGGGGTACTCTTCCGCAGCACCTCGTCCCTCCGACGCACCGCGTGCCGTCCTTCTCGCTAGCTGCGTCTTCCGCTCGAGTACTTGTGCTCCTAAGCTCCTGCACACTTAGACACAAGGTTAGAAACACACAGGACCTAACTTAGCTTGTTGATCACACCAAAACAACCTTGGGGTTCCAACAATCTCCTCCTTTTTGATGTGATCAACCCAAGTTAAGCTAGGGTCAAACATAGATATGAAAATTAAACAGTTTATTTTGCACTAATGTGCAACAAGATAAAAACATTAAATTTCGAGAAAGAAACATTAAATTTTTAATTTTTAATTTTCTACCTCCCCCTAGACTTATACTTTTTTTTCTCCCCCTTTGATCACATAAAAAATTGGGGTTGCAAGAAAAATTAAAGGGTTGACATTTAGAAAATTTCTAAAGTCTATTTCAATGATTTTCTGGAAAATATTTCTAAGTTAAGGAAAATTTCTAAGTTAAAAGAATAACTTTTGGAAAATTTCTAAGTTTTCGTCATGAAAATTAAGAATTTTCTCAGTAGAAAACTTTATGCATAAAAATATTTTTAGAAGATGTAGAAATAATTAAAAAATTTCTATGCATTTATTTTTAATTAATATATTTTTTTTTATCAGAAGGTTTTAAATTTCTATTTTAACTTATTACAATTTCTCAAATTTGAAGTAAGAAAATTTGAGTATGCGAAGAATTATATCATGCTAATTTCTGTTAATAGTTTGTCGAGATACTTTAATCGACAAGCTATTTCTTTCAGCTTTAACGCAACAAATATTAAACATGCAAGAAATTGTATTGACAAAATAATTGGTAAAAATTCGTTTGACAATTTTTCTAATTTGCAAGATTCATTCGACAAAATATTTTGTAACTTGCAAGAATCTTTTGGCAATATTTCTGATTTACAAAATTCTTTTGACAAAATAATTTGTAACTCGTAAGAAACTTTCGTCAAAACTTTTTGCAATTCGAGAAACTCTTTCGATAATATTTCTAGTTTGTAAGGATCTTTCATCAAAACATTTTGTAATTTAAAAATTCTTTCGATAATATTTCTAATTTGCAAGAAGTGTTCGGCAATTGATTTTCTAATACGAAAACTTCTTTTGATGATTCAATTTTTAATTCATAAAAATCTTCAGGTAATTTTTCGATTAATTGAACCAATTGATCAGAGGGTAGAGACCATACCTTACTTACCTCGTCGGCCGTTGGTTCTCCCCCTGTTGAATTACTTTCTTCTGAAGTCTCTCCCCTTTCTCGATGCTCATCTCGGATGAGCTTTCTTCATCTGTAGGTGGGTCTTCCACTATGTAGATTTTATAATCTAAATGCATAATAGACGAATTAATTAAATGCGATAAAAACTTACAGCGATCTCCCGCAGATCCGCAGTCGGCAGTGGCGAAAACTCGCTGTCGGAAGAGCGATCACAAGATCGGAAAGCCCTCCGCAATTCCACAAACCAAATCCCGCCGCCTTGGATGTTCTCCTCTTACTCTCGTCTCCAACGCACCCTGAGCCTTGGACGGATCCTCTTTATATAGGGAAATACACTAGGGGCATAATGGACTTTTCCATTATGTGTAGTGGGGAACATGGGCCACGTTCCCCACTATCCCCATTTCCAACATCTCCCACTCGTCCAAGGTAAGTCACTAAGACTAGTTCATTCAGGTAAGTCACAAAGACTTAATAAGTCACATAGACTATTAGAGAGTTTGGTCACATAGACCGTATGAGAACATCCAATCCATACTTAGAGAAAATGGTTCGTGCGACAGCAAGCACACTGAGCGATAGTTGCTAAGAAGATTGTTACACCTTGACTTAGCCGCTCTTTGAGCAATCAATGCTAATAAAGTTGTTACACTTTACTTAGCTGCTCAAATAAATTAGAGACACACTCTTCATGGCACATAGCCTCTTTCCTGGTGGCACATAGCCTTTATCCAGAATCCATCCAATCTTCAAGTGACACACAGCCATTATCTTGAAGATATCCATGTCTTGCTATTTACCCAGATTAAATAATTTTCATTTACATCGATATGAACATCTCTAATCCCTTATAATGACCATTATGTCATGAGCATGTTCCATATCCAATATTCACATTCATTTCCGTACATAACAGAAATGGGTCGACCAGTGAATAACAACAAAAGATGTAAATATATTTAATCTTCCTTTTTAGCTAGAATCAATTCATTTTAATCAGTCGCTTTCCTAGTTATGCTCCATAGACCGAATCATCCATAGCCATAGGATACACGCTAAAGTAGCAGACACTGATTAAAACTTCAAGTAGACAGCTAAATAGTCACTAAGGCAAAAATTGAGATTAACATATAATCTCAAAGGTCTCACATAGTAGAGAAACAGGGATTCATTCTCCTACTACCTTTATTGTCGCAATAGCACATGTGGTATGAATCACATGCTACGATGTTATTCTCTTTACTAAAAAGAGTGCATGTTGTCTTCAAATTTAACATCGTACAGATTTTGATCTAGACATACCTAACGTCTAATCCTGAATTCAACATATGAATTCTAATCTGGCTTTCAACAGGTTCAGTAAATGGTGGGTTCATTTACTTCGATCATTATTTACACATAAATGATCTCATCTTGACACAATTATCAAGGCGACCTCAACTTATGAATCTGTCTCTAATTTCATAATTTCAGCTACGTAAGCTGTTTCATAAGTAACGGTCTTACCCCTATTTGTACTTAACAAACAGAGATGATTGTCCATGTGAGTGGACCAATCTCCACCTGCCAACATGCTCACCGAGATCTTATATGAATGTAACAAATACAACATATACACTGAATAAATTATGACAAATTACACAATCATAACACAAAGTCATATTGTTATTTCAATATTGTTACATTCTATGAAGTCCCAAAGACTTTACATGTTCTTTAAATGACTCTTTAGTCATTGGCTTAGTAAAAGGATCTGCAAGCATAACACGTGTAGGGACATACTCAAGAATGACTTTTCTTTTAGCCACAATATCCCTTACAAAATTATATTTAATTTCTATATGCTTGCCTTTGCTATGATATTTGGGATCCTTGGAAAAAGCTATTGCAGCTTGACTGTCACACATGACTCCCACTGTCTTCAACTATCCTCAATATTCTTTAGATGCTTTTGAAACCTTCTCAACCAGATAACTTCTTACATAGCCGCTACGCAAGACACATACTCAGCTTCCATTATCGACAGTGCTACACAAACATGTTTCTTGCTATTCCATGAGATGGCGCCACCATTCAGCAAGAATGCATAGCCCGATGTGGATTTTCTATCATCCAGGTCTCCCACCCAATCTACATCTATATAACCCTTCAGACTCATATCTGATCCTTGAAAACAAAGACAATAATCTGTTGTCCTGAGATATCTGAATATCCTTTTCACCGCTTCCAGTGTCTCGGTCCTGGGTTTGATCGAGGGACCAAGCCCACAACATAGCCGATATCGGGACGTGTACACAACATAGTGTACATCAAACTACCAATAGCACTGGCATATGGTTTTTTATTCATCTCAGCTATTTCCTCTGGAGTTTTAGGACACATACTCTTGCTCAATACAGTACCTTTCACAATAGGTGTATGTTCTATGTTGCAATTAGACATGCTGAAATGATGTAACATCTTATTTATATAAGACTCTTGTGACAGACCCAAAAGTCTTTTAGGACGATCTCTTATGATCTTCACCCCTAAGATGTATTCAGCTTCTCCCATATCTGTTGTATCAAATTGTGATGACAGCCGCTTCTTGACTTCATTCACATATCCTATGTCATTTCCAGCTATCAGCATATCATCAACATATAATGATAAAATGGCATACTTTCCTTTTTCCCTTTTCAGGAAAACACAATAATCCTCATTGATCATCTCGAAATCATAAGATAAAACGACTTCATTAAATCTTATGTTCCATTGTCTTGACGCTTGCTTTAGCCCATATATAGACTTTCTAAGTCTACATACTTTTTGCTCTTGGCCTTCAGCAATGAAACCTTCTGGTTGAACCATATAGATTTCTTCGTCAAGATCACCGTTAAGGAAAGCGGTTTTTACATCCATTTGATGTAATTCTAAGTCATAATGTGCCACAAAGGCCAAAATAACTCTTATTGATACAAATTTCACTACAGGAGAAAATGTCTCTTCAAAGTCAATACCCTCCATTTGGGTATATCCTTTTGCAACTAAACGAGCTTTGTATCTGTTAATCGATCCATCTGCTTTCCTCTTTATTTTGAGAATCCATTTATTCCCAATAGCCCTTCGGCCCGGAGAAAGATCGACTAAGTCCCAAACATGATTTTGAATCATGGACTCCATCTCTTCAACCATTGCAGCTTTCCATTTTTCTCTAACTCTACATCCCAATGCTTCCTCAATGGATTGAGGCTCGTCGTCGTCAATTGGAAGTATAACCAATGCCTCATTCTCAATATCAAACCTCTTCTTAGGTTTGATCTTACGAACACTTCTCCGTAAGTTGGGCTGTTGAGAAGTCAACTCATGACTCGGCATATCACTCCCACTGGTTGACTAGACTCAGGTATCCCTTTTGACACCTCTCTTGTTGATAATATCTCATCCTCCTCAAATAGAGGAACATTTTTATCAGCATCACCTCTGATTGGGAACTCTGTTTCGAGAAAAGTCTCATCTCTCGAGTCTATTTCGGAGATGGTTCCATCTAGTTGCTCACCTATGAAAACATAACCTTTGGAGGTTTCATGATATCTTATAAAGATACATTTCTTACCTCTAGGCCCTAGTTTTCCATACTTGTGAGAACTATCATGAACATAAGCAGTTGACCCCCAAGGTCTCAGATTACTCAAATCTTGTTTTCTGCCTGTCCAACGTTCATATGGGGTAGATGGAATTGACTTTGAAGGCACTTTGTTAAGTATATAGGCTGCAGTTAATAGTGCATCTCCCCAATAGGAGATTGGCAAATTAGCTTGCGCCATCATAGACCTAACCATTTCAAGAAGAGTCCTATTTCTTCTTTCAGCTACCACATTTTGCTGTGGAGTTCCAGGGACTGCTAACTGTCTAATAATCCCTCTATCATTACATATTATCTTGAACATATCAGACAAATACTCCCCTCCACGGTCAGTGCGTAAAGCATTAGCTTTACGTTCTGTTTGATTCTCAACTTCGTTCATATAACGAATGAAGCAATCTAATGCTTCAGATTTGTGAGAAATCAAATACACATGACCGAACCTAGAGAAATCATCAATAAATGTAATGAAATAGGAAACTCCATGTCTAGCCTTCACATTCATTGGACCACAAATGTCCGAATGAATTAACTGCAATGTCGATTTAGATCTAATAGCCTTACCAAATGGTTTCCTAGTTGCTTTTCCAGCAAGACAATGCTCACATATAGACAATTGAATTTTAGCTCGAGTGCCCAATAGACCCTCTCTAGCTAACCGATTCATTCGTTCTTGTCCTATGTGTCCTAATCTAGCATGCCAAACCTCATCAGTTATATCTGCATCACTAGTTAAAGCAATGTTTGAAAAACAACCATCAATAGCATAATTGACATCTGGTTCTACATCAAGAACCATAAAACCATTTGTTAAAAAACCATATCCGATTGACACTGAGTCAATCTTAAGTTCAACAGACCGACTGTAAAAATTAATACAATACCCTAAATCAAGAAGACACGTAACGGAAACAAGATTCCGTCGAATTTCAGGAGCATACAGGACATCATGTAGAAATAAAACTCTACCACCACGTAGGTTGAGTTTGCAAGTGCCGACTCCTTTGACTTCAACTCTTGCATTATTTCCCACATAGATCCACTTGTTGCCAGCTGGTACCCGACGGTACTCAACAAATGTAACTCGTTCCCGAGCTACATGGTTGGTTGCTCCCGAATCTATAATCCACAAAGGATAAGAATCAGCTAACAACACTGAACTAGCAACAAAATACTCTTGAAAAGAAGACACACTTGGATTTACCTTTTTCTGCTCAGTGCACTCCCGAGCAAAGTGGCCCTTTTTGCCACAGTTAAAACAAGTCAACTTGTTTTTAGATTTCTTTCCAGTCTTCTTGACTATCTTCTTGATTGGGCCTTGTCCCACAACAGCAGCTTCCTTCTTCTTTCCCTTCCCTTTCTTGAACCATTTGTTTTTCTTGGATCCATATGATCCTGCAGAACCTACAGCCACATAGGCTTGTCCAGAAATCATGATTCAACTCTCCGCCTCCAATTCTACATGGCGTGAGACATCGGTGAAAGTCTTGATACTCTCACCGTGAGTTAAGGTCCGCTTCATGGTTTCCCAAGAATCGGAAGTGAACGATAATCGCTTGAACTGTTGTTCATCACCAACTCATGACCAGCTTTTAAGCTACCGAATCATGTTCGACATCTCCCCGAGGTGTTGAACCATTGATCGCTCGGACGCTTTTGTAGTCAAATTTAATTGTCACCGTCGAAGCTTCTCGGACTTACTCCGTATTTTTCTTTAAGGGCAACCCACTTCATGAGCCGTAAGATATGACTCATATTCAAAAGCTAGGTCGTCTACCATTGAACTAATCAATATACCCTTTGCAGTGGAGTCCTTTTTCTTCCATGCCTTATAGGCATCAAGATCTCGTCTGTGTTGTGCAGTGGGACCATCTACAGGTACTTCCATAACCTGATTTACAGCCTCTAGAACTTCTTGTTCCTCAAGTACATATTGTATCTTGAGGTGCCAGATCTTGTAGTTATCCCCATTAAGTTTCTCACCTTTGTTGAGTTCAGCTATTATATTTTTGGTTGCCATAATCTATCATAAATAAACAAATTATTTAGTATTCAGTGTATATCATATGTATGCAATTTATGATTGACTTAATATTACTTTGAGTTGGTTTACAAAATCAAGTGACAACTATGTTTTCACTCATCATCCGTATGACCAATCAAATTAATATTAATCAATTCTATTACATACATCCCAACCAATGAACTAATCATTTATAATATTATGAATTCATTAATTAAATGAACTAATCATTTAATATATCATGTTTTTTTAAAATTAAATGAACTAATCATTTAATATATCATGAACTAATCATGCATCATGTCAAGCAAACAGCATAAATAAATGAACATATCATTAATACAAAATTATGCTGCAAGTTGTTAACATATAACCAACTGACATGAATGAAATAGACTAACTATTGTTCATACAAAACGACAATAAAAATAACAGAACTCTAATAAACTAGATAGACAACTACCACTCCCACTAGGACAGACACTAGTGCAGTGGCCAAAATAATCCCTCTCAGCCTGGACTCATTTGGGGTAATCACAGGCAGGACAGCTTCAAGGTTCTCTTTTGGATCCACAATTGGATCCTCTTCTGGTTCCTCCTCAATCATTTTCGGGTCCTCTTCGAACTCTTCCGGATCCTCTTCAGTCATATGATGAAGCAGCTCCTCACATAATACAGAATATGTGACGCGTCCTTGATGACGCCCCCAAATATAGTCTGCTATCATCCTAGGATTTTCTGGCAATGATTGCATCAAAGCCCAAATCCTATAACTGTCCAGGACTGGAAACTCTTCTCGCTCAAGTTTCCAAAATAGATCATCAAGCCGTCCAATGTGTCCGTCGACTCCATAAGCAGAGTTATACTCTATCTCCTGAATCTCCTCCCTCGCACTTCGCGACGAGTCAATGTGGTAATCGTCCGTGCCATCTGAAAAATTGAAAATAAATAAGTCAGTACAAAACCGACTAACCAGTACAAAACCGGCTTATTTCAATTTATACAGGCATAGTACCAACATAATAAATCAAGAAAAACAAATCTTCTCGATTTTCAGGAGTTTAAGTCAACAATTAGAACTAATCTAATTGGTCAAACCCATTGGATCGGTTGATTAGGGATCCAGATCCTAAGCTTGGTCCATTGTCCTTAATTAGAACTAATCTAATTGGACAGGGATTTTTGTACCTATGTTCTGTTACTTTTCTCTAAGTCCATTTCAACCAATTTCAGACTTATTGATCAAACTCAGGTCCGTTTGATCAAACCAATGTCCATTGGTTTAAGTCCGACCAATTAGAACAAATCTAATTATTTTAATCAAATCTGACCCGTTAGAACAAATCTGGTCATTTGATCATATTTGATCCAAGTCCAATTAATCAACCCAAATTGATTCGAGTTTAGATCAAATTTATTTGATTAAACCAACTAATGATTCAATCTAAATTTGGTCTAATTAGACTAAAATTATTCTACACCATTTATCATAAATGATGAATTAATTGAACTTAATATTCAATTAATTACCACATGCAAATATAATTAATGTTACCGAAAAAAAAACTGTGCATGACATTTTTTTATTATAAACATTAATTCCTCTAAAAGGGCAAAACTTCTCCATGCAAGAAAAAAAAAACGTTATTTTGTTTTTTTTATTTTATATATACACCTATTGTTTTGCATTATATTTGCACGTGGAACGTGAGTTAACCAACTGTTCACGTTTTTTTTTATATTTGACTTTTTCTCGCACGCACTACCGATTTCTCCGCCACTGCCCACGTCGTACACCGCTCAAGCCACACACGCCGCTCACACAGCGACAAACGCTGGTCACGGAAGATCGCCTCCCCTCTACAACCAACCTCACAGCGACGAACACTGTGCAGAAATTGCAAGAGGCCTTCTCAAGCATGCCGCCGGCCAACATAAATGTTGTCGCCGGTCATAGATCGTTGTCACTAGTGTCCACTAAAGACGCAAACCTTCTGCAGGAGGCTGCCATGAACACGGTTACCGACCAATATCGAAGACAAATTCTTTGGGTGTTCTTTGAGGCCTATCGTGTCAGCAATTTCAAGCAAATCGCGACATGGACGCAATCTTACTTGACTACGGCAAAACTAGATGGAGACGAACTCCGTTCACGGCAGCAATTTTAAATAGAAGATCGTACATGCATTTAGAACTAACCTGGCTCTGATACCAATGTAGATTTTATAATCTAAATGCATGATAGACGAATTAATTAAATGCGATAAAAACTTACAGCGATCTCCCGTAGATCCGCAGTCGGCAGTGGCGAAAACTCGCTGTCGGAAGAGCGATCACAAGATCGGAAAGCCCTCCGTAATTCCACAAACCAAATCCCGCCGCCTTGGATGTTCTCCTCTTACTCTCGTCTCCAACGCACCCTGAGCCTTGGACGGATCCCCTTTATATAGGGAAATACACTAGGGGCATAATGGACTTTTCCATTATGTGTAGTGGGGAACATGGGCCACGTTCCCCACTATCCCCATTTCCAACACACTATGATTGCTGTCTCGGTAATTTCTTCGGTCTCGGACTGTTCTGTCGGTGGCTTGGTGTCTGTTGAGTCGTCGGCTTCCAAAGGTTCTTCGTAGAGCATCAAGAAATTTTCCCAAAGTTCTTTTGCGCTTTTGTATTCGCCAACTCTATTGAGATCTTCATTTGGTATTACGGTTATAATGTGAAACTCTGCCTGACCGTTTGCCATTGACTCGTCACGTTGCTTCTTGTTCTAGAGGCATAGATCGAGTTTTTCTCCATTCGTTGTCTTTGGTGCTTCATAACCACATTTCAATATTAAAGAAATACCAAAATCTAAATTTAAATATACCTCCATTTTTTGTTTCCAAGCGGCAAACTCCCCCTTGAATGCAACAGGGTAGATGTTATCTCCGGCCATCATTTTGTTGCTTCAGACGGCGGTTAGTCCTTTTGAGGCGTCTCGGCTCTGATACCACTTGTAGAACCGTTGCGGCCGACTAGGAGGGGGGTTGTTGGATAGTCCTGTAAATACAAAAGAAAACAACCCTTCCTCGAACTCTTTAAGCTAACACTTGTAAAATAAACAAAGCAGATAAATAAAACATTAAAAAGACGGGGCACAAGATTTACTTGGTTACAACCGATGTGGTTGTTAATCCAAGGAAGGTTAAGCGCACTAGAATACTCCTTCAGGCGGAGAAGCCTCTTACAACGTTGAAGCACAGAAAATAGAAGCTTAAATATAACTCTAAAGCACACAAGCGTTGGAAATGAATTACTGGAGTTCGTTGAAAAGCTTCTGGACCAAGGCTATATTTATAGCCTTGGTCGGGGCGTCTGGAAGGGTTCCGGGCACCTTGAGGGGGATAAAACTTTATCCCCCAACGTTCAGAATGCATTAGACGCATTCTCGTCAAAACTGTTGGTCTGGGCACCTGTAGGGGTTCCGAGCGCCCCGGGTTAGTCCAGGCGCCCAGACCAGTAAAGTCAACCTGTGTTGACTTTTTCATCCGGGACCACTGCTCTGGTTTGGTTCGGCTCGGTCCGGGTCTTCTACTCCGGATCCGCTCGCTTGGGAGATTTCTGCCATCTGGAAAAGGGCCCATCCGAACCCAACTTTCGGTCTTCTCGAGCAGCCTTCCGCTCCGGCTTCTCGTCCCTCGAAATCGCTGCGTGTTTCCTTCTCGTCTACCAGCGTACTCATCCTCAGTCTTCATCGCTCGGTCGCACCCCGTGCCGACCTTCTCTCTAGCTGCGTCTCTTGCTCCCCGAGCAATCTTCCGCTCCGGCTTTCGTCCCTCGGAACCACCACACGTTTCATTCTCGTCCACCGGGGTATTCTTCCGCAGCACCTCGTCCCTCCGACGCACCGTGTGCCGTCCTTCTCGCTAGCTGCGTCTTCCGCTCGAGTACCTGTGCTCCTAAGCTCCTGCACACTTAGACACAAGGTTAGAAACACACAGGACCTAACTTAACTTGTTGATCACACCAAAACAACCTTGGGGTTCCAACAATCTCCTCCTTTTTGATGTGATCAACCCAAGTTAAGCTAGGGTCAAAAATAGATATGAAAATTAAACAGTTTATTTTGCATTAACGTGCAACAAGATAAAAATATTAAATTTCAAGATTGAAACATTAAATTTCAAATTTTTAATTTTCTACCTCCCCCTAGACTTATACTTTTTCTTCTCCCCCTTTGATCACATAAAAAATTGGGGTTGCAAGAAAATCTAAGGGTTGACATTTAGTAAATTTCTAAAGATCTATTTCAATGATTTTCTGAAAAATATTTCTAAGTCAAGGAAAATTCTAAGTTAAAAGAATAACTTTTGAAAAATTTCTAAGTTTTCGTCATGAAAATTAAGAATTTTCTCAGTAGAAAACTTTATGCATAAAATTTTTTTTAGAACATGTAGAAATAATTAAAAAATTTCTATGCATTTATTTTTAATTAATATATTTTTTTTATCAGAAGGTTTTAAATTTCTATTTTAACTTATTACAATTTCTCAAATTTGAAGTAAGAAAATTTGAGTATGTGAAGAATTGTATCATGCTAATTTCTGTTAATAGTTTGTCAAGATACTTTAATCGACAGGCTATTTCTTTCAGCTTTAACGCAACAAATATTAAACATGCAAGAAATTGTATTGACAAAATAATTGGTAAAAATTCGTTTGACAATTTTTCTAATTTGCAAGATTCATTCGACAAAATATTTTGTAACTTGCAAGAGTCTTTTGGCAATATTTCTGATTTACAAAATGCTTTTGACAAAATAATTTGTAACTCGTAAGAATCTTTCGTCAAAACTTTTTGTAATTCGAGAAACTCTTTCGATAATATTTCTAGTTTGCAAGGATCTTTCGTCAAAACATTTTGTAATTCAAAAAATTCTTTTGATAATATTTCTAATTTGCAAGAAGTGTTCGGCAGTTGATTTTCTAATACGAAAACTTATTTCGATGATTCAATTTTTAATTCGCAAAAATCTTTAGGTAATTTTTTGATTAATTGAACCAATTGTTCAGAGGGTAGAGGTCATACCTTACTTACCTCGTCGGTCGTTGGTTCTCCCCATGTTGATTTACTTTCTTCTTAAGTCTCTCCCCCTTTCTCGATGCTCATCTCGGATGAGCTTTCTTCATATGTAGGTGGGTCTTCCGCTATGATTGTTGTCTCGGTAATTTCTTCGATCTCGGACTGTTTTGTCGGTGGCTCAGTGTCTGTTGAGTCGTCGGCTTCCAAAGGTTCTTCGTAGAGCTTTAAGAACTTTTCCCAAAGTTCTTTTGCGCTTTTGTATTCGCCAACTCTATTGAGATCTTCATTTGGTATTACGGTTATAATGTGAAAATCTGCCCGACCGTTTGCCATTGACTCGTCACGTTGCTTCTTGTTCCAGAGGCGTAGATCGAGTTTTTCTCCATTCGTTGTCTTTGGTGCTTCATAACCACATTTAATATTAAATAAATACCAAAATCTAAATTTAAATATACCTCCATTTTTTGTTTCCAAGCGACAAAATCCCCCTCGAATGTAGGTGGGTAGATGCTATCTCCGGCCATCGTTTTATTGCTTCACACGGTGGTTAGTCCTTCTGAGGTGTCTTGGCTCTGATATCGCTTGTAGGACCGTTGTGGCCGGCTAGGAGGGGGTTGTTGGATAGTCCTGTAAACACAAAAGCAAACAACCCTTCCTCGAACTCTTTAAGCTAACACTTGTAAAATAAACAAAGCAAATAAATAAAACATTAAAAAGACGAGGCACAAAATTTACTTGGTTACAACCGATGTGGTTGTTAATCCAAGGAAGGTTAAGCGCACTAGAATACTCCTTCAGGTGGAGAAGCCTCTTACAACGTTGAAGCGCAGAAAACAGAAGCTTAAATACAACTCTAAAGCACACAAGCGTTGGAAATGAATTACTGGAGTTCGTTGAAAAACTTCTGGACCAAGGCTATATTTATAGCCTTGGTCGGGGTGCCTGGAAGGGTTCCGGGCGCCCTCGGGGGATAAAACTTTATCCCCCAACGTTCAGAACCCATTAGACGTGTTCTGGTCAAAACTACTGGTCCGGGCGCCCCGGGCGCCTCGGACTGTTCCCGGGGCCCTGGACCAGTAAAGTCAACTCGTGTTGACTTTTTCATCCGGGACCAATGCTCTGGTTCGGTTCGGCTCGGTCAGGGTCTTCTACTCCGGATCCGCTCGCTTGGGTGATCTCTTCCATCCGGAAAAAGGCTCACCCGAATCCAACTTCCGGTCTTCTCGAGCAGCCTTCCGCTCCGACTTCTCGTCCCTCGGAATTGCTGCGTGTTTCCTTCTCATCCACCAGTGTACTCATCCGCAGTCTTCGTCCCTCGGTCGCACCCCGTGTCGACCTTCTCGCTAGCTGCGTCTCTTGCTCTCCGAGCAATCTTCCGCTCTGGCTTTCATCCCTCGGAACCACCGCACGCTTCCTTCTTGTCCATCGGGGTACTCTTCTGCAGCACCTCATCCCTCGGACGCACCGTGTGTCATCCTTCTCGCTAGCCACGTCTTCCGCTCGAGTACCTGTGCTCCTAAGCTCCTGCACACTTATACACAAGGTTAGAAACACACAGGACCTAACTTAACATGTTGATCACACCAAAATAACCTTGGGGTTCCAACACAAGGTTGCACAAGCCGTGGCCTTTGTCCCTCTGTCATCTTTACACGACCGTGTGTGGTCACACGACCGACTTCTTTAAGCTCATGGTGTCTCATCTCTCGCTATGTTGGTTCCTCTGATGCTTCCACGCCTATGAAATGCTCACGCCCACCTCATGGAGGCTCTGCATTTCCTGAAAACGAACACCCAGAAATAAAGAAATAATAAATGTACTCGACTCAAACTTACTAAAGAAATAAAATGATAAACGGAATGATTAACTAAAATGAAAAACCCTTGGGTTGCCTCCCAAGAAGCACTTGTTTTGGGTCTTTAGCTCGACCCTGTTTCAGTCAGTGTGGACTAAACCCATGGAAGCACAACTCTCCTCCTAGGTTTAATTCTCCAGTCTGCACCTTCAGTTTCTCTCGTGTAGGATAAATGTACTTCTTATTGCTTGCTGGAGGGGAACTCTCATGGAAACTGCACTCCTCGACTTTGTGTATGTTGATCTTGCTAGAATTTCCCTGAGAAGAGGCGTCGCAGATAGAGGAATTAGATAGATCAAATTCAATCTTTTCTTTATCGATCTCCAAGGATAACTTGTAACTTTTCACATCAATGAGGGCTCCAGCTGTGGCAAGGAATGGTCTTCCAAGGATGATCAGTATCTTGGGATCCTCCTCCATATCCAAGATAATGAAATCTGTGGGAATGATACATCCACCCACTTCTACTGGCACGTCTTCCACTATTCCCATTGGGTATCTACATGAATGGTTAGCTAATTACAATGCCATAGTAGTCAGTTTAATGTTCTGGAGTCCTAGCTTCTTACATAAGGAGTATGGAAGTAGGATAACGCTGGCTCCCAAGTCACAGAAAGCTTTCTATATGAGTTCAGAACCAATCTTGCAGGGTATGGAAAAACTTCTTGGATCCTGATGTTTTGGTGGAATATTTGCCATAAGTAGAGCACTATAATTTTCTGTTAATGCTACAGTCTTGAAGTCTCCCTTCTGCCTCCTGTTAGATAAAATACCCTTTAAGAACTTTATGAACTTCGACATTTGGTACAGTGCATCTATCAGTGGTACTTCTACATAAATTTCCTTAATCTTCTTCAGGAATCGGTTGAACTCTTCATCCTTTTAGGATGTTATCAGTTTTGAGGGAAAGGGATTGTCTGACTTTGTTGTGGAATTTAAAGAGTTCCTTCAATTTTCTTGGTGATCTCCTCTCCATCCCTATTCTAAATCTAATTGGGCTCTAGGGGAGAGGGCTCTTCCTCTGAGTCAGGTCCTTTCTGTGTAGTGATCTGGGGGTCTCCCAAAGTTCATCCTCTCCTCAGCTCAATGCAATTGCAATGTTCCACTGGGTTTATATCGGGCTTCCTTGGAAATGTTCCCTGTGTTCTTGAGATGGACTGGGCTATCTGGGCTATCTTGCATCTTTTGATGTTTCTCAGAATTCTCCATTCTTTGAGTCAATTGCTTGATCTCGTTTTTCATCTCTTTTTGCTCTGAGAGAACTTCTTCGAGCATCTTTTCTGTTTTGGACAACTGTGAAGGTTGCTATTGTTGATAAGTCTGCTGTCCAGATGGGTAGCTCTGTTGCCTAGGTTAATATCTTTGCTTTGCTGGTCCTTGGGCTTGGTTATTCCGGTATGAGAAATTTGGGTGGTTCCTCCATCCAGGGTTGTATGTGTTGGAGTACAGATTGTTTTGCTTTTGGTTGTAGCTCACTATCGCATCACATTGTTCAAGTTGGTTTATCTGTGCTTGAATTGGCCCTAGGGGGCAAGTATCTGGAGCATGATCCGTACTTCCACAAGTTTCGCAAACACAAACTATCGCATTGGCCGTGTTGTTTCCCATAGCCTCAAACTTCTTGGTCAGAGCGTCCAGCTTTGCAGACATGAGTGTGACTATATCTACGTCGAATTTTACTGACACCTTTATTGGATTCCTTGAGAAAGAACCACCAGATCTTTCAATTGCCCACTGATGGTGGTTCTGTGCCACATTCTCTATGATCTCTTCACCTTCATCAAGGCTTTTATTCATTAGTGCTCCTCCTGCTGTAGAATCAAGGGACATTTTCGTGTGATAGTTGATTCCATTGTAGAATGTGTGTAGAACCAACCATTTCTCAAGGCCATGATGGGGGCACTGTCTCAACATACTTTTGAATCCATCCCAGGCTTCAAATAGTGATTCTGAGTCTATTTGTTTGAATCTTGCAATCAAGTTCCTCATGTAAGCAATTTTTCTTGGTGGATAGAATTTGTCCAGAAATTTCTGCTCACACTGCTCCCAAGATGTAATGCTATTTGCTGGAAGGGAATTTAGTCACTGTTGTTGGTGCAGGAAGCATCAATGATCGAACCTATGTTTTGATTATGTCAAAGGGTTCAAAGTTAAGGTGTTTTGTTATCTAATATCTTGAATGAACATTGCAGGAAAGTCCTAAGTTTACTTAGGCAAAAGTCCTAGCTGTGGTTAGGCAAAGGGAAAATCCTAGGGGGTGGTAACCCTAGGTCATAGGGGGCGGTAACCCTATGCGAAAGCCATGGCGGGTGATGTGCGTAGATTGTATACACTTGTTAGTATGTTTTGACGCACATTCACATACTTTGAGCATGCTTGATCTATGTATTTTCATACTTCCAGCTTTCCTTTTTTAGCATATTTACTCTCTTTGTTCGGAGATCTGCTTTTGTGCATTTTCTGTACACAGGAGTCGAATTTGATGAAGGATGTGTGTTCGAGGCCGAATCTGCAAGCAAAGCGATGGAGGAAGCCATGATACCTGAGCCCCACACGACCCTGCCATGGGGTTTGCCCAGGTTGTGTGGAGATGAGAGGCCGTGTAGCTGCAGCAGAGAAGGAAGATGACTTGACCGTGTGAACCTCACACGACCGTGCCAAGTTTTGAAGCCCAATGAAGCCTAGGCCGTGTACACCACACGACCATGTCAGTTTTCCAGAGACCAGAGAAGCCTCGGCCGTGTATGCTACATGGCCGTGTGAGGTTTCCAGTGAGCAAGAGAGTGGTGGTCGTGTGCACCACACGACCGTGCCAGGTTTCTAGAGGTGAAGGCAGTACAGGCCGTGTAGATCTACACGACCTTGCAAGGGGGCATTGGTAGAGGCAAGCCACGACCGTGTACCTCACACGGCCGTGTGAGGTTAGCAGAGAAGAGAATGGAGCAGGCCGTGTGAACCTCACACGACCGTGCTTCAGGGTCGTGTGGCGCCCAAACCCCTCTTCTATATAAGGCTTCCTTCATGATTTGAAAGGGGATCTTCTCCCCTTTGGGAGAAAGGAAGATTTGGATGATTCCTTCCATTCTTGGGTGGATTTCTAGGCGATCTAAGGGAAGATCTTCACCGATTCGACTTCGGGAGCGTGGATTGGATCCGAAGATCGTCTTCATCATTAGATAAGCCTTCTTTCTTTCCGTTTCTTGGATTGTGATCAAGAATGCTTGTAATCTTTATGTTTTCATATTTCTTTCTTCGATTGATGGAGTAGTTTATCTTCGTTCTAGGTTGGAGGGAGTATTTGTAAGGATTTCTTGATGTAAACTCTTATGGATTTGCTAATTTCCTGTTTCTATGATTTTGCCCTGTTTGTATCAATTAAATCTTGGATGTATTGTTGTGATTTGGATCTAATTCACATTCTTGATTGATTGTTTGAATGTCTTGTGGATCTTGTAGAGATTGTCTCTCACTCGATTTTCCAAGGGAAGCACGCGAAAGGTGCAAGCCCGTGTAAGGACGTTTGAGGGATGAGATTTAGGGGGGAAATAGGACAATTCAAGAGGGTAGGATAGATTTATGCATTAATTTTTATATCTTATGGGTTGAGAGGTAATGATTTCTATGTTGATTTTTTGAGGGATCTTCATGACAGGAACATGCCCGTGTAAGGACAACATAGGCTCATATCTAATTAATCGCATTTAGGTATAGATTTTAGTCCTAGGCCGGTTGTCTATTGCAAGAGAGAACCGACAACCTTCTATAAATGGTGGATAATTGAGAAATAAGATTTGGTAGATCATTTACATTGAAGAACCTTACAAAGAAACCAAAACTCCTAAAACATCCCTTATCATTGCCCTTATTCTTGTTTCCTATTCTTTTATTCCTTTGTTTACCTTTCATAGTTATACTTAGACTTTGTCAATCAATTGATTTGTTGTCTAGCTAATTCGCGTTGAGATATTCTTAGTGCTTATTCCAGTCCCTGTGGATACGCTAATCTTTTATATTACTTGCGATATTTCCGTACACTTGCGGAGGTCAACAAGTTTTTGGCGCTGTTGCCGGGGACTGCGCTATAACATTAGAGATTATCAATTGAGTTAGACTAAACATAAATTTTCTTTTCTTTTCATTAACATAATTGAAACTAATATTTTGAATTCTATTTTCATCATTTGCATATCTTTCTAATTCTTGACAATTTTTTGTTGTTGTAATTCTAATTCTAATTCTAACTTTGCATTCTTGATTTCTAGCACTCTAATCTAACTTTTCTCTGTTTTCTCTTTTGATCTAGTCTTTTTCTTCTTTTCTTTTGTAAACATATCTTGCAATCTTTAGCATATGAATTGTTCTAGACATTTTTCTTTTTTCTTTTCTTTCTTGTTTTCATTATGCACTTTCTTTCTTGCAATTTAAATTTTGCATTTTCTTTCTTTCTTTTCATATTGCATTTTATTTCTTATCTTTGATTCTTCATTTTATAATTTTTTTCTTGAATATCCATGAGCACTAACATGTCAAGCAGGGCCATGAGAAATTTTTCTACACCCTTTTTTGCAAGATTTTTGCCTTCCATTGTGTAACCTCAAATTGAAGCAGAAAGTTTCCAACTAGATCCAGAGTTAATTTTTATGATACAAGGTCACAAATTTGGAGGAGAAGTATCAAAAAGTCCTTATCTGTAATACCCACTAAGCTTGTAAGATAAATATATGAATGTGGAATTTTGCCTTAGAAAAATAATAAGAAGTGAGTTGAAGCAAAAAGAAATAAAATGAAATAAAAAGAAGAGGAAGTCAAGGATTGAACCTTGAACCTCTTATATTATATTTCATAGAATTAATTAGTAGAAACCAATTGGGATAGAGAGAAGATGTTGATAGCAAAGGAGGGAAACTCATGATAAAGGTAAGAGTAAAAGCTAGCCAAAAGAAAACAAGAAAGGAGCAAGAGAAAGGCAACTTGCCTTCCTCCCTTTCTCTCCCTCTTCCTCCTTGCTTTTGCCGAAAATTTAAAGAGGAATTAAGGGGATTCATTCCCCCTTATTTCATCATGAATGGTGAGAATAAATTAGAAAATAAAATAAATGAAATAAAAATAGAAAATGGGTTAAGGGAGAAGGAAAGCAAAAATCAATTTTGCTACCTCTTCCCCCTTAACATAAAAGGGAGCAAGAAAAGAGAAGTTTATTTTTCTCTCATTTTCTCATTCTTCCTCTCCCTCACCGAAACCATCAGTCCCCTCTCCTCCATTTTCGGCCCCAAAGCCAAGGTTTTTTCTCCTAAGAAAGCCTAAGATACAAGGAGGACTAAGCAAGGGAATCAAGGGAAAGGAACTAGAAGAAGGGGCTACTTCTTCCATCACCATACCTTAGATCCACAAGCGAAAAGGATGTAAGCTTCCCCTCACCTGTGGTACAAGGCTTTTATGTGATTTTTGGATTCTATAAGGATTATAAAACCTAGGAAAGAATTTAAGAAAATTCGGCTAAAGAAAGGGTTTTCAAATCTAGGATGATTTAAACAAGTCCTTATTTCATGATATTCTTTCTATGCTATGTAGGAAGGATTTTCTTCATGTTTTTATACTTAAATGATGCTTGATCAGAGGAGTACCTAACCCTAGAATTTCGGCCAAAAATATGTTAAGGAGGTTAGGGAAAAATATTGTTTAACTAAACAAGTACAAAATTTCTCCCATGAACTACTAAGGGTTTTTATTGGTTTTCTTGCTTGAAAGTTACTTGGAACCAAAGAAATCCATTTATATGTTTCGGCCAAGAAAAGGGCTTAGGGTTAGGAAGACCTTTAAATTTAAATAACCATGTTTGTAGGATAGAATATAGAGTTCTCTTAAAGAATTGCATGTTGTACATTGCTAGAAATTCATGAACTCTTATTTTAGATTTTCGGCCATGATAAGATGGATAGTTTAGAAAAGCTTGAACAAAATTCTAATATGCTCAAGACCTCTGTGATATTATGATATGAAAGTTGTTTAATGCTCTTATGTTTAAATTGAGTATAGAAAATTAGTTACATGATATATGACATGTAAGATCACAAGGGTCCTAGCTTGTTTATGAACCAACTTTGTATATGATGTTCTTAGTAATTTTTGCCATGAAACTTACTTAGGTTTTCCATGCTTTAGGCCACTTAAAACCTAGTTTAAAGATTGGTAGGTTTCGGCCATGAGGAAAAATAAAAGAAAAAGGGAAAGAAACCTAGGAAGCCTAAGACACAATTCACATGTATGTTTATTATGCTTGTCTTTATACATGCTATGAAACTTGTATAATTTCTCATGCTTTTAGGCTATTTGAAGCAAGTTTATATTCTGTGAGTTTCGGCCAAGTAGGGTTTAAAAGACCTAGAGGCCTTAGAAATGAAACCAAATGTGTTAAAAGTGCTTCTTATGAAAATATAATAATGTGTTGATTGTGTCACATATTTGTATAATTTTTCCATGACCTAAATGGATCATTGTGTGTTTTGTCCATGAAGGGATAAATGCCCTAGAAACCCTAGAACAAAAATTAAATATGCTTATGTCACTCTACATGAAATATGATAAGTAGAAAACCAAAGTTCTCATACTATATGTTGTTTAGTGACCTAAATGAGGCTAGGGTAAGTTTCGGCCATACCTATTGTATGATGTCTTGTTATGAATTTATACATGATGTTAGTTCAAGTTCATATGCTTGTATGTTTGTTTTTATCCCTAATGAACACTTGTTAAAAGTTTGACCAAGACATACGTTAAGGGCTTGAAGGACTTAGGAACTAGCTCAATATGCTTACTATGCTATTTGGGAAAAAAATGCTATAAATATGGTTTTAGGTTTCCATGCTTTCATGACATTTGGGACCTTGTTTATATACTGATAGGGTTCGGCCACATGAGTTTAAGGACTTGGAGAACTTAGAAACCAAGTTAATCATGCTTATAATGCTTCCTATGAAATTTATGTGATGATGATTTAGGTTTCACATGTTTGGAGGTTGTTTTTACCTAAATTGAGACCTAAGGGGGTTCGGCCATGATAGGAACCCAAGGGTTTAGGAAGCTTAGAACCCAAGTTAACTATGTTACCATGTTTCTTATGATAGTATAATCACATGATATACCCTTATGCTTAACCATGTATGCTTGTGATTTATACCTTTTTATGATATGATATGTGGATAGAGATATGCATGTTTTAATGATATGTTATGTGCTTAGAAATATGCAAGATTTAATGATATGCTATGTGCTTAGAATATGCATGCTTTTATGATATGCTATGTGAGTAGAAATATGCATGCTTTAATGATATGCTATGTACTTAGAATATGCATGTTTTTATGATATGCTATGTGTTTAAAATATGCCTACTTTTTATGACATGATGTATGCCTAAGTGATGCATACTATTTATGATATGATGTATGCCTAAGTGATGCATACTTTTTATGATATGATGTATGCCTAAGTGATGCTTACTTTCTTATGACATGATGTATGCCTAAGTGATGCATACTTTTTATGATATGATGTATGCCTAAGTGATGCATACTTTTATGACATAATGTATGCCTAAGTGATACATACTTTTATGCTATGCTATGTGACTAAATGATGCATTTTTATACATGCTATTTTACTTTGTAAGGCTTGTACCAAGGGTGGACTCCTAATCAGTCCCTAGGCCTTGCTTTGTGATCTAGGCTAAGCCTTGCTTTGTGATCTAGGCTAATAAGGCCGGATGGGCTCCTTAGTACACCCCTAGGCCTTGCTTTGTGATCTAGGCTAAGCCTTGCTTTGTGATCTAGGCTAATAAGGGATGGACTCTTCAAGTACGCCCCTAGGCCATGCTTTGTGATCTTGACCTAGTTCCTAGTATGATTCAAGACTTGCTACCTTGGATATACTTAGGACGCGCGCATCTCTGTTATGTATGTATGGTACAAGCCGGGGCCCTAAATATGTTGATATTATGTTCAAGTATATATATGTAAGAAGAAAATGGTTTTAAAAGATCATGAGACATACACATGTTTTTTGGATACATGTTTTTAAAATCATGATGCATATAATCTATGATTATGTTGTGTTGAGGCTATGATTTAAGATATGCCATGATATGATTATGTTATGTTTCATGCTATGTTTTAAGAGATGATATGCCATGATATGATTATGTTAGGTTTCATGCTATGCTTTAAGAGATGATATGCCATGACTAGTTATAATGTTTGTTATGTTGCATGATATGCTTAAAAGTATGATATGTTATGCCATGACTAGTTGAGATCATGTTAAGTTGAGACATTATTTGATTATGTGTTGATTGTTGGTTTTAGTGAGTAGGAAAGGAACTTACTGAGCCATGAGTGCTCATAGCTTACTTTCCTTGTACCACAGATAAAGGAAAAAGCTGGATGAGTTAAAGGAGCAGCAGGAGGGGCAACGAAGATGTGTGTGGCGGTGGCTAGGCAACTAATTAAGAACCTGCTTTAAAACCTTTAAGAACTATGCTTTGGTTTTGTGAAATGTAATACAATATGGGTGACTTGATGTTGAGTTTTTATTTATTTTGTTATCATGTTATGAAACCATGTTAGTGTAGTTCAGTTTTAATTAAGTTAAGAAAAATAATTTTAAGTCTTCCGCTGTAATACGTACGTAGAGTATCATAGCTCCGTCCCTTGTTGATAGCAGGGAGGGCGGGCGTTACAGGTTGGTATCAGAGCCAAAGTTATTGCCAGCTCACTACACACACATCAAGCCTCCTACCTGCCGCTCCAAGTAAGAATGTTTATGCTTAATTTACTTGTTATATGCTTATGTTTAATTTTCTTGTTACATGCTTATGTTTAGTTTCATGTTATATAACTTATGCTTTATTGTTATATTGCCTATGTTTTATTTCTTTACTACATTGCTTATGCTTTATTTTTCCTTATGTTGTTTATGCTTTAGATTCATGTTTTACTTGCTTATATTTGATGCTTTATTCTATGCTTTTAGTTATAAATTAGATTAGGAGTACATATTGGTAGGTTAGGAATAATACCATAACAAATAGATAGAAACAAACTAGTACGTTAGATTGGCTAAAATCGATAACCACTTACACTAGTCTATTTCTTTTAGATAAACATGGTTAGGACACGCAATGCCCGAACCGGAGGGACAGTGGCTCCACCAGATCTGACGCAGGTAGTCACAAACCTCCAGCATCAGATCGCAGAACAACAACAGCTGATCACTACCTTAATGGGTCAGCAAGGCAACCCAGTTACCCCACTGGTGAATCCACTACCTGTTGTACCTACAGCCGCACCAGTGCCCCCGGCAGCCCCTACTCCGATGGTCCGACAAGAGGCCTATCTAATTCAGTGGCAAAGGCTTAAGCCGGAAGCATTCTCGGGAAACTGTGAACCATGGGATGCGCAAGCCTGGCTCAAAACCGTGGAGAACATAATGGAACTATTGGATTGGCCTGAACACGAGAAGGTCAAATGCGCGTCGTTCTGTCTTACCGGAGATGCCCGGATGTGGTGGGACAGAGTAAATGCGAAAAGGCAAATAAACCAAATGAGTGGACAGATTTTGAGACAGAGTTCTTAGAGGAATTTTTCCATATGCAAGTGACCAACAAGCACTATGACGAGTTCACTGAGTTTCGGCAAGGTGATCTGTCAGTCAATGAAGCCGTCAAGAGGTTCAACCGCCTAGCCCGACTGTGCCCAGAACTGGTCCGTACTGAAAAAGAAAGGGTCCGGTTGATGTTAAAGATGCTCCGACCCGAGATAGCTCTGAACATAGCCGGCGGAGTTAATAGACCGCAGACTGCAGAGGAGCTAGTCAGCAGTGCCCTGATTACCGAGCAATATCAAGAAGCAATGAACAAGGGCAAGAACCAAGCACTGACCGAAGCACAAAAATCGCACAATACCAGAGCCGACTGGAAAGGAAACTCAGGTGGAAAGAGGAAACAGTGGAATAAATCCAAAGGTGGTCCGGCCAATAAGCAGATCAAGTACCCTCAGTGTGCCACATGTGGGAAGATGCATTCTGGAGTATGTCGTCTGAGCACCAGAAAGTGCTACAACTGCGGAAAGGAAGGTCATTTGATAAGAGATTGCCCTACTCAGCTTCAAGCACCACCTTCGCAGAACTTCCAGAACAGGAGTGCCCCCGCACAGCTTCACCAGATGCAAGCTGCCATAGAAGGGACTTCAATCAGCCAAGGAAGATTGGAGGCCCCTCCCACTATGACGGACGCCAGAGTCTACTCCCTTACCAAGGAGGACGTGGCGAATGCCTCTACCGTTGTCACAGGTCAGCTACTTATTTACAATCAGTATGCTGCAGTATTATTTGATACCGGGGCAACGCACTCGTTTGTCTCAATCCCTTTCATGAAGAAGCTAGATATACCACTCCGAACTCTAGAGGACACATTCTTAACAACCTTACCATCCGGAGAGATTATGCCATCAGACTATATGCTGCAAGCAGTACTCATTCGGATCGCAAACAGAGAACTCTACTGCAATCTGATAGTACTTGATATGCAGGACTATGATATAATTTTGGGCATGGATTTCCTTAGCAAGTACGGCGCTTCAATCGAGTGCCGCAAAAGAAAAGTGATTTTCCGACCCGAAGATGAACCAGAGTTTGAATTTTTCAGGGAATCAAAAGGAACGGAGAGGTTATTGTCATCTATTAAAGCACAAAAGATGTTAGACAAAGGAGGTATGGGGTTTCTAGCGCACGTGGTTGATACTAATCAAGTCAAAGACCCGAGCTAGAAGATGTCAGGGTAGTATGCAACTATCCAAAAGTATTTCCTGAAGAACTACCAGGATTGGCCCCTGACAGGGAGATAGAATTCGGGATCGAATTAATTCCTGGTACTCAGCCGATCTCGAAAGCACCTTATCGTATGGCTCCGGCTGAATTAAAGGAGCTTCAAAAACAGTTATCCGAATTACTCGACAAGGGACTTATTCGTCCTAGTCACTCTCCATGGGGAGCTCCAGTGCTATTCGTAAAGAAGAAGGATGGGTCTATGCGAATGTGTATAGACTACCGAGCGCTGAATAATGTGACGATCAAGAATCGGTACCCACTCCCACGGATCGATGACCTATTCGATCAACTGAAGGGTGCGACTGTTTTCTCAAAGATAGATCTACGATTCGGTTATCATCAAGTGAAGGTGAAACCAGATGATATACCAAAAACAGCATTTCGAACCTGATATGGACACTATGAGTTCATAGTTATGCCTTTCGGAGTAACCAACGCTCCTGTAGTATTTATGGACCTGATGAATCGAGTATTTACGGCATATCTTGATAAATTTGTAATCGTCTTCATTGATGATATACTTATCTACTCGAGAACCCCAGAAGAACATGCTGAACACCTGAATACTGTACTACAGATCCTTCAAGAGAAACAACTATATGCAAAATTCTCCAAATGCGAGTTTTGGCTTGACCGGGTAATATTTCTAGGTCATGTCATTTCCAAAGATGGAGTTATGGTGGATCCAAGTAAAATCGAAGCTGTAAATAACTGGAACCGACCAAGGAATGCCAGCGAAGTTAGGAGTTTTCTCGGACTAGTAGGTTATTACAGGAAATTTGTAGAGAATTTCTCCAAAATCGCAGCCCCTATGACAGCCCTCACCAAGAAAAATACAAAGTATGAATGGACAGAAGCTTGCGAGAAGAGTTTCGTGAATTAAAAGACCAGTACTCCGATTCTTACTCTTCCGAAAACCAACAGAGGCTTCGATATGTACAGCGATGCTTCCATCACAGGACTTGGAGCTGTACTCATGCAAGATGGCAAAGTCATTGCCTACGCTTCTAGACAACTTAAAGAACATGAGAAGAATTATCCCATTCACGACTTAGAACTAGCAGCCGTGGTCTTCGCTCTCAAAATATGGAGACATTATTTATATGGAGCTCAGTGTAAGATTTATATCGACCATCAGAGTCTGAAATATTTCTTCACGCAAAAAGATCTGAATATGAGGCAACGTCGATGGCTCGAGCTAGTTAAAGATTACGACTGCGAGATTCTTTATCACCTAGGAAAGGCGAACAAAGTGGCCGATGCACTCAGCCGAAAGTTCAGTGCCACCTGATGCAACTATTTTAAAGTTCGAGGACGAACTTTTTATGAGGTACGGGGTACTGTAATACCCACTAAGCTTGTAAGATAAATATATGAATGTGGAATTTTGCCTTAGAAAAATAATAAGAAGTGAGTTGAAGCAAAAAGAAATAAAATGAAATAAAAAGAAGAGGAAGTCAAGGATTGAACCTTGAACCTCTTATATTATATTTCATAGAATTAATTAGTAGAAACCAATTGGGATAGAGAGAAGATGTTGATAGCAAAGGAGGGAAACTCATGATAAAGGTAAGAGTAAAAGCTAGCCAAAAGAAAACAAGAAAGGAGCAAGAGAAAGGCAACTTGCCTTCCTCCCTTTCTCTCCCTCTTCCTCCTTGCTTTTGCCGAAAATTTAAAGAGGAATTAAGGGGATTCATTCCCCCTTATTTCATCATGAATGGTGAGAATAAATTAGAAAATAAAATAAATGAAATAAAAATAGAAAATGGGTTAAGGGAGAAGGAAAGCAAAAATCAATTTTGCTACCTCTTCCCCCTTAACATAAAAGGGAGAAAGAAAAGAGAAGTTTATTTTTCTCTCATTTTCTCATTCTTCCTCTCCCTCACCGAAACCATCAGTCCCCTCTCCTCCATCTTCGGCCCCAAAGCCAAGGTTTTTTCTCCTAAGAAAGCCTAAGATACAAGGAGGACTAAGCAAGGGAATCAAGGGAAAGGAACTAGAAGAAGGGGCTACTTCTTCCATCACCATACCTTAGATCCACAAGCGAAAAGGATGTAAGCTTCCCCTCACCTGTGGTACAAGGCTTTTATGTGATTTTTGGATTCTATAAGGATTGTAAAATCTAGGAAAGAATTTAAGAAAATTCGGCTAAAGAAAGGGTTTTCAAATCTAGGATGATTTAAACAAGTCCTTATTTCATGATATTCTTTCTATGCTATGTAGGAAGGATTTTCTTCATGTTTTTATACTTAAATGATGCTTGATCAGAGGAGTACCTAACCCTAGAATTTCGGCCAAAAATATGTTAAGGAGGTTAGGGAAAAATATTGTTTAACTAAACTAGTACAAAATTTCTCCCATGAACTACTAAGGGTTTTTATTGGTTTTCTTGCTTGAAAGTTACTTGGAACCAAAGAAATCCATTTATACGTTTCAGCCAAGAAAAGGGCTTAGGGTTAGGAAGACCTTTAAATTTAAATAACCATGTTTGTAGGATAGAATATAGAGTTCTCTTAAAGAATTGCATGTTGTACATTGCTAGAAATTCATGAACTCTTATTTTAGATTTTCGGCCATGATAAGATGGATAGTTTAGAAAAGCTTGAACAAAATTCTAATATGCTCAAGACCTCTGTGATATTATGATATGAAAGTTGTTTAATGCTCTTATGTTTAAATTGAGTATAGAAAATTAGTTACATGATATATGACATGTAAGATCACAAGGGTCCTAGCTTGTTTATGAACCAACTTTGTATATGATGTTCTTAGTAATTTTTTCCATGAAACTTACTTAGGTTTTCCATGCTTTAGGACACTTAAAACCTAGTTTATAGATTGGTAGGTTTCGGCCATGAGGAAAAATAAAAGAAAAAGGGAAAGAAACCTAGGAAGCCTAAGACACAATTCACATGTATGTTTATTATGCTTGTCTTTATACATGCTATGAAACTTGTATAATTTCTCATGCTTTTAGGCTATTTGAAGCAAGTTTATATTCTGTGAGTTTTGGCCAAGTAGGGTTTAAAAGACCTAGAGGCCTTAGAAATGAAACCAAATGTGTTAAAAGTGCTTCTTATGAAAATATGATAATGTGTTGATTGTGTCACATATTTGTATAATTTTTCCATGACCTAAATGGATCATTGTGTGTTTCGGCCATGAAGGGATAAATGCCCTAGAAACCCTAGAACAAAAATTAAATATGCTTATGTCACTCTACTTGAAATATGATAAGTAGAAAACCAAAGTTCTCATACTATATGTTGTTTAGTGACCTAAATGAGGCTAGGGTAAGTTTCGGCCATACCTATTGTATGATGTCTTGTTATGAATTTATACATGATGTTAGTTCAAGTTCACATGCTTGTATGTTTGTTTTTATCCCTAATGAACACTTGTTAAAAGTTTGACCAAGACATACGTTAAGGGCTTGAAAGACTTAGGAACTAGCTCAATATGCTTACTATGCTATTTGGGAAAAAAATGCTATAAATATGGTTTAAGGTTTCCATGCTTTCATGACATTTGGGACCTTGTTTATATACTGATAGGGTTCGGCCACATGAGTTTAAGGACTTGGAGAACTTAGAAACCAAGTTAATCATGCTTATAATGCTTCCTATGAAATTTATGTGATGATGATTTAGGTTTCACATACTTGGAGGTTGTTTTTACCTAAATTGAGACCTAAGGGGGTTCGGCCATGATAGGAACCCAAGGGTTTAGGAAGCTTAGAACCCAAGTTAACTATGTTACCATGTTTCTTATGATAGTATAATCACATGATATACCCTTATGCTTAACCATGTATGCTTGTGATTTATACCTTTTTATGATATGATATGTGGATAGAGATATGCATGTTTTAATGATATGTTATGTGCTTAGAAATATGCAAGCTTTAATGATATGCTATGTGCTTAGAATATGCATGCTTTTATGATATGCTATGTGAGTAGAAATATGCATGCTTTAATGATATGCTGTGTACTTAGAATATGCATGTTTTTATGATATGCTATGTGTTTAAAATATGCCTACTTTTTATGACATGATGTATGCCTAAGTGATGCATACTTTTTATGATATGATGTATGCCTAAGTGATGCATACTTTTTATGATATGATGTATGCCTAAGTGATGCATACTTTCTTATGACATGATGTATGCCTAAGTGATGCATACTTTTTATGATATGATGTATGCCTAAGTGATGCATACTTTTATGACATAATGTATGCCTAAGTGATGCATACTTTTATGCTATGCTATGTGACTAAATGATGCATTTTTATACATGCTATTTTACTTTGTAAGGCTTGTACCAAGAGTGGACTCCTAATCAGTCCCTAGGCCTTGCTTTGTGATCTAGGCTAAGCCTTGCTTTGTGATCTAGGCTAATAAGGGATGGGCTCCTTAGTACACCCCTAGGCCTTGCTTTGTGATCTAGGCTAAGCCTTGCTTTGTGATCTAGGCTAATAAGGGATGGACTCTTCAAGTACGCCCCTAGGCCATGCTTTGTGATCTTGACCTAGTTCCTAGTATGATTCAAGACTTGCTACCTTGGATATACTTAGGACGCGCGCATCTATGTTATGTATGTATGGTACAAGCTGGGGCCCTAAATATGTTGATATTATGTTCAAGTATATATATGTAAGAAGAAAATAGTTTTAAAAGATCATGAGACATACACATGTTTTTCGGATACATGTTTTTAAAATCATGATGCATATAATCTATGATTATGTTGTGTTGAGGCTATGATTTAAGATATGCCATGATATGATTATGTTATGTTTCATGCTATGTTTTAAGAGATGATATGCCATGATATGATTATGTTAGGTTTCATGCTATGCTTTAAGAGATGATATGCCATGACTAGTTATAATGTTTGTTATGTTGCATGATATGCTTAAAAGTATGATATGTTATGCCATGACTAGTTGAGATCATGTTAAGTTGAGACATTATTTGATTATGTGTTAATTGTTGGTTTTAGTGAGTAGGAAAGGAACTTACTGAGCCATGAGTGCTCATAGCTTACTTTCCTTGTACCACAGATAAAGGAAAAAGCTGGATGAGTTAAAGGAGCAGCAGGAGGGGCAACGAAGATGTGTGTGGCGGTGGCTAGGCAACTAATTAAGAACCTGCTTTAAAACCTTTAAGAACTATGCTTTGGTTTTGTGAAATGTAATACAATATGGGTGACTTGATGTTGAGTTTTATTTATTTTGTTATCATGTTATGAAACCATGTTAGTGTAGTTCGGTTTTAATTAAGTTAAGAAAAATAATTTTAAGTCTTCCGCTGTAATACGTACGTAGAGTATCGTAGCCCCGTCCCTTGTTGATAGCAGGGAGGGCGGGCGTTACATTATCTGCATCTTGAAAGATTTTTAGAGATTTGTGATATGGTGAAATGTGAAGGAGTGTCAGCAGATGCAATTTGATTGATGGCATTGCCTTTCAGTATCAAGGATAAAGCAAGGACTTGGTTATATTCTCTCCATCCTCAAAGCATCACAAGTTGGGAACAATTGGAGAAACAATTTCTGAATCATTTTTTCCCTCCAAGCAGAACAGTGTATATGAGGAATTGCATAACAAATTTTGCTCAGGCATACGGAGAATCATTATTTGAAGCATGGGATAGATTCAAGAGTCTTCAAAGACAGTGCCCTCATCATGGTTTTGAAAAATGGTTGATTCTTCATATATTCTATGGGGGAATTTCTTTCTCAGACAAGAGTTTATTGGATTCATCAGCTAGAGGTTCTTTTATGGACAAAAGTGTAGATGAAGCATATATATTAATTGATCAAGTGACATTGAACCTCCTGTTGGAGTGTATACTAAAAGCCTAGTTTTTGTAAACATTTATTTTAAAATAAAAGAATCACATTGGTCAATATCTACATTTATTTGTTAAATGTAATTGTTCAATTAATTTATATAGTAGATAACATGGAGTGTGGTGTCACACTCAGAAGATCATATTGTCGGTTCTCTATAAATTATAAACAGTTGCTCACGACTAAGATGGAAAGGAACAAACCATCAGAATAGTCGTAGTGTAATTAAGTATTAGTTTATCTTGACTAATAAATTACACTGATACACTTTAATTGTATTGAGTAGGATCATTTAGGTAAGTTCTTTTTGTATTGACTTAGTAAAAGAACTAGACCTTAGTTATTATGGAAGTGTGTGCTCTTAATCCTAATATAATAACAAGCACATATATTTAATATTTATTTCTTTGACTTATCAAAGGGTGAGGTTTAGCTTGATAAATCAATATGCCCGATAAGTTGGAAAATTATATTACTTATAGTGTGTGTTGTTGATTATAGAAGGAATCTATGTCCTAGTTATCTAGGTTGAGAATGTCCCCAAGAGGAGCTCATAAGGATTGTCATGTTAAACCCTGCAGGTGGACCTAGTCCGATATGACAATGAAGTTGAGTGGTACTACTCTTGGAGCTAGATATTAATTAAGTGAGTTGTCAGTAACTTACTTAATTAGTGGGCATTCGTTATCTTAAATACAGGGAGACTAACACACTCATGATAAGAAGGAGCCCATAATGTAATTTGGGATTGGTGCGGTAGTACGATAATAACTCTCTAGTGGAATGAGTTATTATCGACGAACTTGAGTTGTGTGTTCGGGGCGAGCACGGGATACTCAAGCTCATCGGAAGGCCAAAACTAATTTCTTCTCTAGGTCCCTGTCGTAGCCTCATTATAGCCTCAAGTCCATCCAAATGTAAGGCTCTTCTTGGTGTCCAAGAAGTAGGCCGATCCAATGCTTGGTGACCAAGCAAGGGCCGGCCACATCCTCTTTATAAGGGCCGGCCCTATTGCTTGGTGACCAAGCATGTAGGGGTCGACCAAGATTAATTCAAATAGGAGGGTTGTTTTGAATTTTTAAAATCTTCTCTTTGTAGAAAACTATAAGTTTTAAAAGAGAGTTTTTAATTTTTTAAAACTTTCCTTATTTGAATTAGGCCACATGTTTTAATAGAGAGTTTTAAAAGTTTTACAACTTTCTTTTTTTTTAACCATCCTCATGGTTTAAGAAAAAAAAGGAAGATAAGTTTTAAAATTAAAATTTTCTATCATCATGTTAAAAAAGGAAATTTTATAAGAGAAGTTTTAAATTTTAAAACATGGTTTTAATTTTTAGAACTTTCCTTTTTTAACTCCTAATTTAGGAAAGAGAGCTTGTAAAATTTTATAAGAATTTTTCTTGTAAAATTTTATTAAAAAAATATTTCCTTTCCCCTTGATGAGGTGGCCGACCACCTTACTTGGTGCTCAAGCAAGTGGCCGGCCATAATTAATTAAAATAAATCATCATCTAAATTAATTTGATGATTGATTCAATCAAGAGGAAAGAAGAGGAAATATTAAAAGGGAAAAAGGAAAACTCATGGAAGATTTTATTTCTTCCCTTATTTGCCTTGGGCAACTAATATAAAAGAAGGGGTGAGGAGGTTGTTGGTCCCTTCGGAGGCCGGCAAGAGGGGAGGGGTGAATTGCCCTACAAAATAAAACTCGAACCTTTCTCGGATTTCAACTATATCATAAACACTTGTAATAAAAAGTAGAGACTAAGTAAAGAAATCATACACCAGAGATTTACTTAGTTTGCAATCAGAGGATTGCTAATCCAAGGAAAGTAAGCGCACTATGATCTCCTCTGGGCGGAGAAGCCTCTTTACAACGTTGACAGCACAAATGAAAAGAACACAACTGAAAGCACAGAAAGAATTGATTACAAGTGAGTTGTCTTGAATGTGCAGACCAGTACTCTATTTATAGTACTGGTCCGAGCGCCTGAAAGGAGTTCCGGGCGCCCTGGGGGGGATAAAATTCTATCCCCAACGATCAGATCGCGTTTGACGCGATCCTGGTCAAAATCCAGGTCCGGGCGCCCCGAAGGGCTCCTGGAGCCCCGGACTGCTCCGGGCGCCCCGGAGCCCGAAGTCAACAAGGTTGACTTTTTCACCTCCGGTTCAGCTCGTCTCGGTCCGGGTCTTGTTCGCTCCGGCTCCGCTAGCTTGGGTGATCTCGGCCATCCGGAATAGGGCTCACCCGAACCCAAGTTCCGGCCTTCTCCTCGAGCAGCATTCCTTCCCGGTTTCTCGTCCCTCGAACTCCGCGCACGTTCTTCTCGTCCACCGGTGTACTCTTCCGTGGTCACCTCGTCCCTCGAACGCACCGAGCCTGTCGGCTCTCTCCCCATGTCGTCCTTCTCGCTAGCCGCATCTTCCGCTCGACTTCCTGTGTTCCTAAGCTCCTGCACACTTAGACACAAGGGTTAAACAAACGCAGGACCTAACTTAGCTTGTTTGATCACATCAAAACACCTTGGGGTTCCAACAATCTCCCCCTTTTTGATGTGAGCAACCCAAGTTAAGTTAGGGTAAACATATGCAATAAAAACAATTTATATTCAAATAAGTCCAAATTATATTACCTCCCCCTAGACTTAACATACTTCTCCCCCTTTGATCACATAAAAATTGGGGTTATAAACAAGTCTAAGGTAAATTCAAAAAAACTTTGAGTGTAAAATATTTTTTTTTCAAAAAAACAGTCATAAGTGTTAAAAAATTTTAAGTTTGAAACTTATCTCAACATTCCCATAAAAATTTTCTAATTAAAAAAAAATTCTGAGTTAATATTCATAAGAAACAAGTCTAAGTCAATTTTTAAAAAATTATCAGGCAATATTATCATAAAAAAAATTCTAAGATAACTTTCATAAAAAATTCTAAGTCAAGTTAAAAATTTTAAATATTTTCTAACACAAATTGAATAACTCTTTTAAAGCATTAAGTAATTTAAATTAATGCTTTTTCAGTTAGTCAATTAAACTTTTCATTTCGATACTTGGCTTCCAGGTCGTGGCGAGGCACCAGGCCTTCTTGGTTATTGGAGCAACAACCACTTCCTTAGACAAAGCCTCATAAAGAAATTAGTTTAATTTCTTTGCTGAAAATGCCAAGTCTGATTTTAATTTTAAATTAAACAGGTTTTTGGAACCCAGTAGAGGTTCCTACCTACAGGATTAACCAAGTATTTCCTAGGTACATAGATTTTTGATATATTTATAATTTGACTTTGATGAAATCTATAATACCAATTTAAACCTCTATAATTTCTAAAAGTAGAAATATTTGAACCATTAGATTTTTTCAATATTTTTATTTCTTCTTTTAGTTTTTCATTTTCAATTTTCAATTTTTCAAAATCATCTATAAGACATGATTTTACCAAAATTCTTTTTGTTTCTAGAATTTCATTTTCTAATTTAGTATTTTTATTTTCTAATTTATACATGGATTTAGTCATAGCTTTGATACCAAAGTAAAGTTCATCAGGGGGTAAGAGGCATACCTCACTTACCATATCAGACTTGAAGCCTGAATCTCCCCCTGCTTCGCTACTTCCATCTGAGGTCGCTCCCCCTTCATCGATGCTGGGTTCTGATGTACTTTGTCCTTCGTAGCTTGCCATCAATGCTATCCCGACATATTCTTGAGCTTCTGATTCGAATGAAGAAGTGTCGTCCCAAGTTGCTTTTAGGTTGTGTTTCTTAGGTGTCTTCATTTTGACCTTCTTGAGTTCTGGGCAGTCTTCCCTTAGGTGTCCCTCCTTCTGACACTGGTAGCATCGCACCTTTATTCTACCTTTTTGATTCTTTTTATTCTGTATTTTAAATTTATTAGATCTAAAAAACTTTTTAAAGTTTCTTACCATGTACGCTTCTTGATCGTCTTCGGAGTCTGACTCGGGTTCATCCTTATTGGTTGCGTTCAGCGCCATAGTCTGGGGTGTGTCCTTTGATGTCTCTGCACATCTAGTTTCGTGTAATTCAAGGGTAGAAAAACATTCCTCTAATGTACTTACCTCCAGGTCCTTTGAGATGTAGTAGGCGTCGATGATTGACGTCCACTCTGGAGTTCTGGGAAACGCATTGAGTGCGTAGCGTATGCTGTCCCGATTTGTTACCGTTTCTCCGAGGTTCTCGAGATCAGTAATTAGTTCTTTTAACTTTGCGTGTAGATTGGCTACCTTCTCACCTTTTTCCAGACGAATGTTCATCAACTTGTTCCGGAGGATGTCTCTTCTTGCGAGCTTCGCTTCAGACGTGCCTTCATGGAGTTCCAGGAACTTCTCCCAGAGTTCTTTAGCAGATGAATAACTTCCGATGCGGTTGACCTCTTGAGGTGGTAACACACCCAGCAGGTGATATTCCGCACGACTATTTGCTACAGATTCACTCTGCTCCTTCTTTGTCCAATTGCTCTCTTCTTTTTCTTTTCCATCTTGGTTCGTCGGAGCTAAAAAACCATACTTCATTATAAATAGAATTTCAAAATCAGTTCTTAGGAATACCTCCATACGACGCTTCCAGTCTGCGAAGTTCCCCTCGAATTTTGGTGGGACGATGCTTGGTCCGACCATCTTGTTGCTTCGATCGGCGGTTAGTCCTCCTGAAGTGCCTTGCTCTGATACCACTTGTTGGTCCCTTCGGAGGCCGGAAAGAGGGGAGGGGTGAATTTCCCTACAAAATAAAACTCGAACCTTTCTCGGATTTCAACTATATCATAAACACTTGTAATAAAAAGTAGAGACTAAGTAAAGAAATCATACACCAGAGATTTACTTGGTTTGCAATCAGAGGATTGCTAATCCAAGGAAAGTAAGCGCACTATGATCTCCTCTGGGCGGATAAGCCTCTTTACAACGTTGACACCACAAATGAAAAGAACACAACTGAAAGCACAGAAAGAATTGATTACAAGTGAGTTGTCTTGAATGTGCAGACCAGTACTCTATTTATAGTACTGGTCCGGGCGCCTGAAAGGAGTTCCGGGCGCCCTGGGGGGGGATAAAATTCTATCCCCAATGATCAGATCGCGTTTGACGCGATCCTGGTCAAAATCCAGGTCCGGGCGCCCCGGACTGCTTCGGGCGCCCCGGAGCCCGAAGTCAACAAGGTTGACTTTTTCGCCTCCGGTTCAGCTCGTCTCGGTCCGGGTCTTGTTCGCTCCGGCTCCGCTAGCTTGGGTGATCTCGGCCATCCGGAATAGGGCTCACCCGAACCCAAGTTCCGGTCTTCTCCTCGAGCAGCCTTCCTTCCCGGTTTCTCGTCCCTCGAACGCCGCACATGTTCTTCTTGTCCACCAGTGTACTCTTCCGCGGTCACCTCGTCCCTCGGACGCACCGAGCCCGTCGGCTCTCTCCCCGTGCCGTCCTTCTCGCTAGCCGCCTCTTCCGCTCGACTTCCTATGTTCCTAAGCTCCTGCACACTTAGACACATGGGTTAAACAAACGCAGGACCTAACTTAGCTTGTTTGATCACATCAAAACACCTTGGGGTTCCAACAGAGGCTTCATGGAACACAATTCTTATTCTCTTGCTTGGAGATCATCAAGTGGCCGGCCCTCCCTCTCTTTTCTCTTTTCCCTTTTGCTCTCTTCTCCTTGGTGGTGTTGGTGGCTGAATTTTAGAAGAAGAGGAGGAAGCTTTTGGGTGGTGTTCATCTTGGAGGATCGTCGCTCACACGACGTCCAAGGTGAGGCGAGGAATACGGCAGAAGATCTCGAGGTCATTAGTTTACAAAGAGAAGGTATAACTAGTAGTTTTCTTCCGCATCATACTAATTATTTTCTTTGTAAGAATTCTAAATACAAGAGGCAATTAGATCTAGTTTTTTCGAATAAGTTTTCCGAGTTTGTGTTTTCTTCTTTTTCGAATTTATGATTCAATTGTTCTTTTTGGTTAACCTAGAGTTATTTAAGGAAATTAAATATTAGCTTTCCTTAAAAAGCTTTGCCTAAGCGGTGTTGGTTGCTCCCATATCCAAGAAGGCCATGTGCCTCGCCATGCAGTCCTGGAAGCTAATTTTGGAAATTAATATTTAATGAAATTAATAACTTAGGTAGATTTGAATCAATAGTGTTAAGTACCGCTTGCGATTCAAATCTAAACCATTAAGAACAGATAAGTTAAATTTGGAGTCAATGATGTTAAGTTCCGTCTGCGATTCCCAATTTAACTTCTAAAGAACACAATAGGTTATTTAAGGAAAGGTTCGACATTTGTACAAAAATTTTTGTACAGTGGAACCGGTATGTTTTCCTAAGACTAACCAACTCCTCCATGAATGGTCGAACATAAGTTAGATGAAATTTCCCTCAAACATTCAAGAAGTGCTAGCCATAAATGCTATAGAGCCTGTCAAACAAATTGTAACTCAACCATCTATGAGTTTTGAAAATCCCAAGTCACAGAACGGGGAGTTCAAACATTTAGGGGCAAAGATTGAAAGTATTGTTTCAAATTGGTTTAAAGAAGATTCCCCTCCTTCGCAGACAAGATCTAGTGAAAAGTGTGATGATGTTGGGTTGAGAATTGAAAAAAATCATGAAGAACTTCTGAAGAAGGACATGTTTAGAATTGATGAGAAGAACAATAGAAGACCACATGAACTCAGTTCCATTATTCCAGGAGGTTCCCAAATGGCACGAGTACCTTTACCTCAACGATTGATCATACCAACATTAGATAAGCAAGTTTAATCTCCTCCACAAGCTAAAAGGGAATATGAGAAATTAAAAGTACCTTTCCCAAGACCTTCACTAAGGGTTCCTTTTCCACAAAGGTTAGTGGGGGTCAATGAGAACTATGACTTTAAAAAATTCTGTGACACTGGTAAGGTTGAGTGCAGATTTTTGAATTTGTATAAAGATGAAGACTCTTCAGATGAGGATTGTGAAGATAATGCAGTGGTAAATAAGTTTTTAGATCTACCTCCAAATTTTATAGGGTGTTATAGTGACATTGAACTTCAGATGATAAATGTGATGTGGTAGATCAACTTAAAACTGCAAGTGAAGTTATTAATCCTCCTATAGTTGATTCTCCTATTGAGGATATTGATGTTTGTAGGGAGCTGTGTTGTGGAAGCAGCATCTCAAAAATCACCTCCTTTGTCCACACAATCCTTAGATGTTGTAAGAGTTGCAAGGATTGAGCATGTTGTGGACCAATGTGTAGGGACTCATGTAGATATAGCAGAGTCTCAAGAATCACCATCTTTGATATCGCCAACACCTGAACCAGAGCCAGAGCCAGAACCATCTTTTGATTCAGAGGAAATCACATCCACATGTTTAGAAATATCAGGTATTTTTCAGCAAAGCAAGGTTAGTATTTCTTGTGATCTTTTGGAAAATTTTATTGAGGTATCTATTATTGACTTTGTTGAATGTGATTCAGTTTTTTCTTATTCTGCTTATCTTAATATGATTATGGCTCTATCTTATCTAATATATTTGTGGGAGATTTGTATTTTCTTTGCATGTGCAGATTTCACTTGGGCTAATAATTGGAAGCTCAATCTGAACCGTCTTCGACCACCCGAAAGAACTTTAAAGAAGACGAAGATGGAGAGAGCGATACTTCATTTTTTAACTCCTATATTGAAAGCTCCCTCCATAATAAGAGCCCTTGGTAGGAGGGTGTTGAAATATCTTACCCCTCAAAGAGCAAGATTTAGATGAATCTAATGAGGTGGTAGAACTAATGACCTTAAACAAGCGCTTCTTGGGAGGCAACCCAAGTTCATTTTCCTTATTTTCTTTTATGTCTTTAGTTCTCTCTTTATAATAAACATGTATCCTCTACTTACTTTTTCTTGTCTATCTTATTGTTGTAGAATTCAAAAGTTGTGGAGGAATGTGAGTATATCTTTAAAAAACATGAATGTCAACCATTTGGAGTTCATCACTTGGTAACTTCTCTTAAAATCTCCTCCACATTGTTTTTAGTTTTCATTGGGACAATGAAAAGTTTAAGTCTGAGGGGATGCATTAGATGCATATGAATTGCTTTGTTTTTTTTTGTTTTTTACTTATGTCTTGCATTTTGTTTTGATTTCTTGTGGCATTCATCTTGAGAACATCAAACTTCACTTATATGCTTTCTTGTCTTTAAGTGAAAATGTTAGCACGTTCATTATCTAGATTCATGATGTTGTAAATGATGCTAGTAGTATGCTTAATGTAGCTCTTTTCTCTATCTTGGGTAGCATGAAATAAGCTAAGTATCTTATGGAGATGAGTTTTAGTTTTGGCTTAACCTTAAGGATCTTAATTTCACTACACTTTGACTTGATGCTTGAATGGTTAATATTATTGGAATAGTCATGATTCATCTTGTTTGTTTAGTACTTGGTTTCCATGGTGATTTCTCAAACTTCATTTTGGTTACTGGATGATGCTCAAATCATGTAAGCTCATTGGGAAAAATTAAAATATCCCAACATTTGTGCTAAAGTACACTTGTGAAATAAGATTTGCACAATGCAAATACTTATGAAAAAAAATGTGAAAAAAAGCAAAGAAAAAAAGTGAATAAGGGATATAAAAAACAGTTCTCGTGAGTGGAATCTAGCTAGCCACTCCTTTGAGACCGAGTTAGGTTACTGGGGGAATGACTGCTTAGCTTCTCTTGAGATTGAGCACGCCTTTGAGACCATGGGTTGATTGAGAAATATGAACCAAGTGTTTGGCAAGTAAGTGTCTATCACTGGTTACTTGTCTATCACTGGAAACACTAGGAATTCAAACTTGATGACGACATGACTAGGACATGGATTGAAACTTGAAGAGTTTTGAGTTGTTTTTGCACTATGCACAGGGTACTTATGCTTGAGCCAAACTTAACTTGTTTTCATGATCATGCTTACTAATGAAACCTTTTGATAGAGTTAGGAGAATGCATTAGGGATATGAGAGCATTGTAGGGCATATGAATTTAGATTGCAACATTTTTCTTGAGAACAAGCAAAGGTTTAAGTCTGGGGGTGTGATGTGCGTAGATTATATACACTTGTTAGCATGTTTGACGCACATTCACATACTTTGAGCATGTTTGATCTATGTATTTTCGTACTTCCAGCTTTCCTTTTTTTAGCATATTTACTCTCTTTGTTCGGAGATATGCTTTTGTGCATTTTCTGTATACAGGAGTCAAATTTGGTGAAGGATGCGTGTTCGAGGCCAAATCTGCAAGCAAAGCGATGGAGAAAGCCATGATACCTAAACCCCACACAACCCTGCCATGGGGTTTGCCCAGGCCGTGTGGAGATGAGAGGCCGTGTAGCTGCAGCAGAGAAGGAAGATGGCTTGGCCGTGTGAACCTCACACAGCCGTGCCAAGTTTTGAAGCCCAATGAAACCTAGGCCGTGTACACCACACGACCATGTCAGTTTTCCAGAGACTAGAGAAGCCTCAGCAGTGTATGATACATGGCCGTGTGAGGTTTCCAGTGAGCAAGAGAGTGCCGGCCGTGTGCACCACACGGTCGTGCCAGGTTTCCAGAGGCGAAGGCAGTACAGGCCGTGTAGATCTACACGGTCGTGCAAGGGGGGCATTGGTAGAGGCAAGCCACGGCCGTGTACCTCACACGACCGTGTGAGGTTAGCAAAGAAGAGAATGGAGCAGGCCGTGTGAACCTCACACGATCGTGCTTCGGGGCCGTGTGGCGCCCAAACCCCTCTTCAATATAAGGCTTCCTTCAAGATTTGAAAGGAGATCTTCTCCCCTTTGGGAGAAAGGAAGATTTGGACGATTCCTTCCATTCTTGGGTGGATTTCTGGGCGATCTAAGGGAAGATCTTCACCAATTTGATTCCTTCCATTCTTGGGTGGATTGGATCCGAAGACCGTCTTCATCATTAGATAAGCCTTCTTTCTTTCCTTTTCTTGGATTGGGATCAAGAATGCTTGTAATCTTTATGTTTTCGGATTTCTTTTTTCGATTGATGGAGTAGTTTATCTTCGTTCTAGGTTGGAGGGAGTATTTGTATGGATTTCTTGATATAAACTCTTATGGATTTGCTAATTTCCTATTTCTATGATTTTGCCCTGTTTATATCAATTAAATCTTGGATGTATTATTGTGATTTAGACCTAATTCACATTCTTGATTGATTGTTTGAATGTCTTGTGGATCTTGTAGAGATTGTCTCTCACTCGATTTTCCGAGGGAAGGACACGAAAGGTGCAAGCCCGTGTAAGGACATTTGAGGGATGAGATTTAGGGGGGAAATAGGACAATTCAAGAGGATAGGATAGATTTATGCATTAATTTTTATATCTTATGGGTTGAGAGGTAATGATTTCTATGTTGATTTTTCAAGGGATCTTCGTGACAGGAATATGCCGGTGGAAGGACAACATAGGCTCATATCTAATTGATCTCATTTAGGTATAGATTTTAGTCCTAGGCCGGTTGTCTATTGCAAGAGAGAACCGACAACCTTCTACAAATGGTGGACAATTGAGAAATAAGATTTGGTAGATCATTTACATTGAAGAACCTTACAAAGAAACCAAAACTCCTAGAACATCCCTTATCATTGTCTTTATTCTTGTTTCCTATTCTTTTATTCCTTTGTTTACCTTTCATAGTTGTACTTATACTTTGTTAATCCATTGATTTGTTGTCTAGCTAATTCGCGTTGAGATATTCTTAGTGCTTATTCCAGTCCCTGTGGATATGATAATCTTTTATATTACTTGCGATATTTCCGTACACTTGCGGAGGTCAACAGCGGGTCGGAGCTTCGGACAAAAATCCTAGGGGGCGGTAACCCTAGGTTAAACTCCTGGTGTCGCGAACCGGGTAGAAGTATGGATAGGTCGAGAACCGGATGTCCAGCATGAAGACCGGAAGCATCGGATGCTGAGCAAAGTCCAGTCGGTCTGGAGGGCCGAACTGGCAAAAGGTAACTCGCCTGAGTGGAGTAGGTGAGGACGCGTTCCCCGGTACAGGGAACAATAGGCGTCGGTTCGACCAAGGGTTTTCGGTTGGAAATCTGAAGTCAGAACTGGACAGTCCAGTGACTGTCAAGTATTTAATTTATCATATTTATGGTATTTTGTGCTAAATTTGTGTTGCATGGTATTGTTTGGGACTAACGTATCTTGCAAGTGCAAAGGAGCAACCTTAAGCCTCGGATGAACAGTGTTCGAGGTGCCTCCATGGAGCTTGGAGGCGCCTCGGGTGCAAGGTAGGAGATGGATGCACAAAGGAGCTGGAGGCACCTTAGAGGACATCCGAGGCGCCTTGAAAGCTACCTTTAAGGCGCCTTAGAGTGATGATTGAGGCGCCTCAAGGTGGATAAGAGGCAGCGACGCGAGGCTCATTTCAACGTTCAATCCGGGATAAGTGTTGGGGTTTAAGGCGCCTTGACTGGAATTGGAGGTGCCTTCAACGTCCAATAAAAGGACATCTCAACCAGCAGTACAGGGCATCACCTTCCAAACAACCTTCGAGCAACGAGCTGCTAACGAGATGTTCCGGCCAAGCTACGACAAGCCCCCGACAACTTGGCACTCCGATCTCCTTAATTTTTGTTCTCAGTATCACTTAAAATTCTTGTTGTACTCAATTCATATTTGTACTTTTACGTGATTATAGTGATTGCCCAAAGTAAACGCTCAACGAGCGTGGGCCTTGGAGTAGGAGTCGCCTAAGGCTCCGAACCAAGTAAAAACACTTGGGTCTTCTGTGCGTGTTTTTTATTCCTCTGCTTTAATTTTCTATCGCTTTACGAATTTGAAACAAGTGAAAGCCACGAGCGCTATTCACCCCCTCTAGCGCTTCTTGATCCAACAATTGGTATCAGAGCGGGGTCACTTCGATTTGGTGCAACCACCAGTCAAGCAAATTTTTTCGTGGTCTTTTCAATTTTTGGAAGTCAATCGGAATTAGTATAATTGCTATATTCCGATCTATTTTTACGTTCAAATCGATTTTTGGCTCGAAGTTGGTGCAACACCACTCGAGTTTGTGTTCTTTTTATTATACATCCGGCACTGTTAATCCAGGATCAAGTCTTGGGATATTTTTTTCTTTTTATTATATGCTAGATTCTTGAATGGCCCTCCAAGAAGGCTTTAGCACAGTTCGACCCCCACTTTTCACCAGAGACGATTTTGGCTATTGGAAGAACCGGATGGAATACCACCTTAAGACGCAAGTTGAGATGTGGATCATTATCCAGACCAGTCTCGAGCTTCCACATGACGGCACCGGAGAATTAGTTTCATGCATTAACTGGGACACCAGCATAAAGAAAAAGGTTGAAGCAGATGCCAAAGTAACCTGCATTCTACAATGCGGATTTACAAAAGAAGAACTGAACAGAGTCGACCCCTTCTCCAGCGCCAAAGAACTATGGGAAAAGCTGATCGAGCTGCACGAGGGCACTTTAGACGCTAAGGTAAACAAAAGAGACTTAATATTTAATAAATTATATAATATTAAATTGTAGGAAGGAGAGACGACCACTCAACTCCATGCCCGGTTACAAGATCTACTAAACGGGCTTCATGCGATCGGACAAACGGTAGACAACCGAGCCATAATCAGGTATTCTTTGAATGCTTTCCCGAGGAACACTTTGTGGGCATCCATAGTTGATGCATACAAAGTTTCCAAGGATTTATCATTAATTAAATTAGATGAACTCTTTTCTGAATTAGAATTGCATGAGCAAACTAATGCACGCTCGGTCGAGAAGGGTATGACTTTGGTTGCAGGTGCTAGCAGAATGCGTGAACTGAGATCGAGGCGCAAAATCAAACCCGAGTCAAGAGATGAATCGGAGGATGACGACGAAATTGTTTCTGAGCTATTGAGGCTTGCGCGAAAGATTTGCAGAAATAAAAAGGTGACTCAAACGAACCCGAAGGACAAATCTGGAGTCACCTGCTATGGCTGTAATCAGAAGGGGCACTACAAGCCGGATTGTCCAAACAAAAAGCAACGAAGAAAGAAGGCATTGAAGGCAACCTGGTCCGAGTTGTCAGACGAATCTGAGACTGACGAAGAAGAACCGGTAAGCTTCCTCGCGTTACCAGTACAAGCAAACATCGTCGAAACCGAGTCCGAGTTCGAATCTGAAATCGAGAGCGAGTCAGAGATCGAGTCCGAGCGAAGCCACGGATCCGCATCTGTTTCTGAAGGCCCGAACCCCACTGTAAGTTCTCTACTCACCGAGGCTCAATTTAATGACTTGCAAAACTAGTACCTTACTTATTAAAGAAGCTGGCAAAATCCAACGTCCGGATCAAGTCGCTCCTAAAGGATGTAACATCCCTTAAGGAGGCGACTGACTTGAGTTCTTTAAATAAGCCAATTCAAATTGGAAATTCAACTCAAGTCCAACAAATTGAGGAAGAAAATTCCAATTTGAAAATTCAAATTAAAGAACTCAAGGACACGTTGGAACAGTTCACGTTGGGTTCCAAGAATCTGGATCTGATTCTTGGAAAACAGTGAGCCGTTTACAACAAATATGGAATTGGATTTAAAACCAAAAGAAAATATAAATCATATCTATCGCTAGTTAATAGAAACAATAGAAACATAGTCCAATCATGGGTCCCCAAGTCAAACTTGGTTAATCAAGTTGGACTTGGAGTATATTGGGTCCCCAAGGATCAGATCCATTACCTTGATAGACCATATCGAGGCTATGATCCAGGAGGAGTTAATAAAAAGACTATTTTTTATCATAAAATGAATTGTTTGATGCTTGAACTTTCTACTTTTTAATATGCATGTTTAGATCAGGATAGTTTAAGGACCTAGGCGTAATTTACACTTGCTCAGTTAAACTTAGGGGGTTTCAAAAAGTATTTTAAATACATAATTTCTTTGAGCGGCTCTATCTAGGAAGTGGTGGATGATCTCATATCCAAAAAGGCCTAGTGTCTCGCCACGACCTGAGAACCAATCCTTGAAATGTGTGTTTAATTGATTAATTGAAAATCCTAAGTTTAACTCAAATGTAAATTAAGCCTTAGAAATAACCAAAATTAAAAGATAACCATTTTACAAAATTACTTAAGATTACCTGATTGATAACCTCGAATCAAGTGAGATGGATCTAGGTTAAACTTAGTCTAAAATAATTTTAATAAATTTGATGAAGTCATCTTAAATAAATTTAATTTAATTAACTCAATTTAAATAATTAACAATCTTAATTTAATTAATCAAATTTATTTAACTCGATCAAATAAATTAAATTTATTTAAATCTTTAAAATTATTTGAAAAATCTTCAAAATTATTTGAAAAATCTTTAAAAATTATTTGAAAAATCCTTTAAACATGCTTTTCAAATTTATTTGAAAAATTCTTTAAAAACCATTTTTAAAATTATTTGAAAAATTCTTTAAAAAATATTTTTCAAAATCATTTGAAAAATTATTTAGAAAATACTTTAAAAACTTATTTCAAAATCATTTGAAAAATTATTTCAAATTCTTCTAAAAAGCTTTCAAAAGAATTTAGCATAGTGTTTCTCAAAACAATTATTTAAAAAAGATAAGTTTTTGTTGACTGTATTAAGGTTTTTCAAAATACTTTCAAAATTAACTTAGTGTTTTTCAAACATTTTTTCAAATTTAGCTACTCTTCACGGGGAGCTAAAAATTACATGAAAAATAGAATCCTTCTCCCTAAGTAATTTCTTTTTGGTTTATGTCAAAGGGGGAGAGAGATCAAAGTTAAGTAAGGAGGGAAAATAAGAAAATTTTCTTTTCTTATCTCATTTATTCCTTTGCTTTAAATTCCTAATATTACTGCTATATTTTCTTAACTTTGAACTATATTGCCATAATAAAAAAGGGGGAGATTGTTGGTGCAGGAAGCATCAATGAGCGAACCTATGTTTTGATTATGTCAAAGGGTTCAAAGTTAAGGTGTTTTGTTATCTGATATCTTAAATGAGCATTGCAGGAAAGTTCTAAGTTTACTTAGGCAAAAGTCCTAGTTGCGGTTAGGCAAAGGGAAAACCCTAGGGGGTGGTAACCTTAGGTCATAGGGGGCAGTAACCCTATGCGAAAGCCTTGGCGGGTCGGAGCTTTGGGCAAAAATCCTAGGGGGCGGTAACCCTAGGTTAAAATCCTGGTATCGCGAACCGGGTAGAAGTCTGGATGGGTCGAGGACCAAACGCCCAACATGAAGATCGGAAGCATCGGACACTGAGTAAAAGTCCAGTCGGTCTGGAGGACCAAACTGGCAAAAGGTAACTCTCCTGAGTGGAGTAGGTGAGGACGCGCTCCCCGGTAGAGGGAACAGTAGGCGTCGGTTCGACCTAGGGTTTCCGGTTGAAAATCTAAAGTCAGAAGCGGATAGTCCGGTGACTGTCAAGTATTCAATTTATCATATTTATGGTATTTTGTGCTAACTTTGTGTTGCAGGGTATTGTTTGAGACTAACGTATCTTGCAGGTGCAAAGGAGCAACCTTAAGCCTTGGATGAACAGTGTCCGAGGCGCCTCCATGGAGCTTGGAGGCACCTCGGGTGCAAGGCAAGAGATGGCTGCGAAAAGGAGTTGGAGGCGCCTTAGAGGACATCTGAGGCACCTTGAAAGCTACCTTTAAGGCGCCTCAGAGTGATGATTGAGGCGCCTCAAGGTGGATAAGAGGCAGCGACGCGAGGCTCATCTCAGCATTCAATCCGGGATAAGTGTTGGGGTTTAAGGCGCCTTGACTGGAATTGGAGGCGCCTTCAATGTCCAATAAAAGGACATCTCAACCAGCAGTATAGGGCATCACCTTCCAAACAACCTTCGAGCAATGAGCTACTAACGAGACGTTCCGACCAAGATACGACAAGCCCCCGACAACCTGGCACTCCGATCTCCTTAATTTTTGTTCTCGGTATCACTTAAAATTCTTGTTGTACTCAATTCATATTTGTACTTTTACGCGATTATAGTGATTGCCCAAAGTAAACACTCAACGAGCGTGGGCCTTGTAGTAGGAGTCGCCCAAGGCTCCGAACCAAGTAAAAACACTTGGGTCTTCTGTACGTGTTTTTTATTCCGCTGCTTTAATTTTCTATCGCTTTACAAATTTGAAACAAGTGAAAGCCACGAGCGCTATTCACCCCCCCTCTAGTGCTTCTCGATCCAACAACTGCTTGGCTCTGTCTTTCAGGGAGAATCTAAAAAGCAATAACCTCACTGATTCTAGATGGACTCCGTTTACTTTCATGGTACTATAAATCTCGTAGAAAAGTTCTAAGTGGTAGTTTGGATCATCGTGCAGTCCTCCTCCAAATTGATTCTGCTGAACCATGTGAATTACTGCAGGCTTGATTTTAAAATTATTGACTTTGATTGGCGGTCGAGTGATGCTAGACCGAACCCCTCATGCATAAGGTGTTGTATAGTCCTTCAACAGTTTGTCAACCATCTCTGAAGATTCTTGTACTTCTTGAAATGCTTTTTGAAGGTTTCTTCTTCTCAAGAAGGTCCTATCGATCTCTGGATCGAATGGTAGAAGTTGTCCTGAAAGATTAGCTCTTCGCATGCAAAAACAAAATATGAAATATAGTAAAGAAGAAGAGATGAAATAATATTATTTTTGGCGTTTTAATAAAAATGCATAAGGTAAAGAAAAACAAGAATAAAATTATTTATCTCTAAATGCAAAATATTAGAAAAATGAAAGATAAAGGAAAAGAAAACAAAGTCTAGTCTAATCTACTATGATTATCACTAATGTTATAGACGCAGTCCCCGGCAACGGCGCTAAAAACTTGTTACGATTCCGCAAGTGCACGAATTCATCGTCAGTAATAAAGATTATCGATCCCACGAGGAATGGTTATAAGCACTAGCGATGGCACACTTAGGATTAGCTAAACTACCGATGGTTATAAGTTATCTAAAGAAAAAAGGTTTGGAAATAGAAACAAGATCTAGCAAAGAAGAAGTAATAGACTTGGTTTATGAAGAGTCCTAGGAGTTCGGTTTCATTGTAGTGATATTGATGTATCACGTTCTATCCTTTACTCATTGTCCATCAACATGCTTTCACTGGAAGCTGAAGTATCTATTCTTAGGTACCAAATAAAGAAGATCCCTATGAAATTCTGTTACGGTTAACCCCTGTCACTAGGGCGCCTCGGTAGATTACAAGAACACTACTCTAATTGGTGTCACTAAGGATAGTGATAAGGAGCTTAGTTTGGTCTCTTACTTCCTTGTGGAGGCGTTGTCTCTCTTTTCAAGGAAGTACCCTAGATGTCCATGAACGGGTTACCCCTGTCACTAGGGCCTCTTGGGTGTACGATCTAGGATATTCTCTCTACGAGATAGGCAATTCCTACACAATCAATTAACATGATATAGAGATCGAGTAGTCGAAACAAAGCAAGCGAATCATCCAATGAAATAGAGGCAAAAGTATGAGTCTTACATCAAAATAATCCATAACTACTCCCTCATCCTAGAACAAAGAATCTACTCCATAGACGCCGGAGAAAAACCCGAAGACATAATGTTAAGCATACAATTCTCAAACAAGAAGAGAGAAAGAGAAAAGATGCTTATCTAACGACGACGTGTGATCTTCGGATCCAATCCTTTGCTTCTGGAGTTGATATGGTGATGAAGGATCGCTGGACGGAGGTCCTGGATGGCGTAGAATTACACCAAGTCGATTCTCTCCCTGACGGCTCGCTTCCCGCCCCTTGAGGAAAAGGGTTAAAACCCTTTTATAGGCTAGGGCGCGGATGCGGCGGCACGACCGTGCAAGGATGGCACGACCGTGCCCTTTCTTGTCTCTGGCTGTGCTGCACGGTCGTGCCAATTAGCATGACCGTGTGAACCTGGGGCTCATCTCTGGGGACACGGCCGTGCAGGATTGCACGACCGTGTACTGCTTGGCTGTTGTCATGGGGCCACGGCCGTGCAAGTACGAACGGCCATGCTCTGATCTGCCTCTGGGTTGGCCTCACGACTATGCAAGGTTGCACGACCGTGCACTTTCCTTCTCCTGTTTGGTCACACGGCCATGTGAGGTTCTACGGTCATGTTCTCTGGCTTGTTCCGGTGCGTCGACAATCGCTATTTTTACTCCGAAAGTTATCCCTGTCAATACAAAATCAAATAAAGAGCTGATATCCGAACAAAAGAGTATATATGATGAGTACATGATAAAAGAGGTGATCATGCAAAGAATATATACGTATAAAGCAAGTGAATGTGCATTAAAACATGCATAAATGATCATAATATTTATGCACATCATGTAGCACAACTCGTAAGAACATGCATATCTTGTCAGAAACATCAGAATCTTTCACATCATCCTACTCAGTTATTGAAAACTTCTATAGTTTCTTGCCCTTTTGATCAATGGGGCATGGATATAGTAGGTCCATTTCCATTGGCGATTGCATAGAGAAGGTTCCTATTGGTAGCTGTAGTTTATTTCTCGAAATGGGTGGAAGCTGACCCATTGGTAAGAATAACTGAAAACGCAGTTATTAAATTCTTATGGCAGCACATCATTTGCAGATTTGGTATTCCACATAAGCAGGTTTCTAACAATGGAAGATAATTTCATGGACAAAGAATCAAAGAATGGTGTGTAAGGTATGGTATTACGCAAGCATTCAATTCTGTGGCATATCCACAAAGCAATGGGCAAGAAGAAGTAACCAATAGGGAGATTATCAGAGGACTTAAAACTAAATTGGATCATGTTGGTAGTAGCTGGGTGGATGAGTTACTTAGTGTGTTATGGACATATCGTACTACTCCTATAGAGGCTACGGGAATAATGCCATTTCAGTTAGTAGATGGAGGTGAAGCAGTAGTTCCCATTGAGGTTGGGGTGGAATTTGATCGAAGACAACTATATGATGAGGATAATGCAGATTAGCGTCTTATGGAGCTCGATTTTATAGAATAAGTTTGGGACAAAGTAGCAACTCGCCTTGTTTCATATCAACAACGATGAGGTAAAATTATAACAAAAGGGTTATTCCCCGATTGTTCCAGGTAGGGGATCTAGTATGGAGGCGCATCAAGCCCATAGGAGATGTTAGCAAATTAGCACCAAAATAGGGAGGACCATACAAGGTCATACAGAAGCTTGCGTCGGGCTCCTATTATCTCCAGGATGCAAAAGGGAGGAATCTCGAGCGACCTTGGAGTGCAAATCATTTACAACCATACATGGCTTAACAAGTACACCTGTAATTTATCCATGTATTTCATTTGATTTTAGAATATAGTGGGACAATGCAGGCATCTATCCCTCAAACACGTATGTCTTCTTGGATGGGTGAACTAATTCCCCTCCCCTCTTCTGAGCGTGTTTTCTCCGCTCAACACTAGTCGATCAGGGACTTTAAGAAGTGACCGACCTGGCTTTCTTAAGGGGAATCAGAGACTTTAAACCCTTAGCAGTCGAGCAGTGACTATAAACTTCCGAGCGTGTTTCCTCCGCTCAGCACTAGTCGATCAGGGACTTTAAGGAGTGACCGACCTGACTTCCTTAAGGGGAACCAGAGACTTTAAACCCTTAACAGTCGAGCAATGACTATAAACTTCCGAGCGTGTTTTCTCTGCTCAGCACTAGTCGATCAGGGACTTTAAGGAGTGACTGACCTAGCTTCCTTAAGGGGAACCGGAGACTTTAAACCTTTAACAGTCGAGCAGCAACTATAAACTTCCGAGCGTGTTTCCTCCACTCAGCACTAGTCAATTGGGGACCTTAAGGAGTGACCGACCTAACTTCCTTAAGGGGAACCGGAGACTTTAAACCCTTAACAGTCGAGCAGTGACTATAAACTTTCGAGTGTATTTCTTCCGCTCAGCACTAGTCGATCGGGGGCTTTAAGGAGTGACCAACCTGACTTCCTTAAGGGAAACCGGAGACTTTAAACCCTTAACAGTCGAGCAATGACTATAAACTTCCGAGCGTGTTTCCTCCACTCAACACTAGTCGATCGGGGGCTTTAAGGAGTGATCGACCTGGCTTCCTTAAGGAGAACCAGAGACTTTAAACTCTTAACAGTCGATCAACGACTATAAACTTCCGAGCGTGTTTCCTCTGCTCAGCACTAGTCGATCGGGGACTTTAAGGAGTGATCAGCTTGGCTTCCTTAAGGGGAACCGGAGACTTTAAACCCTTAACAGTCGAGCAACGACTATAAACTTCTGAACGTGTTTCCTCTGCTCAGCACTAGTCGATCGGGGAACTTTAAGGAGTGACCGGCCTGACCTCCTTAAGGGGAACCGAAGACTTTAAACCCTTAATAGTCGAGCAATGACTATAAACTTCCAAGCGTGTTTTCTCGACTCAGCACTAGTCGATCGGGGACTTTAAGGAGTGACTGGCCTGGCATCCTTAAGGGGAACCAGAGACTTTAAATCCTTAATAGTTGAGCAGCGACTATAAAATTTTGAGCGTGTTTCCTCCGCTCAGCACTAGTCGATCGGGGACCTTAAGGAGTGATCGACCTGGCTTCCTTAAGGGGAACCGAAGACTTTAAACCCTTAACAGTCGAGCAACGACTATAAACTTCCGAGCGTATTTCCTCCACCCATCACCAGTCAATCGGGACCTTAAGGAATGACCAGCTTGACTTTCTTTAGGGGAATCAGAGACGTTAAACCTCGAATTGATAAGCGGCAATTTCAAGCTTCTTTATATGCTACTAGCACAAATCAAGCTCGCTCAGAAGTTCAATTCTGACCAAAATACAACAACGCTTGCATATTCACTGGTCAGCTCAAGCTCGCTCGGAAGTTCAATTCCGATCGAAATACAACAGCGCTTGAATATTCACTGGTCAGATCAAGCTCGATCAGAAGTTCAATTTCGACCAAAATACAACATCGCTTGCATATTCACTGGTCAGCTCAAGCTCGCTCAGAAGTTCAATTCCAATCGAAATACAACAACGCTTGAATATTCACTGGTCAACTCAAGCTCGCTCGGAAGTTCAATTCCAACCGAAATACAACAGCGCTTGCATATTCACTGGTTAGCTCAAGCTCACTCGGAAGTTCAATTCCGACCAAAATACAACAGTGCTTGCATATTCACTGGTCAGCTCAAGCTCACTCAGAAGTTCAATTCCGATCGAAATACAACAGCGTTTCCATACTCACTTATCAGCTCAAGCTCACTTGGAAGCTCAAATCCGACCAAAATATGATAAGCACTTTGGTTTTCGCTCATCTGTTCACAGTCGCTCGGGAGTGAGTTCCCAACCAAAGTGCAATAAGCGCTTGGGATTCATTCATCAGCTCAAATATTCCTGACAGTCAATTCTGATCGAGATACAAGAGCGTGCTACAACTTACAGATCTTCTCAGTCCACTTAGAATATGAAGATAAGCCAAGACATAAGAGCGGGTAAAGTTCTTTATATCAAGGTAACCCGCCTAAAAAAATTTAAAAGCGATATAATCGGCAAAAAAGAAGAAGTAAGTACCGATTCTTACAAGTATATTCTCAATTTTAGCAAGCAAGAAGTACATATATTTGATTATTTACCTATTCAAGATCAGGCTATTCCATGTCTACTCCACATAACTACTTATTCACTATATCTATTATAAGTGTAACAGGAATAACTCTGAAGATATACAAATATCGGAAAGCGATGAACAAGTATCAGATATACATTTACAATTCAAGAATAAAATACATACATGCAACTACCTACTTTACATGCTTATTCCTAATATCATGATTATCGCATGCTCTTTTTTAAGTGCTCATTTGCGAGTTCACTTAAAATAATTTGGAAAACATGCAAATATTAGTCAACAAAATAGTAGTATTTCTTATAGATACTATTTTAGGAAAATAGGCACAATTGGCCTAACCCTTGGTCAGCCCATTCACCAAATGTTCACTTAAAACTACTAAGGAATTTCTTGGATAATTCTTTATTAAGCCGCCGAAGATCTATAAATCGAGGAGGAGGTTCTTGAGGTAAATATCCTCCTTCTCGCAGTTGTTTAAGGACCCCATCAGCAGAATGAGTTAAGGTCCCTATGATGCATTCAACAAATTCATTCCCAAATTCAGGGGAGTCTAAATATTGTTGACGTCAACTCTCCCAATGCTCTTCTTCACCCGCACTATAAGATTGTAGCTCTGACTCCAATTGGTCCACTTTGCCTTTAAGATTGTCTCGATCTATTTTAGCCTGCTCCAAATCCTTGCTAAGGAAATCTACCTGAGAGTCTTGAACTTTTAACCGCTCTTGTAATTGTAATAATCCAAAATCTCGGGAGGCTAATTCTTGAGCTACGCCCGAAGATTTGGAATGAGAAGTTTGAAATTTTTCCAGAAGAGAAGATCTGAGAGTGGCATCTGCAATAGCCTTATCCTTCAGAGCTGCTTCAATGTTCAATTTAGAATTCAAATCCCTTATTTGTAATTCCAGTGTCTTCTTCTCTCCTTCTCGAACCTGTAGCAGCTGTCGATGATTCTGAAAATTTTCTCCAAAAGGGCCATATGTTGAGCTTGAGAACCTAGCTTCTCTCGTAATTGAATGATCTCGTCGCTGGGAGGAGGGGGAGCTGCCTTCAAAGCTGTTATATGATTTCTCAAGATATTGTTTTCCCTCTCTAATTCGGTAGCCAAGTGACCCATATGTAGGCTTGAGGCAAAAAATTGAATGCGATAATAACACATTTATAATCTAAAATCACAAGCTAAGAAAATTAAGAGAACTAGGAAAACACATTCCAAATACTTATAGCAGCAACTTGACGATTGTGATCATCGACTCGATCAATAATATTTTTTCCTTTCATAAAAGCCTGACATTGTAACCAAGACTCAGCTAAGGGACCTTTCAATTGAAGAAGCCTGTAAGAAATAGGAGAGGGATCTGGTTGTCCCAATAAAGAAGGTAACCCTTGAGATTGTTTAAAAAGAACTTGAGAGGGGAGGGAGGTGGAAGGCCTCACAGAAGGGATAGACAAAAATTCAAGGAGGGGCGGTGATGCCCTAACACTAGACACGGTAGGAATATTATGTATAGGAGTAGGGATTGGTGGTGGTAGAGCAGAGGGTAGAGAGCCAGGATTTGGTTCAATAGAAGTATCCTGCGAAGTAGAGCCAGAAGATCTCCTACAAGGAGTTCTCCTGGCCCTCGCTCTAGGTGGAGAAGAAGAAGAAATTGTTGGAGGTTGGAGGGATACCGGCACACTTTAAATCATCCCAGGAGCAGGGATAACTGGGAGGATAGTAGAAATAAGTAAGTCGGGTCATATCATATTAAGGGATAAATTATAACGAATAGGAGTATAAGGCATAGGTTCCTTACCTCTCTCGTAAGAAATCTCAGAAGGGACAATGGGGATTTGTTCAAGCGTGGGGATGGTAAGCCCAAGAGGAGTGTGTTTGTCAATATTTGGTCTTTTCCGCTGGGCGATGAAGGGACAGTCTTCCTCAGAAGATTCAGACTTCTCTGTAGACACTTCATTAGGAGGAAGTAGTCCAAGGGTGGAAGAAACATGATTAAGGTGGCAATTTTTTAATAAATCCTCTCCAAACTTAGTTAAAAGTTATCTAGACAATTCTACACTTTTGTACATGAGAGTCGGGAGATCGACGTCAACTGAAAGAAACGAAAAATCATAATCTAAAGGAGGACCAATTTGAATGTAACAAATAAGTAGAACATTTAATTTACCGAAAGGAACATCCAATTCTGCATCAACAGAACTTATTCCAAAGGTAAATAGTAGACCTTCAACTATTAACTCCGACAAACTAAACTTGGCACCCTTTAGTTTTAACATTAAAGTATGGAAGGTCGGATCAGTAGATATATCTTTTGGATTAGGGAGGGTTGGAAGATCCCGCTGCCAAGTTATAAGATAAGGAGGAGGAGAAGGAAGGCGTAAAAGGAAGAATTTTTGCCTCCATTCTTCCTGTATTGGGATTTTATTAAACAAAATAGCATTAGGACAACTTTGGAATTTGAAAAGGCTATCTTCCACTTGATGAGGAATGAAGAAATGGTGGAACAAGCGAGGAGATAATGGAAAGTTAAGCAATCGAGAAACAACAATGAAACCAGCTAAAATAGAGAAAGATTGAGGGATAAATTGATTTAGTGGTATGTTGAAATACATGCTAACCTCAATAATAAAGGGATGGAGAGGGAACCGGAAGCAAGACAAAGCTTGTTCCCAGAAAATAGCAACGCTCCTTGAGGGTGGAAGATGGGGACGATCCTCAGGAGTAGGAAGAGTCAGGTATGAAGGGAATCCATAGTTTACTTGAAGTTCATATGCTTCTGATTCATTAAAATCAGAAAAGCAACGGGTAAACCATTCGGTAGAAGAGGAAGAAGCCATTGTGAGGAGAGGGGTTGACAGAAGGGGAGAATTACGAATCGAACAGGAAGAAGACAATAAAGTAAAACCCCTGTTTGCCCCCATTTTCCCCCTTTTTTCTAAAACCCTTGCACGATTATTGAGGTAGATAGCATAGAAGATGACGTTCCCAAGGAAGGCGTTAAGTTTGGAAAAATGCGAGGAATCCCAAAAAGAAGGATCATCCTAAACTCTCAATAAGACTCGGTCAGCCGAATCTGGCTAGCCGAATTTATCAAGTAAAGAGGGTGCACGGGTATCAGTAAGCACACTCGAACGTTAGAAACTGAGCGAGTACATAGCGTAAAGGAATTCCACTCATCTTTTATAGACCGAGCAGATGTACATATAAAAGAAACATATTTGGTCAGTTACTATCAGGGGAATATATTTGAGTGGCCATTAGGGGCCGAATGAATACCTAGCTTATAAAAGGATACGGAGAATTCTTAGGTGATTAAGGATCGAGCAAACATATAACTCAATATAACCCCGCTCGACTCTCATGAAGTAAGAGATATTTAGGTTTGATGCATAAACCCGACCAATCAATATAAGCCAATCAAGTACTTAGACCTTGCAGAAATACATAACCGACTCATTCAGCCAAGTCAGGTCGAGTGAACAAGTCAGCCCGATCTGCATAAGCCGGTCGAGACAAAGAATAAGAGAATTAAAACATATAGGTAAGCTGAGTCATCTAGCCATCATAGATTGAATGAACACTCACATTATATAAAGAATGGTGAAGTAATCGATCGGTCATTGCAAACCAAACCGGTAACCTATGCTATGTGAAGATCCATAGTAATTTATGCAGCTCTTATAAATTGGATATATATAAGGAAAACTTAATCAATAACGGGTCAAAGCATATAACGTTGGGAAGGGACGAATATAAGTTCATCACAAATATTTACAATAATAAACACCAAGTATAAAAAACATCGATTTACCCCTGATTACAGTAGCTTGGGGAGAAGATCAGGGGGCCGATTTTTCACTAGCCTCCTCCGGTCAGGGAAGCTAGCTGGAGGATCAGAAATCAACAATCCTAGCTCCTTCATTTGTTCCACCCCATCATCATCTCTATAGTTAAGATCCCTCAAGAAAGAATCCACCATAGGATTGAGAAAAGCGGGAGATTCAAGGTATGTCTTTCTTCGCTGCTCAAAACGGGCATCCTCATTGACCTTATAATCTGCTAATTCTTCTTGAGAAGCTTTTAAAGTAGCCTCTTTAAGACTTAGAGCGGATAGTTGGTCTGCTAATTTAGTTGCATGAGTATCTTTCAGTGATTACAATTGGGAAGACAATTGATCGATCTCAGAAGCTTGCTTCTCCAATTTAGAGGATAACTCATCATTGCTGGAATTTGCTGACTGAAACTGAGATTGAAGGCTTTCTAGGTTGACCTTATATTGGTTTGATTGCTCAATCTCAATCTGTAGTGATTGACGAGTGATCCTGTCCAGAGACTGAGTCAGACGAAGGTCGGATGAAGTGTCATTAGTGTTGACGGGGATGAGACTGTGATGCTGCAGTTACACGAGTTTTAGAGAACGGACCCCCCACGTGACCCGGATTTCGAACTGCTGGGCCTGCGCCGACGATATCAGACCTCAGCACACACTCAGACAAGCACACGGAATGTTAGAGACCAAGAACCAGGGAAAAAGTCCCCGGAGCAGGCCCTATGACGCTCAAGTCAGGTACTTTTTCCCTAGATGAATAGTGTACGAAGGAAAAAGAGAAGTAGACAAGTGTGCGAGTGAGCGTACCTGCGCAAGGGAGAGAACGCCCCTTTTTATATGACAATACGTACCTTCTGGAGACTGACCCTTGTCAAAGGATGTCGGGTGTCAGGACTCGTTGACTGATGGAGGACACGTGGCCTTCTCCTATAGACTGGAGGAAGGTTCTACTTGCAGATGATCCCAACCGCTGGAATATTCCCTGACATACAATAGATATTCTCTGACAGGTGGTTACGATTCGCTGACCTGTTGTCACGTAGTGCCTTCTATCCCACCCGGGTGCGATTGAAACAACCCTGGTTGGTTTGTTGAGTGCTGATGGACAGACTGGTCAAGCGGAGGGGCGCAATTAGAGTCCCCTTCTGTCAGCCTTTATGATTCTAACCTCACCGAGGGTGATGAGTTGGCTCACGTAGGCTAGCTTGACAACCCCTGATCAGTAAAGCCAGGTCGGGTTTGGTCCTGACCGTGCTTCCTACCGCAGACCTATTTTCCCGACCGATAGACCCTGCTCTAGCTTTATACACCAGATGCCCCCGGGTGGTCCCACTCCGTATCTTGACTATCCCATCTCCTTGTCTTTTGACTGTCACGCCCCCTTGACTTATGACTGCCACGTCCCCTTGACTTCTGACGGCCACGTCCCCTTGACTTTTGACTGTCACGCCCCCTTGAACAAACCCTACCATTATGCACTGTATCACAAGCCTCCTCCCAAGTCTAGTCGAAGGAGGCCCAGGTCCGACTAACTAGACCAGAATTTGATTTCACTTAGCCTCGCTGCTGCGATGTTAACTATTCCTCCCTTTCCCTAGGCCCTTGGGAATTTACTATGCTCTCAGATGCTGCATCATTTTTCGGATGTTTGTGCTGCTGCATCAATCCCCAGATCTTGGCATACACACCGTGTCCTTGAATGCGATCCCATTTCCTATATGCTGCTGCATGCCCCGAGGATGATCCTTCACTTCCTTTAAAAAGAGCTGACCCCTCCTATACCATTATGCTTTCCTTGTACTCCTCCATGCCATGGACTCCATAGTGGACCTTAATGAAATGTCATCTTTACACCAACAATTCACTCATTTGACTTAGTTACTTGCCCATAAGGATGAGGCCTTATTGGAGATGGCACAGAGTAGGGACCTTCAGTCTTCCCTTCGTCGAGAGATGGAAGAACTTTGGCTAGCCGCTAAGTCCCAGACTCGAGCTGAGGTGACCTTGAAGCATAAGGCTTATGCAGACCTAGAGAGCCAGACTCACTTTATCGCCTATTTGAAGATAAAACATGAGAACTCTCTAACCCTTCTCCAATAAGAAAGTTGGCTAAAAGATGAAATTATCGCCCAGCAACATCACTCCATTCAGTGTATCGAGATGGAATTGATCCAAGTACGAGCCCAGTTGGAGCAAGCAAGTCAGGCAGATCGATCCAGCTCTCAGTGTCGACTTGACCCTGCTAATTGAAAGGGAAATTGGAACTACTTGCATTCCTAGTGTGATAATATGTATTTTGAAGAAGGCCTTCAAACTTTATCAAATAAATGTTGATCAAACTTTGCTATGGGTCTTTGCTCATGTCTTTCTCTTGTGTTTCTTTCTCTTCTTTGGCACTTCTCCTTTTGTGTGATCTCATGAATTGTTGAATATGAAAATATGCTTACTGGTAGTTTGTGTTGAGGCAAGAGTCAAGAAACCTGATCGAGAGGTCATTGGTCATGAGAGCAAGCTCGCTTATAACTCGCACTCGGGTGAGAGTCTGGAATCCCGACCGAGAGGTCGTTGGTCGTGAGAGAAAGCTCACTTATAACTCGCACTGGGGCGAGAGTCTAGAGGCGTGAGAGCAAGCTCACTAATAGCTCGCACTGGGTCGAGAGTCTAGAGGCGTGAGAGCAAGTTCACTTATAACTCGCACTAGGGTGAGAGTCTGGAGGCGTGAGTGCATGCTCACTTTTAACTCGTACTGGGGCGAGAGTCTGGAATCCTGACCGAGAGGTTGTTGGTTGTGAGAGCAAGCTCACTTATAACTCGTACTGGGGAGAGAGTCTTGAATCCCGACCGAGAGGTCGTTGGTTGTGAGAGCAAGCTCACTTATAACTCGTACTAGGGCGAGAGTTTGGAGACGTGAGAGGAAGCTCACTTATAACTCTCACTGGGGCGAGAGTCTGGAGGAGTGAGAGTATGTTCACTTATAACTCGCACTGGGGTGAGAGTTTGGAATCTCGACCGAGAGGTTGTTGGTCGTGAGAGAAAGGTCACTTATAACTCACACTGGGGCGAGAGTCTGGAGGGGTGAGAGCAAGCTCACTTATAACTCGCACTGGGATGAGAGTCTAGAATCCCGACTGAGAGGTTGTTGGTCGTGAGAGCAAGCTCACTTATAACTCGCATTGGGGCAAGAGTCTGGAGGCGTGAGAGCAAGCTCACTTATAACTCGCACTGGGGTGAGAGTCTGGAATCCCAACCGAGAGGTCGTTGGTAGTGAGAGCAAGCTCACTTATAACTCGCACTGGGACAAGAGTTTGGAGGCGTGAGAGCTTGCTCACTTATAACTCACACTGGGGTGAGAGTCTGGAATCCTGACTAAGAGGTCGTTGGTCGTGAAAGCAAGTTCACTTATAACTCACATTGGGACGAGAGTCTGGAGGCGTGAGAGCAAGCTCACTTATAACTCTCTCTGGGCCGAGAGTCTAGAGGTGTGAGAGCAAGTTCACTTATAACTCGAACTGGGGCGAGAATCTGGAATCTTGACCGAGAGGTAATCCGACCTCCTGATATGGAATATAATCTGAAGACCCACACATGAATTCTGATATAGAGATATGCCCAGGAATTCTGATCTAGAGCTGTACCCAAGAATTATGATCTGGAGCTGTGCCCAGGAATTTTGATCTGGAGCTATGCCCAGGAATTCTGATCTAGAAATGTACCCAGGAATTCTGATTTGGATCTATACCTAGGAATTCTGATCTAGAGTTATGCCCATGAATTCTGATATGGAGTTATACCCAGGAATTCTGATCTGGAGCTGTGCCCAGGAATTCTGATCTGGAGCTGTGTCTAGGAATTTTGATCTGGTGCTATGCCCAGGAATTCTGATCTAGAGTTGTACCCAGAAATTCTGATATGGAATCATGCCCAGGAATTCTGATCTGGAGCTATGCCCAAGAATTCTGATCTGAACCTGTACCTAGGAATTCTGATCTGGAGTTGTACCCAGGAATTCTGATCTGGAGCTATGCCCAGGAATTCTGATCTGGAGCTGTACCTAGGAATTCTGATCTGGAGTTGTGCCCAGGAATTTTGATCTGGAGCTATGCCCAGGAATTCTGATCTGGAGACGTGCCCAGAGATTTGATTTGGCTGGTAGCACTTGCGATCTGGTTTTGAGGAAATACAGAGGCGCCAAATTCCGATCAACTTTCTCACCGTCATCTTCTCTACTTCCCGAGGCTCCCGCATGGACTTTCAGATTCCCAAGGCATGGCCTTCATGAAGCAAGGCCCGCCTCCTCGCATATCCTTCCTCATGATTTTCCATTATTTCCATCATAAATGATTTTTTCCTAGGGGGTTGACACGTGTCCCGCAACCTTAACTCCTCATAATGTATGACGCATGATTTTTCCGCACGTTTCCCCAAATCACTTTTGTTCCTTGATCTGATGGCTGACGTGTGTTGCGCCGTTTCATTTGCCTGGTTCGGTCTTCGATGTATCCTAAGGGTTTTGATTTATAAACCCTAAAGGTAGTCCGCCGTTGCTCCTTATTGCTCCATCTTCCTCCAATTCTTTATCGTTCCTTTGCTTTCGACTGCTTGCCTTCTTCTTTCCATTGTAAGTATTTTTCTTCCTTCGCTTGCCTTCTCCTTCTCCATCTCTGTAATGACTAGCAAGAGGGAGGTACCTTGGTACTCATATTTCCTTTTTGATTTAGATAGAAGTGATCTGGAGTCGATCTATGTTAGCTTGAAGCTTCCTGACACTTACAAGCTCCTCCCGCCGGGTCCCCATGACCATCCTTCTTCCCCTCCCACAGGGTTTGTGACCTTCTTTAAGGACCAACTCCTGGGTGGTCTTCATTTTCCTATTCATCCGTTCTTCGCATCTTTCAGTCAATATTTTGGTATCTCCCTATCTCAGTTTTCTCCCAATGCCTTCCGTGTTATGTGCGGAATGGTGATTTTATGCCACCTATATAAAATTCCCCTAACCCCACAACTCTTCCATCACTTCTATGCCCTTAAGCGCTCTGAACCAGACATTTTTATAGTTCAATCTAGGATGTGCTATAAGTTTTTTTTGCGGATATGCCCTCTTCCAATAAGGGCTAGAAGTCCCGCTTTTTCTACATACAACTATCTGAGCTTGTCACTTGGCCTACACGATGGTGATACAATCTTCCTTCCCCCTCCGAATTGCGGGAGCATCAGTATCAGCCTGATTGCCTCCCCTCTTCCGAGAAACTAGAAAAAGTTTGGCTCCAACTCTCGGTGATATTGAGAGAGGGCCTCCTACATTCATTCGGGTTCAGCCTTATCTCTGCATCGATAGGCATTCCTTTCAGTAAGATCTCCTATCTTCTATTCCACATCTTCGCTAATTGAGGTATCTCCTTGTGATTTTACAGAAGACGCTATGTTTCGTTCCTTCTCTGTTGACTCTTCCAAGCTGCCCAATGCTGCTTTGAAGGAGCTGGGAGAAGAACTCCTAAGAAAGTCTGGTGCACCCTCAACCATTCAAGCTAGGGTTGCAGCTGGGCCTTCTTCCCAACTGTCCCAAGAAAGAGAGATCCTAGAACCTGAGGCAACTGAAGATAAAAAAGCTTCCCCTCCACCCCCGGAAAGCGTTTGTGTTTGCAACACGAGGAAGCGAGTCACCCCCTCAGTTCAAGCCTCTCTGCCGAGGCCTCAGATGACCCGAGCTTCCTCCAAGGCCAAAGCGAAGGCACCCACTTGGGTGTCTTCTTCTACCATAATAGTGGAGGTACTTCCCCGCGGACTAGCGCTCAAACAGGAGAGCAGACTAGTGCCCAGGTGAGAGGCCAACCTGGGGATCATTCTTCCCCTTCTGCACTGCCTCCTACTCTACAGGCTACTCTGACCTCTTCTTTGCGTTCCCCAATCCCGCAGGCTACTCCAGCCTCCTCCTCACGAAGGGCTCCACAGGCCATTCTAGCATCTTCCTCACATGCCAAGGATCGCCCCCGAAGTAGATACACCTTCACTTCTGTCCACCAACTCCCCTCATTGCAATTGCAGGGCCCTCCTCCATTGGTCAACACCTCTCCTCTTTGCGGTCAAGTGCAATTCCATGGAGTCCTGGCCAAATCTTGGCAATCCACTGTAGAACAAATATTGGCAGGCTCCCCCTTAGGGTTGGCAGACTCATTCTCCCAATAGTTGCTTTCTGTAAGTTTTCTCTGACTCCTCTCCATATCTTTTCCTATCCTGGAGGTATTGCTAATCCTTCTACTTTTCCTAGGTCTGTGTCAGTGGCATAAGCCTATCTCAATATGTGGCAGATCTTCAGCAAGAAAATGAGTCCATAAGGGCTCATATTTGAGAGTTAGAACTACCTAAGACCCCCGACCATATTCTTGACCCGATCTCCTCTGATACTTCATTGCCTCCCCTCCTTCAAACTATCGAAGAAAGGGTCCAAGTTGCTTGGTACATGGCTCAGGCGAGGGCAGAGAGGATAAAGACCCTGGAGGCCACTTTGAAGATGACTGAATCCAAACTCAACTCGAAGGGTTACGACACATTCAGATTGTGGGCGATCTAGATGCGAAGGAAGCGGAAGTGGCCACCCTCTCGCAGTAGCTAAAAGATCTCCAGGCATCCTATGATACTTTGAAGAAAGACCTGGAGACCACCCAGGCTAATCTTACTATAAGTGTCGATCGGGAAGCCGCCCTTCAGAAACAATAGGAGGTCGGCAAAGCTACCATTAAGTCTCTGCAAGAAGATCTATCCAAAATCACTGATGAGGCAGCTATCACTCGACAAGACTTGTCCCTGGTCTGGGTGGATGCAGATAAGTTAAGGGGGAGCTGATAGAATACCGGGCAGGTGAAAATGCACGCCTGGAAGCTTATAAGGCTGCTTATCCCGCCTCCCCCGAATTTGGGAAGAAGATAGGTGACCTCATTGATCGGATGATCTCCTATGGTGGGGTGGGTGCCATGCGTCAGCTTCACGAGAAAGGCCTTCTCCGATTAGCCCTTCCCGACGATTTTATGGATCACACCCGCCTTATCCAAGAGCTCCCTGAGGAGGCCTTTCCTTCTTTCACTGATTAAAGTGTATTTTTATTTGTGTGACTATGAAACCCCTGCACAGAATCAGATGCTTGACTACTTTCTTTCATGGCGCATGTTATTTTCCTTCTGAAGTTCTTGGGTAATGTGTTAGAGATTTATTCCCCCTATAGGCTCTTAGACTTTGATATATGCTTGTAAACACTAACATTTTCAAGGAAACAAGCTTTCTTGCCCGATCGAGCCATATTCATGAATTTTCCCACCAAGGTGACTCCCCTAAGGTGATCGACCTATTCCCCGATCGACCACTTTTCCTGACTGATACTCTTTCCTGCTCAATTTCTTCCCTACAGGTTCAACCTCCTGGTTCTAGATCTCCAGGCTTACAAGCTTACCTCAGGCCTGAGCGAAGATTCTTATTCCTGAGACTGCAATAAATGATGTCTTCTTGTATTCTTCGCCGCCCCTCTTTCTGACACGTTCTTTGAGCTCGCCTTTCGAGATTAATCCAATGGCCTTGGTTATTATTAAACTTAGGGTGATGTCATCAGCCTTTATCATGAACCGCTCGATGGGTACAAAGGTCGAGGCCTCTCAGACCCTTCTCAATGCCTATAAATATCTTCCTTCCCCTTCGCTTTTAAACTTTTTGCCTTCGAGAGTAAGTCTTTCTCCTGCTTCCATCGCTTATTACACTCTGCTTTTTGCGATTTTCTCCCCCTTTCCCTCATGGACTCTCCCACACCTACTTATGTTCCCGGAGTATCCACCTTCACTGGTGTGAATTTGGACGATCTTCGCTTTACCTATGAAGTTCCCAAGTCCATACACATCATCATACCCTCCGAATTCCACTTGGCTTCCTCACCCCCTACAGGATATACGACTTTTTTCAAGGAGCAGATAGTAGTCGGCCTCTGCTTCCCTATACACCTCTTTTTTCCCAAGTCAGTCGATATTTCCGCATTCCCCTATGTCAACTTACCCCGAACTCTATGAGGCTTTTGGCTGGGTTCGTCCTCCTCTGTGAGGTATGCGATATACCCTAGGCTCCCCATTTATTCCACTACTTCTTCACTCCTCGCCGCCACAGCGAAGGACTTTTTCATCTTCAAGCCCGCCTTTGAACCAATTTTTTCGCTCCCCTCCCTTCTTCTTGTTCTGACTGGAAGGATAAGTATTTATTCTTGAGCTTTTCTTGAGCTGTCGAATGGTCGACCCAATGATACACAGCTTTACCCTCGGCGCCCATTCTGGGAGACTTCCAAACAGATCCTGACTTCATAGATGCCTCCGCACAGCTAGAATATTGGTGTTTTGACCTGTTCAGGCTATTGACAGAGGACATCCTGTTCCTATTCAGGCTGAGCCGCACTCCCTCGGAATTACCATGCTCCCTAGGTATGGTTCATTTTACTCCTGCTAACCCTTAGTTCCTTACTCTGACTTTGCTATTATCTTTGTAGCCGATAGCTTAGCCCAAGCGTCCCCAGTCAGGCCGCTCCCCTTGAGTGATATGGAGATACAGCGCCGGGGGCGAATAATATTGTACTGGAGGAATGTATCGCATCTAACTCCCCTCCCCTCGGAGGCCACCGTTTCTGCCGCTCCACGGTCATCTTCCCGAGCAACTCCCTAGGTTGATTTCACTGTGGAGCAACTCCACGGTCATCTTCCCGAGCAACTCCCTACTCCTACTATGCCCCACACTCGCCGGCCTAGGATCTCACCAGATGAAATAGGCTCACATGAACAACTACTCTCGCGCCATCCCCGATATCGACCTAGGAGACCCGGCCTAGTTTCTAAACCTCCTATGGCCGAGTCGGCATCCCAACCGGCCCGTACACATACTCCAGGATCACCTTTTCCAAGAAATTCCACAATGGCCTCTACGACCCGAGCTGGATCTGGGCGGGGGAAAACTTCGATTATAAAAGAAGAAGTTATTGCAGAGCCTTCTCACGCTCCAGTAGCTCCTGCCTCAAATGTCCCTTTTCAGCCTCCCTCTCTGAGGATGTCTCTCCGGACGGGACCAGATGACACCACTGCAACTCAGGCTGGACCTCCTATATCCCAACCTTCCACCTCTGTGCATCCGCCTGTCAACGAGACTGACGTTGGTCCATCAACCTTCCCTCCTTTTAGTGAGACCAGGGTTGCACCGTCTCATTCGCAGCCATCCCAACAACGGTCTGTGACAATCACCAAGTCTTCAGAATTGAACATGCATGATCAGTCAGATGCTCCCACTAGTCTTCTCAAGCTGAGGGGCCAACTGTCAACTCAATGGGACGAGCTTCTTCGCCGATTTCAAGCTCTTCCTATACCTTCCCAACTGGATCGATTATCCAAAGGGTCTATTGCGGTAAGTTTTTACGACCCTTTATCGTTCCCCTTTTCTCTTTATTTTGACCCTTCGATTCTACCTATTCGTTTTCTCGCCTAGGCCTTTGTTGATTCCATGGAGTTGGGTTACACACTTCCCCTTCTTCATCAGAAGAATAAAACCCTGAAAGAAGAGGTGGCTGACCTGAAACTTCAACTGTCTGATCCAACCTCAGCCGGGTTCCTGCTAAGGGGAGAAGTAGCCACCCTGAAGAGAACAAGTGCTACTCAGCAACAACTTCTTAAGGAGACCCACCGAGAGGCTGATCGCCTCCGGGATGAAAAGAGCAAGCTTGAACCTCTTTTACAAACGCCCGAGATGAAGTGTCAAGAAGCCCAGTCGAATCTATCGGGAGCCTTGGCTACCCTGGAGACTTATAAGGCAGAGGAGACGGATTAGCTAAGAGCGCACCTAGAAGAATACTTACATTATTTGAAGTTTGGTACGCAAGTGGGGGATCACTTTTCTACACCCATGACTTATGGGGCGGTAGGAGCGCTCAGGCAACTCCACGAGGGAGAGTACCTATCTTCCATTCCTCTTGAGAATTTCTTGGACCACCGGCGCATCCTTAGAGAGATGCCCGATGATGTGTTTGATGCCTTTAAATGACTTTATATAAAAACTATATGACTACTATAGTGTGCTATGATATTTGAATATTAGACCTTTTACTTGGTCATGACACAAGAGATCCTGAGCTGTTAAACCTCAGGACGGAGATGTGCATCTATATATTTTGATATGGTTTTCTATGCCCGACCTGTCATATTTTCTTCTTACCCTTATGTTTTACAAATTCTACCCTAGACCCGATAAGGCTGGAGATGGTTAGCGCTCCATGGGCAACTCAGTGGTCTATCCTGAGCATCTTGCAAGTAATAGGCCCCTAAGGCTAGCTTTTTAACCACTTTGTATGAGTCATCCCATTGAGGTGACAACTTAGTCACCTCTCCTATGGGCTTTGTCTGCTTCCAAACTAGATCTCCTTCTCCAAAGAATCGGGGCACCACCCTTTTATCATAATTTTGGCGCATCCTTTGTTAGTACGATGTTAGCCGTATGGCCGCCCCGCTCGCAAACTTCACTAATAAAATGCAGCTCTGATAGTTGACGTTCTGCGTTTCCCTCATCATACATCATTCTTCTGACCGAGGGCACCCCAACCTCTATGGGCACCACTGCCTCACTGCCGTAGACTAGATGGAATGGGGTGAGCCTTGTGCTCTCTCGAGGGGTTGTTCGGTATGCCCAGAGGATACTAGGTAACTCGTCCACCCAATGACCTCCAACGTGATCCAATTTGACCTTCAATCCTCTGATAATTTCCCTATTAGTGACCTCAGTCTGCCCATTACTCTGAGGATAAATTACAGACGTGAATGCTTGAGTTATGCCGAACCCCTGACATCAGGCTTGGATTTTTCTTCCTTGAAATTGTCTTCCATTGTCAGAAATCAGCTTGTGAGGAATCCAAAATTGGCAAAGGATGTTTTTCCACAGGAATTGGATAATAACTCCCTCTGTGATCTTGGTCAGAGCTTCTGCCTCTACCCATTTGGAGAAATAATCCACAACCACAAGTAGAAATTGTTTTGGTCCTGATGCCATGGGAAAAGGTCCTATAATATCCATGCCCCACTGATCGAATGGACAAGAGACCATGGCGATTTTTAGTGTGTTCGTTGGGCGGTGGATCAGATTCTGATGTTTTTGGCAAGATAAGTAGGTGGTTACCAGTCGCTGTGCATCCTTCTGTAGAGTGGGCTAGAAATATCCGGCCAGCAATACTTTCCGGGTCAGCATCCTTCCTCCAACATGACTAGAGGTGAGAGGGCCTCCTACATGCTTTCGGGCTCAGCCTTATCCTTACATCAATAGGCGCTCCTTTCGGTAAGATCTCTTATCTTCTATTCCACATCTTCGCTAACTGAGGTATCTTATTGTGGTTTTGCAGAAGCCTCTATGTTTCACGCCTTCTCTGTTGACTCTTCCAAGCTGCCCAATGCTGCTTTGAAGGAGTTGGGAGAAGAACTCCTAAGAAAGTCTGGTGCACCCTCGACTATTCAAGCTGGGGTTGCGGCCGAGCCTTCTTCCCAATTGTCCCAAGAAAGGGAGATCCTAGAAACTAAGGCAACTGAAGATGAAAAGGCTTCCTCTCCACCCCTCGAAAATCATTTGCGTTTGCAATGCAAGAGGAAGCGAGTCACCCCCTCAGTCCAAGCCTCTCCGACGAGGCCTCAGATGACCCGAGCTTCCTCTAAGGCCAAAGCGAAGACACCCGCTCAGGTGTCTCCTTCTACCGTGGTAGAGGAGGTACCTTCCCCGCGGACTAGTGCTCAAACAGGAGAGCAGACTAGTACCCAGGTGATAGGCCAACCTGGGGATCCTTCTTCCCTTTCTGCACTGGCTCCTGCTCAGCAGGCTACTCCGACCTCTTCTTTGCGCTCCCCAATCCCACAGGCTACTCCGGCCTCCTCCTCACGTGCTAGGGCTCCGCATGCCATTCCAGCTTCTTCCTCACATGCCAAGGATCACCCCCGGAGTAGATATGCCTTCACTTCTATCCACCAGCTCCCCTCATTGTAGTTGCAGGACCCTCCTCCATTGGTCAGCACCTCTCCTCTTTGCGGTCAGTTGCAACTCCATGGAGTCCTTGCCGAATCTTAGCAATTCACTGCAGAACAAATCTTGGCAGGCTCCCCCTTAGGGTTGGTATACTCATTCTCCAAACAGCTATTTTCTGTAAGTTTTCTCTAACTCCTCTTCATATCTTTGCCTATCCTGGAGGTATTGCTAATTCTGACAAGTATTGCTGGCCGGATATTTCTGGCCCACTCTGCAGAAGGATGCACAGCGACTTAACAAGAATTCTGATCTGGAGCTATGCCCAGGAATTCTAATATGGAGTTGTACCCAGGAATTCTGATCTGGAGCTGTGCCCAGGAATTCTGATCTGGAGCTATGCCCAAGAATTCTGATCTGGAGACGTTCCCAGAGATTTGATTTGGCTGGTAGCACTTGCGACTTAACTGGATATGGGATAATGGATTTAGCTTAATAGTCCTGCAATCACAAAGTACTTTTCATAAGGTTTTTAATTAAATTTAAACCTTACTCTGGTTTCGAGGAAATGCAGAGGCACAAAATTCTGATCAGCTTTCCCGCCGCCATCTTCTCCATTTCCCGAGGCTCCCGCATAGACTTTCCGATTCCCAAGGCATAGACTTCATGAAGAAAGGCCTGCCTCCTCGCATATCCTTCCTCATGATTTTTCCGTCATTTCCATCATAAATGCCTTTTCCTAGGGGGTTGACATGTGTCCCGTAACCTTAACTCCTCATAATGTATGACGCATGCTTTTTCCGCACGCTTCCCCAAATCAGTTTTGTTCCCTGATCTGATGGCTGACGTGTGTTGCGCCGTTTCATTTTTCTAGCTCGGTCTTCTATGTATCATAAGGGCTTTGATTTATAAACCCTAAAGGCAGCTCGTCGTTGTTCCTCATTGCTCCATCTTCCTCCAATTCTTCGTCATTCCTTTCCTTTCGACTGCTTGCCTTCTTCTTTGTGTTTCTCCGCTGTAAGTACTTTTCTTCCTTTGCTTGCCTTCTCCTTCTCCATCTCTATAATGACTAGCAAGAGGGAGGTGCCTTGGTACTCATATTTCCTTTCTTATTTAGATAGAAGTGATCTCGAGTCGATCTGTGTTAGTTTGAAGCTTCCTGACACTTACAAGCTCCTCCCGTCGGGTCCCCATGACCATCCTTCTTCCCCTCCCACAGGGTTTGTGACCTTCTTTAAGGATCATCTCCTAGGTGGTCTTCATTTTCCTATTCATCCATTCTTCACATCTTTGAGTCAATATTTTGGTATCTCCTTATCTCAGTTTTCTCCTAATGTCTTCCATGCTATCTGCGGAATGATGATTTTATGCCGCCTAGATAAAATTCCCCTAACCCCACAACTCTTCCATCACTTCTATGCCCTTAAGCACTCCGAACCAGGTGTGTGATACGGTGCATAATGGTAGAGTCTGGTCAAGGGGACGTGTCCGTCAGAAGTCAAGGGGACGTGGCGGTCAGAAGTCAAGGGGACGTGGCGGTCAAAAGACAAGGAGATGGGATAGTCGAGATACGGAGTGGGACCACCCGGGGCCATCCGGTGCATAAAGTCAGAGCAAGGTCTACTGGTCGGGAAAACAGGTCTGCAGTAGGAAGCGCGGTCAGGACCAAACCCGACCTAGGTTTATCGATCAGGGGTTGTCAAGCTAGCCTACGCGAGCCAACTCATCACCCTCGGTGAGGTCGGAATCATAAAGGCCGACAGAAGGGGACTTTGATTGCGCCCCTCCGCACGATAAGTCTGTCCATCAGCACTCAACAAACCAACCAGGGTTGTTTCAATCGCACCCAGGCGTGATAGAAGGCACTATGCAATAACAGGTCAGGGAATCGTAACCACCTGTTAGAGAATATCTGCTGTATGTCAGGGAATATTCCAGCAGTTGGGATCATCTGCAAGTAGAACCTTTCTCTAGTCTATAGGAGAAGGCCACGTGTCCTCCATCACTCTACAAGTCCTGATACCCGACATCCTCTGACAAGGGTTAGTCTCCAGAAGGTACGTATTGTCATATAAAAAGGGACGTTCTCTCCCTTGCGTAGGTACGCTCACTCGCACACTTGTCTACTTCTCTTTTTTCCATCATACACTGTTATTCTGGGGAAAAAGTACCTGACTTGAGTGTCGGAGGGTCCGCTCCGGGAACTTTTTCTCTGGTTCTTGGTCTCTAACATGCCGTGTGCTTGTCTGAGTGTGTGCAAAGGTCTAATATCACCGGGGCAGGCCCAACAGTTCTTCCGGGCCACATGGGGGTCCGTTCTCTAAAGTCCGTGTGACCGTAGCATCACAGTCTCCTTCCCGTCAACGCTAACGACACTTCACCAACCAAGAAACAAAGTACAGTAACATCCGATTGGTCGAAAAGTGGATCCCACGATAAATCGTAAGGCTAGCAAATCAGGTTATAGTCATGCGCTTCTTTCCGCATTCTGATGCCCTTCTTCGTTCCTCTCGCCTCTCATGTGAAATGTAGCAGACGGAAAATAGAGTCGTCGCAATGATCGTGGTCGCAAGAAATGGCCATCCGAAGGAGTTTGCAGATATTTAAGCCTAATATCTCATCTTCGTTTCTAGGAATAAGTTCAAGAGACCCTTATGAACTTTGTTCTTGGTGTCACACCCCAGGTAGTCCCTGTCAGGAGAAATTTTGACAGCATATCCCTTGTACGGGTGACAATATGGAACTTTACTACAATGCCTCAGGGTCACACAAACCTCGGCCAACATGGTCGGAACAATAAATATAAAATACAACAACAATCCACACAGTTTATATCATCTCAGCCTTTGGCTAACATAACTACGCAGTTTATCTGAAAACAACCTACTCCACTACTACGACGGAAAATGCATAGCACAACAGAGAAACCATCGCAGCGGAAAAATAAGTAGTAGACCAAAACTTGCTAAAAATCCTCGAGTACAAGTCAAACATCACACACATATATAAAATGCATAACAAGGAAACCAAAACCCCAAAATATATGAATCTGTCGCGACAAGTGATGGGGACTAGCGACTGGAACCTCCTGACGACATCAACCTGAAATAGAGTAAATTCAACAGCGTGAGTTCAACAACTCAACGGGTATCGAGCTGACATGCATAATAAGAAATAACCAATAGTAATAAATATGTGTACAGTCTCCTGGAGTAATGGAAAATGTAAAACTGTAAGAAAAGGAGAAGTTGTACTCACCAGAACCTCCTATCAGAATAATAAGGTCGTCAGACCAAAAGTAATATGTCCCTGTATGCATGTCAAACATATGCATCCACCAAATATGCTGCAAATAAAGTGCAGCAAACACAAGCAATAAATGCAATTATGCATATGATGCCAATGACATGTCCTGGTCACCCCTGACGTCAGTCAGCTATCTCACACACGATGATGAGACCGAGTGGGTAGGGCTATGACAATTGTGCACTCTACCATCACTGCTCCTGATGAGTGACCGAGTGGACAGGATGTTGTTGGAGTACACCTATAATACCCCGATTCTGAGATTCTGGTTAATTATGACTTAAAAGGTTAGATGGTACTATCCATATCACCAAGGTGCACCTTCCTTTTCGGAAGCCCAAACTTAAGAACTCCAAAATTAAGCGTGCTTGGCTTGGAGAAATCTGAAGATGGGTGACCTCTTGGGTAGTTTTCCAGGGTGTGTGCGAGTGAGGACAAAGCACGCTGAAAGGACCTTCGATGGTCTGTGGAGCTAGTCATCAACCAGATGGGCAATTCTGTTGGCGTTCCCGGTTCGGTCCGGGTGGGGCCCGCCTGAGCCGGGGCGTTACAGATGGTATCAGAGCGACCTTGCGACCGTGAGTGCACCTGTGGCAGGAGCACCTAGGGCACCACCTAGCGAGGGAGATTCTGGGATTGTTTGTGGTGTGATTCGTGGTTACACAACGAGGATGTTGTGTCCTTAAGTGGGGGTGATTATAATACCCAGGTTCTGAGATTCTGGTTAAGTGTGACTTAAAAGGTTAGATGGTACTATCCATATCACCAAGGTGTCCTTTTCGGAAGCCCAAACTTAAGAACTGCAAAGTTAAGCGTCCTTGGCTTGAAGAAATCTGAGGATGGGTGACCTCTTGGGAAGTTTTCCAGGGTGAGTGCAAGTGAGGACAAAGCACGCTGAAAGGACCTCCGGTGGTCTGTGGAGCTAGTCGTCAACCCGATGGACAATTTTGGTGGCGTTCCTGATTCGGTCCGGGTGGGGCCCGCCTGGGTCGGGGCGTTACAACACCTATCCTCCTACCCCAAATCATAAGAGGGGGAGCTCAATGCTCTCATCTCCCTGAGACAATCCGTAAGAGGGATCCCTGCCGGCTACCACGCTCCGTCACTACTACCCATGAGCGGACCGACGGAGCCTAACAGAGCAACCTGCTGCAACACATCCTGCCTGAATAAAAACCATTAATCCATGAGTGGTTGTGTGTGCAGATCCATTTACTGGCGATGTGCTCAACAATAATGGAACCGACAATCGCTCAGCATGCAATCATGCGAGATGGTGCATGACACTAAGCATGAAAATCCTGACCATATCTACTTCCATAAAACATGTACCAAAAATAAATAGATCAAATAAACAGATCTAGGTACATGGGTCAGATATGGTAAATGTCTAGTCCGGTGTATCATAAGGCATGATATGTCACTACCACTATGAGCATAAATAATCAAGAGAGTAATAAATGCAAGACAGTAAGTAAAACCAAGCATGCAACAGGTAACAAGTAGTGACATACTGATGCAGATATAACATAATTATTACTACTCGTTAAAATTTACTATGCATATCAAATGATAATATCTAAAGATAAGTCAAGGTACCCGCCTCCAATATAATGCGTGCCAAAGGTAATCCCACATAAGGCAACTCGTCGCAAATTAGAGTCCTGTAACAACACCTTTAATTTAGCTACTACCACAAATATCAAATAGCTAAATCAAATTCTTATTTACCAGGAACCCTAATTCATTCATTAACCTCGGTTAGCTACGTAAAATGAGTCTAATCCGAACTTAGATTAGATCCATCATTTAACCCTAATTATCTATTCCTCCAATCACTTATTTAAATGACCAAACTACCACATAATAACATATTCTAAAATAAATTTCAAATCTTTCCTAATTTTAATTCTAGTTGTAAACTACAGTAAGGATAAATTTCCTACACCTTACCTCAACTCAAACCACCACTGATGACTCATAGATGGAAGTCGCAGCCACTGGGAATACCAGAAAACACCACAATTAGAGATTTAGCACACAAATACCCCACAAATTCCAGATCCACAGAACCCTACAATTGCTAGACTACTTCACTGATCGGATCAAGAAGAGGAATCAAGAATTCAACAAAACCTTCTTCCTCTCCAATTGTTTGTGATGACCAAGGATCCAACAAAGGAGCTATCCCCTGTCGACGATAGTGGTGACTGGAACCAACAGCATCCACTGTTTCCCAATCAAACACTCAGATCAACACTATATAGAAGATCAGGAACTAAATCACAACTAGGGCAGAACACCTACCTTCAAGATCGCCGACAACCAGAGAGGAAGGAAAGAATCGACACGGTGAAGAGGAAACTGGTCAGTGCGGCAAGATGCGTGAAATCGGATCTAGGGCTCGACTCCCCCGTGCAGAGGGGAGACTCAGAGAAGGGAAGACAAGAACTCGGCCGACGGTGGATTGCACAACGTCGGTGCGATGTGGTTGTTCGCGATGGAGACGCAGAGAATAGAGGAAAGAAGAAGAGGAAGAAGATCGACTAAGGGGCTAGCTTCGTCCTTCGTCGTGACCACACCTAATGCTGGTGGCCGTGGAGATCGGCGAAGTCGCAACCTAGCTTCGGCTTGTAGTGGTCGGCGATCGCGTGAAGGGGAGAAGGGTTTGGCGAGAGGAAGAGGAAGGGGGAGAAGATCTGCCCGGTTTCCTCCTTTGCCGAGGCTTTGTTCGCATGGGAGAGGAAGCGCGAAGCGACACCGGTTGGGGAATATGAAGAGGAGAAGAAGACGACGCGAGAGAAGCGAAGAAGAGGAAGAAACGGCGAGAAGATGGCTAGGGCACGCGGGGGGAAGAAAAGAAATTAAAGAAAAAGAAAATAAAAGAAAAATCAAACTTTTCCTCGCTTAAATGGGATAGCGTAAACAGACTTTTCGCTCCCCTTAATTTATCACATTAAACTCGTCATACGACCTCCGAAAAATTTTAAAAAAAATCTCTTATGATTATTTGTCTTTTTTTTGGTATTTTACATTTGGACTTTACTCAAAAGGTCTCGTACTAATAGAGATATTATATATCTTTTTAAATCTATGATCTTTCGTAAATCTTTTTAACGTGAGATTTTAATTGAATCCCAATTAGAACATTTTGATTGAATCCCAACATGATCTGTCAAGCTTCCCAGAACAACTGGCAAGTGATTTACTGCAACTTTGCAATTGAGCTCATTGCGTAAGGATGGACAGACTATATCAGCAATGAATACCACTGATGATAACCAAGTGCAGTTTTTTATTGGATTTGGTATAGTTTCCTAATGAATCAACTTAGCTATATGCTGTGTGCTACTGTAATCTTGCTGCAATCTCAGAAAAAGATGGAGATATCAGAACTGAAATGCTGGTGTTAGTAAGGTATCCCTTGAATCAACGAAAAAGCCTTCAATAACTTAATTTCATAGTAAATTCATTTGTTGTTATTGGTATTTACTTACCTTGTAGCTGACTCCTCTGGGATTTACGTCTTGCATGCGCATTACTAATCCATGTAAATTTTGATGTTATTCAACAGTTCTAACTGGTCATCTTAGTTCCAAAATAATCATCAGGGAGAAATATGCTCCTACACTGTCCCAGTGTCCTGGCTGTGAGCTCATGCAATGACCTACAAGAACAGCTCCATGGCTAATCCCAATCAGAGATCCTACGCAAGGCTATCCGACCGAGAATCAGGCAACCATGCAGCTCAGAGCTGAGATGGAAGCTAGAGCTGGAGGGTCAACGATGTCGAATGTCCATGATCAACCTGATGTTGCTGTCGATCTTAATGATGGTGGAATGCATGACTACAAAATATACCACGACTGAATATTCAGTCGCTAGATACATTTAGCGACCAATTAACGACTGATATTTCCAATCGCAAAGATATCGGTCGCCAACATCAATTAGCAACCGAATTTAATTTCCCATGCTAATTAGTAACAGATATTAAATTCTATTATTAAAATTTAGCGACAGAACTAAACTTCCGTCATTAATTTAATGATGAAAAATTAATTTTTGTTGCTAAGTTACGAATGAACTTAGCGATGGAAATTAAGTTTCTGTCGTTAATTAACAATGAAAATTTAATTTTCGTAGCTAATTTACGATAAAAATTCAGCAAAGTCTCCCTTATTTGGTAAATTTCATCCTGTCCACATTCAATACAATACATACAATTTACATTTATATTCAAATCTATTTAACACAATACATTCAACACATCAAATTCAAATATCCATTACATTCAACATTCACAAAAAACATCAACAAACTATACACCACTCAAATTTCAATAAACAACATTCAACATTCAACATTCACAAAACAACATTCATCATATAAAATCTGAAATCACACATGGTTCATATATAACTAAAATCCATTACATCCACTCAAATATCAACAAATATAATCCAACAGCAACGCATCTCATCATCTCATCAGTAGTTATTCTACAATAAGAATTGATACGGTGAAGAGATGAGAGGTGGAAGGGCATTTTGATCATTTGATATTAATAGGGTTTTTGGCTTTAAGGGGATACTATTTAATTATTACGAGAGGGGGAGGCGGTCTTCTACCGCCGCCACCAGGGCACACGCGAGGAAGCTAAGCCGTCATCTTCCCCTTCTCCACGCCGACCCCACCCTCGACACCGCTCCTCCTCATCGCCTTCGGCGTCGGCCATTCCTGGTCAGCTAGATCGCCTTCTCCTCTCTTCCTCTCCTCTCGTCGGCACGCGCAGCGCGTCGCAGCTCCCCCTCCCCTCCTGTGCGCGAGCTGCCAGCGTTTTGAGCAGTCACGGTCAGATCCCGTCGCTGCCGCAAGCCTCCGGGCCGCCGCCGCCGTGCACCCCCTGCTGGTCAAATCTCGTCACTGTCGCAAGCCTCCGGGCTTCTGATGCCGTCCCTCTTTGGTTGTCGTCTCCCGCAGCAACCCTTGGTCGATCCACAACCTTTGCCGGCTTCATAGCGCCATTGTTGTTGCCCTCTTCCTGTCTCCACTGTCTGTCCTCCTTGACGCCTCTACAACAACCTTCAATGTCTTTACAGTCGACTCCGACATCCCTACAGGCGACTCCGGCGGCTTTATAGCCGCTGTCTCCATCATTTTTAGCGCAGATCCAACCATTGTTATGTGTCGGCCATCGAGCCGTTGTGTGACGACCATCGAGCCATTGTGTTTCGCTTTTCACACCATTATTATGATTGTGAGTTACTAGTATTATCTGGCCTGCGTGCCGTGTTCTGGCCTGCGTGTCGTGTTCCGGCCTGCGAGTCGTTGCGGTATTTCGGTCTAGGTGTCGTTGTCATATTTCGGCTTACGTGTCACCTTTTGGGCCCATGCTACACCTGATTCCATGTCGTCATCCCCAGATCCGGCTCCTCAGCTGACTCACATTCATCTACCCTTCCGGATCACGACGACTCGATCAGCATTGTGACCAGCTCACCGATCTATCCGAGGCGCCCCCCATGGGCAAGGGGTCGGGGCAACCCGGGTGTTGGCTGTAGGTAGCGTTGACTAGAGGTCTTCCGATGACTTGGTCAACATGGGAGACAACCCACCCTCCGGGTCATGGAGATGCGGTCAGCATTCCAGCTACGTCACGCCGGCAGCTTCGTCTTCTCAGATTCCCGACAGGATCATATTGGCGTCGTCTGTGGGAACTTCGTCTGATCTGGAACGTGAAGATGTATGACGCCGAAAAATTCTGCCATCCTCATGGCCTCGGCGGGTTTCGACGAACATATCATATTCCCCTCACTCCACGGGTATTTGGGAGTCGAGGAATTGAGTCAGATCCTCTGTTGGCGGCAGGTCAGTTTGTTCGTTATATTTTCTCGTTCGATCATAGGATCTATCACAATTCCCCAATTGAAGACTCCCATGTCGATCGACCGGGTTTATATTGTAGTTGAGCCACGGGCTGAACGTTAAAAACTTTTGTGTCGATCGGTCGGGTTTATATTATATTTGAGCCACGGGCTCAATGCCAAAGACTCTCATGCCAATCGACCGAGTTTATATTATATTTGAGCCACGGGCTCAATGCCGAAGATTCCGGTGCCAATCGACCGAGTTTATATTATATTTGAGACAAGGGCTCAATGCCGAAGACTCCCGTGCCGATCGACTGAGTTTATATTATAGTTGAGTCACGGGCTCAACGTCGAAGACTCCCGTGCTGATCGACCGAGTTTATATTATATTTGAGCCATGGGCTCAATGCCGAAGACTCCCGTGCCGATCGACCGGGTTTATATTATAGTAGAGCCACAGGCTCAATGCCGAAAACTTCTGCCGATCGGCCAGGTTTATATTATAGAAGAGCCACGGGCTCAATACTGAAAACTCCCGTATCAATCAGTCGGGTAGCCACGGGCTCAATGCCAAAGACTCCCATGCCGATTGACCGGGTTTATATTATAGTTGAGCCATGGGCTTAACGTCAAAAACTCCGATGTTGATCAACCGAGTTTGAGTTATATTATAGCTACGGGCTCTAGAAGTCAAGCGGTGACTATAAACCCTTGAGTTAGAGACTCTCGAGTCGATCGACCAGGTTTGAGTTATATTAGAACCACGGGCTCTAGAACTTGAGCGGCGACTATAAACCCTAAAAGTCAAGTGGCGACTATAAATCCTTGAGTCAGAGACTCCCGAGCTGATCGGCCAGGTTTGAGTTATATTAGAGCTACGGGCTCTAGAAGTCGAGCGGAGGCTATAAACCCTTGTCTCCACCGATGGTCGAGCAGTGACCTTAAACCCTTGTCTCCACCGACGGTCGAGCGACGACCTTAAACCCGTATCTCCCCCGTTCGGGGTTGAGCGGTCTCCACTAGTTACAAACCAGCATATCAGATCTCCTATCTCCCCCGTTCGAGGTCGAGCGGTCATCATTGGTCTCGGACCAGCATATCGGATTCCTTATCTCCCCCGTTCGGGGTCGAGCGGTCTTCACTGGTCACGAACCAACATATCACATCTCCTATCTCCCTCGTTCGAGGTCGAGCGATCATCACTGGTTTCGGACCAGAATATCAGATTCCTTATCTCCCCCATTCGAGGTTGAGCGATCGTCACTGGTCTCAGACCAGCATATTGGATTCCTTATCTCCATCGTTCAGGGTCGAGCTGCCTTTACTGGTCACGGCATATCATATTCCTTATATCCCCCGTTCGGGGTTGAGCGATCGTCACTGGTCTCATACCAGCATGCCATATTTCATATCTCCCCCGTTCGGGGTCGAGCGGTCTTCACTGGTCATGGACCAGCATATCATATTCCTTATCTCCCCTGTTCGGGGTCGAGTGATCTTCACTGGTCACGGAGCATATCAGAGCAGCTTATCTCTCCTGTTTGGGGTCGAGCTATCTCCAATGGTCGTGGACTAGAATATCTCATAGGGTCTGTGCCCACTCAGCTCATGACTTTCGTTTCCGTGCGCATGCGATTTCACGGGCTATGCTCCCACTCAATTTTCGAGCTCCACTCCCATTTGGCACTGCCTTGTCGCTCGTTCGGTATTCTCCTAGGCACTCACTTGCCGTTCACCCCATAGCTTGCTTGGCATCCGCTCAGCACTATTTCTCACCGCTCGGTCGACACGTTTTTCTCGCCACTCTGCCAAGTGTGCGTCGTTCTGCAAGCACTTGCCTCGCTCGTTGCTTCGTCGTTCGCTCGGCATTGTTACCATCTCTCGTGCGACACCATTACGATAGCGGCCTCTCGCGTGCCATTATATGATGGGTTCAGTGATTTGACTTTGACATCGAGAGTGATACAACCTTTGCAACAGACTATCTAGTCAGTCGAACTTGCACCTCCTTCGAATAGACTTGAAAGGGAGGCTTGTGATACAATTAAGAGATGAGAGGTGGAAGGGCATTTTGGTCATTTGATATTAGTAGGGTTTTTGTCTTTAAGGGGATACTGTTCATTACGAGAAGGGGAGGGGGGTCTTCTGCCGCTGCCACCAGGGCACGCGCGAGGGAGCTGCCATCTTCCCCTTCTCCACGTCGACCCCACCCTCGAGACTGCTCCTCCTCAACACCTCCAGCGCCGACCATCTCTGGTTAGCGAGATCGCCTTCTCCTCTCTCCCTCTCCTCTTGTCGACACGCGTCGCGCGTCGTAGCTCCCCCTCCCCTCATGTGCGCGAGCTGCTAGTGTTTTGAGCAGTCACGGTTAGATCCCGTCGCTGCCGCAAGCCTCCGGGCTGTTGCCGCCGTGCACTCCTTGGAGCCAGATCTCGTCGCTGCCACAAGCCTCCGGACTGCTACCGCCGACCCTCTTTGGTTGTCATCTCCCGCAGCAACCCTTGGTCAATCCATGACCTTTGTCGGCTTCATAGAGCCATTGCCATTGCCCTCTTCCTGTCTCCACTGTCTGTCCTCTCTGACGCCCCTACAGCAACCTTCGATGTCTCTATAGCCGACTCCGGCATCCCTACAGCCGACTCCGGCGGGTTTACAACTATTGTCTCCATCATTTTTAGCGCAGATCTGACCATTGCTATGTGTCGATCATCGAGCCACCGTGTGGCGGCCATCGAGCCGCTGTGTTTCACTTTTCACACCATTATTATGATTGTGAGTTACTGGTATTATTCGGCCTGCGAGTCGTGTTCTGGCCTGCAAACCGTTGTGGTATTTCAGCCTAGATGTCGTTATCATATTTCGACTTACGTGTCGCCTTTTGGGCCCATGCTGCACCTGATTCCGTGTCGTCGTCCCCAGATCTGGCTCCTCAGCTGACTCACATTTATTTACCCTTCCGGATCACGACAACTTGATCAGCATCACGACCAGCTCATGGATCTATCCGAGGGCGCCCCCACCCCCCGGGGGCCAGGGGCCGGGGCAACCCGGCCGCTGGCTGCAGGTAGCGTTGACCGGAGGTCTTCTGACAACTTGGTCAACATGGGAAACAACCCACCATTCGGGTCATGGAGATACGGTCAACATTCCAGCTACGTCACGCCGACAGCTCCGTCTTCTTAGATTCCCGATAGGATCAAGAATTATACATGGTTTAAACTACACTACATATGTAAGGTAACTATTTATCAGAAAATGTAAAAAATAATTGAACACGATTTTAATAACATGCTTTAAAAGAATACATACCTTAAATACAGAATATAGTATCAAATCCATATCTTCATATGTTGATCATTTATCTGCATTGTTCCTAAAAAAGATTTAATTTACAAAACCATTTTTATGTATTATGAGGGAATAAAAAAAATAAGTTGAAGGTCAACTCACTTGAGAAGCACTGTTGAGTTACTTATCAAAAGCATTTAGATCTTAAATCTCCTGGAAGTTAAAATCATGTGGCATTTGAAATCTCGAATAACTCATTAATACAAAACCATCTATGAATTCTTACATTTACCACTCTAATATGCCCTTGAACCGCTCTTTCATCGCTACTGACTACTAACTTGAGACTCCTCTAATATCATGACCTAATTCCTCAATTGTTGATTTTCTTGCTCTAACACTTCCACTCGAGAAGATGAAGAATTGGGATGACCCCTGGCCCTAGAAGTCATAACACGTTCATATAAAACTTTTGCTTAGGAGCTAATACTATAGAGGGAGTTCTTTTTTCTTCCACCAACAACGTCATAATATATCTTATTTAATACATCGTCCGATAGAGACTGTAAATCCTCTCCCTTTATAGTAGGGTAAGACACCCGAGCAGCTCCTCTCCCTGTATAGCAGGGTAAGACACCTGAGTAGCTCGATTAGTGATTTCATGATATATAAAAGAATATTATTAATATCTAATATACAACTAATAAAGATAGTAATTGTTAAAAATGAGTGGTAATTAAGTTAATAACTTAGGTCGTCTATTGCCTTACACTGAGCATCGACAAAAGTGTTAGTTTTTTTATGGGTATTGCTAAATACCTTCCAATATGTGGGACATCTTTGTAAAGTATTAATCTACATACACAAATTTTTTAATAAACTAAAATAATAACAACAACAATAATCAAACATCTGTTGGTCCCAGTAGACCGACAAAAGGGGATGAATTGTCTGAAACCAGAGTTTAAAACTAATATCTCTTGCTTTGGTTAGCAAGGATGCACAATTAATTTAAACAAAAATGAAGTGTGTAAAAATGAACAACTAAAGAAGGAAAGTAAGAAGATTGAATTTACTTGGTTACAACGTAGGTGGTTATTAATCCAAGGCGTTAAAAATCTCTACTAGCAATACTCCTTCGTTGAAGGTGGAGTAACCTCTTACAGATGTTGATAACTCAAGAAAAAGACTAGGAATGGTTACCGTAATTGTTGTTCAAGTTGTTGTTAATTTCCTAGCTGCAAGGAACTTTTTACAACCCTTGGAAAATTCTATCTGTGGCTCGGAGGCGCCTTCAAGTAGGTTCAAGATGCCTTTAAGTAGGTTCAAGGCGTCTTCAATGGATTAAGTTTTATCTACCGAAGATAAAACTTTATCTTCGGCTAACGTGTATTGAATGCGCTTTCAACTGGATTGAAGGTGCCTTTCATAAGGCTTTGAGGGCGCCTTCCATAGGTTATGGAAGGCGTCTTCCATAAGGTAAATCATCCTCTAGTTGGTCTTCTTCGCATAGGTGATGCTCCAGTTAGCCAGAGTTGAGCTCACCCGAACCCAACTCCGACTTTCTTCTCGAGCAAGCTTCCTCCCTGGCTTCTCGTTCCTCGGATATGCCGTGTGTGTCCTTCTGGTCTAACGGTGTACTCTTCCGTAGCTTTTCGTCCCTTGGATGCACCGAGCCCATCGACTTGATTTCCATGCCATCCTTCTCATCCACCGCGTCTTTCATTCGACTTCTTGTGCTATTAAGTTCCTGCACACTTAGACACAAGGCATCAAACACAGAGGACCTAACTTAACTCGGTTGACCATATCAAAACTACTTTGAAATACTTACAATCTCTCCCTTTTTGATATGCATCAACCCGAGTTAGAGTTAGGATAAAAACATATAAATTACCAATAAATTGACAATTAAAAACTAGAATTTTACCGACTATAAAATTATAAATATAATCTCCTCCTAGACTTGAACTATCATTGACTCCCATTGATCACATCAAGGGAAAAAAGACATGAGAAATGGAGAAACAAAAATTTAGAGTTAAGGAAGTAGGTACCAATTAGATTATAGAGTCCAAAAATTTGACAAATATTCCTTCACGTTCAATAGATGGATATGGATTAATAGCCAAGTAATTTTAACAGAAATAAATTTATTTTATACATAGACAGTTTTGAAAAAAAATTTTACAAAATAGAGTCTGATCCAACAAATATCTCATGAATTTTTTGGAGTATGAAAGATTGAATGAATAACCGCACAAAAATTAAATTTTTCAAAAATTAATTTTCATGAATTTTTTACTTAAAAATTAGTTTTTCTTAAATAATCTATAGAAATTTTATTAAATACTAGAAAATTTAGAAAAAAAAAATTCTAGACATAGAACCAACTTTTCTATTACCAAAAAAAAATTGAATAAGAAATTATAAAGGAAAACTCACACAAAAAAATATTTCAAACAGATAATATCATTTTTTGAAAATGAATGCTTAAAAAGAGTTTTTTATCCTAAAAATATAGCTAATTTTTCTAAATGTTCAAAATATAACGATCGTTGTAAGAAAAATCAGGGGTTTCAAGATAAATCTCCAAAAAAAATTTAAAATTTAAACATATAATTTTTAATTTAAAATTCAAAAAAATTATTTAATCAATAAAAAATCCCAATAAATTTTATAAGAATAGATTTTTATTGTTGCAATATAGGAAAAAAAAATTTAACAAAAAATCTAGACAGTAAGTATACAAAATTAATTTTACAAACAAAATGAAAATATATGAATAATTATTTATTTAAACTAAGCATGATTTAAGGACCTAAAATAAATTTTTACCTATTGAATTAATAAAAAATTTCTTTGGAACATATTTTTGTGATACCTTTTTAATTTGACCCTCATGAAATTTAAAGTACCAATTTAGGCTTCTATAATTTCTTGAAATATTTAGATTAAAATATGCATAATTATTTTTTAATTTTTCAATTTGATCTTTAAAAGTTTCATTTTCATTTTTAAATTTTTCATACATTTCTAATGGACATGAATGGGCTAAAATGACTTTTAATTCTAAAATTTCCTTTTTCAAATTATTATTTTTTTATTTTAATTTGCATAATGATTTAGACATCGACTTAAGACCTTCGTAAAGTTGATTGGGAGAAAGTAGACATACCTCGATTACCATGTTAGTTTTGAAGTTTGACTCTCCTCTTTCACTGCTACTTTCCTCTGAAGTAGCTCCCCCTTCGTCGATACTCTCCTCTTAGTGACTTGCTATCAGTGCTAGTCCAACATACTCTTCAACTTCGGACTCTAATTTCATCCCATGTTGCCTTTAAGGTTTTGTGCTTTGATTTGGTTGGCTGTTTCTTCTTCTCCTTCGTCTTCAGCTTTAGGCAATCATCCTTGATGTGCCCTTCTTCATTATAGTTGTAGCATCGAACTCATCTTTTGTTCCGTGTAGACGTCTTAGTCTAAGACTTATTGAATTTATTAGTTTTAAAATTTTTTGAGAATTTTCTTACCACATAAGCCTTTTCGTCTTCATCGAAAGAAGTGTCAGTGTCTGACTCAACCCTTCTTGTGTTAAGGGCGATGTTGTTGTTTGGCTCCTTATTCATTCTCATCCTTGTACATCTAGATTCATGTAGTTCAAAAGTAGAAAATAAATTTTCTAAACTACTTACCTCTAGGTCCTTGGATATATAGTAAGTGTCTACAATTGATGTCCATTCAGTAGTTCTCAAAAATACATTTAATGCATACCTTATTGAGTCTCGATTTGTTACCTTTATTTTGAGATTCGTGAGTCTGGTAATCAGTTCTTTGATTCTCGAGTGTAGATGTGTGACTATTTTACCTTCTTCCATCTAGAGGTTGTTGATTTAGTTCTAGAGCAAGTCTCGTCTTGAGAATTTCACCTCCGAGGTCCCTTAGTTTCAAGAATTTCTCCTAGAGTTCTTTGGCTAACTCATAGGCTCCGATCTAGTTGACTTCTTATGGTCGTAAAATGCTCAATAGATGAAATTTTGCATTATCGTTTGTCACAATGTTGGCTTGTTCCTGTAAGTACCCCTTGCTAGTTTTAATGTGGTTAACCAAGTCAAGTTAGGTTCTATACATTTGATTCTTGTGTCTAAGTCACTACAAAAATGCTTGTGTTTAACGACGGGAGTACCGACGGAATCTCAACTCCGTCGGCGTATACCGACTGAATATACCTCTGTCGGTAAGTCCCGACGGGATTTAGGTCAGTCGGTAATTACTGACTGAATTAGTCATTCCATCGGGACTTACCGTTAGGGTTTTGTTTATTTCCGATGGAATTAATATTCCGTCGGTAAATAGGTACAGCTAACGGGTGCGGGCATAAACATTACCGATGGAATGATATTCAGTCGGTAATTACCGGGTTTAGGGTTTTATTTTACCGACGGAAATACAAATCCGTCGGCATTTACCGACGGATGTATGTTTCCGTCGGTGGGTTTCCGCCCGTACCCGTTCTCTTTTACATTCGCTAAATCTTACCCGATAACTAGCCGTAATCACCGACGGAATTAACAATTCCGTCGGTAATTACCGACGGAAATAGGGTTTTGTCGGTAATTACCGACGGAAATAGGGTTTCGTCGGTAATTACCGGCGGAACCCTATTTTCGTCGGTAAATCACGATTTAGGGCACAGAATGGCCGCTTTCCTCTTCGCGCGACCCTCTCTTTCCTCCGATTTTCCAACGGCGGCGATTCTCCCGGCGATTTTTCGGCGATTTTCCGGCGGCTCTCTCCAGCGATCTCGGCGCCCTCTCCTCCCGTTCACCCCGTTCCGGCGATCTCTCAGGTATGCTCTTGCTCTTCTCCTCTCTCGTTTTGGTTTTCACACGGCCGGCAGCCACGTCCCGCTCGCGGATCACTGCCGGCGGACTGCTCGCGGCCGGCAGGGTGCTCGCGGGCGGCAAGATCGCTGTCGGCGGCTTGCTCGCGGCCGGCAGGGTGCTCGCGGCCGGCAAGGTGCTTGCGGCCGACGGCCTACTCGCGACCGCCGGCCTGCTCGGGGGTTCTTGGTCTGCTCGCGGCCGGCGGCCAGCGGCTTGCTCGCGGCAGGCGGCCAGCGGCCTGCTTGCGACTCGCTTCTCGCGGCCGGCGGCCTGCTCGCAATTGTAGATGTACTTTGCTACTGTTCGTAGCTGAGAACAATCAAAACCCTAGAAAATTTAAGTGTCGTGACATATTTTTATCCATTTTGCTATTGTACTTGCATAAAATGTAGTGGCCAACAGGTGTTTGATCGATGCTTCTCATATATGTATGATTATTTCATTTGATGATGCTATAAGGAACAACATGTTTATAATAGTTTCATTTATTTGCTCTAGTGTAGAGGTGATTTTCGGTAATATGATATGATGATCGTGAGATGAAATTGTGCACATAATTTTTTATTTAAACTTATTTCAAGTGATACAACAAGTTTAATAATGTTTCAATTTATATTCTCTTTAGGTTATAACAATGTATATGAACAAAACTTGGATGTACAATCGATTAGACAATGGTTTTATCAGAGATGATTTTTTTGCTGAAGTTGAACAGTTTATGATTTTTTGCTAAAAGTCATCCAGAATGTATGAATGGTGCTGAGTTACGGTGTCCGTGCAATCATAAAAAATGTCAAAATAGAGCATTTTGTGATGAGGATACTGTAAAAATGCACATATGTAGAAATGGTTTTGTGCCAAATTACTACAATTGGTATTGTCACGGAGAGCCTTATTTATATGAACCAATAGGGTCATCTGGTGGTTCGTATTCTGGGGCTAGTATTACAGCTCCTGAAGCATCAAATAATATTGATATTTCAATGCAATCAATGGTTCAAGATGCGATGAATGCAGTTGATTATTCGAATATAGATGAAATACCAACCCCTGAATTTCAGCAACTATATGAAATGTTAAAGGCTAGTGAAAGAGAAGTGTGGGAAGACATTCCTTCTGGTCATTCACAACTATCAGCTACAGCAAGGTTATTGAATATGAAAGCAGAACATCATTTCTCAGAAAGATGTTACGATGACATTTGTCAATTGATGTCAGAGTTGCTCCCTACTGATAACATAATGACCGATAGCTTCTATGAAACAAAGAAATTGATCAGAGGTTTAGGTTTGCCTGTAGAGAAGATTGATTGTTGTATAAACAACTGCATGATATTTTAGAATGAAGACAGTGATTTGAATGAATGTAAAATCTGTACTCACCCTCGTTTTAAGCATCGTAATCGCATACCAGGGAAGAAGAGGAAAAATATTGCTTGGAAAGTGATGTATTATTTTCCGTTAACTGCTAGACTTCAAGGCTTGTATGCATCTGCAGCTACAGCTAACCACATGTTGTCGCATCATGAGCATGAGCACGAAGGAGGTATAATGTGTCATCCTTGTGATTCTCCTGCATGGAAACATCTTGATACTGTATTTCCCTCCTTTACAATAGAACCACGAAATGTGAGATTGGGACTTTCTGCAGATGGATTTCAACCATTTGGTCAGTCGGGACAACAATATTCATCTTGACCAGTTATATTAACACCGTACAATTTACCACCATGGATGTGCATGAAAGATGAATTTATGTTCCTTACCGTGCTTATTCCAGGTCCAGCCAATCCAAAAGATAAGATAGATGTTTTCTTGCAACCTCTAATTGCCGAGCTTAATGAATTATGGAATGTAGGGTCAGTTACTTATGATATTGCAAGTAAAACTAATTTTACATTGCATGCGGCCTTATTATGGACGATCAGTGATTTTCCAGCATACTCAATGTTGTCGGGATGGAGCACGGCTGGTAAATTAGCATGCCCACATTGCATGACAGAGTCCGATGCATTTTCATTGCCTTGCAGTGGGAAGGTATCTTGGTTTGATAATCATCGTAAATTTCTACCACTGGATCACCCTTTTAGGCGAAATAAGAAAAATTTTCTAAAGAATGTTGTAGTCAGAAAACCTCCCCCAGCAGTCCATGCTTCAGGTAAAGAAATCATTGAACAAATAGATAGTTATCGATTTCTCCCAATATCTCAGCCTAATTCTGATGGGATAAATAAGTATCTTGCGAGGATGTGCAAGTGTGGTTGGAAGAAAAGGCGCATATTCTGGGAGTTGCCTTATTGGAAGTATCTACTCATTCGACACAATATAGATGTGATGCATGTTGAGAAAAATTTCTTTGATAATATCTTCAACACTGTGATGAATGTACCTGGAAGAACTAAGGACACTACAAAATCACGTGAAGAATTAAAAGAACTAGTCAACAGACCAGAGTTGCATCAGAATGAAACAACCAATAAGTTTCCAAAAGCTTGTTATACATTGGACAAAGATGGTAAACAAGCTTTATGTAGTTGGTTAAAAGAAATCAAATTTCCAGATGGATATGCTTCGAATATGGCTCGATGCGTTGACATGAACAAATTAAAGATGTTTGGAATGAAGAGTCATGACTGTCATGTGTTCATGCAAAGACTTATTCCAATAGTTTTTCATGATTTACTTCCCAATAATGTTTGGCAAGCACTTACAGAGTTGAGTCTTTTTTTCAGAGATTTGACAGCGAGGTGTATTATGACGGTTGATATGATTCAGCTAGAGACTGACATTCCTCTCATACTTTGTAAGTTGGAGTGCATATTTCCACCAAGTTTTTTTGATTCAATGGAACATCTACCGTTACATTTACCATATAAGGCACAAATAGCTGGTCCTGTGCAGTACAGATGGATGTACCCATTTGAAAGATTTTTGAGAAAATTTAAAAATAATGTTCGTAATAAAGCAAGAGTTGAAGGGTCAATATGTAATGCTTATCTGGTGGAGGAAGCATCTTCTTTCTGCTCTTATTATTTTGCTGATAATGTTAAAACCAGACACCGCAAATGTCCTAGAAATTCTGATGATACTCAGAATATAGATCCATCAATGCTTTCTATTTTTAAATTTTCTGGTAAACCAATGGGTGCATCTGTTTCTAGATGGTTAACTCAACAAGAATACCATGCTGCAAGAACATACATACTCTTAAACTGTGATGAGGTCAAACCCTACATAAAGTAAGTTAACTTCTCTAATCAAGCTTTTATTTCGTTGTAGTTAATTGCTTGATATCCTAATTTTCTTATAATTACCTTCTTTCAAAGCTTGTATGAGCAACAATTACATCTTCAAAATCCATCAATGACTGCAAGTGAGGTTGCTGAAAAGTTAGAGACCGAATTTGCATTATGGTTTCAAATATATGTGGGTTAGAGAAATTTTCATAATTCTTTATTAAAATAAATTCGGTCCTAATTTTTCTTATTACTATTTTGATAGGTGAAAGACCGAAGAATATCTAATGTACAAGATGATAGAATATTGAATCTTGCATCTGGACCCCTACGCCAAATAATGGTCTATTTGGGTTACTATGTTAATGGTCTCAATTTCATGTGAAACAATGAGATTCACAGAGATTAACTTTTAATTCTGGTGTCTGCGTTAAAGGATCTATCGACACCAATAACACTGAGTTTGATTACTATGGTAGACTTGAGGAAATTATAGAGGTTGAGTATCCTGCATTACCAATAAAAAGGTGTGTGTTGTTCAAATGTTCATGGTATGATCCAACCCCAAGAACAGGTACCAGAATACATCCAAATTATAATTTAGTAGAGGTTAATACAAACAGAAGGTTCAATAAGTTTGAACCTTTCATTTTTGCAATACAAGCGGGTCAGGTTGTTTATCTTGAATATCCTACGAAGAGAAGAAGAGCTAGTGAATGGTTGTCTGTTTGTCGATTGAAGTCTCGTTCTACCATAGAAATGCCGAACACTATTACTGCTCAAAACCATGATGCATTTCAGAATGACGAAGTAGAGAGACATTCTGTTGATTCACAACTCCAATCTACATCACAATTACTTGTAGATGGTAATGCCACTGACGAGGAGATAGATGATGGAGAGAAATCCAGCAGTGAGGATTTTGTTGAACTAACAGAGTCTAGCGACGACGACTTACAAACTGTTAATGTTGAGTAGAAATGCTTCCAGAGTCTAGCATTGATTAAATTTTAGCATTATTATTCATCTAGTAAGTTATGCTTTAATCATGTTTTGTTGCTTATTTATCATGTTATTAAAGACTTATTATGATGTGCTGTAATATGTTTTTGTAGATATAAGGTATCATGGCAGATCTTCCAGCACCACTCCGTGGATCCACCGTCCTTAGGGTTGTTGGAGAGTCGTAAGTATTTTTTTTATTATTAGTAATTCAAGTTCTTTATTTATAACATATATCTTATGTCTTAATATTGCTTATATGTAAGTTTACTCCCGATGGCCATCGAGTATCCACATATATCACACGGAAATTTAAGGAAAGAGCCTGCATATCTGGGACTACATGGAGACATGTAGATGCTGCAACTAAGGATTTCTATTATCAAGAATTTGTGGTAAGTAAATTGAATATGTACATTATATTTATCCTTTAATATACTAAAATTTTATTTTTAAATTGTAGAAAAAATATACATGGGAGGAGGGGCACGAGGTAGAATTTACAAAAACTTGGAATATTTATTGTGCCAAGTTGTACAAAGACCTATTATACTATGTGAGAAAGGATGGCACACGGCCTGTTTATGTATCCGACGAGATTTGGAGTGCATGGACGACCACTTGGTCTGTAGAAAGATGGCAGACAAAGGCTCTAAAAGCTCGAGCGAATAGGAATACAGAGCCAGGTGCCCCGAGTACCGGATCTACTCGGTATACATCAGGATCTCGATCCATTGTTGAGCACGCTATGGATCTAGTGATTTTAATTTAAAGTTATATAAATTAAAATTTTATTTATTAATGAACTTGTATAATTTTAGCCAAACTTATTTGTGCATGCAGGAGCGTTCTTTAGAAAGACAACCCACTTGTTTGGAGATCTTTCTCAAGACTCACCAGAGAAAGGATGTCACATATGTTGATGATCGATCAAAGAACATTGGAGTTTGAATTATTAACTTACAATTTATATTTAATCTTTAATAATGATTAATTAGCTTTAATAATTATGTATAATATATAAATTGTATATTTTTTCTACACAGGAGGAAATGACAAGCAGGGTTGCTCAGGCATCTCAGCCACCAGTAGAGGGAGGGGAGTCACAGGATCTATCCACCCAGGAAATAAATGAAATTTATTATGATGTTGTGGGTGAAAGGACAAAGAACTCCTCCCTCTACGGCCTTGGTTCCCAGACCAAGGTGGTATTTGATCGCTTGAGGACTCCTGGGGGCCGTGCGAGTTCCTCTTCTTCTTCTTCTGAGGTGGAGTCATTAAGAAAAGAAAACCAAGACTTGAAGAATCAGATGACTACCATGGATCAGAAGTGGGAGAAGAAGTGGATTGCACAGGAGCAGGCATTGGCCCAGATGCAAGCAATCATTGCACGATGGGACCCATCACAGCAGCCCCAATCAGAGGAGACCCCAGACCCATCAGACCCAGACCCCGCTGATGATTAGATTTTTTTTGAGGTATGTTTAACTATAACTTGATTTTTTTTTAAAAATTTTTTAGAAATTCATTAAGTCAAATATATTTATTGTATTGGGATATTATTAGATGCTTATCTTAAAGTGTTTTACATTTTTCAGGAGTTCATACTGATACATTCACCATCACCACTATTATTGGTTATCCAAAATATAATCCAGGTACTTTTTTACAAGTAAAATTAGTTATATATAACAATGCTTGAGTTATATTACATTTGCATCGATTTATTCTAATCATAATCTATTGTATTTGACTTTTACAGGATTATATTCGGATATATGTATAAGTGATGTATCATGGTATGTATTTTGGATATTTTGTATTTGTCGTTCACTTATATACTTATAGATACTTATGATTGTGAGAGCTTGATACTTAGATTTTATTATATTTTGGAGATTTTCTATTTGTCATTCAGTTATGTTTATATATTTGTTGTATGTTGTATTTTGGAGATTGTGGATTGATTTATATTGTGATCTTGTTGTTGTATGTTGTTAATATATTGTGTGGATTGTGTTTGTGATGCCATCGCTTGTGATGGTTTGTATTTGTATTAAAATTGTATATGGGAAACGAGCAAAACAGGGGCTGGATTTCAATTTTTTACCGATGGAATTATAGTTTCCGTCGGTAAAATATCGAAAGCACAGTAACTTTTTTGCGATGTATCGCCGACGGAATCACTAATTCCGTCGGTAGGTCCCAACTGAATTACTTATTCCGTCGGGAATTACCGACGGAATCAGTGATTCCGTCGGTCTACTACCGACAGAATCAGTGATTCCGTCGGGAATCTCCATTTACCGCCCTTTGGTCTTTTACCGACGGGTAAAAAATGTAGTCGGTAATATACCGATGGAATTATATAATTCCGTCGGTACTTACCGACGGAAATACGTTTCCGTCGGTAAAGTGAATGCCGACCAAAATACTTTCGATACCATGAATTCCGTCGGTATTCCGTCGGTAATGCCATATACCGACGGAATACCGACGGAATATTCAGTCAGTAATAATAGTATTTTTTTGTAGTGAGTGTGTAGGAGCTTAGGAGCACAGGAAGTCGAGTGAAAGATGCAGCGGACGAGAAGGATGACACGGGAAAGGAGCTGACGAGCTCAATGCATTTAAGGGACGAGAAGTTGCGGAAGAGACACCGGTGGAGCGAGAAGGATGAGTATAGCGTTTTCGAGGGATGAGAAGCCTAAGCAGAAGACTACTCAAGGAGAAGGCCGAAGTTGAGTTTGGGTGAGCTCAACTCTGGAACGCTGAAGCATCACCCAAGCGACCGAAGATGAATCTAGCGACCAGATAAGGTGCCTGACTGTTAGCATGTAGCTGACTAATACGGGCAGTCAGACCAGTTGGTTCGGACTCCCAGACCACTTTGGTACCTAATGGGTGACTCTTCATAGTGGATCAACTTTAGGTCAACGTCAGCAGTAGTCTGGGTGCCCGGAGATGGTCCGAGCGCCCGAGAGTGGACAAATTCTTATCCCTTTATGTTGCAAAGTGGATTGAAACGACCAGCTAAGCGACCAGCTAAGGGCGCCTGGAGAGGGTTTGGGTACTGGGATCGTGTCATGTCAACAAACAGTCACTTTGATCAGTGAGCCTATAAAAGGAGCCCTAGAGCTCAAGATTTAAGATAACACTTTTTGTGCTCAAAATTATTATTCTGTTCTCAAGTTTCTATGCTGTCAATGTCCTATACAAGGCTTCTCTACCTCCAACTTGTGTCGAAGAAGGAGTCTTCCAGTTGAGCTACATTAGCCTTGGATTATCAACCTCCCCGGTTGCAAACCAAGTAAATCATTTTTGTCTCGTACTTCTTTTATGCATTTTAGTTTCTTTTATTAAAGTGCTTATCTGTAACACCCACAGAATGATAAGATAATTATATGGGTATTATTTGCTTTAGAGCATAAAAGTAAGAAGAATCAAAAGAAAAAGAAATAAGAGAAATAAAAAGAAGAGGTGAAGGTTTGAACCTTGAACCTCTCACAAAGAATAGAAATAAATTTATGTATGATAACCACTAGGATAATGAACAACATATGAATGGAAAATGATGGGAATGGTAGTTAAAAGTGAGGATATAATTAAGGAACAAGAGAAAATCAAGTAGCTTTCTTCCTCTTGTTTACCTCTTGGTTAAGGAAAAGGAGTAAGCAAAAGACAAGTTGTCTTTTCTATTTTTTTCTCCTTGTTTTCGTGGGGATTAAGAGAGTGAGAATGAGGAGAATTAAGGGAGATGAATGAGGACATATTCTCATTAGAAAAGTATATACATGAATTAAGGAGAAAGGGAAGCAAAGTTCATATTTGTTTCTTCCACCCACTTAGCATAAAAAGGAAAGAAAGAAAAGGGTTTCATTTTCTTTCTTCTTCCTCACCATTGCCGAAACTAGAGTCTTTCTTCCTCATCACCACAAGCCAAGTTTAGGTTTTCTCCCTAAGAGAAAACTAAATTACAAGAAGGAGCCTTCAAGGTGTACCCTTCCAAGCAAGAGAAACCAAAAGGAGTAGCTCTCTTCTTCCTCTTCACCAAGGGTACCATTTCCTTAAGGATTTACAAGTGAACACTAGGTAAGCTTCCCCTCACCTGTGGTACAATAGCTCATATGGTTTTCATGAAGATAGAGTGCTTAAAAAGAAACCTAGGGTTGCTTTATGGAACTTTCGGCCAAGACAAAAGGAAGAGGCTAAGAGATTTAAACTAGATGTGCTTATTATTTTCCTTATGATATGTATCTTATGTAGGAGGTTAATCTAATGTGTTCATACTAGAATGATTAATTAGAACTTAGATTCATGAACCTTAGACTCTCGGCCAAGCATGAACAAGAGGACTAGGTAAGCTAAAGACTCCAACTAAACATGCTCCCTTGTTCTGGTGTTATGTACCCTATGATAATGTTGTTATTAACTTTTCCTCTTACTTGTATGTTGATTTAAACTCCATTTTATGCTCATGAATATTCGGCCATGGAAGAATAAAAGGCCTAGGAGAGTTTAAACCTAAAACTAAGCATGCTATGATTTTTCCTAAGACAAGATATGAAGCTAAGATGTTATGCCATGATTGTATGTTGGTTTTGAATTCTATTTCATGCTTGTGAAGATTCGGCCATGTTGAGATTTGAGGCCTAGGAAAAGTTTAAACCAAGTCTAAGATGCTCATGACCTTCTTGATGAAATGTTATGAAACTAGTTTGATGTTCCTATGGTTGCTTATTACATAGAAATTTGGCTACATGTAACTTTCGGCCACACTAAGTTTTTGGGCTAGGATGCTTAGATTTTTAAACTAAGTTTACTCATGTTGTTTCTTGTAATGATGCCATGAAAATTGTGTAAGGTTTCCATGCTTTTAAGCCACATGAAAAACAATTCCATGCTCACATGTTTCGGCCACCATGGGTTTAAAGGCCTAGGAAATTTAGAACACAACTTAGAGATGCTCATGATGTTTCTTGTGATAAATGCTATGAAATGTAGTTGTGTTTTCCTTGCTCTTATGCCACTAGAAACCTAGTTTCCATGCTCACATGTTTCGGCCTCCATGGGATTAAAGGCCTAGGAAATTTAGAACACAACTTAGATATGCTCATGATGTTTCTTGTGATAAATGCTATGAAATGTAGTTGTGTTTTCCTTGCTCTTATGCCACTAGAAACCTAGTTCCTTGCTCACATGTTTCGGCCACCATGGGATTAAAGGCCTAGGAAATTTAGAACACAACTTAGATATGCTCATGATGTTTCTTGTGATAAATGCTATGAAATATAGTTGTGGTTTCCTTGCTCTTATGCCACTAGAAACCTAGTTTCCATGTTTAATATGTTTCGGACACCTTGAGTTAATGGGTTTAGGAAGTTTAGAACTTGAACCAAATGTGCTTATGATGTTCCTCATGAAATGTGTAGGTGATTGGCTTAAGGTTCAACATTTTCATGCTACATGTAACCTAGAATAAGGCCTTGCTAGGGTTCGGCCATGATAAGATTAGAAGCTTAGGGAACTTAGAACCCAAATTAAACATGCTCAAGTTGCTCCTTATGAAATATGATGTGATATGAGTTTAGGTTTACATGTTTACATGTTGCTTAGAATTTGATTGCTCTTTATGAAGGTTTCGGCCATGAAAGAATTAGGAACCTAGGAGAGCTTAAAAATTTAGGTTAACATGCTTATGATCTTTCTTATGATAGGATATGAAGTTATCATGAATTTCTTATGTTTGTATGTTGTTTAGAATTCATGTCCCTACTCTTGACTTTCGGCCATAAAAGGTTTAGTGACCTAGTTGTGCCTCACATGCCATGTTATGAAATAAGAGAAGTTATTTAAATGATTCCATGTATGATTATGTCTTTGTATGATGAGTGATATGTTCATTATGTATGCTTATGACCCATGCATGTTCTATGTGCCCAATTATGCATGCTTTATGATATGATAAATGACATGTCCATTATGTACATTTATGATCCATGCATGTGCTGTGTGCCCAAATATGCATGCCTTATGATGTGATAAATGACATGTTCATTATGTATGCTTATGATCCATGCATGTGCTGTGTGCCCAAATATGCATGTTTTATGATATGTTAAGAAATATGATATGCATGAAATGATAAGAATTATGATATGTATGACATGCTACTTTACTTTATGTATGGCTTGTACCAAGGGTGGGCTCCATAAGCGCCCCGGGGTCGATGGACTAAGAAACGAGCCTCGTTAGGGATGGGCTCCTAAGTGCCCCTAGGTCGATGGACTAAGAAACGTGCCTAGTATGTATGCCTTGTAGGGTTCAAGACTTGCTACCTTGGACCTACATAGGACGCGCGCATTTATGTATGTGGTACAAGTCGGGGCCCTAATCATGTTGAGATTATGTTTAAGTATGTATACTATAAGTTTTCAAAAGACATGTTGCATATGTTTCATGATACGTGATTAGGAATTTACCTTTTATATACGTTATGATTATGCCATGATATTTATGATGATGTTATGCTATATCAGGACACATTTGATGATTATGTTATATTATGCCATGATACCTTATGCTGGTTATGTTACGATATGCCATGATATGTTGCTTGATATGATAGATTTGTTTCCATGCATTATGACTTATGATTTTGATATGCTATGCGATTTTTTTTGTGAGTAGGAAAGGAACTTACTGAGCCATGAGTGCTCACAGCTTACTTTCTTGTACCGCAGATAAAGGCAAGGAATGGATGTACTAGGGGAGCAGTAGGAGGGGCTAGAAGGATGTGTGTGGAAGTGGTTGGCTAAATGGAAAGACCTGCTTTTTGTTTAATAAGAAATATGCCATGTTATGTTATTACATTATGACTCCATGACATTAGTTATGTGTTAAGTATTATGATTCAAAAATTCATGTTAAGTAAGCTATGTGGTTTATATGTCCATGGTGATTTTAAAGTAAGGAAAAGTTTTAAATTCTCTAAGTAAGACTTCCGCTGTAGTAAGTAAGTATGTATGTTAAGGTAACCCCCGTCGCCTTAGCAGGAGGGGCGGGGCGTTACATTATCTTATTCAAGGTCGTAAGTTTTGAGAAAGGTATACTTGTCTTTTTAGGATAATTCACCCCTCTCTTGCCGGCCGTACGAGATCTACAATTGGTATCAGAGCGAGAACACTTCATAAGGACTAACCGCCAATCGAAACACACAAGAAATGGCCAGACCATGCATCTACCCGCCTATGTTCGAGAGGGAGTTCATGACTTGAAAAAAGAAGATGGAGGTATTCTTCAAAACAAATTTCAATTTACTTTTAATAATGAAATATGGTTTTGTAGTACCTAAGGATTAGTAAGGAGCCGACAAAGAAGAATATAATTAGACGAAGAAGAAGCAAACTAACTTTGTGGCAAATGGTAAGACAGAATTCCATCTGCTAAGCATTTTACCACCACAAGAAGTCATTCGAATTGGAGCCTATGAGCCAGCCAAAGAGCTTTGAGAGAAATTCCTAGAACTGCACGAAGGGACCTCGGAGGTGAAACTCGTAAAATGTGACCTACTCTGAAACCAAATCAGCAACCTCCAGATGGAATAAGGCAAAACAGTCGCACATCTACACTTGAGGATCAAAGAACTAGTCACCGGACTCATGAATCTCGAAGAAAAGGTAACAAATTGAGATTCGTTAAGGTATGCTTTAAATGCATTTCTTAGAACACCTGAGTGGATATCGATAGTCGACTCATTTTACATTTCTAAGGACCTCGAGGTGAGTACCTTAGAAAATTTGTTTTCTACTTTTGAACTTCACTAATTGAGATGTGTAGGCTTAAAGAATAAAGAAGAAAAGATGGCTCAAAACCTAGCACTAAAGGCTAACTAGAAAGGTGAACCAGATTCAGACACATCACATGACGAAGGCGGGGAAGAAAGTAAGAAAATTTGGTAAATTCCTTAAAACTAACAAATTTAATAAGTCGTAGGCTAAGCAACATTCACGAAGCAAACGAAAGGTGGGATGTTATAACTGCCAAGAAGAAGGGCATATAAAGGACCATTGCCCAAAATTGAAGGAGAAGGAAAAGAACAAAAGACTGACCCAAACGAAGCACAAAAATCTAAAGGTGACGTGAAAATATCGTCATCAAAATTGGAAATTGAAGCATACGTTGGACTTGCACTGATGGCAAGTCACCAAGAAGATAACAAAGCGAGTTCATCCAAAATGAGCATCGAGAGCATCAACGAAGGGGGAGCCACTTCAGAAGGAAGCAACAATAAGGGGGAGCATCGGATAACGAGATCGACAAGGTAAGTCAGATATGATCTCTACCTCCTAACAAATTATATAAATTTATAAAAATACTTTCTAAACATTATTGTTAGTTATAAATTGAAAATGAAAATTTCAAAAAGGAAAAGGTAGAATTAAAAATCACACTAGCAAAATATTGTCGATTATAAGATTTTGACAAGTTAAAAATTGAAAGTGAAAAGGTAGGGGATTAAATAGAAAATTTTGAAAAGAATCAGTTATGCACACATGTTTAAAATTCTAGGAACTATCCAGGGCTAAATTGGTATTTCAAATATCACAAGGGTCAAATTAGAAAAATAATAAGAAAATTTATTACTAGAAAGTATTTGATTAATCTAGTAGATAGGAACCTATATTGGGTTCCAAAACTATGCTTATGTTAAATTTTGTTAATTTTAATTTGCTTTAGTATTTTATTTGCATGCTTAAAATTGTCTAATTTTTTATAAATAAATTGTTTCATATCCTTTATTTTTTAAAATAATTATATCTTAATTTTTTTATGAAAAATCATTTTATTATTTATCTGTAGGAAAATTTAGAAATTTTTTGACTATTAAATAATTTTATATGAAATTTTCACCAAAATATTAAATTTTTTTAAAAGTCAAACTTTAAAAATTTTAATTTTTTTAAAGATATAATTTCTATTTTACATATTGAAAAACAGTTGCAAGAATTTTTGAGCTCAAAATCTATTTATTAAGCATTTTTTATAAATACATCTCTCTATATAAAATAATTTATTACTATTTATTTTAATTTTTTTTATTCATGAAATTTTATCACTATTTTGGATAAGTATGTTTAACCATTACAAAAAATTTTAGAATTTTTAACAATTAAATTTTTTTTAAAATTGTTTCTTCGAAAACTGACTTTTAAATCATAAAAAATCAGTTTTTCAGAAAATATTTTTCAAAATTTTTCTAAATGTTAGTCACTATTTATGTAGCTCTTAAAAATTTTATCCTTATTTTTAATATGATCAAAGGGAGAGAATTATAGATTAAGTCTAGGGAGGTACATTTTTACTTTGCATATTAAGTGTTTTAATTTTACATATTTATTAATTGCATCACATGATTAATAATTGTAATTATTTTATTGTTTTTTGTTTTTTTTTTTAATCCTAATTTAACTTGGGTTGATCACATCAAAAATGGAGAGATTGTAAGTACCCCGTGCTGGTTTTGATGTGGTCAACCAAGTCATGTTAGGTCCTGTGTATTTGATCCTTGTGTCTAAGTGTGCAGGAACTTAGAAGCATAAGAAGTCGAGTGGAAGATGTAGTGGACGAGAAGGATGGCACAGGAAAGGAGATGATGGGCTTGGTGCATCCGAGGGATGAGAAGTTGCAGAAGTGTACGTCGGTGGAGTGAGAAGGATACGTGTGACATTTCCTAGGGACGAGATGCTAGAGCAAAAAACTGTTTGAGGAGAAGGTTGAAATTGGGTTTGGGTGAGCTCAACTCTGGAAGGCTGGAGCATCACCCAAGTGACCGAAGACGAAGCCAGCGTTCGAAGAAGGTGCCGGACGATTAGCATGTAGCTAATCGATCCGGGCACCCGGACCACTTGGTGCCCAACGAGCATCTCTTTGTGGTGGATCAACTTTGGGTCCACATCGGCAGCAGTCCGAGCGCCCGGAGATGGTCTGGGTGCCTGGGAGTGGATAAATTCTTATCCCTTTACCGTTGCGAAGCGGATTGAGATGACAAGCTAGGCGACCAGCTGGGGCCACCCGAAGAGGGTTCGGGCGCTTGGACCATCCCACATCATCAAACAGTCACTTTGACTAATAAGCCTATAAAAGGAGCCTTAGAGCTTAAGATTTAACACAACACTTTCTGTACTTGAAATTCTTATTCTGTTCTCAAGTTTCTGCACTGTCAACATCCTATACGAGGCTTCCCCGCCTCCAACTTGTGTCGAAGAATGAGTCTTCTAGTTGAGCTACATTAGCCTTGGATTAGCAACCTCTCTGGTTGCAAACCAAGTAAATCCCTTTTTATCTCATACTTCTTCTATGCATTTTAGTTTCTTTTATTAAAGTGTTTGTCTTAATCAAAGTCGTAAGTTTCAAGAAGGATATACTTATCTTTTCAGGGCAATTCACCCCCTCCTTGCTAGTCGCACGGGACCTATAGCTCCTTATTCGTCCACTGATATTCTTCTTTGTCGGTTCCTTGCTGATCCTTAGGTTCTACAAAATCATATTTCATTATTAACAATAATTCAAAATCAATTTTGAAGAACACCTCTATCTTCTTTTTCCAAGTCGCAAACTCTCCCTCAAATTTAGGCCGATAGATGCTTGGTCCGGCCATTTCTTGTATGCTTCGGTCAGCTATTAGTCCTTCTGAAGTGTCCTCACTTTAATATCACTTGTTGGTCCCGGTAGGACGACAAGAGGGGGGGGGGGGGGGGAATTGCCTGAAACCAGAGCTTAAAACTAATATCTCTTACTTTGATTAGCAAGGATGCACAATTAATTTAAACAAAAATAAAGTGAATAAAAATGAACAACTAAAGAAGAAAAGTAAGAAGGCTGAATTTACTTAGTTACAACCTAAGTGGTTGTTAATCCAAGGCATTAAAAATCTCTACTAGAAATACTCCTTCGTTAAAGGTAGAGTAACCTCTTAAAGACGTTGATAGCACAAGAAAAAGACTAGGAATGATTACAGCAGTTATTTTTTAAATTGTTGTTAATTTCCTAGCTCCAAAGGTCTTTTTATATCTCTTGGAAAATCCTAACCGTAGCTCAAAGGTACCTTCAAGTAGGTTCAAGGCGCCTTCAATGGATTAAGTTTTATCCGTCGAAGATAAAACTTTATCCTATGCTAACGAGTATTGAAGGCACCTTTATATGGATTGAAGGCACCTTCCCTAAGGCTTTGAGGGTGACTTTCATAGTCAATAAAAGGCGCCTTCCACAAGGTAGATCAGCCTCCAGCTAGTCTTTTTCGCGTGGGTGATGCTCTGGTTATCTAGAATTGAGCTCACCCAAACTCAACTCTGACCTTCTCCTCGAGTAGGCTTCCTCCCCAGCTTCTTGTCCCTCAAATATACCGCACGTGTTCTTCTCATCCATCAGTGTCCTCTTCCTCAGCTTCTCATCCCTCAGATGTACTGAGCCCATTAACTCGATTCCTATTTCATCCTTCTTGTCCGTTGTGTCTTTCGCTCAACTTCTTGTGCTCCTAAGTTCCCATACATTTAGACACAAGGCATTAAACACACACAAAACCTAACATAACTTAGTTGACCGCATCAAAACTACCTCAGGGTATTTACAACCTTATTCCACTAGGTGGGATCGATTATATGGATCCTTTTACGCCATTAGGGTCTATCCCCTACAATATCATCATCATTTCTTATTATGTCCATCCTCATATGTTCATACATCCAACTTATCATCATTATCTCTGCTAACTCTCATCTTCTATTTATGTGCTCGAGTCATATCCAACATTCAACTCCATATATATTACATAGCAGGTCAACCAATGATTTTGTAGAACTTTTATTTAAGTTTTAGAAGTACTTTATGATCATATAAAATATTTGATGCTCTTCTCTATTTTAACCATTCTACTTGTATTTTTTTTATAAAATATCTCTTTCAATTCCTCCATCATTGTACAAAAAAGATCCTAAATATTTAAAGCTCTCAATTTCAGAAACTTGTCATCTCCTATCTTAATAATTGTCTCATTATATCTAATACTGCTAAACTTAAATTCAATATATTCTGTATTTATTCTACTAAGTCTAAAGCATTTTCCTTCTAGTGTTTTCCGCTAAGATTCTAGTTTAATATTTACTCCTTCACGTGTTTCATCCATTAAAATAATATCATTTGTAAACAATATACACCACGATACTGTATCTTAAATATGTGCAATGATTTTATCCATAATTAGTGAAAAAAGATAGAGACTTAGAGCTGATCCTGTTGGTGCAGGAAGCATCCGACGATCGAACCTTAGTTTTGATAATGGCAAAGGATTCAAAGTTAAGTTAGTGTGTGATCTAATATGTTTGAATGAGTGTGTCAGGAAAGTCCTAGCTGCGGTTAGGCAAGTGAAAAACCCTAAGGGGTGGTAACCTTAGGTCCTAGGGGGCGGTAACCCTAGGTGGAGGAAAATCCTAAGGGGCGGTAACCTTAGGTCCTAGGGGGTGGTAACCCTAGGCGAAAAGTCAAGTCAGTCTGGAGGACCGGACTGGCATCAGGTAATCTCTCCTGAGGGGAGTAGGTGAGGACGCGTTCCCCGTAGAGGGAACAGTAGGCGTCGGGTCGACCTAGGGTTTCCGGTAGGAAATTCGAAGTCAGACTCGGACAGTCCGAAGACTGTCGTTTATTCTTTACTATGTTTTATCAGATTCTAACGCTGTCTTGCAGGGTATTTTGCTCAGACTAACCTTTGTTTGCAGGTGAGGAACCTGTTGGAAAAAGGTGGTCCGGGCGCCCGGGACCAAATATTATCCCCTGCGCGACTTCGCCACGTGGAGCAACCTGGTTGGCTGGCCACGTCACACTCCAGGCGCCCGGAAAGGTCCCAGGCGCCCGGAACCTCATATAAAAGGAGGGTCGAGGGTGCAGCCAGAGCACAACGATTGAACAAGCTTTCCTTCTGCTGTGTGCTGCTCAAGAAACGACTCTAAAGTGCTGTTACAGTCGCCGACGGCCTAAAGCTTCAGTTATTATTTTGTTGTCGGTATTATTTCAATTCCAGTTGTACTTATTTCCGTGTACTTATTCACGATATTATAGTTGTTGCCCACCGGAAGCGATCAAGGATCGCGGGCCTTCGAGTATGAGTCGCCTTAGGCTCCGAACGAAGTAATTCCCTGTGTCTCTGTGTTTGACTGTTTTTATTCCGCTGCTTATTACTCTCTCGTACGACTTACGAATTCGAAAAAGAAATAGCCACGAGCGCTATTCACCCCCCCCCCCCCTCTAGTGCTTTCGATCCATCAATTGGTATCAGAGCGGGGTCATTTTGAATCGGTGCAACCACCATTCAAAATATTTTTTTCGTGGTATTTATTTTTTTCGGAGTCGATTAGAATTTAGCCTCATAGCTATATTCTAATTCTTTTTCGCTCGAATCGGTTTTTCTCGGAATTGGTGCAACACCACCCGAGTTCGTGGTCCATTTTTTTTCCTACCGCACTACTAAGCCAGGACCAAGTCCTGGGACATTTTTTTTGTGTTATTTTTTCGCTCTAGGTAAAACTGAAATGGCCCTTCAAGAAGGCTACAGTACTGCCCGCCCTCCGCTATTCACCGGAGACGACTTGGGGTACTGGAAAGGTCGGATGGAGGCATATCTCCAGACTCACTTTGAAGTCTGGATGATTGTCAAAATCGGATTCAAACTGCCAACTGACACCACCGGCAAACCACTACCGTACGAGGACTGGGATGCATCCTTGATCAAGAAAGTAGAAGCTAATGCCAAGGCAACCTGCACCCTCCAGTGTGGCCTATCAAAAGAAGAACTCAACCGCGTCGGCCCCTTCAACAACGCCAAAGAATTGTGGGAGAAGCTAATTGAACTTCACGAAGGGACATCCAACACCAAAGTAAGTAAAAGAGACTTAATTTTTAATAAATTATTTAACATCAAATTGCAGGAAGGTGAAACAGCTGCACAACTCCATGCCCGAATTCAAGATCTGCTCAATGGTCTTCATGTGATTGGACAGAAGGTAGACAACCGCGACATCATAAGGTATTCTCTAAATGTCTTTCCAAGGAACACCTTGTGGGCATCCATGGTAGATGCCTACAAGGTCTCCAAGGACTTGTCTACCATTAAATTAGATGAACTGTTTGCAGAATTCGAACTTCACGAACAGACTAATGCACGCCCGACCGAGAAAGGGTTGGCTTTGGTTGCTGGAACAGGTAGATCGCGCGAATCAAGAATCAAGCGGAGAACCGAACCTGAGTCAGAAGAAGAACCAGATTCAGAAGACGACGATGAACTTACCACCGAGATAGTCAACTTAGTTAAGAAGCTCTGCAAAAAGAAGGGCTTCAACAAGAAGGATCTCAGAAAGGCCATCCAGTCTAAAGAAGCCCAGCCAAGCTCGAAGGTTAAATTCGAAGTGACCTGCTACGGGTGCAATCAGAAGGGTCACATAAAGGCAAATTGCCCGAACCAGAAGGATCCAAAGAAACTCAAAAGAAAGAAGGCATTGAAGGCAACATGGGACGAGTCTTCTTCCGAAGAATCCGACGACGAAGAACAAGAACAGACGAACTTTCTTGCCTTGACAGCCCGGGACTTCAACAACAGATCCGGAAGTGAGGACGAATCGGAAGCCGAGTCCGAGAGAAGCCACGGATCCGCATCCGTTTCCGAAGGGCCGAACCCCTCTGTAAGTAAAAATCGTTTATACAGTTTAATTAATTATTTAATGCATAAAGTAGCAAAGTCCAAGATTCGAATTAAAGCGCTTCTGAAGGAGGTAACACTTCTTAAAGAAACGCCCAACAACGAATCCTTAATTGATCAAGTTCAGCCTGGAACCTCAACTCAAGTTCAAAAACTTGAGGAAGAGAATTCCAATCTGAAAAGTCAAGTCAAGGATTTGAAAATAACTCTAGAGCGTTTTTCCTTGGGTTCCAAGAATCTTGACTTGATTCTTGGAACACAAAGGGCAATCTACAATCGAACTGGACTAGGATATAAAAAGAAATATAAATCTTACATATCCTTAATAAACAAACCAAATAGAAAAATGATCCAAGCATGGGTTGCCAAGTCCAACCTGATCAATCAAGTTGGACTTGGACAATATTGGGTCCCTAAAGATCAAATACATTACCTCAATAGACCTTATCGAGGCTATGATCCAGGGGGAGCTAAAATAATTAAAATTCAATATTAAACTCAAAATTAAAATTCAAAATTAATATTAAACTCAAAATTAAAAATCAAATTAATATTAAACTCAAAATTAAATCCGAAATTAATATTAAACTCAAAATTAAATTCGAAATTAATATTAAACTCAAAATTAAATCCAAAATTAATATTAAACTCAAAATTAAATTCAAAATTCTTAAAGTCAAAATTCTAAATTCAAAATTCCAAATTAAAGTCAAAATTCTAAATTCAAAATTTGAAATTAAATTCAAAATTCTAAATTCAAAATTCGAAATTAAATTCAAAATTCTTAAATTCAAAATTCAAAATTCAAAATTCAAAACCTCAACAATAAAAATTCCAAATTAAATTCAAAATTCGAAATTAAATTCAAAATTCAAAATTCGAAATTAAATTCAAAATTCTTAAATTCAAAATTCAAAATTCAAAAACTCAACAATAAAAATTCGAAATTAAATTCAAAATTCTTAAATTCAAGATTTAAAATTCAAAATTAATCTAAAAACTCAACAATAAAAATTCGAAATTAAATTCAAAATTCAAAATTCAAAAATCAAATAGAATGAGGGTCCAGAATAGCTGGCAACTCCAAAATCTAGTTACCCGACAGGGTAACCGAACTTAATCTACCCGAAAAGGGTAAACAAGAGTAGATTACCCGGATGGGTAAATAAGGATAGATTAAAGAGGGTTAAATTTTAACTTGAAGCACAATACTGGTGAAGTTTTTGGATGATAGTACGTTGGGAAAACTTGGGCATCGCATGTCTAGGAAGATATGGCTTCGACCTGGTGCATTTGGCCAAGTGGAACTAACCGAAGCTACCCTTAAATGGATCCTAACTAGTTAGACCAAGGCTTAGTATTAAGCTCAATGGGTAGGACTATTTGGGAAACCTCGAAGGCATGGTTACTTTAATGAGCTCCTTGTGACTCACCATAGCCAAGAAGTTTATCCAAAGAACGCTTACTTGTTGAACCCAAAGCTAAACCCGAATCTAACATAAAGTTATACATAACCCTATAAATTGAACTAATTCATCTCACAAAACAATAGGAGCCCCTGATTGAACACATAGATCGGGTGAGATGACTAAGCAAACTAAATTTTAAATTTTACTTAAATTAAGCATTTTCAAAAGTCGAAATTAACTTAAACAATTTCAAAATTGAATTAATTTAAAATAACTCTCAATTAAACATCAAATCACCAAATAAACTCAGATTAGGTAAGATGCTAAATTAGGAACCTACTTCAATCAAACTGTCTTTTTGATCCATCAACTACTTTATGTGTAGGAATTGGATCAATGGATGTTGGACAGTGGATGCTCCAGACATATGACTGGAGATAGGTTGAAGTTCACTAAGCTAAAACTAAAGAACCTAGGATCAGTTGCATTCGGCAACGATGAAAAACTGAAAGTAATCGGAAAAGGTAATATCGAGCTTAATTCTGATTTTATTATTCGAAAAGTACTGTTAGTTGAGAATTTTAATTTTAATTTATTAAGTATAAGTCAACTATGCGATACTGGTTATTCAGTCAATTTTACCAAGTCTGAATGTATAGTCAAACATGTCGATAATCCAAAAATCACACTTAAGGGCACTAGGAAAGATAATGTTTACACCATTCATCTACCGTCGTCCTCAATAAAATATTTTCTAACACAACAAGAGGAAACTGAGTTATGGCACAGACGACTCGGTCACACTCACACAAGACTCATTTCAAAAATGAGTCAAAATGGACTAGTTAGAGGGTTGCCCAAATTAAAAGTTATTGAAAACTCAATCTGTAATGCATGTCAACAAGGAAAACAAACTAAGTCCACCCACAAGTCAACCAATACGGTTAGAACTACCCATCTACTTGAGCTCCTTCACCTAGATCTATTTGATTCACATGGAGCCAAGTCACTAAGCAAGAACCAATATTGCTTAGTCATAATTGATGACTACTCCAGGTTTACCTGGGTAAAATTTCTAAAAACAAAAGATGAAACCTTTGAAATATTTAGTAATTTTTGCAAATTAACAGAAAATGAAAAAGATACTAAAATTAAAAGGATAAGAAGTGATCATGGAGGAGAATTTGAGAATCACAACTTCACTGAATTGTGTGAAATAAATGGGTACAAACATGAATTCTCCTGCCCCAGAACCCTCCAACAAAATGGTTTAGTAGAACGTAAAAACAGAACCTTACAAGAAGCTGCTAGAACCATGTTAAACGAATATAATCTATCTAATCAATTCTGGGATGAAGCAATTAGTACAGCATGCTACATTCAAAATAGAATCTTAATTAACAAATTTCAAAATAAAACCCCCTATGAAATTTATTATAATAAAATTCCTAACTTAAACTATTTAAAAGTATTTGGGTGTAAAGTCTTTATTTTAAACACTAAAGATTACTTAGGAAAATTTACATCAAAAATAACCCCAGGAATATTTTTAGGGTACTCAACCACTAGTAGAGCATATAGAGTATATAACAAGAATACCTTAAAAGTAGAAGAAACAACAAATATAAAATTTGATGAAGACACTATAGATGAAACTGAAGATACAGAAAATGCTAATCCAATAAACAGAGAAGATGATGAAACTCAACCTGAACCTATTGAATCTGAAGAACAAATCACTAATGACATACGACCAACCAGAACAAGCACAAATCACCCATCTGACCAAATATTGGGTGATCCAACTGTAGGAGTAAGAACTAGGTCATCCTATAGAAGCCAGAGTCAAATAGCCCTAATTTCAAAAATTGAACCCAAAACCATAGAAGAGGCCCTACCAGACCCAGATTGGACTATAGCAATGCAAGAAGAACTGACCCAATTTGAAAGAAATCAGGTATGGGAATTAGTGCCTAAACCCATTGATAAAACCATAATTGACACTAAATGGGTTTTTAGAAACAAATTAAATGATCAAGGTGAAATAGTAAGAAATAAAGCCAGGTTAGTAGCCAAAGGGTTTAATCAAATAGAAGGGCTAGACTATGATGAGACCTATGCTCCTGTAGCAAGACTTGAATCCATTAGGATGCTGTTGGCCTATGCAGCACACAAAGGATTCAAGCTATTTCAAATAGATGTAAAATCCGCATTCTTAAACGGATTTATTAAAGAAGAAGTATACGTTGGTCAACCCCCAGGATTTGAGGACATAGAACATCCAAATTATGTCTTCAAATTAAAAAAGGCCCTGTATGGACTAAAACAAGCACCTAGGGCTTGGTATGAACGACTGTCCAACTATCTAATATCAAAAGAGTTTAACCAAGGTCAAATAGACCCAACCCTTTTTTTAAAAACCTTTGAAAATGACATCTTTATAGCACAAATTTACGTCGACGATATCATTTTTGGATCAACCAACTCAAAATTTTTAAAAGAGTTTACAAACTAATGGAAAATGAATTTGAAATGAGTCTAGTAGGTGAACTCAACTTCTTTTTAGGTTTACAAATTAAGCAAACAAAGGATGGAATTTATATCTATCAAACTAAATATGCTAAGGAATTAATTAGTAAATTTGGAATGGAAAATTCAAAAATCATTAATTCACCAATGGCCACTAATGTTAAAATTGACTCAGACTTAGAAGGAAAACCAGTAGACTTGAAATACTATCGAAGTGCGATAGGAAGTCTACTGTACCTAACTGCAAGTCGACCAGACATCATCTTTGCAGTAGGTATGTGTGCAAGATACCAATCTTGTGCAAGAGAGTCCCACTTAACATTAGTAAAAAGAATCCTTAGGTATGTTAAGGGAACCCTTAACGTAGGACTTTGGTACCCTAGATCATGCACCCTTGACCTAACCGGCTACTCTGACTCTGACTATGCCGGGTGCAAGCTAGATAGAAAAAGTACAAGTGGTAGTTGTCAATTTTTAGGGCACTACCTAGTAAGTTGGTCAAGTAGAAAGCAACACTGTGTTGCCTTATCTACCACTGAAGCTGAATATATAGCACTAGGTGAATGCACATCTCAGTTACTATGGATGATGCATACCCTTAAAGACTATCAACTTGAATATCAAAAAACAAAAATATCAATTGATAACATAAGTTCAATAAACCTAACAAAAAACCCAATTCATCACTCAAGGACTAAACATATAGAAGTAAAGCACCACTTTGTAAGGGATCATGTAGCTAAGGACGATATTGTACTCAACTATGTTGAGTCCAAATCAAACCTAGCTGACATCTTTACAAAACCCTTACCTGAACTTGAGTTCAGTACACTTAGAAGACAAATAGGAATGTGTTGGGTAGAATAGATACCTTCAATTCAGTCTTTTTAATGTTTTTTTACTTCTAGGCAAAACTGATTTTCCAAAATCCCTACTTTACTAGACTTTCAAAAGTTGGATTAAGCCTAGGATTTCCCCCTAGAAATCATGTTCCCCCAGGACTCAGCCAGAGCATCTCACAAACACCTAGGTTTACCTTGATTGTGCTTGTAAAACATAAAACGGTGTGAGATGCATAGGGTACAGCCTGGACTCGAGAATGCTTATTTCTGTGCATCAATATGAGTATGGGCATTAAATACATGATTAACAGCAATCAAATCAAGTCTTCCAGCCTTAGTCAAATCTAACTGGATCAATTGACTTGACTTGACTAACCAAGTGAACACTGTTGCCCTCTAGGCAATCAGCAAGTAGCTAAACGGTTAGACAGTTGGTGAAGGAAATAATAAGTTTAAGCATGTCTGTACTTAAGGGATCTGATACCTGATCAAAACAAATCTTTACTCATGCTGGGACTTTAGGGCTCTGATACCTTACTAAAACAAAATGACAAGCTATTAACAAATAAGTTTATCGCTTCTCCTTTGCCTTAAGTATTTTTGAAACACATTTCAAAGTAGCCTTTTCAAAAAACTTTCTCCAAATTTTCAAGTGTCGACTATTCTGAAATTTTAAAAAAAAATTTCCTTTGGAAATTCTCTTTAAAAACCTGAATATTTTTTTAAGAAAATTTTTGAAGTAGAACATCTTGTTTGAAAATTTTTGAAGTTGAAAATGTTATTTCTGAAGTTGAAAATTTTGCTAGAAAATTTCTGAAGTTGAAAATTTTGTTAGAAAATTTATGAAGTTGAAAATTTTGTTAGCAAGTTTCTGAAGTTGAAAATTTTATTAGAAAATTTCTGGAGGTGAAAATTTTGTTAGAAAATTTCTGAAGTTGAAAATTTTGTTAGAAAATTTCTGAAGTTGAAAATTTTGTTAGAAAATTTCTGAAGTTGAAAATTGTATTTGAAAATTTCTGAAGTTAAAAATTTTTGAAAATTTCTGAAGTTGAAAATTTTTGAAGTTGAAAATTTTGATAGCAAATTTCTGAAGGTGAAAATTTTGAAAAAAAATTTGCTATCTCCTTGCCTAAGTTAAAATGTTTTCTGCGAAATTCTGTCTTGAAAAATTAAGTTTTTCAAAACTAGCTCATTTTTTGATATATGGCAAAGGGGGAGAGTAGAGAAATTCAAAGAAAGAAATAAAATAGAAATTCAAATTCAAAGAAAATATTTTAAAGGGAGCTTGTATTAAGGGGGAGCTATGTTTATGCTTATTTTGCTATCACGCCTATCTTGTTTATTGTGCTTATATATAACTGCATATTTTTTACTTAACATTGAATTTCGGTTGCCATTATCAAAAAGGGGGAGATTGTTGGTGCAGGAAGCATCCGACGATCGAACCTTAGTTTTGATAATGGCAAAGGATTCAAAGTTAAGTTAGTGTGTGATCTAATATGTTTGAATGAGTGTGTCAGGAAAGTCCTAGCTGCGGTTAGGCAGGTGAAAAACCCTAAGGGGTGGTAACCTTAGGTCCTAGGGGGCGGTAACCCTAGGTGGAGGAAAACCCTAAGGGGCGGTAACCTTAGGTCCTAGGGGGTGGTAACCCTAGGAGAAAAGTCCAGTCGGTCTGGAGGACCGGACTAGCATCAGGTAATCTCTCCTGAGGGGAGTAGGTGAGGACGCGTTCCCCGTAGAGGGAACAGTAGGCGTCGGGTCGACCTAGGGTTTCCGGTAGGAAATTCGAAGTTAGACTCGGACAGTCCGAAGACTGTCGTTTATTCTTTACTATGTTTTATCATATTCTAACGCTGTCTTGCAGGGTATTTTGCTCGGACTAACTTTTGTTTGCAGGTGAGGAACCTGCTGGAAAAAGCTGATCCGGGGGCCCGGGATGGATCCGGGCGCCCGGAGGTCCGGGCGCCTGGGACCAAATATTATCCCCTGCGCGACTTCGCCACGTGGAGCAACCTGGTTGGCTGGCCACGTCACACTCCAGGCGCCGGGAAAGGTCCCAGGCGCCCGGAACCTCATATAAAAGGAGGGTCGAGGGTGCAGCCAGGGAACAACGATTGAACAAGCTTTCCTTCTGCTGTGTGCTGCTCAAGAAACGACTCTAAAGTGCTGTTACAGTCGCCGACGACCTAAAGCTTCAGTTATTATTTTGTTGTCGGTATTATTTCAATTCCAGTTGTACTTATTTCCGTGTACTTATTAACGATATTATAGTTGTTGCCCAACGGAAGCGATCAAGGATCGCGGGCCTTCGAGTATGAGTCGCCTTAGGCTCTGAACGAAGTAATTCCCTGTGTCTCTGTGTTTGACTATTTTTATTCCGCTACTTATTACTCTCTCGTATGACTTACGAATTCGAAAAAGAAATAGCCACGAGCGCTATTCACCCCCCCCCCCCTCTAGCGCTTTCGATCCATCAGATCCTTTATGTAACTCTATCTTTATTAGAAATGCTCTAGTTACTTCGCTTGAAGTCTTCACTCTTGTCATTACATTCTCATACATATCCTTAAATATTTTAATATATGTTACACTAACACCTCTCTTTTCTAGAATTCTTTATATAATTTCTCTTGGGATTCTATCATAAGTTTTTTCTAAGTCAATGAATATCATGTGTGTAAATATCCCGTATTGGTTTTAATGTGGTTAACCAAGTCAAGCTAGGTCTTGTTATATTTGATCCTTGTGTCTAAGTGTACATAAATATAAGAAGTCGAGTCGAAGACACAACTAGCGAAAATGATGGAGTGGGAAGCAAGCCAACGAGCTCGGTGCATTTGACAAACAAGGTGCTACGAAAGAGTACACCGATGGATGAGAAGGATTTGCGCGGTGCTTTCAAACGTTGTACGAGGCTTCTCCACCTCTGACTTAGCTCAAAGAAGGAGAATTCGCTCGTGCTAACATTGCCTTGGATTAGTAACTTTCCCAGTTGCAAACCAAGTAAATCTTAGTAACCTTGAATTTCTTTTTACGCATTTTTCTTTTTTACTTATTAAGTGTTTGTCTAATTAAAGTCAAAAGAATGATAAGGGTATTTTTGTAATTTTAGTGTAATTTACCCCCCACTTGTCGGCTACACTGGGGCCAACAATATGTAGATCTTGTTTTTGCACCCGATATTTTTTAATTAGTTGTCTAAGAAAATATACAGTTTTTATTGTCGACCTTCCAGGCATGAATCTAAATTGATTTTAGTCACTGTGGTCTCCTTCTTTAATCTCTTTTCTATTATTATTTTACAAAGTTTAATGGTATGACTCATTAGTTTAATACTCCTATAGTTTGCATAATTTTGTACATCTCCCTTATTCTTACATAAGGGAACTAGAGTACCTACCTTCTATTGATCAGACATTTTTTTATTTTTAATATTATATTAAATAATTTTGTAAGTCATTCAATACCTTATTTCCCTAGACATTTACATACCTCTATCAGAATATCATCTTGTCTAATGACTTGTTCATTGTGCATCATATTTAAAGCTTGTTCTACTTCTAAAATTTGATTTCTACGATAAAAATTTAAATTTCTATACTCATTTAAAATACCTCTTCCACCGCTTATTTATTCCTCCATCATATTGCATTCATCTTTAATACATTTTATTTGGATAAGATTTTTTGTCTTCCTTTTTCTCACTTTAGCTATTCTATAAATATCTCTCTCCCCTTCTTTTGTATCTAATTTTTAATATAATTGTTCAAAAGTTTCATTCTTTTCTTCATTCATACTTTCTTAGCTTCTTTCTTGATTATTGTATAATTCTTTTAAGTTTTTCTTGTTCTTACGAATATATAATTCCTTATAAACAACTCATTTTCCCTTGTCTTTTTCTTGTACTTTTTCATTCCACTACCAAGATTCCTTACTTGGTAGTGCATGTTCTTTTGACTCATCAAGTACACTCTTAATTATTATTTTTAACTTTGATATTGCCTTATCCCATGTCGTATTAGAGTCACCGTATATTTCACTTAATATTTGTACTACTACTTTCTCCTTAATAAAATAAAATAAGTTCATTAATAATTATGTGTGTTATAATATAACTTTATAGTAACTTACTAAGTCTATTGCATGCTCTACAATATACTTTGATCCAGCCGTTTGCTTTGTGGATATGATAGTTGGGCGAGCCACCTCAGTATTTTTGTTGTTTATTACCGTCGATGAATTTTACTGCTATTTTTTTGTAGCCTAGGTGGTCGTCCATGCACCCCAAATATCCACTAGTACATGGGAGGGCCTTGTTCCCTTCCTTCTCTACATGTATAACAAGTTCTTGTATAGTTTGACATAATAAATGTTCTAAATTTCATTACATTGAGTTTCATATCTTGACTCCCAAATATAATGTTTCTGTAATAATATTGAGAAAATTAGTATAAAAGGATAATATATTATACAGTATCAATACTATTCAAATTACTTATCAAAAATTCCCCATAATACAAGTCTTTAACATTTTGGTCTACATGCCTCTATGTAGTACTAGAAGCGCACTGACAGTCTCTAAATTTCTTACTGATATAAGATGCTACACTATGACAGTCGGGAGTAAAATTTCATGAAAAAGACTTTTATTATTCAAAACAATCATCAGATGAATTTTAATTACTAATAACATCAATACTTACCAATCTCTGATAATCCTCAAAATAATTTGGCCACGAGCTACTACTGTAGTATCCGATATAACTGTATTTGCAAAATAACATTATAATACATAAACATGTCAAATAATATTCAAATTAGAACAATAATGTATTAAATTGTAGAACTAAAGAGATTTACATATAAAAAATAATCATCTCAGAACAACTGAATTATCAACAAAAATCCTTAAATTTTAACTGACAGCGTCATAATATAAATCATTAGATCAATCTGAATCATTAACATTAACAGTTTTAAGAAATGATGTTCTGCCTTCATATTCAATAGTTTGGTAGTAGTTGATAATTGAGAATCCTAAAAGAATGTTTTTCTACACTTCTCTTTCACTAGCCTTTAATATGCCATATAGTTTCTGAACTTCAGGTGTTAGTATTTCATCTATATTTAAGTGATCAACCACATTTATCGTGTCGTAAATGATTGATTGCATTGCATTGCATTATTATTAGCTGATGATTCCTCATGTGAAATGAAGGGTCAGATGATGAAGCAATAGAAGGTCCAATTGGCTCAAACACATAAGACTCTCCATGACAGTACCCGTTATAGTAATTTGTAACAAATTCATTTCTACCTAGATGTACTTTCACGGTATTCATATTACGGAAAGTTGTGTTTATGCATTTGCAATAATTACATGGACAACATAACTTATCACCATTCATACACTTTGGATGATACTTAGCAAACTCCACAAACTCTTCAACTCCATCAAAATATTCTTCTATGATAAATTCATTTTCTAACCTATTATACATCCAAACTTTATGCATATACATTATTAACTAATGAAAAATAAATTCATAACAATATTAAATGTGTAAAACTAAACCACTAAGCATGTATATAGTTTAAACTTAAGCTTAATTAAATCATTAAATAATCATTCATGATATACCTAAAATTGGTGCACAAAGAAGCTAGAGTCTCTCCAAAGGCCACAAACAAAACCAAATAAGAAACCTACACAAATGACATTATGTAGTCAATAATCAAATACAAGTGTGCTTACAAACAATAATCATTTCCAGAGTTTCATACTCGCCTGACAAATATCAAGCTCTTGGCAAGCCAAGCTCACGGCCGAGGCCGAGCTAACTGATGTGCGTAGATTATACATGTGTTTAGACTTCTATTCATGCACATTTATATAAATTTCTTGTCTATAATTCATGTCATCACACTTCTTTTCATTATTGTTGCCAACATGACTACTTTCTTAGATATACTTTTTTCCCCTTTTGATTGACAAGGCGTGATGAGGATCAAAATTGGATGAAGAATGTGAGGAAAAGCACATCTGGAAGCCAACCTTAGACAGGCCATGCCATTTGGCAAGACCGTGCCCCCACTTTTAGCAGCCAAAATGGGCCGACCGTGTAGGAGGCACGACTGTGCCCTTCCTTCAGTAGCTAACATGGCTCGGTCGTGCTAAATGGTACGACCGTGCCCCTCTTCCAGAGCCACTTCAAGGTTCGACCGTGCCAATTGGCACGACCGTGCCTCTCTACCTTAGGCCATTTAGGCCATAGCTATGCCTCCAAGTACAACCGTGTGGTGGAGAACATGAGGGGGCTATATGGCATAGAGTCAGGGTTATGTCATGTAAAAACATGGTTGTAATGAATCTGGACAAACTATAGACTTATTTTGAAATAACTATAACTTGGTGCTTGGTATGAGTTATGGGATATTCTTTATACCTAAATATAGCTAACTTCAAGATCTACAACTTTTCTTCAAGGTTCAACTGAGAATAACATGGTCTAGCTGTGCTTAAAGGCACAACCATGCCACCTAGCCATGGTCGCTTCACATCCTCCGCCCAGATTGCAGACCAAACTTTGATCCACCATAACTTTCAGTTTGATTAGAGTTATAGAATGTTCTTTATATAAAAATATAGATAATTTCAAGGACTACAACTTTGGTTCAGGGTAGAATATGAGAAAACTAGGTTTAATAGGTGAAAAACCTATTTTTTTGGAGCCTATAAACCTGAAAGATCTAACAGTTTAGAGGAGGTATAAAAGGGCCAAGAAACTTGTTCTTTGACTCATCTGGGATTTGGGACTTCGTTGCTCTCCTTGGAGAAGGATTCTCCCTTTAGGGGGAAACCCTATAGCTTCCATCCACTTCTATCCTTGATGATCCGTCCATCTTCGGAGTAAGGAGGCATCTCCAAGACATAGGAAACCTTGACAAACATCTCTTCTTCCCCTTCTTCTCACATCTAGGGTTGCAAGTATACTTTATTTTATGTTTTGGGTTTGTTCTTCCCTTGCAATGGAGTAGATCTCCCTTTCTATGATGTAAGGAGAAATTGTGATATTTTGATTGATGTATGAACTATGTAGGTATCATTTCTTTGTTTAATAAAGTGTTTATATCATATTCTATATGTTTGATGAGATGTGTGAATGGTGTAAACATGTAAATGTATATTGATTGTTCACCCTGTAGGGGGATACTCTAGATTATATGACCTGGGGGCCCTAGTGATAAGAGTATCCCTTTAACCGAACATCTAGAATATCACCATGAAAGGGAGGATAATTCTCCACAAGGAAACATTAAATTAGGCTTAATGGGTCATTTCTAGTGCTATGTTAGTGAGTGACTTGGGTACCCTAGTGAACGTATGACCAGGGGGGCCTAGTGACAAGGGTATCCCTTTCACCGGACTTCTTAGGTAATCACTTTACTCAATAGCATTGGATGCTAAGAAAGATAACACTCTGACCGTCGCGGGATATTGTCAGTATTGAGTTAGACTTCCTACATATGCATAAAGATGGAGGAAAGGAGATGAACAATACATAGGGACAATAACTAGCATCATAATGAAATTGAAATCCTAGAATCACTTCCCCAACCATTTCTCACATCCTCTTAAACTCATCTCCTCTCGAGATCAATTTTCTCTCTCTCTCTCTCTCTCTTTCTCTCTCAATCTTCTCTCCCTCTCTTCAATCTCTCTCTTTAGTTTGCAAGCGCCAAAGCCAACTTGTGGATTCATAACAAGTTTTTAGAGTTGTTGTTTGTGATTATTTCGATTAACTTTAGTTGATTATCATATGAGTTAATCTAGACTTGTTAATAGGTTTTTTCATTTATTTTTTTATTTTTATTTCTGCACATTTCTTTCTTACAATTTAAACTTGGCATTTCCTTTCTTGTTTTTCATTATACATTTTATTTCTCATCTTTAATTCTATATTTTTTATTTTTTTCTCATAATTTTTTTAGATACCATGGGCACTAACATGTCAAGCAATCCTTTAAGAAATTTTTTTACACCCATGAGTGCAAGAGTAAGATCTTCCATTGATGAAAATTATGATTCGGATGATGATCAATTTAAGTACCTTTGCAAAGTGTATAGTAGCACATCTCATCCAGCTGCTATTTGTCACTTCTTTCAAAAAGCTGCTAACACTCCTATGGAACTTCATAATCTATTCCAACCTGAACATCAAGACGTATAATATTTAGTTGTAAGTATTTCTAGCTATGACTAGGGAGATCATCAAACTCAAAACTTTCAACCCCAGCACACTTCTGAGGAGGATGAACAATTACTACCATAGCAGCATATCTCTGACCCACCTCAGAACTACAATCAAGATTGGATAGATCATCAAAATTTTGATTATAGAAGCATGCAAGGTGTTGATCAATCTTTTCAAGCATCTCAAATTCTGTCAGAATTTCAGGATGATTTAATACTAGATGGACTACATCAATCTCAACACATTGAACTAACTTTCTGGGAAGAATCCCAAAACTTAGAAACTCTTGCTCCTAATCAAATGAAGACCACAACATAAGATTCTAAAGAGCTAAAGGTGGAATGGGGGATCTGGTTACTACGAAAATTACATCAAATTGATGAAGATTTTTCCAATGAGGATGGTCAATTTGAAATTTTTGATGAAATTGTCAATCCTTTAATTGACAATATTGATGTTAGTGGACTTTTCACTACTTATGATGACGAGGTGGTGGATAAAAGTATAAGGACATGTACTATGGAAGAAACGTCTCGAGAATCACCTCCTTTGAGACTGAGTTAGGTTACTGGGGAAATAAATATTATATTTTTCTTTATTTTGAGTAGTCCTTTAAGATCTTGTATAGTTTTAGAGATATGCACCATGCATTTGGCAATTAAGTGTTTATCGCTAGGAGCATAAGGAACACAATGATATGACAACTTAACTAGGTTTAGGGATTGATACTTGAAAAATTTAGACCACTATTACATTGAGCACGAAGAACTATTACTTAGGTTGTACTCAAATAACTTTTGTATCTTGCTCACCAATAAAATCATTTGATAGGATTATATCAACTTGATAGAGATTATGATGCACTATTTAATCACATGAGTTTATATGTAGTTTTTACTTGAGGACAAGTAAAGGTTTAAATATGGGGGTGTGATGTGCATAGGTTATACATGTGTTTAGACTTCTATTGGCACACATTTGTATGAATTTCTTATCTATAATTCATGTTATCACACTTCTTTTCTTTATTGTTTCCAACATGACTACTTTCTTGTTCGGAGATATGCTTTTTATCCCTTTTGATTGATAGAGCACGATGAGGATCACAATTGGATGAAGAATACGAGGAAAAGCACATCGGGAAGCCAACCTTGGGCAGGTCATGCCATATGGCACGATTGTGCCCCCTCTTTCAGCGGCTAGCATGGGTGGTCGTGCCAAGATCCATGCCCTTCCTCCAGTAGCTAACATTACTCGACCATGCTAAATGGATGGTCGTGCCCCTCTTCTAGAGCCACTTCAAGGTTTGATCATGCCAATTAGCATAGCCATGCCTCTCCACCCAAGGCCATTCAGGCCACGACTATACCTCCAGGCTTGGCCATGTAGCAGAGAACATGAGGGGGCAGTGTGGCATAGAGTCGGGGTTGTGTCGCGCAAAAATAGGATTGTGTTAAATTTGGACAGACTACATACTTATCTTGAAATGACTATAACTTAGTGCTCGATTAGAGTCATGGGCTGGTCTTTATACCAAAATGTAGTTAACTTCAATATCTACAACTTTTCTTCAGGATTCAACAGAGAATAACATGATATAGCCATGGTAAAAGGTATGGTCGTGCCTCCCAGCCATGGTCGCGTCACAACCTCCGTCCAGACTGTTGACCAAACTTTGAACCACCATAACTTTCGACTCGATTGGAGTTATGGGCTATTATTTACATAAAAATATAGATAATTTCACAACTTTAGTTCAAGGTAGAATACGAGAAAACTAGGTTTAATGGGTGAAAAACTCATTTTTATAAAGCCCTATAAATCTAATAGATCTAGACAATTTGGAGGAGATATAAATGGGTCAAGAAACCTATTGTTTGACTCATCTAGGATTTGGGACTTCGTCCCTCTCCTTGGGGAAGGGTTCTTCCCTTAATGGGAAACCCTAGGGCTTCCATCCACTTCCATTCCTTGACAATCCGTTCATCTCTAGAGCAAGGAAGCATATCAAAGACATTGGAAACATCAATAACTATCTCTTCTTTCCCTTATTCTTATATATATGGTTGTAAGTATGTTTTATTTTATGTTTTGAGTTTGTTTTTCCCTTGCAATAGAGTAGATATACTTTTCTAGGATGTAGGGAGTAATTATGATGTTTTGATTGATGTATAAACTATGTATATGTCATTTCCTTGTTCAATGAAGTGTTTATGTCATGTTCTATATGTGTAGTGCCTTTTATGTATTTGATGAAATGTGTGAATGGTGTAAACATGTAGATGTATATTGAATGTTCACTCCGTATAGGGGATCCTTTAGATTGTATGATCGGGGGCTCTAGTAACAAGGATATCCCTTTAACCGGACATCTAGAGTATCGCCTTGAAAGGGAGGATAATTCTCCACAAGGAAATATTAAGTTAGACTTAATGAGTCATTTCTAGTCATATGTTAATAAGTGACTTGCATACCTTAGTGAACGTATGACTAGGGGGGCCTAATGACAAGGATATCTCTTTCACCGAACTTCCTAGGTAATCACTTTACTCAGTAGCATTGGATACCAATAAAGATAGTACTATGACACAACCATCGTGGGGTAGTGTCGATATTGAGTTAGATTTCCTACATGTACATAAGGATGGAGGGAAGGAGATGAACAATGTTGAATTTTGTATTAAATTCAAAGTATTTTTTGGTAGTGTTTTTAGTCCCACATTGCTAAGTGGAGAAGCTTGGAAGGGCTTATATATGAAGCTCTTCCATCCTTGCTTAGCAATGATAAGGGGACCTACACGCATGCGCGGGCCAAGCCCAAATCGAGTGGATTTGGGGGGTTCGAGCCGGAAATCCATAAACCGGGCGTCACTTACGCGATAAACGCGCGCAGGGGGGGTGCAAATCCCCAGCCCGTGGGCCTTGCGCTCACGGGCGGCCTGGTCTGTTTTTGCTAGTTTGGTTCAGTCTGAACCAAACTAGTTTGGTTTCCGGTTCGGTTGGTTCGAACCAAACCAGAGAGGAGACGCGGACGCGTTTCCTCGCTAGCGAAGCAGTGCTTCGTATCTCCTCAAAGTGAATAAAAGGGGACAAGCAGTGCCTCTATTCTTCACTCAATCTTCCTTCTTCTCCCTTCTCTGTGCGATACATTCTGCACAGCACCTCCTCTGTTTTTCTTTTCGAGTTCGAGTCTTTCTGCGCCTTTGTTGTGTCCTGAGGCTTGGTCTTTCGGCGATCTGAGGTTGGGTCCGAGTGTCGCGTCCGTTTTGGAGTGCACCTACGGACAAGACGAGCGGTTGTTGGATCTTGGGGGAATTTTTCCGGGGAGCCTTTGCACCGTGAGGCGGCAATAAATTCTCTAAGGACAGTCGGCGTGCCGACGCTTCAACCGGATAACTATATTCTAAACCCGACTACTTTATTTATCTGTCTATTGCATGCTATTTTTGTGTCAATATAATACTGTTGTTTATATTGCTTTAAATATATTACCAACATTCTTAGAGAATTTATTGCTTGTATCAATAGACATGATGAATGATAGGGTAATAGGATCTGATGAGGCTAGTGCTAGACCCGAGAAATTTTACGGGCAAAACTTCAGACGTTGGCAACAACGGATGAAATTTTGGCTTACTACCCTAGGGCTATTCTCCGTTATAGAAACAGACCCTCCTTCACCTACTGAAGAGGAACCTGCCCGTAGTGCTGCCTTAGAGAGGTTTAAGCAAAGGGATTATCTCTGCCATGGGAGAATCCTGTCTGCCCTCTCAGACGCACTATTTGATGTATACTGCTCAACCTCTTCAGCTAAAGAGCTGTGGAAATCTTTGGATAAAAAATATAACTCCGAAGATTCTGGTTTAGAAAAGTATACTGTGGCAAAATTCCTGAACTTCAAAATGGTTGAAGGCAAATCTGTGGTTGAGCAGACACATGAATTCCAAGTTCAAATTCATGGTCTTGTGAAGGAGATATGCCATTACTGAAAAATTTCAGGTCTTGTCTATCATCGAAAAATTGCCTCCGAGTTGGGAAGATTTTGGCATGACTCTTAAACATCGGAGAGGTAAAATCTCTCTAGAAGATTTGATGATTGCCTTAAATATCGAAGAAGAACATCGGAAGCAACATAAAAATGATGATACAAGAATGCCTATGGATTTTATTCCAAAGGAAAATGTAGTAGTCTCATCTGACAAGAAGAAATTCAAAAATCAGAAAATGAAGAACAAGATGAAACCCAACCCAAAGGTTCAAAAGAAAACTGGAACTAAACCTAAGCCTTGCTGGGCATGTGGACAGGTTGGACATTATGCCAAATTCTGCCCTAAGCGAAAGGACAAGAACCAAAGCAATACGTCCAACACCAAGGCACAAGTAAATGTCGTGACTGCTAGTGATGACACCAGCGATAGGTTTGTTACCTTCAAACCCGAACTAAACTTGATCTATCAACCCAATGAATGGTTAGTTGATACAGGTGCTAATGTACACTGTTGTGCTGATCGATCTGCCTTCCTTACTTATCAGGTAATTGAAGGCACTTCCGTGACCATGGGGAACCATTCTGCAGCCAGGGTGTTTGGGATAGGACAAGTTGACCTGAGGTTCACCTCTGGAAAATTCCTGTCACTGCATGAGGTGCATCATATTCCAGCGGTCCGTCGGAATTTGATTAGCGGATCAAAGTTAGTCCGTGCTGGTTATGAGTTGAATTTTAAATGTAATAAAGTTGTAATATTACATTTAGAAACCTTTATTGGAAAATGTTACCTTAATGAAGGTTTATTTAAACTCAATGTAGAAAATGCTACTTTAAATAAAACTTCTGATATTGGTTGTTCATATAACATTGAGTCTTATGATCTGTGGCATGACAGATTAGGACATGTCAATTTTAATACCGTAAAAAGGATGATGAATCTTGACATGATCCCTAAGCATGCTATAAATGATAAGAAAAAATGTGAAATTTGTGTGAAATATAAACAAACCCGTAAACCCTTCAAATCAGTTGATAGAAATTCTGATATTTTAGAATTGATTCATACTGACTGTTGTGAGTTTAACGGTGTAATAACGAGAGACCATAAAAGGTATTTCATTACCTTCATTGATGATCACTCTCGTTATTGTTATGTTTATTTGCTAAAAACCAAGGATGAAGCTTTAGATAAATTTATGGTTTTTAAATCTGAAGCTGAGAATCAAACCGATAAAACAATTAAGAGGTTAAGGTCTGATAGGGGTGGAGAATTTACCTCGAACCTGTTTCAAAAATTTTGTCAAGATACAGGTATAATCCATAAGGTAACTGCTCCATATAGTCCTCAATCCAACGGTATAGCAGAACGAAAAAATCGAACCCTTGAAGATATGATTAATTCCATGTTAGGCAGTTCTGGGTTACCCAACTTTATGTGGGGGGAGGCTCTATACACTGCATGCCATGTGCTAAATAGAGTCCCAATGAAGTCAAGGGATAAAACCCCATATGATATTTGGAAAGGCCGAAGGACAAGTTTGAAATACCTTAAAGTGTGGGGGTGCCTTGCAAAGGTACTAGTACCTGAACACAGAAGGAAAAAACTTGATCCAAAGACTGTAGATGGTATCTTCTTGGGTTATGCTCAAAGTAGTATTGCATATAGGTTCCTAATTATTAAATCAGAAATTCCTGGAATAGATGCAAATACTATTGTAGAACTTCACGATGCTACATTTTTTGAGGATATATTTCCTATGAAGACGAGAACACCTCAATCTAGTATTCCTACTAGAAATGAGCCTTCTTCTGTAGAGGTCCCATTATCCGTAGTGGGTACACCTTCCTCAAGTCACTCTAGACTAGATGAATCTAGTGAGTGCACAGAACCGAGAAGGAGCAAGAGGCAACGTGTGTCTACGGATTTAGGCCAGGACTTTATCACCTATAATATAGAAGGTGACCCTGTGACATATAGAGATGCTATGGCTTCTCCTGAAGCTAAGCACTGGAAAGAGGCCATTAAAAGTGAAATAGACTCTATTATCTCTAATGCCACTTGGGAGTTGGTAGATTTACCTCCTGGGTGTACCACTATAGGATGTAAATGGGTGTTTAAGAGAAAACTAAAGCCTGATGGGTCAGTAGATAAATTCAAAGCTCGCCTAGTTGCTAAGGGATTCAAACAAAAAGAAGGGATTGACTATTTTGACACTTATTCTCCTGTTACCAGAATTACTACAATCCGAGTGTTAATCGCATTAGCATCCATATATCATCTTGAGGTCCATCAAATGGATGTCAAAATGACATTCCTAAATGGAGATTTAGAAGAAGAGATATATATGGATCAGCCTGAGGGATATGTAGTCTCTGGAAATGAGAATAAAGTCTGTAGGTTAGTCAAATCTCTTTATGGTTTGAAGCAAGCCCCAAAGCAGTGGTACAAAAAATTTGATAGAGCTATGCTATCGCTTGGCTTTGAAGTAAATGACTCTGATAAATGTGTGTATGCTAAAATGAAAGGTGATAATTGTATTATCCTATGTTTATATGTAGATGATATTCTACTATTTGGAACTAACCTTTCTATTATTAATGAGGCTAAGACCCTCTTAAGTGGTAAGTTTGATATGAAGGATATGGGTTGTGCTGATATGATTTTAGGGCTGAAGTTGACTCATTCAACTGATGGAATAACAATTTCTCAGTCACTCTATGTTGAGAGAGTATTAGAGAAATATGGTTATAGCCAAGTTAAATCTGTTGTCACACCATATGATCCTTCAAAAACTCTCCACAAGAATAATAGTGGTGTGGCAATGTCTCAATTAAGATACTCACAAATAATAGGTAGTCTAATGTATTTAGCTAATTGTTCTAGACCTGATATTTCTTTTGCTATAACGAAATTGAGCAGGTTTACCAGCTGTCCGGATAGAACGCATTGGGATGCATTAGACAGAGTACTCAAATACCTGAAAGGTACTATATCCTTGGGCTTGTGGTATGGGAGATTCCCTGCAGTCCTGGAGGGATATAGTGATGCTAGTTGGATAGCAGACACTGCTGAGTGTAAAGGCGTTACTGGTTATGTCTTTACACTTGGAGGCGGTGCAGTTGCTTGGAGGTCTGTTAAACAGATGATTATAACCCGGTCTACATCTGAGGCAAAATTGTGTGCTTTAGATACCACAGTAACTGAAGCTGATTGGCTTAAGGGTCTTCTTTCTGAAATTCCCTTGATGATGAAGCCAATACCTTCTATTTCAGTACATTGTGATAATCAAACAACAATAGCTCAGATTAGAAGCTCCAAGTATAACCAGAAACAGAAGAGACATGTACGAATAAGATTAAAGTCTATTCGTGAGCTAGTGTCTCTTGGAGTGGTGTCATTGGACTTTGTAAGTTCAAAAGACAATATTGCTGACCCACTCACTGAAGGACTTGATTCTGAGAAAATCAACAGATCCAGTAAGGGAATGGGACTGAGGCCTGTCTTGGTTTCATCTATAGAGGCAACCCAACCTATCTGATTGGAGATCCCAAAAAGTAGGTTCAATGTGGTACAAACAAGCTATAAGGGTGAAACGTAAGCATCAAATTGATTGAGATGTAATCTCATAGTCTCTTCCCTGGATAGATGCTTGACTGCTAGTAAGGATGAGCTTAGGAGCTCTTAATGAGTTCAAGGTCTTAATGACAGGATGCTTGCAGTACATCCTTGGAGAACTCACCTATGTAAGTGTAACTGTGTGGCCACAGTGTGGGGGGGTCTAGGCAACTCCCCTTAGCACTTATGAAACAAGATTCGGTGGCATGGCCGTAATGCACCAACCCAGAAGGATTCAACCGTCGCCCGTGATGAGTTGTTACCAATTGACTTCACATATAAAAAAAGGTTTAAGTTCAAGACCTAGTTCACTTCAAACCTATGTGAATAAGATTGGTGTACTCAGGTGAAAATTTAAACCGGAAGGTATTTTCACTAAAAGCTCATTGCAACCTAGCCTCAGGACATATTTTATCTTTTAAACCGAAATGATTTGAATTTGTGGGGGATTGTTGAATTTTGTATTAAATTCAAAGCATTTTTTGGTAGTGTTTTTAGTCCCACATTGCTAAGTGGAGAAGCTTGGAAGAGCTTATATATGAAGCCCTTCCATCCTTGCTTAGCAATGATAACGGGACCTACACGCATGCGCGGGCCAAGCCCAAATCGAGTGGATTTGGGGGGTTCGAGCCGGAAATCCATAAACCGGGCGTCACGTACGCGATTAACGCGCGCAGGGGGGTGCAAATCCCCAGCCTTTGGGCCTTGCGCTCACGGGCGGCCCGGTCTGTTTTTGCTAGTTTGGTTCACTCTGAACCAAACCAGTTTGGTTTCCGGTTCGGTTGGTTCGAACCAAACCAGAGAGGAGACGCGGACGCGTTTCCTCGCTAGCGAAGCAGTGCTTCGTACCTCCTCAGAGTGAATAAAAGGGGACAAGCAGTGCCTCTATTCTTCACTCAATCTTCCTTCTTCTCCCTTCTCTGTGCGATACATTCTGCACAGCACCTCCTCTGTTTTTCTTTTCGAGTTCGAGTCTTTCTGCGCCTTTGTTGTGTCCTGAGGCTTGGTCTTTCGGCGATCTGAGGTTGGGTCCGAGTGTCGCGTCCGTTTTGGAGTGCACCTACGGACAAGACGAGCGGTTGTCGGATCTTGGGGGAATTTTGTCGGGGAGCCTTTGCACCGTGAGGCGGCAATAAATTCTCTAAGGACAGTCGGCGTGCCGACACTTCAACCGAATAACTATATTCTAAACCCGACTACTTTATTTATCTGTCTATTGCATGCTATTTTTGTGTCAATATAATACTGCTGTTTATATTGCTTTAAATATATTACCAACAAACAATATATAGGGGCATTAACTAACATCATAATGAAACCGAAATCCTAAAATCGCTTCCCCAACTATTTCTCACATCCTCTTAAGCTCAACCCCTCTCAAGATCAATTTGCTCTCTCTCTCTCTCTCTCTCAACCTTCTCTCCCTCTCTTCAATCTCTCTCGTTAGTTCGCAAGCGCCAAATCTAACTTTTGACCATCCAGATAACTTACTTTGTAATATCTCTAGTACTTAATTAACATCCCCTATGAATTCGATAATCTTTTATATTACTAATGACATTTTTGTGCACTTGCGGATTCGTAACATTGACGAACGACCAAACTCATGGACAACCAAGCTCACGGGCAGGCCTAGTTAGGGGTGTAAATGAGCAAGCCACTTATAAGCTATTCGGATCTTAGTTCGAAAAAAGTTCATTCGATTAAGTTAATGAGCCAAGATCGAGCTTGATTTTGAGTTCAAAAATATTATCGAGTCAACCTCAAGATTAACAATATTTGGTTCATGAGCTCGCGAACATATTCATTTAGAAGCTTATGAACATGCTCGTTTAGAAGATTGCGAACGCACTCGTTAAGAGACTCACTACGTATTCTTTAAGAGACCCACAAACATATTTGTTAAGGGTCTCTTTTACATATTACTTAAATTATAAATATTATATATTAATGAGTCGAGTTCAAACTATGCTCATTTAATTTTTAAACAAGTCATTTTTGAATCGAGCTCGAGCCGTTTGTAAACTATTTAATTTCGTTACAAGTCGAACTCGAGCTTAAGAATTAAAGATCGAATTAAACTTGAGTTGAGCTCATGTTTAGGTAAAATGAACCAAGCTCAAGCCTCTTACTGTTCAACTCATCTTGGTTCGATTACACCCCTAGGCCTAGTTGAGGTTGCGGTTAAGCTCACGGCCGACCAAGCTCGTAGCTAGGGAGTCACGAGTAGCTTAACCACTGCTAGCCAAGCTCGCAACCAAGGAACTACGAGCAACTTGGCTACGACTTGCCAAGTTCACGGTCAAGGCTGACATCGTGAGCACAACAAGAGGCCGATTGCGACCTCTAGCACGAGGTCGCAATCGAAGATGGGATGGGAAACAAATTAAAGGGGAGAGCTGCATTACCTAGGTACTGGAGAGGAGATCACGTGTGTGCTATAGAGGAGAACGCTGGAGATCGATCAAAAGGAAGCTGAGAGAGTGTGAGAGAAGAAAAAATTCAGGGAACCCTAATTCTATAGAGATTTAGTGACGAAAATTAATATTCCTTCATTAATTAGTAATGAAAATTAATATTCATCACTAATTCTATCACTAAATGCTAATTTCCTTATAGTGTTAGCGATGATTTGTTTTCCCATCGCTAAATAATGGTGGAAAACGTCCATTGTTAATTAGCGGCCGAAGATTATTCGGTCACTAATTAATGGTCGAAAATTATTTCTGTCGCTAATTTAGCTAGAAAGAAATCTGTTGTTAAATCCATTCCTAATTTTGGATTTTCTTGTAGTGCATTGTTTGTCTTCAAGGTAGAGAATTGCAAACATTTTAACACTGACTAGATTAATATGTATTCAATCACAGTAAAATAGTTGAACATGGAAAATTTAATCATATTATATAACAAGTCCTTCATATCATAATGATAATATTTCGATAAATTATTAATAAATAATTTAAAAAATAAAAATAGATTAAAAGAGTATAAAGAAAATAATCATATAAGACATCAAAAATATAATAAATAAAGTTCATTGATATTATGTTTAATTTACTCTACGAAATTTCTCATCAAACTCATCTATTATAAATTCGACATCTAGCTAGTTAGAAAATATTTAACCTTTTGAAATTTGGATTAAATTCCAAGTCTTAGATATAGAGAAGAGGGCATACTGGAATAGTTAGAAAATTTATAATAAACTTTGAGTATTTAGGTTAGATAGTATACCTTTATCTAGCTAAAAAATTTATAATAGACTTTAAATATTTAAACTATCTAGTGTCCCCTTATAATAGCCCAGGCTAACCTCCTCTTTAGGTCTCGCCTCTGTTGTGTGTTTGCTATTGTCGTTGTGATTATCTTCTTTGAACAAGATCCAACATTATCTGATCGTCGTCCATTCCTTAACTTGGCTTTGCACTTGAGCTGGCAGATGTATAAAAAGGTAGCTGCCTCTGTTTTAGACGTGTTATCCTTCGTCATTTTGCATGCTTCAATTGTTATAAATTAATTGTGTCCTCTCAATGGTTTATATTATGGCTTGCTTGATACTTTTTGTTCATTGGATACGCATTAATATTACGCCTGAATGCTCGTCCCAGCGCTTAAATTCTCAAAAATGAATAGGGGTGCTTAGACATGTGAGGGTTATTTAGGAGTATGCAAGGTAAAAATGTACAAGATATCATCTCTCTATATATGTATATATATATCTTGATCTGAAGAAATTGGTCCTGTCTCATAGGAGTTTTACATTGACCGTTAGAATAAATCGGAAAGTTCTCGTGACGGATAACATCTTATAATTGTGAGCCTCATTTAAAAGAAAAATATCTATAAATATATTGTAACTGAGAATCATACCACTAATATTTAGGTGACATTTTAGTGCTCGTTTGTTACCCTATAGCTGGGATTAGGAAAGTACAAAATAGAAATAGTTGGTCGTCCATTTCTTCTATTCTTAGAAGAAATAAAAAAAAAAAGAAGAATTTATATAACTAATATGGTCAATAAGGTGGGACTCCTAGGTAGGGTCGAAGTCAACGAAGCTGGTTGACACGACAGTCAAAGTGAAGACGAGGTGACAATTAAAATCAATGTGCATGCATCCGAATGAACCACTTTCAACTGAACATAACTCTCCACTTTTCATGAGCAAGACTCAGAGTATAAACCCGAGCGGCCTTATAGTCGGTCATGCCAACATAAACTCGAGCAGACCTAGAGCTGGCCGGATCTATGGGGCTTAGAAGGGGTTAAACACTCGAGGCTAGTACGATCATATGTCTCGACCGATTGGTTTGGCTAATCAGACTGCTAGTCTGATCGGATCGAGAGTTCCTCAGAGTCAACAAAACCTTGAGTCATATCAGTGTCATTTAAAGATAAGTCAAGTGTCCTCACCGAGTGCTCTAGTTGATCAGACCGAAAGTCTGATCGGACAATCTAGATGCGCGGCCCGACTGAACCAGGCTCTTTATACCAGTGTGAAGGCTGAGTGTAGGCCGAGTCCTTAAGAATGATATTCATCCTTTATCCGACTCGATCACATCTGCAAACAAGAGCCGACCAGACTATAAAGGGGGCTTGGTCAGCCTACTAACCAATCTATCCATCAAGCATATAGGTCACACACAAACCCAACAATTTAATATTCCCTTTGGCGTTTTGTGGGACAATTGTCAAAGGGATAAAAGAATATTCCCTATACAGTCTTTATGCAGGAAACTTCTACTCTACAAAACATAGAGATGGTAAGTCTATTTTTGGAAAGAATGTTAGAATGCCAGAAGGGTCGGTCTTTTTTTGACAATGTTTGGAGAGTCGTTCAGAGTAAAATTAACACAATAAAAGAGGGTCTTCATCTGCAGGACGTAGGTACGCTAACGCTACATTATATTAAGCTATCTCACACAATCCAAGGCACTCAGATTTCACTGTTTATTACTGCTGTTGGTTGCATTTTCTCTCATACACTTGTTTAACTTGAGTGTCAGTGTCTGTACTGGAGACTCTTTCCTAGCCCGGTTGCTAACGTTTTTTTCCTTCTATTCTTTGTTTTTGATAGGTAGGATTGCACAACATCTTCGATTACCGGCTGAGAGTCCTCGTGCAGCCAACATCATAGCCATATTAGAGCCACGTGTCCAGTATTTCGTCTCCCCAGCAATAACTATAATCCAAATTACATACCTAGCATTTAAATAAATTAACTATTGCAAATGTGATTTTATAATACTTTTCCTTTATTCAGAGTGCCAAAAGAACTGAAAAAGAGAAACGAAACATGATGAATCTTTCTTCTCTAACAATAAGTTGCCACAGAATTGTGGCTTTATTCGAACAAATTAATTAAGTTCTAGTTGAATCGATCGATATATTATATTCAAATTTATGATCTCCACGAACAAGTAGAACGAATAAATCAACACAGAGAGAAACATCTTGTGATCGTCGTCTCTAGCAGAAGCTCCAAAGGTTCATGTCGCCGGCAGCCATCTCCTCCTCCCACTCCTCCGGCCAGTAACTAGAAGATACTACAAATCGATCGTCGTCCACGTTCTTCGGCGACTGCACTATCGCTCCGAGATCCACCCAAGATTCATCCACTACCACTTCCTTCTTCTCACTCGTCGTTGACGTCGTGGAGCTGTAGGTCGCCGGCACGTCAACGGACCGGTACTGAACCTCGTCGGAGTCGGAAGGAAATGATGTAGTTCTAGTAGTAGTAGTAAGAGGAGGAGTGTTGGTGACCATGGTGGCTGCGGCAGCGGCAGCGGCGAGTTTTTGTATGGACTTGGGGGATATGGAGGAGGGGGCGATGAGGCGGCCGCGAGGGAGGGCGGCGGGGAAGTTGAAGGTGGCGGCGGAGGAGCCCTTGAGGCAAAGGAGAGCAGCGTCGTAGGCGCGGGCGGCGGCGTCCGGGGTGGAGTAGGAGCCGAGCCAGATACGGGTCTTGTGGAGCGGCGCCCTGATCTCGGAGACCCACGAGCCCCAGCTCCGCCGCCGCACCCCGTTGTACTGCCTCTTCCCGCTGCTCTTCCCCATTGTTGCCTTCTCTCTAATTCGTCTTTCTTCTTCTTCTCCCTGAGGCCGAGCGTATCAGTTGAGGATGGCAACTGCAGGGGAGACGATAAGCTATTTATAGAGGCTTTTCGGCCATGGAGAATACATGGAGAGGGAGCAACGCCAGGCCACAGTGGTGGATGGACGATAGAGAAAATTTATGGACAGTACAAAATTTAAGTACTGTTTTTAAAACAATAAAATAAAAAAAAAAAAAATCAAATCATGGCACTCCCGTGTCGACGTTGACTATATCATCCAAGGCCGCTCGATTCTGTCAGCTTGCAGATCGATCACTGAGTTAGCTAACATTGCAGGGAATTATTAGCTGGATGAATCTCCTGTGGCCCCAAAATGCTTTAATCAGAGATGGGTAACCCAGCCTGATCAGAGTCAGAGGCCTTACCTGTTGAGCTTGCCCACGAGGGATTCATGATCCTATTTATTAACTGCTGTCAAATGAATGAGAGTGAAAGCTTTCGAGATTTCCTAAATCAGATCCAAACCCGCATCTGAAGTTTCTATGACTGCATAAAGCTCGAGTTAATTAATCTTCATGCATCTACTGAAGCCTTTCAATATGAAGGACTTCCTTATATTCAACTTAGCAATATATACTTGTAGATTCTATGAAAGGATTATCCTGGTACCACAGGCGACTTGCTCAATGCTCCACCACATGAACTGATTGATTGATGTCTTTGTCTTAGCTAGATCTGAGACCGTGAGAGCTGTTTTATTCCTCCGTCCAAGGTTCTCCCAGGTGTTTTGATGACAGTGTCACATCAGGCCACTCTGCTACTGATTTCCTCATTATTCTAAGTGCTGATCATGGTCGTGTTGTGAGTACTGGACACCGTGCAGCAGCTAAGAAACTCATGTTGAGCTGTTATCTTCTTTTATTTGAGAATAAAGGATTAGTTAAATCTGCCCAGGCGAGGTCAGAATCCAGCACAGGCTGCAGATGTTACTAAAGAATTGAAGCCATTATTTACTGAACCACGTACGTACAGCCCATCAGAATGCCTGTTAAATCAATCAATCAATATATTGGAAGTTAGCTGCTGACACGATCCAAGATTAGGTGGAAAGAAAAGATGCAGCCAACAGATCTGCCAAGAAATGTTCCATTAATAATACATAATTAATTTATCCAAAAGTGCAGCTCTTTTCCACCAAATCACAGATAGGAAAAAAAAAAACTCAAAGACAAACATCAGCACAGCAACTGAGTATATAGTAAAAAATATATCAGTAGATGGTTATCTACGTGTACTTGATTGATTGTATTCTTCCTCCGAACCTAAGAACGTAAGTGGCACACAAAGCTAAGTTGCATAACTATTCAACGCTCTTAGATGATATAGAAGGGTTTGGGCTCCAAAGCTCATACCAGAACAAATTACTAGTACCTGGAAGTAACAATGATTATCATAATATATGCCCTGTGTTTAATAGGGTAAACTGTCTAGCTTATACTCAGAGTTAATCTAGCATCTTGAAGGGTACTAATCAATAGATAACACATGCAATAAGGCCAATAAGTAGCACACAAAAACAATATAAAAGCAAACTATATCCGAGAGATAGTCCACACCAAATGCAGCAAACAAAGCACTTGATCACACAATAGGTCTATAGGCAGTTAGGTACTATGAGAAAAAGAATCAAACTTTACCATAATGGTTAAATGGAACTATAATCCTTAGCGTCAATTCAACTACTAATACTTGGATCTTCAGTATGAACTCACCAGTTGGTTTTCAAGCTATTTTCATTGAGGATTTTCAAGTTTGCCAACCAGACAAATAAAAGATATATTAAAAAAACATGCACTTCGAATTTCAACACCAATAGCTTCTCCCTTGTCCCACTAAGAGGAATTGCTCTAAGCACTCAAAAAAATGAAAGAAAAATGCTCTGCAAATCAAAAGGTACTTCCTCTACATAAGACATACTCTTTGTTCTCAGTTAATGTTTCCTTAGTGTATAAAATATTAACGAAATAATACAACTAGCAATGTTTTTATTCTCGGTTAATTTCCCCTTAGTGAACATTAGTATAATTATGCAACTAGTAACATGAAAAGTTCATTAAAAGCTCAAGAAGACTTCATAGCAATATAATAAAAAAAATGCCAACCCACCCAATATTGATCACCAAAACAAAGGATTAAAGGATTCTGCAGCCAGTGAACTGCTGACATAGTCACTGAGAAACTATGTAACACCCAAGAGCAACAAAGGAAGAATATTAGACAATAAGTAAGCACATGCCAAGTACAAAGAAGGAATTTAAGACGTAGCAGTTGCCTCAAACTATATCCCACATAATTTGCTTCAACTACAGACCTTAAAATCCCTAGTCAGCTTTGCATTTACATAATAAGTAAGCACGCTACCCAACTTTGTTTCTTAGTGGAATGAGCATTATTCCTATACATTTACAAATTGGCTAAAATCCATGAGAAAAAAAATGAAATTCTCACAGGTATTCCTTTCAAACCTGCTATAAGTATATTGAAAACCTGTCAAATAGTATGCAAATAAGAAACTCACACTTATATTGGTATTCTCCATCAGTTTATTTCTAGGTGTATCCTTGTAGAACATGATAAGATTTTTGATATGGTAATGAAGAAGGCCCCACCTGTTGGAGTGTATACTGAAAGCCTAAGCTTTGTAAACATTCATTATGAATAAAGAATCACATTTGGTCAAATTGTCTACATTTGTTTGTAGTTGTTCATTTAATTTATATTGTAGATAACATAGTATGTGGTGTCACATACAGAAGATGATGTTATCAGTACCTTATAAATTATAAACAGTAGCTCACGACTAAAATGGAAAGGAACAAACCATTAGAAGGTCGTAGTGTAATTAGGTATTAGTTTATCTTGACTATATAATTACACTAGTACACTCAGAGTGTATTGAGTAGGACCATTAGAGGTCGTTTCTTTTATACTGACTTTATAAAGGAACAAAGACCTCAGTTATTATGGAAGTGTGTGCTCTTAATCCTAATATAATAACAAGCACATATGTTTGATATTTATTTCTTTAATTTATCAATGGGTGAGATTTAGTTCGATGAATCAATAAACTCGATAAGTTGGGAAATGGTATCACTTATAGTGTGTGTTGTTGATTATAGAAGGAAACTGTATCCTAGAGATACTAGGTTGATAATGTCCTCAAGAGGAGCTCATAAAGATTGTCATGTTAAACCCTGTAGGTGGACTTAGTTCGACATGATAATAAGGTTGAGTGGTACTACTCTTGGACTTAGATATTAATTAAATGAGTTGTCAGTAACTCACTTAATTAGTGGGCATTCGATATCTTAAACACAGGGAGATTAACACACTCATAATAAGAAGGAGCCCAAAAATGTAATTTGGGATTGGTGCGGTAGTTCAATGATAGTTCTCTAGTGGAATGAATTATCATTGATAAAATTAAGTTGTGTGTTCGGGGCGAACACGGGATGCTTAATTTTATCGGGAGACCAAAACCAATTCCTCCTCTCGGTCCCTATCGTAGCCTCTTATTTATAGAGTTCTATACCCACCTATACCCACCTTCTATACCCACCCTAAGGTGGTTGGCCAAGCCTAGCTTTGAGCATTTGGGTGGCCGGCCCTAGCTTGAACCCAAGCTAGTAGGGCCGGCCAAAATAAATTAAAAAGAATTTTAATTTTAATTTTTATTATGTGGAAGAAATAATTTATTAAAGAGAATTTGAATTAAATTATCTCTCTTGTAAAATTTACAAAAGATTAAAGAAAGAGATTAGATCTCTTTCCTTATTTGTAGATTGGTGAGATATTTTATTTTCTTTAAAATTATTCACATGTTGTAAAATTAAAATTATGAAAATTTCTTTTTATTAACCATGAAGAGATTTTTGAAGAGAAATTTTATTTTTAAAATTTCCGGAAACAAATAAGGAAAGTTTTAATTGTTGATTGAAACTTGTCCAATTTGCTTCCCATTGATGTGGCCAGCCATTAGAGATTAATTGGGGAAATATTATTTTATTTTTCTCAATTAAATCATGTCAAGGGAATTAAGGAAATTTTATTGTAATTAAATTTCCTAATTTGCCTAGGCCAAGGAATATAAAAGAAGGGGTGAGGGTGCCTTCACAAGACACAACCTCTATTGTTTTCTCTCCCTCTTTTGTTCCTTGGTGTGGCCGGCCATCCTCTCTTTCTCTTCCTCTTGTGGTGGCCGAATCTCCTTCTTCCATTGGAGCTCTTGTGGTGGCCGGATACTACTCGGAGAAGAAGAAGAAGAAGGAGAGAAAGCTATCATCTCTTGGAGCTTGGTTAGTATTTTGGTTTTTCTCCTTGGTGAAGTTTTCCTTTGTGGCTGAACCTTGCTTGGAGGAGAAGAAGGTGGTTGGTGGTTTCTCATCTCGGTAGATCGTTGCCCACACAACGTCCGAGGTTAGAAGAGGAATACGGTAGAAGATCAAGAGATTTTTCTACAAGGTATAACTAGTAATTTTTTCTTTCCGCATCATGCTAGTTATTTATGGAAATAATACCAAATACAAGAGGCTTACGTTCTAGAATTTCGAATATGTTTTTTGAAGTTGTGTTCTTTTGTTTTTTCTTTTCCTTGTGATTTGATTGTTCTCTTTGGTTAACCTAAAGTTATTTTAGGAAATTAAATATTATCTTTCTATAAAAGGTTTTGTCTAGTCGGTGGTGGTTGCTCCCATATCCAAGAAGGCCATGTGCCTCGCCACGTCAGTACTGGGAACCAATTATGGAAAATAATATTTAATGGAATTAATAACTTAAGGAGACTTGGGTTGAACGTGTTAAGTTCCGCAGGAGATCCAAGTCAAAACCTAAAAGAACAAATAGATTAAGTTTTGGATCAAACGTGTTAAGTTCAGCGATCCAAAATTTAATTTAAAAGAACACATGGTAGCTAGGAAAAGGTTCGACCTTTGTACAAAATTTTTGCAATGGAACCTATAGGTTTTCCGAGTAGCAACCAAAGAAGTAATTTCTATAGTTCCTCTGGTATTTGGTATTTAGTTTAATTATGCACATGTCATACATAATTTAGGCGGGTTAATAGTAGGATGTGCTAACTTGTGGACGCAGGATCCAACTATTATGGCTTTTAGTTATTATGTGTGATTGGACCCTGGACATGTCAAGGGCATTTATATGTGTGTGCATGATTGTATTAAAATACACAGGAGCTGTATTTAGTTTTATTAGGATTTTATTTTTGATCTAGATACATGTACATTCCTTTTATGGAATATAGGATCAAAAATGTAAAATTCTATTTATGTCGCGGATCGAATCTTGCAAAGCGTGGAACCTTCTAGGAACCAGAGGCGCAGCTGAACTAAGGGCAAGATGAATGCGACAGCTAGACCCGGTGGCGGTGGCCAAATATGGCAGCAGCTTGGGATGACAACACACGGAGAATAACTAGAGATAAAAGCCATAATAGTTGAAAATTAAATTTTCTATTTATTGCTTTTATATTGTGTTGTGTGTGCATGTTAGTTTACAAGTTTAGTAGGCTAGCATAGTTAAAATTCCTCGTTTATAAATAACTAAGTGGGAGAGGGATTTTAAATAAATCCCATGGTCTCCATTACTGGTTTATAAGTGATACAAACAAGCTTGCGCGTTGGCTCTGAGTGCCTTCCTCCATAACGGATGAGCTTGTTTGTGGATCACTAGAACAGACTTCCATTTTTGGATGACTATAGGAAATTAATTAAGAGCGTGTGATCTTCCCCAACGGAAGGGGCATAATCTTATTAATGGACTTAGTGTCAAGTAATGGTATACACTTAGACACATCTAATAGTATCCTCTCCAACGGAGTCACTACTATTATTTGTGTGACCAAATAATACCAACTATTAATTTTATTTAAAAGTTAGGTTGACAAGATAATAAAGTTAATGGGTTAAAACCCTCCTTTTACAAATGTTGAATTTGTATACGTCCACACTAACGTGGCATACAAAATTCACGGTGTTATGAGGTGTTGGTTAATTTAAAATAGTATTGTTTGAGGAATCAATATTATTCTAAATTTAGAGTTCTGACCAAAAGTTATTTGTGATTCTTAGGATGACTTTCAACCCACTGTCCATCATACTTCAACAAAATAGACTTACTGGACCTAATTACATAGATTGGAAAAAGAACATTGACATTGTTCTGACTGCTGAAAGCTATAAATTTGTACTGACTGAACCTTGTCCTGATGCACCCACTGGTGAATCTACCCAAGAGGAGATTGAATATCATAAGAGATGGGTAAAGGCAGATGAGATGGCGCGGTGTTACATTTTGGCTTCAATGTCAAATGTATTGCAACATCAAGATTTACCAACAGCTTATGATATTATGAACAATCTCAAGGAACTCTTTGGTCATCAGGATAGGGCTTCTAGACAAGAAGCTATGAGAAAGATAATGACAGCCACCATGCAAGAGGGTACTCCTGTAAGGGATCATATCCTAAAGATGATGACTTATCTGAACTAGATACAGATCCTTGGAGGAGAAATTGATGGGGAAGCCCAGATCGATATGATCCTCTAAACGCTACCTAGAAGTTTTGAGCAGTTCCGCCTGAACTATAATATGAATAAGAGGATTTATTCATTAGGGGAACTACTCTTCAAGAAGCAGAAGGATTATTTCATCACAATTCTCAAATTCACTATGCTGAAAATGGTTCTACTTCTAAACCGAGAGGAAAGAAGAAGAAGAAACAAGTTGGTTCAACAAAGAAAGTGAATAAATCTCAGAGTACGGGATTTAAAGCTGGAGTGAAGAAGTCGAAGGGCAAGTGCTTCATCTGCAAGCAGGCAGGACATTGGAAGGCGGACTGTCCTCGTAAGAACCAAAACAAAGGTATATCTCATGCTCTAGTTGTTGAAACATGTTTAGCGGTGTTATCTACCAGCACCTGGTGTGTAGATATCGGTGCCCCCGATCACATCTGCAATTCCTTGCAGGGGTTCCAGGAAACCCGACGACTATCTGAAGGGGAGATTACCGTCTACATGGGCAATGCTACTAAGGTGGCAGCTGTTGCAGTGGGAGACGTCTACTTATCTTTTAGTAGAAATAAAAATTTGGTTTTAAGAAATTGTCTTTATGTACCCAGTTTTAGAAAGAATTTAATTTCAGTTTCTAAACTATTTTTAGATGGATATTCAGTTTCTTTCAGTAACGATGTAGTTATTAAAAGAAATAAAGTGATTATCTGTTCTGGTGCATTAGTTGGCAATTTGTATACTTTAAATCCAATTTCTTCCACAAAGCAAAACATGGAAATTTATAATTCATCTTCTAACTCAAATAAGAGAAAAGAACCTTCAGAAATGAACCAAGCATATCTTTGGCATCTAAGGCTTGGTCATATTAACTTAAGTAGGATTCAGAGGCTTATAGCCGATGAACTTTTGGGTTCATTAGAGTTGGAAAATTTTCCAACTTGTGAATCTTGCTTGGAAGGTAAAATGACCAAGAAGCCTTTTAAGGCCAAGGGGTATAGAGCCAAAGAAGTGTTAGAATTAGTTCACTCTGATTTGTGTGGTCCTATGCTTGTCCAGGCAAGAGGAGGTTTTGAATATTTTGTCTCTTTCATAGACGATTATTCAAGATACGGATATATTTACCTAATGCGCCGCAAGTCCGAGTGCTTTGATAAGTTCAAAGAATACAAGGCTGATGTGAAAAAACGATTAGGTAAAAGTATCAAGACACTACGATCTGATCGTGGTGGCGAATACCTCTTAGGAGAGTTTAGGAATTACTTATCAGGTCGGGATTCAATCCCAATTATGCACTGGAACACCCCAACAGAATGGTGTAGCAGAACGAAGGAATATGACTCTTATGGAGATGGTTAGATCGATGATGAGTTATTCAATTACCAAATTCATTTTGGGGATATGCTGGAAACAGTAGTGTACGTTCTGTACCTTCTAAATCAGCTTCTTCTACTCCCATAGAATTGTGGAATGAGCGAAAACCCACCTAAGACATATTCGATTTAGTAGTCCACATGTGCTAAAACCATATCGATAAGTTAGAATCTCGCATAAGTTCGTGTTTGTAGGATATCCCAAAGGAACGAAGGTGGTTTATTTTATAGTCCTAAAGACCGAAGGTCATTGTTAGCACCAATGCCCGTTTTTGAAGAAGACTATATAATGGATCACAAGCCCAGAGTAAAGTTGTTTTAGAAGAACTTAGAGAGGGCATGTCTACTTGAGTACCAACAGTACAAGATGAAGTACCACAAGAGACTGCAACATGTGTCACACATGATACACAACCATGACAGTGCCTCGTCGTAGTGGGAGGGTTGTAAGGCGACTGAAAGATTCATGTTTTGGGAGAGTCTTGGACTTGATCCTGGTAAACATGAACCTGATCCACGAACATATGACGAAGCACTCCAAGATATAGATCAACATCTTGGCAAAAGCAATGAATTCAGAAATAGAGTTTATGTACTGGGAGCTTGTAGAACCACAAATGGTGTAAAAGCCGTTGGATGCAAGTAGATCTACAAAAGGAAAAGAGGGATGGACGGGAAGGTAGAAACCTTCAAAGCTAGGCTTGTTGCGAAGGGTACACTCGGAAAGAGGGAATCGATTATGAGGAAACCTTTTCACCGGTAGCCATGCTTAAGTCTATCCGGATACTCTTATCCATTGCTGCTCATATGGATTATGAGATTTGGCAAATGGATGTCAAGACAGCTTTCCTTAATGGAAGTCTTGAAGAAAACATCCATATGAAGCAACCAGAAGGATTTATTGAAAAAGGCAAAGAGCATCTAGTGTGCAAGCTCAATCGGTCCATTTATGGATTAAAGCAAGCTTCAAGATCTTGGAACATCCGGTTTAATGAAGTAATCCAGTCATATGGATTTATTCAAAGTCCGGATGAGTCTTGTGTATATAAGAAGTGTAACGTTAACGTGGTGGTATTTCTTGTACTATACGTAGATGATATTTTGTTAATTGGCAACAATGTCAAGGTATTATCAGACGTAAGGGTATGGTTGTCCAAACAATTTGATATGAAGGACTTAGGAGATTGTGCACACATTCTTGGGATCAAAGTTATAAGGGATTGTAAGAAAAGAATGTTGTGTCTATCCCAAGCTTCATATATAGATACAATCCTTGCTCGTTTTAGCATGCAGGATTCCAAGAAAGGTTTCTTACCTTTTAGACATGGAGTAGCTCTATCTAAAGAGATGTCTCCAAAGACATCGAAAGAGATAGAGGACATGAAAGCGCTTTTGCTTCTGGGAAGCCTAATGTATGCAATGCTATACGAGACCGATATCCGCTTTGCGGGCATGGTCGTGCAGACATCGAGTAACTCGACAAGGACATTGACCGTGGTAAAGCATATATTAAAGTACCGAGAAGGACTAGAGATTATATGCTAGTTTACCAAGGCATTTATATGCTCCCTGGGTTACACTATTGATTTCCAATCGATAGGGATAACATGAAGTCTACATCGTGCTATGTGTTTACTTTAGGAGGTGGAGCCATTTCATGGATGAGGGTTAAGCGAATGCGTTTCGGACTCAACCATGGAAGTTGAGTATGTGCAGCCTCTGAGGCGGCAAAGAAGCGATATGGCTCGGGAACTTTCTAATGGACTTAGATGTGATTCCTGGTTTGCCCAAAATCATCACAATTTATTGTGATAACAGCGGTGCAATTGCAAACTCGAAGGAACCACGAGCCCATAAGGCAAGTAAACATATAGAGCGCAAGTACCACCTGATACGAGATATCGTGAAGCGAGGAGAAGTTGTCATCGCCAAGATTGCATCAGCGGATAACCTGGCAGATCCTTTCACTAAGGCCCTTCCGGCGAAAGCTTTCGATCGGCATGTGGAGGGAATGGGAATCAGATGTATGGTAGAAGATATGTCAGCTTAGTCATTAGTATAAGTGGGAGATTGTTGGAGTGTATACTGAAAGCCTAAGCTTTGTAAACATTCATTATGAATAAAGAATCACATTTGGTCAAATTGTCTACATTTGTTTGTAGTTGTTCATTTAATTTATATTGTAGATAACATAGTATGTGGTGTCACATACAGAAGATGATGTTATCAGTACCTTATAAATTATAAACAGTAGCTCATGACTAAAATGGAAAGGAACAAACCATTAGAAGGTCGTAGTGTAATTAGGTATTAGTTTATCTTGACTATATAATTACACTAGTACACTCAGAGTATATTGAGTAGGACCATTAGAGGTCGTTTCTTTTATACTAACTTTATAAAGGAACAAAGACCTCAGTTATTATGGAAGTGTGTGCTCTTAATCCTAATATAATAACAAGCACATATGTTTGATATTTATTTCTTTAATTTATCAATGGGTGAGATTTAGTTCGATGAATCAATAAACTCGATAAGTTGGGAAATGGTATCACTTATAGTGTGTGTTGTTGATTATAGAAGGAAACTGTATCCTAGAGATACTAGGTTGATAATGTCCTCAAGAGGAGCTCATAAAGATTGTCATGTTAAACCCTGTAGGTGGACTTAGTCCGACATGATAATAAAGTTGAGTGGTACTACTCTTGGACTTAGATATTAATTAAATGAGTTGTCAGTAACTCACTTAATTAGTGGGCATTCGATATCTTAAACACAGGGAGATTAACACACTCATAATAAGAAGGAGCCCAAAAATGTAATTTGGGATTGGTGCGGTAGTTCAATGATAGTTCTCTAGTGGAATGAATTATCATTGATAAAATTAAGTTGTGTGTTCGGGGCGAACACGGGATGCTTAATTTTATCGGGAGACCAAAACCAATTCCTCCTCTCGGTCCCTATCGTAGTCTCTTATTTATAGAGTTCTATACCCACTTATACCCACCTTCTATACCCACCCAATAGGGGCCGGCCAAGCTAGCTTGGGAACAAGCTAGGGCCGGCCTAGGTATAAGATTGGGTGGCCGGCCCTAGCTTGAACCCAAGCTAGTAGGGCCGGCCAAAATAAATTAAAAAGAATTTTAATTTTAATTTTTATTATGTGGAAGAAATAATTTATTAAAGAGAATTTGAATTAAATTATCTCTCTTGTAAAATTTACAAAAGATTAAAGAAAGAGATTAGATCTCTTTCCTTATTTGTAGATTGGTGAGATATTTTATTTTCTCTATAAAAATTATTCACATGTTGTAAAATTAAAATTATGAAAATTTCTTTTTATTAACCATGAAGAGATTTTTTGAAGAGAAATTTTATTTTTAAAAATTTCCGGAAACAAATAAGGAAAGTTTTAATTGTTGATTGAAACTTGTCCAATTTGCTTCCCATTGATGTGGCCGGCCATTAGAGATTAATTGGGGAAATATTATTTTATTTTTCTCAATTAAATCATGTCAAGGGAATTAAGGAAATTTTATTGTAATTAAATTTCCTAATTTGCCTAGGCCAAGGAATATAAAAGAAGGGGTGAGGGTGCCTTCACAAGACACAACCTCTATTGTTTTCTCTCCCTCTTTTGTTCCTTGGTGTGGCCGGCCATCCTCTCTTTCTCTTCCTCTTGTGGTGGCCGAATCTCCTTCTTCCATTGGAGCTCTTGTGGTGGCCGGATACTACTCGGAGAAGAAGAAGAAGAAGAAGAAGGAGAGAAAGCTATCATCTCTTGGAGCTTGGTTAGTATTTTGGTTTTTCTCCTTGGTGAAGTTTTCCTTTGTGGCTGAACCTTGCTTGGAGGAGAAGAAGGTGGTTGGTGGTTTCTCATCTCGGTAGATCGTTGCCCACACAATGTCCGAGGTTAGAAGAGGAATACAGTAGAAGATCAAGAGGTTTTTCTACAAGGTATAACTAGTAATTTTTTCTTTCCGCATCATGCTAGTTATTTATGGAAATAATACCAAATACAAGAGGCTTACGTTCTAGAATTTCGAATATGTTTTTCGAAGTTGTGTTCTTTTGTTTTTTCTTTTCCTTGTGATTTGATTGTTCTCTTTGGTTAACCTAAAGTTATTTTAGGAAATTAAATATTATCTTTCTATAAAAGGTTTTGTCTAGTCGGTGGTGGTTGCTCCCATATCCAAGAAGGCCATGTGCCTCGCCACGTCAGTACTGGGAACCAATTATGGAAAATAATATTTAATGGAATTAATAACTTAAGGAGACTTGGGTCAAACGTGTTAAGTTCCGCAGGAGATCCAAGTCAAAACCTAAAAGAACAAATAGATTAAGTTTTGGATCAAACGTGTTAAGTTCCGCAGGCGATCCAAAATTTAATTTAAAAGAACACATGGTAGCTAGGAAAAGGTTCAGACCTTTGTACAAAATTTTTGTACAGTGGAACCTATAGGTTTTCCGAGTAGCAACCAGCACCACCAAAGATGGGCCAAAGTAAGGAAGGTCGGTAGATGCGGAAGTCAAAGTTAGTGAGGCTGAACGGGCCACTTATGGCTGAGCGGACACCTCATGTTCGACTAGGCAAGCGAGGCCGAGCGGACAACATATAGCGCTAAGAGGGACAAACGAAAAGTACAACTCCTGGCCGCCGCATCATCCAAGCGGGTGGCGTGTCCATTCAGGAGAGAGCCAGTCTTCCGACTACAAGAAAGTTTGGTGAATGAGGATGGTGCTATTCAGCATGACCGAACTGGAGCGTCCTTGCTGAGCGGACATTGGTCGACTTATAATGGGACCCACCCATGTATCTCCTTATACGTTTTTGGAGATTTGTACTACTAATAACAGAATATGTTTCGCAAGTAAATCATACTTTAGAAACTTCTAGTCTGTCGCATCAGAGATATATATGCTCACTTAAAGAAAGGTGTCAGGAACACTTTCTGACTTATCTTTTCATAGGACGTTTGAAAAAATATGTGCACGCTTTGAGATGCGTGTACAGACACTATAGCGATACTATAAAAGAGAGTTTCCATCTACAAGCAAAGGTATGCACAAGTTTGTTATCTTACATGCTTTTTACTACAGTTTTCTCCACATCACTGGGAACGGACTTGAGCTTTGAAGGGCCAACGCACCCGACCCAGCACTGACGCTTAGGTGTTGCAGGACTACGTGGAGTCTTCTCTTCGTCAACCTTCTAGCCACATCCCTAGCTCGCCATCTTCTCTGCTTTCAGACAAGAATAAATTTAGCGTCATTTGTGGGAACTTCACCTGCATCCAAAACAAAAAGATGGAAAATGCTAGACACCTGCATCCAAAACGAAAAGATGGAAAATGCTAGACGACTCACTACCGTGATGCTAACACAAGAAGACTTAGAGTTGTTGCTACAAACCCGTGCTGCCAAGATGTTGGAGCAGCAACAAATGATGGGCAACTACTGGGCGAACGACCCCGCAATATTGATGATAGGACATCAAGTTGATCCCAGAGTCCCAGCGAAAAACCTCACCACTCGAAGGAAAAACAACAAATCGATTGGCACCTTTGGAGAAGCACCGAACGCCCCAGTCCCTTATCACGGTTCATTATTCCACACGCCAATAAAAGAGCAAGGTCGAGCTGAAAAACCACAAAGCTCCTCTTCAGAGGACGTGCCCGTTTAGGATAGACGGAAAAGAAAAGCATCGTGGCTCGATCACTCTCCTGAGCATATCAATAGGAAGTTCTCCCAAGAGATCCTTGACGACCAACTGTTGTGTTATTATAGACCACTGATGATCACGAAATACACAGGGGAAACTGACCCCGAGGACCATCTGATTAAATTTGACAACATGGCCACGCTCCACCAATTTACAAACAGAGTTAAGTGTCGAGTATTTCTCACCACACTCTCTGTATCAACGTAGAGGTGGTTCAGGTGGCTGTCAATCGGATCGATATGCAACTTCAAAACTTTCGGACAGTGTTCCTTTAGCACTTTGCAAGCAACCGTCATTATCAGAAGATAAATGTCAACATGTTCGCGGTCAAACAAGGATCCAAGGAAACATTACAGGCCTATATTAAGAGGTTTAACCAAGTGGCCATGGAAGTCCCATTAGTCACTCAAAAAATCTTGGTGAGTTCTTTCTCACAAGGACTAGTGGATGGTGAATTCTTTCGGTTTCTCATCAGGAAGCCCCCGAGAGACTTCGATCATTTGCTCGAGTGGGCCACATAGTACATCAACGTGGAGGAAGCCCAGGTGGCTTGGATGAAGGAAGTGATTCTTGAAGCAATTGATGCCCCAGAACGCCGCGCGGCCCACACACACCAACCACCCAAGGGAACCCGAGCAAGCACCACGCAGCAACACCTAGAGCTCCGAACCCATGTGGTTCAGCATGTGGAGGGCGAGCAGAAGAAGGTCGCCGAGCCTAGACCATGGACACCGCTCTTCTATTCCTATCATCGATCACCAACACACAACACTAGATACTGCTATCAGCTCAAACTTAGGGATGATAATTTCACTCGAACCCGATGGAGGATCCGACATCCGACCCGAATGGAGGAGGGTATGAAGGGACTATCAATACTCGATACCCGACCTGAATACCCGATTAAATAATATATATACATATATTAAAGAAAATTTCTTTTTTCTAAAATCAACTTACTATTTTTGTTGATATTAGGAGGAGACTATATAGATGTTTAATCTATTTTTAATTATATATATATATATATATATTTTTTTTAATAGGTTGTTAATTTTAATATATTTTTGTTGAATGATAATAATTGGATAGAAAGAAGAAAAATTATAACTATAGAAGATATCCGATCATTTAATGGGTATGAGTATACCCATCGGAGATCCTATACCCGATGGGTATGGGGACGGAGGATATAGAATCCGACCGAAACCCGACCCATTGTCATCCCTACTCAAACTGAAGCAATCTCGACCGACACCTTCAAGATTTCACCACCAGTCCCCGACGCCTGATTGCCACCATCATAGTAGATCGGAAGGACAACGAGAGGAAGGCAGATCGAGAGATGAGCATCACTGACAGTAGCCCCCTCGAAGAGAATATGAGAGGCCAGTACGAGCATCCGTCGAGTGGTCACACCCGTCAGCCTAGGAGGAAGAGAATCGAAGCAACGTCGCCCGGGGTGACATAGGAATGATCGCAGGAGGTCGGACCAATGATGATTCTAACCGAGCTCAGAAGTCACATGCCCGACGGATGGAAGTACATATTGTCGGGTGTAGTAAGGAGAAAGCAAAGGGGTCGGAGATCGATTTTGGCCCTCTGGACTTAGAAGGAGTGGAGGTCCCTCACGATGATGCCTTGATCATCAAGGCGACAATTGCTAATTATAATATTCACCATACTTTTATAGATACAGGAAATTTAGTCAACATCATATTTAAGAAGGCGTTTGACCAGCTTCAGATCGAGCAGAGTGAGCTCCAACCCATGATGATGCCCCTATACGGGTTCATAGTCAATGAGGTGTTGTCGATAGGCCAGGCTTGCCTGGCCATATCCCTTGGAGAGGAGCTACTCAGGAGGACAAGGACGACGAACTTCATTGCGGTAGATGCCCTGTCCACCTACAATGCCATATTGGGTTGACTTGCTCTGAACAAGTTCTAAGCGGTCGTATCAACGTTCTTCCAGAAGATCTAGTTTCCCGTAGATAACTTGGTCAGCAAAGCTAAGGGCGACCAGCTAGCAGCTCGGTAGTGCTACGTTAAAATGATCAAGAGTAAGTCGTAGGCCACACGGAAGGCTTAACGGCTGGAGGTAAATGTAATTCTGGAAAGAGCCTCCTGCGCTGGTCTATAACGAAAAAGGAGAAGTCCAAGTGCACCCTAGTTGGCAGGAAGCCACGACCTTCATCGTAGCCAACCTGAGTGTAGAAAAGAAGAACTGGTTGTCTGCCTAAGACAAAACCATGATGTGTTTACATGGGCAACTCATGAGCTCTTGAGAATCTCGACGAGCATAGTGCAACATGAATTGCATGTCCGACTGGACGCAAGGCCGGTGAAGTAAAAGAAAAGAGACTTTAGTGCGGAGCAGAATTAGATCATTCGGGTGGAGGTAGATAAGTAACTTGAGGCCGACACATGCATGAAGTTGAGTTCCCGAACTGGATCGCCAATGTGGAGTTAGTCTCTAAGCCCGACAACAAATGGCGGGTCTGCATCAACTTCCATGATCTAAACAAGGGTTGCCTGAAAGATTACTACCTGCTGCCTTGTATCGATCAGATGGTAGATTCTATGGCTAGCTGTGAGCTGATCTGCATGCTGGACGCGTACCAGGGTTACCACCAGGTTCCACTCGTAAAGGAAGATCAAGAAAAGGTCAGATTCATCATGGTTGATGGAATCTTCTGCTACAATATCATGTCATTTGGGCTAAAGAACGCCAGAGCCACATATTAAAAGCTGATGAACAAGGTGTTCCGCTGTTAGATCGGTTGAAACATGGAGGTATATGTAGATGACATTTAAAAAAAAAAATCCTTCCGAACTACTGACCTCTGTGTAGATATAGAAGAAACCTGTCGAACGCTAAGGAAGTATGGAGTCAAGATCAACCCAAGCAAGTGCCTGTTTGGAGCAAAAACTGGATGATTCCTTGGTTACATCGTCACTGAGTAGAGGATCGAAGCAAATCCAAGCAAAGTAAAGACGCTTAAAGACATGCCCCCTCCATGCAACCTGAAGGAAGCTCAATGGATGACTAAACGCTTATCATTTTGTCAAGGTTCATCTCCAAGTCGTCCAATCGAATCCACCCCTTCTTTAAGGTTCTACGCCGAGTTATAAAATTTCAATGGGGCGTCGAGTGCGATAAGGTGCGAGAGGAGCTCAAGAATTATCTAGCCTCTTTACTTGTACTGGAAAAGCTCATCATTGGTGAGATGCTCTGGATGTATTTGTTGGCCACATAGAAGGCGGTTCGCTCAGCGTTGGTGCGGCAGAATGACAATGAACAACAACCAGTGTACTTTTTGAGCTATATATTAAAAGACGCTGAATGCTACTACACCTATCTTGAGAAACTGGCATACGGGCTGGTCCTCGCTGCTCGGATGTTACGCCTATACTTTTTGTCGCATCCAATAATTATGTTAACCAACAATACTTTAGGAAGGCCGCTCCTTAACTCTGAAGCGTCCTGCTGACTGATCAAATGGACCATGGAGCTAAGCAAGTTCGACATATAATACCAACCCAGATCTGCAATAAAGGTGTGTTGGTGCGGGAAGCATCCGACGATCGAACTCGTGTTTTGATAACGGCAAAGAATTCAAAGTTAAGATGTTTTGTAATCTAACAAGTCTACTTGAGAATGTCAAGAAAGTCCTAGCTGCGGTTAGGCAAAAGGGAAAACCCTAGGGGGTGGTAACCCTAGGTCATAGGGGGTGGTAACCCTATGCGGAAAGTCTTGGCAGGTCGATGGCTTCAGGCAAAAGTACTAGGGGGTGGTAACCCTAGGTGGAAAGTCCTAGTGTCGGGAACCAGGTGAAAGTCTGGACTAGCCGGGAAGCGGATGTCCAGCAGAAAGTCCGGAAGCATCGAGTGCTGAGCAAAAGTCCAGTCGATCTGGAGGATCGCACTGGCAACAGGTAAATCTCCTGAGTGGAGTAGGTGAGGACGCGTTCCCCGTAGAGGGAACAGTAGGCGTCAGGTCGACCTAGGGTTTCCGGTTGGAAACCCGAAGTCAGGCTCGGATAGTCCGGAGACTATCATTATCACTTCTATTATGCTTTATGTGCTAACTTTGTGTTGCAGGGTATATTTGGGATTAATGTATCTTGCAGGGACCAAAGTGCAAAGATTAACCTCGGATGAACAGTGTCCGAGGCGCCTCCATGGAGCTTGGAGGCACCTCGGGTGCAAAAGCTGACCTGGCCGCGGAGCAGGGCTGAAGGCACCTCGGTTGGCTACGGAGGCGCCTTGGGAGGCACCTTGGAAGGCGCCTTGAAGACCCATGAAGGCGCCTTCAAGGTGATAAGGCGCAGAATGGTCAGCGCTCATCTGCACGGTGGACTCGGAGCTATGGAGGCGCCTTGAGAGGCCTTCAAGGCGCCTTGGATGCCCTTTATAAGGGGACTTCGAGCAGCATTGAAGATATCAAGTTTCAAGTGATTCCAGTGCTACGTGCTGCTCAAAAACAACGTTTCGAAGTGCTGCTACTTGTGCCCGACGACCAGGAGCTCCGGATCTTCATTTCTTTGTCGTCGGTATAATTATTTATTGTCGTTCATTGTACTTCAACTTGTAATTCTTATCGAGATTATAGTTGTTTCCCACCGGAAGCGATCAAGGATCGCGAGCCTTCGAGTAGGAGTCGCCTTAGGCTCCGAACGAAGTAAAACTTCTTGTGTCCCTCTGTGATTGTATTTGTTATTTCCGCTGCGTATAGTTACTTTGATAGTTTTACGATTCCGATACGATTAAAAATAGCCACGAGCGCTATTCACCCCCCCTCTAGCGGGTCTCGATCCAACAATTGGTATCAGAGCGAGGTTGTCTTGAATCAGTGCAACCACTATTCGAGACAATTTTTTTTTGTGGTTTTGTTCGGAGTCGATTAGAATTTAGCCTCATAGCTATATTCTAATTTCTTTTCACGAATCGATTTTCTGCTCAAAGTTGGTCAATACCACTTGAGCCTGTTATTTTTTTTCTCTTCCCACACTACTAATCCAAGACTCAGTCTTGGAATAGATCTTGTTGTTTTTGTTCTTTTAGATCTAAATGACCCAACAAGAAGGATATAGCACCGTTCGTCCCCCACTATTTTCCGGAGAAGACTTCGGATATTGGAAGGGGCGAATGGAGATATATCTGAAGATCCAGTTCGACACCTAGATGATCGTCAAAACAGGACTGGAACTGCCAACTGGTACCGACGGTAAGCCCACATCCTGTGAAAATTGGGAGCCAGCATTTATCAAAAAGGTGGAAGCCGACGCAAAAGCCACCTGCACCATCCAATGCGATCTTACTAAAGAAGAGCTCAACAGAGTCGGTCCATTCTCCTCCGCAAAGGAACTATGGGAGAAACTGATCGAACTTCACGAAGGCACCTTGGAAACCAAGGTAAGTAAGCGTGATTTGTTACTAAATAAACTGTACAATTTGAAAATGCAGGAAGGCAAGACGGCAAGCTCTTTGCAGGCCCGAATTCAAGATATCCTGAATTCTCTACATGGAATCGGGCAGAAGGTAGAAAACAGAGACATAATAATGTATGCCCTTAACTCATTCCCTAGGAGTACACTATGGGCATCAATGGTAGATGCCTATAAAGTCTCTAAGGATTTGTCCTCCTTAAAATTAGACGAATTATTTAGTGAGTTTGAACTCCATGAACAAACTAATGCACAGCCATCCGAGAAAGGGATTGCTTTGGTTGCAGGAACGAGTCGAACACGGGAATCAAGAGGACGGCGAAAAGTTGAATCGGAATCAGAAGACGAACCCGATTCAGAAGATTCAGAAGATGAGCGGCGAATTTGTGAATCTTGTAAAGAAACTCTACAAGAAGAAGAAGGGCTTCAACAAGAAAGATCTGAAGAAGGCAGTTCAATCCAAGGAGGCTCAACAGAACTCAAAGACAAAGTTCGAAGTCACTTGCTACGGGGTGCAACCAAAAGGGGCATATAAAAGCCAACTGCCCAAATCAAAAGGAAGCCAAGAAGCAAAGAAGAAGGAAAGTCCTAAAGGCAACCTGGGACGAATCCTCTTCGGAGGACGAAGACGATGAACTCGACCAAACGAGTCTACTCGCATTGATGGCCCGGGACCAGATCAGCGAATCCGAGAGCGAGTCAGAAGCCGACTCCGAGCAAAGCCACGGATCCGCATCCGTTTCCGAAGGGCCAGACTCCGCTGAATTGGATCAATGGATGTTGGATAGTGGATGCTCCAAACATATGACTGGAGATAAGTTGAAGTTTACCAAACTCAAGTACAAGAGTCTAGGATTAGTTGCATTCGGCAACAACGGTAAACTTAAAGTAATCGGAAAAGGTAATATTGAACTTAGTTCCGATTTCATTATTCGAAATGTCTTATTGGTTGAAAATTTTAACTTTAATTTACTAAGTATAAGTCAATTGTGTGACAGCGGATACCTAGTTAATTTCTATAAATCTGGATGTCTAGTTAAAAATATTGAACATCCAGAAATTAAACTTAAGGGACTTAGAAAAAATAACATCTACACAATTGATTTATCAATTTCCTCAATAAAGTGTCTCCTGACACAGCAAGAGGAAACCCAACTGTGGCACAGAAGGCTGGGTCACACACACACAAGACTTATTTCAAAAATGAGTCAAAATGGTCTAGTTAGAGGTTTGCCCAAATTAAAATTTATTGAAAATTCAATCTGTGATGCATGTCAAAAAGGAAAACAAACCAAGTCAACCCACAAGTCAACTAACCTAGAAAGATCCAACACCATACTTGAGCTTCTTCACCTTGATCTATTTGATTCACATGGAGCCAAATCACTAAACAAGAACCAATATTGCTTAGTAATAATTGATGACTACTCTAGGTACACTTGGGTGAAATTTCTAAAAACAAAAGATGAAACCTATGAAATATTTAGTAATTTTTGCAACTTAACGGAAAATGAAAAAGATACTAAAATTAAAAGAATAAGAAGTGATCACGGAGGGGAATTTGAAAATCATAAGTTCACCCAATTTTGTAAAATAAATGGATACCAACATGAATTTTCATGTCCTAGAACCCCCCAACAAAATGGCCTAGTGGAACGTAAAAATAGAACTTTACAAGAAGCAGCTAGAACTATGTTAAATGAATATCACTTAAATCATCAATTTTGGGCTGAAGCAATAAATACTGCAAATTACATTCAAAACAGAATTTTAATTAATAAATTTCATAATAAAACAGCATATGAACTCTACTATAATAAAACTCCCAATCTAAACTATCTAAAAGTATTTGGGTGTAAAGTTCACATCTTAAATACTAAAGATTACTTAGGAAAATTTACACCCAAATCTAACCAAGGAATATTCTTAGGATACTCCTCAACCAGTAGAGCCTTTAGAGTGTTTAATCAAAATACCTTGAAAGTTGAAGAAACAATTAATGTAATATTTGATGAAGAAAATAATTTACCTAATATAAATGAAAATATTGACACTAATCCTAGAGCAGCAGACGATGATGAAATCCAACCTAATCTTAATGAGTCAGAAGAACCAGTTTCTGACTCACAAATAAGACCAACTAGAATAAGCTCCTCTCATCCACCTGACCAAATTTTGGGTAACCCAAACCTAGGAGTCAGAATTAGATCGTCCTATAGAAACCTTAGTCAGATTGCTCTAATTTCTAAAATTGAACCTAAAACAATAGAAGAAGCCCTGCCTGATCAAGACTGGATCATTGCGATGCAGGAAGAATTAGCCCAATTTGAGAGAAACCAGGTCTGGGACCTTGTATCTAAACCCATAGATAAATCAATAATAGACACTAAATGGGTTTTTAGGAACAAGTTGGATGATCACGGTGATATAGTAAGAAACAAAGCAAGGTTAGTAGCCAAAGGGTTTAGTCAAGTCGAAGGCTTAGACTATGATGAAACTTATGCTCCAGTAGCTAGACTCGAGTCCATTAGGATGTTATTAGCCTATGCAGCCAATAAAGGATTCAAATTGTACCAAATGGACGTTAAGTCAGCCTTTTTAAATGGTTTTATCAAGGAAGAGGTCTACGTAAGCCAACCTCCAGGGTTTGAAGACATAGACTACCCTAATCACGTATTTAAATTAAAAAAGGCACTATATGGACTAAAACAAGCCCCTAGAGCATGGTATGAAAGATTATCTAATTACTTAATATCCAAAGAATTTAACCAAGGACAAATCGATCCTACTTTGTTCGTAAAAACTATAGGAAAAGACATCTTTATAGCCCAAATTTATGTTGACGACATAATCTTTGGTTCAACCAATTCAAAATTCTTAAAAGAATTTGTCAAATTAATGGAAAGTGAATTTGAAATGAGTATGGTTGGAGAACTTAATTTCTTCTTAGGTTTACAAATTAAACAAACTAAAGATGGAATCTACATTTATCAAACTAAATATGCTAAAGAGTTGATTAAAAAATTCTGTATGGAAAATTCAAAAATAATAAATACTCCAATGGCAACCAACATAAACATTGACTCTGACCCTGAAGGAAAACCAGTTGACTCAAAATACTATAGAAGCGCCATAGGTAGCTTACTCTATCTAACTGCAAGTCGACCCGACATATTGTTTGCAGTAGGTATGTGCGCTAGATACCAATCATGCGCAAAAGAGTCACACCTATCTTATGTCAAAAGAATACTTAGGTATATTAAAGGAACTCTAAATGTAGGACTTTGGTATCCAAGAACTTGCACTTTTGACCTTTATGGCTATTCTGATTCAGACTATGCCGGGTGCAAGCTAGACAGAAAAAGTACAAGTGGTGGCTGCCAGATTCTAGGTGTTGGTCAAGCAGAAAGCAACATTGTGTTGCTCTATCCACTACAGAAGCTGAATACATAGCTCTAGGAGAATGTGCATCTCAATTGTTATGGATGATGCATACACTAAAAGACTATCAACTAGACTATAAAAATACTAAAAATTTTATTGATAATATCAGCTCAATTAATCTAACCAAAAATCCTATACACCACTCTAGGACCAAACACATAGAGGTAAAACACCACTTTGTAAGGGATCATGTAGCTAAAGGTGATATTGCACTCAACCACGTTGAGTCCAAATCAAACCTAGCTGACATTTTTACAAAACCCTTACCTGAACTTGAGTTCAGTGGACTTAGAAGGTAAATAGGAATGTGTTGGGTAGAATAGATATCTTACTATTATTATTTTGTTTTCAAATTCTAGGAAATTTTTTTTTCAAAACTCCAATTTTGCTAAACTTTCAAAAGTTGGGTTTAGTCTAGGACTTCCCCCTAGATATCATGTTCCCCTAGAATTAAACCAGAGCATCTCACAAAGCACCTAGGTTCACCTTGATTGTGATTGAAAAACATAGAATGGCGTGAGATGCATAGGGTATAGCCTGGACTCAAGAATGCTTATATCTGTGCATCAATATGAGTCTGGGCGTTAAATATGCAATAAACATTAATCAAGTTAAAGTTCTCCAGCTCTAGTCAAGTCTATCTGGACCTAAATAACTTAACTTGACTAACCTAGTAAAAGCTATTGTCCTATAGACAATCAGCAAGTAACTAAAGGTTAGACAGTTGGCAAAAGATACTCGATTTCTTTTTTCAAGAATGTTTTGTTCTCTATGGCTCTGATACCTAAATATATAACCATGACTTGTGCTTGGACTTAAGGACCAACTGAACTTAAATGAATAATCTTTTCCTAAAAACTTAAATTCCAATTGACCTTAACTTCCAAACTTTGTTGAATATTGCTAACTATAATCATGTACAACTCTTTATGCATTGCCCATTTTTTGAGTTATGGCAAAGGGGGAGAGTAGCAAAAATGTAAACATAAAATTCAAGTTAAAAATTAAGGGGGAGCAAAAGTTAAGGGGGAGCCAAAGTTAAGGGGGAGTATATAGGGCAAAATTTACTTTAGTTACCTTATTCATCTATACTTAGCAAATTTTGCCTGTGTTAGAAATGACTATCTATTCGCTTGTTTACTTAACTTCGAATTTGTGTTGCCATAATCAAAAAGGGGGAGATTGTTGGTGCGGGAAGCATCCGACGATCGAACTTGTGTTTTGATAACGGCGAAGAATTCAAAGTTAAGATGTTTTGTAATCTAACAAGTCTACTTGAGAATGTCAGGAAAGTCCTAGCTGCGGTTAGGCAAAAGGGAAAACCCTAGGGGGTGGTAACCCTAGGTCATAGGGGGTGGTAACCCTATGCGGAAAGTCATCGGTCCGATTAAGTCCTAGGGGTGTATGCAAAAGTCTTAGTGGAAAGAAAGTGAAAGTCTGGGAAAGTGGAGCCGAGATGTATGAGGAAAAGCATAGTCTTTGGAAAAGGTCCGATCGAAGGATCCCAATTAAATTCTGAGTGGAGTAGGTGAGGACGCGTTCCCCGTAGAGGGAACAGTAGGCGTCGGGTCGACCTAGGGTTTCCGGTTGGAAACCCGAAGTCAGGCTCGGATAGTCCGGAGATTATCATTATCACTTCTATTATGCTTTATGTGCTAACTTTGTGTTGCAGGGTATATTTGGGATTAATGTATCTTGCAGGGACCAAAGTGCAAAGATTAACCTTGGATGAACAGTGTTTGAGGCGCCTCCATGGAGCTTGGAGGCGCCTCGGGTGCAAAAGCTGACCTGGCCGCGGAGCAGGGCTGAAGGCACCTCGGTTGGCTACGGAGGCGCCTTGGGAGGCGCCTTGGAAGGCGCCTTGAAGACCCATGAAGGCGCCTTCAAGGTGATAAGGCGCAGAATGGTCAGCGCTCATCTGCACGGTGGACTCGGAGCTATGGAGGCGCCTTGAGAGGCCTTCAAGGCGCCTTGGATGCCCTTTATAAGGGGACTTCGAGCAGCATTGAAGATATCAAGTTTCAAGTGATTCCAGTGCTACGTGCTGCTCAAAAACAACGTTTCGAAGTGCTGCTACTTGTGCCCGACGACCAGGAGCTCCGGATCTTCATTTCTTTGTCGTCGGTATAATTATTTATTGTCGTTCATTGTACTTCAACTTGTAATTCTTATCGAGATTATAGTTGTTGCCCACCGGAAGTGATCAAGGATCGCGGGCCTTCGAGTAGGAGTCGCCTTAGGCTCCGAACGAAGTAAAACTTCTTGTGTCCCTCTGTGATTGTATTTGTTATTTCCGCTGCGTATAGTTACTTTGATAGTTTTATGATTCCGATACGATTAAAAATAGCCACGAGCGCTATTCACCCCCCCTCTAGCGGGTCTCGATCCAACAAGTTGCAAGCCTTAGCCGATTTCAAGACGAAGGTATAAAACATCGAGCCGGAGACAACTTGGAGGATCTATGTGGATGGATCGTCTACCCGGCAGGGTAGCGGGGCAGTCATACTTTTGATATTATCATGCGAAGATCGAATGCAGTTGTCCATTCGACTGGACTATCGGGCAACAATGATCGTCGGTCTGCAAGCACCGCGGCACGTGAGAGCTACCAAGGTCCTTATTCACTTAGATTCTCAATTGGTTGCGCATCAACTATTAGGAACTTTTGAGATAAACAATGCCAGACTAAGGCTATATGCTGAGGCATTCGAAAAAGTGAAGGTCAGGTTTCAAGAAGTAATCGTCTTGAAGATCCCCTGAGGGAAGAACAACACGCGGACAAGCTGGCAAAATTAGCAAGTTCCTTAACTTCTGTGGTGTTCGATAAGCCGATCGAGCAGGTAATGTTGGTAGCTCACATTGAGAGGTCGGTTGAAGGAGGGACCTTAAGTGATTGGAGGACACCTTTGATCGAGTTCCTCAGATCGGGTAATGCGCTGACAGACCAGGAGCATGCTTGGTTAATAAAAGAGAGAGTCAAAAGGTTTACATTAGTTGGAGACAACTTATATAAAAGGGCTTTCTCAAGACCCTTGCTGAAATGTATCGGAGCAGAGGACATTCAGTACATCTTGCAAGAAACTCACCAACGCTCTTGTGGTAGTCATCCGAGTGGTCATTCATTGGCGAGAAAAATCTTGTTGGCGGGCTATTTCTAGCCTACTCTACAAGTCAATGCCTGCGTAGACTGTAGAAACCTACTCGTCTTATCAAAAATATCAAAATATACTACATAGACCTACAGAAGAACTAAAGGCATTCACCGTGTCTTGCCCGTTCAACCAGTGCGACATAGATATCGTGGGGCCTTTTTCAATAGGGATCAAACAAAGGATATTTCTCCTTGTAGTTATATACTGCTTCTCTAATTGGGTGGAGGTCGAGCCGCTCACCAAGATAACTGATCAAATGGTTATCAAGTTTTTATAGCAAAATATCATATGCCGGTTCGGCGTTCCTCATAAGCTCATCTCCTACAATGAAAGACAATTTCAAGGATGGTGACTCAAGGAGTGGTGTGCCGGCTATGGTATTACCCAGGCCTTCACTTCAATGACTTATCTCCAAAGTAATGGCCAAGCGGAAGTTGTCAATAGAGAGATGCTTAGAGGACTCAATGCTCAGCTCGACCACGTTGGAGGAAGTTAAGTGAATGAGATGCCTAGTGTGATGTGGACCTATCACACCACACTCAAAGAAGTCAGCTGCATAACCCCGTTTCACTTAGTATACAGAGGGGATGCAGTAGTGCCAGTTGAGATAGGAGTTGAGTTTGATCGGGTGCATCTTTATGATGAAGAAAATCCCTATGATGCTTGATGGAGTTTGACTTAATAAATGAAATCACAGACAAGGTAGTCGTTCGACTGATGGCGTACAGACAAAGGATGAAGTAGAACTACAATAGAAGGGTGATCCTAAGATCTTTCCAGGTCGACGACTTAGTCTAGAAAAGGGGTTAAGCTGGTTGGCGACGTAACCAAGTTGGAGGCCCCATGGGGTGGACCATATAAAGTAATCCAGAAGCTCAGCTCAGGATCCTATTATTTACAAGATGAGACTGGGAGAAATCTAGAGAGGCTCTAGAGCGCAAACCATCTATAGCCCTATCGAACTGGGTAGTAAGTTTGTGATTAAAGTTATGTAATATGTAAGAATGTTCCTTCTATGAATGCAGAAAATTTTAAAGGAAGAATTATAAAGTGTCAAAGACTCACGAGATGTTCAGTCGTGTTATAAGTGAGCAAAGTACTCGTGCTAAAGTGTCAAAGACTCACGTACCATTCAGCCATGTTATAAGCAAGCATAGCTCTCGCGCTAAAGTGTGAAAGACTCACATACTGTTCAGTCATGTTATAAGAGAGCACATCCCTCATGCTAAAGTGTCAAAGACTCACATGTCGTTTGACCATGTTATAAGTGAGCACAACCTTTGCGTTAAAGTGTCAAAGACTTAAGTGTCGTTCGGCAGTGTTATAAGTGAGTGAAGTCCTCACGTTAAAGTGTCAAAGATTTATGTACCATTCATAAGCATGTACAACCCTTGTGCCAAAGTATTAAAGATTCACATGCTATTTGGCCGTATTATAAGCGAGCACAGCTCTCGTGCTAAAGTGTCAAAGACTCATGTGTCGTTCGGTTGTGTTATAAGCGAGCAAAGTCCTCGTGCTAAAGTGTTAAAGGCTCACATGCCATTCGACCTTGTTATAAGCTAGCACAGTCCTCATGCAAAAGTGTCAAAGACTCACGTGTCGTTCGACCATATTATAAGTGAGCATAGCCCTTGCGCTAAAGTGTTAAAGACTCACGTGCTGTTTGGCCATGTTATAAGTGAGTGAAGCCTTTGCGGTAAATTGTCAAAGACTCACGTGTCATTCAACCATGTTATAAGTGAGTATAGCCCTTGCACTAAAGTGTTAATGACTCACGTGCCATTCAGTCATGTTATAAGTGAACTAAGAACTCACGCTAAGTGTCAAAAACTTTTGACCCGTTCAGGCGAGTTATAAGTGAGCTAAGAACTCACACTAAATATCAGTGACTCGCATGTCGTTTGACTTTAATATAAGCAAGCAAGGTACTCAGACTAAGTGCCCAGGACGCAAGATCATTCGATCGAACTCAGGTCTTGTTATACGAACAAATATAAAAAGTCAAGTTAAGTACACTATGGATAAGCTAAAAGACTACAAAAGGCAACAACACGTAACTTAAAAGTGCTGAACGAGGGTGCGTGGATTCATACTTAGAAAGTTTTTACAAAGTGTGTTTAGCAGACACAAAGAACTACTGATAAACTCATAAAAGAAGCTAGGCGAGGTAGTCGAGCACGTCGTCGGTGAGAGATTCTGCTATTTTCTCCCTTTTTATAATTTTTCTTGACAAATCGACGGAGAAGTAGCCGTTGTCCTTCAATTGTTGAAGGGTCTCATCGATACCATAGTAAAAAAGGCGGAGAGTCCAAGCGATGAACATTTTTTTTTGAATTCAGAGGAGAGAAGGTACTTCACCATAAAATATTCCTTTCGATTGGTTTATTCCTCCTTAAACTTGTTAAAAGCAACCTGGGACGCCTCCAAATCAACCTTTAATGCAGCCAGCTCGGAAGCTTGTTGGTATATTGTTCATTTTTGCTCCTTGAGCTGGAGCTCACTCACCACCTGTTCTGTCGTCCGACTGACCTGCTCGGCTGCTAGTTTTGCTTCTGACTCTTCGATTTCTTAGCCAAGACCGAGCCTCCTTATTTTTGGTCTCCAGATATTCGATGGCTCGGAGTTTCCTAGTGTTGGCAGAATTTATTTTGGACTCAAAGTGGTGAGCTTGTTTTGTCTGCCGATCGAGCTGAATGGCTTGGTTGTGTCTCTTATTTTTCTCCAACATGAGCGCCCGCTCGGACCCCAAAAGCTGCTCAGAGCTTGTATCTGTTGGGATACTTTTGAGCTAGAGGGGGGTGAATAGTTCTTCTCACTCGCTTGCTCGCATCATAGATGTTGTTACAATGGATAAAGTTGAAGCAACAAACTCGCTAATGCTAACACTAGGATTTACTTGGTATCCACCTCAAGAAGAGATGATTAATCTAAGGATCTACACTGAGCACACTCTCCACTATCAAAAACACACCTTCTCAAAAATAATCCGGAGGTAGAGAAACCTCTTACAATTCACACAAGCGATACAACTCAAAATAAGAAGTAAATACACAAATATAGATGAAAAACCTTCTTACTTGATTTCTTGTTGATTGTGAATGCCTCTTGTAAGCTTGGAATTGCAGCAACACCTCAGTCCTAAGCTTCCAAGAACTAGCAGAGAAGATAGAGTGAAGAGTTATTTTCATTTGAACTTACCGTAGCCTTTATATCTGCACTTTTAAGGTCTCTAATCTATTGTCATGTCAGATCCAGTCGATCCCAGTCGTCCAAACTTCTCAACCTATGCAACGATTATTGTTAGAGTGTATACTGAAAGCCTAAGCTTTTGTAAACATTTATTTTGAATAAAGAATCACATTTGGTCAAATTATCTACATTTGTTTGTAGTTGTTCAATTAATTTATATTGTAGATAACATAGTATGTGGTGTCACATACAGAAGATGATGTTATCAGTACCTTATAAATTATAAACAGCAGCTCACGACCAAAATGGAAAGGAACAAACCATTGGAAGGTAGTGTTGGATCGAAACCGCGTTAGAGGGGGGGTGAATAGCGCTCGTGGCTAAATCATTCTGTTTACGGAATCGTAAAGTTATCAGAGTAATTAAAACTTAGTTCAGAAGTCAATGCAGCGGAAATGAAATAGAGAAACACACACAGAAGAACACGGAGGATTTACTTCGTTCGGAGCCTAAGGCGACTCCTACTCGAAGGCCCGCGATCCTTAATCGCTTCCGGTGGGCAACAACTATAAGATCGTAAATTTACAAAAGATGATTTACAAGAAATGCAATAAATAAATTATACCGACAATAGGAAATTCTAAATTGAAGGTTCGGGTCGTCGGCGTCAAGTTACAGCACTTCGAGATGAGTTCGTTAGCAGCTGAATGCAGAAGGAAGACATGGAATTCGTTGATACAAGCTGCTGGTCGAACCCCCTTTATAAATAGTGTTCAAGGCGCCTTGAATGCTACCCAAGGCGCCTTGAATAGGCCGAGTCAGCCATGGAGATAAGGAGCGAACTGGTCGAATCTTATCACAGATTCAAGGCGCCTTCTACTGTTCACAGGGCGCCTTCTGTTAGAGTGTATACTGAAAGCCTAAGCTTTTGAAAACATTTATTTTGAATAAAGAATCACATTTGGTCAAATTATCTACATTTGTTTGTAGTTGTTCAATTAATTTATATTATAGATAACATAGTATGTGGTGTCACATGCAGAAGATGATGTTATCAGTACCTTATAAATTATAAACAGTAGCTCACGACCAAAATGGAAATGAACAAACCATTGGAAGGTCGTAGTGTAATTAGGAATTAGTTTATCTTAACTATATAATTACACTAGTACACTTAGAGTGTATTGAGTAGGACCATTAGAGGTCGTTTCTTTTATACTGACTATATAAAAAAACAAAGACCTCAGTTATTATGGAAGTGTGTGCTCTTAATCCTAATATAATAACAAGCACATATATATGATATTTATTTCTTTAATTTATCAATGGGTGAGATTTAGTTCGATGAATCAATAAGCCCGATAAGTTGGGAAATGATATCACTTATAGTGTGTGTTGTTGATTATAGAAGGAAACTGTGTCCTAGAGATACTAGGTTGATAATGCCACCAAGAGGAGCTCATAAGGATTGTCATGTTAAACCCTGCAGGTGGACTTAGTTCGACATGATGATAAGGTTGAGTGATACTACTCTTGGACTAAGATATTAATTAAATGAGTTGTCAGTAACTCACTTACTTAGTGGACATTCGATATCTTAAACACAGGGAGACTAACACACTCATAATAAGAAGGAGCCCAAAAATGTAATTTGGGATTGGTGCGGTAGTTCAATAATAGTTCTCTAGTGGAATGAATTATTATTGATAAAATTAAGTTGTGTGTTCGGGGCGAACACGGGATGCTTAATTTTATCGGGAGACCAAAACCAATTCCTCCTCTCGGTCCCTATCGTAGCCTCTTATTTATAGAGTACTATACCCACCTATACCCACCTTCTATACCCACCTAAAGGGGTCCGGCCAAGCTAGCTTGGGAATCAAGCTAGGGTCGGCCTAAGCTTGGTTTATGGGTGGCCGGCCCTAGCTTGAAGCCAAGCTAGAGGGGGCCGGCCATAATCAAATTAAAAAGAATTTTAATTTTAATTTTTATTATGTGGAAGATATAATTTATTAAAGAGAATTAAAATTAAAATATCTCTCTTAAAAGGGTCTATAAAAGATTAAAGAAAGAGATTAGATCTCTTTCCTTATTTGTAGATTGGAAAGATATTTTATTTTCTCTTTGAAAATTATTCACATGTTAAAAATTAAAACTATAGAAATTTCTTTTTATCAACCATGAATGGATTTTTGAAGAGAAATTTTATTTTTAAAATTTCCGGAAACAAATTAGGAAGTTTTAATTTGTTGATTGAAACTTATCTAATTTGTCTCTCTATGATGTGGCCGGCCATTATAAGTTTAATTGGGAAATTTTATTTTATTTTTCTCAATTAATTCATGTCAAGGAAAATTAAGGAAATTTTATTGTAAATAAATTTCCTTATTTGCTAAAGCCAAGGAATATAAAAGAAGGGGTGGGGGTGCCTTCATGGGTGACAACCTCTATTATTCTCTCCCTCTTTTCCTTGGTGTTGTGGCCGGCCAACCTCTCTCCCTCTCTTCTTCTTTGTGGTGGCCGAATCCTTCCTCTTGCTTGGAGCTCTTGTGATGGTCGGATACTACTTGGAGAAGGAGAAGAAGAAGAAGAAGGAGAGAAAGCTTGTATCCCTTGGAGCTTGGTTGGTGGTTTTTTCTTCATCCTTGGTGAAGCTCTTTTGTTTTGCCCAAACCTAGCTAGGAGGAGAAGAAGGTGCATTGGTGGCTTCTTATCTCGGAAGATCGTTGCCCGCACAACGTCCGAGGTTAGAAGAGGAATACGGTAGAAGATCAAGAGGTCTTTCTAGAAGGTATAACTAGTAATTTTTCCTTTCCGCATCATACTAGTTATTTTTGGAAATAATACTAAATACAAGAGGCTCACGATTCTAGTATTTCAAATTTATTTTCGATGTAGTGTTCTTATGTTTATTTCTTTTCCTTGTGATTTGATTGTTCCTTTCGGTTAACCTAAAGTTATTTTAGGAAATTAAATATTAGCTTTCCATAAAAGGTTTTGTCTAGTCGGTGGTGGTTGCTCCCATATCCAAGAAGGTCATGTGCCTCGCCACGTCAGTACTGGGAACCAATTATGGAAATTAATAACTTAGGTGATTTGGATCGAACGTATTAAGTTCCGCAGGAGATCCAAGTCTAAACCTAAAAGAACAAATAAATTAAGTTTTGGATGAAACGTGTTAAGTTCCGCAGGCAATCCAAAAATTTAATTTAAAAGAACACATGGTAACTAGGAACAGGTTCAGACCTTTGTACAAAATTTTTGTACAGTGGAACCTCTAGGTTTTCCGAGTAGCAACCAACAATTGGTATCAGAGCTAGGGTTTTGCCTCTGTGTATTTGGTATTAGTTTAATTATGCACATGTCATACATAATTTAGGCAGGTTAATAGTAGGATGTGCTAACTTTGTGGATGCAGGATCCAACTATTATGACTTATAGTTTTCTTTATGTGTGTGATTGGACCCTTGGACATGTCAAGGGCAATTATATGTGTGTGCATGATTGTATTATAAAATACAGCAGGAGCTGTATTTAGTTTTTAATTAGGATTTTATTTTTGATCTAGTTACATGTATATTCCTTTTATGGAATATAGGATCGATGGATGTAAATTTTTATTTTATGTTCGATCTAGTTCACATGTACATTCCTTCAAGGAATATAGGATCGAAAAATGTAAAATTCTATTTATATCGCGGATCGAATCTTGCAAGGCGTGGAACCTTTTGAGGACCAGAGGCGCAGCGGAACAAGGAGCAAGATGGATGCGACAGCAAGACCCGATGGCGGTGGCCAAATAAGGCAGCAGCTAGGGTTGGCGACACACGGAGGACAAAAATAGATAAAAGCCATAATAGTTGAAAATTAGTTTTTCATTTATTGCTTTTATACTGTGCTGTGTGTGCATGTTAGTAAACATGTCTAGTAGGCTAGCATAGTTAAAATTCCTCATTTATAAATAACTAAGTGGGAGAGGGATTTTAAATAAATTCCACGGTCTCCATTACTGGCTTGTAAGTGATGCAAACAAGTTTGCACGTTGGCTCTTAGTGCCTTCCTCCATATCGGATGAGCTTGTTCGTGGATCACTAGAACAAACTTCCATTTAGGATGACTATAGGAAATTAATTAAGAGCGTGTGATCTTCCCCATCGGAAGGGGCACAATCTTATTAATGGACTTAGTGTCAAGTAATGGTATACACTTAGGCACATCTAATAGTATCCTCCCCATCGGAGTCACTGCTATTATTTGTGTGACCAAAGGATACCAACTATTAATTTTATTTGTCAAAAAGTTAGGTTGACAAGATAATAAAATTAATGGGTTAAAACCCTCCTTTTACAAATGTTGAATTTGTATACGTCCACACTATCGTGGCATACAATATTCGCGGTGTTTTGAGGTGTTGGTTAATTTAAAATAGTATTGTTTGAGGAATCAATATTATTCTAAATTTAGAGTTCTGACCAAAAGTTATTTGTGATTCTTAGGATGACTTTCAACCCACTGTCCATCATACTACAACAGAATAGACTTACTGGTCCAAACTACATAGATTAGAAAAGGAACCTAGACATTGTTCTTACTGCTGAAAGCTATAAGTTTGTACTGACTGAGCCTTGTCCTGATGCACTCACTGGTGAATCTACCCAAGAGGAGATTGAATATCATAGGAAATGGGTAAAAGCAGATGAGATGGCGCGGTGTTACATTTTGGCTTCAATGTCAAATGTATTGCAACATCAGCATCAAGATTTACCAACAGCTTATGATATTATGAACAATCTCAAGGAACTCTTTGGTCATCAGGATAGGGCTTCTAGGCAAGAAGCCATGAGAAAGATAATGACAGCCACCATGCAAGAGGGTACTCCTGTGAGGGATCATATCCTAAAGATGATGGCTTATCTGAACGAAATACAGATCCTTGGAGGAGAAATTGATGGGGAAACCCAGATCGATATGATCCTCCAAACGCTACATAGAAGTTTTGAGCAGTTCCGCCTGAACTATAATATGATTAAGAGGATATATTCATTAGCGGAACTACAAACAGAACTTCAAGCAGCAGAAGGATTATTTCGTCATAATTCTCAAATTCACTATGCTGAAAATGGTTCTACTTCTAAACCGAGAGGAAAGAAGAAGAAGAAACAAGCTAGCTCAGTAAAGAAAGTGAATAAATCTCAGAGTACAGGATTTAAAGCTGGAGTGAAGAAGCCGAAGGGCAAGTGCTTCATCTGCAAGCAGTCAGGACATTGGAAGGTGGACTGTCCTCGTAGGAACCAAAACAAAGGTATATCTCATGCTCTAGTTGTTGAAACATGTTTAGCGGTGTTATCTACCAGCACCTGGTGTGTAGATACGGGAGCCACTGATCATGTCTGCAATTCCTTGCAGGGGTTCTAGGAAACCCGACGACTATCTGAAGGAGAGATTACCGTCTACATGGGCAATGCAACTAAGGTGGCAGCTGTTGTAGTGGGAGACGTATACTTATCTTTTAGTAGAAATAGAAATTTAGTTTTAAGAAATTATCTTTATATACCCAGTTTTAGAAAGAATTTAATTTCAGTTTCTAAACTATTTTTAGATGGATATTCAGTTTCCTTTAGTAACGATGTAGTTATTAAGAGAAATAAAGTGATTATCTGTTCTGGTGCATTAGTTGGCAATTTGTATACTTTAAATCCAATTTCTCTCACAAAGCAAAACATGGAAATTTATAACTCATCTTCTAACTCAAATAAGAGAAAAGAACCTTCGGAAATGAACCAAGCACATCTTTGGCATCTAAGGCTTGGTCATATTAACTTAAGTAGGATTCAGAGGCCTATAGCCGATGGACTTTTGGGTTCATTAGAGTTGGAAAATTTTTCAACTTGTGAATCTTGCTTGGAAGGTAAAATGACCAAGAGGCCGTTCAAGGCCAAGGGGTATAGAGCCAAAGAAGTGTTAGAATTGGTTCATTCTGATTTGTGTGGTCCTATGTCTGTCCAGGCAAGAGGTGGTTTTGAATATTTTGTCTCTTTTATAGATGATTATTCAAGATACGGATACATTTACCTAATGCGCCGCAAGTCCGAGTGCTTTGATAAGTTCAAAGAATACAAGGCTGATGTGGAGAAACGACTAGGTAAAAGTATCAAAACACTACGGTCTGATCGTGGTGGGGAATACCTCTTAGGAGAGTTTAGGAATTACTTATCAGAGGTCAGGATTCAATCCCAATTGTCTGCACCTGGAACACCCCAACAGAATGGTGTGGCAGAACGAAGGAATAGGACTCTTATGGAGATGGTTAGATCGATGATGAGTTATTCAGAATTACCAAATTCATTTTGGGGATATGCTCTGGAAACAGCAGTATACGTTATGAACTTTGTACCTTCTAAATCAGTTTCTTCTACTCCCACAGAATTATGGAATGGGCGAAAACCCAGTCTAAGACATATTCAGATTTGGGGTAGTCCAGCACATGTGCTGAAACCAGATGCTGATAAGTTAGAATCTCGTACAAAAGTTCGCGTGTTTGTGAGATATCCCAGAGGAACGAAAGGTGGTTTATTTTATAGTCCTAAAGACCAGAAGGTCATTGTTAGCACCAATGCCTAGTTTTTAGAAGAAGACTATATAATGGATCACAAGCCCAGTAGCAAAGTTGTTTTAGAAGAACTTAGAGAGGATACGTCTACTTCAGTACCAACAGTACAAGATGAAGTACCACAAGAGACTGCAACGCGTGTCACACATGATACACAAACACAGACAGTGCCTCGTCGTAGTGGGAGGGTTGTAAGGCAGCCTGAAAGATTCATGTTTTTGGGAGAATCTTCAGACTTGATCCCGGGTAAATATGAACCTGATCCCCGAACATATGACGAAGCACTCCAAGATATAGATGCAACATCTTGGAAAAAGGCAATGAATTCTGAAATAGAGTCTATGTACTCTAATAAGGTCTGGGAGCTCGTAGAACCACCTGATGGTGTAAAAACCGTTGGATGCAAGTGGATCTACAAAAGGAAAAGAGGGACAAACGGGAAGGTAGAAACCTTCAAAGCTAGGTTTGTTGCGAAAGGGTACACTTAGAAAGAGGGAATCGACTATGAGCAGACCTTTTCACCGGTAGCCATACTTAAGTCTATCCGGATACTCTTATCCATTGCTGCTCATATGGAGTATGAGATTTGGCAAATGGATGTCAAGACAGCTTTCCTTAATGGAAGTCTTGAAGAGAACATCCATATGAAGCAACCAGAAGGGTTTATTGAAAAAGGCAAAGAGCATCTAGTGTGCAAGCTCAATCGGTCCATTTATGGACTAAAACAAGCTTCAAGGTCTTGGAACATCCGTTTTAATGAAGTAATCCAGTCATATGGATTTATTCAGTGTCCGGATGAGTCTTGTGTATACAAGAAGTGTAACGGAAATGTGGTGGTATTTCTTGTACTATACGTAGATGATATTTTGTTAATTGGCAATAATGTCAAGGTATTATCGGACGTAAGGGTATGGTTGTCCAAACAATTTGATATGAAGGATTTAGGAGATTGTGCACACATTCTTGGGATCAAAGTAATAAGGGATCACAAGAAAAGAATGTTGTGTCTGTCCCAAGCTTCATATATAGATACAGTCCTTGCTCGTTTTAGCATGCAGGATTCCAAGAAAGGTTTCTTACCTTTTAGGCATGGAGTAGCTCTATCTAAAGAGATGTCTCCGAAGACATCAAAGGAGATAGAGGACATGAAAGCAGTTCCTTATGCTTCAGCTGTAGGAAGCCTAATGTATGTAATGCTATGTACGAGACTTGATATCTGTTTTGCTGTGAGCATGGTTAGCAGATATCAGAGTAACCCTGGACAAGGACATTGGACTGCGGTAAAGCATATATTAAAGTACCCGAGAAGGACTAGAGATTATATGCTAGTTTACCAAGCAGACAATTTGCTCCCTGTGGGTTACATTGATTTAGATTTCCAATCAGATAGGGACAACAGTAAGTCTACATCAGGCTATGTGTTTACTTTAGGAGGTGGAGCCATTTCATGGAGGAGAGTTAAGCAGAAATACGTTTCGGACTCAACCATGGAAGCTGAGTATGTAGCAGCTAAAGAAGCAGTATGGCTCAGGAACTTTCTAATGGACTTAGATGTGATTCCTGGTTTGCCCAAAATCATCACAATTTATTGTGATAATAGCAGTGCAGTTGCAAACTCGAAGGAACCACGAGCCCATAAGGAAAGTAAACATATAGAGCGCAAGTACCACCTGATAAGAGATATCGTGAAGCGAGGAGAAGTTGTCATCGCTAAGATTGCATCAGCGGATAACCTGACAGATCCTTTTACTAAGGCCCTTCTGGCAAAAGCTTTCGATCGGCATGTGGAGGGAATGAGAATCAGATGTATGGCAGAAGATATGGCAGCTTAGTCATTAGTATAAATGGGAGATTGTTAGAGTGTATACTGTAAGTCTAAGCTTTTATAAACATTTATTTTGAATAAAGAATCACATTTGGTCAAATTATCTACATTTGTTTGTAGTTGTTCAATTAATTTATATTGTAGATAACATAGTATGTGGTGTCACATGCAGAAGATGATGTTATTAGTACCTTATAAATTATAAACAGTAGCTCACGACCAAAATGGAAAGGAACAAACCATTGGAAGGTCGTAGTGTAATTAGGAATTAGTTTATCTTAACTATATAATTACACTAGTACACTTAGAGTGTATTGAGTAGGACTATTAGAGGTCGTTTCTTTTATACTGACTTTATAAAGAAACAAAGACCTCAGTTATTATGGAAGTGTGTGCTCTTAATCCTAATATAATAACAAGCACATATATTTGATATTTATTTCTTTAATTTATCAATGGGTGAGATTTAGTTCGATGAATCAATAAGCTCGATAAGTTGGGAAATGATATCACTTATAGTGTGTGTTGTTGATTATAGAAGGAAACTGTGTTCTAGAGATACTAGGTTAATAATGTCCCCAAGAGGAGCTCATAAGGATTGTCATGTTAAACCCTGCAGGTGGACTTAGTCCGACATGATGATAAGGTTGAGTGGTACTACTCTTGGACTAAGATATTAATTAAATGAGTTGTCAGTAACTCACTTAATTAGTGGACATTCGATATCTTAAACACAGGGAGACTAACACACTCATAATAAGAAGGAGCTCAAAAATATAATTTGGGATTGGTGCGGTAGTTCAATAATAGTTCTCTAGTGGAATGAATTATTATTGATAAAATTAAGTTGTGTGTTCGGGGCGAACACGGGATGCTTAATTTTATCGGGAGACCAAAACCAATTCCTTCTCTCGGTCCCTATCGTAGCCTCTTATTTATAGTGTACTATACCCACCTATACCCACCTTCTATACCCACCTAAAGGGGGTCGGCCAAGCTATCTTGGGAATCAAGCTAGGGCCGGCCTAAGCTTGGTTTATGGGTGGCCGGCCCTAGCTTGAACCCAAGCTAGAGTGGGCCGGCCATAATGAAATTAAAAAGAATTTTAATTTTAATTTTAATTTTTATTATATGGAAGATATAATTTATTAAAGAGAATTAAAATTAAAATATCTCTCTTAAAAGGGTCTACAAAAGATTAAAGAAAGAGATTAGATCTCTTTCCTTATTTGTAGATTGGAAAGATATTTTCTTTTCTTTTTGAAAATTATTCACATGTTAAAAATTAAAATTATAGAAATTTCTTTTTATCAACCATGAAGGGATTTTTGAAGAGAAATTTTATTTTTAAAATTTCCGAAAATAAATTAGGAAGTTTTAATTTGTTGATTGAAACTTGTCTAATTTGTCTCTCTATGATGTGGCCGGCCATTATAAGTTTAATTGGAAAATTTTATTTTATTTTTATCAATTAATTCATGTCAAGAAAAATTAAGGAAATTTTATTGTAAATAAATTTCCTTATTTACCAAAGCCAAGGAATATAAAAGAAGGGGTGGGGGTGCCTTCATGGGTGACAACCTCTATTATTCTCTCCCTATTTTCCTTTGTGTTGTGGCCGACCAACCTCTCTCCCTCTCTTCTTCTTTGTGGTGGCCGAATCCTTCCTCTTGCTTGGAGCTCTTGTGGTGGCCGGATACTACTTGGAGAAGAAGAAGAAGAAGGAGAGAAAGCTTGTATCCCTTGGAGCTTGGTTGGTGGTTTTTTCTTCATCCTTGGTGAAGCCCTTTTGTTTTGGCCGAACCTAGCTAGGAGGAGAAGAAGGTGCATTGGTGGCTTCTTATCTCGGAAGATCATTGCCCACACAACGTTCGAGGTTAGAAGAGGAATACGGTAGAAGATCAAGAGGTCTTTCTAGAAGGTATAACTAGTAATTTTTCCTTTCCGCATCATACTAGTTATTTTTGGAAATAATACCAAATACAAGAGGCTCACGATTCTAGTATTTCGAATTTATTTTCGATGTAGTGTTCTTATGTTTATTTCATTTTCTTGTGATTTGATTGTTCCTTTCGGTTAACCTAAAGTTATTTTAGGAAATTTAATATTAGCTTTCCATAAAAGGTTTTGTCTAGTCGGTGGTGGTTGCTCCCATATCCAAGAAGGCCATGTGCCTCGTCACGTCAGTAATGGGAACCAATTATGGAAATTAATATTTAATGGAATTAATAACTTAGGTGATTTGGATCGAACGTGTTAAGTTCCGCAGGTGATCCAAGTCTAAACCTAAAAGAACAAATAAATTAAGTTTTGGATCAAACGTGTTAAGTTCCGCAGGCGATCTAAAAATTTAATTTAAAAGAACACATGGTAGCTAGGAACAGGTTCAGACCTTTGTACAAAATTTTTGTACAGTGGAACCTCTAGGTTTTCCGAGTAGCAACCAACACCTTCATCTGTTCAAGGCGCCTTCCACTGTTCATCAAGGTGCCTTGAACAGCTTCTCGCAGCCAGCTCCAGCCTTGCACCTGAGGCACCTCCAAGCTCCATGAAGGCGCCTCGGACACTGTTCATCCGAGGCTTTAGGTTGCTCCTTTGCACCTGCAAGATACGTTAGTCCCAAACACTACCCTGCAGCACAAATTTAGCATAGAGTACAATAAATATGATAAGTGAAGTATTGACAGTCTCCGGACTATCCGAGTTTGACTTCGGGTTTCCTGCCGAAAACCCTAGGTCGACCCGACGCCTACTGTTCCCTCAGCGGGGAACGCGTCCTCACCTACTCCCCTCAGGAGAGATTACCTGTTGCCAGTACGATCCTCTAGATCGACTGGACTTTTGCTCAGCACTCGACACTTCCGGACTTTCTGCTGGACATCCGCTTCCCGGCTAGTCTAGTCTTTCACCTGGTTCGCGACACTAGGACTTTCCACCTAGGGTTACCACCCCCTAGGACTTTTGCCTGAAGTTATCGACCTGCCAAGACTTTCCGCATAGGGTTACCCCCCCCCCCCCCCTTTGACCTAGGGTTACCACCCCCTAGGGTTTTTCCCTTTGCCTAACCGCAGCTAGGACTTTCCTGAAATCCTCAAGTAGACTTGTTAGAATACAAAACACCTTAACTTTGAATCCTTTACCATTATCAAAACACGAGTTCGATCGTCAGATGCTTCCCGCACCAACAATCTCCCCCTTTTTTATTATGGCAACTCAAATTCAAAGTTAAGTAATCAAACGAATAGATGAATACTTTTAACACAGGCAAATTTGCTAGAGTAGATGAACACATTTAACAAGGCAAATTTGCTAGAGTAAAACCCTACAAATTTAAAGTTTTAGCATAAACTATATGCTCCCCCTTAACTGTTGCTCCCCCTTTTATATTAATTTAAATTTGAATTTTACATTGAAATTTTTTTTTTACATTGAATTTTTTGCTACTCTCCCCCTTTGCCATATATCAAAAATAATAGATATTGAATAACTAGATTTTGAGACCACTTAATAGTCATTTTTTTTATTTTTAGCTAAGTGAAAAGATGATGTTAGCTCTTTGGAAATTTAGTTAACATTATAAAACTGTTAGGGAGTGTATGATAAAATTCTTACTTAGGAAAAAAGTTACTTTTTAATTTTTGAAGGTACCGAGTTAAGTTTTGAAAAACTGTGCAGGAATTTATAATGTTAGATTTCAGAGCTAAGGTTTGAAAATTAAGATTGGAGCTTAGCTTAGCTTTTTACAAGTATTGAATTTGAAAACTTAGGTTAACAACAAACTTAGCTTAAGTTTGAACAATATTTAAATTTTTAGGACAAGGAGGGAGTAATATAGTTAAAAATTTGATTATTCATTCAAAGTCAGTTGGTCCTTAAGTCCAAGCATGAGTCATGTTCAATAGATTAACTTTTTTAGGTATCAGAGCCCTAGAACAAAGATCAAACATGCTTAACTAGAAAATTGAGTATCCTTTACCAACTATCGAACCTTTAGTTACTTGCTGATTGCCTACAGGGCAACAGCTTTCACATGGTTAGTCAAGTTAAGTTACATTGGTCCAGATAGATTTGACTAGAGCTGGAAGACTTAACTTGATTGATGTATATTGCGTATTTAACACCCTGACTCATATCGATGCACAGATATAAGTATTCTTGAGTCCATGCTGTACCCTATGCATCTCACGCCATTCTATGTTTTTTAATCACAATCAAGGTATACCTAGGTGTTTGTGAGATGCTCTGGTTTGAGTCTAGGGGAACATGATTTCTAAGGGAAAGCCTAGGCTAATTCCGTGTTTTGAAAAATCTAGGAAATTGGGAATTTTGAAATTTATTTTTCCTAGAATTTGAAAAGCGATAAGGAAACCCAGAATTTGTGAAACTGACAAGCATGCACATAAGTATATATCACTTCAAGGGAGTCTAAAAAAAATAAATAGGTAGTGAAGTGAGGGTGTCTATTGGCAACAATCCATAGTACAATGCATAAAAGAGTCATATCAAATAGCATGATCATCAACTCGAGGAGCATCAGCTGGAGGGTCATCAGCGGAAGGTGGTGCATGGGGCTGCTCGGGTGTTGGCTGACCTAGACGTCGCATCTCGTCACAAAGGGACGTAAATCCGGCAGCCATCTCGGACCGTATAGAGAGAACTATCCGTCGTGTCTGGATGGACTCGACCTCGAGTCGAGCAACTCTGTCCTCGACGGAGAGTGATGTAGAAGTCGAAGGTCCAGCTAAGGTGGATGGTCTGGGAGACGGGGAAGGATCTGCGAAAAGATCCTCAGCTAAGAAATCAGCACAATCCTCTCCCTCGCCTAGTATATCCTCGGCTGCTGGAGCGATAGGGGCAGCTGCTGGCTGTGGTCGTCCTGTCCAAGCTAGAACTCCATCAGCTGTGATATCGGCACTGGCTAGTCTACAACTACGGGATCCTAGCTTGTCATATATGGTAAGAGGAATGACTGTCCCCCTGGTTACATCTATACCCTCTATGGTCAAAAAGAAGCATGTCAAAATATGACAATAGGGCATGTGTACTATCTTGGAGGTGACTGTCCCAGATGCACAGATAATGTTTTGGAATATATGCAAGGCTATATCGATATCTAATCGATGACACAGGGCGTACAAGAAAAATGAGTGGGAAGGTCTCATCTTCGGGACATCCCGAGATGAGATCGGCAGAATACATGCTGTCAGGATCTTATACATCACGTAGTCCTGAAGCCGAAGAGAGACTGACCTGAACTCCGTCAGACCAGCAGGTCTCTCCTCCCCGAAGAAATATGTATAGATAGTATCTAACGTAATATGGGAGTAAGGATCGCCAAATGGCAGGTCCCTACTGGGGTAGCATAAGAAGGTAGACTCTGAAACCCTAAGTCCTAGGGTGGTGCGTAACAAAGTGGGAGAAAGCTCAATGTCAACGCCAGTAACTCTGGTGGAGTAGCTATTATCATTAACCCTCTCAAGGTTGTGATAAAACTGTGCACATAACTCCTGGTTTACTGTATCAGGGCAGTAAATCAGTTGGTCCAGTTGATAGTGCTCTATCATTTGGATAGAAGGCTGACAGAACTGGGTATAAAAGGTCATATTTACATATCTAGGTTTGATAGGTTCAAAAGTGTAATTGGCAAAGGTATCCCTAAGATGTATAGTCGGGAATCTGATATCTGCTGATGGAAGTCTAGCTGGATTAGGATCAACGTGTCGGCGCTTCCTATTTTCAACGATTTTACCAAAGATTGATAGAAATAAGCAGAAATTTTACTGAAATTTGATTGGGAAGGATTGGGATTATACCTAGGAGGGATTGTCAAGTGTGGAGGGGAGATTAAACGAGTTGAAGGCGCCTTGGTTGCTAGAATCTGCACGCGGAGGTCGTGCTTTGGCGTCGGCAGAAAAACAAACAGAAAGAATCTGTTCGTTTTCTAAAGCTGGGAGTTGAAGGCGCCTTAAGTTGGTTTAGGAGGCGCCTCGGATCGATCCGAGGCGCCTTAAGGTGATGCGGCGGGAACTTTCCTGCTACTCTAGGGGGCGCCTTCTAGTGTGGGAGGCGCCTCTATGAGGCGCCCACTTTTTTTTTAAAATAATTTTAAAATTTAAGTTTTTAAAATAATTTTGAAATTTAAGTTTTTTAAAATAATTTTGAAATTTAAGTTTTTAAAATAATTTTGAAATTTAAAATAATTTTGAAATTTAAGTTTTTAAAATTTAAGATTTTAAAATAATTTTGAATTTTAAGTTTTTTAAAATAATTTTGAAATTTAAGTTTTTTGAAATAATTTTGAAATTTAAGTTTTCGAAATAATTTTGAAATTTAAGTTTTTGAAATAATTTTGAAATTTAAGTTTTTTAAAATAATTTTGAAATTTAAGTTTTTGAAATTTAAGTTTTTAAAATAATTTTGAAATTTAAGTTTTTAAAATAATTTTGAAATTTAAGTTTTTGATAGTTAAGTTTTTAAAATAATTTTGAAATTTAAGTTTTAAAAATAATTTTGAAGTTTAAGTTTTATAAAATAATTTTGAAATTTAAGTTTTTTAAAATAATTTTGAAATTTAAGTTTTTAAAATAATTTTGAAATTTAAGTTTATAAAATAATTTTGAAATTTAAGTTTTTAAAATAATTTTGAAATTTAAGTTTTTAAAATAATTTTGAGATAAGTTTTTTAAAGTAATTTTGAAATTTAAGTTTTTAAAATAATTTTGAAATAAGTTTTTTAAAATAATTTTGAAATTTAAGTTTTTAAAATAATTTTGAAATAAGTTTTTTAAAATAATTTTGAAATTTAAGTTTTTAAAATAATTTTGAAATTTAAGTTTTTAAATAATTTTGAAATTTGTTTTTTAAAATAATTTTGAAATTAGAGTTTTTAAAATAATTTTGAATTAAGTTTTTTTTTAAATAATTTTTAAATTTAAGTTTTTAAAATAATTTTGAAATTTAAGTTTTTAAAATAATTTTGAAATTTAAGTTTTTAAAATAATTTTGAGATTTAAGTTTTTAAAATAATTTTAAAATTTAAGTTTTTAAAATAATTTTGAAATAAGTTTTTTAAAATAATTTTGAAATTTAAGTTTTTAAATAATTTTGAAATTTAAGTTTTCTAAAATAATTTTGAAATTAAGTTTTTAAATAGTTTTGAAATTTAAGTTTTTAAATTGTTTTGAAATTTAAGTTTTTAAATAGTTTTGAAATTTAAGTTTTTAAATAGTTTTGAAACTTAAGTTTTTTAAAATAATTTTGAAATTAAAGTTTTTAAATAGTTTTGAAACTTAAGTTTTTAAATAGTTTTGAAATTTAAGTTTTTAAATAGTTTTTAAATTTAAGTTTTTTAAAATAATTTTGAAATTAAAGTTTTTAAATAGTTTTGAAACTTAAGTTTTTTAAAATAATTTTGAAATTTAAGTTTTTAAAATAATTTTGAAATTTAAGTTTTTAAAATAATTTTGAGATAAGTTTTTTAAAGTAATTTTGAAATTTAAGTTTTTAAAATAATTTTGAAATATGTTTCTTAAAATAATTTTGAAATTTAAGTTTTTAAAATAATTTTGAAATTTAAGTTTTTAAAATAATTTTGAGATAAGTTTTTTAAAGTAATTTTGAAATTTAAGTTTTTAAAAAAAAATTGAAATAATTTTTTTAAAATAATTTTGAAATTTAAGTTTTTAAAATAATTTTGAAATTTAAGTTTTTAAAATAATTTTGAGATAAGTTTTTTAAAATAATTTTGAGATAATTTTTTTTTTAAAATAATTTTATTAACTTGATTTAAGTTTAAGTCATATTTTTATCTCTTAGTCATCTCACCCGATCTAAATTGTCAATCAGGGAATCCTATAATTGCTGTGAGATGAATTATTGTTTAATTTAAGGGTCTGGTTTAACTTTGTGTTATATTCAGGTTTGGCTTTGGGTTCAACAAGTAAGTATTCTTTGGATAAACTTCTGGGCTATGGTGAGTCACAAGGAGCTCATTAAAGTAACCATGGCTTCGAGGTTTTCCAAATAGTCCTACCCATTGAACTTAATACTAAATCTTGGTCTAACTAGTTAGGATCCATTTAAGGGTAGCTTCGGTCAGTTCCACTTGGCCAAATGCAACAGGTCGAAGCCATATCTTCCTAGACATGCGATGCCCAAGCTTCCCTAACGTACTATCATCCAAAAACTTCACCAGTACTGTGGTTCAAGTTAAACTTAGCCCGTTTTAATCTAACCTTAATTACCCTGCCGGGTAATCTATTCTTGTTTTACCCATTTCGGATAAATTAGGTTCAGTTACCCTGTCGGGTAGTTCAGTTGGAGGTGCCAGCTAGTTTGGATCCTCCATCTATTTTTGAGTTTTTAATTTGATTTTGAATTTTAAATTTTGAATTTATATTGTGATTTCAAATTTGTAATTTGATTTTGAATTTTAAATTTTGAATTTATATTTTAATTTCTAAGACCGTTTTTGTTTTTGCTCCCCCTGGATCATGGCCTCGATATGGTCTATCGAGATAGTGTATTTGATCCTTCAGAACCCAATATTGGCCAAGTCCAACTTGGTTGATCAATTTGGACTTGGGGACCCATGCTTGGACTGATTTACTACTTTGTTTGTTTATTAGGGATAAATAAGATCTATATTTCTTTTTACTTTTATATCCTAGTCCAGTTCTGTTGTAGACGGCTCTTTGTGTCCCAAGAATTAGGTCCAAATTCTTGGAGCCCAGAGAAAACCGTTCTAAGGTAATTTTTAAATCTTTTACCTGATTTTTCAAACTAGAGTTTTCTTCCTCGAGTTTTTGAACTTGAGTTGAATCTTCAGTCTGAACTTGATCGGGTAAGGATTTTGAGTTAGTCACTTCTTTAAGGACTGCTATTTCCTTTAGAAGTGATTTAATCCTTAGGTTTGACTTAGCTAACTTGCGTAATAAGTAATTGACTAAGTTGTTAAGCCTCAGAATACTTACAGTGGAGTCTTGCCCTTCGGAAACGGATGCGGATCCGTGGCTTTGCTCGGAGTCGGCCTCTGACTCGCTCTCGCTCTCGACGATCTGGTCCCGGGCCATCAGTGCGAGTAGACTCGTCTGATTGAGTTCGTCATCGTCGTCCTCCGAGGAAGATTCGTCCCACGTTGCCTTCAGGGATTTCTTTCTTCTTTGCTTTTTGGCTTCCTTTTGGTTGGGGCAGTTTGCTTTGATGTGCCCCTTCTGGTTACACCCGTAGCAGGTGACTTCAAACTTTACCTTTGAGTTCGGTTGGGCCTCCTTGGATTGAACTGCCTTCTTCAGATCTTTCTTGCTGAAGCCCTTCTTTTTCTTGTAGAGCTTCTTCACGAGATTCACTAGTTCGCTAGTCAGTTCATCTTCTGAATCTTCTGAGTAGGGTTCGTCTTGAGTTCGGTTGGGCCTCCTTGGATTGAACTGCCTTCTTCAGATCTTTCTTGCTGAAGCCCTTCTTTTTCTTGTAGAGCTTCTTCACGAGATTCACTAGTTCGCTAGTCAGTTCATCTTCTGAATCTTCTGAGTATGGTTCGTCTTCTGATTCCGATTCAATTTTTCGCCGTACTCTTGATTCCCATGTTCGACTCGTACCTGCAACCAAAGCAATACCCTTCTCGGATGGTTGTGCATTAGTTTGTTCATGAAGTTCAAATTCACTAAACAACTCATCTAATTTTAAAGAAGACAAATCCTTGGAGACTTTGTAGGCATCTACCATCGATGCCCATAATGTACTCCTAGGAAACGAGTTAAGAGCATACCTTATAATGTCTCTGTTTTCTACCTTTTGCCCGATTCCGTGAAGGGAGTTAAGGATATCTTGGATTCTTGCGTGTAGTGAGCTCGCCGTCTCGCCTTCCTGCATTTTTAAATTGTATAGTTTATTAAGTAATAAGTCACGCTTACTTACTTTGGTTTCCGAGGAGCCTTCGTGAAGTTCGATCAGTTTCTCCCATAGTTCCTTTGCAGAAGAGAACGGACCGACTCTATTGAGCTCTTCCTTGGTAAGACCGCACTGGATGGTGCAGGTAGCTTTGGCGTCAGCTTCCACCTTTTTGATAAAGGTTGGCTCCCAGTTCTCACAGGATGTAGGCTTACCGTCTGTATCAGTTGGTAGTTGCAGTCCTGTCTTGACTATCATCTAGGTGTCGAACTGGATCTTCAAATATATCTCCATTCGCCCCTTCCAATATCCGAAGTCTTCTCCGGAAAATAGTGGGGGACGAACAGTGCTATATCCTTCTTGTTGGGCCATTTAGATCTAAAAAACACAAACAAGAAGATCTATTCCAAGACTGAGTCTTGGATTAGTAGTGCGGGAAGAAAAAATGACGAGCTCAAGTGGTATTGACCAACTTTGAGCAACACCGATTTGAAAAGAATTAGAATTTTAGCTAATTAGCTAACTTCTAATTGACTCCGAAAAAAATAATCAAAATACCACGAAAAAAATACTATTTTGAATGGTGGTTGCACCAATTCAAAACAACCCCGCTCTGATACCAATTGTTGGATCGAAACCGTGCTAGAGGGGGGGGGGGGTGAATAGCGCTCGTGGCTAAATCGTTCTGTTTACAGAATCGTAAAGTTATCGGAGTAATTAAAACTTAGTTCAGAAGTTAATGCAGCGGAAATGAAATAGAGAAACACACATAGAAGAACACGGAGGATTTACTTCGTTCGGAGCCTAAGGTGACTCCTACTCGAAGGCCCGCGATCCTTGATCGCTTCCGGTGGGCAACAACTATAAGATCATAAATTTACAAAAGATGATTTACAAGAAATGCAATAAATAAATTATACCAACAATAGGAAATTCTAAATTGAAGATTCGGGTCATCGGCGTTAAGTTGCAGCACTTCGAGATGAGTTCGTTAGCAGCTGAATGCAGAAGGAAGACTTGGAATTTGTTGATACAAGCTGCTGGTCGAACCCCCTTTATAAATAGTGTTCAAGGCACCTAGAATGCTACCCAAGGCGCCTTGAATAGGTCGAGTCAGCCGCGAAGATAAGGAGCGAACTGGTCGAATCTTATCACAGATTCAAGGCGCCTTCTACTGTTCACAGGGCGCTTTCATCTGTTCAAGGCGCCTTCCACTGTTCATCAAGGCGCCTTGAACAGCTTCTCGCAGCCAACTCCAGCCTTGCACCCGAGGCGCCTCCAAGCTCCATGAAGGTGCCTCGGACACTGTTCATCCGAGGCTTTAGGTTGCTCCTTTGCACCTGCAAGATACGTTAGTCCCAAACACTACCCTGCAGCACAAAGTTAGCACAGAGTACAATAAATATGATAAGTGAAGTATTGATAGTCTCCGGACTGTCCGAGTCTGACTTCGGGTTTCCTGCCGAAAACCCTAGGTCGACCCGACGCCTACTGTTCCCTCAGCGGGGAACGCATCCTCACCTACTCCCCTCAGGAGAGATTGCCTGTTGTCAGTATGATCCTCTAGATCGACTGGACATTTGCTCAACACTCGACACTTCCGGACATTTTGTTGGACATCCGCTTCCCGGCTAGTCCAGTCTTTCACCTGGTTCGCGACACCAGGACTTTCCACCTAGGGTTACCACCCCCTAGGACTTTTGCCTGAAGTCATCGACTTGCCAAGACTTTCCGCATAGGGTTACCCCCCCCTATGACCTAGGGTTACCACCCCCTAGGGTTTTTCCCTTTGCCTAACCGCAACTAGGACTTTCCTGAAATCCTCAAGTAGACTTGTTAGAATACAAAACACCTTAACTTTGAATCCTTTACTATTATCAAAACACGAGTTCGATCGTCGGATGCTTCCCGCACCAACAGGTAGTAGTGTAATTAGGAATTAGTTTATCTTAACTATATAATTATACTAGTGCACTTAGAGTGTATTGAGTAGGACCATTTGAGGTCGTTTCTTTTATACTGACTTTATAAAGAAACAAAGACCTCAGTTATTATGGAAGTGTGTGCTCTTAATCCTAATATAATAACAAGCACATATATTTGATATTTATTTCTTTAATTTATCAATGGGTGAGATTTAGTTCGATAAATCAATAAGCCCGATAAGTTGGGAAATGATATCACTTATAGTGTGTGTTGTTGATTATAGAAGGAAACTGTGTCCTAGTAATCTAGGTTGATAATGTCCCCAAGATGAGTGATCCGGCGGTAAGAAAAGGGGACTCCCGTTCTGGGGGGTCAACACCACGTGGAAGTCAAAGGGCTAGGTGGCCGACTGGATAAGGGTGGGTCGACTGCCCGGACGGCCCACCGGTGGCTAAATGATGGCAAAAGGTGCCCTGGCTGGAGTCGGGGTTCCGACGCTCGCTGAACAGGATCATAGGGCCGAGCGGATGGCACGCTCGGGCGAAGACATAAGGTAGCATACTGCGAACAGTCCCCACATAGCACATTATCGAGGATCTCCCAAGCATACTAGTGCATATGGAGGGCCGGACGTGATGTGAGTGCCGGCCGGCCGGACGCCCCGGCATGGAGTAGGGAGAGAAGGACAAGGAACATCTTCTGACAGCTGTCATGCTCTAGGACTAGGCCGTACTCCAAACCTTATGACAGGGGGTTTCGCTGTCCCATCGAAGACGTGCTTGGACTGTAACATTATCGAGGATCTCCCAAGCATACTAGTGCATATGGAGGGTCGGACGTGATGTGAGTGCCGGCCGGCCGGACGCCCCGGCATGGAGTAGGGAGAGAAGGACAAGGAACATCTTCTGACAGCTGTCATGCTCTAGGACTAGGCCGTACTCCAAACCTTATGACAGGGGGTTTCGTTGTCCCATCGAAGACGTGCTTGGACTGTAGCAGTATGGGGTCAGGTAAGCTCACTGACAGGCCTTTACTGGGGTATGGGCTGAGGACACGTGTATACCTCGGTATGTGTGCACCCGCTTCTCCACAGCCCTATATAAAGTCTCTCATCCTTCGCCGGAGGTATACATTCTACGATTCTTGGAGCCACTTTCTTATTGAGCTTTGCCTGACTTGAGCGTTGGAGGGTCGTCGCCGGGAATCCCTTCCCAGCCCGACTTCTTTGCAGGTTCGTCGGAGCACCGTCCGATCGGCCGAAGATCTACGTCAGCGACAAGGAGAGCGCCACGTGCCCAGCGTCCGTTGGTTCAGCTTTCGAACAGGATCAATGAGCTCATAAGGATTGTCATGTTAAACCCTGCAAGTGGACTTAGTCCGACATGACAATAAGGTTGAGTGGTACTATTCTTGGAATAAGATATTAATTAAATAAGTTGTCAGTAACTCACTTAATTAGTGGACATTCGACATCTTAAACACAGGGAGACTAACACACTCATAATAAGAAGGAGCCCAAAAAATATAATTTGGGATTGATGCGGTAGTTCAATAATAGTTCTCTAGTGGAATGAATTATTATTGATAAAATTAAGTTGTGTGTTCGGGGCGAACACGGGATGCTTAATTTTATCGGGAGACTAGGAAACCCGACGACTAACTGAAGGAGAGATTATTGTTTACATGGGCAATGCTACTAAGGTGGCGGCTGTTGCAGTGGGAGACGTCTACTTATCTTTTAATAGAAATAGAAATTTGGTTTTAAGAAATTGTCTTTATGTACCCTGTTTTAGAAAGAATTTTATTTCAGTTTCTAAACTGTTTTTAGATGGATATTCAGTTTCTTTTAGTAACGATGTAGTTATTAAGAGAAATAAAGAGATTATCTGTTCTGGTGCATTAGTTGGCAATTTGTATACTTTAAATTCAATTTCTCCCACAAAGCAAAACATGGAAATTTATAACTCATCTTCTAGCTCTAATAAGAGAAAAGAACCTTTGGAAATGAACCAAGCATATCTTTGGCATCTAAGGCTTGGTCATATTAACTTAAGTAGAATTCAAAGGCTTATAGCCGATGGACTTTTGGGTTCATTAGAGTTGGAAAATTTTCCAACTTGTGAATCTTGCTTGGAAGGTAAAATGACCAAGAGGCCTTTTAAGGCCAAGGGGTATAGAGCCAAAGAAGTGTTAGAATTGGTTCATTCTGATTTGTGTGGTCCTATGTCTGTCCAGGCAAGAAGAGGTTTTGAATATTTTGTATCTTTTATAGATGATTATTCAAGATATGGATACATTTACCTAATGCGCCGCAAGTCCGAGTGCTTTGATAAGTTCAAAGAATACAAGGCTGATGTGGAGAAACGACTATCAAGACACTACGGTCTGATCGTGGTGGCGAATACCTCTTAGGAGAGTTTAGGAATTACTTATCAGAGGCAGGGATTCAATCCCAACTGTCCGCACCTGGTACACCCCAACAGAATGGTGTGGCAGAACGAAGGAATAGGACACTTATGGAAATGGTTAGATCGATGATGAGTTATTCAGAATTACCAAATTCATTTTGGGGATACGCTCTGGAAACAGCAGTGTACATTTTGAACTTAGTACCTTCTAAATCAGTTTCTACTACTCCCACAGAATTGTGGAATGGGCGAAAGCCCAGTCTAAGACATATTCGGATTTGGGGTAGTCCAGCACATGTGCTGAAACCAGATGCTGATAAGTTAGAATCTCGTACAGAAGTTCGCGTGTTTGTGGGGTATCCCAGAGGAACGAAAGGTGGTTTATTTTATAGTCCTAAAGACCAGAAGGTCATTGTTAGCACCAATGCCCAGTTTTTAGAAGAAGACTATATAATGGATCACAAGTCCAGTAGCAAAGTTGTTTTAGAAGAACTTAGAGAGGACACGTCTACCTTAGTACCAACAGTACAAGATGAAGTACCACAAGAGACTGCAACACGTGTCACACATGATACACAACCACAGACTGTGCCTCGTCGTAGTGGGAGGGTTGTTAGGCAACCTGATAGATTCATGTTTTTGGGAGAGTCTTCGGACTTGATCCCGGGTAAACATGAACTTGATCCCCGAACATATGACGAAGCACTCCAAGATATAGATGCAGCATCTTGGTAAAAGGCAATAAATTCTGAAATAGAGTCTATGTACTCTAATAAGGTCTGGGAGCTCGTAGAACCACCTGATGGTGTAAAAGCCGTTGGATGCAAGTGGATCTACAAAAGGAAAAGAGGGACAGACGGGAAGGTAGAAACCTTCAAATCTAGGCTTGTTGCGAAAGGGTACACTCAGAAAGAGGGAATCGATTATGAGGAGACCTTTTCACCAGTAGTCATGCTTAAGTCTATCCGGATACTCTTATCCATTGCTGCTCATATGGATTATGAGATTTGGCAAATGGATGTCAAGACAGCTTTCCTTAATCGAAGTCTTGAAGAGAACATCCATATGAAGCAACCAGAAGGGCATTGAAAAAGGCAAAGAGCATCTAGTGTGCAAGCTTAATCGGTCCATTTATGGACTGAAGCAAGCTTCAAGGTCTTGGAACATCCGGTTTAATGAAGTAATCCAGTCATATGGATTTATTCAGTGTCCGGATGAGTCTTTTGTATACAAGAAGTGTAACGGAAACGTGGTGGTATTTCTTATACTATACGTAGATGATATTTTGTTAATTGGCAACAATGTCAAGGTATTATTGGACGTAAGGGTATGGTTGTCCAAACAATTTGATATGAAGGACTTAGGAGATTGTGCACACATTCTTGGGATCAAAGTTATAAGGGATCGTAAGAAAAGAATGTTGTGTTTGTCTCAAGTTTCATATATAGATACAATCCTTGCTCGTTTTAGCATGCAGGATTCCAAGAAAGGTTTCTTACCTTTTAGGCATGGAGTAGCTCTATCTAAAGAGATGTCTCCGAAGACATTGAAGGAGATAAAGGACATGAAAGCAATTCCTTATGCTTCGGCTGTAGGAAGCTTAATGTATGCAATGCTATGTACAAGACCTGATATCTGTTTTGCCGTGGGCATGGTTAGCAGATATCAGAGTAATCCTGGACAAGGACATTGGACTGCAGTAAAGCATATATTAAAGTACCTGAGAAGGACTAGAGATTATATGCTAGTTTATCAAGCAGACGATTTGCTCCCTGTGGGTTACACAGATTCAGATTTCCAATCAGATTGGGACAACAGTAAGTCTACATCAGGCTATGTGTTTACTTTAGGAGGTGGAGCCATTGCATGGAGGAGTGTTAAGCAGAAATGTGTTTCGGACTCAACCATGGAAGCCGAGTATGTAGCAGCCTCTGAGGCGGCTAAAGAAGCAGTATGACTCAGGAACTTTCTAATGGACTTAGATGTGATTCCTGGTTTTCCCAAAATCATCACAATTTATTGTGATAATAGCGGTGCAGTTGCAAACTCGAAGGAACCACGAGCCCATAAGGCAAGTAAACATATAGAGTGCAAGTACCACCTGATACGAGATAACGTGAAGCGAGGAGAAGTTGTCATCGCCAAGATTGCATCAGCAGATAACCTGGCAGATCCTTTCACTAAGGCCCTTCCGGCAAAAGCTTTCGATCGGCATGTGGACTGAATGGGAATCAGATGTATGGCAGAAGATATGGCAGCTTAATCATTAGTATAGGTGGGAGATTGTTAGAGTGTATACTGAAAGCCTAAGCTTTTGTAAATATTTATTTTGAATAAAGAATCACATTTGGTCAAATTATCTACATTTGTTCGTAGTTGTTCAATTAATTTATATTGTAGATAACATAGTATGTGGTGTCACATACAGAAGATGATGTTATTAGTACCTTATAAATTATAAACAGCAGCTCACGATCAAAATGGAAAGGAACAAACCATTGGAAGGTCGTAGTGTAATTAGGAATTAGTTTATCTTAACTATATAATTACACTAGTACACTTAGAGTGTATGGAGTAGAACCATTTGAGGTCGTTTCTTTTATACTGACTTTATAAAGAAACAAAGACCTCAGTTATTATGGAAGTGTGTGCTCTTAATCCTAATATAATAACAAGCACATATATTTGATATTTATTTCTTTAATTTATCAATGGGTGAGATTTAGTTCGATAAATCAATAAGCCCGATAAGTTGGGAAATGATATCACTTATAGTGTGTGTTGTTGATTATAGAAGAAAACTGTGTCCTAGTAATCTAGGTTGATAATGTCCCCAAGATGAGCTCATAAGGATTGTCATGTTAAACCCTGCAGGTGGACTTAGTCCGACATGACAATAAGGTTGAGTGATACTATTCTTGGAATAAGATATTAATTAAATGAGTTGTCAGTAACTCACTTAATTAGTGGACATTCGACATCTTAAACACAGGGAGACTAACACACTCATAATAAGAAGGAGCCCAAAAAATGTAATTTGGGATTGGTCCGGTAGTTCAATAATAGTTCTCTAGTGGAATGAATTATTATTGATAAAATTAAGTTGTGTGTTCGGGGCGAACACGGGATGCTTAATTTTATCGGGAGACCAAAACCAATTCCTCCTCTCGGTACCTATCGTAGCCTCTTATTTATAGAGTACTATACCCACCTATACTCACCTTCGTACCCATGATGTAGGGGCCGGCCAAGCTAGCTTGTGGTTCAAGTTAGGGCCGGCCAAGCCTGGCCCTAGCTTGAATCCAAGCTTAGGTGGTCGGCCCCCATTAAATTAAAAGGAATTTTAATTTTAAATATTTCTTATGTGAAAGATATAATTTATTGGAGAGATTAAAAATTAAAATATCTTTTTTAAAAGGATCTACAAAAGATTAAAGAAAGAGATTAGATCTCTTTCCTTATTTGTAGACTGGAAAGATATTTTATTTTTCTTCTTTATAAATTATTCACATGTAAAATAATTAAAATTATAGAAATTTCTTTTTATCAACCATGAAGGGATTTTAAAAGAAATTTTGATTTTTTAAAAATTTCCGAAGACAAATAAGGAATTTTAATTGTTGATTGAAATTGCTTTGTTTGGTCTTGTTGATGTGGTCAGCCAAGACATGGAGTTTTAAGAAATTTTGTTTAATTTTTCTTAATTAATTCATGTCAAGGAAATTTAAGTAAATTTTATTGTAATTAAATTTCCTTATTTACCAAAGCTAAGGAATATAAAAGAGGGGGTTGGGGTGCCTTTATGAGACACAACTTCTATTATTCTCTCCCTCTATTCCTTGGTGTTGTGGCCGACCATCCTCTCTACCTCTCTTCCTCTTTGTGGTGGCCGAAACTCTTCCATTGCTTGGAGCTTTTGTGGTGGCCGGATACTACTTGGAGAAGAAGAAGAAGGAGAGAAAGCTTGCATCCCTTGGAGCTTGGTTGGTGGAAAAAGTTCTTCATCCTTGGATTTTTGGTGCTTGGCCGAAACTTAAAGGAAGAAGAAGAAGGTGCTAGGTGGTTCTCATCTTGGAATATTATTGCCCACACAACGTCCGAGGTTAGAAGAGGAATACGGTAGAAGATCAAGAGGTCTTTCTAAAAGGTATAACTAGTATTTTTCCTTTCCGCATCATACTAGTTATTTTTGGAAATTATACCAAATACAAGAGGCATACGATTCTAGTATTTCGAATTTGTTTTTGATGTTGTGTTCTTTTGTTTTTTTTCCTTGTGATTTGATTGTTCTTTTCGGTTGACCTAAAGTTATTTAAGGAAATTAAATATTAACTTTCCTTAAAAGGCTTTGTCTAGTCGGTGGTGGTTGTTCCCATATCCAAGAAGGTCATGTGCCTTGCCACGTCAGTACTGGGAGCCAATTTTGGAAACTAATATTTAATAAAATTAATAACCTAGGTGATTTGGATCGAACGTGTTAAGTTCCGCAGGAGATCCGAGTCTAAACCTAAAAGAACAAATAGATTAAACTTTGGATCAAACGTGTTAAGTTCCGCATGCGATCCAAGTTTAATTTAAAAGAACACATGGTAGCTAGGTAAAGGTTCAGACCTTTGTACAAAATTTTTGTACAGTGGAACCATTAGGTTTACCGAGTAGCAACCAACAATTATATCCCAATCCATTGACCAATCGATTAGGGAGACTTCGATCAATCAACTGATTGATTCAGAGCGCCTCTGTGCTCTCGCAAAAGATCCAGAATCGATTGACCAATGAATTCCAAATGCCTCATAAAATTATGAGAAAATCTTTCCCAATCAATCGGCTGATCGATTGGAGTGTCCCAATCGATTGCCCGATCGATTGGGAAGCCTTCTATGCTCATGTGATTTCCTCTCAATCGATCACCTGATTGGTTAAGCTCCTTGTGTCAAAAAGACACTGCCCAATCAATCCACTGATCGATTGGGCTTTAATTCAATCGATCACTTGATTGATTGACCAACCAAACTCGCTCAAACTCAAATCTATGGTTCTCACGTCCAATATCTGACCAACCATGACCTATTGGAACTTCTCATGTCTACCATTCGGTCAATCTTGACCTGCTGGGACTCCTTATACCTAGCATTCAGTCAACCTTGACTTACTGGGACTTCATCACCAAGTATCCAGCCAATCCTTTGACCCACTTGGACTTTTCTCCTCGTGCCAAGTGTCCAGTCAACCTTAACCCACTTGGACTTATGTCTCGTGCCAAGTGTCCCATCCTCCATGACCCACTTGGACTTCCAAACACCACATGTCTAGTCAATCTTGACTCAACTAGATTTCCTCATGTCTGGCTTCACTCACTAGAGATTTTCACCATCTGAATTCAGACTTTTATCTACCTAGCTTCACTCACTAGGACTTTCCAACTGTCTGACTTTACTCACCAGGAATTCTCATCACCTAGCTTCACTCACTAGGATTTTTCATCTACCTAGCTTCTCTCACTAAAATTTTTCTTCTGCTCGGTTTCACTCACCAGGACTTCCCACACCAAATGTTCAGTCCTCCATGACCCACTTAGATTTTCATCTTCTACCAACTTTTTCGTTGGACTTTTCACTTGTCTAACCTCCAGTTAGGACTTCCCAGTTAGGTATCCTATCAACCTTGATCTACTTGACTTTTGGTCAAACTTTGACCATCAATCTTCATATATTGTCATACATCAAAACTTAAATATCAAGACTTAAGCTTAGTCCACTTGGTCAACCTTGACCCAGGGGAAATTTCATCAACAGTATCTAAATCTTTTTTGATTAAGGTCAGCTCTACAGTTAGCTGCTCAACTCAAGCCCTTGAGGTGTCTAGCTGCCTGGCCGACACTCGAAGCTACTGGTTCTCATGTTCGAGGAAGGCCAACAGTTGGCACATAGCCAAACTCTCCACCCAAAATTGCAAGACAAATGAAGATAGTCAGTGTAAATTGGGAAAGTTAAAGAAAAAACTTCTTTAAACTTACCAGTTGATTTCTGGGTGAAACTGTCCGCGAGCTCCCCATGCGGGATGGTCGCCGCGTAAGTCCTAGCGTCCGCCTAGACTTGCACCAGAGGACCTTGGATTGTTATTTGATGCTAGGGGAGCGCGACTCAACGTCATTTGAGTAGCACCATTAGTCGGTAGATAGGCGGAGGATGGCCTTGATGTGCCTGCGACCGCTTGAATCAGAGGGCTCGGAGGTGGATGGTGTTGGTTGCTACTCGGAAAGCCTAGAGGTTCCACTGTACAAAAATTTTGTACAAAGGTCTGAACCTTTTCCTAGCTACCATGTGTTCTTTTAAATTAAATTTTGGATCGCCTGCAGAACTTAACACGTTTGATCCAAAACTTAATCTATTTGTTCTTTTAGGTTTTGACTTGGATCTCCTGCGGAACTTAACACGTTCGACCCAAATCACCTTAAGTTATTAATTCCATTAAATATTAATTTCCATAATTGGTTCCCAGTACTGACGTGGCGAGGCACATGGCCTTCTTGGATATGGGAGCAACCACCACCGACTAGACAAAATCTTTTATAGAAATCTAATATTTAATTTCCTAAAATAACTTTAGGTTAACCGAAAAGAACAATCAAATCACAAGGAAAAATAAAACAAAAGAACACAACTTCGAAAACATATTCGAAATACTAGAATAGTAAGCCTCTTGTATTTGGTATTATTTCCAAAAATAACTAGTATGATGCGGAAAGAAAAATTACTAGTTATACCTTTTAGAAAGACCTCTTGATCTTCTACCGTATTCCTCTTCTAACCTCGGACGTTGTGTGGGCAACGATCTTCCGAGATGAGAATCCACCAAAGCACCTTCTTCTCCTTTCTTCAAGTTTCGGCCAAGCACAAAGCTTCCAAAAGATGAAGATCTTTTCCACCAACCAAGCTCCAAGGGATACAAGCTTTCTCTCCTTCTTCTTCTTCTTCTCCAAGTAGTATCCGCCACCACAAGAGCTCCAAGCAAATAGAGAGGTTCGGCCACCACCAAGAGGAAGAGAGGAAGAGGTTGGCCGGCCACACCAAGGAAAAGAGGGAGAGAAATAATAGAGGTTGTTCACCATGAAGCCTTCTCTACCCCCTCTTTTATAATCCTTGGTCTTGGCAAATAAGGAAATTTAATTAAAAACTTCCTTAATTCTTTTGCCATGAAAAGGAAAAATTTATTTAATTAAAAACAATTTTCCTTTTCTCAATTTACATGGTCGGCCACCATCAAGCTACAAACAAGGAGAGTTTTAATTAATTAAAACTTCCTAATTTGTCTCCAGAAATTTATAAAATTTCTCCAATAATTTAATCCCTTCATGATTGGTTTATAAAAAGGAAATTTAATAAATTAAAATCTTTCTTTTAAACATGTGGATAAAAAGAAAGTTATCTCTAAAAATTAAAATCTCTTTTAATCTACAAATAAGGAAAGATATCAAATCTTTTCTCAATCTTTTGTAGAAACTAATAAAAGAGAATTATTAATTTTTAAAATTTCTTTAAATCATAAACATGGTTAAAAGGAAAGTTTTCTTAAAATTTAAAATCCTCCTTTAATCAACAAATAAGGAAAGATTTCAAATTTTAAACTCTCTTTAAACATGTAGATGATTTACAAATAAGGAAAGTTTTACCAAAATTAAAACAATCCTTTTAATCTACAAATAAGGAAAGAGATTAATCTCTTCTCTTAATCTTTTGTAGAAAGTTATAAAGGAAATTTTTAATTTTAAACTCTCTTTAAAAATCATGATATCCACATAAGAAATAATTTTAATAAAATCCTTTTAATATTCTAGTGGCCGCCACCTAAGCTTGGGACCCAAGCTTTGGCCGACCACCTACATCCACTTGATCTTGGCCGGCCCTAGCTTGGGTTCCAAGCTAGCTTGGCCGGCCCCATTGGATGGGTAAGAAGGTGGGTATGCGGTGGGTATAAATCTCTATATACTAGAGGCTACGATAGGGACCGAGAGGAGGAATTGGTTTTGGTCTCCCGATGAAATTAAGCATCCCGTGTTCGCCCCGAACACATAACTTAATTTCATCAATAATAATTCATTCCACTAAAGAACTATTATTGAACTACCGCACCAATCCCAAATTACATTTTGGGCTCCTTCTTATTATAAGCGTGTTAGTCTCCCTGTGTTTAAGATATCGAATGTCCACTAATTAAGTGAGTTACTGACAACTCATTTAATTAATATCTAAGTCCAAGAGTAGTACCACTCAACCTTATTATCATGTCGGACTAAGTCCACCTGCAGGGTTTAACATGACAATCCTTATGAGCTCCTCTTGAGGACATTATCAACCTAGTATCTCTAGGACACAGTTTCCTTCTATAATCAACAACACACACTATAAATGATACCATTTCCCAACTTATCGGGTTTATTGATTTATCGAACTAAATCTCACCCATTGATAAATTAAAGAAATAAATATCAAATATATGTGCTTGTTATTATATTAGGATTAAGAGCACACACTTCCATAATAACTGAGGTCTTTATTCTTTTATAAAGTCAGTATAAAAGGAACGACCTCAAATGGTCCTACTCAATACACTCTAAGTGTACTAGTGTAATCATATAGTTAAGATAATCTAATACCTAATTACACTACGACCTTCCAATGGTTTGTTCCTTTCCATCTTGGTCGTGAGCTACTGTTTATAATTTATAAGGAACCGATAACATGATCTTCTGTATGTGACACCACACACCATGTTATCTACAATATAAATTAATTGAGCAACTACATTTATCATAAATGTAGACATTTGACCAATGCGATTCTTATTTCTAGATTAATGTTTATACCAAAAGCTAGGCTTTTAGTATACACTCTAACAGATGGGCCCTTAGGCTTAGACATGGGGGAGGAGCAGATGATGGAAGTAGTGGTTTCCACGTCAACCGGCGGAGCAATAATCGTCCCAGCCGATAGCGTTGACAAAGAGGGTGTTCGATCAGAAGATGGGGGAGTTGGTAAGACAGCGTCTCCCCATGGAAGCGCTGATGAAGAAGTCTCACCTCGTTCGGAAGGAGGTTGAGAAGCCATTGTTGTAGCATAGGCCTGCAAGGCTAAAGTCGTCGAGCGGGAAGAAGACTCAGCTTGATGCCACTTTTGGCATTGGATTAGTGGCTTGTCGAAGGTTTCCGACTCAGATAGGACTGCGACCGGCACCATGGATGGGTGTTCGGGTGATAGATCGCCAGTGTAAGCGTTTGCCAATCGGCTTGTCAGTATGCTCGACTAGCAAAAGGCCATGGCTCTCCAGCTCGGTGACACCCTTTGCATTAATACCTGCATCAGAGCTTGCACTTGCTGCTCAACAACGCATGGTTCATCATTTGATCTGTGAAAAAGAGAGAGAAATCAATTAGATTCAAAGACGACGGGAAGAAAAAGGGGCATACCTAGAGGGACGGGCAACCGTGTTTGGATAAAGCTTAACCTAAATACATACAAAACTCCCTCCAAGAGAAGCCTATGTATATGGTATTTATGACTGACTAGATTTGCGGTTGCTTCGAGGTAGGGTGGTGCACTTTGGTACCTCCCAAGCGGGGGAGGTTTTGATAATTCGATCTTTCAACCGGTCAGAAAGTCGAACCGAGCGGGCAAACAAACATAAAAATAGTGCTCCTTCTAGTGCTTATTCGAGGAGGACATTTTATCAAAATATACAGCGCCCACTTAGAAAAGGAAGGTGCCTAGCTCTGAGAGTTTGGGATAATAAAAGTAATGAAAAATGTGAAGCATTAGAGGAATTTTGTACAAATGGAATAGTATACCCACCCCACATAGCAGTCTAAAAGAATTGAGCACTAACTGATACATGAGAATATAAAAATATCTACAAACATCTGATAAAAAAGGATGGATAGAAAAGCAGAGGTTGGCTAGAAATTGGTCTTTAAAAAATGGGAAAAAAACTATCTGGAGGCAGATGGAGGCGAGCGTAAGCAAAAGGAATGACAATTTGATAACTGTCGGGGAAATGATAGGTTAATTTCATCTGGTCGACCTCATCGCCATTGAATTTGGACTCAATAAAGGTATACCACAACTCGAGGACAACCGAAGGTGGAGAGGGAGAGACGTCCATCGGACAAAGGAGGGAAATCGAAGGGCGAAAGGAGGAAAGAAGGAGGAACTTACTAGAACAAAAAAGATCGCCGGTGATGAATACAAAAAGATGAGTAAGTAGACAAGGAAGACGAAGACGAGGAATGTGATGAGGCTAAGGAAAAGGTTAAGGGTTTAAAAACCCTATTGGTGATCATCCCGGGCTATCCGATCGAGGGCTTTGAAAAATGAGGCTTCATTATAACCATTGAATTTAAAAAGGTAGTCATCACATCAAAGTCAAATAGCTGCTTATCACATCACGCATGCGGCGGCACGTAGGAGCGACACATGACATTCGGTTATAGGTGGCATTAATGAGGAAGAAGAAAGCATGATTACAGGGTGTAGCTAAACATGCTTTGCATTAATTGGGGGGGGGGGGGGGATTTGAATGACTTTCGAGAAATTATGGTGACATCAACAGCAATTAGAAGGCACCATATGGGTTGAGCGAATGGAGTAGAGATCTGAAAGAGGGCAAAAAAGGGCTAAGTGTGGGCCATGATATAGCTGAGCGGCAACTATAAATCCTTGAGCAAAGAAAATCATAGCTGAGCGGCAGCTATAAACCCTTAAGCAAAGAAGATCATAGTAGAGCAGCAGCTATAAACCCTTGAGCAAAGAAAATCATAGTTGAGCGGCAGCTATAAACTCTTGAGTAAAGAAGATCACAATCGAGCGGCGACTATAAACCCTTGAACAAAGAAGATCACAACCGAACGACGGCTATAAACCCTTGAGTAAAGAAGAACATAGTCGAGCGATGACTTTAAATCCAAGGACTCTCGATCAGGGAGAAAGAGTTTCAGGACACACTAACTGTCCAGTCAATTCGACCTGCAGTCTCCTTCGACTAGACTTGAGGGGAAAACTTGTGATATGGTAATGAAGAAAGGCCCATCAAAGATGGGCCAAATCAAGAAAGGTCTATTGATGTGGAAGTCAAAGTCAGCAAGGACGAATGGGCCACTTACGGTCGAACGAGCCAATTATGGCCAAGCAGACACCTTATGTTCGACTGGGCAAGCGAGGTCGCTGACAACATATAGCTAAGAGGGACAAACGGAAAGTACAGCTCTCGGCCGCCACACCATCCAAGTGGGTGGCGTGTCTGTTCGGGAGAGAGGCTGCCTTCTGACTACAGGAAAGTTTGGTGAAGGAGGATGGTGTTGTTCAACACGACTGAGCGAGTGCATCCCGGTCGAGCGGACACCGGTCGGCTTATAGCGGAATCCATCCACGTATCTCCTCGTACTTTTTTGGAGGTTTGTCACTAACAATAGAGCATGTTCCGTAGGCAAATCGTACTTTAGAAGCTTCCAGCTTATCACATCAGAGATATGTATGCTGACTTAAAAAATATGTCAGGGACACTTTCTAGCTTGCCTTTTCATAGGATGCTTGGGAAAATATGTGCACACTTTGAGATACGTGTACAGATACTACAGTAGCACTATAAAAGGGGGTTCCCATCTATAGATAAAGGTATGCATAACTTTGTTATCTCACATGCTCTTTGCTACAGTTTTCTCCACATCACCGAGAACTGACTTGAGCGTCGGAGGACCAATGTCGGGAACCCCTTCTCAGCCCAATACTGACGCTTTTATATTGTAGAACTACATGACGTCTTCTCTTTGTCAAGCTTCTAGCACATCCCTAGCTCGCCATCTTCTCTGCTTTCGGATAGGAACAATTGTGATATAGAATCGACCAAAAAGACCTCCCAAAGACGTCTCAAATTTTAAAGGGTCATAAGTATTGTAGAACTACATGAAGTCTTCTCTTCGTCAAGCTTCTAGTACATCCCTAGCTCGTCATCTTCTCTGCTTTCGGATAGGAACAATTGTGATGTAGAATCGACCAAAAAGACCTCCCAAAGACCTCTCCATCTTTAAAGGATCATAACTTTTGACTTGGGTATCAGAATGAGATGTTGTTTGGCTTGAAACAAAGTTGGTTTAGAAAACTAGATTTGTTATGGGAAGGAATCCATAATCATCAAATTTTGGATTCCAAACACATCGTTTAGGTCCTTTTCGAAGCATCTGAACATCTATTTAACTATTTTTGGTAATTTTTATTTTTTGTATTTAGGGTATTTTTGGCAGTTTTCCTATTATGAGTCAGAGTTTGTGTATATAAGCATTTGTTTAGCTGTTTGAGGGATTATCCTCTACTATTAAACAAAGTTTTCTTTTGTTTTTTTTTTGTAAAACCTAGAGAACAACAAGTTTCTCTTCAATTTCTCTTCTTGTTCTCACCACAAATCCTATTTCTCTTTGACCCACAAGATAATCGCTATCCAACTTTGTATTAGTAGGTATTAGAGGGCATCAAATCCAATAAAAGGTTGTCTTGGTCATGGTCACGATCACAACAATAGGCAGGTTCCAATTGAGAAAGCCAAGCACCGCAATCATAGTGTTCATGACATGATGATGATTGAGAATTTACAGAAGCAAGTCATAGATTTAACCAAGTATCTAGCGGTGGAGATGTGAAATCTTGAAGATCATGAGATCTCAAATCATGAATCTGAGTTTAACTTTGAGAACTCATATCACCATTGGGGGCATATCAATAACGTCATGGTTGGAAGTTGCCTTTTGGAGACCTTGATTTTTGGATTGATCAACCAAAATTTTTTAGTACAGTAAAAGTAGAGAACTTCGTTAATTAGATCAATGAAGTGGAATGGATCTTTAATTATAAGAAAGTTTTGGATTGGATCTTCATTATACGAAAAAGCTTAGTTAGCTCAACTCAATTAATTCCATCAAGTACGCAAGTCGATCCTGAATGATCGAACTAGACAACCGAGAAGGCAAGGAACCTGGCTTATGAGGCGGGCACTAAATTGAATTGGGAACTAAACTGAACCAGAAACTAAAAGAGACCGGGCACTTCAAATATCCTCTGCATGGTATATTCTCATTGAACATCCATCGGATTGGTTACTGGCTAGAATGACTACCCTAGGGATACAGAAGACCCTTCATGCCGCAAGTCGGGATACATTCGGGCAACTAACAAATAGAACTAGTCCATTCTTAAGTCTTAGAACCTATGAGACAAACAGATTGACGGATGCCTTGTCTACACATCATTCCCCGTTGTTGTCACTCGACCCTTGGGAAACCAAGGGTAATAGCAAGAGACAAAGTGCCACGAGGCTCCCTCACAAGAGATAAGGCTCGGGGACTAGGGATGACTGAAAGAATAACTCTTTGTATGCATAAGCTTGAGGAAGGAGTGGAGTTCTCTTGAGGCAGGAGAGGGTATAGAGTTAGATTAGAATGAATGGGGCCCCTAAAAATTACAATTTATGTTAAGAGTGGATTATGTCTTATAATACCCTATAAGAGGTAGGGATTTAAAATGAGTCCCTATCTTTGATGTAGAACCTTATTGTATTGGAGCTTGACCGAGCATTTAGGGAAGATCGGGCATCCTAGGAACTAGATTGATTGGAAAGGGATTATGAGAGAGTGGATGTTGAGTTGTATGCTGCTTCCGCTCTTTGTCCTTAAGTTTAAGGTGGGTACAAGCATTGTGATGTAGCTGACTGAGTAGAGTTCATTCCAAGATCTTTCATAGTTTTGTATTCACAACTACCGTATTATAGTCCATGAAGATATTTGACTGTTGCTTGGGATTGAGTAATAGGTTAAAGGTGAAGTTGATTGTCATCAGACTCAAGGATTGAGAATTAACGTGGTGAGAGTAGTTACTATCCTCACTAAATAGATAGGGAAACCCCTAAATAACTAACCAGGAGAAGATGAAGAAAAAGATGAGGAAATTGTTCTTTCCTTTTGGCTACACCTAAGTTCTATTTCAGGGACTTCACATATTGAGACAAGGCGTGAGATTGGTTGATGATATACCAAGGAGTTGTACAAGTTAGTTTCCCTGAATGCCTTATTCGAGATGGATGAACAGATGGTGGCGCGATACTTAGGGGTGTTGTGCCAACCATTGCAAGATGCCTCAACTGTTAGTGCAATCAACTTCTAAGGTTTCAATGTTTGATAATGTACCTAAGTTTAGTCAGATTAACCAAGGGTTAATCTAAACAGGATTTGATATTTGGAAGAGAGAAATCTAGCTAAGACCAGATGACTAGTAAGGAAGTCATAACTTGAAGTTAGTTAAGGGAAAGTCCTAACCAGAGATTATGCAGGTGAGAATTCTACCAATTGACTAGTCCTAACTAAAAGTTAGACAAGAAGGTCTTAGTTGGAAGGATTGGGCAAGGAAGTCCTAGTCAGAGGGATTGGGCAAGAAGTCTTGGTAGATCAAGGACATCGGACAGAAAATCCCGGGGGTCGAGGATATCATGTAGGAAGTTTAAATAGGTCGAGGACTAGAGGTATAGCGGAAAGTCTTGAGGGTCAAGATCAAGATGAGAAAAAGTCCAAGCGGGTCTAAAGGATTAGATGCTTAGAAATGTGAAATCCTAAGGAGTAGACCTTATGTGGTAAAGTCTTGAAGGAATTGATCTCAAGCTAAAGGTAAGTCTAATAGGTCAGGTAGAGTTACAGGATTAGGTTAGATTGCTGGGTTTGTTATGGCTATTTTGCAAGAACCTTGAGCTGGAACCAAAACAAAGAGCAAACAAATGCAATGGAACACAGCTGGACCAAGTCCGGGGTGAACTGGACTTGACTCGAGTCAAATCATACCCAAACGAATAAGTTAGACATAAGAGATCAAATCACAGAGCCTAATTTAATTTAGTTAATCATATTAAAACTCAACCGGAGTACTTACAGAGGTAATATTTATTAAAACCTAAAAGGTTTAGTTTTTATTTTGGTTTCTTTTCTTCTTTCTTTTCTTTCCTCTGCCGCCAACGCTAATGAAAAAGGGCATGACACCCCTTCTTTGTCACTGAGTAGTAGGTCGTTTGTGACTTCCCATTGCAACTCTGGACAGGTGAAGCTAGGCCAATAGTTCTCCTCCCATCAGCCTCTAAAAATAGAGCTGGATTGCCAACCTAACCAGTGGACATTAAGGGTTGCTATCCACCTAATTTTGCCATTTCTTACCTTGCCAATGCCGCATCTTGGTGCTGCTCCCTTGTGTTGCCAACAAAGAAGAACCTGCTGCTCCTCCTTACGAAGGTAGTAGGAGGCTTCCACACTACCGCTGAAGGGCTACTGTTTGTCGGGCACAAACTAGCTGCATGGGCCAATTGTTGTTATGCCAAGTTTTAGCAGTCGGCCAGCAATTGTTGCTATCAGTGGTGGTTCTAGACTGGCCAAAAAAGGGGTTGTGTCTCCTACTATTTCTGCTGAATTTGTCATTGTCACACAATAGCCACTGATCAGCCAGCAATTTGTTGTTGTGCTGCTGGCAAAGGTTGTTTTGACCAACCTTGGAACTATTCCGATCAGTAAGGGATGTTCCGACCAATGGTTGTGCTGCCCAACCCTCTTCCGACTGACCAAAGGTGCTATTCCGACCAATAATGGTTGTTGCCAAAATCATGCCACCATCAAACCTGCTGCCCTATTTGGGCAGTGAGGTTTCCATCCCTTGGATAGTGGCTTTATCACTACCATCCATCTCGATTGGTACCGTCAGATTGCCTTGTGCCGCTAGGTACCAAGTTGAGATGTGATCCCTCTCGCAAATCGCTTTGTCTCCCCCCTTCGGTTAGTACCGAAGCAAAGACATGACTCATGACTTAGATAAGTCATCTCGAGGATAACTCGGCATGAATACGAGTAGAGACAAGCATCATTAAACTTGCTTGTTAATTCTGATGAAGGCTAGCCTTTTGAGGCTAGCAAAAACTATCTATAAGGTTTGATAACAAACTCACAAGTATAATTAGTTGTCTTAAATTTTTATATTATGGTTATGTCTAACACCTGGATGTGTCCTAGAGGTATGTGATGTTTGTATGTAATAATTTAGAGTTATTTTCTACCCTTGTGCACGTTTTGTGAAACATCTAAAGCACATATCACATCAGGCTCTCCAATAGTTGTGAGAATGTAGTATATAATGAGGATGTCCAGAAATTATAGTTAAAGATGGATCATCATCCTAATTCATATAAGTTATTTAATTGAATAAATACAATGAGGTAACAGTAAACAAAATGAACGAGGCGATGCCTCATACCTTTTTCAATTAGCAGCAAATATTTTGATAGTGTTTGTTGTGATGTGATAGCTATGGATGCATGTCATGTATTATTAGGGCAACCTTGACAGTATGGTCACAACATTATCCACGATGGATGGAAGAATACTTATGTTAGAGTGTATACTGAAAGCCTAAGCTTTTGTAAACATTTATTTTGAATAAAGAATCACATTTGGTTAAATTATCTACATTTGTTTGTAGTTGTTCAATTAATTTGTATTGTAGATAATATAGTATGTGGTGTCACATGCAGAAGATGATGTTATCAGTACCTTTTAAATTATAAACAGTAGCTCACGACCAAAATGGAAAGGAACAAACCATTGGAAGGTCGTAGTGTAATTAGGAATTAGTTTATCTTAACTATATAATTACACTAGTACACTTAGAGTGTATTGAGTAGGACCATTAGAGGTCGTTTCTTTTATACTGACTTTATAAAGAAACAAAGACCTCAGTTATTATGGAAGTGTGTGCTCTTAATCCTAATATAATAACAAGCACATATATTTGATATTTATTTATTTAATTTATCAATGGGTGAGATTTAGTTCGATGAATCAATAAGCCCGATAAGTTGGGAAATGATATCACTTATAGTGTGTGTTGTTGATTATAGAAGGAAACTGTGTCCTAGAGATACTAGGTTGATAATGTCCCCAAGAGGAGCTCATAAGGATTGTCATGTTAAACCCTGCAGGTGACTTAGTCCGACATGATGATAAGGTTGAGTGGTACTACTCTTGGACTAAGATATTAATTAAATGAGTTGTCAGTAACTCACTTAATTAGTGGACATTCGATATCTTAAACACAGGGAGACTAACACACTCATAATAAGAAGGAGCCCAAAAATGTAATTTGGGATTGGTGCGGTAGTTCAATAATAGTTCTCTAGTGGAATGAATTATTATTAATAAAATTAAGTTGTGTGTTCGGGGCGAACACGGGATGCTTAATTTTATCGGGAGACCAAAACCAATTCCTCCTCTCGGTCCCTATCGTAGCCTCTTATTTATAGAGTACTATACCCACCTATACCCACCTTCTATACCCACCTAAAGGGGGCCGGCCAAGCTAGCTTGGGAATCAAGCTAGGGCCGGCCTAAGCTTGGTTTATGGGTGGCCAGCCCTAGCTTGAACCCAAGCTAGAGGGGGCCGGCCATAATGAAATTAAAAAGAATTTTAATTTTAATTTTTATTATGTGGAAGATATAATTTATTAAAGAGAATTAAAATTAAAATATCTCTCTTAAAAGGGTCTACAAAAGATTAAAGAAAGAGATTAGATCTCTTTCCTTATTTGTAGATTGGAAAGATATTTTATTTTCTCTTTGAAAAGTATTCACATGTTAAAAATTAAAATTATAGAAATTTCTTTTTATCAACCATGAAGGGATTTTTGAAGAGAAATTTTATTTTTAAAATTCTCGAAAACAAATTAGGAAGTTTTAATTTGTTGATTGAAACTTGTCTAATTTGTCTCTCTATGATGTGGCCGGCCATTATAAGTTTAATTGGGAAATTTTATTTTATTTTTCTCAATTAATTCATGTCAAGGAAAATTAAGGAAATTTTATTGTAAATAAATTTCCTTATTTGCCAAAGCCAAGGAATATAAAAGAAGGGGTGGGGGTGCCTTCATGGGTGACAACCTCTATTATTCTCTCCCTCTTTTCCTTGGTGTTGTGGCCAGCCAACCTCTCTCCCTCTCTTCTTCTTTGTGGTGGCCGAATCCTTCCTCTTGCTTGGTGCTCTTGTGGTGGCCGGATACTACTTGGAGAAGAAGAAGAAGGAGGAGAGAAAGCTTGTATCCCTTGGAGCTTGGTTGGTGGTTTTTTCTTCATCCTTGGTGAAGCTCTTTTGTTTTGGCTGAACCTAGCTAGGAGGAGAAGAAGGTGCATTGGTGGTTTCTTATCTCGGAAGATCGTTGCCCACACAACGTCCGAGGTTAGAAGAGGAATACGGTAGAAGATCAAGAGGTCTTTCTAGAAGGTATAACTAGTAATTTTTCCTTTCCGCATCATACTAGTTATTTTTGGAAATAATACCAAATACAAGAGGCTCACGATTCTAGTATTTCGAATTTATTTTTGATATAGTGTTCTTATGTTTATTTCTTTTCCTTGTGATTTGATTGTTTCCTTTCGGTTAACCTAAAGTTATTTTAGGAAATTAAATATTAGCTTTCCATAAAAGGTTTTGTCTAGTCGGTGGTGGTTGCTCCCATATCCAAGAAGGTCATGTACCTCGCCACGTCAGTACTGGGAACCAATTATGGAAATTAATATTTAATGGAATTAATAACTTAGGTGATTTGGATCGAACGTGTTAAGTTCCGCAGGAGATCCAAGTCTAAACTTAAAAGAACAAATAAATTAAGTTTTGGATCAAACGTGTTAAGTTCCGCAGGCGATCCAAAAATTTAATTTAAAAGAACACATGGTAGCTAGGAAAAGGTTCAGACCTTTGTACAAAATTTTTGTATAGTGAAACCTCTAGGTGTTCCGAGTAGCAACCAACAACTTATACCCTTCACATCAAAAAAAAGAAGACTATGTTGGCATAACGGTGAGAAGGAACCACTCTAGTTTCGATAATCAAAACTACTAATCTGCTTTCTATATTTAGGTTTTTAAATGAAATAGAGCATAGAGATATTGCCTATGCTTTTCTGCATTGCCATAATGATGTCATGCCACAGATACTATCTTACCAGCCGAAGTATAGCAGATGCCATATGATCTTACCAGCCGAATTAATGTCAAATAATCTTCCTCCTAGGCTGCCACCTATGAGAGATATCCCACAATAGGTTTATCTTGTTCCAAGGTTAAATTTACCTAAAACCATTATATCACTTCAGTCCCAAGAAAACTGAAGAATTGCAGCATCAGGTGGTGGAATTGTTAGAAGGTTTCATTCATATGAGCATGAGCCCATGTGTAGTTCCTATTCCACTAATATCAAAGAAGGATGGTTTCGTGGTGTATGTGTGTTGACAGTCGAGCCATCAACAATATTATAGTTAAGGCATGGAGATGAATGGAAGGCGACATTCAAGATGCAACATAGGTTATATGAGTAAATCATCATGCCTTTTGAATTGTCAAATGCACCCAAAATATTTATGAGGTTTATGCATCAGATCTTCCGATTTTATGGAAAAATTTGTAGTGGTTGACTTTAATGACATTCTCATCTACAGTCCAACATGAGCATCACAATTTGATCATCTCCTTGCTATTTTTGAAAGGTTAAAAATAGAGTGATTGTTTGTCAACAGGAAGAAGTGTTCATTTTTGCTACATCAGTAACTTTTCTTAGCTCTATCGTGTCTACTGATGGTGTACATGTAGATTAAGCAAAGATAGATGCAGTCTTAGAGTAGCTTCAGCCAAGGACCTTACATGATGCCAGAAGTTTCCATGGATTGGGTTCTTTCTACCATCGATTCATCAAAAATTTTAATACTTTGATTGCTCCCATCACTGAGTGTCTCAAGGAGCAGGATTTTAAGTGGTTAGAAGAAGTCGATGCTAGCTTTCAACTAGTTAAGTGGAAGATGAATGAGACACCAATTCTAGCACTTCTTGATTTTGACAAAATGTTCAAGGTCAATTGTGATACATCTGACATTGGTATAGAGGGAGTTCTGAGTCAGTCTAAGTGTCCAGTTTCTTTCTTCAGTGAGAAGTTGTTCGGATCCAAGAAGAATTATTCTGCCTATGACTTAAAGTTCTATGTCATTGTTCAATCCTTGAAACATTAGCATCACTACCTAGTACAAAAGGAGTTCATCTTGTTTACTGATCACGAAATTTTGAAGTACATCAATGGTCTACACAAGCTGAGTAGGCAACATGCCAAGTGGGTGTTTTATTTGCAGGAGCTCACCTTTATGCTGAAACACCAAGATAGGAGTTTGAACCGTGTCGCCAATGATAATTACAGGCTTTGAGATTTTTATAGATACGTATGCAACTGACCCTTCATTTGAAAGGATATTCCAAGAGATACATGATAGTCACCATCATAATTTTATTTTACATAATGATTATCTATTTCATGGATTGTAGTTGTGTGTTCCAGATTGTTCACTGAAGCACCAAATTATGAGTGAGTTTCATAATGAGGAACATTTTGGACGTGATAAGATGTTAGCCCTTTACCTCTATTGATTTTTATTGGTCCAAGATGACCAGTGATGTGGCTCACTTTGTAAACTGATATTTTACATGCTAGCGGTCTAAGGGGATTCTCACCAATATAGGCTTGTATACTTCCTTGCCTATTCCTGAATCTTCTTAGTTAGATGTCAGTATGAATTTTGTATTAGGATTACCTCGTACCCAATGAATCTCGGATTCTCTTCTAGTTATGGTTGATGGGTTTTCAAAGATGACACATTTTGTAGCTTGCAAGAAAACTATGGATGTTGTCCGGATTGCCCATCTGTACTTCAAGAAGATCGTGTGTTTATATATTGTTCCTTGATCCATGACTTCAGATCATGATACCTAGTTCATCATTCATTTTTGGAAGAACTTATGAGAAAAATTTTGGTATGTAGTTGAACTTCAACAGTACCTACCACCTAGACGATGGACAGACCAAGGTGGTGAATTAAAGTTTGGGTAATCTTTTAAGGTGTTTAATAGGAACTAAGTCAAAGCAGTGGGATTTGAATTTACCTCAAGCAAAATTTACCAATAATAGATCAAGGAATTATTGGAAGCAATTTTGAGGGTCTAGTGTGACCATGAGTTTTGATGTTTGGGGAAAGAGTTTAAGTTAGATTTACCCTTGTATTTGATATATGTATTTGAGTTTACAGGATACACATATGACTTAACTTAATGGCTTCGGGTCCAGTAAAGGATGGAGCATCCGAGGGACCATAGACAAGGCAGCAAGTACAAGCCGAGGGAAGCGCACTTTGAGACATATGCGAAGGATGACATTGAGACAAGATATGGGCTTGAATGCATCCGAGGGATGAGAGCCAAAGGAAGGAGACTTGAAGGTAAGAGGTCAAGGCTACGAGGAAGAGTCAAGTGAGTCATGAGGGTTCGAGTGCGAGAGAAATGTACTCGGGAAGGGAAACCCTTGGTTTAGGATTTTACCAGTTGATTGATATTTGGACCAGTCAACTGGGATAGAGCACATAATGCTTCTATGCCCAATGGCTAAAAGGATCAGTCGACTGATGATGACACTAATCGACTGATAAAGAGTCGTTGGTAGAATTATGAGTTCGATAGAGTACTGTTAGCCAGCACCTGTCGACTGGTGTAAGTATCAGTCGATTAGTAATGGTAAAATCAGCTTGCTAATTTTTCCAAGCTCTATATAATAGAGCTTGGGGTAACTGTCCTTGGTTGATGAAATTAATTATGGTTAACCCTTATTAGTAGTCTCTAAATTCTTCAAGTGCTCTTTATAATCCAAGAGGTCTTGGTTGGTGTTGTAGTAAGATTTCTCCACCTAGAAGGAGACTTGAGGTAGCTGAGAGTTTGCCGAGGACTAATCTACCACCATGTTAGAGTATATACTAAAAGTCTAGCTTATTGTATAAACATATAAGAATCACATTGGTCAAATACCTACATTTATGCTAAGTGTAGTTGTCCATTTAATTTATATTGTAGATAATATGATGTGAGGAGACACACAAAAGATCATGTTATCATATCCTTATAAATTATAAATAGTTACTCACAAACAAGATGAAATGGGACAAACCATTGGAGTGGTTGTAGTGTAATTAGGTATTAGTTTATCTTGACTAATAAATTACACTAGTACACTATGAGTGTATTGAGCAGGACCAATTGAGGTAGTATCTTTTTATACTAACTATATAAAAGAACAATACCTCTGTTATTATGGAAGTATGTATTTTAATCATGATATAATAACAAGTACATATACTTAGTATTTATTTCTTTGATTTATCAAAGGGTGTGATTTAGCTCGTTAAATCAATAGGCCCGATAAGTTGGGAAATGATATTATTTATATGGTGTGTTGTTGATTATAGAATGAAACTGTATCCTAGTAATCTAGGTTGATGATGTCCCTTTAAGGAGCTCATAAGGATTGTCATGTAAATCCTGCAGGTGGACTTAGTCCGACATGACGATAAGGTTGAGTGGTACTACTCTTGGAGCTAGATATTAATTAAGTGAGTTGTCAGTAACTCATTTAATTAGTGGGCATTCAATATCTTAAACACAGGGAGACTAACACACTCATGATAAGAAGGAGCCCATATAGTAATATGAGATTGGTGCGGTAGTGCAATAATAACTCTTTAGTGGAATGAGATATTATTGATGAACTTGAGTTGGGTGTTTAAGGTCAACATGTGAAGCTCAAGCTCATCGGGTGACCAAAATCAATTCCTCCTCTCAGTCCCTATTGTAGCCTCTTATTTATAAAGTCTTATATCCACCCAAACCCAACTTCTTACCCACCTTAAGGTGGTCGACCAAGCCAAGCTTGGAGCCCAAGCTAGGGCCGGCCAAACCAAGGTTAGATGGGTCCAAGTTGTGGTCGGCCCTAGCTTGGAGCCCAAGCAAGGGTGGCCGACCACATTGAATTCAAAAGGAAGTTTTAGTTTGTAAAATCTTTCCTTTTATAGAGATCCATTAAAAGGATTTAAAAGGATGATTTTAATATAAAACTTTCCTTTTTTAGATCGGTCATAAAAGGAAATAAAAGAAAGTTTTTATTTTGTTGAAAACTTTCCTTTTATGTTGGTTTTAAAAGAGATTTTTAAAATTTTTAAGATCTTTCCTTTTATAGCTTTCTACAAAGGAATAAAAGAGAGGTTTGAAATCTTTCCTTATTTGTAGTTATCTATAATGTGAAAGAAAGATTTTAATTTTTTGATAAAACTTTTCTTTCTTAAAATCATGTTTTATTTTAAATCTTATCTTTTATAGATATCCATAAAAGGATTTAAAAGAGAGAGATTTTAATTTATAAAACATTCCTTTTAGAACTATCCACAAAAGGGATTTTTAAAAGAGATATTTTAATTTTTGTTTAAAATCTTTCCTTTCTTGGAGAACAAGCATATGGTCGACCATGATAAGAAGAAAAGGAAGTTTTAATTTTTTTGTTTTAAAACTTTCCTTTTTAGTCATTGGCAAGGAATATAAGGAAGTTTTAATTATGTTTAAAACTTTCCTTATTTGCCAAGATCAAGGAATATAAAAGAGAGGGTAGAGGTGCCTCACCTCACAATAATACATCTTCTATTCCTCTCTTCTCTTCCTTGGTGGTGGCCGACCCTTATTCTTTCTCTCTTATCCTTTGTTTTCCCTCTTAGTAGTTGGCGGCATATTGATGTGGAGATCCATTGATGGCCGATTGCTTGAAGGAGAAGAAGAAGAGAAGGAGGTTCTCTTGTCTAGCATCCCTTGGAGGAAAGTTAATGGCTGAACTTCATCATCTCTTGGAGAAAGTTGGTGGCCGAAACTTGAAAGGAAGAAGAAGGCTTGGGAGGATTCTCATCTTGGTAGATCGTCGCCCACACGACGTCCAAGATAAGAAGAGGAATACAATAGAAGATCAAGAGGTCTATAAGTTACAAGAGGTATAACTAGTTATTAGTTTCCGCATCATAACTAGTTCATCTTTTGTATAGATCTTGAAAAACCAAACACAAGAGGTTATCGATTTTAATTATCATTTTTGTTATCGATTTTCGTTTCGATAATGTGTTTCTATTGAGGTCTCTATTGTTAAACCTTGTTTACTGTGAGAAGTTTAAATATCTGATTTCTTTGAAAGGCTTTGTCTAGGCAGTGGTGGATGATCCCATACCCAAGAAGGCCTAGTGCCTCGCCACATTTGACCTGGAAGCCGATCCTTGAAATAGATATTTGATCAACTTCTGTAATATGGTTTAACTTAGGAAGATTATATCGGTTGAACTTGAAGTAAGAATGTTAAGTTTCGTTCCCAATTTAAGTTTAACTTCTAAAGGGAAAAATTGGATTAATAATATTAAGCATCGTTTACAATCCAAATTTAACTTTAGTAGAACACATGGGTAGCTAGGATAGTTCTATGCTTGTATAAATTTTTGTACAGCGGAACTAGGACGATATTTCGAGTAGCAACCAACAGAATGCATCCGAGAGATAAGAGCCAAAGGAAGGAGACTTGAAGGTAAGAGGTCAAGGCTACGAGAAAGAGTCAAGTGAGTCATGAGGGTCCGAGTGCGAGAGAAATGTACTCAAGAAGGGAAACCCTTGGTTTAGGATTTTACCAGTCGATTGATATCTGGACTAGTCAACTGGGACAGAGCACAGAATGCTTCTATGCCCGATGGCTAAAAGGATCAGTCGACTGATGATGACACTAATCGACTGATAAAGAGTTGTTGGTAGAATTATGAGTTCTATAGAGTACTGTTAGCCAACACCTGTCGACTGGTGTAAGTATCAGTTGATTAGTAATGGTAAAATCAACTTGCTAATTTTCCCAAGCTCTATATAATAGAGCTTGGGGTAACTGTCCTTGGTTGATGAAATTAGTGATGGTTAACCCTTATTAGTAGTCTCCAAATTCTTCAAATGCTCTTTATAATCCAAGAGGTCTTGGTTGGTGTTGTAGTAAGATTTCTCCACCTACAAGGAGACTTGAGGTAGCTGAGAGTTTGCCGAGGACTAATCTACCAACGGATAGGGATCGACCACTTTATGGATAATGTGGAGTAGAAGCAAGTTATCTCCGAACTATGTAAATCTATGTGTATTGATTTGCTTACTGTTGGTGCAATCGACCTAGGTTTTGATGTGTGTGTCAAAGAATTTAAGTTAGACTTTCATATGTATTTGATATGTGTTTAAGTTATGCAGGACTTGGAGAAACACATGAGGAACTTGGTGCGGTCAAGTATGGAAAGCTCATCCAAGGGCTCGGATCCTTGAGTCGGTGAAGGATGGTGTGGAAAACATCCGAGGGACCACCGGACGAGGAGCAATGGAGTGGAGCTGAGGGAAGTGGACTTCAAGACAACGTGAAGGATGGCACGGAGAGGAGCCACGGGCTCGGGTGCATCTGAGGGACGAAGGCCGAGGAAGAGGACTTCAAAGGCGACTTCAAGGATGAGTGTGTGAGAATGTACTGGGACTAGTCGACTGATCCTATTTCACAGAATGCACAGAATGATTCTGTGCTTGTCGACTACGGGGACCAGTCAACTGGTCATGGGACCAGTCGACTAGTACATAGTTGTTGGCAGAAATTGGCTTTCTACAGAGAGCCGTTGGCTGGGTCCAACGGCACACCAGTCGACTGGTGCTTGGACCAGTCAACTGGTGTCGGGGTTTGAGTTAATATCTTGATCAACTCTCTCCTCTTATTTATAGGAAGCTTGGGGCTTTAGAGAAGGTTACTGGTGCTGATTGTAAACTCTCTTAGTCTTGCCCAAAGCTTCCTAGTCTACTCTTCCTCTCCAATTCTAAGTTTCATCTTGTAAAGAGGAAGAGACCTTTGTGAGAGGTTTGCTCCACCGAGAAGGAGAAGCTCTAGCCGAATATTGCCGGGGACTGATCCACCGAAGGATCAAGGGATTGCCCACCTCAAGGACACGTTGTGGAGTAGGAGCAAGCAATCTTCGAACCACGTTACATTGAGCTTGTTAGCGTTTGTATTTTTCCTTGATTGCTTTCATTGTGTTGTGTTTAGTGTATTCCACTGCACACTAACCTTCTTGTAGAGAAGAAATTGATTTGGGGGTGGCCTAGCTATCCAACCCCCCTTCAAGCCGACCACCGATCACCTCACAATTGGTATCAGAGCAAGGACGCTCTTCAATGGACTAATCGCCGAGAAGAGCATTTTATTAAAATGGCCGGCTCAAACATTCATCCACCCAAATTCGAAGGAGAATTCTCTTGGTGAAAAAAGAGAATGGAGGTATTTTTCAATACCAATTTTGAGATTATGCTAATTATGGAAAACGGTTTTGAGATACCTAGGGGACAAGACAATGAGATACTCGAGAAGAGAAGGTGGAGCAAGAAGCAAAGGGAAGAACACCTAGCAAATTCAAAAGCCTTGCACCATCTACTAAGTGTTCTTCCCCAACAAGAGATAACAAGAATTGGAAGCTACACAAGTGCCAAGGAATTGTGGGAAAAGTTAGTAGAGCTTCACGAAGCCACATCGGAGGCTAAATTGGCAAGAAGAGATCTCCTCCGAACTCAACTCAACAATGTAAAGCTTGAGAAGGGAGATAAGGTATCTACACTTCATGCTAAAATTAAGGAAATTTTAAGTGGACTAACAAGTGTAGGTGAGAAACTCTCCAACCGAGACATTATGATGAAAGTCATCAATGCTTTCCCAAGAACCTCAACATGGAGTTCAATTGTAGATTCATTTTACATTTCAAAGGATCTAGAGAAGAGCTCTCTAGATGAATTCTTCTCAACAATGGAGCTTCACGAAACAAGAGTTAAAGGATTAGAAGGAGAAGCAAATAGATCAAGAGGAGTAGCCCTTGTGGCAAACAAGGGAAAGGGTAAGAAGAAGAAGTCTTCATCCCCACCATCCTCCGACTCCGAAGAATCAAGCACCTCAATGGATAGTGACCAAGAGGCGTATATGGTAAGAAAAATGAGAAGAGCATTTAAAAAATTTTCATCTAACAAATCCCATGCCAGGAAAAACTCAAGAAGCAAAAGTAGAACAAGGAGGGTAATTTGCTACAATTGTCAAGGAGAAGGACACATAAGAGATAAATGCCCCCTATTGAAGAAGAAGGAAGAAAAGAAAAAGACAAAAGAAAAGGGGAAGAAAGTCAAAAATCTAAAGGCGACATGGGATGATCCATCATCATCGGAGGAAGAAGAGCACCATGCAGTCAATTTTGCTCTAATGGGAATTGATGATGTAGCCTCCACCTCATCCGAAAATGAAGGGGGAAGGAGCTCAAGTGAAGATGAAGAGAGCTTAAGTGAAGGGGGATGTCAAACATCATATTCGGACTTCTCGGTAAGTGAGGCATATAATCTTCCTCCCCATGTTTTAATTAAAGTTATTAAAAGTACAAATGATGATTTGTTTAAGGCAAAAAGGAAAAACAAATCTTTGAAAAATGATATTTGCATGCTTGAAGAAAAATTAGAATCCATGACTCTTAGGGAAAATGATATGAATGCTTCCTCTACAAGTTCAAATTATTCATGTTTAGAAGAGGAAAATAGGAAATTAAAGGAAAAGGTAAAATACCTTACTAATGCCCTTAGAAAATTTGAAATTGGCTCTAAAACCCTAAATATGATCATTGGGAGCCAAAGGGCAAGTTTTAAGAAAAATGAGTTAGGATACAATGAACCAAATAATGAAAAGACCTACCATTGTTTACTTGCTAGGGGACAATCAAAAACCAAGACCATAGATAGAAAATGGATCCCCAAGGAATATTCGGTTAACCCAATTAGAAAAAATTTCTATTGGATACCAAAATCAATCCTCAAGGGTTAGAGGATTTTAAGTCAAGTCAACCATAGAAATCATAATTCAAATACTTGAAAGATGGTTGACTTGAGACCTTAAGGGGGAGCACTTAGCCTTGATAAAAATTCATGATCATGGGGAGCTAAGTAGAGGTTGCCATTATACCTTATCTCACAATGACTTGCATGATTTTCCAACCATAAATGTGAGATAATAGGATGATACTAATAATTCACTTATGTTTATGACATCTTGATGAGTTATGAAATGTATCAAATTTTTAGACCAACTATGGGGAAAGCAAATGTTTAATTAATGGACATCTTTCCCATAGATCATAGTTGGATATTTCAAATGTTTTGAAAATAATTCTATGTTTTATTTACTATGGAATAGTTATATTGAAACATATGATTGCAAAACTGGGTGTTAATTTGATGCAAACTTACATATTTTTGATACTTTTGAGATTTGGTCAAAAAATTTAAAAGTACTTTGACTTTTCATGAAAACATATTTTTTATAGTTAAAGAACATTATAATAAATATGTGTTCAAAATTTCATAATTTTTTAAATTTTTTGGAATTTTCTATGAATTTCTGAATGTGGTTTCAAAAGGCTGAAAATAGATTTCAGAGTGTACCAGTCGACTGTGTCAGGTACCAGTCGACTGGTACCAGCCTTCCAGCATTCTGATGGCTTATGAAATCAATTTTGTGGTCAAAATTTGGTTAGAGTTGGTGCCATAGAATGCATGATTGATTGGTACAATTTTTTGATGGTGTCAAAGGGGGAGAAATGGGTAGGTTTAAGTTAGAAACCTACTTCTGTGCAAAACTTTGACAAAACTTTGAAAATTAAGGTTGAGAGCAAATGTTAAGGGGGATCTTGGGTTTTATACTTCATGTTTACAAATTGCTTGTAATTTTTCAAAGTTGTTATTTTTACCTAACTTAAACATATTGTCACACATTAAAAAGGGGAAGATTGTTGGTGCAATCGACCTAGGTTTTGATGTGTGTGTCAAAGAGTTTAAGTTAGGCTTTCATATGTATTTGATATGTGTTTAAGTCATGCAGGACTTGGAGAAACACATGAGGAACTTGGTGCGGTCAAGTATGGAAAGCTCATCCAAGGGCTCGGATCCTTGAGTCTGTGAAGGATGGTGTGGAAAACATCCGAGGGACCGTCGGACGATGAGCAATGGAGTGGAGCTCAGGGAAGTGGACTTCAAGGCAACATGAAGGATGGCACGAAGAGGAGCCGCGGGCTCGGGTGCATCTGAGGGACGAAGGCCGAGGAAGAGGACTTCAAAGGCGACTTCGAGGATGAGTGTGTGAGAATGTACTGGGACCAGTCGACTGATCATTAGACCAGTCGAATGATCCTATTTCACAGAATGAACAGAATGATTCTGTGCTTGTCGACTATGGGGACCAGTCGACTGGTCATGGGACCAGTCGATTGGTACATAGTTGTTGGTAGAAATTGGCTTTTTGCAGAGAGCCGTTGGCTGGGTCCAACGGCACACCAGTCAACTGGTGCTTGGACTAGTCGATTGGTGTCGGGGTTTGAGTTGATATCTTGATCAACTCTCTCCTCTTATTTATAGGAAGCTTAGGGCTTTAGAGAAGGTTACTGGTGCTGATTGTAAACTCTCTTAGTCTTGCCCAAAGCTTCCAAGTCTACTCTTCCTCTCCAATTCTAAGTTTCATCTTGTAAAGAGGAAGATACCTTTGTGAGAGGCTTTCTCCACTGAGAAGGAGAAGCTCTAGCTGGAGATTGTCGGGGACTCATCCACCGAAGGATCAAGGGATTGTCCACCTCAAGGACATGCCGTGGAGTAGGAGCAAGCAATCTCCGAACTACGTTACATCGAGCTTGTTAGCGTTTGTATTTTTCCTTGATTGCTTTCATTGTGTTATGTTTAGTGTATTCTGCTGCACACTAACCTTCTTATAGAGAAGAAATCGATTTGGGGGTGGCCTAGCTATCCAACCCCCTTTCAAGCTGACCACCGATCACCTCACACTTACTTCTTCTTGTCTTTATAGTTTAGCTTTTTTATTCATATTTATATTGTTTGTATTCTGTTGTGATAACAAATATGTAGGAAGCCATTTGGGGTAATGAGTCATTCAACCCCCCTTCTAGTTAGTCCAATGATCTTCAACAAGTGATATCAGAGCCAGGTCACACTTAACTGGACTAACCGTTGAGAAGAGCAACTTTCAAGGATGACCAACTGGATTGAACCTCCAAACTATGAAGGAGGAAGTCTACGGGACATCATATTTTGGATGATAAAAATGAAGGACTTCTTCGAGATGAATTGACACACCATGATGGTTGTTGATGAGTCATTTTAAGTCTCAAGAGACAATAAAAGGAAGAGACTTCGATCACGTTATTGGACTGAAGAGAAAGCCTCACGATCAAAGGAACATTCAAAGGTAATATTAATTTTAATCGATATTTTGCCTAATGATGTTGTGGGTCGTGGAGGTGAATACGAGAACACCCGTGATTTATGGAGCAGTGAAGATAATTCTAGGTGAAGAACCTAAGCCTACACATGAAGATGAGAAGTCCGAGGAAGGGACGTAGTGGCTCAAGTGGAGGTAGAGCAACTGGAAGTTGACTCATGTTCAACATCCGAGGAGGTGAAGGATGAAGAAATTCCATCCATAAGTGTGGATGAGGAAACATCATCAAAGGTTGAAGAAGACCCTAAGACAGATGAAAAAGAGGTCTTCGAAATAGTCAACCTAGCTAGCACCTCCACCAAAGTGAAGTCAAAGGACCACATTATTTGCTTCGAGTTCAATGAGAAGGGACACTACAAGAGTAGGCGTTCTATGGGTAAGAAGAAAGTAAATCCTAAACTCATTCAAGTTATTTTAAATACTAATATGGGTTGTAGAAATGCAGAATCTCAAAAGAGGAGAATGTGTATATTATGTTTCACGTGTGGCGAGAAGGGTCACTACCACACGAAATGCCCAAGGAAGGGAGAGCTCAAGAAGTTGGAGTATTTGAAGAAATGTGAGAAGAAGAAGAAAAGCTCAAGTCAAGGGGGAGATTCAAAGGTAAGGGAGGTATACCCTAATTTGAAATGTAATTCAAAATTTTATTCTTCCATGCATGTTAGGAGAAATGATTTTATTAATCATAGTATGCCCATGCATAATTTTACTTTTACATATCATGATAAAAGTATGATAAATGTTAAAATTAATCCTAAGGTACCTATGCATGATAAACCTAGACATATTAGATTCTCATTACCTAAGGAGAAGAAGGTAATGAAAAACATAAGCAAAAATTCCAAGAAAGGGAGACATATGCCAAGAAAAATGGATAGATCTAAGAATGTCCAAGGTGGACAAATGAATTCTAGAATTAGGAGTCTAGAAAAGGAGAATCAAGCTTTGAAGGCAAAACTTGATAATTTGGAGAAAACCCTAGAGAGATTCAATATTGGATCTAAAGGGTTAAGTATGGTGTTGGGTAGCCAAAGATCTAAAAATGATAGATCGGATTTAGGATATTAATCTAGTTTCTCCAAGGCCAAAAAGAGATCATATACTAGGGTGCCAAATGATAATGGCAAGGGAGAGTCATCCGAGACCAATAAGAAGAAGTATGCTAGGGTTGTATATAATTATGGCAAAGATGATGTGTCCAAGGTTAAGAAGATAAGGAAATCTTCAAAGGGGCATCATTATGGTTTAACTACAATAGATAAGTCACCTTGGGAGATAGCTAAGGTTAAGAGCTCTAGGGGAAGTTCAAAGAGTCAATTTGGGACTCATAGCCAATGAATCTCAAGTGGATATTACTTGGGAGTCTAGATAGGTCATAGAATGTGCCAAAATAGTTTGAAGACGGACTTGAGTCTCAAATCAAGGGAATTGACACAATTGAATTGAGTTCATGCATGAAAATATGATATTGGGATCATATGACATGAAAATTGGTTTTTAATGTATAAATGCCATATATACTAATGCTAGGGATGCATTATGGTTTAGTATGGACAAATACATTAAGAGAAAGTCAAAACTAGGAATTTAGGTTAAGATTCAATTAAACTATTTAGATAGTTTTAGGTTTTGTATCAATCTTGAGATCTGAGATATGTAAATTTTTAAATATATTTTTCCAAGTAGACACGGATAAAATATACCTCTCCATAAAATTTAGGAATTTTTGGATGTCTGTAGATACATTTCGAAAGTTGGGTCAGAAATACTATTTAAGCTGAAAATAGGGTATCAGTCGATTAGTAACAGTGTTTATCGAATATAGAATGATTCTGTGAGTTGAATTTGATAAAGGCGGTCATCTAGTAATTATAGCAGTCAACTGGTATAAGTTTGAAATTATTTTTTAGTATTGGATTTGACCGGGACAACTCATATAGGTGTATGAGATCCTTTGGGAATAAATATATGAGTTTAGGGTCAGTTTGGATGATCAAGTTTCGACAATGAGATATTATTGGAAGCTTTTTGATATTCGACAAAGGGGAAGAAGGTTTAAGTGTGGAAAACCATAAATACCTTTACGATGAAAAATTCCTAGCTCAATAGGGATCTTAGGTGTAGCCTTATGATAGGTTCTTAAATATCCTTGTGGTGAGAAATTTCTACCTTAATGGGGAGCTTAGGTGTAGGATGACCCTTGTGATAGGTTCCAATGCATGCTTTATTAGCATGTTTATTAACTATTATGTTTTTTCTAACTTAAATGTATTACCAAACATCAAAAAGGAGGAGATTGTTGGAAACAATCTTAAGGGTCCGGTGTGACCATGAGTTTTGATGTTTGGGCAAAGGGTTTAAGTTAGGTTTACCCTTGTATTTGATATGTGTATTTGAGTTGTACAGGTTTGTATGATATACATATGACTTAGGTTGATGACTTCGGGTCTGGTGAAGGATGGAGCATCTGAGGGACTGTGGACAAGACAACAAGGACAAGTCGAGAGAAGTGTACTTCAAGGCATACGTGAAGGCTGACATTGGGACAAGCCGTAAGCTTGTATGCATCCGAGGGATGAGAGCTAAAGGAAGGATGCTTGAAGGCAAAAGGTCAAGGTAGCGAGGAAGAGTCAAATAAGTTATGAGGGTTCAAGTACGAGAGAAATGTACTCAGGAAAGGAAACCCTAGGTTTAGAGTTTTACCAGTCAACTGGGGTAGGGTAGAGAATGCTTCTGTGCCCGAGGACTAAAAGGATCAATCAACTGGTGATGGCACCAATCGATTGGTAAAGAGTCATTGGCATAATTGTGGGTTCTGCTGAGTACTGTTGGCCAACACTAGTCGACTGTTGCAAGCATCAATCGACTAGTAATGGTAAAATCAGCTTGCTGAAATTTTCAAGTTCTATATAATGAAGCTTAGGGTAGTTGGCCTTGGTTGACGAAATTAGTGGTAGTTAACTCTAATTAGTAGTCTCCAAAGTCTTCAAGTGCTCTTTGTAATCCAAGAGGTCTTGGTTGGTGTTGCAGTGATGTTTCTCTATCCACAAGGAGACTTGAGGTAGCCGAGAGTTTGTTAGGGATTAATCCACCGACAGATAGGGATCATCTACCTTATTAACAATCGTGGAGTAGGAGCAAGTTATCTCTGAACCACGTAAATCAATGTGTATTAGTTTGCTTTCTTCTTCTTTCTTTGTAGTTTAGCTTTCATATTCATATTTACATTGTTTGTATTCCATTGTGTTAATAAATACATAGGAAGCAATTTGGGGTAACGAGCTATTCAACCCCCTTCTAGACGGTCCAATGATCCTCAACATAAATAAGATCACTGGTTTGAATCCTCTTGAGGTTGTCTATGGGAAAAACTCATCCAGGGTACTGGACTTACTCCTTATCCCACATACAAAACAATTCAGTCTTAAAATAGATGAGATGACAGAGCATCTTCGAGGTATTCATGAGCAAGTGAAGCAAGTTATTCAAGAGAACAACACCAAGTACAAACCTCAGGTTGACCATCAGCGTTATAAGGTACTTTTTGATATTGACAACTTTGTTTGGGTTATATTAACTCGTGATCGTTTCCCTGTGAACGAATATAATAAGCTTCAAGATTGAAAAATTGAACCATGTGAGATATTGCAAAAGATTAATGACAACACATACCAATTGCGTCTTCCTAGTCACTTGAAGACTTCTGATGTTTTTAATGTGAATCACTTGACTTCTTATTTGGTGGATGTTGATGATGTTATTATGAACTCGAGGATGAATTCTTGTTATCCCAAGACGACTGATGTAGGATCAACCCAAGAAGAACTCTCAAAGACTTCTCAACTTTTAAAGGGTCATAACTTTTAACTCGGATATTAAAACAAGTTACTGTTTGTCATAAAACAAAGCTGGTTTAGAGACCTAGATTTGTTACTGGGTCGAACCCGTAACCGTCAAATTTTGAATCTGAAAAATAATGTTTAGTGGCTTTTTGGTGGCTTCAAACCACTATTTTAGCATTTTTGTTAATTTCTACTTTTTTTTATAGATATTTTTGATGGTTTTTGTCTATTATGAATGATCCCATCCGGAAGCTAAGTCGGATGAAGGCGGGCCGCGCTGTCGCTGGTGTTGACTGAAAGTCGCTGCGAAGCCTAGTCGATCTGGCACCCACCGGGAGAGCTTACACGAGCAGATGACGGGGGGTGATGACAAAGCGAGGGTCCTGCACACACTCTGACAAGTCGCCTCTACATTAGAGACCAAGAACTAGGGAAAAAGTCCCCGAGTCAGGCCCTCCAATGCTCAAGTTAGGTACTTTTTCCCCAGAAGCACAGAGAAAGGACGAAAAGTAAGAGACGAGTATGAAATGACGAGTGAGCGTACCTGCGTAAGGATGAAGCCTCCCTTTTTATATTGCTGTGGATGTTTCTGGAGTCTAGCGAGTGTCAGGGAATGTCGGGTGTCAGGCTTTGTCTGCCGGTGATTGACACGAGGCATCCTTTTATAGGCCGAAGGAGGAATCTAGAGGTAACGAGCCCTAGACCGTTAGCATATTCTGTGACACGCTGTAATTATTCTCTATTTGGTGGTTATGATTCCCTGGCTTGCTTGTCGTGTAGTGTATGCTTGCCTCGACCTGTTACCCTGGACTAGGTCTTCATACTTGCCGACCCCGACCTGTGAGCACAGAGCTGTAGCTAACTTGTACTTGCCATATCGCAAATCCAATTCTGCACATTCAACCCTGTCCTGCACGTCTTGTCTTATGAACTACTGACCTGCCTTACCTTGTATAGTGACCTATACGCCTTAGTCTGGTTCCGATTATCTTGCCTCCAGACCTGTACGCCTCAGTTTACTTCTACTTATCCTGAGTCCTGACCTGTGTACCTCAGTTTGATGCCGTCTGTCTTGCGCTGAATGCCTTAGTCTATATTTCCTGACCTGTACGTCCTAATTCGTATATCACGACCTGTCAGTCCTGACCTATATCCTTGGTTTGCATTTTTTGACTTGTACGCTTTGATCCATATGCTCTATGTCGCAAGGCTGTAAGTCCTTACCTATATCCTTGGTTGACCCATCCCGACTTGTACGCTTTGATCCATCTACTCTATGTCACAAGGCTGTAAGTCTTGACCTGTATCCTTGGTTGGCTTATCTCGACCTGTGCGCTTTGATCCATGTGCTCTATGTCGCAAGGTTGTAAGTCCTGACATGTATCCTTGGTTGGTACATTTCGACCTGTGTGCTTTGGTCAATCTGCTCTATGTCGCAAGGCTGTAAGTCCTGACCTGTATCTTTGGTTAGCCTATCTCGACCTGTGCGCTTTAATCCATGTGCTCTATACCGCAAGGCTATAAGTCCTAACATGTATCCTTGGTTGGTACATTCTGACCTGTGCGCTTTGATCCTTGTCTCCTGTACCGCGAGACTATACATCCCGACCTATGATCCTAACCTGTAATCCTTGGTTTGCATATTCCGACCTATGATCCTGGCTTCCGAGTTCCTACTCGTCATGTAGGCCTAACCCCGGAACGCCACTTGTGCCCGACTCAAACCATCTTGTGACCAAACCCTTTGAACTCCACGTAGGACGGACTTTTGACCTCCATGTAGGCCAGACTTTTGACCACCACGTAGGCCTGACTTCTGACCGCCACGTGGGCTTGACTTCTGACCACCGCGTGAGCTTGACTTTTGACCATCCCATGGGCTTGACTTCCGACCACGTCATCTCCCTGACCCCACGATCATGCACCGTATCACAAGCCTCCCCCTCAAGTCTAGTCGAAGGAGACTCTAGTCCGACTGACTAGACCCCAGTCCCGTTGTTACCTAACCTTGTTTTTGCATCTCTGGCTGACCCTTTTCCCGCTATCTTCAGAATTTCTCGTCTTCCTAAAAGATAGGCGGGACTCTTCTGTATGCGTGTTAATTCTTCGATTTCTGATCATACTACTTTCTTATAAATGCCACACTGTTTCCCAAACGTCGTCTCAGGTTCCAAGGTAATCCCTTCACCTTCTCTTCCCTTATAAAAGGGTCGCGTATACTTCCACCTTCCCTTCTTCAAGCTACCCCCTTGTTAATAGAATCAACTTCTTCTTATACTCAAGTCTCTACGGAACCTACAATGGAATCCGGCGAACCCTCTTCTTTGCATCCATAGATGGCCCAACTGACCGAATTATTGGCCCAGAAAGATGAAGCCTTACAGGAGATGACTGAAAGCAGAGATCTTCAAGTTTCCCTTACTCATGAAATGGAAGGACTCTGGCTGGCGGCCAAATCTCAAACTCGGGCCGAGATAGCTCTCAAGCTTAAGGCACAATTAGACTTTCAAAGCCAGGTTCATTATATTATTTACCTAAAGATGAAACACGAGGATGAGGTGGCCCTCCTGAAAGAGGAAGGCAGGATAAAGGATTAGACTATTGGCCAACTGAAGCGCACCATCGAACTTATCAAGGAAGATCTTAGCTCGAGCTCAGGCCCATCTAGCCAGGAAGGATCAAGCCTCTGGATCTGGATCTCGCAATGATAATGTGACCTGAACAAATGTCCTTCAACTTTTATTATATAATAACCCTTGCATTATCTGTTCTCACGGTTGTGGGGATGTACTTCAACTTTCAACCTTTTTTTTAAATAATATCTGTCTCCAAGGTTGTGGGTCTATATTTCCTTGTTTCTCATAGTATCATGTTCCCTAAACGCATATCGCTCAGAAAATATTCTGCTTGTTGGCCTCTCGTATTGACAGTAGAGGTACGACAAGGAAGTCGTTAGCTCAAGTCTAGTCGAAGGAGGCTCCAAGTCCAACTGACCAGACTCAATCCGAGCTCCTTGTTCTTCCACCTTATTAAACTAAATGCGGCATAGTCCTCTATGCCTTGCCTCTTGGGGTTCCTTTCCCACTTAATTGCTCCATTAGCCTGGGAAATTATATCTCCTTAATTACAGTATCATTAATTCTCACTATCCCACTCCTTTAAAAGACGTCAGATTAGCACTCCTTGATCATAGCCCCCTTCTGCCAACGCTATGAGTTCATCTTCTTCTAACGAGGTTGATCAGTCACACCTTCACTCTCGATTAAATCAACTTACTCATCAACTTGCTTAAAAAGAAGTAGAGCTGACTGAGATGACTCAAGACAGGGATCTTCAAATAACGCTTCGTTGGGATACTGAAGCTTTCTTGTCATCAGCCAAATCTCGGGTCAGGGCTGAAGTAGCCCTGAAACGGAAGGCTTACTCAGACCTGGAACGTCAAAAGCATCTCTGAGTTTATCTGGAAAATAAGCATGTTGATTCGATATCTCTTCTTCAGGAGGCAATCCGTATCAAGGATGACACTATCGCCCAACAATGGGACTTCATTGCCCAACAACAGGACTTCATTAATCTTCTCAAGGTGGAATCAGAAAAAGCCCAGGCTTCTTCAAGACCCCCCCCCCCCCCATTTGGGAAGAACCCCTGAACAGAGGAATGACCCTTCTACCAGCACTGCCGGGCCCTCCTAGACATCAGCTATCTTCTATGTTGCTTATGAGAAAAATAACATGTATGAAATTTACGATATATAATTTAAAGAATTGGGTTCTAATGTTATGAATAGATAATTCTAACAATGTATGAGTTGTATGAATGAACCTGTTTGAAGATTTGTATTAAAACTAGCCTCCAGGACCCTACAGAGGATTACTTGCTTATAAGATGCATAAAAGAAAAGGCTGAGGGAGACTGACCAATAGGGTGTTGAGGGGCTTGAGGGAAAGGCTCACTTATAACTTGCACTGGGGAAAGAGTCTAGAACACTGACCAGGAAGGTCGTTGGGCGTGAGAGCATAGCTCACTTATAACTCACACTGGGGCGAGAGTTTGGGACACCGACCTGGACAGTCGTTGGGCGTGAGAGCATGCTCACTTATAACTTGCACTGGGGCGAGAGTCTGTGACCCGACCAGTAGGGTGTTGAGGGGCGTGAGGGCAGGGCTCACTTATAACTTGCATTGGGGCAAGAGTCTGGAACACTGACCAGGAATGTCATTGGGCGTGAGAGCATAGCTCACTTATAACTCACATTGGGGCGAGAGTTTGGGAAACCGACCTGGACGGTCGTTGGGCGTGAGAGCATGCTCACTTATAACTCGCATTGGGCGAGAGTCTGGGACCCGACCTGGACGGTTGTTGTACGTGAGAGCATGCTCACTTATAACTTGCACTGGGGGGAGAGTCTGGGACATCGACCTGGACAGTCATTGGGCGTGAGAGCATGCTCACTTATAACTCGCACTGGGGTGAGAGTCTCAGACATGACCTGGACGGTCGTTGGGCGTGAGAGCATGCTCACTTATAACTCACACTGGGGCGAGAGTCTGGGACCCAACCTAGACGATCTTTGGGAGTGAGAGCATTCTCACTTATAACTCGCATTGGGGCGAGACTCTGGGACCCGACCTGGACGGTCGTTGGACGTGAGAGCATACTCACTTATAACTCGCACTGAGGCGAGAGTCTGGGACACCGACCTGGATGGTCGTTGGGCGTGAGAGCATGCTCACTTATAACTCGCACTGAGGCGAGAGTCTAGGACACCGACCTGGATGGTCGTTGGGCGTGAGAGCATGCTCACTTATAACTCGCACTGAGGCGAGAGTCTGGGACACCGACCTGGATGGTCGTTGGGCGTGAGAGCATGCTCACTTATAACTCGCACTGGGGCGAAAGCCTAGAACACCGACCAGGAAGGTCGTTGGGCGTGAGAGCATAGCTCACTTATAACTCGCACTGGGGCGAGAGTCTAGGACACCGACCTGGACAGTCGTTGGGCGTGAGAGTATGCTCACTTATAACTCGCACTAGGGCGAGAGTCTGGGACCCGACCTGGACAGTCCTTGGGCGTGAGAGCATGCTCACTTATAACTCGCACTGGGACGAGAGTCTGGGACCCGACCCGGTAGCCGTTAAGAAACTTCTTAAGGGCTAGTTCAGGAGTCAGATTAATGGCAACAGCCTGGCCTAGAGGTTGTCCCCGAAATTCCTGCCCGGGCGTTATATTGTAGATCTTGCCAGTTGCACATTACTTGTGATATTTCCTGCAAACATCTCAAGAAAATTTTAATTAGATCACCTATCTGTTTATTTTTAATTTGTAAGGAGCACCAAATTCAAATTCCAACATCTTTTCATTTTCCCTCCTCTTTCCTGAGGTGGTTTCTTAATCATGGCGTATGGCTCTACTTTTCCCGAGGTAACCGCATGACCGCCTTTCCTCCTGACGTATTGTCTTCCCGCGCTGGAATGTTACCGTACAAAAATCCCCCTTCATGATTTCGTTGTCACGTCCATCATTAATACCTTTCATAGGGGCATGCCACGTGTCCCACTAACCTATACTGCCACTGTAGCTGATCAGCACTTTTTAGCACGCGACCCTAGATCCGACAACTCAAATTGTCGCGCCTCCCCCCCTTTCGATGCTTCCTAAGGGCTTCTCTTTATAAACCCTAAAGGTCGTCCACCATCACCTTCTCACCTTGTTGTCAGCTTTTGGCTCAGTCGCTTCTTCTTGCTCTGTCTCTTAAGTTCTTCTTTCCTGATTGTCACCTGCAGGTGCTCTTCCTCTTCCTCTTCGTCCTCCCCCTTATTCTATCACGGCTGAAGGTAACATAGCACCTTGGTATGTGTATTACATTTTCGACTTAGATGATAGCGATATGGCTCAGATTCGAGAAAGTCTGCACCTTCCTGAGGCTTACCAACTGCGTGCTCCCCGACCAAATGAACACCCTTCTTCCCCTCCCAAGGGTTTTGTAACTTTCTTTAAGGACCAACTCTTGGGCGGCCTCCGCTTTCCTCTTCATCCCCTTTTCTCTTCTCTGAGTCAATATTTTGGTATTCCCTTTTCACAGTTTGCGCCCAATGCTATTCGTGTTATTTGTGGCATGATTATTCTCTGCCGGGTATACCAGATCTCACTGACCTCCTGACTCTTCCATCATTTTTATTCTCTTAAACGCTTTGAGCCCGGTGTATTCATGGTGCAGTCCCGGGTTGGGTGTAAATTCTTCTCCGATTTGCCTTCCTCTAATAAGGGTTGGAAGTCTCGCTTCTTCTTTGTCAAACTACTTGAGCCGGTATCCTGGCCGACCAACTGGCGTGCCAGCCTTCGTTTCCCCTTCACATTGCGCGAACATACACATCAGTCTACCTGTCATCCAGCCTCAGAGAAAATACAGGGAGTCCAACTTCTCTTATCTATGATATTGCAAGAAGGTTTTTTGCATTTTTCCGGACTCAGCCCAGTCCCTACAGATATAGGAGCTCCTTTTGGTAAGATGTTGCTCTTCCTTCTACTAATCTTCGCTAGCTGAGGTATTTTCTACTTGCTTTGCAGAGGCTGCTATATTTCGGGCTTACTCAAAGGGATCAACCCGAATGCCCAGCGACCTTCTGAAGGCTGTGGGTGATGAGGTTGCGCAGGGCCTGGCTGCTCCTTTGGCTACTTCCTCTCATGAAATCGTGGAGGAACCCTCAGAGTTCTCCACCCCTACTGCTTCTGCTAGCGGACCCTTCTGAGGATGGCCTTGCAGCTCTGGAGCCCATCGAGGAAGAGCGGGCTCCCTCTCCTCCTCCAGACAAATGTCTGCGACTCCAACGCAAAAGTAAGAGAGTCGCTCCTTCGGCCTAGTCTTCTCCGCTTTACTCGCTCGAACGGACTTCTTCCAAGCTTCCCAGAGTCCAACTGCAAACAGCCAGAGTTCTAGCTCAGGAGTCTCCTCGGGTGGCGGAAGTCCCGACCCCTACTCCTGTCCGAGTTTGTGCTCCTGAACAGGTTGGTCCTTCTATTGGAGACCAGCCCGGGGGCTCTGCGTCCCCTTCTACTCTACCTGCCACCCCCTCCTCGTCATCTGCTCACACCAGGGCCCGGCCCCAAAGGAACGAACGGGATTTCACATCTTCCTGGCGCCTACCCTCCGAGGTTGAATCAGCTCCGGTGGGGACTTCAGTAGAGAATGGTGGCATTCCAGTCCATGGCAAAATTCAGCTGCACAGTGGCCTAACCACCCTTTGGCGATCAGCCAACGAGCAGTTCTGTGCCGGCTCTCGGTGGGAAAGTCTGGATCTAGCTTCCCAACACATTATATCGGTGAGTTTTTTTTTTTCTTGACTTAATTCTGACATTATTGTTGATTTTCTTCTTTTTATCGGGTAGGCCTACTCCAGTGGCCTGTGCTTGACCCATTTTGCCGCTGACCTGCTCTGAGAAATCGAGTCACTGAAGTCTCGCATCCGAGAATTGGAGTTGTCGTTGATTCCTCGCGACCCGTTTGACCCTTTGGATTCTTATCTACACACGGTCGGGAAATCTGCTCAGTCTGCCCGGGACCTGGCTCAGGAGTCCACCGAGAAGATAAAAGAGCTTCAAGCGGCCCTGCAGACCAGCGACTCCAAGTTGAATTCGGAGGGGTAATGTTGTCGTCAGATGGAGGCCGAGTTGAAGGAGAAGGACTTAAAGCTTGCCGCTATTTCTGCAGATCTGAAGGCACTCCAGGAGTCCCATAATGCCCTGCAGAAAGATCTGGAAGTTACCCGAGTAGACCTAGCTACCAGTGCTGGTCGGGAAAAGGCTCTTGTGGCTCAGAGGGATCTAGATCAGGATACCATCAAATCTCTTCAAGCAGATCTTCTCAAAGCACAGGAGGAAGCTTCCACCTTGAAGCAGGAGCACGCACTAGCTCTGGCATCTACAGAGAAAGTGAAGGTGGAACTTGTGGAGTACCGATCAGGCGAAAGCGAGTGTCTTAAAGCTTACAGGATCTCCTACATTAAGTCTCCCGTGTTCCAGAATAAGATAGGGGATTTCGCCGACTGGATGCTCTGCTACGGGGGAGTGGGTGCGGTGCGCTAGTTATTTGAGCAAGGACTTCTTCGCTCAGCCCCTTTAGCGGACTTCCTGGACAGAGAACGCCTGCTGCAGGAAATTCCAGACGAAGCCTTCCCTTCTTTCGTGGACGACGATGACTTCCTGACTATCTAGGCACCTCCAAGTGACGTACCTCCCCCAGACCCCCAGCCCTGATGTTAAACTTTTTAATGTGTACTCCTTTGGAAACTGATTTTGTTTGAAGGTTATTTATTTAACTTTAGGAAATCTCCCGATCTGCCATTTCCTGATCTTCCGTTATCCACAATCACTTAGGTTTAAGAAATCTCTCGTCTACTATCCCTTTCTTGAGAATTCTGTTTCTTGTTTCCCAATTTAGGATCTGCTTGTTTCCTGACTGGCGATCTATTTGTTTCCCGACCTAGGATCTGTTCAGTTCCGACCTACTATCTGTTCGCTATCCGACTTGCGATGTATTTGTTCTCCGACTTGGGATTTGTTTTGAGTTCGATGGCGTTCTGACTAGTCTCCCTGATCTGGAACTTTGCTCGCTCAGTACCCTGAGCTGGCTCCCAAGAGAGGCTCACCCCTTAAGCTTAGCCAAAGCGAAACAAAAACAGCGTAGGAAAATCCCCAACGCTTCGTAATACAGTACTGTTCTTTCCCGAGGTAACTCATGATGACCCTCGTACTTCGCGCCCCTTTCTATTTCCCACCTCTTTTTCTTCGCTTCATTTTCTGTGCCAATCGTGCGGCTCGCTTTTGCATGAATATTCTAAACTGCCTTTACTGGGAGCCGTTGGATGGCCATTTGACCATTCTGCCCTCGTGGGTATCGGCTATAAATGGGTCGCCTCCGCTTCCTCAAGGAACTTTTCGTCTGTTTCTTTCTTCTGCTCTCGCTTCCTTGTGTAGGACCGTGATCGTTTGATAGAGAGGGGGGTGAATATCGATTCGAAAACTCGAGTGTAAAAGTACGCAGCGGAAAAGTAAATGAACACAATTGATTTTACTTCGTTCAGAGCCTGTGACGACTCCTACTCGAAGGCCCGTGGTCCTTGACCACTTTCGTTGGGCAATCACTAGCAATTCGAATATGATTACAGAAAAGAGTACAAGAAATGCTAATGAAACAAAACACAAAGCTATACCGACAGAAAGGAAAACTTAAAGAGCAAGGGCGCGTTGTCGGAGCTTTGTCAGCGTCGCTGGAGCACAGAGCAGCAAAGCAATCTGGGAATTCTGAGATGATTGTTGAAGCTCCACCCCTGGGGCTTCTTTTATATGCTGCTCCGGGCGCCTGGATCCCTTCCGGGCGCCCTGGTGCGACGTGGCAAGTCCAGTCAGGATGGTCCACGTGGTGAGGCGACACAGAGGATAAAAGTTACCTCCGGGCGCCCGGATCCCTTCCGGGCGCCCGGACCTCCGGGGGCCCGGACCTCCGGGGGCCCGGACCACCTTTTTCCAGAGATTCCTTCTCTTGCAAAACAAGGTTAGTCCGAGGCAAAATATATCCTGCAACACAGATTGTTAGCACAATTTATAAGGTATGAATTAACAAAAAAAGTATGACTTAGATTCCGTCTTTCCGAGACCGGAATCTAGTCACGATCTTGACTTAGATATCCGAAATGGATCTAAGCCGGATCGACGCCTAATGTTCCCTTCCCGGGAACACGTCCTCGTAATCACTCCCCTCCAGTGACTTACCTTACTTACCTGCCAGACGTCCGGTCATCCCTTCGACCCGTCTGGACTTCTCGCCAGCTATCCGGTCAGCCCGTCGACCTAACTGGACTTCTTGCCAAGCGTCCGGTCAGCCCGTAGACCCGCTTGGACTTCTCGCCAGCTATCCGGTCAGCCCGTCGACCTAGCTGGACTTCGTGCCAGACATCCGGTCAGCCCGTCGACCTGTCTGGACTTCTCCTGCACACTCGATCAAAGTGTCAGACAACAACAAAACTAACTTAACCTATTGGTCATTCATCAAAACCTAGGTTAGACCGTTAGTGCTACCCGCACCAACAATCTCCCCCTTTTTGATGGAATGACAACCTGGTTAAGTTAGTGAAAAGACGCAAAAATAAATAAATAAAACAGGTACATGGGTACATGGTTTCTAAAGTTAGTTTTAGTGTTTTCAATTAGGTGTAGCTAACTTAACCACCTAACCCTCCCCCTTTGGCATTGAGCAAAAATATGCAAGGGTAAACAAGAATAGTGTAGAGTTACTGTAAAAGTTTATTAATTTAAGAAATAGCTAATTTTGGAAAATTTCTAAGTTTGATTCAAAATTCAAAGATACTGAAAAAAGTACAATTTTAAAACCAATTTAAAAGGATATTCAAGTTGACTTGGGGGAGCCAAGTTGAATTTTGAAAAGTATAAGTTTAAAGTTAATCAAGTTTAACTTTTCAAACGTGTAAAATTTTCAAATCCGGGTTTTCAAATTTAGATTTTTCAAAGCAAGATTTTTCAAAAAAAAAAACAAGTAAAATTTTAGCCAAAATAAATTGTTAAGGCTAAAAAGCTAAGTTTGGAAAGTTTAACTTTCAAGCATATGTTACAAAACTGAATAAGTTTAAATTTGTAATAATTTTCAACTTTAAAATTAAGTTTTTTTTTAAAAAAAAAAAATTAGGTGGGTTTTTTAAACTTCCAATTTTTCAAACACTCAGTTAAATTTAACTTTTTGAGGACTGGTGTTCGAAAATAAGTTAGTTTTAAAATAGATGTACAAAAACATACAAGATTTTAATTCATTTCTCCCCCTGAACTTGACACTTAAAATTAAACAGCTGTCTAACCAATTAGGTACTAACTAACTATCAGAAGATAGTAGCTTTCACTTGGTTAGTCAGATTAAGTTGATTATAAGAAGTCAGTGTTTGACTTGACTGATGAACTTAATCTGATTACTGTCTGATTTGTATTTAACGTCCAGACTTATGCTGATGCACTGAAATAAGGATCTTAAGTCCAGACAGTTGGCCTATGCATCTCACCCCTTTCTATGTTTGTCAAACACAAGCAAGGTAAACCTAAGGTGTTGATGAGATGCTCAAAACTAGTCCTATGGGTACATGCTTTCTAAGAAAAAACTAGTCTAAGGCCAAAACTGTTTTTGAAAATCTAAAAATGGAAAGTTTTGAAAACAAACAGGTTTAACTTATAATCTGAAAACAATTATTTTTTAAAACGATTTTGAAAAATCCTAGTCTATTAAGCACATCCCTAATTTTCGACGTAAGTTGCTAAATTCACTTTCAGGGAGTGGTTTTGTGAAAATGTCAGCTAAATTTGATTTGGACTCAATGTATTTGAATTCAATATCACCTTTAGTAACATGATCCCTGATAAAGTGGTGCCTAATTTCAATATGTTTGGTTCTTGAATGATGCACAGGGTTCTTGGTTAAGTTAATTGAACTTATATTGTCGATTAGTACTTTTACATTTGTGATATTTAAGTTGAAATCTTTTAGAGTATGCATCATCCATAATAATTGTGCAACACATTCGCCTATAGCTATGTATTCTGATTCAGTTGTAGATAGAGCAACACAATGTTGCTTTCTACTAAACCAGCTGACAAGTGATGAACCTAATAATTGGCATCCACCACTTGTGCTTTTGCGGTCTAATTTACATCCAGCATAATCTGAGTCAGAATACCCTATTAGTTCAAAATTATTGATCCTAGGATACCAAATTCCTACATTTGTTGTTCCCTTAAGATATCTAAAAATTCTTTTAACTTGTGTCAAATGGGATTCCTTAGCACAAGTTTGGTATCTAGCACACATACTAACTGCAAATAAAATATCAGGTCGGCTTGCAGTTAGGTATAGTACTCCTATAATGTTTTAATTCAACTGGTTTTCCATTTGGGTCATTATCTAAGATTGTGTTTACTGCCATAGGTGTTTTTATTTCTTTTGTATTTTCCATTTCGAATTTTTTAAGTAATTCTTTAGTGTATTTGTATTGATAAATATAATTTCCTTCATTTGTTTGTTTGATTTGTAATCCTAAGAAATAAGTTAATTTTCCTACTAAGCTCATTTCAAATTCTTTTTCCATTAGATTAATAAATTCTTCTAAAAATTCTGAATTTGTTGAACCAAATATTATATCATCTACATATATTTGTGCAATAAATATGTTTGTATTTAATGATTTAACAAACAAGGTTGGGTCAATTTGACCTTGGTTGAATCCTTTAGATGTTAAGTAAGATGTTAGCCTTTCATACCATGCCCTGGGTGCTTGTTTAAGTCCATATAATGCTTTCTTTAACTTAAAAACATAATCAGGGTGTTCTAGACTTTCAAACCCAGGAGGCTGACCTACATAAACTTCTTCTTTAATTAGTCCATTAAGAAAGGCAGACTTAACATCCATTTGGTATAGTTTGAATCCCTTGTGGGCTGCATAACTTAGTAACATTGTAATGGATTCTAATCTTGCTACTGGGGCATAGGTCTCATCATAGTCAAGTCCTTCAACCTGACTAAACCCTTTGGCAACTAGCCTAGCCTTATTTCTAGTAATTTCCCCAGTTTCACTTAATTTGTTTCTGAATACCCATTTTGTTTCTATTATTTTCTTATTCTTAGGTGGTGGTACTAGGTCCCAAACTTCATTACGCTCAAATTGGACTAGTTCTTCTTGCATAGTTATAATCCAGTCTGGGTCTAGTAGGGATTCATCAACAGTTTGGGTTCAATTTTTGAAATTAGAGAAATTTGACTTAGGTTTCTAAAGGATGATCTGGTTTGAACTCTCAAGTCTGGGTCACCAATTATTTGATCAGTTGGGTGATTTGGGTTAACCCTTATTGTTCTAGGGGGTTGACTTTCTTGATATTGTTCCTCTTCTTCATGACTTAGAGTTTGGTTGGTTTCTGGAACAAATTCAAGTGGTTGTGTAAGTTCTAAGGTTTGTTTAGTTTCTTCAATTTTACATTAGTAGTTTCTTCAATTTTTAAGGTAACCTTATTATAAATTCTATAGCCTCTACTATTTAGGGAATATCCTACAAAAATTCCATTTTCAATTTTAGAGGAGAATTCTCCTAAGTGTTCTATTGTATTTAAGATGAAAACTGGGCACCCAAATACTTTAAAATATTTTAAATTGGGTTGTTTATTATAAAACATTTCGAAGAAGGTTTTGTTATGGGTTTTATTTATTGTTGTTCTGTTTTGTACATAGCAGACTGTACTAACAGCTTCTGCCCAAAAATATTTAGGTAGGTTATATTCATTTAACATTATTCTACAAGCTTCAAGTAAGGTTCTATTTTTTCTTTCTACAATCCCATTTTGTTGGGGGGTTTTAGGGCATGAAAATTCATGATGGTAACCATTTTCAAGACAAAATCTGTTAAAGTTGTGATTTTTAAATTTTCCCCCGTTGTCACTCCTAATTCTTTTAATTTTAATATCTTTTTCGTTTTCAATTTGTTTGCGGAAATTTATAAAGATTTCAAAAGTTTCATCTTTATGTTTTAAAAATTTTACCCAAGTAAACCTAGAATAATCATCTATAATTACTAAACAATATAAGTTTCCATTTATCGATTTAACTCCATGGGAGTCAAAAAGGTCTAAATGTAGAAGTTCTAATATTGAGTTAGTTTGTGGCTGATTTGTTTGTTTGTGAGTGGATTTAGTTTGTTTACCTTGTTGACAAGCATTACATATGGTTGAATCTAAGTTAGGTAATTTTGGTAAGCCTCTCACAAGTCCATTTAATTTGCTTATATTTCTAAAGTTGGTGTGAGACATTCTTCTATGCCATAACCATGTTTCTTCTTTTTGTGTTAAATAACACTTAATGGAAGAAGTGGTTAAGTTGATGGCATAGATGTTGTCTTTCTAAAACCTTTTAGGCTTATGGTAGGATTATCTAGATGTTTGATTAAACATTCTGTGGATAGAAATTTGACCTTATACCTAGTATCACATAATTGACTTATACTCAGAAGATTATATTTAAAATTTTCAACAAGTAAAACATTTGTAATTATAAAGTCTATTTTTAATTCAATATTACCTATACCAATTACCTTGAGTTTGCCGTTGTTTCCAAAGGCAACTGTTCCTAAGCTTTTGTAAGTGAGTTGAGGGAACTTGGTGTGATCTCCAGTCATATGTTTGGAACAACCACTGTCCAAAATCCACTTGGTTTCCTACAGTAAGTAGGATTTAAAGTTAGTTTTTTTATTTTTGAGCAGGCATTATTTAAGTTAAGTTTTAAAATTAAAGTGAGTTTTAAGTTTGAAATTGAAATTTTGAAATTAATTTTTAAGTTTAAAATTAAAATTTTGAAATTAATTTTTAAGTTTAAAATTAAAATTTTGAAATTAATCTTTAAGTTTAAAATTAAAATTTTGAAATTAATTTTTTAAGTTTAAAATTAAAATTTTTAAATTAATTTTTGAGTTAAAAATTAAAATTTTGAAATTAATTTTTAAGTTTTAAAATTAAAATTTTGAAATTAATTTTTAAGTTTAAAATTAAAATTTTGAAATTAATCTTTGAGTTTAAAATTAAAATTTTGAAATTAATCTTTAAGTTTAAAATTAAAATTTTGAAATTCATTTTTGAGTTTAAAATTAAAATTTTTAAATTAATTTTTGAGTTAAAAATTAAAATTTTGAAATTTATTTTTAAGTTTAAAATTAAAATTTTGAAATTAATTTTTAAGTTTAAAATGAAAATTTTGAAATTAATTTTTAAGTTTAAAATTAAAATTTTGAAATTAATTTTTAAGTTTAAACATTAAAATTTTGAAATTAATTTTTGAGTTAAAAATTAAAATTTTGAAATTTATTTTTGAGTTAAAAATTAAAATTTTGAAATTTATTTTTGAGTTAAAAATTAAAATTTTGAAATTCATTTTTTTTAAGTAGATTTAAGCCTTATTCATCTCACCCGATCTATATTATCAATCAGAGAATCCTATGATTTTTGTGAGATGAAATTGGAAATTATGGAGTTTTGGTTTAACTTGTGTTAGATTCAGATTTAGCTTTGGTCTCCACAAATAGGCAATCTTCGGATAAACTTCTAAGCTTGGTGAGTCACATGGACGTCATTAGAAGTAACCAACCTTTCGAGGTTTTCCGAATAGTCCTATCCACGGAGCTTAGTACTAAATCTTGGTCTAACTGGTTAGGATTCATTTAAGGGTAGCTTCGGTCAGTTCCACTTGGCCAAATGCACCAGATCGAAACCATATCTTTCTAGACATGCGATGCCCAAGTTTCCCTAACGTACTATCATCCAAAAACTTCACCAGTACCATGATTCAAGTTAAACTTGGTCTCTTTTTAACTAATCCTAATTACCCTGCCGGGTTAGTTTGTTTTAGGTTACCCTGTCGGGTAAGTTAGTTTTGGAGGTGCCAGCTATTCTGGAGTCTCCCCCTGAATTATTGGCCATTTATTTAAATTTTGTGTCGATTCCTTTTATAGGTATAATTAACTTGGTGATAGTTTATATTTTGTTGAGTTTTAAATTTTGAATTTTTCGATTTAGGTTTGTATTTTGGTTTTTATTTGGTTTAATCGAGTTTATATAATATACTTTTTCTTTAGGTATATAATATTGATTAAGTCCTACTTGCGTGGTCAGACACGCTTTTGGAACCCAAGCTTGATTAGTTGATTTGTATTGAGTCATTAATGACTTAAAAGTTTTATTTGAGTTCGACTTGTATCCGAGTCCGGTTTTATTATAACATGCTTTTTGATTGCTTAGGATTAAGTCAAGATTTTTTGATCTTGTTGTAAATTTTTCTAGCATTTCTTTTAAATTGTTAATCTCATTTTTTAATGATAAATTCTCCTCCTCAAGTGTTAGATCTTGAGTTGGATTTGAATTTTTGATCTGTTCCTTGAGGTTTTGATTTTCCTCAAGAAGTGATTTGTTTTCATTTTCTATTTTGATTAATTTACTATTTAAATAGGAAATAATTCTAAAAAAAATTTGTTTAAATTAATATATACCTCATTCGGGCCTTCGGAAACGAGTACGGACTCGTGGCTTGTTTCGGGTTCAGACCCGTCTTCTGTTTCAGCTTCGCGGGCCATCAGTGCGAGGTGGCTCTGATGTTTCTGCTCTTCTTCCTCCGATTCGTCCGAGGAGTCGTCCCACGTTGCTTTGAGGGCCTTCTTTTTGGTTAGCTTCGGTTTGTCGAACTTCAGTTTTGGGCAGTCGTTCTTGTAGTGTCCCTTTTTATTGCAGCCGAAGCAAGTCACATTCTTTTGTTCTGAGGGAGAACTGATCTTTTGAAGGTCCTTTTTGCTGAAGCTCCTTTTTCTCCTAGTGAACATTTTTCTTACCAAGTTCACCAGGTGTTCTTCGTCTTCGGAGTCTTGGTCGGAATCTTCCTCATATTCAGGCTTGCTCCTCTTTTCTTTGGGGGAACCTGCAAATAAAGCTATACCTTTCTCGGCTCCAGCATTAGTTTGTTCATGTAATTCTAATTCATAGAAAAGCTCGTCTAATTTTAACTTAGAAAGATTTTTTGAAATTTTGTAGGCATCTACAATTGATGCCCACAAACTATTACGTGGAAAAACATTTAATGCGTACCTTATTAAGTCTCTATTTCCATCTGGTGGCCTATCGCATGAAGCCCGTTGAGGATATCCTTGATCCTCGCATGGAGCTAATTCGCCGTTTCACCTTCCTGCATTTTTATATTAAGAATTTTATTTAAAAGCAGGTCTCATTTTGTTACCTTGGCGTCGCTCGTTCCCTCGTGCAGCTCGATCAATTTGTCCCACAGCTCTTTAGCATTTTTGTGTGGACCGACTCTGTTCAGTTCTTCTCTTGTTAATCCTCACTGTAGAGTGTTGATCGCTTTATTTTCTGTTGACGCCTTTTTCTTCAAATCTGCTGTCCAGTCTTCAGGATCCAGTATATTCCCGTAGTTGTCTGCTGGAATTTTATAGGGTCTCGTAACGCTCATCCATTGGTCGAAGTCTGTTTTGAGGTAAACCTCCATGCGCTTCTTCCAGTACGGAAAATCATCCCCGTTGAAGAGTGGAGGTCATACTGTGCTGAATCCTTCTGTCTGAGACATTTTAGTCCTGCGCACAGAAAAAAGAAAAGGAAAAAAAATCCCAAGACTTGGTCTTGGATTAATAGTGCGGAAGAAAATAATAGAAGTATCTAAATTGGTGTTGCACCAATTTAGATTTAATTGCAACGTAAAACTGAAAACCGAAAGAAAAAAAAATTAATTTTTCACCCCCTGTCTGATTGGTGGTTGCACCAAATCAGAGCAGTACCGGCTCTGATACCACTTGTAGGACCGTGATCGTTTGATAGAGGGGGGGTGAATATCGATTCGAAAACTCGAGTGTAAAAGTACGTAGCGGAAAAGTAAATGAACACAATTGATTTTACTTCGTTCGGAGCCTGTGACGACTCCTACTCGAAGGCCCGTGGTCCTTGACCACTTTCGTTGGGCAATCACTAGCAATTCGAATATGATTACAGAAAAGAGTACAAGAAATGCTAATGAAACAAAACACAAAGCTATACCGACAGAAAGAAAAACTTAAAGAGCAAGGGTGCGTTGTCGGAGCTTTGTCAGCGTCGCTGGAGCACATAGCAGCAAAGCAATCTGGGAATTCTGAGATGATTGTTGAAGCTCCACCCCTGGGGCTTCTTTTATATGCTGCTCCGGGCGCCTGGATCCCTTCCGGGCGCCCTGGTGCGACGTGGCAAGTCCAGTCAGGATGCTCCACGTGGCGAGGTGACGTAGAGGATAAAAGTTGCCTCCGGGCACCCGGACCTCCGGGCGCCCGGACCACCTTTTTCCAGAGATTCCTTCTCCTGCAAAACAAGGTTAGTCCGAGGCAAAATATATCCTGCAACACAGATTGTTAGCACAATTTATAAGGTAAGAATTAACAGAAAAAGTATGACTTAGATTCCGTCTTTCCGAGACCGGAATCTAGTCACGATCTCGACTTAGATATCCGAAATGGATCTAAGCCGGATCGACGCCTAATGTTCCCTTCCAGGGAACGCGTCCTCGCAATCACTCCCCTCCAGTGACTTACCTTACTTACCTGCCAGACGTCCGGTCAGCCCTTCGACCCGTCTGGACTTCTCGCCAGCTATCCGGTCAGCCCGTCGACCTAACTGGACTTCTTGCCAAGCGTCCGGTCAGCCCGTCGACCCGCTTGGACTTCTCGCCAGCTATCCGGTCAGCCCGTCGACCTAGCTGGACTTCATGTCAGACATCCGGTCAACCCGTCGACCTATCTGGACTTCTCCTGCACACTCGATCAAAGTGTCAGACAATAACAAAACTAACTTAACCTATTTGTCATTCATCAAAACCTAGGTTAGACCGTTAGTGCTACCCGCACCAACACCTTGCCTTCTCCAGCTCCTTGATTCCTTGTGCCCTCTGCTTCCTGTCTCATCCTCTTGTTCCCGGCTTTCACTTAAGTCTTTCCTATGGTCTTTCCCAACATCATTTATCCTCCTGGAGTTTCTACTTTTGATGGTATGGATCTGGATGATCTTCACTTCACCTATGAAATCTCCAGAAACATGCATATCATCATTCCTAATACATTGCACTAGGCCTCTGCCCCTCCAACAGGCTATGTCACCTTCTATAAGGAACAATTCGTGGCAAGTCTTTGTTTCCCCATTCACCCCCACTTCTCTGATGTAAGCCGTTATTTTCGAATTTATTTGGGCCAGCTGACTCCCAATTCCATAAGGATTCTGTACGGCTTCGTGATTCTGTGCGAAGTTTGTGAACTTTCCTGGTCTGCCCACCTATTTCACTATTTCTACACTCCTCGCCAGCATAGTGAGGGTCTATTTCACTTCCAGGCCCGCACCCGGACAACCTTTTTCTGTCCCATCCCCTCATCGGAACCTACTTGGAAAGATAAATATCTTTTCATTAAGTTTCCTTCTGTCGTGGAGTGGCCTACCCGATGGCAACGAATTCTCCTGGTGATCCCCTATGTGGGGGACTTTAGTAATGACCCCTCTCTTCACAAACGCTCTAGATCAACTGAGGTGCTGGCGATTGGATTTGATGAGATTACTATCAGAGGACGTGCTGTCCTTCTTCAGGCTGAGTCATATCTCTTCTTCTGAACTGCCCCGCTCTCTAGGTGAGTATTGCCTGCCCTTGACTTGCTTCACTGTCAGTGTGGTGACTTACAAGTCTGGCTTCCCTGTTCAGCCAACACCCTTCTTCGCGCATCCGACGTCCAACCTCTCCCCCTTATCGAACAAGAAATAATGCGTCGGAGCAGGATTATACTGGATAGGAGACTACTTCCCCATTCTGCACTTGCTCGACTAGGAACGACTACCACGACCATTCCTCAATCAATCCCTCAAACAATGCCAGGACCTTCTGTCAGACTGACCCCGACCTCCTTCAGGGTCAGGGGGCATACCCCCGGCTAGTCCTTCCTTCCGAGCGGCATCCCGGGTGTCCTGGCAGGCATGTCTTGCTGTCGACCCTGCCAGAACCGCTGCGTCTCCATCGGCCCGACTACCCCGACCTATCTCTGAAGAGTCAGACTCGGATGACCCGCCTTTGGCTCACAGACCTCGCCGAAGGTATGTTGACCCCGACTTGAGCGCTTCCAGTCCGTCCAATAAATCAGTCCCTCCAGCCCAGCATGTTCCAGATCCCCCTATGCCCGATAACAGTCCTGCTACCGCTGTGGACCTTCCTTCCGTGCGTGTAATGGAGCAGACTCCACCTTCTTCGCAACCCGCTTCTTCCTCTGTACCCGCGGATGCTCCTTCAAAAGTGTCAGGTGACATGACAGTCCCTCAGCTACTCCCCTTCCTGCTGAATCAACACCGGGGGCATCTCACACAGCTTCTGCTAATCCTCCTGAACCAACGACATCATCTACACAGCCGTCGGGCCCTTCCTATCGCCATTATTACTCTTCCAAGCCTTCTGAGTCAGGGCTAATGCACCAGCAGGATGTGGACGCTCCCACTAGCTGCCTTTTCCTAAGAGGTCAGATGGCTACCTACTGGGATGAAAGCATTCAGCAGATGGAGGATCTATCTGTACCCGATCGGATGGAGAGATTCTCGGAGTTGTATGTCTAGGTGCGTTTTACCTATTAATGCGACAAAACCTCTTTCATTCCTCTTAAATGCTTTACTTTTTTGGCTCAGACTCATGCTGAATCTCTAGTGATAAATAAAACGCTTCATCTTAATTATCACCGTAATAAGGTATTATCGAATATGGTAGCTGAGCTGGAATTACAACTGAATGACCCCGTTGCAGTCGGCCGCGCCCAAAGAGCTGAAATAGAGGCCTTGAAGAGGGCCAACACTCAACATTGCCAAGCTCTGTGGGTGACCAACCAGGAGCCCAAGCCCTTCGCGAAGAAATAAGTCAGGATGAGGGTCTCCATAAGCATACTACAGATCAGCTGACCCAAGAGCTGAAATCTAAAGAGGCCCTTCTACAGGAGCAGAGCCAGACTATGGAAGCTCAGGACGCCGAACTGCTTGCCCTGAAAGCTGAGCTGTCACAGGCCCGTACTGGCCTTTCCGGAGTTACCTTAGCTCTGGAAATATATAAAGCAGGGGAAGATGAGCACTGCAAGTAGAGCTGAGAGGCCTACCTTCATTCTCGAGAGTTTGGCGTTCAGGTCGGAGACTGCTTCGTAATCTCTGTATCTTTTGGTGCGGCAGGAGCTCTGCGGCAACTATATGAGCAGAGATATCTCAAATCCGCTCCTCCCGCAAACTTTTTGGATCATCATCGCATCTTGGACGAAATGCCCGACGAAGTTTTTCTACCTTTAAGTGATTTGCTTATGTACACTATGTAAACTAATTATTTTATGTTGAATGCTATCTTTCCCTTTGCATTTTGTCTCCCTTCTTGTTATCTGCTATTCAAATGAGCTTGATGATTTACAAAAAGAACGTAACCATCTCGACCAGTAGACTATTTTATTAGCGGATCAGGCGACTATTCCTGACCCGCTCTGTCTCACATACTACACTTAGGTGCGGTAAGGCCGCAGATAATTAGCGCTCCAAGGCCGGTCTAGATTCCTACCCTGGTCGTCTTGGAGGTAGTACGCACCCGATGCCAACTTTTTACTAACCTTGTAAGGTCCATCCCATTGGGGTGCTAACTTGGCTACGTCTCCCATGGGTTTTACTCATTTCCAGACCAGGTCCCCTTCTCCAAAGAAGCGAGGAACCACCTTCTTATCATAATTTTACCTCATCCTCTGTCGATAGGTCATTTGTCGAGCTGTCGTTTGCTCGCGAGTCTCGGTAATGAAGTCTAGCTCTGCTAGCCGTCACTCGGCATTCTCCTCATCTTATAACATCCTCCTAGTTGAAGGCACCCCAACCTCCACAGATACCACTGCCTCACTACCGTAGACCAGGTGAAACAGAGTAAGACCTGTGCTTTCTCGGGGTGTCGTCCGGTACGTCCAAAGAATACTTTGCAGCTCTTCTACCTAGTCTCCTCCCACATGGTCTAGCTTAATCTTCAGTCCTCATACAATTTCTCGGTTGATAACCTCGGTCTGTCCGTTGCTTTGTGGATATGCTATAGATGTGAACGCTTGAGTAATGTCGAACCCTTGACACCAGGCCTGGATCTTTCGACCTTGAAACTGCCTTCCACTATCTGATACCAGCTTATGAGGTATGCCGAATCTGCACAGAATATTCCTCCATAAAAATTGAATAACCGCGCTTTCAGTGATCCTGGCCAGAGCTTCAATTTCCACCCACTTGGAAAAGTAGTCAACGGCCACCAATAAGAATCGCCTTTGACCGGATGCCATAAGGAAGGCTCCGACAATGTCCATACCCCATTGATCGAAGGGGCAGGAAACTATAGATGTCTTTAACACTGAGGTAGGCATATGCATCAGATTTTGATGTTTCTAGAAGGACATGCAAGTGTTCACCAGCTACTGAGCATCCCTCTGTAAAGTGGGACAAAAATATCCCACCAATAGCACCTTACGAGCTAGTGTTCGACCTCCGGCATGGCTGCCACAACATTCCAAATACATTTCTCTCAAGACCTGATCCGCCTCCTCCGTGCTTATGCACTTAAGTAAAGGCCTGGAAAACGCCTGCTTATACAATTGATCTCCTATCAAGGTGTAAGCATGAGCCTTTTTCCTGACCAGTCGTGCTTGCTCCAAGTCTGTTGGCAGAGTACCTTGCTGAAGATAGCTAATCACCGGTGCCCTCCACTTAATAATCTCGTCCTGGTTATTCTGCAGATCTATCTGGGTTATGAGAAAGGTCTGCGCTATTGACCTATCCAATACCCATGTGGTCAAAGAACTAGCCATTTTAGCCAATTCATCAGCTCGGCCATTTTCTGCTCTAGGAATCTTGTTGACCGTGACCTCCTTGAATTCTTCTTTCATCTTCTCATAAGCCTCCCGATACACTTACAGCTTGTCGCAGTTGATCTCAAAGTTACCAGTTACTTGCTGAGTTACTAGTTGGGAGTTTGAATAAATGATCACTCGAGCAGTTCCCACATGTCGGGCTGCCTGCAGTCTTGCCAATAAAGCCTCATACTCCGCCTCATTATTGGTAACTCTGAAGTTTAATCGTATAGCTAGCTGCAAGCTAAGATGTCTTCTTGAGGGGATATCAGAAGAACTCCGACGCCACTCCCTTGATGTGTAGTTGATCCATCCACACACACCTTCAAAGTTTCTTTTGAATCCTCTTGATGGATCTCGGTCAAGAAATCAGCCAAGGCCTGTGCTTTGATAGCCATGTGAGGTTGATAGGTGATATTATACTCTCCCAATTCGGTCGTCCATTTGATAATTCGACTGACAACTTCAACGTTGGTAAGAGCTTTACCCATGGTGTTGTTTGTCAAGACTGTGATAGGATGAGCCAGGAAATAGAGCCTTAATCGTCGAGCCATGAGCACCAATCCATAGACCAACTTTTCCAGAGCTATGTATCGAGACTCAGCCCCCTTTAATAAATGACTAAAAAAATACACTGTCCACTGTACATTGTCTTGTTTTTTCACTAATACTGCCCCCACGGCCTCAGGGGTGGCAGATAGATAGACCCAGAGCGGCTCTCCTGTGACAGACTTGAACAAAGAGGGCAAGGTTTCCATATACTTCTTCAACTCTTCAAAATCCCGCGTGCATTCCTCGTCCCACTGGAATTCGGAGGCTTTTTGAAGTACTTTGAAGAAGGGTGATGCCTTTTCTGCTGATTTGGAAATAAATCTAGACAGGGTTGTTATCCTGCCCACCAATTTCTGGGTCTCTTTCAGGTTTTATGGAGCCTTCATGTCTCGGAGCGCCTGGACCTTCTCGGGGTTGGCTTCAATTCCCTGCTCGGTGATAAGATAATCCAAGAACTTCCCTCCTTTGGCTCCAAATAGACATTTCAAAGGATTTGATTTTACCGCATACTGCCGGAGGGTGCTGTAGGTCTCCTCCACATCATTTATCAGATTTGCAACTAAGGGATACTTGATGAGTTTGTCATCTACATAGACTTCCACATTGCGCCTGGCCTGCTCCCGGAAGATCTTGTCCATCATCCTTTGATAGGTGGCTCCAGTATTCCTGAGCCCAAAAGGTATGACTGTGTAGCAGAAGGTACCATCTGTCGTGATAAAACTAGCATTCTCTTGATCTTCCACGGCTAAGGGGATTTGATGGTACCCCTAATAAGCATCCAACATGCAGATTCTTTTGCAGCCGGCAGTTGAGTCCACCAGCTGATCAATTCTGGGCATGGGATAGCAATCTTTAGGGCAGACTTTATTGAGATCCTGGAAGTCTATGCAGACTCTCCACTTATTATTGGGTTTTGCTACCAAAATTGTTGGTTGCTACTCGGAAAACCTAGAGGTTCCACTGTACAAAAATTTTGTACAAAGGTCTGAACCTTTTCCTAGCTACCATGTGTTCTTTTAAATAAAATTTTGGATCGCCTGCGGAACTTAACACGTTTGATCCAAAACTTAATCTATTTGTTCTTTTAGGTTAAGACTTGGATCTCCTGCGGAACTTAACACGTTCGATCCAAATCACCTTAAGTTATTAATTCCATTAAATATTAATTTCCATAATTGGTTCCCAGTACTGACGTGGGGAGGCACATGGCCTTCTTGGATATGGGAGCAACCACCACCGACTAGACAAAACCTTTTATGGAAAGCTAATATTTAATTTCCTAAAATAACTTTAGGTTAACCGAAAGGAACAATCAAATCACAAGGAAAAAAAATAAAAGAACATAACATCGAAAAACATATTCGAAATACTAGAATCGTAAGCCTCTTGTATTTGGTATTATTTCCATAAATAACTAGTATGATGCGGAAAAGGAAAAATTACTAGTTATACCTTTTAGAAAGACCTCTTGATCTTCTACCGTATTCCTCTTCTAACCTTGGACGTTGTGTGGGTAACGATCTTCCAAGATGAGAAACCACCAAACACCTTCTTCTCCTCCTAGCTAGGTTCGGCCAAAACAAGAAAGCTTCACCAAGGAAGAAAAAAAAACACTAACCAAGCTCCAAGGGATGCAAACTTTCTCTCCTTCTTCTTCTTCTTCTCGAAGTAGTATCCGGCCACCACAAGAGCTCCAAGCCAAGAGAAAGGTTCAGCCACCACAAAGAAGAAGAGGGGAAGAGAGGTTGGCCGGCCACACCAAGCAATAAGAGAGGGAGAAAAATTATAGAGGTTGTACACAATGAAGGCACCCTCACCCCTTCTTTTATATTCCTTAGCCTTGGTAAATTAGGAAATTTAATTACAATAAAATTTCCTTAATTTCCTTGACATGATTTAATTGAGAAAAATAAAATAAAATTTCCCAATTAAACTCTTAATGGCCGGCCACATCATAGAGAGGCAAATTAGACAAGTTTCAATCAACAAATTAAAACTTCCTAATTTGTTTCCGGAAATTTTAAAAATATAATTTCTCTTCAAAAATCCCTTCATGGTTGATAAAAAGAAATTTCTATAATTTAAATTTTTCAACATGTGAATAATTTTCAAAGAGAAAATAAAATATCTCTCCAATCTACAAATAAGGAAAGAGATCTAATCTCTTTCTTTAATCTTTTGTAGATCCTTTTTAAAAGAGATATTTTAATTTTAATTCTCTTTAATAAATTATATCTTCCACATAATAAAAATTAAAATTAAAATTCTTTTTAATTTAATTATGGCCGGCCCCCTCTAGCTTGGGTTCAAGCTAGGGCCGGCCACCCTAAACCATGCTTAGGCCGGCCCTAGCTTGATTCCAAGCTAGCTTGGCCGACCCCCTTTAGGTGGGTATAGAAGGTGGGTATAGTACTCTATAAATAAGAGGCTGCGATAGGGACCGAGAGGAGGAATTGGTTTTGGTCTCCCGATAAAATTAAGCATCCCGTGTTCGCCCCAAACACACAACTTAATTTTATCAATAATAATTTATTCCACTAGAGAACTGTAATTTAACTACCGCACCAATCCCAAATTACATTTTTGGGCTCCTTCTTATTATGAGTGTGTTAGTCTCCCTGTGTTTAAGATATCGAATGTCCACTAATTAAGTGAGTTACTGACAACTCATTTAATTAATATCTTAGTCCAAGAGTAGTACCACTCAACCTTATCGTCATGTCGGACTAAGTCCACCTGCAGGGTTTAACATGACAATCCTTATGAGCTCCTCTTGGGGACATTATCAACCTAGTATCTCTAGGACATAGTTTCCTTCTATAATCAACAACACACACTATAAGTGATATCATTTCCCAACTTATCGGACTTATTGATTCATCGAACTAAATCTCACCCATTGATAAATTAAAGAAATAAATATCAAATATATGTGTTTGTTATTATATTAAGATTAAGAGCACACACTTCCATAATAACTGAGGTCTTTGTTCCTTTATAAAGTCAGTATAAAAGAAACGACCTTAATGGTCCTACTCAATACACTCTTAGTGTACTAGTGTAATTATATAGTTAAGATAAACTAACACCTAATTACACTACGACCTTCAAATGGTTTGTTCCTTTCCATCATGGTCGTGAGCTACTGTTTATAATTTATAATGTACTGATAACATGATCTTCTGTGTGTGACAGCACACACCATGTTATCTACAATATAAATTAATTGAACAACTACATTTATCACAAATGTAGACATTTGACCAATGTGATTCTTATTTCTAGATAAATATTTTATACCAAAAGCTAGGCTTTTAGTATACATTCTAACAAAAACAACATTAGAAAGCCAGGACAGGAACTGTACTTCTCGGACATGTCCCGCTTTCCTAAGCTGGTCCACTTCAGCTCTGATAATTTTATTCTGGTCGGCCGAAAAATTTCTCTTCTTCTGCTTTACAGACCAGACATCTGGCAGGAGATGCAACTTATGCTCCGCCACTTCAGGCTTGACCCCTGGTAATTCTTCGGTAGACCAAGCGAAGACATCTCTGTTGCGGGTCAAGCACTGGACCAGTTTTTCTTTGAGCTCGGGAGGTAAGTCACCTGCTACCCGAATAAGACTCTCTGGACATTCAGGATATAGTTGAACTTCCTCCCAGGGAATGGACTCTTCAGCTATAGGTAGGGGTTCCTCTTGGATGGCGTGCACAACCCCGTCCTGAGTCCTTTGTGCTTTGCGAGCTTCTACTTTGACCATGTCAATGTAGCATCGCCGAGAGACCCGTTGTTCTCCCCTAACTTCCCCGACTAATTCCTCGAAACGGGAATTTGATTTTTTGATGAAATGTAAAAACCGCCGCCCGAAATTCATGCAAGGCAGGTCAGCCTAAAATGACGTTGTAAGAGGAGGGCGAGTCAACTACGAGGAAGGTGCTTCTCCTAGTTCTTACTAGTGGCTCACTTCCCAAGGATATGGTTAGCTTGATCTGCCCCATGGGCCTTACTTCATTACCAGTAAAGCCATATAGAGAAGTAGTCACTGGTTGTAGCTCATTGGCGTCGATCTGCATCTCTTTAAAAGCATACCTGAATAATACGTTGACAGAGCTCCCAGTGTCAACGAAGACTCGCGCCACGTGGTTGTTGGCTATAACAGCCTTGATGATGAGGGCGTCATCATGGGATAGCTCCAGCCCTTCCAAGTCTTGTGGTCCGAAGCTGATGATCGGGCCGGCAGCTTGCTCTCGGCTACACCCTACCGCATGGATCTCCAACCAGCGCTCATGGGATTTATGCGCCTTGCCCGAATCCCCATCAGTGGGTCCACCAGAGATCATACCAATGTCTCGGATGACCACGTTGCCTCTGTTCTCGGCTCGCGAGCTTCTCCCGGCTCTCCAGTGCGCCCTTACTGTTGCATGCTTGGCCCCTCCTGCTCAGCCCAGGATCGGCTGGCCTGCCCCGCTGCATTACGCCGCTCTTCCATCATTCGCTGGACTTAAGGAGCCAGCTCAGGGGTTGGCAAGCCTAGCTCAGCAGCGTGCCGAGAATAACGAGCAAATTGGAAGCAATCGTCGGTGGCATGCATGTGGGACCGATGGTATGTGCAATAACGCGGTCCCCAAGGCCCAGGTCGGGGGACCTGAACTGCAGCTACACGCGGACCCGACCGAATGTCCTGACCGGGGTGGAAGGTAGGTCTGGCTTCCCGAGGGCGTGGAGGGAGAGGCTGAGCAGGCGGTTGAGGTGCTCTTCTCTCCAGTCTGTTGGTAGAGGGAGGTTGTTTGTCTGCCTTCCTTCGAGCAGCTTGAGCCTCCTCTACGTTGATGTAGCTGGCCACTTTCTCCAGCATCTCATCAAAATTCTTTACGAGATTTCTGATGAGGTCTCTAAAGAATTCTCCCTCGATCAGCCCATGGGAAAAGGCGCTCATAAGTATTTCAGATGTGGCCGAGGGAATGTCCTGGGCCACTTGATTAAAACGCTTGATGTAGCTTCTCAACGGCTCGGCAGACCCTTGCTTGAGAGCGAACAAGCAGTGGTCAGTTTTTTGATACTTCCTGCTACTGGCGAAGTGGCGCAGGAAAGCGATCTTAAAGTCGGAGAAGCAAGTGATGGACCTATGCGGCAGTCCATCAAACCACTTCTGGGCAAAGCCCGATAGAGTGTTCAGGAACACTCGGCATTTAACGACGTCACTGTATTGATGCAGCAGAGCCGCGTTTTGGAACTTGCGGAGATGATCCTCAGGATCTTTGCTGCCATCGTATTCTCCGATAGCCGGGGGTCGGTACCCTTTGGGCAGCCTCTCCTCCAATATTTTGGAAGAGAAGGACACTTCCTCCTTTGGCTCCATTCGACGCTCTTCGCGGAGGACAGTAGCCTTCCCCTTCTTCGAATCTTTAGGCAATGAACTTTCAGCCACAGAAACTTGGGGTTGCTCCTTGTGGCTATAGTATCCCGGCTTTGGTTGATAATACCCCTGACCGGGCTCTCTGTAAAACGAAGGGGGAAACTCTATAGGTTGTTTCCTCTTAGAGCCTCGATCTGAGGTGTGAGCTGGTTCTTTAGAAACCTCAGGTAACTTTTTTGGTCGGGAGGCAACAGTTTGTTGCTTTTCAGAGGCCGCCCGCTTCTTGGCCTCTTTGAAGAGCTCATATTCTCCAGCAGTCATGGTTACGTTGATTCTGCCCGAGTCCTCCATCGTCACATTCCGAAATAGGTAGTTGTGTTCCCACGGCGCCAAATTTGATCCCATCCGGAAGCTGAGTCGGATGAAGGCAGGTCGCGCTGTCACCGGTGTTGATGGAAAGTCGCTACGAAGCCTGGTCGATCTGGCACCCGCCAAGAGAGCTTACATGAGCGGATGACGGGGGGTGATGACGAAGCGAGGGTCCTGCACACACTTCGACAAGCCGCCTCTGCGTTAGAGACCAAGAACCAGGGAAAAAGTCCCCGGGTCAGGCCCTTTGACGCTCAAGTCAAGTACTTTTTCCCCAGAAGCATAGAGAAAGGACGAAAAATAAGAGACGAGTATGAAATGACGAGTGAGCGTACCTGGGTAAGGATGAAGCCTCCCTTTTTATACTATTGTGGACATTTCTGGAGTCTGACGAGTGTTAGGGAATGTCGGGTGTCAGGCTTTGTCTGGCGGTGATTGACACGGGGCATCCTTTTATAGGCCGAAGGAGGAATCTGGAGGTAACGAGCCCTAGACCGTTAGCATATTCCCTGACACGCTGTGATTATTCTCTGACGAGTGGTTACGATTCCCTGGCTTGCTTGTCATGTAGTGTATGCTTGCCTCGGCCTATTACCCTGGACTGGGTCTTCGTACTTGCCAACCCCGACCTGTGGGCACAGACCTGTAGCTAACTTGTACTTGTCGTATAGCAAATCCAGATCTGCACATTCAGCCCTGTCCTGCACGTCTTGTCTTATGAACTACTGACCTGCCTTGTGAACTACTGACCTGCCTTACATTGTATAGCAACCTGTACGCCTTAGTATGGTTCCGATTATCCTGCCTCCAGACCTATATGCCTCAGTTTACTTCTGCTTATCCTGAGTCCTGACCTGTGTACCTCAGTCTGATTCCGTTTGTCTTGCGCTGAATGCCTTAGTCTGTGTTTCCCGACCTGTACGTCCTGATTCGTATATCACGACCTGTCAGTCATGACCTGTATCCTTGGTTTGCATTTTCTGACTTGTACGCTTTAATCCATATGCTCTATGCCGTAAGGTTGTAAGTCCTGACCTGTATCCTTGGTTGGCTCATCCCGACCTGTACGCTTTGGTCCATCTGCTCTATGTCGCAATGTTGTAAGTCCTGACCTGTATCCTTGGTTGGCCTATCTCGACCTACGTGCTTTAATCCATGTGCTCTATGCCTCAAGGTTGTAAGTCCTGACCTGTATCCTTGGTTGGTACATTTCGACCTGTGCGCTTTGGTCTATCTGCTCTATGTCGCAAGCCTGTAAGTTCTGACTTGTATCATTGGTTGGCCTATCTCGACCTGTGCGCTTTGATCCATGTGCTCTATGCCTCAAGGCTGTAAGTCCTGACCTGTATCCTTGGTTGGTACATTCCAACCTGTGCGCTTTGATCCCTGTCTCCTGTACCGCGAGACTATACATCCCGACTTGTGATCCTGGCCTGTAATCCTTGGTTAGCATATTCTGACCTATGATCCTGGCTTCTGAATTCCTACTCGCCATGTAGGCCTAACCCCGGAACGCCACCTGTCCCTGACTCAGATCATCTTGTGATCAGGCCCTTTGAACTCCATGTAGGCCTGACTTTTGACTTCCATGTAGGCCAGACTTTTGACCACCACGTAGGCCTGACTTTTGACCACTATGTAGGCATGACTTCTGACCGCCACGTGAGTTTGACTTTTGACCGCCACGTGAGCTTGACTTTTGACCATCCTATGGGCTTAACTTCCGACCACGTGATCTCTCTGACCCCACGATCATACACTGTATCAATGAATAAGAGTTTATCTATATAAACGTATGTTTAACTATTTGAAAGATTATCCTTAGATAAAAAATAAAAGTTCTTTTTTAGAACACTTTGAGGACGACAATTTCTTTTCTTATTTTCTCCGTAAATCTTCATTCTTATCAGCTCGTGGAATAATTGCTAACTTATCCGGCGTTATTAATAACTCAACGAGAAAAAAAAAGTCTCATTTGTTATGTTTTTACATGCTTAGTAGTTATGTCAGATTATTAAATTTTCACCTGCTAAATTTTGTAGAGTGGATGGGAATAAACTCGTGGGATTCTAAATTCATGATTTGACAGAGTGAACCTTATCAGACACCACTAATAAAATTCAAAATAGATATGGTGTTCATCAGGTAGAAAATTGTTCATTTGCTTTCTAAAGAGCCTATTCAAGAGCACTAATGAGCAACAAAAGCAGATTCATTTACGTAGAAAGCTCGTTGTTGCTGCTTGTATCTGATTAGTATTTGTATATTTTTCTATGTTCTTCCACTGCTTTTCTAAACTGACTAGTGTCGAAACAAAGGAATACCCCTTTTCCTAAACATAGAAGAAATCAAACTAGAAAAATCCAATAAGATACTTGTGGACAATAGCCAAACGACTTGGCTTCCTTAAAAAAATGAATTAATAAAGCTGCTAGTTTTTTAAGCAGGCAACATGCATTAAGCTTTGCAGCAACAGGCATTATACTGCAGCGTTTTCCTACAGAACAATCACGCGCTTCCATTGAACAGCTTAAACAAATTAATAATGCTCACAAGCTTGATAAACTGGTACAATCCCAACAACATTAATTATTACTTGATCAACAGGATCCACAACTCTCACGCAACGGAAGCCAAATTCTCCTGCCGACGCTTCTTCTCATTCGACAACTTCTTGGCGAAGTAGACGAGTCGATCCCTGTTCGATGTGGTTCCTCCCTTCCCATCCACCACCGGCTCCGAATGCCCTGTCTCCAGGTTCACCCTCGACACCGGCTTCTCCAGCAGTTTCTTCCCGATCTCCAACAAATTCTGCAAATTCTTCTCCGTCGACTTATCCACCGAAGTCGAATCGCCAGTCAAAGTATCGTCCTATATATCATTCAGTTTGTTTATGTTCGTTTCAATTAGAATCAATGAATTTGGTACGATTTTAATTATGATGATGATTAATTATTATAATTTGTTAAATGCCTACCTGTATGCGAAGGTAACGGTCTTCACTGTCATGTGCCTCAAAAACATGTGCTAGATGGATATCCACCATCTCTGAGCTCGCCTGGGAGAAAATGTCGATGATGGGAGTATTTCCTCCGTTGTACAACCAACCGAGCAAGCCCCATCGAGCGCTCATCTGTGCGCTATAATTCTCCGCCTTTTTAGGTGTTCCGGTCCCGATCGAGAGCACCAGGAACCGACTGTAGTTGACCGGTTCGTACGAGTCGAAATCCGTGTTCGATTTCAGAATCTGCTTCGTCACTTGGCTCATGGCGGATAACGTCTGTTCATGATCAACGGCACATATAAGAACTAGCTAGCTCCTAGATTAATTACGAGCAGAATATCCATTTAGATGTGCGTGTGTGTGTGAATTTACTGGGTTATTTGCCGCCACGCCGCCGTCGATGAGGTTGAACCTCTTCGTCGTTCCTTGATCGTCTTGGGTTTCAAAGTAATGCCCCGGGAGGTATGTGGGGGCGGCGGAGGTGCTGATGCAGATGTCCGACAGAAGAGCGTTCTTCAACGGATTCTTCTCCGTCTGCGAACAAAACATTGATCACCATCGATATACCTATATATAAAATAATCTTCATTCCCAAGAAGTACTATTAATTAGTTAATTACCTCATAACTGGAGAAGATGATGGGTTGAGAAATTTTGATGTCAAAAGTAGGGATGACGATGTTGGTCAAAGTTTGACTTAATTTTGTGGTGCCTAATAGTTCCTGAATCTTTGAGCGAAGATACTTGCCATTGTATTTTGGTCCAGCGAGAGCACCCACAAAGTTCAGTGCTGAACTCAGGAACGGAGACCTGAAATAAATAAATAGTAAAATTCTTAAATTAATTTTGATCCTTCATCCTAATTATCCAAAAATTTGTCATGTATATATAATTCTTATAACCTTTGCTGTGGAAAAATCTTGGGACTGTGATCCAAATAAAACTGAACAATGTCCTTGGCGGCGAACAGTGGTTTGTTATTCTCTCCGGGAGCGGCGAGCATGGTGGCGACAAGGCCACCGGTGCTCGTGCCGGATATCACGTCGAAGTAGTCAGCTATTCTCGCATCAGGCCCGTCGAGTTTCTGCAACACCGAGAATTAATATAATTAACTTGAATCTCTCGGTACGTCGATCGGATATTTATGACTTCATGTATATATATATATATAATCGTACCTGCAGTTCTGATTCAAGGAAGTCGATGATCGTCGCGGGGATCAGCCCGCGAACACCGCCGCCGTCGATGGAAAGGACGGTGATCCTCTTCCCGAGGGATGGCGGAGGCTTTGAGTCGGAGATGGCCGGATCAGTTCCATCGCTCGCCATGGTGTATATATGATTATTCTTGTTCTTGAGAAATAGAATATATTTGCGGACCTAAATCAGCTGCTGTGGTAATTCACTGATTGATCGAGAGAAAGAGATCTAGATAAATATATAGAACGAGAAGCAGCAAGAGCCCAATAATTGAAGTGGGGGCTTGACGTTTTAATCATGCAGCTATATGAAATCGAAATACATTGAATGAGCTGAAAACAAAGAAAACGTGCAAATCAGAATCCACCAATAATTTAATTGATGTACGCTTAGAACGTCTTGATGTGATCTTCCGCAAGGACATGTAAATTTCACTCTTTTTACTCGAATATACCTTACTGTTCATATTGAAATGCCCTCTTTAATAGTGTAGAAATAGATTTTGATAAAGATAGAAACAACGCTCAGAGTATCCACGTCTTTTTCTTTATTATTATATCTAAAATTTAAAATAATGATCTATTTTATTAAATTTAAATAATTATTTTTTATTACATATTAAATTAAATATCTTAAAATTTTTATCATCCTTAATTTTTTTATTTTTTTCTTTTTTTTCTTCTATTTTTTATTATTATATTTATATAATGAATGGAAGAAGAGAAATTAAGTGGAATGAGAGAGATTAAAAAAAAATATTATTTTATTTATAGGGTAGAGATTTCATTCTTTAAATTTAGAAAATTATTATTCATCAAATCTAAATTTAAGGAATAGATAGGGTAACTGATGTATAAAATTTTTAGTTAATCTATCCAAAATTTAAGATACAATTATTGTTGTATATAGATTATGAATAAGCCGAGGAGTTTCCAAAGTTGGCCGGCCAGAGGTATTATTTATTAGACGTGGTTCAATGGCGATTAACTATTTTAATCGAATTGTAAGTAAAACGTGTTTATATGGCAGTCAGTGCATTGATTGGATCGGAGCGTTCGTCGATGGATTATCAAAATTCGCAGCTTTAAACCGTGCAGATCTGGACGCATTGCTCGATTAAAATATATATATATATATATATAAAAAGAAAATCGGACAATGCAACTAACTTAGCAGAAAACTATGGGTCAATTTCCCATATAAAAAACACTTAAAAAATAAATACTTATTTTTCAAAATAATAAAGTAAAAGACTCATTGCTCTAATTATTATTTATTTATATTTAAAATTTAATTAGGAAATGATGGTTAGATTATATATTTATTTGTTTATAATTTTTAAGATAATTTGGATTTTTTTTTATAGAGTTTAGGGTTTCTTAACTTAACTATATAAGACCTTATACTCTGTATCAATTTTAAGATCTAATAATATGGTTAGTTTTTTTCCATCTCTTAATTTCTACATGGTATCAGAGCGATTTTCCTTCTTTGATATATTTTTTTTCTAATGTCCCTTGTTATTGCTTCCTATTACTATTGTCTTCTCCTACTACTGCTATTGATTTCGATGTCGACATTTATTTTCTGTCCTGCTGCTGTTGATTTTGGCGCCGATATCTATTTTCTGTCAATTTCGACGCTGACGTCCTGTCCTACCGATTTCGGTGCCAACATTATTTTCTACCAATTTCGACGCCGACGGTATTTTTCTGCTGATTTCGACACCAACGTCCTGTGCTGTCAATTTCGGCGCCGACGCTCTTTTCTACCGATTTTGGTGCCGAAGCCCTATGTTGCCGATTTTGACACTGACGTCCTTTTCTACTGATTTTGACACTGACGTCCTATGCTACTGATTTCTACATTTAACATCCTTTTCTGCCTTAGATTTTTTGTATGACCACGGGTCGTCCTGACATTAGTTTTTGCGGATCATACAAATATGTATCCTTACAATTTAGTTATTTTGAGAATTATTCATTATGTCATCATGTCTGGTCGTGCAGATGTTTCATGGAAATCTGATTCATATATATTTGAGCAATTTCAATAGTTCCATATGTCACAACCCTCTACCATGTCAGCTTCCTCTTATATAGGTTTGTCATCGTATGGTATTTTAGGTATATATTCATCCTTGTGGATTTTGGACTTTCGTGCCTCCCATCATATGTCATCTAATTTGTCATCTTTTGTTTCTTTTCTCTCAGTTCATCTATATCTATTGTGACTGCTGATGATACTCCTATGTCATCAGTAGGTGTTGGTTCAATTGTTACATCTTCTTTATCTCTTACTAATGTTTATTATATTCCGAGGTTTACTTTAAATCTTGTTTCTATTATTCAATTATGTGAGTCTGGATATCTAGTCTCTTTTTCTTCATCCAATTGTTATGTTCAGGACCCGCAATCTCAGAGGCTGATTGAGACAAGCCATAAGCAAGGAGGACTCTATGTTTTAAATCAACTCAAATTACCAGAAGTTGTAGCTTCGAGTGTAGATTTATCATTTTTTCATCTGAGTCATTCATCTTCTAATTTTTATTTGTGTCACTTTCACTTAGGTCATATTTCAGCGCCTCATTTGTAGTTTTTAGCCTCTACAAGAGCATTAGGACCTTTAAAAAGTTTTGATATTTTTTATTGTAGTGGTTGTAAACTGGCCAAATTTTCTGCCTTACCATTTTCTAAAAGTCTTTCTTTTTCTTCTACTCCATTTGATCTTATCCATTCTGATGTATGGGGATCCTCTCCTATTCCTAAGGGGGGGTCAAGGTATTATGTTTCGTTTATTGATGATTGTACTCGTTACTCTTGGGTCTATCTTATGGAACACAGGTCTGATTTATCTTACAATTTTTAATAACTTTAGGGCTCTTGTGAAAACTCAACATTCTAGTATCATAAAGTGTTTTTGTTGTAATTTGGGGGGTGAATACACTTCAAATCGATTTTCACATTTACTTGCTTCTGATGATACTATTCATCAAACCTCGTATACAGATATTCCTGAACAAAATGACATGGATGAACGGAAACATAGACATCTTGTTGAAACAGGCAGTTCATTTTTATTATCTATCAGTGTTCCTATTGCCTTTGGGGGGGGAGTAATCCTTACTGATGCTCATGTCATTAATAGAATTCCAACATCACACAATTTAGGTTTGTCACCTTTTGAAAAGTTGTATGGGTATGCTCCTGTCTATTCCTCTTTGCGTATTTTTGGTTGTACTTGCTTAGTCCTCCGTCCACATATAGAGCGTAATACTTAGCATCTCGATCTGCTCTTTGTGTCTTTCTAGGTTATGATGTTAGTCAAAAAGGATATCGTTGTTTTGATCTCATTGATCAATAATTGTATGTCTCTCGTGATGTTGTGTTTCTTGAACATATTTCATTCTTTTCTATTCCGGCTAATTCACATAATATGACAAAGTCAGATATGCTTTGTATTGATCCTTTCAATACTGATACTGAGGAAGATTCACCCACAAATCCTATTGGTAGTTTAATTGAATCTGGTACTTTGGTTCCCGAGATATCCGCTCCATATGTTCCTCCTTCTGCCACTGTCCAATTATCTCTTGAGATTACGGATGATCCTTCTCTCCATCGTCGTCAATCCACTCGTGTTCGTAAGTCTACTAAACTATCATATTTTATTTACTCTTGTTATTCTCGTTCTTTTGCTTCATTTGTTGCATCTATTCATTGTCTTTCTGAGCATGAATCCTATAGAGAAGTTGTTTGTAACCCACTTTAGCAGAGTGCTATGGCTGAGGAACTAACTGCTTTGCATCAGAGTCATACATGGGATTTGGTTCCATTTCCACTAGGAAAACATACTATTGGTTCTCGTTGGGTATATAAGATCAAAACTAAATCTGATAGATCTATCAAACGATACAAAGCTCGTCTTGTTGCTAAAGGTTATTTTCAGAAGTATGACATGGATTATGAAGAAACATTTGCTCCTGTTGTAAAAATGACAACTGTTCGTACTCTGATTGTTGTTGCTTCTGTTTGTCGATGGAGAATATCTTAGATGAATGTCAAGAATGCATTTCTAAATGGTAATCTTCATGAAAAAGTGTATATGATACCTCCTCCTGGTATTTCACACAAACCTGGTGAAGTTTGCAGGCTTCGTCAAACGTTTTATGGTCTCAAACAAGCACCTCGTGCTTGGTTTGAGAAGTTCTCTATAGTGATTACTTCGTTTAGTTTCATCCTAGTAATCATGATTTAGCATTGTTTGTCAGATGTACGAGTGCAGGTTGTATTTTTTATCATTATATGTTGATGACATGATTATTACTGGTGATGATTCTGATGAAATTGCTTCCTTGAAATCTGAATTGACTCATTGTTTTGCTATGAAAGACTTAGGTATACTACGCTACTTTCTGGGCATTGAGGTTGCTTATTCCCCGAAAGGTTATCTTTTATCTCAATAAAAGTATATATCTAATCTGTTTGAGCGTGCTTGTCTTACTGATAATAGAGTTGATGATACTCCTATTGACACTAATGCTCGATATTCTCCATCTGATAGCTCACCTTTGCCGGACCCTAGTTTGTACAAAACTATTGTTGGAAGCTTGGTTTATCTCACCGCGACTCATCCAGATATTGCGCATGCTGTTCATGTGGTTAGTCAATTTGTCGCTGCACCAACTACACTTCATTGAGATGATGTTCTTCGTATTCTCAGTTATCTTCAGGGTACTCAATTTCAAAGCATTTTATTTCCTTCTACTTCATCTCTTGAGCTGTGTGCATACTCTGATGCGGATTGGGTTGGTGATCCTGCGAATCCCAAATCTACTACTGGCTTCTACATTTTTCTGGGTGATTCTCTCATTTCTCGGAAGAGTAAAAAACAAGATGTTATTTCTAGATCTTCCACAGAAGCTAAGTATCGTGCTATGACCTCTACTACTTGTGAGATAGTTTAGTTGCATTGGTTGTTTGCGGATATGGATGTCTCTCTTTATCAACCTACTCCATTATATTATGATAATCAGAGTGCTATTCAAATTACACATAATTCAGTTTTTCATGAGCGGACGAAACATATTGAAATTGATTGTCACATTACTTGTCACCATCTTCAGATTGGCACAATCACATTGCCTTTCGTTCCTTCAAAATTATAGATTGCTGATATGTTTACCAAGACACATTCCGCTTTACGTTTTCATTTTTTATATGACAAACTCTCAATGCTTATAGCTATAGTATCATGAGTTTGAGGGAGAATGTTAGATTATATATTTATTTATTTATAACTTTTAGGGTAATTTAGACTTTTTCCTTTTTAATAGAGTTTATGGTTTCTTAACTTAATTATATAAGACCTTATACTCTGTATCAATTTTAAGATCTAATAATATGATTAATTTCTTCCTTCTCTTAATTTTTACAATGATGATATCGTACTGCTGTTTAAAATTATTATATGATTATTTTTCAAACATTTATTACTGAATCCAAATGATATTCTAATATGGGCTGAAATTTAAAATTTGTGTAAAAATGATCCTGTAACGATTTTGGTCACTTTAATCAAAATTATAATATTTTTTATTTAAAATTTATCTCTTTGAACATCTTGTGGGTCGTACAGTCCAACTTGGATCTTACATGGCTAGGGTTCTATTACTTCGTACTCAATTGTCAGTCAGATACTATTAAATCTGAAGCGATTGATTAAGTCCAACGAAAGTTTTCAATCGTTTGTTAGGATAAATTGTTGAAGTACACATGGAGATCAATTTTGACAGTTAATATTTTATAGATTCACTATTTATTTAGGAGAAAACTTTTCAATAATATTCGATAGTTGAGTTTCGAATTTTATCCTTATGAAAGATCTAATTAGGATATGATACCCATAGAGCTAATTGTAACTAGGACTGAGCATTCGATTTGAATCGGATGATTGAACTTTATTATTAAAATTAAATAAGTTGAATTGTTATACATTTTTAAAAAAATATTAATTTTTTTAAATATAAACTCAATCCGTTTAATATTATTTTTTAAAAAATATTTTATAAAAATTTATTTAAATGGAAATCAAATTTTTAAATAAAAAATGACTTTCGAAATAAATGAAATAAATTAATTTAATTCGGTCTATTATTTAGATTTAATTGAAGTCAAACGAAAATTGAGAAATAAGGTAACAACTTCGCCTAGCCATCGGAAGGGTAGGCGAGTAGGTGAGCTCCGCAGGGCTTGCTCGACTTTCTTCCAAATTAAAATCTTCCTCTTTTTGTTTCTCGCTCTCGCTCCTTTCGTGATCATCTTCCGTCGCAGCTATCTCCTACTGACAAGTAAAATAAAGACACTGCTAAGTTAACCATAACTTATAGTCATATGTTTATTAGAATCTCCTCAAATTGCCACCGAAAATATAGCGATGGTGCTTTGCTTAGCATTTTTTGATTATATATAATTTGCAAAGAATTTGCTAAACATCATTTTCGACCTTTCATAACCAATGATAAGTTGTTTTATTTTAAATTATAATTCCCTCTAATCGTAATATATATTAGAAGGATTTATGCTACAACGTATAAGCCCGACGCATGCTACAACGTGTATCAGCTACTTGAACATTTAACTGCTATAACGTATAGTAATCACTTGGACATTTAGCTCCTATAATGTATAACAGATACTTGGACATTTAGCTGTTACTGCTACATGATGTTAATTAGGTGCTATAATGTGTTGAAGCTACTTGATAAAGCATTTCATTTTAAATTATAATTCTATCTAATTCTAATACATTGTTTATACATGATTCTATATGATCTATTTAATTAATATAGGAAAAAATATATGTTGTCTTTATTGGACGCCAGTCGTGTATTTATGACACCTGGATAGCTATCTACACAAGTTAATCATTTTAAGAACATTATATACCAGTCCTTTGATAGTAAATAAAATACAATAAGAGTTTTTGAAACATACAACGTACTATCTTACCATGTTAATAATTTTTTTTTATATAAAATTTATTTATTTATGTTATATAATTTATAGCAAGCTTGCCTGTAACGCCCGGAAATTCTCAAAATTATTTTAGAAATATTCTATGATTTTTAGGATATTTTTATGGAATTTTTAGAGTAGCGGAACTAGCAAAAAGAAATAGAAACGTAGAATAGCTTAAGCGGGAATCGAACCCGGGACCTATCGGGTCCGATAACCTTTAGATAGCTTTAGTAACCAAGTGAACCCAGCAGGACCGTGCTGAAAGGAAAGGGGAACAATTATATTTATATTTGAGTTGAGCCGAATTACCCACTTAATATAAATAGAGATTTTAAGTGAGGAGTTATTATTTTGATCGGGATTCTTTCTCCTCAAACCCTCACCGCCGAACCCCTCTCTCCCGCACCCTCTCTTCACGCCAAAGCCAAGGAAAGGCTAGGGTTTCATTCCTAGGGTCATAAGGGCTCCTTCCGGCAACAACTCCGACACGAGGACGCTCCTCTCCACGAGAGGAACACGTAGACGCAAGGAGATCGCCGAAGGGATCTTCTTCACCGGAAACCTAGCGTTTAGTTTTGTAAGAAACTTCGAGCAGGAGGTAAGAAACCCCTCACCTGCAGTATAAGTAGTTCTCGTGTGATTTCATGTTTTAGTTTAGTAATATATGGATTTGTGGCACATAGGGGGTGCAACAGCGCACGCCAAGTGCCCGATAGAATGTTCTGCACCATTAAAATGCGACTTAGGCATTTTAATAGTTAGCTAAATGCGATAGAAGCATTTATTTAGTATATGCAGCTTTAGTACAGCTTATATGGGACTACGGTCCAATGGGTGGGCTCCCACAGTCGCCTCTAGGTTCAGATAACCTAGAAATAGCAAGATAAGAAAATTTAGCTATAACCAGTATTTTATTTTAGCAGTGGCACTGTACTGGATCAGATATCCATTGGGTTGGGCTCCCACAGTCGTCCCTAGGTTTAGATAACCTAGTAAACCCTACTAAATTCGGGACTTGCAAACCCGGGTCTAGTTAGGAATGCGCGTATAGCAAGTACAGTTGTCGGGCCCAAACAGCAGCATGATTATTATTTTAACCTATTTATGAAAATAGTTTTCAAAACTTCACAAATAGATATGTGATTTCAGTACAGCTTTAGCATTAGTTGGAATTAGCTCAGCTCAGTTTTTGTATCAGTTTAGTTCCTATTGATACAATATGATAGTTTATGTTAGCACTTGTTGCCATGACTAGTTTGTTTGTATGTCATGCCATGCTTTTACCTGTTCAACATATATTTCAAATAGCATGTTTTAAAAACATAAATTGCATCGTATGCATGTTTTAGTGAGGTAGATGGTTTCTTACTAAGCGTAAAGCTTACAGATACTTCTTTCCTTATACTGCATATAAAGGTAAAGGAAAGATGGATTAGCGGAGGCTGGAGGTTAATGCGATGAAGATGTGTGTGGAAGGAACCTGGAATGAAGATCTTGGATGAATTAGCAAACTAAGGCTTTAGCTTTTATATAGTGTTATTTTCCGCATTTCTAGTTATTTTAATGCCTTGAATCGTGAAAGACTTGCTTAGATTGTTAGTACTTATGCTCATAATCTCAGTTATGTGTTATTGGTATGTTCTCAGCTAATATAGAACTCTTGTAGGTGATTTTGGCACGAAACAGTGCTGAAATCAGAGTTTTGCTGTGAAATCAGAAACCCCGATCGATCAGTGGATCGATTGAGGGCCCTCAATCGATCAGCGGATCGATTGGGAGCCTGGTTCCGCGAACAGTAGGCTTCTGGATCGATCAGCCGATCGATCCAGTCGCATTTTGTCGCGAACAGAGAGTTTGGGGATCGATCGTTCGATCGATCGGGAAATCGCTCCCGCGAACAGAGAGCTCCGGAATCGATCACTGGATCTATTGGCCAGTCTGGATCGATCAGCCGATCAATCCAGAATATTACCCCGAGCACAGTAGCAATCTGAATCGATCCATGGATCGATTCAACAGCTTGCAATCGATTGAGTTCAATCTGGATCGATTGGGAAGCAAGGTTTCGACCAGGAACCCTTGTAATTCAGTTCCTTGACCATAGGGGATGTAGGCTATGCCATGTATACCTTAGATTGCATCCCTCAGTACATGTAGGAACAAGAATTTGTATTAGCTTGGCAAAGTTTTAAATTGGTACAGTTTTCCGCATCTAGACTTAGTAATGGTCATGGATATAGCTTAGCACAGCATAATGTGACGGTCCGGCCTTACAGCCTAGCCAGTAGAAGGCGGGTCATTACAGAGTGGTATCAGAGCAAAGTTCCATACTTCCTACACACACATCAGCATTGAACCTGTAGCTTCCAAGTAAGAATACCTCTCACTTTGTTATGTTTATTGCTTTCATGTTTGAAGATCACTAAAGTATGCTTAGTTGTGGTAGTAACTAACATGATAGTGATAGTAGTTATATACACATGATGCTTTAGTTATGTATGTCCTTTGTTCCTTTAGAAATGGCACGAGGACGCCCAGCTAGAAGGGCACCAGCTACTGAGCCCCAGCATGAGGCAGGCAATCCAGTGCCTCCCCCAGACCTTACAGTAGTAGTGGCTCAGTTGCAGAAGCAGCTAGCAGAACAACAATAGTAGATAGCCACCTTAAAGGCTAATCAGCAGAATACTCCCACTGTCACCCCGGAACCAAACATAGCAACCCCAGTAGTTATAGAGGTTCCACCAGTCCAGCCTACAGCACTAGTAGCTCCAGCAGCAGAAGCAAAGAGAGAAGCTTATCTGATCCAGTGGCAGAGAGTCAAGCCCGAGAACTTCTCAGGCACCAGTGAACCATGGGATTCTCAAGCCTAGTTCAAAACGCTGGAGAGTACGATGGAGCTTCTGGACTGGCCAGAGCATGAAAAAGTGAAGTGCGCCTCCTTCTGCTTGACAGGAGATGCACGTATGTGGTGGGAGAGAATTAGAGTGAAGCGCCTAGTGAACCAGATGACATGGGCTGACTTCGAGAAAGAATTCTTCGAGGAGTTCTTTCACATGCGGGTCACAAACCGCCACTACGACGAGTTCACCGAGTTTCGTCAGGGCAACCTATCAGTTGAGGAAGCCGTGAAGAAATTCAATAGACTGGCTCGTCTATGCCCTGAACTAGTCAGCACAGAAAAAGAACGAGTCCGGTTGATGCTCAAGATGCTGAGGCCAGAAATAGCAATGAACGTGGCTGGCGGCGTTCATAGGCCGCAAACCACCGAAGAACTAGTCAGCAGTACTCTGACCACCGAGCACTACCAGAACAATATCAGACAGCAGAAGCAAGTCCTCTCAGAGTCCAAGGGTCAGGGAGGCTCAGGTACTCAGAAACACCAGGGCCACAGCTCCCACGGCTCTAATTGGAAAGGGAACTCCAGCAACAAACGCAAACCAGGGAGTTACCCAAAAGGAGGACCAGCCAACAAACAGCCTAGTTATCCCAAATGTGCTACTTGTGGGAAATTTCACCCAGGAGTTTGTCGTAAGGGCACACGAGGATGCTTTGAATGTGGACAGGAAGGGCATATGGCTAAGCAATGCCCGAACAAGACAAGTCTTCCTCAACCACAGCCGATACAGTATGGAGGCCAGCCAGCACAGCTACATCAGATGCAGGCCGTTTTAGATGGTCCACATATCAGCCAGGGCAGACTAGAAGCCCCTCCCGCTATGACGAATGCAAGGATATACTCCTTAACCAGAGAGGACGTAGCGAATGCCTCGACAGTTGTTACAGGTCAGATTAGTATTTTACAGTAAAGTGCAACTGTCTTATTCGATACTGGGGCAACCCATTCTTATGTATCTAGGGCATTTTCCGAAAAGTTAGCGATACCTCCAGAGGTTCTCCGTGGTCAGTTTTTGACAACACTACCTTAAGGAGAAATTATGGCATCCACGCACTGGTTCAGAGCAGTGCTAGTCATTATAGCAGACAGAGAACTCTTTTGTGATATGATAGTGCTAGATATGACTGATTATGATGTCATATATGGAATGGACTTCCTAATCAGATACGGTGCCTCTATCGAGTGCCGTAAACAGAAAGTCATATTCCAACCCGAAGCAAGAGTACAATTTGAGTATAGTGGAGAACCAAAGAGAAAAGCGAAGAAATTTCTCTCAGCTCTGAAGGCACAGAAATTGTTAGATTCAGGATGCACGGGATTATTAGCGCATGTAGTCAATGTCAGTCAGGACAAGGGCCAACAGCTAGCAGAGGTCCGAGTCGTATGTGACTACCCAGCAGTCTTCCCTGAAGAGTTACCAGGCTTAGCACCAGACAGGGAGATCGAATTTGAGATAGAACCCATTCCCGGTACGAATCCTATCTCCAAAGTGCCTTACCGCATGGCTCCAGCAGAACTAAAGGAACTTCATGAGCAACTACAGGAGCTGCTTGACAAGGGCTTCATATGTCCTAGTCACTCACCATGGGGAGCGTCTGTATTGTTCGTGAAGAAGAAGGACGGGAGCATGCGCCTGTGTATAGATTACAGAGCACTGAACCAAGTCACCATCAAGAATAGGTATCCTCTTCCCAGAATAGATGACCTGTTCGATCAGCTAAAGGAGCAGCAGTGTTCTCTAAGGTAGACCTCAGATCAGGTTATCATCAGGTGAAAGTTAAAGAGGGGGATATACCCAAGACAGCGTTCAGGACTAGATACGGACATTATGAGTTCGTAGTCATGCCCTTTGGTGTGACAAATGCTCCAGCTACTTTCATGGACCTCATGAACAGAGAATTCAGGGACTACCTAGATAGATTTGTTATTGTGTTTATCGATGACATTCTTATCTATTCAGGAACTCAGGAAGAACACGCAGAGCACCTGAGAATAGTATTGCAGACCCTTCAGCAAAACCAGCTGTACGTCAAGTTCACGAAATGTGAATTTTGGTTAGATCAGGTGTCCTTCCTGGGTCACATCATCTCAAAGGATGGTATCATGGTAGACCCCAGTAAGATAGAAGTGGTGAGTAATTGGAAAAGACCCAAGAACGCCAGTGAAATCAGAAGCTTTCTAGGATTAGCAGGTTATTACAGAAAATTTGTAGAGGACTTCTCCAGAATAGCCTCCCCACTGACAGCTCTCACCAGGAAGTATAGAAAATTTCAGTGGACAGAGGACTGTGAGAACAGCTTCAGCGAGTTAAAGAGGAGATTGACCAGTGCTCCCATTTTGACTCTACCAGAAAACACAGACAGCTTTGATATTTACAGTGACGCCTCTAAATTGGGACTAGGAGCAGTACTGATGCAAAATGGCAAAGTGATCGCCTATGCCTCCAGACAACTCAAGGAATATGAGAAGAATTACCCTACTCATGACCTTGAGCTTGCAGCAGTAGTGTTCGCTCTCAAAATTTGGAGACATTACTTGTATGGAGCTCAGTGCAGGGTGTATACAGATCATCAGAGTTTGAAGTACTTCTTCACTCAGAAGGATCTGAATATGCGACAGCGTAGATGGCTTGAGCTAGTCAAAGATTATAACATAGACATCCTCTACCACCCAGGAAAAGCTAATAAGGTAGCAGATGCACTTAGCAGGAAGTCCAGCGCCACCTTACTATCACTAGTAGCCATGTCACCACCCCTACAGAAGGAGATCACAGAATTCAGCCTCGAACTTATAGTAGGACAGCTCTCTACTATGACATTAGAATCCACCTTGCTTGGTGACATCCAGACAGCTCAAGGACAGGATCCTGAAATTCAGAAAATCAAGCAAGGACTAGCAGAATCAGAAAGTGGAGAGTTTAGAGTGTCCGCTAGCGGGGTGTTGTATTTTGGTGACAAACTCTGTGTTCCAGATCAGAAGGAACTACGGAGGAAGATCTTAGACGAGGCTCACAGGACTCCTTATGCGATGCATCCGGGTTCCACCAAGATGTACCAAGACTTAAAGAAACGTTTTTGGTGGCCTGGAATGAAAAGAGACATTGCTAGATATGTTAGTACCTGTCTGACTTTCGAGAGAGTCAAGGCAGAACAACAGAGACCAGGAGGAGTTCTGCAGCCTATCCAGATCCCAGAATGGAAGTGGGAAGACATTTCTATGGATTTCATAGTGGGACTACCCAGAACTACGAATGGTTTTGATACCATCTGGGTAATAGTCGACAGATTGACTAAATCAGCCCACTTCTTAGCTATCAAGATATCCTACTCCATGGAACAGCTAGCTCAGTTGTATCTCAAGGAGATCGTTAGACTACATGGAGTCCCACGAACCATTATTTCAGATAGAGACAGTAGATTCACATCACACTTTTGGGAGTGTGTACAGTCAGCATTGGGCACTAAGTTGAAATTTAGCACAACTTTCCATCCTCAGACAGATGGTCATACGGAGCGAGTAAATCAGGTACTCGAAGATATGCTCCGAGCATATGCCCTAGACTTCAAGGGAAGTTGGTGCAAATATTTGAGTTTAGCAGAATTTGCATACAACAACAGCTATCAGGCCACTATCGGTATGGCACCTTACGAGGCTCTCTATGGGCGGAGTTGTAGATCTTCAATCTGCTGGTATGAGAGTGGTGAACAGAAAGAACTAGAACTTCAGACAGATCTAGTAGCAGATACCACAGCAGCTATACAGCAGATCCGCCAGAGGATAGAGACAGCTCAGAGCCGCCAGAAAAGCTATGCTGAGTATTAGAGTTTTCAGTTGGGGATTCAGTATTCCTCAAAGTGGCTCCCATGAAGGGGGTAATGCATTTTGGGAAGAAGGGCAAACTAAGTCCCAGATAGGTGGGACCATACCTTATCACTAGAAGAGTTGGCAAGGTAGCATATGAGCTAGAGCTACCACAGGAGATGTCAGCCATCCATAATGTATTTCATGTCTCTATGCTGAAGAAGCATATCCCAGATGCCACCCAGGTGATTGAGCCCCAGTCGGTACCAGTCCGCGAAGACCGCAGCTATGACAGTCGGCCTATTCAGATAATAGACCGAGCAAATAAGAAATTACGGAACAAGGAGGTACCATTAGTAAAAGTTATTTGGCAAAATCACACCACAGAAGAGGCAATGTGGGAGACAGAAGCTAGTATAAGACAGAAGTACCCAGAGTTATTCTAAGTTCGAGGACGAACTTTTTATAAGGTATGAGGGATTGTAATGCCCAAAAATTCTCAAAATTATTTTAGAAATATTCTATGATTTTTCTGGAATTTTAGGATATTTTTATGGAATTTTTAGAGTAGCGGAAGTAGTAAAAAGAAATAGAAACGTAAAATAGCTTAAGCGGGAATCGAACCCGGGACCTATCGGGTCCGATAACCTTTAGATAGCTTTAGTAACCAAGTGAACCCAGCAGGGCCGTGCTGAAAGGAAAGGGGAACAATTATATTTATATTTGAGTTGGGCCGAATTACCCACTTAATATAAATAGGGATTTTAAGTGAGGAGTTATTATTTTGATCGGGATTCTTTCTCCTCAAACCCTCACCGCCGAACCCCTCTCTCTCCCGCACCCTCTCTTCACGCCAAAGCCAAGGAAAGGCTAGGGTTTCATTCCTAGGGTCATAAGGGCTCCTTCCGGCAACAACTCCAACACGAGGACGCTCCTCTCCACGAGAGGAACACGTAGACGCAAGGAGATCGCCGAAGGGATCTTCTTCACCGGAAACCTAGCGTTTAGTTTTGTAAGAAACTTCGAGCAGGAGGTAAGAAACCCCTCACCTGTAGTATAAGTAGTTCTCGTGTGATTTCATGTTTTAGTTTAGTAGTATATGGATTTGTGGCACATAGGGGGTGCAACAGCGCACGCCAAGTGCCCGATAGAATGTTCTGCACCATTAAAATGCGACTTAGGCATTTTAATAGTTAGCTAAATGCGATAGAAGCATTTATTTAGTATATGCAGCTTTAGTACAGCTTATATGGGACTACGGTCCAATGGGTGGGCTCCCACAGTCGCCTCTAGGTTCAGATAACCTAGCTCTAGGTTCAGATAACCTAGAAATAGCAAGATAAGAAAATTTAGCTATAACTAGTATTTTATTTTAGCAATGGCACTGTACTGGATCAGATATCCATTGGGTTGGGCTCCCACAGTCGTCCCTAGGTTTAGATAACCTAGTAAACCCTACTAAATTCGGGACTTGCAAACCCGGGTCTAGTTAGGGATGCGCGCATAGCAAGTACAGTTGCCGGGCTCAAACAGCAGCATGATTATTATTTTAACCTATTTATGAAAATAGTTTTCAAAACTTCACAAATAGATATGTGATTTCAGTACAGCTTTAGCATTAGTTGGAATTAGCTCAGCTCAGTTTTTGTATCAGTTTAGTTCCTATTGATACAATATGATAGTTTATGTTAGCACTTGTTGCCATGACTAGTTTGTTTGTATGCCATGCCATGCTTTTACTGTTGGTCCCTTTGGAGGCCGGCAAGAGGGGAGGGGTGAATTGCCCTACAAAATAAAACTCGAACCTTTCTCGGATTTCAACTATATCATAAACACTTGTAATGAAAAGTAGAGACTAAGTAAAGAAATCATACACCAGAGATTTACTTGGTTTGCAATCAGAGGATTGCTAATCCAAGGAAAGTAAGCGCACTATGATCTCCTCTGGGCGGAGAAGCCTCTTTACAACGTTGACAGCACAAATGAAAAAAACACAACTGAAAGCACAGAAAGAATTGATTACAAGTGAGTTAAATGATCTGTGCAAACCAGTGCTATATTTATAGCACTGGTCGGGGCACCCCGAAGGGGTTCTGGGCGCCCTGGGGGGATAAAACTTTATCCCCCAACGTTCAGATCGAGTTTGACTCAATCTGGTCAAAAACTTCGGTCCGGGCGCCCCGGACCCCAAAAGTCAACTCTGGTTGACTTTTTCCGTCTGGTCGCTCCGCTTCGGTTCAACTCGTTTCGGTCCGGGTCTTCTGTTCCGGCGCCACTAGCTTGGGTGATCTCGGCCATCCGAAATAGAGCTCACCCGAACCCATGTTCCGACCTTCTCCTCGAGCAGCTTTCCTTCCCGGTTTCTCGTCCCTCGAACGTCGCGCATGTTCTTCTCGTCCACCGGTGTACTCTTCCGCGGTCACCTCGTCCCTCAGACGCACCGAGCCCATCGGCTCTCTCCTGTGCCGTCCTTCTCGCTAGCCGCGTCTTCCGCTCGACTTCCTGTGTTCCTAAGCTCCTGCACACTTAGACACAAGGGTTAAACAAACGCAGGACCTAACTTAGCTTGTTTGATCACATCAAAACATCTTGGGGTTCCAACAATCTCCCCCTTTTTGATGTGAGCAACCCAAGTTAAGTTAGGGTAAACACATGCAATAAAAACAATTTATATTCAAATAAGTCCAAATATTTTCAAATGAAAAATTATATTACCTCCCCCTAGACTTAACATACTTCTCCCCCTTTGATCACATAAAAATTGGGGTTATAAACAAGTCTAAGGTAAATTCAAACAAAACTTTGAGTGTAAAAAATGTCTAAGTCTAGACACTCTTCAGAATTTTTCTTTCGAGAAAAATTTAAGTAAAACATTTTTCAGATAAAAACAGTCATAAGTGTTAAAAAAATTTAAGTTTGAAACTTATCTTAACATTCCCAAAAAAAACTTTTCTAAAAAAAATCTAAGTTAATATTCATAAGAAACAATTCTAAGTCAATTTTAAGAAAAATTATAAGGCAATATTATCATAAAAAAAAATCTAAGATAACTTTCATAAAAAAAAATTCTAAGTCAATTTTTATAAAAATTTCTAAGATAAAAAAAATTTCTAAGAATTTTTTTTTTAATATTTTCTAACACAAATAAATAACTCTTTTAAAGCATTAAGTAATTAAAATTAATGCTTTTTCAGTTAGTCAATTAAACTTTTCATTTTGATACTTGGCTTCCAGGTCGTGGCGAGGCACTAGGCCTTCTTGGTTATTGGAGCAACAACCACTTCCTTAGACAAAGTCTCATAAAGAAATTAGTTGTTTAATTTCCTTGGTGAAAATGCTAAGTCTGACTTTAATTTTAAATTAAACAGGTTTTTGGAACCCAGTAGAGGTTCCTACCTACAGGATTAACCAAGTATTTCCTAGGTATATAGATTTTTGATATATTTTTAATTTGACTTTGATGAAATCTATAATACCAATTTAAACCTCTATAATTTCTAAAAGTAGAAATATTTGAACCATTAGATTTTTTCAATCTTTCTATTTCTTCTTTTAGTTTTTCATTTTCAATTTTCAATTTTTCAAAATCCTCTATAAGACATGATTTTGCCAAAATTCTCTTTGTTTCTAAAATTTCATTTTCTAATTTGGCATTTTTATTTTCTAATTTATACATGGATTTAGTCATAGCTTTGATTTCAAAGTAAAGTTCATCAGGGGGAAGAGACATACCTCACTTACCATATCAGACTTGAAGCCTGAATCTCCCCCTGCTTCGCTACTTCCATCTGAGGTCGCTCCCCCTTCATCGATGCTGGGTTCTGATGTACTTTGTCCTTCGTAGCTTGCCATCAGTGCTATCCCGGCATATTCTTGAGCTTCTAATTCGGATGAAGAAGTGTCGTCCCAAGTTGCTTTTAGGTTGTGTTTCTTGGGTGTCTTCATTTTGACCTTCTTGAGTTCTGGGCAGTCTTCCCTTAGGTGTCCCTCCTTCTGACACTGGTAGCACCGTACCATTCTTCTACCTTTTTTATTCTTTTTATTCTGCATTTTAAATTTATTAGATCTAAAAAACTTTTTAAAGTTTCTTACCATGTACGCTTCTTGATCGTCTTCGGAGTTTGACTCGGGTTCATCCTTGTTGGTTGCGTTCAGCGCCATAGTCTGGGTTGTGTCCTTTGATATCTCTACACATCTAGTTTCGTGTAATTCAAGGGTAGAAAAACATTCCTCTAATGTACTTACCTCCAGGTCCTTTGAGATGTAGTAGGCGTCGATGATTGACGTCCACTCCGGAGTTCTTGGAAACGCGTTGAGTGCGTAGCATATGCTGTCCCGATTTGTTACCGTTTCTCCGAGGTTCTCGAGATCAGTAATCAGTTCTTTTACCTTTGCGTGTAGATTGGCTACCTTCTCACCTTTTTCCAGACGAATGTTCATCAACTTGTTCCGGAGGATGTCTCTTCTAGCGAGCTTCGCTTCAGACGTGCATTCATGGAGTTCCAGGAACTTCTCCCAGAGTTCTTTAGCAGATGCATAGCTTCAGATGCGGTTGACCTCTTGAGGTGGTAACACACTCAGCAGGTGATATTCCGCACGGCTATTTGCTACAGATTCACTCTGCTCCTTCTTTGTCCAATTGCTCTCTTCTTTTTCTTTTCCATCTTGATTCGTCGGAGCTAAAAAACCATACTTCATTATTAACCGAATTTCGAAATCAGTTCTTAGGAATACCTCCATACGACGCTTCCAGTCTGCGAAGTTCCCCTCGAATTTTGGTGGAACGATGCTTGGTCCGGCCATCTTTGTAACGACCACCCTTCTTACTACTACTACTCTCTAAGGATGACCGTTACTTAACTACTAACTCTACTTAACCGGTATGATTAAAAATCACATGAAAACCCTACCGAAAAATTTCGGCAGAATCTCCCCTGTACCGGTGACCATATTCAACAATACATGCAATATATACTCAGCCACAAGCGGCTGGAACACATATCAATCAACCACGCAGTTAAATAAGTATCAAACACACGATTATCTACTTACTAAACTGAACTCATCCTACATGCAATCTAAACAGAATAATCTCAAATGACATGAACTTAAAATACAACTCAAATGTTTACAATAACTAAAATGCAGAAACTAAAATTAAAACTTCTTTCCTAGTCCCAAGGCTTCCATAGTCCTGGCATCACACATCCTTCGAACACCTCCTTGTCGCCTTCCTTTCTATATCTTTTCCTTTCCTGTATCTGCAGTAAGAGGAAGTGTAGTCTATAAGCAAAATTTGCTTAGTAAGCGCTATCTAACTCACAAAATCACGAATGTGCATGTATACGAAAAGAACTAGAAACTATATGCTCTAAAAAGAAATAAAGCATAAACATAACTGCTCATGTCAAACTAATAGCAAAGAAAAGCTAAGGAATCTACTCATGTAATTCTAATAGTTAATCATGCTGCTCATCTAATAGGTAAACATGAAAACTACTCATCTACTAGATAAACATGGTAGAATAAAGAACTAAATTTACTGATTTTTTAGAACTATATGAAACTTATTTCATTTGTTCTAAACTTAATCTCTGATACTTTATGTTTATGTAAAACTCGTTTTACTTGTTCAAAAACTTATACTTATAATACTTCAAAATAATAATCAACTTCTTCTTGGGCCCAGGCATACTATGCTTTTACTTTTGAGCAAGCCACCAATCCTAAAAGAGCAGACCTCGGTCTACCAGGGCCAAGACCTCGGAATTGGACACCTGGATTTGTTTAACGACAACCTCGGAAGTCGGGTACTAGCCTCTTCTTAAAAGTAAAATACTTATAATCTTAATTACTTCTTCTTTAAATGCCTTGGCATTTTAATAGACACCTTGTGTGCCAAAAATCCCTAAAGTCTTGACTTTGGGATCTACTTAAGGCCTCGGCCTTTTCTTTCTTTTCTTTATCTTTCTTATACTTTTCTTTATCTTTCTTATGCATCTATGAATGGAACTAACTATGTAACACATAATCATGCATAGAATACAAAAGAAATCTGCACATATAATACTTATCAAAAATCTGCACTAATGTTTAACAGAAATCTGCATACTAGCTTAACAAAAAAATCTGCATATAAGCTTAATAAAAATCTGCATTCTAAGCTTAAAAATCTGCACACTAATGCTTAATAAAATTCTATTTTAAACAAGCCACTGAAATCTAACCAAACACTTATTACCGGTTGCTACATATTATCACTTATCATTGGTTGCTACATACTAACACTTATACTAGACAGGGAAGATAGATTCTCTAGTATAGCATTTAACACTTAACAACATAGTTGCTGGACAAAAGATGAAAACTCCAATCATAGCATTCTTCACATAAAGACACGAACTAACCAAAAAAAAATTCCCCACAGAACTCACAAAATTGATTTGAACAGCCGCTAAGGCATCATAATCAACTCTAGCTCAGTTCATAGCATTTAGCATAGTTTTTTTTTCCATAGGTAATGCATACTATCCTCCATGTTACTCTAGTTCTGTTCCTAGCATTGAGCACACAATATATATCTACTGTCGAGGATAATCGATTCATAACACCTATAGTCCATACTTGCCTATTCTTCTAGCAGCAAAGCAACCTAAATGAATCCCGTATCAATACCTTTAAAGAACTCAAAAGTACACGACGATCCAGAAAATCACCATGTAACACATCAAAATCTTTTGAATAAACCTTGGAAATCCACAGCTAGATTAAAAATCAGAGCAACATTGAACAGAACCCGAAAATTTCATCAATTCCAAACACCACCACTATTTCCGGATTGGATCATTCTTGACTTAAATCCGAAACAATACAAGGCTACATAGACTAAACTAAAACACTTCTATAATTGAAACATGCCCCTTTCATTAAAACCAGAATATCTTAACAAGGAACAAGCCTAAATCCCTTCAAGCTTCCAATTCTTTAAACATGATACTGCCGAATCAAAAAGGAGAAAGCAAATCTCTTAAACTCCTAGCAACATTTCTTTAAGCATACTACTGCCGAACGCAAGGAAAGGAGAAGAAATCGAAGCTCGAAACTACCCTTACAGCAGGTGAGAAGCAACTTACCTTGCTGTTCCCGAACTCACAGCCGGAAAGAACTTCTAGGGTTTCGGTGCTCTGATCAGAGTACTCGAAATCGCGGCTCCTCCTCGTGCTCCCGACTTCTCCTCATCGAGGGAAGCTCGGCGGTGTGAAGAGCTCTCAGAAATCTCCCTCCGCCGGCCGCCGGAGAGAAGCCCTAACTCGGCTTCGCTTTCCGCCCGAGAGAAGTCGCCGACGCCGCACACCTGTGAGAAGAGAAGAAGGGATTCGGGAGAAATTAGGGCTCGGGAAATTCTCAAGCCCTAAGTTCCTTTTATAACTCTGGTATTTCTGTTAACTTAAGGATATTTCGTTGCCAATTCTTTCGCGAAATATCCGCGGAACAGTTGGTTGGCTGGATTTTGACCAAGCCAAAAGCCTCGGGTTTAATTCTCGGTTGTTACCTCTTTTTCTTCCTTTTATTTCTTTGTTATTAATTCCTATTACTTAAATAGATCTCGTCCTCTATTTGTTCAAGTAACAATTGCTAGCTCAGTTGATTAGCCGGGTTTTGCTCGGGTCAGGGGTTGTCGGTTCGAGCCTCGGCTTGGACATTTTTTTGTCACAACTTCTTTCTTTTGATAAAAATACCAAACGACCTCCAAAAATTGCATAAAAATACTCTAAAAATCTCTAGAATTTTTCTAAAGTATTTCTAAATATTTTTAAGAACTTTTAGAACTCCTAATGAGGAAAATTGGGTCGTTACAATCTTGTTGCTTCGATCGGCGGTTAGTCCTCCTAAGGCGCCTTGCTCTGATACCACTTGTTGGTCCCTTTGGAGGCCGGCAAGAGGGGAGGGGTGAATTGCCCTACAAAATAAAACTCAAACTTTTCTCGGATTTCAACTATATCATAAACACTTGTAATAAAAAGTAGAGACTAAGTAAAGAAATCATACACCAGAGATTTACTTGGTTTGCAATCAGAGGATTGCTAATCCAAGGAAAGTAAGCGCACTATGATCTTCTCTGGGCGGAGAAGCCTCTTTACAACGTTGACAGCACAAATGAAAAAAACACAACTGAAAGCACAGAAAGAATTGATTACAAGTGAGTTAAATGATCTGTGCAAACCAGTGCTATATTTATAGCACTGGTCGGGGCGCCCCGAAGGGGTTCTGGGCGCCCTGGGGGATAAAACTTTATCCCCCAACGTTCAGATCGAGTTTGACTCGATCTGGTCAAAAACTTCGGTCCGGGCACCCCGGACCCCAAAAGTCAACTCTGGTTGACTTTTTCCGTCCGGTCGCTCCGCTTCGGTTCAGCTCGTCTCAGTCCGGGTCTTCTGTTCCGGCTCCACTAGCTTGGGTGATCTCAGCTGTAAAGCCCGAAAAATTCCCGAATTTATTTTAGAATTATTCTATGATTTTTCTGGAATTTTTAGATATTTTTCCGGAATTTTCCGAGTAGCGGAAAATGCAAAAATAATTGGAACTGTAAAATAGCTTAGGCGGGAATCGAACCCGAGACCTATGGTTTACGGATAAGTTTAGTAACCGGTGAACCCAGCAGGGCCGTGCTGAAAGGAAAGGGAAACAATTTAATTTATATTAGAGTTGGGCCTAGTTACCCACTTAATATAAATATTAACTTAAGATGGGATTTGGTTTATTTTTGGGTTCGGCAGTTTCTCTCCTCACCGAAGCCTCCTCTCCCTCTCCCGTTTCTTTCTCTCGGCGCAGCAAACAAAGCAAAGGAGACCTAGGGTTCCTTCCCTAGGATCGTGTGTTCACTTTCCGGCGACAACACCAACACGAAGTCGGTTCTTCTCCGCGAGAGGAACGCGAGGACGTAAGCGGTTCGTGGAATGGAACAGTTTCCAGAAAACCTAACGGATAGAATCGTAAGAGAACCTTGCGATTGAGGTAAGAAACCCCTCACCTGCAGTATAATTGCTCTCGCTTGTTAGTTTTGGCGTTAGTTCAGTAGTTTTACAGTTTTCAGTTTTAGGGTGTGCCTTTAGTGCACACCAAGCATTCAGTAGAATGCCCAGTTCAGAAGGATGCACCAGTAGGCGTCCTAACAGCATGTAAAATGTATTAGAAATATTTTATTCAGTTTATTATTAGTTATTACAGTTATATGGATCAGATATCCATTGGGTGGGCTCCCACAGTAGCCTCTAGGTTCAGATAACCTAGAACAGCAAAGTAAAATAAAACAGTATTCAGTATTTTACTTTTTATTCAGTTGGCACTGTACTTGGATCAGATATCCATGGGCTGGACTCCCACAGTCGTCCATAGGTTCAGATAACCTAGTAACCTTGCTGGATTCGGAACTTGCAATCCCGGGTCTCGTAGGGATGCGCGCACAGTAAGTATAGTTGCCAGGGCCCAACAGCATGTTTAGTATTTTCATCTATTATATGTATAGTTTTCAAATTTGAAACTAGTTATGAGAACACTAATTTAGCTTTCAGTTCAGTACAGGTTCAGTTTACATGATTTGAGTTCATGTACAGATTTAGATATATGCATGACTAGTTCAGTTTCATGCTCAGTTTATAAGTATGCCATGTTCAGTTTAAAGCATGTTCAGTTTATATGCTATGCCATGTTTCAGTTCCAGTTTATGCTTTGTATGATACCATGCCATGCCATGCTTGCATATTCAGTATGTTTCAAACAGCATGTTTTAAAATCATATTTGCATCGTATGCATGATTTAGTGAGGTAGATGGTTTCTTACTAAGCTTTAAGCTTACAGATGCTACTTTTCTTATACTGCAGATACCGGTAAAAGAAAAGTGGACTAGCGGAGGCTGGAGGGCGATGCTACGATGATGTGTGTGTGCAAGGGGTCTGGAATAAAGATCCTTGGGGATCTATACGCTTTTATTTCAGTTTTAGTACTTAACATGTCTAGTTTTATGACTTAGTCTTGTTACTAGGTGTTACAGCTTAGTAAACTATGTCTTGCTTAGTTTATCATGTTTAGAATGTTAGTATTTACATGCTAGAGTGTTTTTCATGTATTTAGAACTTGTGTATGCGATTTTTGGCACGAATCAGTGCTGGAAATCAGAAACTCTGATTTCGTTTCAGACTTTCAGAACTTGGATCGGTCAGCAGACCGATCCAGTGTCATTCCTCTTCCTGGATCGGTCAGCCGACCGATCCAGGTGGATACAGTAGCCTACTGTATCTCCCAGGATCGGTCAGCCGACCGATCCATCCACGAACAGAGAGTTCGGGACGAAATCAGCAGTCACTGATCGGTCGGCCGACCGATCAGTGAGCCACTGATCGGTCTCACCGACCGATCAGTGAGCAGCTGGATCGGTCGGCAGACCGATCCAGCCAGTGTTCGCATAGGCGCCAGTGGATCGTTCCACGGACCGATCCAAAGCTCCAGTTTCACCTCCCCAGCATAGCTATGAATATCTAGAAGGTAGTTGGATATGGAATCTCACTCTCACAAAGTTAACAGAGGCAACTACAATAGTTTAGTAAAAATTTTATTTTACCCAGTTTTCGCACAGTAGCTACAGTAGTTAATGTAGCGATCCAGCTCACAGCTTAGTACCCAGGAGTCGGGTCGTTACATCGGCCATCCGGAATAGGGCTCACCCGAACCCATGTTCCGGCCTTCTCCTCGAGCAGCCTTCCTTCGTCCGCGCATGTTGGAACCCTCGAACGCCGTGCATGTTCTTTTCGTCCACCGGTGTATTCTTCCGCGGTCACCTCGTCCCTCAGACGCACCGAGCCCGTCGGCTCTCTCCCGTGCCGTCCTTCTCGCTAGCCGCGTCTTCCGCTCGACTTCCTGTGTTCCTAAGCTCCTGCACACTTAGACACAAGGGTTAAACAAACGCAGGACCTAACTTAGCTTGTTTGATCACATCAAAACACCTTGGGGTTCCAACATTTACTTGTTCAGCATATATTTCAAATAGCATGTTTTAAAAATATAAATTGCATCGTATGCATGTTTTAGTGAGGTAGATGGTTTCTTACTAAGCGTAAAGCTTACAAATACTTCTTTCCTTATACTGCAGATAAAGGTAAAGGAAAGATGGATTAGCGGAGGCTGGAGGTTAATGCGATGAAGATGTGTGTGGAAGGAACCTGGAATGAAGATCTTGGATGAATTAGCAAACTAAGGCTTTAGCTTTTATATAGTGTTATTTTCCGCATTTCTAGTTATTTTAATGCCTTGAATCGTGAAAGACTTGCTTAGATTGTTAGTACTTATGCTCATAATCCCAGTTATGTGTTATTGGTATGTCCTCAGCTAATATAGTACTCTTGTAGGTGAGTTTGGCACGAAACAGTGCTGAAATCAGAGTTTTGCTGCGAAATCAGAAACCCTGATCGATCAGTGGATCGATTGGGGGCCCTCAATCGATCAGCGGATCGATTGGGAGCCTGGTTCCGCGAACAGTAGGCTTCTGGATCGATCAGCCGATCGATCCAGTCGCATTCTATCGCGAACAGAGAGTTTGGGGATCGATCGTTCGATCGATCGGGATATCGCTCCTGCGAACAGAGAGCTCCGGAATCGATCACTTGATCGATTGGCCAGTCTGGATCGATCAGCCGATCGATCCAGAATATTATCCCGAGCACAGTAGCAATCTGAATCGATCCATGGATCGATTCAACAGCTTGCAATCGATTGAGTTCAATCTGGATCGATTGGGAAGCAAGGTTTCGACCAGGAACCCTTGTAATTCAGTTCCTTGACCATAGGGGATGTAGGCTATGTCATGTATACCTTAGATTGCATCCCTCAGTACATGTAGGAACAAGAATTTATATTAGCTTGGCAAAGTTTTAAATTGATACAGTTTTCCGCATCTAGACTTAGTAATGATCATGTATATAGCTTAGCACAGCATAATGTGACGGTCCGGCCTTACAGCCTAGCCAGTAGAAGGCGGGTCGTTACATTGCCAATTAAGTCATTTTAATTTTTCACAATTCATTCGATGATAAATCATTTTAATTTAAATTATAATTCTTTCTAATCCTAATATATTATTAGGATTTATGCTCCAACATAAAATCTTTAGAGCTACTATAATTTGTAATAGTTATTTGGACAATTAATTGTTATATTTAACTGTTAAAGTAACTACTATGCGTTATAGTAATTATTTTGATAATTGTTGTAGCTAGAAGGAATTAAAGAGAAGGAATATATTTGAGGAGCTAATTAAATCAGCTGCTGTGGTAATTCATTGATTGATCGTGAGAAAGAGAGCTAAATATATAGAACGAGAAGCAGCAAGAGCCCAATAATTTAAGTGGAATCTTGACGTTTTAATCATGCAATTAACTATATTCGATATATGAAATCGAAATACATTGAATGAGCCGAAAAACAAAGAAAACGTGCAAATGAGAATCCACCAATAATTTAATTGATGTACGCTTAATTAGAACGTCTTGATGTGATCTTCCGCAAGGCCATGTAAATTTCATTTTCTTTTTCATATTGAAATGTCCTCTTTAATAGAGTAGAAATCGATTTTGACAAAGATAGAAAGAAACAGCGCGTATTGTTTATTAGAGGTGGTTCGATGTCAATTAACTATTTTAATTGAGTTGTAAGTAAAACGTGTTTCCGTGGCAATCAGTGAATTGACTTGTTCGGAACGTTTTGCAAATGAATTAATTGGCTTAGGATATTGGTACGGTGCATAAAAGTAGGCTCGATAAAATCAGATAATTAAAAGTTAAGAAGAAGTGTTAGTCAAGGATAACTAAAAGTTAAGGGGACTTAATGGCCAGAGATCAAGGAGATATGATAGTTAATAGTTAGGAGAAAGAGAGAGTTAGACGGTTTTATGTCATCAGTCACATAATTCCTGGTCGGGTACAGACAGAGCTGGTCCTCAGATATGAGACGTAAGAGGCACCCTGAATTAGTTCCTGACTTGCTTCCGACTGATCGGACTTCCCCAGCTCGGGTCATGTGAGTAGGTAGGGTACTTTCACTAAGACAACTCCTGACCATCCCTTTAGCAATCAAAGCGTGAAAGATAGGTCTCTCGCACAACTTGTCCTCATTCGTACTCAAGTCAGGTGGTACATCCGAACGGTCATCCCGAGCTGTCCATAGCTAAACCTGAATGAGGCTGAAAGCACTAAGCAACAAACAATGTAAGGGAATTGTAACCTCCTGTTAGAGAATAACTGTCATGTATCAGAGAATATTCCAGTGGTCTACTATCACCTGCGAATGGAACCTTCCTTCCACCAATAGAAGACCACCGTACATCCTCTCTCACTGGACATACCCTGACACCTGACTTTCTCTAACAATATACAGGCTCTGAAGGTATGCAGCGTCATATAAAAAGGGATGTCCTCTTCCTTAGCCAGGTACGCGCACATTTGCACTCGTCTTCTACAGTTCTTTTTTCCTTCGTACACTGTTCTTCTCACTACAACAAAAACATTAAAAGATAACGGTTAAAAATCGTTGTCATATGCCCTTTAAAACCGTTGTAATTGCCAGTATTGTTAAAAGTGGAGGCTACGAAACGGTTTAAAACCATTATTGTTTAGAGCATTTTTAATAACACTACCAGTTACAACCGTTTTTGGAGCTACGACAGCGATTTTTAATCGTTGTTTTTTAGGGTGATAGACAACAACAACGGTTTTAAACTGTTGTCTTTTAAATTATTATCTTTTAATACCAATATATCATATTTCAATATAAATATATAATAAAGAATCATAATCACAAAAGAAATAATATTCTCCACATCAATGTCATTCAAAATGTTACTTATACAAGAATTACAATCACAAAAGAAGAAACATGTCTAATATTCAAATAAAATTTATTTCAATACAAATAAACAAATAAACAAATAAACTCCATTTACAACTAATGAAAAATAGTCAAAAGACTAGAAACTTGTGATGGTGGTTCATGCCATGTAGGATTACAAGTAATTATTATTAACCCAAGCCCCATCACAATCTTCAACTTGTAGAATTTCATTAGACTCCTCTTTCTTACTTGCTGATTCTTCCATGTCAACCTTTTCCAACATTGTTGATCATCAATTCCATAATAAATCCAATCTTCCCACACCAGCTCCATCAAAAAATCCAATCTTTCCACCCCTTTGATAAGGCACCAGGATATCTTGACATATAAAAAATGCACATGAATACTCATTTTCATTGGATTAGGAGTCTCTAATACGGAAGCTGAAAAATGCACATATGAAAATGCTCACCCTTGTTTTATCTTGTATAACAAATAGTAGAGTGGTCTTACGAGGACTAAACAATCTCAGCATCACCTGTCATGAGGTAAACAAAAGCAACTAAGCAAAACTCAAATTAAAAGTATATGTAAAAAAGTTGTAAGATGGGAATAAGATTAAGATAATGAAAGATAACCTGGAAGACTGTCTTTAAAAGAGGCTTGTTTGCCACTTGTTCTCGACCAATATCATGGCACCACCTATATCATAGAGGCAAATGCTCACCCTTGTTCTAGACAAAGGTAGCGTTTAACGCATAATGAAAATGAACTTACATGTTTATTAGGACTATATTAGAAACTGCTAAAGCAAAAAGAGCACTCTGCTTCTCAAAGGCAGTATCATCCCGAATAAAGTAGAAATACAACTCAAAGTTGTGTTATCGACAGATTGAGAAATGGAGTAAAAAAGCCAATTAAGGTAAACAAAGGAGAGAAAAGGTAAACAACTACAATTGTGAACTAGATTCAACAAGCTTATACTCAGATGTTTTCAAGGTGACTGCTCTACGATTCAAGTCCTCAGCATTGCAAATAGAGCTTCTTAATTAACTTGTTAATGAAAACTACATGATTCTTAACCAACTTCATAAAGTATCAAATGGTCGCAATCGCGTGACAGTGAGCTTTCTAAAAGAAAGTCTTGAACAAGTTGAATTTCTCATCACATTGACTAATTTTGTTAAATGTTAGAGGTTTGTAAATAATGAGAATTTTACTTTATATGCCTAAAAATCATTCTGAGATAGGGGCACCTCTTAGGCATATCTAGAACTTCACACGATAAAATATTTAATCCTATGTCAAAAGAGACCTATTGTGAGTTCAATAGTTTGGTTGAGAATAATACCTCTCCTCGTTCTCGTCCATCAGTACCTTCTAAGCCCATAGCAATTGTACATGGTTCAATCCCAACACAATTTTCTAACCAAATACCTTTTGTGATTTGTGATCTAAAATAACTCATATATCAGTAGCACTAAAATTGATAATATATATATACAAGAATTCAAGAACTTGTCTTCCCCTGAAAGCATCCATCTTGTTGGGATGTATACTATAAGTCTAGCTTTTCTATGAACATCTATTTTGAAATATTTTGAAATGATAATCACTTTGGTCAAATGTCTGCATTTTATATTTATATATATGTCAATGCGGTTGTCCATTTAATTTATATTGTAAATAACATGGTATGTGGTGCCACATAGAAGATCATGTTATCGGTTCCTTATAAATTATAAATATTAGCTCACAACCAAGATAGATTGGGACAAACTATTGGAATGGTTGTAGTGTAATTTGATATTAGTCTGTCTTGACTATAAAATTACACTAGTACACTTTGTGTGTATTGAGCAGGATCGTCTGAGGTTGTTCAATTTATACTGACTACATAAAAGAACAGAACCTCTGTTATTATGAATGTGCGCCCTCTTAATCCCTATATAATAACAAGTACGTATACTTAGTATTTATTTTTTTTAACTTATCAATGAGTGAGATTTATTCTTTAAATCAATAGGCCCGATGAGTTGGAAAATAGTACTGTTTATATGGTGTGTTGTAAATTATAGAAGGAAACTGTTTTAATTATTTAGGTTGATGATGCCCCCTTGAGGAGCTCATAAGGATTATCATGTAAACCCCGCAGGTGGACTTAGTCTAGCATGATAATAAAGTTGAGTGGTACTACTCTTGGACTCAGATGTTAATTAATTGAGTTGTTAGTAACTCATTTAATTAACAGACATACGATATCTTAAACACGGGGAGATTAATGCACTCATAATAAGAAAGAGCCCATATTGTAATATGGGATTGGTGCGGTAGTTCAATAATAACCCTTTAGTGGTATGAGTTATTATTGATGGACTTGAGTTGGGTGTTCGGGGCGAACACGGGAAACCCAAGCCCATCGGGAGACCTAAACCAATTCCTCCTCTAGGTCCCTATTGTAGCCTCTATATAAAGCCTCGCATACACTCATCCATAACCGGGTTTGATTTAACTTGGTTTGGTTTAACTTAACTTGGTTTGGTTTAACTTAACTTGGTAATTTCAATTAAGTTGAAGTATTTTATCTATTGATTAATTAATTTTGAATTAAATTTTTATTAATCTCGAATTAAGTTTTAATTATTTTCGAATTAATTTCAATTAAGTTAAAATATCTTATTTATTGATTAATTAATTTTGAATTTAATTTTAATTAATCTAGAATTAAGTTTTAATTATTCTTTTTAATTTCTAATTTAGTTTTAATTATTAGTTAAAGTATTTTATTGATTGATTAATTAATTCCAAATTATATTTTATTTATTTATAATTAAATTTTAATTAATTTCTGATTTAGTTTTAATTATTTTTGAATTAATTAATTTCGAGTTAATTTCATTTATGTATTTTATTTATTGATTAATTAATTTAGTTTTGATTAGGATTTTGATTAATTATTAATTAATTATTGTTTAGATTTAGACTTTTATTTAATTAATTAATTTTTTAAGATTATTTTTAAATTAGGTTCAGATTTAATTAAATAATATAATTATGTGATTAATTATTAAAGTTTATTATTGTGTTCATTAAAAAAAAAAAAAGTTTAGAGGGTAAGTTTATAGATTATGATGAGTTACAACAGATATCATTAGAATAACTACATCTGAGATAACTTTTGAAAAATGACTAACCCAAAGAACTTAATATTGGTGTAGGGAGCATCAGATGATCAAGCCTGTGTTTTGATAATGGCAAAGAGGTTAAAAGTTAAGTTATCTTGTGATCTAACAAGTGTGATTCATTTTATAGGGAAATTCTAAATCATCTTAGGCAAAGGAAAATCCTAGTTGAGGCTAGGTAGGTGGAAAATTCTAGCTACAGTTAATTAGGTAACGAAGTCCTGGTCTAGAGGACTAGACAAAGTCTTGGCGGATCGAGGATGTTGGGTGAAATCCTATAGTCGAGGACGCTAGATGAAAATCCAAGGGCACGGACACTAGGTGGAAGACTGGACGGGTCGAGGATTGGACGTTCAGCATGAAGTCCTGACGTCTCGGACGCTGAGCAAAAGTTTAGATGGTCTAGAGTACTGGTCTAGCAAAAGGTAATTTCCCCTGAGAGGAGTAGGTGAGGAAACGTTCCCCAAAGAGGGAACGACAGACGTCAGTCCAACCTAGAGTTTTAGCGAAACTCAAAGTTAGGACCGGACAGTCCGAAAGCTATCAAAACTTATCATTCTTTACATATTATTGCATGCACTAATCTTATTTTATAGGAGGAAGTTGAAAAAATGGCGGTCTGGGCACCAGGGGTCCTGGCGCTTAGGGTCCGAGCGCCCAGGAAGCCTTCACCGAAACAGCAGCCCGAGTGAGGTGCCCTGCTAGGCGCCCTCGTGGTCCGAGCTCCCGGAGTTGCTCTAGGCGCTCGGATGCCCAAAAGATGGTTACTTCGCTGAGCTGGAGCGAACTGACTGACGGGTCTATGTTATAGTCTGAGCACTTGGGGGTGGTCTGGGCGCCCGGAGGTGGATAATTTTTGCTTGATCGAGTTTCAACGAGAGCACGCCACATTATCCTTGTGGGGGCACTCGAGGGAGGTTCTAGGTGCCCGAAGGAGGTTCCAGGTGCTCGGAGTGGGCTATAAAAGGAGGATTCGACTAGCACCTCAAGTACAACATTCTAAGCATCTTCTACTTCTACGTGCTGCTCCGACAAAGCCTTTATGACGCCCTAAAGCTGCTTTGACAATGACGACACTAAAGATTTGATTCTCCAAGTTATTGGTATTGTTTTCATTTCAAATTTCATATACTTAAGTTGAAATTATACTTGTAAATCTTCCGTTTGATTAATGATTGTCCATCAAAAGTACTCTCATGTGCGGGTCTTAGAGTAGAACTCGCCACAGGCTCTGAACCAAGTAACTCTTGGTGTGTTAACGTTGTCTCATTCTTTCCTTCTGTCTTTATTTCTGCTACCTTTATTCTCAAATTTTAAAATAAACGTGAAAGCCATGACCACTATTCACCCCCCCCCCCCCCAGCGCTTTTGATCCTACAATATAATTAGTATTAGAGGGGGTCGTTCTGAATTTATACAACTACCATTCGAGCATTCTATTTCATTGCTTTTTTGTCCATTTTTAGTAAGAATAAATTCTTACGCCTTTTTTTTCATTTTCAATTTTTTACCGTAAGTCAAAATTGATCTAATAACCTCTCATAACAAATTTATTGATTCATTAATTTTTTTCTCGAAATTGGTGCAGCACCACTTGAGCCGATTTCTTGCCTTATTCTCCTACCGCACTACTAATCCAAGCTTAAGTCTTGAAACAAGTTTCATTATGTTTGTCTTTGCAAGATCTTAACTAAATGGCCTATCAAGAAGGCTACAGTACTGCACGCCCGCCCCTTTTCTCTTGCGAGGATTTCAGTTACTGGAAGGGTCGAATGGAGTATTATCTGAATATCGAGGTAGAAATATGGATTGTCATCCAAACGGGCTTCTCCCTACCAGTCGACGGCACCGGAGCACTTGTGTCATGTGAAAACTGGGACACACACTTGATGAAAAAGATCGAGGTTTATACCAAGGTGACTCAAGCCCTACAATGCAGACTAATCAAAATGAGTTGAATCGAGTTGGACCATTTAGCAACATAAAGGATCTTTGGCAAAAGTTGATCAAACTTCACGAAGGAATCTTTGACGCTAAGGTATGTAAGAAAGATTTGTTATTAAATAAATTATATAACATCAAAATACAGAATGGAGAATCAGCAAGTCAACTACATTCTCGGATCCAAGATCTACTCAACGGACTCCACTCAATTGGACATAAAATGGAGAATCGTGATATTATAAGGTATACACTACAAGCCTTTCCTAGGAATACCTTATGGTCATCCATGGTAGATGCCTATAAGGTTTTCAAAGATCTTTCAATTATTAGATTAGATGAATCATTTTTTGATTTTGAGTTACACAAATAGACTAATGCATACCTGGTTGAGAAAGGTATTGCTTTGGTTGTAGGTAAAAGCAAGGCTAAGAAATCAAAGCTCAAATTCTGACCCAATTCGAATTGGAATTAGAAGACAACAAGGAGATTACCTCCTTACTAGTCAGCTGAGTTCAAAAATTGCTAAAGAAGCAAAGGACAAGGAAGGCCCTAAAAGCAACATAATCTGAGTCATCAGAAGACTTTGAAGAAGAAGAAGAAGAAGAAGATCAAGCTTAAGCAAGTCTTCTTGCTCTACCAGTATAAGCTTACGCTGCTGAAACCGAGTCTAAGTCCCAATCGGAGCTAAATCAGAAACCGAGTCTAAAAGAATCCACGGATCCATATCCGTTTTCGAAGACCCAAACAACACTGTAAGTTCTCTAGTTGTTGGTATTCAAGTAGATGAATTATAAAATTTAATTATATATTTATTAGGAAAGTTGGCCAAATCCAATATCTAGGTCAAGTCACTCAAAAAGGAGGTAACAACCTTTAAGGAAGTGACTAACCTAAGTTCTTTGACTGAACAAGTTCAAGATAGAACCTCAACTCAAGTCCAACAACTTAAGGATCAGACAATTTCAATTTAAAAAGTCAAGTCAAAGAACTCAAGGACTCATTGGAATAGTTCACTTTGGGTTCCAAGAATCTTAATCTAATTCTTGGAAAATAAAGAGCCGTATATAATCACTCTAGACTCGGTTATAAGGCTAAACAAAGATTCAGATCATACTTATCTTTATTGAATTGATCAAATATAAATCTAGTCCAAGTATGAGTCTCCAAGTCTCACTTGATTAATTAAGTTGGACTTAATCAATATTGGATTCCCAAGGATCAAATTCACTACCTTGATAGATCTTATCGAGGCTATGGACCAAGAGGAGCCAACAAAAAGATCATTTTTGTTATTAAATAGAATTACGTGATACTTGATTTACCACTTTCTATATTTATGCTTAGATTAGGGTAGATAAGGACTTATACTTGATTGACACTTGACTAGTTATACCTAGGATTTTCAAAAAAAAAAATTACATATCCAATTTCTTTAAAAGACTTTGTCTAGAAGTGATTGTTGCTTCAATATTCAAGAAGGTCACGTGCCTTGCCACAACCTAGAAATCAATTATTGAAATAGATATTTAATTGACTAACTGATAAATCTTAGTCTAACTTAAATGTAAATCAATCCTTAGATTTTCTCACAAAATAGCTTAATTTGAGATTAAAAAAATTTAAATTCAAAATGAATTAATCAATAAATAAAATACTCTAACTTAATTTAAATTAATTAGAAATTAATTCAAAAATAATTAAAACTAAATTACAAATTAATTAAAACCTAATTAATTATTTAATATGCAAATTAATTAATCCATTATGTTAATCTTAATTCTAATTAATTCGAAACCTAATCAACTAAACTAACTTAACTTAATTAACTTCAATTTAACCTTTAATTAATCAAATTATTTAAATCTAAAATTAACAATTAAAGTTAATAATAATTATATTAATCAACTTAATCAATTAATCTAATTTAATTAAACTTAAAATCAAAAATTAATTATGAATCCTAAATTAATTTGAAATTAATTAAGTTTAACTTAATGGAAACTGACTAAATTAATTAACTTAAAAAATCAAATTAATTAACTTTAAATAAATCCTTAATTAATTAATTAACTTTAACAATTAACCTTAATAATTCTAAATTAATTAATCTTAAATTCAACATAAATTAAATTAATCCAAGATAAATCAGAAACTAAATAAATTAATAAATAATATTAATTTAATTTAATTATAACACTAATTAAACCATTAGTTATCATTTAATTCGAAATTAGTTATCAATATTAACTTAATCAATTAATCTTAATTTAATCAATTTAATTTTACAAATCTAATTAACCCTAAATTCTAATTAATAAAAATCTAATTCTCAACTTAATCAACTTAATTAGTTCAGAAATTATTTAATCTAATACGAAATTAATCCAAGTTTAAATGAACTTAATAATTTCAACCAATTTGGTTTAATCCCAAAATTAAGTTTAATTTTGCCTTAACCTGATTAACGAAGTTTAACTTAAATTAATTCATAATTAATTTTAAATTTTAATCAATTTTGAATTTAATCTTAACAAATTGAGTGACCCAAAATTAATTAACATTTTAATTCGATCAAAAATCAAACAAAGATTCTTAATAACTGAAATTTTAGAAAATCATCTCATACAGCAATAAAATTATCATATTTGAAAATCAAGAATATGTGTGATGTTAATAAAAATAAATGAAAAATACTTTTGAAAAGGTTGTTCAAACTTATAAATTTATTATTTATTTCAAAACATTAATTATTGGGTGCAATTATATATATATATATATATATATATAAAATAAATCCTTAAGCCAGCCTATGATCTCAAAACATAGTTATAACTTTCTTGTGGTTAACCAGAATTTTCTAAAAAAGTGTTTAATTAAGGGTGAGTTTCAATATCATTTTTAATCCATTTCAAGACTAAGTTTCTTTTCTTAAGAAATTTTCAAAATATTTTAGATCAAAATTTCTCTTTAAAATTTTTTCAAGACTTACGGATTTTTAAAATATATTTTAAAATTCTCTTTAAGAATCATTAAAAAATTAAACACTTATGTATTTTTTTTCTTAGAAAAATTTATTTGAGAGATATGCTTCGACATTTAAAAAAAAACTTAATTTTTGACTAAAGTTTTTTTTTAACAATTTTGTTTTAGAAAATTTCAAAACTTATTTTTCCTTAGAAAAATTTTCTAAATTCTAAAGACTAATTTTAAAAATTAATTTTTACCTCACAATTTTCCCTTAGAAAATTTTCAGACAAATTTCAAAACTTATTTTACGCTTCCTTTGAAAATTTTCAAGATTTTCTCTTCAAAATTTTAAAAATCTATTTTCATAGATTTTCTTGAGAAAGTTTTCAAAACTTTACTTTCAAACTTTTCATACATTTTTTTTTATAAGAAAATTTTATTTAACAAATTTCCAAGTAATTTTTCTAACTTCAAACCTTAATTTTCCTCTTGAAATGTTTCTGACTTGGTGTTTACTATTACCCTAATTTTAATACGTATCAAAGGAGAAGAGATATTATGTTATAAATTTAGGGGGAGTATAATTTAAGGAGGAGTTCTACTTTTCAAGTTCTATCATGTTTTTAACTTAACTTTGAACTAGGTTCTCAAATATCAAAAAAGAAAAGATTCTTGGTGCAAAACACCATAATCGAACATATATTTTGATGTTATCAAATGATTCAAGTTAAGTCTTATTGTTATATGATAAACTGAATAAGTGTGCAGAAAAACTCAACTTGGAAAGCCCTAGTAGGTTAGCTGGACCAAAGACTGGGCAGTGAAGTCTCAACATATCATGGAATTAGGCAAATGGACTCAATAGGTCTGGAGAACCCGATATCAAGTCAAGTGAAAGTCCTGGTAGCCAATCCGATAATGAGCAGCTATGTCTAAACAGGTCTAGAAGACCCGATATTTGGTAGGTAAGCTGAGGTAATTTCCTGGAGTGAGTGCAGTGAGGTCGTGTCCCAGTAAGGGGGCAAACCTTATACGCTGATCCAACCAAAGGAACCGACTAAGACTTCTAAGTTGAGATCAGGACAGTCAATACTATCTTGTTCATGCATTAATATATCTGTCTAATCTAACTCTGTTTTGCAATATCAATATTATTATACATATACACTAACTTTGTTTTACAAACTAAACTAAAATCCAGGTTGACCTAGGTTCGGTCGACCAAACTCATGGATCAGTCGATCGATCAAACAGATTTGGTAAAATAGATCAGACTTCACAAAAATGGTAGAACAGACGAATCAGTACACTGATAAAATTTATCAGTCGATCAAACCGAAATTAGAAGGCACAGATGAACATATCAAATCCTCATGGAAAAAGAAGTTCAGAGGATAATCGATTGATAGGCTTGATCGGTCGACCGAACCCCTAAAATCACGGGATCAGCGATTTGGTTCAACGCAAAGAAGGAAGAGTGTGGGGTTCAGTCGATCGATAAGAGGATCTATCGACTGACCCGATCAATTGACTGAATGATTTTTCAATCGACCAAACCATGTCTATAAAAGAGGGGCTCGGGCACCTAGCTGAACACAATTCTGATCTCTAATTCATTCTGTCTCCGATGTACTGTTGTTCGTGCAAGTTACGAGAACTCTACTTCGAGAAGATATCCAACAACTACGCTATATTTCTATTTCATTGTTGTTGGTAAATTATTTTCATACTTATACGATTTTGCTTCCTCTGGAAGAACTACTATTAGTGGATTACCCAACGAATGCGATCAAGGATCGCAGATCTTGGAGTAGTAGTCATGAAACTGCGAACCAAGTAAAAATAAAATTTTACTTTACTTTTCGCTGCTATTTACTTTGATTTAGTTTTACATAATGAAAAAGATTTTTAACGAGCGATATTCACCCCCACCCCCCTCTATCGATATTCTCATCCTTCAATATGTACACAACTGACCTTTCATTTGGAAGGATATTCCAAGAGGTACATGATGATCATTATCACGATTTTATTTTGCATAATGGTTATCTATTTCGCGGATTGCAATTTTATGTTCCAGATTATTCACTGAGACAACAAATTATGAGTAAGCTTCATAATAAGAGACACTTTAGACATGATAAGACGTGCTAATTTTTATTAGCCCATGTTGACTAGTGATGTGACTGACTTTATAAATCGATGTTCTGTATGCCAGCGGTCTAAAGAGATTCTCACCAATACAGACTTGTACACTCTCTTACTTATTCCTAAAACTCCTTAGTTCAATGTCTGCCACCACCCGATAGATGGACAGATTGAGATGATGAATCGAAGATCCTTAGGCAATTTTCTAAGGTGTTAGGAACTAAACTAAAGCAGTGGGATTTAGGGTTATCTCAAGCAAAATTTACCTATAACAGATCAAGAAATAAGACCACATTATTTGAGTCCTTATGATGTTGTATATGGACGGAACTTGGGGTGTAAATGAGCCGAGCTTGGGTCGGCTCTATTGGTGTGGCTAGCACTAATGGTCTAACTCAGGTTTTGATGAATGACAAAGTAGGTTAAGTTAGTCTCGTTGTGATCTAATACTTTGAATAAGTGTGCAGGAGAAGTCCAGCTAAGTCGACGGGCTGACCTAATAGCTGGCTCGAAGTCCAGCTAGGTCGACGGACTAACCTGATAGCTGGCACGAATCCCAGCTAGGTCGACGGGCCAACCTGATAGCTCGCACGAAGTCCAGACTGGTCGACGGGTTGACCTGATGTTTGGTACGAAGTCCAGACTAGTTGACGGACTGACCTGATGTCTGGCACGAAGTCCAGCTAGGTCGACGGGCTGACCAGATAACTGGCAAGAAGTCCAGACGGGTCAACGGGCTGACCGAACGTCTGACAGGTAAGTTAAGTCACTTGAGGGGAGTGACTTGGTGAGGACGTGTTCCCCGTTTGAGAGAATAGTAGGCATCGATCCAACTTATAACCATTTTGGAAATCTAAGTTGAGATCATGATTAGATTCCAGTCTCAGTGAGACAGAATCTAATTACTACTCTTTTATTATATTTGTGCTAACTTTTGTTTTGCAGGGTAGTATAACTTTTATTTTGCCTCGGATTAACATTTTCTTGCAGGAGGACTTTCTGGAAGATGGCGGTCCGAGCGCTCGGAAGGGATCCGAGCGCCCGGAGTCGGTCCGGGCGTCCGGACAGATCGGCTGGGTGCCCGGAAGGAAAAAATTCTATCTGATCACAATGAGGAGCGCGCTGATTGGCCGGACCTACGTCACGATTTGGCCGCCCGGAAGGGATCCAGGCACTCGGAGCATCCTATATAAGAAGGTCTCGCCCTGGAGCAAAATACAACAACGTCTTCTAAAGACTGCTCTACTGCGCTGTGCTTCTGCGACACTGCGACTCTGCGGAGCTTCTCCGACAACCTTCGGCTAAAGATTTTTTTATTGTTGTCAGTATTTTCTCTCTAAAGTTCTTGTACTTACCTTTGTAATCTGATTTTGCGAACTATTAATGATTGTCCAACGAAAGCACTCGACGAGTGCGGGCATTGGAGTAGGAGTCGATCAAGTCTCCGAACCAAGTAAAACTGGTTCATGTTAGCATTGCTCTTATTTTTCCGCTGCTTACTCTAACTCACTATGAATTTTGAAACCGCTATTCAACCCCCCCCCTCCCCCCTCTAGCGAGCTCTACAATCTAACAAGCTCGAGCTCGAGAAAATTAAAGAGCTTCAGCTCAAGCTCGAGCGAGTTTGTGAATTTGAGCTCGAGCTCGACTCAACCATTTAATAATGGGCTCAAGCTCAACACGAGCTTAACTCAAAACAGTGAATTTAAATAAAAAAACAAGCTACAGGGATTCTAACCTTCAATCTCCGACAAACCTAATGAAACACCCTAGCCACAAACACCTCTTCAACTTATTATTTAGTTTTAAAATAGTAATTATTTTAAATATTAGAATATTAAATTAGACTGGCTCAAACAAGCTCAACAAACCATCGAGCCAGTATTAAATGAGCTCGAAATCGATTCAAATATTAAACGAGCCGGTTCGAGTTTGGTCAACTCCGAGCTCGAGTCAAGCTTTGACTGAACTACTCGTGAGTGGCTCACGAGCGACTTGACTCATTTGCACCCCTAGACGAAACTCATCTAAGATACTGAATTTAGCTCTAATCTCACATATAGGATGATTCAGTTCTAAAGTAGATGAGATGGTAGAGTATCTTCGAGGTATTCATGAGCAAATGAAACAAGTTATTCAAGAGCACAACACCAAGTACAAGACTCAGGTTGACCGTCATTATCGTCAGATAATTTTTGATGTTGGCAACTTTGTTTGAGCTATATTGACTCGTGATCATTTCCCTATAAGCGAGTATAATAAACTTAAAGATCGGAAGATTGGACCATGTGAGATACTACTTCCTAGTCACTTGAAAACTTCTAATGTCTTCATTAAGAAGCACTTGACTCCTTATTCGGTGGATGCTGATGATGATACTATGAACTCGAGGATGAACTCTTTTCAATCTGGGATGACTAATGTAGGATCGACCCACGAAGACCTCCTGAACTTTAAAGGGTCATAACTTTTGACTGAGTATCAAAACAAGACATTGTTTGACTTGAAACGAAGCTAATTCATATACCTAGATTTGTGACAGGATGGAATCTATAACGGCCAAATTTTAGATCCTAAAAAATATCATTTATGATATTTTCAAAAGCTCTGAATATTTATTTTACTATTTCTAATAATTTATAATTTTTTTATATTTAAAATGTTTTTTTTACATTTTACCTATTACGAGAGAATTTATTTATATAAACACTTGTTTTCTCTATTATTGAATAAAGATTTTGGTTTTTTATAAAATCTAAAAAACAATAGATTTCTTTTTATTTTCCTCGATTTCTCTTATTCTCTCCAAAGTTCTCTTTTCAGCCCGTACGATAATCATTATTCATCACATCGTCAGATTGTTAACGAGACAAGCAAGTTAGAAAATTAATCCTAACTGGTTTTCTTCATTTATTCGTATTACAAACCTTAAAGACTATTCTTATGCGAAGATCATTCAATCCTAAGTGTGTTGCCAAGGTGAACCTGAGCAAAACCAAGTTATAAAGTCTGAACAAAATGATCCATAGCTGATATGTCCTGATGAGAAAAAGGAAAAAAAATGTCAAAATAAGGCTGCTTATGTTCTCAATTTATGTTAGGCCATACTGAATTAGCACAGGAAGTGTTTCTCTGGAGCTTGCTGTATAATTTCATATCTGCCTGAAACCATTTACCTCCCAGATTAAAAATCTACCAACTACATAACTTTTGGTCTATAATGATCCAATATCATGAACTTTAACACCAGGTAGGACTAGGAATGAACCGAATGTTCCTGAACAAGTTTGATATTTAGCTTGGTACAAGTTTGTTTATATTCGTTCAATACAAATTGATTAAATAAACAAGTTTGAACAACTCGTTAAACTAAACAAACAAACTTGAACTCATGTGTTCAGTTTATTAAGGTTCATGAACAACATTCGTAAGTAATATTTATGAATCATATTCATTAATAAAATTATTATCAACATGCTAAATAGACAAAAAAAAATTAAAATAAACAAACAAATTTGAATTATCAACCTCAATAATCAATCAAACAAATAAAAATTTCAAATAATCAAACAAGTTTGAATTGAAAGCTCGATAATATTTAAACTAACTAAACTTAAGTCAAGTTTAAATTGAGAACTCAATAACATTTACAAACCAAACTCAAGTCAAGCTCAAGTTCATCAAAACTAAACCAAACCAAGTTTGAACAATTATTTTAAAGATTAGTTCATTTTAGGCTCAACTCGGTTCGACTCGGTTAACTTGTCAAACAAGTTTAAACATCTCAAAATTTGGCTCTATCTTGTACTTGGTTGAGAATATATAAATCCACTATAAACAAAATCGAGGAGTAGAGCAAGAAAGTTACTCCTTCTCAAGACATCTTAGTTTGGATTCCCTTACTTGCATCAAGATAGCTAAAAAACAAATAATTGATGGTTATCTTAAAAAAAAAAAATCTAACAGTTCAAGAAAAACTTTATCATACACCAAAGTACAATATTACTGAACATTGAGCAATAGAAGAAAAAAAGTATCAAATGAGACTTGTAAACAGATCATAATTGACAACATAATCGCCATAAAGTAGATAAACATCACAGGTTCATCTGCACTTCGCCCTTAATCACTGGAAAATAGGAAGCGAATGAAGATAAGTAGAACTTGCAGAAATCTAAAACGCTAAAGCATGAGTCGAATAAATTCACCAATATGTTCGATTGTCTTGCAAAAAAACTCAATCGTTTACAGATGACAACACAATCGAATGATGGTATTCAGGGTAGTAAGAACTGGACAATAAACGGACGGAAAGGAGCCACCTTGGCAATTCCTTCTACTGATCAGAAGCAGCAAGAACAGTCAAAGGGACAAAGAGGGGTACCTCCGGCGTCAGTCTTCCCGAAACCAAGCTCATCCGCGGAGTAAATGGCGAGGCCGTCAGATGTACGCCGGCGGCGGCTTGGCGTATTGGAATCTTCATTCAGAGCTCCTTTCCTCCTCTTCTTCTGATCCTTCATTTTTGAGCTACCGCTCTCCGCTGCCCCCTTATCTAGCTTATTTACGCCGTCATTGGCTTCCTGACCATCAACGGGAGCACTCTTTCTCTTCTTTCCTTGGAAAATCTCGTCGATCTCGTTACCAATTTTCTTCTTCTTAGTTTTAGTCTTGAACTCCTGCATCCTTCCCCCAGGCGCAGCATCTTTTTCTTTAGAACTTTTTGCGGACATCGCCGGCGGATCGATGAGAGGGAAACCACCTTGAGGCGCTGACGGCCGACCTATTTTTCAATCCGCGAGCATTAGTAACCCTAATCCAAATTCCGCCTCGCGTGTTTGTTTAAGAATATTAAAATTATTTTTTCCATGCATTTTTCATTTTTTTAATGAAATTTTGAAAAAGTCCCCAAGGTGTAGTTGCTTTCTGAAAATACCCTTCACTGTTTAATATTGTCAAAAAACTCCTTTCATTTTCAAATTACCTAGCACATGGGATTCAAAAAAAAATCACGCATAACTAGGAGTGTAAATGAACCAAGCCGCTTGCAAGCTATTCGAACCTCGATTGAATAAAATCTCATTTGAGCTCGTTTAATGTGGCTCGTTAAGATAAACAAACCAAGCTCAAGCTTCGTAATATTCGTGTCGTTAGCTCATGAACACGTTCGTTAAGCTCATTAAATAATTTTTAAATAAAAATAATAATAATTTTGATATTGAATTTATAGATTTTACATTCTACTTATAAAAATAATATAAACAAATATATTAAATTTATTTATTAGAATAAAATTATAAATTTTAATAATAATATTATAATTTTTTCTAAATATATAATTTAATTTTTAATGAATATTTAAATTTATGATTTATATTTATTAAGCTCGTTTAGACTCGATAAAAGGTCGAATAAGCTCATGAGCCATGAATATATTCGTTAAATAAAACTCGGCTCGATTATAAATGAGTCAAACTCAAATATTCAAGAGTTCGACTCGACTCGACTCGACTCGATTCGATTCAATTACACCCCTATGCATAACCGTTACAAGGACATTGGCAATAAAATTGACCATTACGAAGTTCACATGAAAGTCAATGGATAACCAGGACAAAAGGACATTCATGGTCCGTGACGAAGAGAATACGATTTGTAAAATATTTTCAATTTTTTTATTATTATATTTAAAATTTAAAATAAATAATTATTTTATTAAATTTAAATAATTAATTTTTATTATACTGTATCAACTATCTTAAATTTCTAATTTTTTAATTTTTTATTATTTTTCTCTTTTCTTATATTAATTTTTTTATTATATTTATGAAATCAATGAGAAAAGAGATAAGAAAAGAATGAGTGAAAAAAAATTAAAAACGAAATATTATTTTACAGATAGAATTTTCTTTTAAAATTTAAAAAAAAATTATTTATCAAATCTAAATTTAAAAAATAGATAGAATAACTGATAAAAAAAAAATTAACTATCTTGTATAAAATTTAAAATATAATTTTTAGATAGAATAATTTAAATGGATGCTCTTCGGATTGATCGCAATTTATTGAATCGTCTAATTAACTTTTTCCTAATTTATTGAGCGTGCTTAAATTTTATATTTATCAAAATTCATATCCAAATCTTATTATATTTCATCTTTTCTGAGCAGTGGACTATTCTCAATGTCGATGGTTACTTAGCTCGTTTTAAAGTAAGGGTAGCAATAGAGATAAGATCTTTTCTAATGTGTTTTTTTTTATTTTATTAACATTCACAATATGTTTTGTTTAGAGATTAAAATGAATTTGGTTTTAAAAAAAAAATTAAGATGCTTAAGGTTGTCAATAAATTTGGATAAAAACTCATTAATAAATCTATACTATTCAAAATTTCAAAATATTAATATAGTTTGAATTAAAGGAATCTTATGATGAACCCATCGATTGTATTAATGAGTAAATATGATAGGTCTAAGTTCTCTAATAAATTTGTATGAAAACATCCCAAGGCTGTGAAGATTTAAAACCCACAATACTCAATCTCAGCTATGAAATCTAGGTTTCAAAGCATGGTTACAATAAAAAGGCTCCTAGGAGTATATTGATTTTGATCTGAAAATATTTGAGTTGTTTAAGGTCATCAACCAGTTTTAAGCAAAATTTTAAAATCTTGATATAGTAGAGTTTTAAGAATCCAATGGTGACATTGGTGAGTGAGTGGTGAGTGAGTATGACATGCCTATATCATTTAATGAGCTTGTATCAAATTGTTTCAAGACCATGAAGATTTCAAAAACGTGGCTATCAATTTAGTTCATAGAATTCAGGTATGAGAGCATAATTACACACAAGAGGATTCAATGAGTACAATAAATTTGATTTAAATAAATTTGAGGCTCCTTACATCATTCGTTTGATATCTAAAATTTTAAAATCATTATATAGTTTGAATTAGGTAAGTCCTAGGAACTTTTTTAATGATGTTGGTGAGTAAATATGATAGGCCTAAGCCCTTTAATTAGCTTTTACCAAATTGCCTCAAGGCTATGAACATTTTAAAAATCTTTATTTCAAAATCTAGGTTGTAGAATCCAGATTTGAGAGTATGATTACATCCAAGAAGGTCCTACGAGTATAATGGTTACATCTAGGCAATGGTGGATCCAGACAAAAATTTAAGGGGGCGTTCAACAAGGGACTAAAAAATATTTCTTGCAATCAAATAAATATATTAAAAGATAAAAGTATTGAATTGATAACGATAATGATACAAATATAAAAATATATGCATACCAATAAAGTATCTATTTCTTGACACTTGAACTACCAATATTAGGTATGGACGTACAAACAAGAGGAGGCAATTGTGTCCTACGAGTGTTCATCTATTGAAAATGCTGTAAAATTTATTCATTTTCAATTGTGGCAAAAATATCATTCTCGATGTATACTACCAAATTGTCATTCATCTACTCATCTCACATCCTATTACTCAAATCATTCTTGATAATTTTCATCGTAGAAAAAACTCTTTCAATAGAAACAGTTACAACCATGGGCGGAGCTTCGTTAATGATTGGTGGGGCAACTGCCCCACCTCATTTTTTCATAAATATCTATATAGATTATAAAATTACAATCTTGCCCGACTAAAAAGAAAAATAAAAATAGGGCTTGCAAGTGCAACCCTCGTTCGTCGTTCCCAATTTTCCTCCTCGCTGTCGGCTGCCCTCTCCCTCCATGCCACCTGTGCTCCCCAACCCAGAGACGAACCTTATCCATCTTCATCGACAACTCTGATATTTTCTCCACCCTCCTCTCCCTCCTCCGCTCCAGTTCTCTAGTCTCTACTCTCTACCCTTTGCTGAATCGCCGCCCTCCGTAGTCCATACTCCGTAGCAGCGTAGCTTCTCCAAGCAAGTCCAAGCATTAGCAGGACCTCATCAGCTGATCGACGAGACGATGAGGCCCTCTTTTACGGCGTTGGCAGTTGGCTTCCCTCCGCCAATCTGCCTTGTCCTGTTGTCCCAGCCGCGACTCATTGGATTTGACGTTGTTTTGCTTGCCTCCACCATCCACCTCGTGTCGAACATCATTCCCTGATTCCCACCGCTTTGTCCACCGGATTCGAGACTCGGTATCTTCTTCTTCCCCAATTTTATTTATTACTGCTTACAAGTTGGAATCCATTCCTTGATTTCTCTTATTTTTTAGTAATTTTGGTTGATTAAATATTATTGGCCTTACATAAGTTACATTACTAATTTACTAGGTAACTCACAATACAGTAAAAGAATACATTTTTAAGACCAAGAAAGTGAACTTCTCGACTAGATACTTACACTGTTAGTCTGTTATTCATTTCTGAAACATGCAATAGGATTCTCAATTATGAAAACTGAGAAAAGAAGTTAATATTTTAATCTTGTAGAGGAACTTCCTTATCATATAGGCTTACAGTGTTGTATTTACTAGTAGGGTTATGCAATTAGTTTAAACCAAATCGATTAAGCCCTAAACCAAACCGACCGAATCAGGGAATGGCGTTCGACGCTATTTCAGGCCCTGCGCAGGGCTTGAAATATTGTCGTCAGCTGTTGCTGCAATTTCCTAGTTGTCATTAAGCTGTTAGCGAAGCTTCTTTGTTGTAGGGTTACATTTAAGTTAAGTAAATTATATCAAAATTTACAAATAATTATTCATATAACAATTTCTTTTTCTTCTTAACACTAACAGGAATGGATAAATTTCTCAAAAGAAAGTCAATGGTAAATGAAGAAACAAGTCAAAGAGAAAAAAGTAATCTAGAGTTACAACATATTCCCTTAAAAAATTTTGAGTTGAAATCAATTTGGATGATCTTCAATCAGATCCTGGGTTACGGTTAAAGATTTCAAACTATGATCCTAATGATCGGGAAAAAGTGAGAAGAACTTGCTTGCATAAAGGACCTTGTCAGTCTCGCAATCATAATTTTTCACAAAGAAAGATCGGTAAAGTATCAAGAAGATTTTGTCCATCTTGGTTTAATGAATTTGGAAATTGGTTAGAATATAGTATAAGTAAAGATGTTGCATTTTGTTTGTGTTGCTACTTATTCTGACCTGATTTTGGAAAACAAGTAGGTGGAGATTCATTTACTTCAGTTGGGTTTACTAATTGGAAAAAAAAAAAGACTTTTGTTAAACATGTTGGAAGTTCAAATAGCGCATATAATCAAGCTTGGCAGAAATGTGTAGATTTGATAAAAGAAAGTCAACACATTGAAGTTGCTCTTACTAGGCAAACAGAGCAAGCTCACAATCTTTATAGAATCAGGTTAACTGCTTCAGTTGATTGCATATGATTTTTATTACGCCAAGGGTTAGCTTTTCGGGGGCACAATGAATATGAAAGTTCATTTAATCAAGGTAATTTTCTTAAACTTTTGAAATTCGTTGCAGATCATAACGAAGAGATAAAGAATGTAGTTTTACAAAATGCTCCAGAAAATAATCAATTAACTACTCCTAAAATTCAGAAAGATATTGTAAATGTTGCTAGTCTTGAGACTACATATGCCATATTGAATGAACTTGGAGATGAAGTGTTTGCCATATTAGTTGATGAATCACGCGATATATCAGATAAAGAATAAATGTCTATTGCTTGACGTTATGTAAATTTGAGAGGCATTGTTGTTGAACGTTTTCTTGGGATTGTTCATGTTGGTGATACTTCTTCCCTGTCACTCAAAAAAACTATAGAATCACTACTTTCATATTATGGATTGAGTATAGCTAGAATTAGAGGACAAGGATATGATAGTGCAAGTAATATGCGAGGAGAGTTTAATGATCTCAAAAGTTTGATTTTGAAAGATAATCCTTTTGCATATTATGTTCATTATTTTGCACATCAACTCCAGCTTACTATTGTTGCAGTAGCAAAAATCATCTCCAAGTTGCTTCTCTCTTTAATTTGGTTGCTATTGTAGTTAAAGTAGTTGGAGGTTCATGTAAAAGACAAGATATGTTTCGAGAGAAACGAATGGCTGAAGTTAAAAAAGCACTTGGAAATGGAGAAATTTTCAGTGGTCGTGGCTTAAATCAAGAATCTGGGCTCAAAAAAGCTGGTGATGCTCGTTGGGGTTCACATTATGGCACATTGATGAGTTTAATTTTGCATTTTTCCACTATTCATGATGTTTTAGAATATGTAGTGGAAGATGGTTCTCAATCAAAACAAAAGGCTGAAGCTGCTGGTCTTTTAGAGTCTTTAGAAACATTTGATTTTGCTTTCACTTTGCATTTACTGAAGAACATTTTGGGTGTTACAAATGAGCTTTCTCAGATTTTGCAGAGAAAGAATCAAGATATTGTCAATGCCATGATACAAGTTAAAATCTCAAAAAAGAGGTTGCAATTGATGAGAGATAATGGTTGGGATGATTTATTGAATGAAATAATGATGTTTTGTAGTTGCCATGATATTATAATTCAAGACATGAATGAAGTTCATGTTCTCAAGGGTAGATCAAGACGTAAAGCTCCAGTTGTTACCAATTTACACTACTACAAGGTTAGTTTATTTTATGAAGTCTTGGATATGCAACTTCAAGAGCTTAATGATCGATTTACTGAAGTAAATACTGAATTTCTTCTTTGTATGGAATGTCTTAGTCCAGAAAACTTTTTCCTGCTTTTGATAGGGAAAAGTTGCTTCAATTTGCTAAGTTTTATCCCGCAGATTTTTCATCAGTTGAGATTCTGACATTAAGTAATCAGCTTGATAATTATTTTATGGATATGAACTCCAGTAAAGAGTTTATAAATTTGAAAGGAATAGGAAGTCTTTCGAGAGAATTAGTTGAAACAAGAAGAGATATTGTATATCCATTGGTGTATAAGCTTATTAAACTTGCACTTGTGTTATCAGTGGCTAAAGTTACTGTGGAAAGGGAATTTTTTGCTATAAAGATTGTGAAAAATCGGCTTCGAAATCGAATGGGAGATCGGTGGATGAATGATTGTTTAGTTACTTTTATTGAAAAAGAAGTTTTTGATACAATTGACAATGAATTAATATTACGTCATTTTCAAAATATGTGTACCCGTAGAGAATTCTTGTAACATATTTTGTTATGTAATTTTTATATAATATATTGTGCTTTAAATATTTTTCCCCACCTGTTATAAGGGGCCTAGCTCCGCCCCTGGTTGCAACTGGTAAAACCAACTCTAACTCGATCAAACAATATACTAATAAAAAACCGTATTTTGTCAATTTCAACTATCTTTTTAACAAAACTTCCCAAATCTTCAATCATAAAAATTCACCTCATACATTTTGAATGTAAGTCTCAAGTTGGTTCTCGAGTATTACACGATCAATCAATGAAAAGTCCTCCAGATAAAGTTCAGTAAGGTAGAATATGTAGAATCGAAAAGAATTTAGATATCTCCACAATTGCATGATATTATCCACTTTGGGCCTAAACCCTCATGATTTTGCTCTTGGGCTCTCCCCAAAAGGCCTCATGTCAAATGGAGATATCTTTCTCTTATAAACTCATGATCTTTCCCATGTGTTTTCAATGTGGGACTATGTTTGCAACCTTGCAACCTCAACAATCCCCCCCTCAAACAAAGGACCACAGGCTTCCCATGTCCGATCCTCGACCCACCAGGTCTTCCTGCCCCTCGGTCCACCCGACCTATTAGGACTTCCTTGCCTAACCGCAACTAGGACTTCCTGCCTGGTGTCTGGTCCTCTTGATCCGAACATAGGAACCCCCACTTTCTTTGTTCGAGGTCAATATTGTACTCACATGGCTCAATCAGATCATAGCTCTTGTGAACAGTCGGCGGTTAAACCTTCTGGTAGTCCAGGCTCTAATACCAATTGTAGGATCGAAAAGAATTTAGATATCTCCACAATTGCATGATATTGTCCACTTTGGGTCTAAACCCTCATGGTTTTGCTCTTAGGCTCTCCCCAAAAGACCTCAAGCCAAATAGAGATATCTTTCTCTTATAAACTTATGATCTTTTCCATGTATTTTCAATATGGGACTATGTTACAACCTTGCAACCTCAACAGAATAGCTTACCATTGTCAAATTGAGAAAATGGATCTAAGCAAGCGATGCAAGTAAGTACCTCCATACTTGATTCTGAAAAATAATTTTTCATCTCTTGGACCATTATATAAAGAATCTAATATTACTACAGCAATAAAAAAGTGAATAAAAATATTATTAGAAAACTAAAATTTAATAAAATATTTAAAAATAATACCTCATAAAAAATGTTAACACGCTAGTGATGAAAATTAGTAATCATTTGCCCATTGCATCTGCTATAACCATGAGTTCTCATATTTTCTTCCATATTCAGTATTGGGATCATATGGTTACTATAAAATTTGTTGACGACATCCAAAAAATTCTCCTATCCTTTCTCTCTCAATTTTTATAATTAAACTTTCATCATCTTGATCAAATTGACAGCCAATACAATGTTTTGATCCTTTTGTTGTAAGGCAAGCAAGCGATAATTCATTTATGATTCCCAATAAAGATTTCATCAAATGCATCACAAACACAAATTCATAACTCTCTTTATCTTATCAATGAAACTAGTGGTGATACTATTGGGGTATGTCCATGTGGTATGTGCTTAACATGTTTCACAGCGAAAGCAAAAATATGATAATAAAAGTATTTTATTACAACACACACACTACATGCATGCAGGATACAATCAAGCAAAAATAATTATAAAATAAAATTTTAAAAATAATAATTATTCTAGGCGTACCTTACGGATGATGCATAAGGAAAAGGGTGTCAACTATAGCGATGTCCACAAACCTCGCTTCTATTTGTATCCACTTCGACTTCTTCAAGACAACTCCAGTGAGCAATAAGGTTCACCTCCGATTAGTACTAGCCAAGCGTGGAGGTGATGTGATCCAAGAGAAGGAAGAAGAATCGAAAGCTTGAGGAAGAAAAACTTCTTCCTTGGCTTTTGGTGGGTGACGACAGAGAGAGGAGAGGAGAGAGAAGGAGGCTAGGTTTCCAAAAATCTAAACTCACGAATAATGAATTGGTTATTAATTATCTCTCGTTTATATCAATATATAGGTTCTCTTGATTGTTAGGATCGGTTGAGCTAGAGGGGGGTGAATGGCTCACTTCGTTTTCTTGATCAATTTACTCGTTCGCAGCGGACACTTGAAGGTAATACTAACTCTTGTATTTACTTGGTATCCACCTCCTCAAGGAGGTTACTAGTCCAAGGATCCACACCACTCACCACTCTTCCACTATCAAAACCCTCCTTCTCGGAATCACACCGAAGGTGGAGAAACCTTACAAGATTACAACTCTCCCTCTCCAAAGTAAAGATCACAAACACTACAAAGAAGAAGAGAAGAAGGATCACAAACTTTAACCGGCTTCTTCTTTGCAAGTGAGACTTCAGAAAGTGGCGGAGAGGAGAGCTTGAACACTTTTCAAAATCTTGATCACTTGAATGATTTCTGAAAACCTTTGAGAGCAATGGAACAGTATTTTGTTTTTGGATGATCTGTTTTCTTTTTCTTCCACGCTTTTAAAGGTTAAGAAAACTAGCCGTTTCTCACGTAGCCGTCGCCATGAATCGATTGGGCCTGTATTCCAATCGATTCAAAGGTATCCATTGAGTGTTGTCACGTTAAGATCAACGGCGTAAATCATCTGATTTGAACCTTAATCGATTGGGATTTTTCCTTGATCGATTCAGACGTGCAGTGCTTCATCGCAGAATCGCAGAGCCTCTTTGAATCGATCGGCCAATCGATTCAATACCTTGAATCGATCGGCTGATCGATTCAGGAGGAATCTGTGCTTCGCACAGATCGTTCACCGATCGATCGGCCGATCGATTCAATACCTTGAATCGATCGGCTGATTGATTCAGGAGGAATCTGTGCTTCGCACAAATCGTTCACCAATCGACCGGCCGATCGATTCAATACCTTAAATCGATCGGTTGATCGATTCAGGACGATTCTGTTCTTTGCACAGAACCTTACTGATCGATCGGCTGATCGATTGACTTCCCTTCAATCGATCGGCTGATCGATTCAGAGTCATTCTGCCTCACAGTTATGTCTGAATCGATTTACAAACACAGTGGGCTTAACACACATCCATTCTTCTGACTTGCAGGAGCTTCTCTTGCCAAGAATCTGATCCTCGACCTTCTTGGACTTCTCTTGCCTTGCATCTGGTCTTCTGACCTGCAAGAACTTCCTTTTGCCAAGAATCTAGTCCTCCTCGACCTTCTTGGACTTCTCTTGCATCTGGTCTTCCGACCTGTAAGAAACTCCTCCTGCAAACTCACAATGCATATTAAATCCAACGTATTAACCTAAACTTAAATAATTGTCAATACATTGAAACTTCCAAGGCATGATTGCACCAACAATCTCCCCTTTTTTTATGTTTGACAATCTATTTAAGTTTAGGCTAATTTCCAACATACCATAATAATACAATGATAAATAATAATTGCAACTACGCTGAAAATCATCTAAATTAAGCATAAGCAGTAAGCAAGTAAACTTGAATTTCAATTTAAATTTGATTAAGCATGAACTTCAACATATATCTCCCCCTTTATCAAATATCAAAAAAAACAAACTCCCCCTCAAAATGTGCACTAAACAAAACACAATCAGTCCAAGGGGTACTCCCCCTAAAACACACAGATATCAACATAGTATAACAACGGTGATCGTAGGAACAAAATAAAAGGTAGAATAAGTAGCATAGCATATATCCAAAATAAAATAGAGTTCACAGAGGGACTCCATAACAACCATCCACATAACGGACAATAACACGTCAGAAAGGGACATAAAACTCAATAAGATCATCGCCCGAAGGAGGGGGATCAGCAGCAGCAGCAGGAGCAGACGTAGTAGCTGGAGTAGGAACCGCCGCAGAGTCAACACCAGCAGCATCCTCAACATGGGGAATGGGAGCTGTGGATGGAACAGACTGAGACGGATGACCCGTCACCCAGGAGCTCACTAAATCCACTAATGTATCCATAGTCGCCTGCATCGAAGTCTGTCGATGGACCATGGTCTCCATCGTGGAACGCAGGTCGGCTACCTCCATGGTCAGCTCCTCCAGGTGAGTGTCGACAGTCTCCTCGAATGTCGGAGAAGCTGGCTCGGGGATATCTTCCTTAGCATCATCGGCCGCAGGAACCAATGCCTGTGCATCCCCCCTGCGGCGAGCCTTGGGTCCCTCACCAAAAGCACGTCCATCGCGCCATCGAACTCCCGCTGGACCACCAACTAAGCCTATCTTCGTGAAGGAGCGGGAAGAAATCCGAGAATAAGCAACAGTCATGTGCTCCAGCCATCCCCGGGAGACATCTATCTTCATGGATTCCAGCCAATCTGTGATAAGATGCCCAAAAGGCATGTGGACCGTCTGCTGCATTGGCTGAGTAAAATGAATGATGTAATGAAAGATGTTCAGAGCGATGTTGATGTCAAGGGAATGACGAATGACATATAGGGCAAACATGTGAGGGGGTCGCAGAGCAGCTAAGGCACGAGAAACAATGGGGAAAAGGCAATTAATGATCACCTTAAACAAGGCGGCGTTCTCAGCCGATAACTCAAGCGAAGAAAATTTAGTGATTTGAGCATTTGGCACATCCGGACGAGCACGACCAAAAAGGAACTGATGCATGGATGCAATGCTGATATGCTCAAAAGGTGGAGGCAACTCATCGGGAAGATTGGGATAAAAGACAAAATCATTGTTGGATGGTAGACAGTCGAGATAAGATCGAAGAATCTCATAGGAGAAGTCCAAGCTCCATTTCGCAACGTGAGTATGATAATTTACACCATCAGAAGTGTGCAAATTATTATAAAATTCGGAGACAAGACTTACATTGACATCCCTCTCACAGGTTAACAATGAGTCAAGTTTATAGTATTTGAACCGGTTATAGGTATCAAAACAAGACGTCCTATAGTATTGAAAATCAACAGATCTAGGAGTTATGAGTTTGAAGGTGTGTTTGCTAAAGGCTTGCTACATAGCAGCATTAGGGAATCTCAGATCAGTAGGAGGTTGAGGACGTGATGGAGGTACGGACGATCCTTCGCCCGATTCACGAACTTTTTGTTTCTTTCTGTGGGATAGGAGATGAAAAAGAACAAGAAGTGGCACACGATTTTGCAGTGCAACAGAAAGATGCAGCGAAAGATATGCAAAAATGCAAGGACAGTGCAAGTAATGCAATGCATGAGGGATAATGCAAAACAATACACAAAAGCACACAAGACATAAGTGGATTAGTTCAAGTATAGGAGCAAGAACCAAAGAAAAATGAGAAAGAAGTAAAGACAGTACTTAGGGTTTTGAGTTCGCATTGTGTGCGAGTGACACGGAGAAGAAGAAAAGGGGCTGCCCTGGTCGTTGAGAGAGGAAAAAGGAAGCTGGAGGAAGGTTGAAGAGCGCCCTTCACCGGAGAAAAACCGCCGGAGAGACCAACCGATACAGGCGGGAGAGTCACCAGGGAAATCGCCTCAGAGCTAGGGCACGAAAAGCGCCGGGAGAGAAAATGAGGTGGAGTGAGAGAAAAACTAGGGTAATCGGGTTTTAAGACGGGTTTTAAATCCCCAATCGATCGACCGATCGATTGAGAGCAGGTGAATCGATCGGTCGATCGATTCACGAAGCTTCTATGAAAATTGGGAGATGCGTCTCAATCGATCCAACGATCGATTCAAACGGGATGAATCGATCCATTGATCGATTAAAATGCCTTCTGTGAAAATCGAAAGGGCGTCCCAATCGATCCATTGATCGATTCACCTTCTCTGAATCGATCCATTGATCGATTCAGATGCTTTCTGAAGTGAAATACGAGCCTCCCAATCGATCCACCGATCGATTGGGAAGTCTGATATTACTGTACTTTTGAAAAGCTTTTCAGATCCAAGTTTTGGAAATGCACAAATAATTGTACACTCCTCTAAAAATCACGAAACTTTGTGTAGACACTATATATGTCTCATATTATCAACGAAAAATAAAGTTGAATAAAAATTAACTCGTCTTAGTGAAAACTTACACAAAATCGAAGGTTGTAGAAATCTTCAATAATTTGAGTAAGTCCTTATCTATTTGTTCAATGATATCTCGCATCCGATCACACATGTCAACCAGGATTTTAAAAACGAGTTTTATACATATTGTAATTTGAAAATTTCCAATCATAATCGTAGGGCAAAGTGCACATGATTTGTACACTTGCTTTCCCTATGATTGGACAAATGAATATTTCATATGAAAATCATTTTTCTTGACCAAAATAATGCATCATAACAAGCATTATGACCAAGATAAATGTTCCTAACCTCTCACCCCCATCTAAATCACATTAAGAGGACAATCCTATGTTTTTGTGAGAGGCAAAACTTAAGGTGAAGAAAAGCCTAAAGTGCTTTACCTGTAAAGTGATCATGGAGGATGTGATTTAATCAATACAACACATTCCCAATTCCCTTCTAAGAAAGCTAAATTCAACTTCGGGAAGAGGTTTAGTGAAGATATCGGCTAAGTTTGATTTTGATCCAACATAATTTAAAATGATATCACCTCGAGTTACATGATCACAAATAAAATGATGTTAACCTCTATGTGTTTCGTTCTTGAATGATGAACGAGATTTTTGGTCAAGTTGATTGTACTCACATTATCACAAAGAACTTGAACATTGTTATAGGTAAGTTTATAGTCCTCTAGAGTATGAGTCATCCACAATAATTGTGATACACACTCTCCAATGGTAATATATTCCGCTTCGGTTGTGGAGAGAGTTACACAATGTTATTTTCTACTTGACCAACTTATTAAAGAAGATCCTAGAAATTGACAACTACCACTAGTACTTTTGCCATCCAATTTGCATCCGGCATAATCGGAATCGGTATAGCCCACTAGGTCAAAAGTTTCGATTCTAGGATACCAAAGACCAACATTTTGAGTCCCCTTGAGATAACGAAGAATTCGCTTAACGACACTCAAATGTGACTCCTTGGCACAAGATTGATACCGTGCACATATACCTACGGCAAAAAGTATGTCGGGTTTACTAGCCGTAAGATAGAGAAGACTCCCTATAGCACTACGATACACCTTGGAGTCAACTTCTTTCCCCTCAACATCTTTATCCAATTTAGTACTAGTGGCCATGGGAGTAGATATTTCCTTTGCATTTTCCATTCCAAATTTCTTAAATAGCTCTTTGACATATTTAAATTGATGAATGTAAATGTCTTCTTTTGTTTGCTTAATTTGTAACCCTAGGAAAAATGTTAATTCACCAACCAAACTCATTTCAAATTCACTCTCCATGTGATTAATGAATTCATTTAAATAATCTTTATTTGTAAAACCACAAATAATGTCATCTACATATACTTGGGCCACAAACATATCATTACCACTATTTTTCAAGAATAAAGTGGAATCAATTTTTCCTCTATGAAACCCTTTTGATACTAGAAATGTTGACAATCGTTCATACCAAGCCCGGGGAGCTTGTTTTAGCCCATATAAAGCTTTTTTAAGTTTATATACATGATTTGGACACTCCAAATTTTCAAACCCTGGTGGTTGCTCAACATATACCTTTTCTTTTATAATACCATTCAAAAATGCTGATTTTACATCCATTTGGTACAATTTGAACCCCTTGTGGGTGGCAAATGCCAACATCATCCTAATTGACTCCAATCTTGCTACGGGTGCATAAGTTTCGTCATAGTCTAACCCTTCTACTTGATTGAAACCCCTAGCAACCAATCTAGCTTTGTTTCTCACAACTATCCCCTTATCATCAAGTTTGTTTCTAAAAACTCATTTTGTATCAATAATCGATTTGTTTGTAGGCCTAGGTACTAAATCCCAAACTTGACTTCTCTCAAATTGAGATAGTTCATCTTTCATTGCTAAGATCCAATCGGGATCAAACAAGGCATCATCAATGATTTTTGGTTCTATTTGAGATATCAAGGCGACTTGGCTTCCTTCATTTCTAAAGTAAGATCGAGTTCTCACTCCTTGAGTGATGTCTCCTACTACTTGATCTAAGGGATGATTTACATGAATCCTAGTATGTCTTGATTCTTGATTTATTATAATTTCGGGTTCAAGTGGCAAAGATTCATTTTTCTCACCATCACTTTCTTGATTTTCTTCTCCTTGATGATCTACTCCATCCAGTGTTAATTTCTCTAACTCAAAACGTATTTCTTCATCGTTTGTTCTTATAGAGTTCAAAGAAGGATTTTCTTCAAAGACAACATTTAGTGATTCTTCAACTAATTTTGATCTTTTATTGTAAATTCGATACGTCTTGCTATGACTTGAGTAACCTACAAGGATCCCCTCATCCGCCTTAGCGGAAAACTTTCCCAAGTGATCTTTGGTGTTTAGAATATAGACCTTACACTCAAACACTCTAAGATGTTTAATTGTAGGTGGTTTGCCAAACCACAATTCATGAAGTGTTTTTCCTAGAAACCTATGTATTAATGTTTGATTTTGCACATAACATGCAGTATTAATTGCTTCGGCCCATAGGAAACTATGAAGTGAATATTCATTTAACATGCTCCGAGCAACCTCTTGCACAACCCTATTTTTCCTCTCAACAACTCCGTTTTGTTGAGGAGTCCTAGGGGTGGAAAATTCATGTTTATATCCTTTTCTATACAAAAATTTGTGAATATATCATTTTCAAACTCACCTCCATGATCACTTCTTATCTTGTTTATCTTATGAGTCTTTTCATTTTCTACTCTATTACAAAAAGAAATCAAGGTATCTAGAGTTTGATCCTTATGTTTCAAGAAAAACACTCATGTATATCTAGTGTAATCATCCACAATCACAAAGCAATATCTACTACCATTTAAAGAAATATATCTAATACTATCAAATAAATCCATGTGAATGAGCTCCAAAGCATTTGAGGTACTTACAACATTTTTACCTTTATGAGTAGCTTTGGTTTGCTTACCCATTTGACATGCATCACATATTTTATCTTTTTGAAACTTCAACTTTGGCAATCCTTGCACCAACTCCTTCTTTAAAAGGTTTTTGATATTCCTCATGTTGGTGTGAGCAAGTCTCCGGTGCCAAAGCCACGTCTCCTCTTCTTTGGACATGAGACACTTAGCAAACACATTAGTAGCACCAAATAGTTCAACTTGATAAATATTTTCTCTTCTATGGCCTATGAGAATATTGGTGTTTAGTTCACTATGCTTGATTAGACATTGAGATGAGTTGAACTCAACTTCATAACCCGAATCACATAGTTGACTAACACTTAAAAGATTAAAAACCGTGCCTTTCACTAATAACACATTTCTTATTACAAATTTTTCCGAAATTCTAATATCTCCTATTCCTATAACTTTTAATTCACCACTATTATCAAAAGAAATGGTACATTTACTTTTGTGTCTAAATGATGAGAATTTTGAAGAATCCCCCGTCATATGCTTAGAACATCCACTATCTACGAACCATGTTGTTGGATGCTCCCCCTTGGCGCATGCCTGTTTAAACACGATAAACCAAATGTTTTGGTACCCAAACCTTGGGTCCGGTAGCATCAATAACAAATTGCTTGGGTACCCAAGCTTGAACAAACTTAACCCTTGAAGCTTAATTTCTACTACTTAGAGACATGAATTTAACTTCCTTGTGATTTAAAACCTAGTCCCGCTTTGTTGTACACACCTCTTTGAGCGCCTAGAATCATGTCTAAGTATTTGAGCTTGAAGTAAATTTTTCTAGAGCACTTCTAAGATCATCAACTTGTGATTTCAACGATACATTTTCCTTTTTAAGATCATCAAAATCATCTTTGTCATTTTCATGAAGCATGCAAATTTCACATGGCACAATTTCATTTTTAAGTGATTTACATTTATTTTGTAATTTTTTTAACCTTCCCTTTTGATTTAGCTAGTGCATTGGTTAAGCATGTAATGGTGGCATACATTTTATCAAGCTTGGGAGAAATTACCTCGTCATCACTAGATGATGATTCACTTGAAGACTCCACATCCTCTCCATGACTATCTTCATCTTCACTATCTTCAACATGGCTTAAGGCTATGAGAGCCATGTGCTTTGAGCTCTTCCTTTCATCTTCTTCCGATGAGCTTGATGATGAGTTGTCCCAAGTGGCTTTCAAAGCCTTCTTCTTTTTCTTGATCTTTTCTTCTTGCTTCTTCAACTTTGGACACTCCGTTTTGTAGTGCCTCTTTTTCTTGCATTCATAGCAAATTACATCAGTCTTAGTCTTAGAATCCATAAGAGATTTACCTTTTTTCTTTTCATCATTGAAAATCTTCTTAACATCCTTTTTGTCAAACTTCCTTGAATGTCTTATCATTCTTCGAACAAAGTTCGCCATTTCACTAGAAGATAGCTCTTCATCACTGTCACTATCACTATCTTGCTCAGATTCTGAAGATGACTCCTTCTTCTCATTTTTCTTTTCCTTGTGCTTCTTTTTGCTCTTTTCACCTGCAACCAAGGATATACCTTTCTCTTTGTGGCTTGTGTTAGCTTGCTCATGCAATTCAAGTTCACAAAATAATTCATCCAACTTTACTATTGACAAATCCCTTGATACCTTATAGGCATCCACCATGGATGACCATAATGAGTTTCTTGGGAAAGATTTCAGGGCATACCTTATGAGATCTAGGTTCTCTACACTCTCTCCAACTGAATGAAGATCGTTTAAGAGTTCCTTGAACCTCCCATGTAGTGAACTTACCGTTTCTCCATCCTTCATTGTGAAATTTTAAAGTTGATTTATCAAGAGGTCTCTCTTTGCAATTCTTGAATCCTTGGTGCCTTCATTTAGCTCAATGAGCTTGTCCCATAAATCCTTGGCACTCTTGAAAGGTCCAACTTTGTTGAGTTGTTCTGAGCTTAATCCACATTGAAGAGTCACAATCGCCTTTGCATTTGCTTGAGCCTTCATTTTTTGTTCAACGGTCCACCTTGATGATTCAAGCATTCTTCCATTTTCGGTTGGCGCCATGAATCCCTCCGTGATTGAGAACCACATGTCAATTTCGGTCATGAGATAGTGTTCCATGCAGCTCTTCCAATAAGCGAAATTACTGCCTTCATAAAATGGTGGTCGTGAAGTACTATGTCCCTCCTTCAATGACATCCTGTAGCTCTTTAACTTGTGATTTCTTGGCGATGAATCCTCAAAAGCAAACCAACGCTCTGATACCACTTGTTAGGATCGGTTGAGTTAGAGGGGGGGGTGAATGACTCACTTCGTTTTCTTGATCAATTTACTCGTTCGCAGCGGACACTTGAAGGCAATGCTAACTCTTGTATTTACTTGGTATCCACCTCCTCAAGGAGGTTACTAGTCCAAGGATCCACACCACTCACCACTCTTCCACTATCAAAACCCTCCTTCTCGGAATCACACCGAAGGTGGAGAAACCTTACAAGATTACAACTCTCCCTCTCCAAAGTAAAGATCACAAACACTACAAAGAAGAAGAGAAGAAGGATCACAAACTTTAACCGGCTTCTTCTTTGCAAGTGAGACTTCAGAAAGTGGCGGAGAGGAGAGCTTGAACACTTTTCAAAATCTTGATCACTTGAACCATTTCTGAAAACCTTTGAGAGCAATGGAACAGTATTTTGTTTTTTGATGATCTGTTTTCTTTTTCTTCCATGCTTTTAAACGTCAAGAAAACTAGTCGTTTCTCACGTAGCCATCGCCATGAATCGATTGGGCTTGTATTCCAATCGATTCAAAGGTATCCGTTGAGTGTTGTCACGTTAAGATCAACGGCGTAGATCATCTGATTTGAACCTTAATCGATTGGGATTTTTCCTTGATCGATTCAGACGTGCAGTGCTTCATCGCAGAATTGCAGAACCTCTTTGAATCGATCAGCTGATCGATTCAGGAGGAATCTGTGCTTCGCACAGATCGTTCACCGATCAATCGGCCGATCGATTCAATACCTTGAATCGATCGGCTGATCGATTCAGGAGGAATCTATGCTTCGCACAGATCGTTTACCAATCGATCGGCCGATCGATTCAATACCTTGAATCGATCGGCTGATCGATTCAGGACGATTCTGTGCTTTGCACAGAACCTTACTGATCGATCGGCCGATCGATTGACTTCCCTTCAATCGATCGGCTAATCGATTTAGAGCCATTCTACCTCACAGTTATGTCTGAATCGATTTACAAACACAGTGGGCTTAACACACATCCATTCTTCTGACTTGCAGGAGCTTCTCTTGCCAAGAATCCGGTCCCCGACCTTCTTGGACTTCTCTTGCCTTGCATCTGGTCTTCTGACCTGCAAGAACTTCCTTTTACCAAGAATCCAGTCCTCCTCGACCTTCTTGGACTTCTCTTGCATCTGATCTTCCGACCTGCAAGAAACTCCTCCTGCAAACTTACAATGCATGTTAAATCCAACGTATTAACCTAAACTTAAATAATTGTCAATACATTGAAACTTCCAGGGCATGATTGCACCAACATTGATAAGTTGGATTAAAAAGTCCAAACCCGGCTTAAATTTCTTAACTAAAATTTGATCCAATAACCTCTTGGTTTGATTCATAAACAAACCAACTTCGTTTAAACCAAACCAATTTGGTTCATTACTAAACTAAATAGGGTCCAACTCTTCTATAAGAGATGTGGCACATCCGCACTTCCGTTATGATAAAATATTTTCCATATTTGCCCTTTATCTAGTCCAACCATACATCTTATCTCTTGATCTGAAGATCGAATTCTCAAACTTATTTTATATCTTTTAGATACTCATAGTGCGTGACCCAATAGGTTCCCGATTTATCTTGGTCATCCATAAATAATAATTTAATTATGGATCGATCATGAGTGACACCTAGTAGTACATCATGATCCTCAATTAACGAAAAAATCACAATTGATTCAAGAACTAGTTTTGAACCCTTCAGTAGCTATAGTGAGTCGTATATTATTCCATTCACTCGTCTTATGCCCACTTAGTTCAAGATATAGTCTATGTGTTTGTCCTCACTAGATTAACTACGTCACACATAGCACAAGTAATACTTTCTCATCCTATGGATTCAAATTACTCTTACATGTGTCTAAGAGTATCATACTCTTAACATGTGATATTTTACAAAGATTTTGAGTAATAATCCTAACAAATGGTCATAGGGTATACGTCTCCTCGTAAGGAGCAGTGAATCCTCTATGGGCTATACAAACACATTCGTGCATTTTGACTTATACCCAATCATCTCGGATTCACATCTCTAAGAAGATACCTTGCTTAAGATATTAAAGTATAAGCCTCCATGACCAAGATGACTTGAATACCTTAAGTCCAAGAAAACTTGTACTCGAGCTGTAGTAAATACTTCACAGACATATCCATATATGTAAAGAATCATATGAAATCTTACAGTAGGTCACTTCAATGAACTAGTTACCATAATTAGCATCCACATTTAACTCTCGACATCTCAATATCTCTAGCTAGTGGGTAATAACTGTAGGTGCAGCAGGACCGGCAAGAGGGGGGGTGAATTGCCTGTAAAATGAAAGTATACCCTCCTCGGTTTTTCAACTCAAAATAAATAGCAACAATTAAAGTAAAGGTAGAATTAAAATAAGAGACAAGAAATTAACTTGGTTACAACCAAGACGGTTGTTAATCCAAGGCGGTTGAACAGCTCCACTAGAATGTCTCCTTCACTGTAGGCGGAGAAGCGTTTTTACACACTAAACGAGTTCACAAGTTACTAGGAATTGAATGCTTGATTGAATGAATAATTTCTAGCTCCAGGGGCCTTTATATAGCTCCTGGAAAGTCTATCTCGAGGGTCGAAGGTGCCTCCAGAGAGGTCCAAGGCGCCTCCAACCAGTTTGATCGGATAGAACTCTATCCGAATGTAAACGATCATTTTTGTTAGAGTGTATACTAAAAGCCTAGTTTTTGTATAAATATTTATTTAGAAATAAGAATCACATTGGTCAAATGTCTATATTTATAAGCTAAGTGTAGTTGTTCAATTAATTTACATTGTAGATAACATGGTGTGTGGTGTCACACACAGAAGATCATGTTATCAATTCCTTATAAATTATAAACAGTAGCTCATGACTAAGATGGAAAGGAACAAACCATTGGAATAGTCGTAGTGTAGTTTGATATTAGTTTATCTTAACTATAAAATTATACTTGTACACTTTGAGTGTATTGAGTAAGACCATTTAAGGTAAGTTCTTTTTGTATTGACTACATAAAAGAACAAGACCTTTGGTATTATGGAAATATGTGTTCTTAATCCTGACATAATAACAAACACATATATCTAGTATTTATTCCTTTGACTTATCAAAGGGTGTGATTTAGTTCGATAAATCAATAGGCCCGATAAGTTGGGAAATGATATTATTTATAGTGTGTGTTGTTGATTATAGAAGAAAACCGTGTCCTAGTAATCTAGGTTGATGATGCCCCCAAGAGGAGTTCATAAGGATTGTCATATAAACTCTGCAGGTGGACTTAGTCCAACATAACGATAAGGTTGAGTGGTACTACTCTTGGAGCTAGATATTAATTAAGTGAGTTGTCAGTAACTCATTTAATTAGTGGGCATTCTATATCTTAAACGCAGGGAGACTAACACACTCATGATAAGAAGGAACCCAAAATATAATTTGAGATTGGTGAGGTAGTTCAATAATAATTCTTTAGTGGTATGAATTATTATTGATGAAATTAAGTTGAGTGTTCGGGTCAAACACGGGAAGCTTAATTTCATCGGGAGACCAAAACCAATTCCTTCTCTCGGTTCCTATCGTAGTCTCTTATTTATAAAGTATTATACCCACTCATACCCACTTTCTTACCCATCCTTATGTGGCCGGCTAAGCCAAGCTTGGAGCCCAAGCAAGGGCCGACCAAGACATGGCTTGGATGGGTTGAAGTGTGGCCGACCCTAGCTTGAGTCCAAGCTTAGGTGGCTGGCCACAATAAAATTAAAAAGATTTTATTTTTTAAAATTTTTCTTATGTGGATTCCATGGTTTTAAAAGATAGTTTAAAATTTAAATATTTCCTTTTATAACTTTCTACAAAAAATTAAGTGAAAGGTTTGATATCTTTCCTTATTTGTAGTTGAAAGGAAGATTTTAATTTTTGATAAAACTTTCCTTTTTTAACCATTCTCATTATTTAAAAGAGAGTTTTAAAATTAAATATTTCCTTTTATAGTTTCTACAAAAGATTAAGAAAAAATTTGATATCTTTCCTTATTTGTAGATTGAGAGGAAGATTTTAATTTTAAAGATGACTTTCCTTTTTGGAAATCATCCACATGTTTTAATAGAGAGATTTTAATTATAAAATTTCTTTTTATAACCAACCATGAAGGGAAAATTAATAGAGAAATTTTTATTTCCAAAAATAAATTAGGAAGATTTAATTTTGTGTTTAAAACTTTCCTTGCTTGGATGATAGAGAGGTGGTCAACCACATTAAGTTTGAAAGGGAAGTTTTTTATTAAACTTTCCTTTCATTGGCTAAGAGAATAAGAAGGTTTTTATAAAACTTTCCTTATTTGCCAAGACCAAAGTGTTGGGTATTTCGGGCCGCAAAAACCACTTTTTACGTTGCGGAAACCCCGAATCCTATGCCACCGGATCCGTGCGAAGTTATAAAACAAAATTTTCTACGTGTACGAGTTTCTCTAACCTAGATCTACACTAGATCTACAAATAAAAAGAGATTACCCTTGATGCGAAGCCCTTCGCAAATCCCGCTCGTCCAAGGTTCGCCGGATCTCAAGGTTGTCAAGTGTACAACCCTCTATGTGTATCCACACGAACAAATCGATGGAGAGAACCTCTAAAGATGTGCTAGCAACCTTAGAGGATCAGCAATGGTGGAGGAGAGGGAGAAGAAGATGAGAGGAGGAAGAAGAAGGAGGTTACCAAAACAAAATGAAACTCGCCCTTGAGTTAAAGTGGCCGGACACTTCAAGAAGGCTTTTAAACCTCCATGGGATATCAAGAGTCACAACTCTTGATCTCCCTCATGAGGTGGCACACACATGTGCTAGCCTTGATGATGTGGCACATCATAATTAGCTCACTCAATGCCAACTCACAAATGAGGTGGCAATGGTCAAGTCAAACTTGACCTTTCATCTTCCTCTCAAGTCAAGTCAAACTTGACCACTTCTCTCCCATGGTTGATCAAATTTAACCATTGGTTCAAGTCAATTTTTAATTTAATGAATCTCTATTCATTGAATTAAATTGGCTCAATGAGTCTAAGTCAAAATTAGACTCATTTAACACATGAACCAAATTGAGTCTAACTCAATTAGTTTACTTTGGATTACTCTTAATCCAATTTGATTCATCACATGAACCTAATCCTCTTGGTTCATCAAATGAACCTAATCTCCATCTAATTGCCCTTTGTGTTTGATCCTATAGGTTCTTGTAACGTTGGTAATGCTCCTAAACCCATTTAGAAGCATAAGTAATAAGTGGTATCTAGCAACACATCATTACTACCCAAGTTACAAGAATGTTGAGATCCAACATCACCTTGTGACTACTAATTATGACTCTTCACAATATGTGACAATATCCTTCTATCCTAGACATCTAGATTGATCAATGTGAGGCATAGACCGTGTCATCCTCTAATCAATCTAAATCTTGAACTCCAAGTAGACTCACTCAATCAAATGAGCTCAACATCTCATATTGACTCATTTGGGCATGGTCATGCACTTAGTGGTCTCACTCTATCAAGAATAATGATGTCACTCCCGTCATATAGGAGGGATAGATCCCATCTACATCACTCACATCCCTCCACATAATTTGTTACATACCCAGTAATCGCCTTTATAGTCCACCCAGTCACGGGTGACGTTTGACGAAGCCAAAGTATGTAACTCATTATGTAGGGAACCATGGTGACTTCAGGTCGAAGGACTAATAGTCATACTAATAGCCATATGAGAAAGTATATGACACTCATATAACGATCCATGATACTTTCTCATGGCGGGTCATTCAGTATACATTCTTCAATGCATACCCATATGTCAACTTGATATCTCTATATCCATGACTTGTGAGATCAAGTCATCGAGTTGACCTACATGCTAGTCTCGTCGCATTAACATTGTCCCTGAATGTTAATACTTGACTAGGAATGATTAAGAGTAGCGTTCCCTATATCATCTCACTATCGATTCAACCAATCGATTGATATAGGTAAGAACCTTCTACTCAAGGACTCTATTATGCTTAGTTATTTGGCACCAATACAAGTAAGCATAATAACCATAAACAAATGTCTTTATATATACATAAGAATATGATACAACGAGTCCATACAACAATCATCAAATGATTAGCTTTAGGGCTCTAACTAACACAAGGAATATAAAAGACAGGGTAGAGGTGTCTCACCTCATAACTTATGTTCAAGTTTTCCTCTCTTCTATTTCTTTGGTTGGTGGCCGGCCCTTCTCATCCTCTTCCTCTCCTCCTTTTATTCTTCATTGGTGGTCGGCGGCATCAACTCTCAAGGAGCTTGTTGGTGGCCGGATTTTGCTTGGAGAATGAAAGAAAGGAGGTTTTGTTTTTAGCATCCTTTGGAGCTTGGTGGTGTGGCCGAACCTCATCTATTCTTGAAATTCTTGTGGTGGCTGAAACTCACAAGAAGAAGAAGGAAACTTGGGTGGTTCTCGTCTCAGTAGATCGTTGCTCACACGACGTCCGAGATAAGAAGAGGAATACGGAAGAAGATCAAGAGGTTGTTGTTTACAAAGAAAGGTATAACTAGTAATTTCTATTCCGCATCATATATGTTATGTTTTCTTTGTATAATTTTTGAAATACCAAACACAAGAGGTATATGATTCTAGGTTTCGAATTTGTGATTCGAGTTTATGTTTTTCTTTTTTTTTTGAAGTTGTGATTCGATTGTTCCTTTTGGTTAAACCTAGGGTTATATAAGGAAATTAAATATTAAATTTCTTTAAAAGACTTTGTCTAGGCGGTGGTGGATGATCCCATACCCAAGAAGGCCTAGCACCTCGCCATGCAGTCCTGGAAGCCAATTTTAGAAATTAATATTTAATTAAATTTGTAACATGGATGGATTTAGATAAATAATGTTAAACATCGTTTGTGATCCAAGTTTAAACCACTAAGAACAGATAAGTTAAATTTTGAATCAATAATATTAAGTTCTGTTTGCGATTCCTAATTTAATTTCTAAAAAATATAATAGGTTGTTAGTAAAGGTTCAGGACTTGTACAAAATTTTTATACAGGGGAACCGGTATGATATTCCTAGGATCAACCAACAATTTTGACCCGGGCTAAGGCACCTCAAATAAGCATGAAGGCGCCTCCAATTCTGCTTGAGGCGCCTTCAAGGTTGAGGCGCCTCCAATCTTTGCTTGAGGCACCTCAAAGCTGGCAGGTATATAAGTGTTTCCAGCTTCTCTTTTTACTTCTTTGGCTTCCGATTTTTTGTTTGTTTGGGTGATTTCGGCCAACCGGAATAGGGCTCACCCGAACTCAATTCCCGGCCTTCTCCTCGAGCAGTCTTCCGTCCCGGCTTTACGTCCCTTAAATGTCGCGCACGTTCTTCTCGTCCACCGGTGTACTCTACCGCAGCTCTCTCGTCCTTCGGACGCACCGATCCCATCGACTCCCTTCCCGTGTCGTCCTTCTCGCTAGATGCGTCTTCCGCTCGACTTCCTGCGCTCCTAAGCTCCTGTACACTTAAACACAGGGATAAAAATAAACAGGACCTAACTAACTTAGTTGATCACATCAAAACAACCACTGGGTCCAACAATCTCTCTCTTTTTGATGTGCATCAACCCAAGTTCAAGTTAGGGAAAAAAATAACCAAATAGTAATTTTAAGAAAATTACTAAACTAGCATTTTAAGTACAAAAATTGCAATAATAGAATTTGCAACATAAGTTAGAAAAAAAAATTTATAATTTTCCTAACTCCCCCTAAACTTAAACTTGTACTTAACTATCTCCCCCTTTGATCACAGCAAAAAGAGTGGGGAACAAAGTAAAAAAATTTCTAAGTTAAAAATTTTCTAAGTAAGAGAAAAATTCAAGTATTCTAAGTACAAGATCAGACTAAAATATTTTAAGTACCAAAAAAATTTTAAAAATATTTGTCAAGTAATAACAAATCTTTTTCAGAAAGATTTAGTTAGGATAATTTTAAAAAAAAATCTAATTTGAGAATTTTTCTAAGAAATATTTTTCTAGAAAAAAATGTTTTTAAAGAATTAAAAAAAATGTTTAAAAACTTTTCAAAGTATTATTTATTTTTAATTTAATATTTTTATCAGAAAGTTAATTAAACATTTTATTTTCTATATTTTGGCTTCCAGGTCGTGGCGAGACACTAGGCCTTCTTGGTTATTGGAGCAGCAACCACTTCCTTAGTCAAAGCCTCATAAATAAATTTTAATGTTTAATTTTCTTCTGAAAGCCTTAACTTAAAGAGATTTTAATTCAGTAAAGATTTTGGAACCCAGTATAGATTCCTTGCTACAGGGTTAATTAAAAACTTATAGGGTATATAGCCTTTAGGTATTCTTCTAAGTTGACCCTGATATTTTCTTATATACCAATTTAATTTTCCATAAACCTTAATTTTTTTATTTTTGAAAGACATTAGTATTTAAACATCCATCAGATTTTAACTTGTCAATTTGGAGTTTCAATTTAGCATTTTCATATTTCAAATTATCTAATATTTTATTTAAGTTAGTAATTTCTTTTTCTGATTCAGCTAAGTCTTTAGAAAGAGCTTTAATAAATTGAAATGACTATTTAGGGTTTAGAGCATGTACCCTACTTACCTTATTTTGTGATACTCCCCCTTCATCATAGCTTTCCTCTTCAGATGTTCCTCCCCCTTCATCTATGCTCATTTCTAAGCTTGACTCTTCTTCTGGCAGATGGTTGGCGATTAGCGCTAGTCCCGAGAAGGCTTCGACTTCAGATTCGGAGGTCGTCGTATCGTCCCATGTGGCCTTCAAGATTTTGTGCTGGAGGAATTTAACTTGTACTTTACCTTCTTCTTGTCTTTTGTCTTTTGCTTTATTTTTGGGAAGCATCCTTGATATACCCTTCTTCGTTGCAATTATAGCACCGGACCATTCTTCTATTGCGCTGATGCTTCCTCGACTGCGATTTAAATTTATTAGTTTTAAGAAATTTATTAAAACGTTTTACCAGTAGCGCCGCTTCGGTTTCGTTGATCGATGCTTCGGAGTCGAGATCGTCCTTTTCGGCTTATAGGGCAATGTTGAGGTTCGACTTTTCTACTTGTTTAGGCTCTGCAAGTCGAGACTCGTGAAGTTCAAAGGTAGAAAATAGACTTAAACTACTTACATCAAAATACTTAAAGATATAGTAAGCATCTACTAAGGACGCCCACTCTGGAGTCCTTGGGAAGGCCTTGAGTGCATAACGGATGGAATCTCGGTTTGATACCGATTCACCGAGATTTGTCAGTTGCGTTATCAGCTCCTTGATTCTCGCTTGGAGTTGCGCTACCTTCTCGCCAGTGTTCATCCAGAGATTCGTCAGCTGATTCCGGAGGATGTCACGCCTCGCTAGCTTTGCTTCTGAGGTGCCTTCGTGGAGCTCCAGGAATTTATCCTAGAGGTCTTTGGCAGAGTCGTAGCTTCCGGTCTCACTTATCTCTTGGGACGGCAGAACACTGAGCAGGTGAAATTCCGCCTTTCTGTTGGCCACGAAATCAGCCTGCTTCTTCTTCGTCCAATTGCATTCTTCTTTGTCTTTTGGCGCTGTATATCCATATTTCATTATTAAAAGAATATCGAATTCGGTCTTAAAAAATACCTCCATTTTGCGTTTCCACGTAGCGAAGTCTCCGTCGAACTTCGGGGGATGAATGTTCGCTCCAGCCATCGTCTTGATCTTTATGCTTCAGTTGGCGATTAGTCCTTCTGAGGCGGTCAGGCTTTGATACCAATTGTAAGTGCAGCGGGGCCGGCAAGAGGGAGGTAAATTGCCTGCAAAATGAAAGTATACCCTCCTCGGTTTTTCAACTCAAAATAAATAGCAACAATTAAAGTAAAGGCAAAATTAAAATAAGAGACAAGAAATTAACTTGGTTACAACCAAGACGGTTGTTAATCCAAGGCGGTTGAACAGCTCCACTAGAATGTCTCCTTCACTGTAGGCGGAGAAGCCTTTTTACACACTAAATGAGTTCACAAGTTGCTAGGAATTGAATGTTTGATTGAATGAATAATTCCTAGCTCCAGGAGTCTTTATATAGCTCATGGAAAGTCTATCTCGAGAGTCGAAGGCGCCTCCAGAGAGGTCCAAGGCGCCTCCAACCAGTTTGATCGGATAGAACTCTATCCGAATGTAAACGGTCATTTTGACCCGGGCTGAGGCGCCTCAAACAAGCATGAAGGCGCCTCCAAGTTTGAGGCGCCTCCAATTCTGCTTGAGGTGCCTTCAAGGTTGAGGCGCCTCCAATCTTTGCTTGAGGCGCCTCAAAGCTGGTAGGTATATAAGTGTTTCCAGCTTCTCTTTTTACTTCTTTGGCTTCCAATTTTCCGTTCGTTTGGGTGATTCCAGCCAACCGGAATAGGGCTCACCCAAACCCAATTCCCGGCCTTCTCCTCGAGCAGTCTTCCGTCCCGGCTTTATGAACGTTGCGCACGTTCGTAAAGCCCACCGGTGTACTCTTCCGCAGCTCTCTCATCCTTCGGACGCACCGAGCCCGTTCGCTCCCGTGTCGTCTTTTTCGCTAGCTGCGTCTTCCGCTCGACTTCCTGCGCTCCTAAGCTCCTGCACACTTAGACACAGGGATCAAAAACAAACAGGACCTAACTAACTTGGTTGATCACATCAAAACAACCACGGGGTCCAACAATAACTACTTAGTTAGACCAAGGAGTATAACTTGCGCTTGTCTCACATAATTAATGATGTTCAAATACATCAATTTATTGACTAAGGAATATTTCAATACTTTCATAATTACACATGTAGAGGCTTTCACCAATTGTGATCCAATCACAAGTACTCTCATGTTATGAATCGTATTGTGGATATTGAGCAAATGAGTTTAAAATCATTCAAAAACATAAGTAAAGTACACTCAAATAGTGAATCTATATTTATCGAAATAAATAGTACAGATCATAAGGTAATTATTTTAGGACACCCCTCAAATATATTATACTCCCACTTGGCCTAATGTCAATCACCACGGTGTCCTATACTATAAGCCTAGACGTGACTCTCATACTTGTTTTGTAGTAGAGCCTTTGTCAAAGGATCCGCTAGTTCCTTTCGATGAAAATTTTCTCAAGTTGTATTTCTTTTCTACTAATGATCTCCTTGATCAGATGATTACGACGAAGCACATGTTTAGATTGCTGGTGAGACCTAGGTTCCTTTGCTTGCGCAATGGCACTAGTATTGTCGTCGTAAACTAGTAATGCTTCAACAATGATCGGAACCACTACTAGTTCAGTGATGAACTTCTTGATCTAAATCGCTTCTTTTGCTACTTCTGAAGCTGCAATATATGCTGCCTCACAAGTAGAATCTGCTACGATGTCTTGCTTAGAACTTTTCTAGCTAACTATACCTCCATTTAGTGTAATATGTATCCAGATTGGGACTTATAGTCATCCTTGTCTGTTTGAAAGTTGGCATCCATATACCCGTGTATTACCATATCACCATCTCTATATACCAAGAACATATTCTTAATTCTTCTTAACTACTTAAGGATTGTCTTCACAGTCGTCCAATAATCCATTCCTAGATTTGATTAGTATCTTCTCATGATACTCAAAGTATATGATACATCAAGCCTTGTACATAATATAACATTCATGATAGATCCTATCACAGATGCATAGAGAATCTTATTCATGCAAATCCTCTTATCTTCTGTGCGTAGACACATAGATTTTGAAAGGTCAATTCCATGCTTTATGGGTATGAAATCTTTCTTAGATTCAGACATGCTAAACTATTTTAGCACTCTGTTTATATATGTAGACTTTGAATGACCAAGCAACCTCTTCGATCTATCTTTATAGATCTTCATCCCAAGAATGTAAGTTGCTTTTCTCATATCTTTTATGTAGAACATCTTAGATAACCAAACTTTAACTGACTCTAGAACCGGCAAGTCATTTTCTATAAGTAATATGTTATCAACATATAATATTAGGAATATGACTACACTCCCACTAACCTTTTGGTATACAGAAGGTTCATTAAAATTTCGTGAGAAATCAAATTTTTTGATTACTTCATCAAAATGGATATTTCAACTCCTAGATATTTGCTTCAGTCCATAAATGGTGTCAGTATTAGCCCTTAGAGCCAATTATGAGATGATTGACAAGAAAACTTTTGTATCATATTTCATTAATAAAATGCAATGGTTATTATATTTACCTCATATCTATGTCAAATGAATAAATATAATAATATTCTAGGATAGTAGGTTCTAGTTTATAGTATATCAATTAGTTGAATTGATAGTGAGAGTTATAGATATATATAGAAAACTACTCTTAACTATTTTTATTCAAGTGTTAATATAGAAGAGTAATATTAATGCATTGAAACTAGCAAGTAGGTCAATTGATGACTTAATCTCGTAAGTCATACATATAAGATTCTCATAGTAACTATTGGTATGAATAGTCCTTAGACCTGAACTCATATAGCTCCCTACATAAGGAGTTATGTACTTTGTATTAGGACTAAAAGGAATTTAGATATCTCTATAATTGTATGATATTATCTACTTTAGGCTTAAACCCTCATGATTTTGCTCTTGGGCTATACCCAAAATGTCTCATACCAATGAAGATATCTTTTTCTTATAAACTCATGATCTTTCCCATGTGTTTTTAATATGGAACTATATTTACAATCTTGCAACTCTAACAATTCCCCCCTCAAACAAAGGACCACAGGGTCCCTCCTCAAGTATCAGGTCACTCTTGACCTATTCAGGGCTTCCCCTCGAGCATCGGGTCACTCTTGACCTGCTCAGGGCCTCCCATCAAGCATCAGGTCACTCTTGACCTGCTCAGGGCTTTCCTACTTCGTTCAAGGTTTCAACCACATGGTTCGATCTTGGATCATGACTCTAGCTCGTGCTTCTTCCGGCAGTTAGTCAGGTGAAGAGTGACCTCACTCTGATACCAATTATTAGGACTAAAAGGAATTTAGATATCTTCATAATAGTATGATATTGTTCACTTCGGGTCTAAGCTCTCATGTTTTTGCTCTTGAGCTCTACCCAAAAAGCCTCATACCAATGGAGATATTTTTGTTTTATAAACTCATGATCTTTCCCATATGTTTTCAATATGGGACTATATTTGTAACCTTGCAACCCCAACAATATTAGTACCTTGAGGTAGTTTTGATGTGGTCAACCGAGTTAAGTTAGGTCCTATATTTGTTTGATGCCTTGTGTCTAAGTGTGAACTTAAAAGCACAATAAGTCAAGCAAAAGATGCAACTAGCGAGAAGGACGGTACGGGAGAGAGTCGACGGGTTCGATGCATCTACGGGATGAGGTGCTGTGGAAGAGTATGCTAATGCGACATTTCTGAGGGACGAGAAGCCTGAGGGAAAGCTTACTCGAGGAGAAGGCCGAAAAATAAGTTTAGGTAAGCCCTATTCCGGATGGCCGAAATGACCCAAGCGAACAAAGCCAGATTGGAGGAGAACTAGACAGTCAACAAATTGTTGATTGTCCGAGCGTCTGGACCGCCCTAGGCATCCCAGGGCGCCTCCTCAACGTGCCCCTGTTCAGGGCCACGTTAACACGGTCTGGGCGCCTAGAGCTGGTCTAGGCACCCTGGTCAGAAAATTCTATCTTCGCCAAGCTATTGTGAACCGTTGCGACGTGGATAAAACTTTATCCATGCCCAGGCACCCAGACTCATTCTAGGTGCCCGGAGCTGCCACGTCAACAAATAGATATATTCTACCAATAGGCTATAAATAGAATACTGGTCTCAATAGTTTATAAAATCATCTGTACATGAATTTCTTTAGTGTTCTACTACTCTAATTGTGAGTTGTCAATGTTGTAAGAGACTACTACACCCGAAGAAGATCTTCATAGTAAGATTTTCATAGTCTTGGATTAGCAATCTTCTGATTGCAAATCAAGTAAATTTTTGTATCTCTTTTCTTAATTAATTAGTTTATTGATTCTTTTAATACAAGTGTTTGTCTTAATCCAGCTATAAGATCAAGAAAGGTTTGGTCTTATTTTTTTAAGGTAATTCACCCCCCCCTCTTACTGGCCGCACGGGTCCTAACAAGTGATATTAGAGTCAAGTTCATTTCAGAAGGACTAACCGTCATCCGAAGTAAAAGAAATAATCGGATCCAGCATCTACCTATCGAAATTTGAGGGAGATTTCGCGACATAGAAAAAGCACATGGAGGTATTTTTCAAGGCTGATTTTGAAATATTACTAATTATAAAATATGATTTTGTAACATCCAATGATTAGTACTGAGTTGAGAAAGAAGAGTACACATGGACGAAAAAGTAGCATACTGACTTCTTGGCTAATGAAAAACTTTAAACGATTTATTCCTAATCTTTTCCGTCTAATTCAATTCTCAATTAAATATATTACTTGTTTATTAGCATCGTGTGCTAAAATTAATTTATAGCAGTAATCCAATGCATGTAGGATAACCTTAATCCAATTCCTACTTCACAATCAAGCAATCAAACTCATTTTATATAAATATTATCAATGTGTATATTTAATCATGAACAAGATAGTTCAGGGAGATAAGCGAGAAAACTCCACCTCAAATTGAAGGTCTTTGCTGACTTGCTGTGGAGCACTCGCGATGCAACAACAGCGACTCTTGGCACCGACAAACAAGTGGTGGCAAAGCAATAGCAGTAGAGTAGATCTATAGAGATGATGGAGTAGCGACGTCGATCGACATCGTGCAACGACAGCTGCAGAGACACCAAGAGCGGTAGCGTGGTCGGTGACAATGATAATGAAGAGTTGGAGGGTGAGAGAAGGTAGGATTTATAAGAAATTTAGGGTGCATTTCATTGAGAATTATTTTTTATTTTGATTATCTATTATTAATGAAAATTCTATTTAATTTAGATAATTTTTCAAATAATATTTTATATTTGACACGTCAGTAAAAGGCGTATGTAATTTGGTATCTAAAACCTTAGAAAACTAAAAGTTTTTCTTAATTCTAAGATTAATAATTTTTTTTTACCAAAAATATCTTTCGATAAGATAAAAATGTAAAAAATAAAAAAATAGAAAAACATATAAAAAAATAATAAAAAATGTTAACAAATAAAAAAAGGATAATGCTAAATGGCCAGAATCTGACCAACTAGAATCAATACATGCAAGTGTACACATGGATATTTTGGTAATATCATCTATGTACATTAATTACATGCATGTACATGCATGCATTCTAATTGGAGCATAAAAAATTCTAGTTGGCCAGATTCTGGCCAACAAGAATTACCGATAAAAAAAATGTTAAAATAAACAAATAAAAAAACATAAAAAAAAAAATAGAAAAATAGAAAATAAAAATAAAAAATAGAAAAAACATTAAAAACAAAAAAAAATTAAAAAACATTAAAAAAAAATTAAAAAAACATAAAAGAAAATTTTAAAAAAACTAAAAATTAAAAAGTGATAAAATTAAAAAAATGTTAAAAAAATAAAAAACAACACATCAAAAATAAACAAAAATGTGAAAAAAAAGAAGTAAAAATGTATATTAAAAAATAAATCATAGAGTTTAAATAATAATAATAATAATAATAATATAAGGTTGGTTTTGTAATTGAGGGTAATACAGTAAAATATTAAATTAGATTATTTATTAAAATCTTTAAACAAATAAATTTTTATTACATTACCTAGGTTGAACTAAATAACATTTGGTTATATTTTATTCATAATCTTAATTATGAAATTATCTGGTAATCATATAATCAAAATTATATATGATAATTTAAACTAAATGTACCCTTAGGGTTAGGATTTGATGAATATAAAGAGAAAGAGGGGCGTGAGCAGGGGACGAAAGGTTTGGCTATGACCCTTTCTTTTAATTGCATTTTTTGCAAAAATACCCAACAAGTTATAAAAATTGCAACTATACTTTTTTCTTTTAAATATTTATTTTCATAAATATAAAAGAAATTTTCAGGAGAATATTGCTTCCGCACACCCCCGCATCTCCCTTGCCTCCACCACTGCATCTACGAGGCACCTTAGAAAAACTTCAAATCAAGTTCATTATATTCTTGTATCCTTCTAAATATAAATATGCCCTTAGACATAAATTTTACAATTTAAATAGAGAATTGTAGATGTTTAAAATTAGCACAACTTTGAAATATATGTCATGATGTTAAAATTTTGAATTATCACTAACATCACTAGAAGATTCCTAGGACTCTTATTTTTGATCATGTCATGATGTTAAAATTTTGAACACGATAAGGTTATAAGTGAGTTTTAATTAAAATTTATTTATGGCTATGGATACTAAAAAATATTTAAAATCATGTGATAAAAAGGTAATTCGTTCACCCTCGGTGTCTTCGTTAATTTGTCTCTAGGCCAACACAGATAAGATAAATCATGGATGATTATTAATCATTAGTACAGGTGGTTAAGACATGAAGAAAGCTATGTTCAAAGACATTAAATTTTGATCCTAAAATTTTATATGAAAATATCTTATATTTTAATTATCATACCGCCACGAGAAAATCCAAAAAAAAAAAATATATATTTAAAATCATGGTCATTGAATCATGGACAATTGACAGCTAATAAAGGAGAGATACAATAACAATTAGATACGTATTTTGATAAATACAAAATTTGATTTAGTAAATTATCGAAGATTCAAGCTAGTATGATTTAACTTTAAGAATGATATAAAGTAAAATAAATTGGTTGATAATTTGTTAGTGTTAAATATCACGGTGTTAAATGTAAATATCAGTAATAAATAATGATCATTGTAACATGATCCGGTGGTAAGAACAGGGGATCCTGTTCTGTGAGGTCAACGATACGTGGGAGTCAAAGTAGAAGGATGCCCGTCTGGAGATGGGACGTCCGAACGGCCGACCGGCCGTTCGGTGGAGTCAATGTCCGTAGAAGGCTGGGTCCGATCGGACGGCCATCCGGCCGTCCGGTCGGTATCGGGCTGATGGTTAAAGGCGCCCTGTAGGAAGTCAGGGTTCTGGCGCTCAGGGGGAAAGATCGCAGGGACGAGCGGACTGCACGCTTGGCCCACGCCATAAGGTAACATACTGCTAATGGTCTCCACAAAGCACGTGATGGAGAATCGCCCCAAGTAAATCACCGCATAATGCCGGCCGGATGTTGAAGGAGTTGGCCGACCGGACGACAGATCTGAAGCAAAGGGGAAAAGGTCAAGGAACGTCTTTTTCTGACAGCAGGTATGTTTCACGAGCAGGTCATGCTTCGAATCTTATGACAGGAGATTTAGTTGTCCCATCGAGGACATGTTTGGACTGTAGCAGTATGGGTCAGGGAAGCTCATTGACAAGCCCTTACGGGGGTATGGGCCATGGACACGTGTACACCTCGTTAGGTGTATACCCACTTCTTCGCTGCCCTATATAAAGGCCCTCTTCCTTCGCCGGAGGTACGCACGCTACTAGTTTTTGAGCCACTTTCTCTCTATTGAGCTTCGCTTGACTTGAGCGTCGGAGGGTCGCCGCCGGGAACCCCTTCCCGGCCCGACTTCTGTCCAGGTTCGTCGAAGCTTTAGAGGCCTACGCCATCGATTAGGAGAGCGACACGTTCCCAGCGTCCTTTGGTTCGGCGATTCGGACAGGATCAATTTGGCGCCGTCTGTGGGAACGCTCCTGCTTCCGACCGGAAACAATGGACGAAGCTGGACGACAACATATGGTGACGCTCTCGAATGAGGAACTCGACGCTCTGATCGAGATAAGGGTCGCCGCCGGGAACCCCTTCCCGGCCCGACTTCTGTGCAGGTTCGTCGGAGCTTTGGAGGCCTACGCCATCGATTAGGAGAGCGACACGTTCTCAACGTCCTTTGGTTCGACGATTCGGACATGATCATAACCTATTTACCGTAACATGTTAAAAAACAGAGCGGACTTATTTTTTTGGAAAAAAATTTCTACTATTTTATTGTCAATTTGACAGTTGACTGTTTTATAATTTATCTTCTTTACGTAATATAAATTCTGAAATAGACATTTATGAAGGATATAATCATCCTTTTACTATATTTGATATTTTTTATGATAAAAAAAAGTAAAAGATATTTTTGTATTTTTACACTTGTGATAATGATACAAAATGTAATACTGCGCTTGTCAAATGTTCTTTATCATCATTGTGTTGGGGTTGCAAGGTTGTAAACATAGTCCCATATTAAAAACACATGAAAAAGATCATGGGTTTATAAGAGAAAGATATCTCCATTGGCATGAGACCTTTTGGGGAGAGCCCAAGAGCAAAACCATGAGGGCTTAGGCCCAAAGTGGACAATATCATGCAATTGTAGAGATATCTAAATTCTTTTCGATCCTACAATTGGTATCAGAGCCCGGACTGCCAGAAGGTTTAACCGCCGACTGTGCACAAGAGCTATGGTCTGATTGAACCATGTGAGTACAATATTGACCTCGAACAAAGAAAGTGGAGGCTCATATGTTCGGATCAAGAGGACCAGACACCAGGCAGGAAGTCCTAGTAGGTCGGGTAGACCGAGGGGCAGGAAGACCTGGTGGGTCGAGAATCGGACGTAGGAAGCCTATGGTCCTTTGTTTGAGGGGGGGATTGTTGGGGTTGCAAGGTTGCAAACATAGTCCCATATTGAAAACACATGGAAAAGATCATGAGTTTATAAGAGAAAGATATCTCCATTGGCATGAGGCCTTTTGGGGAGAGCCCAAGAGCAAAGCCATGAGGGCCCAGACCCAAAGTGGACAATATCATGCTATTGTGGAGATATCTAAATTCTTTTCGATCCTACACATTGGTCTATGATGAAATAAAGAATGATAAAATTCTTGAGAGAGACTCAAACTCTCAGAGCATCTTTTAATAGTTAAAATTTTATAATTTTTTCTTTTTTTTTATGATCTCAATATGTACATCATATCATATTAACATTCTAAAAATCTATTAAAATATCTTCAATAGTTAGAGCTTTAAATGATTTTTGTGTGCTTCATTTTATAATATGTAATTATATGATTACATGTATATTATATCAATTTCAATATAAAAAAATAATTTTAAAATTTTACTATTGTTCTTTAACAACAAATTTCAAATCTTACGTCTACAATTAGAATTTTTTTATTTCACAAAGTTCTTTAAAAATTTTGCATTAAAGATGCTCTTATCCCTAATATAAATTTAGTATTTAATATTTAAGTACCAACTCAACCCTAACATCTACAACGATGAGAAAGAGATAAATAGACGAGTAGATCATCCTAAAATAATAATAATAAAATTAAAAAAAAACATCGAGTAAGGCAGCGAATATATCAGTAACATCGAGTAAGGCAGCGAATATATCAGTTTTTTTTAATGTTTTCTAATACCCCGGGCACGCACTGTCGGCAATGCACTAGATGCGGTCTGTCCCACATGGAGAAGAGCAGGGAGGCACAATGATGAAGGTAGCGAAAATAGGCATGGCTCATTTATTGTCCAAGCCATTGGCAACAACAGTGCCCTTGTTCACGGGATCTGTAACCCTTAATCCTCATGGATACGCTAGAAAACCGATGAATCCGACAAGACAATTAAAACATCTCCGTGCCGTTGGTCGGCAGCTTCGGCCACAGCGCCGCCGTGGCAGGAGGCTGGACGGCGACACAGCATCGTGGCTGTGGCAGCCGCCGACCGCTACGCCACAGGCCGTTTTCGTCCGTTTTCTGGTTGCTCTCTTAATCAATTTCTTTCTCCTGAATTTAGTAAATAAATCTTTAAAATATTTAAATCACTCATCGTATTTTAAAATTATCAAATCACATATTTACTTTCCATTTTATCCTCACTTTTAAATCAATTCAACTGAAAAAATAAATCAATTGAATTAATTTTATTTTATTTGAAAAATCAATAAGTTGATAAATCGACTAATAGACCTAGAGATCTCGAAATAATACGAAATCAATTCATATATATTCGTCTAGTTCATCTAATTGTAAAAATTCTTGGGTAATTTTGCATGCAGTCCCTATTGACAAATAAATCTTTGCATGCAGTCCCCATCCATGAAAATCTTTGTTTTCACTCCCCAGTTAAACATCTTTACCTAATTGCCCATAATATTTTTAGGTAAAAAAGTCTAAAAATCAGTATAAATCCTCTTAAATTGAGTATATTAACTTAGAATCTAGTATATTTTCTATCAAATTGAGTACGATTCTTTTTTCACCTTAAAATATACTCGATTTTAGTTTAATGTGCTGAATTTAATAGGAATTATACTCATTTTTAGACTATTTGTACCGAAAAATATGAGGGTTAATTTCGCTAGAAAATATACTCGATCCTAGTATAGAGTACTAGATTATAGTGTAAAGTGCTGAATTTAACATGAATTATACTTATTTTTAGACTTTTTATACCTAAAAAATAAGAGGAACAATTTTGATAGAAAATATACTCGATTTTTAATATAAAGTACTGACTTTAAGAAGAATTATACTCATTTTTGGACTTTTTGTACTCAATTTTGAAATTTTTGTACCTAAAAAATCTGAGGGGCAATTTAGGTATCAATATTTGCATGAGGGAGTTGAAACAAGTAATACTTTGCATGCAGTGAGTGGAAATAAAGTTTTTTTGACATGGGGATTGCATGCAAAGTTAACATTGTGATTGGAGATTTTTCTCTAATTTATCGAAAATTGATTTCAAACATCAATTTGACCAAATATATTGAGAGTAGTAATTTTTTTGAATATAAATTAATTTTTCAGATACATTCATATTAAAAAAATCATTGCTCTTAATATATTGCATCAAATTAATATTTGATAGTATTTTTATAATCAAGAGAACTAGACGAACACATATAAACTGATTTCATGTCATTTCAAGGTCTCGACCAAAATCGACTGATGGATCTAGAGACCTTGAAATGACATGAAACCAGTTTCTATATATTCATCTAGTTCTCTTGATTATAAAAATACTATCAAATATTAATTTAATGCAATATATTGAGAGCAGTGATTTTTTTTTAAACTATGGCCAAATAAACCTAAATAAAATAATTGTAGGTTTATTCGACCAAAAATCGGTTGATGGACCTAGAGAGTTCGGAATGAAGTGAAACCAGATCTTATAAGTTCTTCTAGTTTTTATGATTATATCAATTCTCTTAAACATCAATTTGACCAAATATATTGAGATCATTAATTTTTTAACATAAATAATTTTTTAAAAATATATTTATATTTAAAAAATCACTACTCTTAATATATTAGATTAAATTGATGTTTGATAATATTTTTACAACCAGGAGAACTAAACGAACACATAGGAACTAGTTTCATGTCATTTCAAGGTCTCTAAGTCCATCAGCCGATTTCGGCCAAAATCGGGTAATGGACATAGAGACTTCGAAATGACATGAAACTAGTTCCTATATGTTCGTCTAGTTCTCCCGATTGTAAAAATGCTATCAAATATCAATTTGACCAAATATATTGAGAGCAGTAATTTTTTAAACATGAATTAGTTTTCAAATATATTCGTATTTAAAAAAATCATTGCTCTAAATATATTAGGTCAAATTAATGTTTGATAGTATTTTTACAATCAAGAGAATTAGACGAACATATATGAACTAATTTAATATCATTTCGATGTCTCTAGTTCTATCAGCTAGTTTTGACCGAAATTAACTGATGATTTTTTTTCAAACACATAGAAAGAAATCAATTCAACTGAAAAATTCTTCCAGTCAAATTGATTTAAAGGTAAGGGTAAAATAAGAAATGAGTACATGATTATAATTTTAAAACTATAATATATGATTTAAATATTTTGAAAACGTATCTATTGATAAAAAGCTATTTTTTCTACCTCGTTCGTGACTAAATTATTAAATTCTTAAACCAAAATCAATAGCACATGGCAAGAATTAATGAATTAAGATATAAATAGGGATTAAAATCAAGCTTAATCTAATTAAGGTCAAACTTAATTTATTAAAGTGGAAGGCAAATTGATTAATTAATGTTGATACATGAGACATATATTTTAGTTGAAATATTTTTTTATTAAAGAAAACAAGTTTGGGATCATAAAAAATTCCTCTGCCATTTAAAATGAGAGTGTTAAAGTTAAAATGCATTTAATAATATTATCTTATGTATTTAAACTCAATGGTTAATAGTTTTTTTAAAAAAAATGAAGAGACTAAAAATAGAGATAGCAAAGCGCAAAAGTGGTAGCGAAATTAAGAGGTAAATATTGAAATATCTCAATATGAAGGATTTGATTTGCAATTTCGCCCAGCATCTATATAACAAAGAAAAAGGCAAGCTCCGTCCTGGATTCCACACCCCTTTCCAGCACAGTTAAAAGTAGCGCACTGAAAGAGAGGGAGAGACATAGAGGAGCCACTCTGATTAGAGGAGCACAACGGCGCGGAGAAGGTAGAGTTGACGTCGTGCTTGAAACGAAACAAAGACGGGGAGAGAGATGGGGATAAAATTGTGGGGGCAAAAGCGTTGGATGGACTCCGATCGGTGCGTCGTGACGGAATCGATGCCTCTGCCCACTTGCTCCGTTCTGTTGGGAGATCTAACCCTTCTTTGGTTGAAATTTTTTTGATTCTTGGCGCGTCCTGTTGTCGTTCTACGCTCCCAGATTCGCCAGCTGGTTTCTTTTTCTTTTGTTTTCCAATTTTTTCGGTTGCGGTCCTGGATGCTTGTTCCGTGCGGTTGGTGCTTCTTGTTTGCGGATTTCCAGCGCATCTGGACGGAGGTTTGGGGTGCGAGTCTCAGCGAGGTAGGATTTTTGGATTGCTCTTATCACTTTAGATTTATCTGTGATATGATCGGGTTCTTCGAGCTCATGGGTGACAATGATTATAGATTAATCCTTTCTGTGAGTCGCATCTACTAGGTTCGAGTAAGATAGCGCTTTATTGCTTTAGGATTAAATTCCGTGGGATAGGCGAAAAGTGTAGTTAGACGATTTTAATTTCGTTGATGATGATCTTGAAGCACAAGAGCACAAGGAGTGTGGGGTTGGATTGATTCACAGGGTCGAAGATTTCATGTATGCGCAATAAGTTCTCTTAATCTTTTTGACACTATTAAATTTGGAGATCAAGGACTTCAATTCAGTTTCGGTGAGGTTCAGATTTTGTGGGGAGGGGGTTTGCTAAGAAAGGATTGCTTTACTATGTTGGAGGCTTTTCAAATTGAAGTTATATTTATGATTTTTATTAAACTGTGCTGTCTACAAATTTTCAACATTGAGATCTTTCTTATATTCAGTGCTCTACTTCCTTAGTTGTGTTGCTTGAATGTAACGACACATTCATCGAGAAATTTGAATAAGTAAATACTCAAATCAGGATTCTACTAATGAAGAATTATCAATTCAGATCCTCTCATGGTTTAAAAAAAGCATCTGTTCAGGCTTTATATGTGGTTGCCTAGGCAATTTTGAAAGGGACAACATATAAATCACATGTAACTGCATACAACATATGTGGTCTGCATGTGCAATTAAAAAACCTTATTTAGTGCGCTTGAACCAATGAACACTCAATCAAGTTTACTTGAAAGGCTAAATTTCCCTATTTAGTAGCTTGCGAGTGTTGATTTGATAAATACTTTATGTATCGCTATAAATATCACATATGCATTATACAGTGAGTCAATCACAGTGAATTTGTATATGCTCTTTGAAACTTTAGGCCCTCTGTTCAAAAACACTCAAATTAGGCCCCCTCCCAGCCCTACTAAAATACCCTCCTCAATCCATGTAAACATTGTTTCTTGTATAGGAATTGCTGATGAATCTATTCTTGGATTTGTGAACGCCAACATTCAGGTGTTTCTTAGAGGTGTAGTAATGGAAATCTAGAGCATATAAAAGTTTGATTATTTCAACATGTTGGCCAAATGTTATTTTGCGAGATATTGCCTTTTTTGTCTTAAAAGATTAATTGTGTACTCTATGATGTGGATTGCATATTGGTGGGTGAATGTGGTGGCACCTCAGTAAAGTGAGTTATTATTGTTATTATTTCCCTTTTGCAACTTACACAGTGATTATTACTATTTTGAACTGAGAAGTTTTTTTTGCTATTGTTTGTTTGATGCCAAGATTCTCTATCTCACAGTCTCACATACGGAGATCTTAGCTTGTGGTTCCATCTTATCTTGATTCTTTTTTCATGCAGATATTAGTCTGGAGCATAGCATGGCAGGTTTGAGTATGAGCCATGATCTTGGTGGAAGGTGAGTTGTCTTATCCACCCTCCCCCTTTTTTTCATCTACCTACATGTTCCATAGTTTGCTCTCAGTTTAAATAGCAGCTGTGACCTGTGTACATTCTAAGAAGGCTGCTGCTAGAGTCTTCTTCTTGATTATAGCATCAAGTTTATGCTCTTTTTATCTTCTATTAAAATTTTACTTATTACTTGTTTGCAAGCTATGGTGAGAAGGTTCTCTTAAATGGTGATGTCTATGTTGGAAAATTTGATGGTTTGCTTCCTCATGGGGTTGGAAGATACACCTGGTCAGATGGAATAATATATGATGGGCAATGGGAGCAAAGCAAAATAACTGGTAGAGGTAAGATATGTTGGCCATCAGGTGCAACATATGAAGGTGAATTTTGTGGAGGTTTCCTGCATGGTTCTGGCACTCTTTTTGGAGTTGATGGCTCTGTGTATAAAGGTTTGTGGAGGATGAATAAACAACATGGAAAGGGAATCAAAGCTTACTCAAATCTAGATGAATATGATGGTCTGTGGAGGGAGGGGTGGCAAGATGGTCATGGCACATACAGATGGAGTAATGGTGATACTTATACTGGAAATTGGAAGGCTGGAAAGATGCATGGTAAAGGGGTTATGAAGTGGGCAAATGGTGATATATTTTATGGGAACTGGTCAGATGGATTAGAAAATGGCTCAGGCTGTTATAAATATGGGGATAGATCAATTTATGTTGGAATCTGGAGCAAAGGGTTAAAGGATGGACATGGAACTTTTTTCCCTCCTGGAAGCAAGCTACCTAGTCAACTTAGATATTTAGAATCTGTTCTGTGTGATAATAAGGTACCAAGTCTTTCTCATTCTTTATCATACAGTGCTGAAGAGCCAGTGAGCAAAAAGCCCCCTAAAGGAAGATGTAGAATCAATAGATGGAGAATACCTGCTTGCTTCCTAAAATCAAAGCGAATATCACATAGGTCATCATCCCTTGGAGTCTGGAGTATCGACACTGGTTGTAGCAGTTTGTCAGAGAACACATCCCAGACACAGTGTTCTTCATATGATAGTCAACATGTACTCGTAGATACCTGTGTTGTAGCTTTTGATAGAGAGTACATGCAAGGAGTTCTAATAACCGAAAGAATTAGTTATTTTGATTTTCAAAGATCACAAAGAAATAAAAGAAACTGGAAGATGAAGAAACAATCAAGGGGACCTGGTGAAAATATTTACAGAGGTCACAGGAGCTACTATCTGATGCTAAACTTGCAACTTGGAATTAGGTAAATATCTTAAATTAATGAACTTGAAAATGTTGTTATATTCTGTCTTTTCATGCATTGTCATGCATTATGTAGTTGCATAGCTCATATAGCAAACCCAAATACTTAAAATCTTTTTATTGGATTGCTTTGTGCTTTGAAGTTAATCTATGATGATGGTGGAGAAGTTTTCAAAGAATTTGGTAGAGTTATTTCTGTATTGGAATTCAAAAAAGTTTCGTCTATTTATCAGTGTGTAGATTTGGTTGAACTGAATTCAAACATAATTTGGTGGGAAAGTTCGTGCAAGCAACCCATTGGGCCTTCTAAAGTATTTCCTTTCCTGCCTCACCCAGTTAGCATCCTCTTTTTGAAAAGAGGGTGAATCAAAACAGCTAGAAAAGGAGAATCAGAATTGAACTTAGTTCAAATGCTTATGCACAAACAATTGGCTCAGTAAACATACCAAGGTTTACAAGCTGGGCTTTCTGGTCTTGGCAGGAACAAGATGTGCCAGTGCCGGAGGCATCGACAAAGAGGAAGGAATCAAGAAAGAGAAAAGGAAGAAGATTCAGAGAAGGAAGAAGAGAAGAGACAAAAAGTGAACCCCAAACCTTGTCACGGTTGCCTAGTGTCACTCATGCAAGCCTCACTTGAAAGTTCTAACATCGTCGTAGAAGCCTTCTGCGAAAGTTCTAGTATCATCACAGCCATTGCAAACATCACATTAAACTTGTGCTAAAGCTCTAACATTGTTGTCGTCATCAATCAAACTTTAACATTGTTGCATCTATCGTTGCTGTCATTGATAACACTTTAACATTGTTGCATCGATAATGCTCTAACATTGTAGCTGTCACGAACAACACTCTTAACATTGTTGCTATCATCGCCATCATTGCATGGTTTTGTTGTCTTGGTTAGTTTCATGTGCCGGTCATTGGGCATAATGTGATATTTCGCCCATGTCAATTAGCACCGAGCAAATTTTTAATCCATAGGGTATACTAATTATTAACATGGTGAAGATTGATAAATTATTTGATAAGAAGAAAAGTTCCTTCTTTTCATTATAACATATCTTTCATATTGAGATCATTCTCATGAGCCATCCTTCATAGAATCTTGTATCTTCTTGTGTTGTATGTTTAACATATATTTTTTATTAGTTATTTGTTACTGAATTTCCTCTGAAACTGACAGGTATACAGTTGGGAAAATCACACCAGTGCCGATGCGTGAAGTGCGATCCTCTGATTTTGGGTCTCGAGCTAGAATAAGAATGTACTTCCCTTGCATGGGATCTCAATTTACACCTCCACACAACTCTGTTGCTTTCTTTTGGAAGGATTACTGTCCTATGGTTTTTAGGTAATTCAGTGGAATTCTATCTAATTTTTTGTTTAACTTAAAGCAATCATCTTAAATATGCATTCTAGTGATTTTCTGCAGGTGTTACACATCTTTTTTGGTCTTCCATGTTCATTACTTAAGCACAAAAGTGAGAAATAGTTTTTTGTCTTGTTTTGGATTCTAGAGGTTCATTCATTCATTCAAATAGCGTACAAGGAATTTTAGTTGAAGCTTTCTGAGATTACCATTCTGTATTTTTCCAAGCTTTGTAAAGATTGAATAACATACATATATAACTTTATTGGCCTAAACACAATAGCATACATGGCCAACGATGGAGGGACAGTGGATGCACTGGGGACCACTGCCCCAACTGAATCCCATAGGAATTAAAAGAATTTTTTTATCCTACTCAACTAGTTTCCATTGACAAGTATTCCCCTTTATAAAAATTTTTTCCTCATATTATGCTTCTCGCATTGCATTCCCGTGAAGTAAACTTATTTTCCTTTTTTATTTTGCTGTATAGAACTTTTAAGTTTGATTTGCCTCCTAGCTTCCGGTAAATTATAAGAATAAGATTTTATTTTTTTTAAATGTTTTCCATTATCAAGCAATAGTAGAAGTAGAGGAAAGGATTTTCTTATATTATTAGTCAGTGGTTGCATTCCATTTCCATATTGATTGGAATGTGTTTTTGTCTTGATAAATTAAGCAGGTAAAGAAAAAGTGCATATATTACACCACATACACAGATATGTATGCATATCATGATGCATGTGAATTTTTGTGCATCATAACTATTCCATCTTTATAGTTGGACTTGGATTATCTGTTTTTATGGCAATCATTTTGTACACACATTTGAATTTTCATATGCATGATACATTTTGTTCATTTTTTACTGTTTTTTATTTTTAAAAAAAGTGCATGATGCATGTGAATATTTTTGCCTTATTCCATCTTTCTAGTTGGATTATGCCTTTCTAGGCCTTTCTAAAGATTGTAGACCAACTATCTACTCAGCAATTCTTGAGTGTCTGTTTGTACTTACTTTAATGTTTGATTTCTTATCTGCAACCTGTTATTTCATTTCATTTGATTATTTGCGATACCCACTCCTTTCCTTAATTTCAATATGTTTTCAGGAATCTTCGTGAAATGTTTAAGATAGATGCTGCTGACTACATGATGTCCATATGTGGAGGTGATGGCCTAAAAGAGCTTTCATCTCCGGGGAAAAGTGGCAGCATATTTTACCTTTCGCAGGATGAAAGATTTTTAATAAAGACTCTAAGAAAATATGAACTTAAGGTTTGAATACGCATCTATGCATTTTGTCACAATAAAAAATGGAATCTATTAATCCAAAGGCATCTGAATGTTCTTTAATTTTTAAATGCTGCTTGCTTAGATACCTTTCTAACTGAAATTAGTTGCATAATGTTAAATTGAGTATATATTCAGCTTGAATATATTGTTATATTTTCATTTGGCAGCATATTGTTCATTTCTGTGAATAGGTTCTGTACAAATTGCTAATTACAACTCTTTTGCTTAATTTCTCACCCTGGATCCTTTGTCTGTGATATTCTTGTTCCAAATTCTACATGCTGCTTGATCAAGCACCGAGTGAGTAGTTCTGTCCTTTTTGGCTCCAGTGCATTGAGTTATGGGTATTTGTCTTTTTATTTTAGACTCAAACCTTTTATCAGCTTTGAATTCAGGAAGGGATAAGGTCAAAAGGTCATAAGATGCTTTAAACTGTGTAAACTTCCAGGGTAATTTGGTCTCGTGAAGAATTTCTTATATAGTTCAGAAAAAATGCTGCTTAGAAAAGAATTTTCTGCCGCTTAGCTGTAATGAAGAAGAGCCACTATTAGTTGTTAATTAAACCAAGTTGGAATATAAGCAATAATTTGGATAGCAACAGCATTAGTGTACAACTAAACATATGACTGAACGTTCTGATTTTGAATGTTTAATTTGTAGATTCTATTGAAGATGCTGCCGAATTATTATGTTCATGTTGGAGCCTATGACAATACTCTAATAACAAAGTTTTTTGGTCTCCACAGACTAACTATAAAAGGGAGGAAGGTGTGTTGACTGAAATTTTCATTACAGTTCTGCACTTTAAAAGCATTCCTGCTATTTTACACTTTGCTTTTGTAGGTTCGCTTCGTGGTTATGGGAAATATGTTTCGGACAGAATTGCGAATCCACCGTCGGTATGACTTGAAGGGTTCCTCTATTGGAAGGTGTACAGGAATGCATAAAACTAATGGGATCACAACATTGAAAGACCTTGATTTGTCATATGTTTTTCATTTAGAGAAATCATGGCGAGAGTCACTTTTTAGGTCAGACGCTTAAATTCATTGTCTTTAAGAAGATGCATTATCATGTTGACTTTATTTTCTGGCAAAGAAATATACCATGCTATCCTCTTCGTCAAGTAATCAAATAGTAGAAAGATAATGGAAAACATGAGGGAATAATTGAATTTATATCCTGAAATATTGCTAATACTATTACTAAGTCAGTAAAGACTTGGAAGTAGTTGCCAAGATCTTGGGTTGCATACCAGCCTTCTTCTGATGAGAGATTGCTTCTCTGATACATATAATGTATAATAGTTGGGCGGGCTATTTATTAGCCTCTCTCTTTCAAAGAAAAAAAAAAGAGAGAAAAAGTTGTGTCCTTGCCATGATTTATCCTTTTTGTAAGATTTCTCATGTTCCATATGAATGTCATATTTTGTCTTTTCATTCCTTATTATTATTCATGTATTACCTTTTTGTTTTCTAATCCTGAAGATCATGATACTGAAATTATTTTGATATGTATGGATTTGCAGCAAATTTCAACTGTTAGTTTATTTTCGTGATTACATACTAGAGATAGTCTTCAACTGACTGAGTTGAATTGTCTTTTATTTTTGTAGACAAATCTCTCTAGATTGTAAGTTCCTGGAATCACAATCAATAATTGATTACAGCTTGTTGCTGGGACTGCACTTTAGGGCTCCTGAGCATTTGAAGGCATATTCAGAATCTCGTAATCACCCAACGGAGAATGCAGGTTCACCAGACAATTACTGTAGTATCTTCTCCAGTTCTTGTTTCGAATTTACATATGTCGGATTTTTTATATTTATTTATGTAGTTTTATTCTCATGCAATAAATAACCTTTTGCCAGGTAGTAGCTACTGAATTTATTTTCCCAAATTATTTAATCAAATTTTGTGCCCTATTTTCTTTTCTGTGTCAATGACCTTTGCTGTGGACCTTGTGGTCCAAAATAACATTTCGAATTTGATTATCCTTTATAATGGTAATTAACCCTATGAAGTTTGATAGTAAATACTGCCTAATATTTACTGAATATTGAATAAAAATAAATGGATGTATCATTATTCAACCATTCATAGTAGTTTATGAATTATGGCGAGTCTATAGTAGAATAGGATATATAATATGGATGTGTGACAATGGTCTTAATGCTGCACTTACAACTTTGCATAGATATAAATTTCTGAAATTTCATGACATAAGTAATCACTGATTAGTCAAAATTAATCCTAAATGTATTTTTTTTTTATGAACATGATGTTCATAGCCTTCTTGCTGCTGGTTATTTGTACATGCATATTTTTGCACAGGTGGATAGTAAAAGTTAAACAGTTGTAGATCGAAGAAACTTTACGATCGTTGAAACTTTATGTTCATACGTTTAGAAGGAGAAACATAGCGGCCATAATTCATACACCAAATTCTAGGTTGGTTGTTTTTTATCAGCATGACCTCTACTTGCTAGCTGAATAACTAGGACAATATAGGCCCTTTGTATAGTTGTAAAGATCCTTCCATCTTATCATTATCTTCTGCTGTTTTTGGGATATGAGAGTGTGACCACTGTCACCGTCACACAATTTCTTCTGTCGCCAAAGATGTCCCAACTCCCAAATATTAGTTTCCCCAACAAATCTTTCTGTAGTGCTTTTATCTCATATTCTTTTCACAAGTCAAATGAAACTAGTTTCAGATTTCTGAAAGCTGCACCAATCTTTGAATGGGCCACGAGATATGGAGAGGCAGAAAATTTAAGCCTTAGATGTTCTAATTTTGAGGAAAAAAACTGACAGATGTGATCTCCATTCTCCTTGGTGCTACGTATTCAAAATGTTATTGCTTATGAAATTTATATAACTTCCTAAAGCCTCTATTATCATTCTGAGCCTTGCAATTCCTTCAAGTTTTAGATGTTCTAAACCTAGGCCCTAAATCTTTGAACTGAATCTAGACCTAATTTATGGTGGAGCTATTTTTTCCTTAACTTACAACCATGGCATTTTACATTGCACTATTAAGAAATTATTACCCAAATGAATAAGTGAAAGTGGCACTGTCGGATCTTTTGAAGTTGGCTGTTCAATATTGCTATGCTATTCTGTAATTGTTCTGCATGTAAAATGCTAGTAAGTTTGTTTATCTTCATGGTATAGATGTGAATTCCTATCAGTTTCTAGTCAAGCAACTGGCATGCCAGCCTAATGCCTGTAGGATGCAGTTACAGCACCCATGTTAGTCCCAACCATGTTGCTCCCATCATGGATGCTTAAATTTCAAATTTTCTTAACTTGTTTAATCTGTTACAAAGATTCCCATCCCATGTATTAGGTCCTCTTGTGGCTTCTAATATGATGAATTGATGTGGGATGCTCACAAGTCCATTTCTAGAACCTTATACATGCCAGCAGTGAACATGGATCCTGTGGAAAGTGGAAACATAGCTTTAATTTTGACAAACATCCTAATTCATTTGTTAGATGCAGGGAACCTTGTCTAATTCTAATACAGTTGTTAGTTATAGATTTGGTTTGTGGTCCTAAATAATAATATGCTAAATAAGCAAATCTTGGTAGGAGAGCACATTCATGATTTTGAAGACGCCCATACCATGCCACCTATTGCCACTGCTTAGCATTTGATGACTTTATTGTTATTATGCTCTTTTGTGATTTGGCTCTCTTGTAATTTGGTCGTGGTCTGAGCCCGATCTGACTTTTATGTAAGAGGCTGTTAGAACATAGTTTTGGTTTATGCAATTTTAAATATCATTCTCTGTTCATAAATTAATTGAAAAAGTTTATCTCGGCGTTGGTGACACAAACAAGGGGGAAGAAGGGGTCTTACACGTCTGCCACCTAGTTTTCTGCTGTCTCTGCAGAGAATTCTAGTCACCTGCCTTTCCCATCTGTCAAGTTTTCTTGCCTAAGCTTCCTTGATGGTCCTCTGTTTATATTTCTGCCTTTGATCATCTTCCTATGTGCCTTTCATATTTCCCAGCTGTCAATAGAAATTGGCGTTTTGAGCTGGGAACTGTTTTGATGCAGTTTATGTCTCACCACTCAAGCAAAATGGTGAGACATAATGATACTTTAATCCTATGGGTAAATATTATGTAATTTACTTGAGATACTGAGGCGCATAGATTTGAACTGTGATTCCAGCTAAATGATCATCCTTTAGAATCAAAATTCACCTGAAAATGTGGCCAAGGTATAGCTTGGTAGAGCCTCGGATAGCAGATTTGAGTATTTAGTTCAAGCAAGCAATCTCTCATTTGAAATTATCAGGTTTCATTTATATAGTATTTACTTGGAAAGGCTTGCACTTTCCTCTCCTCATGACCCTTTTTTGAGGATTGTACATTTGTTTTCTTTCATCCAGCTGAGTCCCAGTTACATGAAGAAATCAGGAACCTACCAAAGGGTTTGCGCTTGGTAGCACATGAACCAAGTTCTGTGACTAGTCTACCAGGTTCACACATCCGAGGCAGCACATTAAGAGCATCTGCAGCTGGTAATAAGGAAGTTGATCTTCTTTTGCCTGGCACTGGAAGGTACATAGTATTGTCCTATTCAATTTCTGGTTAACTATTAACCTGCAGTCTTTTCCTATGGAGATGTATTTTTTTAATATGTTAAGAGTCCATTTAGTAGTAGTAGAACTAAAGTAAGATATTATAATGAATCATTTTTATGCTAATGAAGATTTCAAATTAATCTTTAAAGAAAAGGGTGATCCCCAAAAAACATATACATTGAACATTATTATTGTTAACCAGCATGAAAACTTGAATCATAAAGAACTCACCTCTTATCTGCATAACAGTGAATGATTTCTATGTACAGAGAATTACCTTGTTCTTATTCTTTGCTCATCTCCGTAACTATTTGAACAAACATTAAACTTTAAAGTGAAGTCAGAATAAACCCTAAGCTAACATTTTAGTTTAGAAAAAAAGCCCCAGATCTTCTAGTTGGATGGCCAACTACAATCTTAGTTCTGGTGCTTGAATTCTCAAATTGCCTGGCAGTTGGATTCTTCCTAGAGTTGTGTTAGTTGAAGTTCTTATCTGACCACTTCTCTGACAAAGCAATCTTGTAGATTAGTCTTTGACCAGACAAGGTATTCAAATGCTTAGATGGATTTCATTAAGGCTCAGAAAAACTGGAAAAGCAGACTCATTAAATTAATGTTTCTCTAGATGTGCTGGCTTATGTTGTAGAATTACTTGTCCTTATAATGCAAGAAAAGAAGAAAGGCTACAGTATAGAGTATTCCGATTAAAATTCTTTACATCTATTAATAGTGTCATTGTGGTGTTAGTTGGCAAAGATATCTAATAATCACTACAGGTTGCGGGTACAATTAGGGGTGAACATGCCAGCTCAAGCTAATTTGAAGCTACTTCACAACTGCCTCCTTGATTCAGCAGAAATTGATCCCATTGAAGTCTATGATGTCGTTCTCTATTTTGGAATTATCGACATATTGCAGGAGTATAACATGACTAAGAAAATAGAACATGCCTGCAAGTCACTCAAGTACGATCCCCTCTTGATTTCTGCTATTGAACCAAAGACGTATTCCAAGCGGTTCATCAGTTTCCTGAAGGAGGTTTTCCCTGAATAAGTTCTTTGATCATGAAATTATTTATTTTTTCAACAATCTATTTGAAAGCTAGCCTCTCTATTATGAGGAATCAAGGAGGAACTTTTTTCTCGTGCAATGCTGATCGAAACTGGTACCCTCACTGCTCTTGAGTTTGGCAAAGGTTTTCACAAAACATTTCATCTTCAGTGAACGCAATCGAGCAACTGAATGGAGAGGCGGTCAACATCTCGTCATCATGCAAATGCATAGTGGCGCTCTCCAGCCAGGTCGACAGATTACTTCTGTGAGGTTAATCAATGTTTTCCTATTGTGTATCATGGTCAACCATCATCATGTCTATGAGCTGATAAAGTGATCCATGAAACTAAACCTGCAATTCAGTTCGCCCAAGTTCTTGCCGTTCCTTATTACAGCTGAAATATAGGAATTTAAAGAAAAGAACTACTTGCATTTGTGGCTTGTGTCTGGTCTGCAGGAGTTTGAACAGTTGGAATGACTGTCGAGGACCAACTGATCATCTCATTCGTGGGTTCATTCAAATTTCATTGAGAAGTAGAAGCATGATTTAAGCACATTGATAAGGCTATTGTTATAGTATGGATAATGTCATGGTACCCAATAACTCAAATTCGGATTCCGAATAAGATTGTATCATTTAACAATTTCTTTTTGCACAAATAAAGGCGTGTGACACTTGAGCTACTTGTGTAGCTGTGTCATTTCTGGTGGCTCATCCTTGCTTTTTGAATTTATTCAATAATCAGTGGCAAATTTTAAAATCAATAATTAGAAGTAGCTCTAAATTAGCTTATGGAATTATAGTACAGTAGAAGGGTATTAAATTTTAGAGAAATGATATGCGGAGTGAAAAAAAAAAACACTAAAGCATCAGCGAATGACTCATCCATCCTACGTGGAAAAAAAATAAAAAAGCGAGAATTCTTTTCCTCTTTCCCGTGTCGCCACTTTCTTCTCCTCGTGGAGATCTATCTCCCCTTTCTCGTGTCGCCACCGCTCTTGTCACCTAGGGTTTACTCTACTTGCCGCTGCGACGCACGAAACCCTCCTTCGCTTTCCCCGTGAAGGTCTCTTCCCTGTGTCGCCGTCCTGCTGCCGCTGCGACGCGACCATCTCCTCCTTGGAAGAACGTAAGTGATCCCAAAGACTCCCTCGGTCTTCTCTGTCTCGTCCCTTTCCCCTTCTTTGTCTCGTCCCTTTTGTTGGCCGCCTCTGGGAGTGACGAAGTTAAACAAGGGATGAAGTCTTGTGTCGTTTTTTGCAGATGTATGCTGTGTTTTACAGATTTTTAGGAAATTTATGCTGTGTTGGTAGCTTATCATTTATCTTCTTTCTGCTCTGTATCAGTTGTTCATGTGACTAGCTTATCATGTCACAACTTAATCTTTACCAAATTGTTTTCATATCGATGCTGATTTGCTGGCAATTCTTTGTCTTGTATTTATTTGCCTTTGTTTTTTCCTTGTTATGATTTACTTCTGCTCTGTATCAGGTTGTACCCATGTCATTTCTTTGTGACTATGGTCAGATTTAATGACTAGCTTACAGATTTAGTGACTATATCTTCTTATACAGAGTGATCACATTTTTTTTCCACGGTATCACAGAGCATATGTTATTAGAGAAATGAAACTATAAATTGCTGATATGGTTAGATTTGTTGATATTCATATGTTATTAGAGAAATGATATGTTATGCATCACTTTACCAGCTGATTTTTCATTTACTAATAACTTTTTTGTTTGAATTTAGGTTGTAAAATTGTTATGGAGCAAGAACTATTAATTGAGGGTGATTTCCAAGTATTGGGTGATTCGTCAAGCTCAAATGGAGTTGATATTCCACAAATTGGGATGTGTTTTTCAGCTGAAGAAGAAGTTTATGATTTTTACAAATCCTATGCACAAGGTCTTGGTTTTGGTATTTCAAAGTTGGGTTCCAAAAAAGGAGATGATGGTCAGCTGAAGTATTTTTCGTTCGGATGCTCTAAAACTGGTAAGACTGCACCTAGAGTGAAAAATTCCTTTTATCCTAGACCTTGTAGCAAAACAGATTGCAAGGCAAGAATTAATATTACAATTCAGAATGATGGATTATGTGTCATTACTAGTATTCAACTTGAACACAATCATGCATTAAGTCCAAGGAAGTCAAGACATTTTAGATGTAATAAAGTCTTAGATTCCCAAACTAAGAGGAAATTAGAGTTGAATGATCAAGCGGGAATAACTTTGAGTAAGAGTTTTCATTCTTTTGTTGTTGAAGCTGGTGGCTATGAAAATTTGCCGTTTGATGACAGAAAGTGTAGAAATTATGTGGCTGAAGCACGAAGATTAAGGCTTGGGAATGGTGATGCAGAAGCCTTGAATAATTACTTTTGTCGTATGCAAAGTAGAAATTCAAATTTCTTTTATGTGATTGATGTAGATGAAGATTCTCGCATAAGAAATATATTTTGGGCTGATGCAAGATCTAGGGCTGCATATGATTCTTTTTCTGATGTCATTACATTTGATACTACATATCTTACAAATAGTTATGATATGCCATTTGCTCCATTTGTTGGAGTAAATCATCATGGTGAATCCATATTACTTGGCTGTGGTTTGATATCTAAAGAAGATTCTGAAACTTTCATTTGGTTATTTAAATCATGGTTGACATGCATGAGAGGACGAGCTCCACGAGCTATTATTACGGATCAATGCAAAGCCATGGAAATTGCAATTCTTGAGGTATTTCCAAACTCACATCATCGTTTATGTCTTTGTCATATTATAAAAAAACTTCCAGCCAAGTTTATTAGTCATGCCTGTTGGTGCAACATCCCTCAGGTCAAGGTTGACCTGGTTGACCAAGCTGAGTCTTGGTTTGAGTTTAGATGTTTGACAATAAGAAATTGATTGAAGAAGAGTCAAGTAGGTCAAGGTTGACCGGATACTTGACTGGGAAGTCCTAACTGGGATGTTAGGTAGAATGGAAGTCCTGGTGAGTGAAGTCAGGCAGAAGGGAAGTCCTAGTGAGTGAAGCTAGGCAGATGGAAAATCCTAGTGAGTGAAGCTAGGTGAAAGTCCTGGTGAGTGAAGCCAGGTGAAAGCCCTAGTGAGTGAAGCTAGGCAGATGGAAAACCCTAGTGAGTGAAGCTAGGTGAAAGTCCTGGTGAGTGAAGCTAGGCAAGGGAAAATCCAGATGGATCAAGGATGATCGGACATCTGGTGTTGGGAAGTCCAAGTAGGTCAAAGGATTGACTGGATACTTGGCACGAGGAAATACAGATAGGTCAAAGGGATTGACCGGACATCTGGTGGAAGTCCAAGTAGGTCAAAGGATTGACTGGATACTTGGCGCGAAGAAAAGTCCAAGTGGGTCAAAGGGATTGACCAGACACTTGGTGGGAAGTCCTAGCAGGTCAAAGGAGTGACCAGATGCTAGGCATGATGTACCAACAGGTCAAGGTTGACCGGATGTTGGTTTGAGAGGCTTGGAACTTGGTTTTGGGCAAAAACCAAGTGTTGGATCGATCAGTGGATCGATCCAGGAGCTGGATCGATCAGTGAATCGATCCAAGCCTTTCCTAGCGAACAGAGAGCCTCTGGATCGATCCGTGGATCGATCCAGATGTCCCAATCGATCAGTGGATCGATTGGGACGCGGCTGCTTCGCGCGATAAGCGCTGGATCGATCCAGGCGTTTTTTCCAGAGCACAGAGGCGCTCTGGATCGATCCGTTGATCGATCCAAAGCCTCCCCGATCGATTGGGAACATTCGAATCGATCGGGATCCGACCGTTGGCGTCGATAAAGGCCGCAGGCGCATGATTCCTTCCGCACCTCTTCTCCGATTCACTCCAGATCTCTCGCCAGCTCCTCCACAGCACTCACAAAGCTCAGATCGCCAGTTCTTGAAGGATCTTGGAAGTTCTCCAAGTCAAGAGGCGGATCAAAGCCAAGAAGAGAAGCTAGGGTTAGGGTTTATACTCATTGTAAGCTTGTAAGCTTGTATTTCTTGTATCCTTTCCCTCTCTTCTTGTATTGAGTCTTGTAGGGCTTCTCCGCCCTTGGTAGTTACCATAAAGGAGAGTTTTATTTAGTGGAGGGTGTGTGTGTTGGTGTGGATCCTTGGATTAGTCACCTCTTGTGAGGTGGATACCAAGTAAACCAACCGTGTTAGCGTTGTGTGATTGTTTCTTTGTATTTCCGTTGCACATCTTTGAAGAAACAAGCAACGCCGAGCAACGAGCGAACGCGACGAGCTATTCACCCCCCCTCTAGCTACTTTTGGTTATAACAAGTGGTATCAGAGCAAGGCCGCTCTTCACCGGAATCATCGCCGGAAGGGTCAAGCATAACAAGAAAAGCTAGAGGGCGAAGAAGTTGGAGCAAATTCATTAAAGTCAAAGAAATCAAAAGGCTCAACTTCAAGATGCAATTCCAAGATGGACTTGGATTTGACACAAGGGTGGCTCCACCATACACTTCCACGAGCTTCGATTCTTGGAAATCAAGAATCGAAAACTTTCTTATGATGGAGATAGAGCAATGGTTTGCTCTAATGGAAGGATTTGAAGCTCCAACAAACTCGAAGGGCAAGCTTCTCAAGAAAAGCAAATGGAGCTCGGAGCAAGTCCAAAGGTGCGATGCAAATGACAAAGTGACCAAGCTTTTGGTCAATTTATTGCCAAGCACCATCCTTTGCAAAATTGGAGAATTTGAAGATGCAAAGGAATTATGGAGCAAATTGGCCAAGCTTCATGAAGAGATCCCCTCCACTGTACAAGAGCAAGAAGTATCCAGAGAGGGTGACTCTTTGGAGCAAGACCAAAAGAAGGACTCTGAGGTTGAGAGATGCTCAACCTCCGAAGAAGAGGAAATCCAAGAAGCTTCATCCTCAAGGGAATGCAACGAAGGGAACAAGGAGGGAGCATACTCCTTGTTTCATATTCAAGATGATGAAGCCTCCACCTCTAGGATTGAGGGGGAGCAATCCTTGGTGACGTCGGATCAAGAAGAAGTAGAAGCTTCTACATCCGGGTCAAGAGACAAAGAGGAGGAAGAAGATTCTACCTCCACAAGTCAAGAAAAATCAAATGGAGGAGAATCAAGGTCCGTTCAAGAGGAAGCTTCTACCTCCGGATCCAAAGAAAATGCCACCCCTACAAGCAAAGGTATAAATATTTCAATTAATAATAAAAATCATATTATATGCTTTGAGTGTAGGGAACATGGGCACTACAAGAGCAAGTGCCCTAAATTGGCCAAGAAGAAGGGCCAAGTGGCACAAAAAGGCAAGGTGAAGCCCAAGGAGATCATCCCCAACACAAAGAAGAGCAAGGAGCATATTATATGCTTCTCTTGCAATCAAAAGGGGCATTACCGAAGTCAATGCCCCAAGGGGAAGAAAGTGGTCAAGGCTCAAGGAGGCACTAGTCAAGGGGGAGCCTCCAAGGTAAAGAAGAAGGTATCTTTTATTGAGCCTACCCCTTTACATTATGGTAAAAAGCATGATAGTTCTAATTTTTATCATTTTAATGTAATTTACCATAAGAATAGGAAGCATGAGGGTTTTAAGGAAAAGCATGTGGCCCTACATGCCAGAACTACCCAACCTAAGGTTAGGAAGGTAGATGGACACTTGGGCAAGAACACTAAGGATAATAGATACAAGCCCAAAAATAAAAATGCTCATGGGTGTAATGAGAAATCAAAATCTAAGGATTTAATGATAGAAAATCAAGTCTTGAGATCAAGACTTGATAAAATGGAAAAGACCCTAAAAAGGATGGAAAATATCCTAAAAGGGCAAAATGAGCATAACCTAGGTTTAGGGGTACAAAAGTCATCCAATGGCCATAGAGGTTTGAGATACAAACCCAAAGCAAAAAGGGATGTGCCTAGTTATCATAGGGTTCCATATAGCTATGGAACAAACCCTAAGTCTAGAGGTCAAGTCAAAGATACAAGGGAAGATATCCTAGAAGTATCTTTGCAACCAAAGTGACTAAGACTTCTAAGAAGTCTAAGAAAGTCACTAACAAGGTCACAAGGGAGGCTATCCCTAGAGTTGACATAGAAAATGTGACCAAGGCTTCTAAGAAGCCCAACAAGGTCACTAGGAAGGTATTTAGGGAAGTTATCCCTAGTGAGTACCTAGAACATCCAAGGAGCACCAATAGGTGTTGGGTTCCTAGGAGCATTTTCTCTACCCCATAAATGGATTAGAGAGTGTCAACTCCGATTAGAAGGGTAGTTAACCCAACTTTGAGGAAATTGACACTCAAGGAGCATTTTCAAGCTTTTGTTAACCTTTGAAAATGAAATGGAATTATTATTTACTCCTTGAAAGAGTAAAATGTGCCTAATGGTGGAAGAATTGATTTTAATCTTAAATGACACATATTGGGAAATTCAGAAGAACTACCATAGTTGGGATTTTGGTATGTTCTTAGGAAATTTAAAGCAATCCGGGCCTTAATTTAAAAGTGCTACTCTTGTGAAAAATGAAATATGCCAACATTTGAGGATATGCTTAATTTCGACTGGCATAAATTAATCAAGGAAATTAGAAATGCCAATTTAGGCTTTGGCATTTTCTTGAAGCACTTTAGGGCAATCTAGGTTTAAGTTGTAAGTTTAGCTAAGATTTTAAGGATACTTAGATAGTTAATCTAGGTATATTTTATTTATGCTAAATCTTGCCATGATTGTTTGCCCATCATATGCCATGACATCATGTCTATTTTTGCATTCATGTTTTATTATGCAAAATCTAAAAAAAAAAAATATCATGTCATGACATTCATACATCATGTAGTTATAGGAATCTTTCTTTTGAAAGTTATTTTATTTTGATGTATGCCATAACATTATCATGCATTAGTTTAATTCCTTGTAATTAAGGACAAATGGCATTTTAGCAACACTTATTAACAAGTGACATCCTAGGTGGATGTCTAATATCTTTAAAATGCCTAGATAGATATGCATGATCCCTAGATTAGGGCAAAACCAAAATCTACATCTCACAAAGACTATAAGGTGACTTGTATGTGGTTTAGTGCACATTAGATACAAGTGAGATGTTAGGATGATGAACAAAGCTCAAGATGTTGATTTAGTGCATTCTTTTGAGTTTTTAGGTTCATCAAAACACATAGTTATGTGTTTTCCCATCATTGGGAAAGCTAATGTACAAGTCATGTGCATTATGCCCAAGGAACATGATGGGATATTGGTTTTGAAAATGTTTTAAAAATGCTTTTGGAAAACCATGGTGAAGACTATCTTTTGATAGTAATCACCATTGAATAGTTAGACACAAACTTGAAGAAAACGCTAAAGTTTTAGCAAGTTTTCAATCTTGTGTCAATCTTTGAAAATATGATGTATTTTCATAGAAAACTATTTTTCCATGATTAAGTATGCCCTAAATAATGTCTACACGAAATTTCATGATTTTTAGATTTTTGTAGAATTTTCTAGGGGTTTCTGAAGTTGACTGAAGTGGAATTTCAGCAACTATTAGAGCTCCGATCGATCCATGGATCGATTGGAGTGCCTGAATCGATCCGTGGATCGATTCAGAAGGCAAGTCCCCCGCGAGCAGAAGCTCGCTGGATCGATCAGCCGATTGATCCAGGTAGTCTGAATCGATCAGTGGATCGATTCAGAAAGGTTCAATCGATTGGAACCCAACTCCAATCGATCCAAGTTGCTGATTTTGGCTGGGAAGGCCTGATTTCAGCATCTTTGAACCCCTTTGAGTCTAGGTAACCATTCCAAACCCCCCAAAATATATTTGTATACATACAAGGGTGTTTTCATGTGAAAACAAGGATGGATTGGTTAAAGAAGGCTTCATTGAAGTTTAGGTTGAGGTTTGTTTCAAATTTTGAGTATTTGAATCTCAAAACTTCTAAATTTGGGTTTCCTAAAGGTTTAGGGATTCCAAGTCATTGTTGGTGCAATGATAGAAGTTACCACCATGTCTTTAGGGGGAGGGACTCTTTAAAGACATGAAAAATTATTTTTCATGAACCTTGGAAGGTGGTTAACCTTCTTTAAAGAAAATGCTCATGTATGAGCTTTTGAACTTGAAATGGGGAGTGGATATCCTCATTATTTCAAGTGGGAACTCAAGTGGTTAGAAAATGCTCAAGGTTGGGTATTTGTCTACATTGAGGGAGAAGTTAAGGATAAATGAAGGGTATGAGACCTTCATTATCGTGTTGATCACAACGAGTGATGTTGTGAACAACGAGGAGCAACTCTTAAGGGGGAGAGTCGTCAACAAATGGATTCGTTGATGTGTACCCAAAATTGGGGCATGGGTTGATGTGTGCCCAAAGATGGGTTGATGTGTGCCAATAGGGGGAGAATGAAAGGACCTGTGAATGGGTGTAAGTTAGGCTTTCATTACCTAGATGGAGTGTGCCCTCTTAGGGGGAGAATGAAGAGCTTAATTTATGTGTTCATTACCTAGTGGCATGAAGATTGAGGTTATAGGATTAGCCTAACTTACATGTGGTATTGTAAGTGTTATTGTGGTATTGTCAAACATCAAAAAGGGGGAGATTGTTGGTGCAACATCCCTCAGGTCAAGGTTGACCTGGTTGACCAAGCTGAGTCTTGGTTTGAGTTTAGATGTTTGACAATAAGAAATTGATTGAAGAAGAGTCAAGTAGGTCAAGGTTGACCGGATACTTGACTGGGAAGTCCTAACTGGGATGTTAGGTAGAATGGAAGTCCTGGTGAGTGAAGTCAGGCAGAAGGGAAGTCCTAGTGAGTGAAGCTAGGCAGATGGAAAATCCTAGTGAGTGAAGCTAGGTGAAAGTCCTGGTGAGTGAAGCCAGGTTGAAGCCCTAGTGAGTGAAGCTAGGCAGATGGAAAACCCTAGTGAGTGAAGCTAGGTGAAAGTCCTGGTGAGTGAAGCTAGGCAAGGGAAAATCCAGATGGATCAAGGATGATCGGACATCTGGTGTTGGGAAGTCCAAGTAGGTCAAAGGATTGACTGGATACTTGGCACGAGGAAATACAGATAGGTCAAAGGGATTGACCGGACATCTGGTGGAAGTCCAAGTAGGTCAAAGGAGTGACCAGATACTTGGCATGAATAGAAAAGTCCAAGTGGATCAAAGGGATTGACCAGACACTTGGTGGGAAGTCCTAGCAGGTCAAAGGAGTGACCAGATGCTAGGCATGATGTACCAACAGGTCAAGGTTGACCGGATGTTGGTTTGAGAGGCTTGGAACTTAGTTTTGGGCAAAAACCAAGTGTTGGATCGATCAGTGGATCGATCCAGGAGCTGGATCGATCAGTGAATCGATCCAAGCCTTTCCTAGCGAACAGAGAGCCTCTGGATCGATCCGTGGATCGATCCAGATGTCCCAATCGATCAGTGGATCGATTGGGACGCGGCTGCTTCGCGCGATAAGCGCTGGATCGATCCATGGATCGATCCAGGCATTTTTTCCAGAGCACAGAGGCGCTCTGGATCGATCCGTTGATCGATCCAAAGCCTCCCCGATCGATTGGGAACATTCGAATCGATCGGGATCCGATCGTTGGCGTCGATAAAGGCCGCAGGCGCATGATTCCTTCCGCACCTCTTCTCCGATTCACTCCAGATCTCTCGCCAGCTCCTCCACAGCACTCACAAAGCTCAGATCGCCAGTTCTTGAAGGATCTTGGAAGTTCTCCAAGTCAAGAGGCGGATCAAAGCCAAGAAGAGAAGCTAGGGTTAGGGTTTATACTCATTGTAAGCTTGTAAGCTTGTATTTCTTGTATCCTTTCCCTCTCTTCTTGTATTGAGTCTTGTAGGGCTTCTCCGCCCTTGGTAGTTACCATAAAGGAGAGTTTTATTTAGTGGAGGGTGTGTGTGTTGGTGTGGATCCTTGGATTAGTCACCTCTTGTGAGGTGGATACCAAGTAAACCAACCGTGTTAGCGTTGTGTGATTGTTTCTTTGTATTTCCGCTGCACATCTTTGAAGAAACAAGCAACGCCGAGCAACGAGCTAACGCGACGAGCTATTCACCCCCCTCTAGCTACTTTTGGTCCTAACAATGCCAACTATAAGTTGATAAAGAGGAACTTGAAAAATATTGTTTACAATTCTATGACATCTGAAGAATGTGATAGCAACTGGACAAAATTGATCGAAGACTTTAACTTGGAGAAAAATGATTGGCTGAATTCTTTATATGAAATTCGTCATAAGTGGATGCCTGTATATGTGAAAGATAAATTTTGGGCAGGGATGTCGACAAGTCAAAGAAGTGAAACTATGAATGTATTTTTTTGATGATTATGTTCATTCGAAAACAACTTTGAAGCAGTTTATTGAACAATATGACAACGCTTTGAAAAGCAAGATTGAAAAGGAAGATAATTCTGATTTTGCATCTTTTAATTCAATCATTCCAGTTATTAGTGGCAATCCAATTGAAAAGCAGTTTCAAAGTGTTTATACTAACAAAATATTCAAGTTGTTTCAAGATGAACTGCGAGGTTTGATGTTTTGTAACACTTCATTTGTGAAGCAAGAAGGGGCAACACTCTTTTTTGAGGTGATGGAAACTATATATGGGAAAGAGGGAGCAACTCCAAAAAATATTTCTTTTTGGGTACAATATAATGAGTTACAATGTCAAATAAAGTGTTTGTGTCGTCTCTTTGAGTTTCGTGGAATTATGTGTAGACATATAATATCTGTTCTGGTGAAAAGAAATGTCACTATAGTTCCAGAAAATTACATATTGGAACGATAGCGCAAAGACATTAAACGTGGATATCAAGGAATCACTAATATTTATGATGATTCTTGTCATCATGCAGAGGAACGACAAAGATATAATAATCTTCAACCATTGTTACAGGAAGTGGGGCAGCTTGGGTCAAAAACTGATGAAAGGTGCATTGTTTTAACAGGCATTTTGAAAGAAGCAAAAAAAAAATTATGGATATAAATATTGGTGATTCATTGGATGGTTATCAGGACAGCAATAAAATACATGAGGAATCAAGATATGAAAGCAAACAATTTCACAGTCCTCTAAAAGTAAGGTCTCGTGGGCGTCCACCGACGAAACTAAAACAATCCAAAATTGAGCAAATTGTGAAAAAGGCGAAGACAAAGTCTCAGAAAAAGGTTTGTTTGTATATTTGGTGAAATTTTCTTTTGGTGCTATGTTTTGGTGATAATTTATTTTACTTTTTTTATTTGTTAATATTGAATATAAGTACATCTGTCTACAAAGTTCTACAGTTGATAAAAAGCAAGATGAATTATCAAATTTGAATTCTCTATATATGATCGATGATCAGTCCAGCCAAAATGTAAGTTAGACACATAATTTGTTTTTAATTTAGAATTTATCATTTTACATTTCATTTGTATATACGGGTACTATTTTTAGAATTTAGAATGTAAGTTAGAATTCTCTATATATGATCGATGATCAATCCAGTCCAGTTGATCATATTTGTTGTTCTTTTTGGTAACGTACATGTATCATTTTGGAAATAATATGATGTTAAAACCATGGAGTCCACGGGTACTATTTTTCCAGCTACCTTTTATCATAAAGTTCTTAGTTCTAGCTACTTTTTTTCCAGGTACCTTTTTCCAGTTACAATTGATACTACTTGTTGTTCTTTTTGGTGATGTACATGTATCATTTTGGAAATAATATGATGTTAAAATGATTTTGTACTATTTTTCCAGCTACCTTTTATCAGAAAGTTCTTAGTTCCAACTACCTTTTTCCAGCTACAATTGATAATACTTGTTGTTCTTAGTTCTGGATTTCTATTTAGACCTAAATAAAGTCTTGCATTTTGTTTGATTGCTCTTTTCATAATCCTCAGCTATGTTAATTCAAGTTGTGCAAGTCTCTAAGATTTTGATTTGTTTATATACAAACTTGTTTTAAGCTGAATTTATCAAATATTTCTTTTATACTGTCTGACTTTCTTGACCCTTTCTGATTCCTTCATTACTGGAACAATTTCATAGGTTATAGGGCATCTGGCAGAACACCTCTCAACTGGGAGACAAGGAAGATTATAATGTTGGCCTTCTCAAGGGTTCTAAGGCTTATGTTGGCACTTGTACTGGGTTCTTTTTTAATTGAAGATTGTAATGCAATTGAATATTGTAATGCAAAAGCCAATTAGTACTGGGTTCTAAAGTTTTAATGTAATGCACTTCAGTCTTTACTGGGTTCTAAAGTTTTAATGTAATGCACTTCAGTAAAAGACATTATGTTGTTGATTTAGTTATTTTTGGACTCTTTATGCAAAAACCAAGTAGTGTAACCAGCATTTGGAATTATTTATGGATTAATTTGTGTTTTTGAGATGAACCTGATTTATTTGAGTATCGTATTTAAATATAAAGGACAAACGATCCATAGCCTTCCGGACTGATCAGGACACCCCCTGATCGGTCTGGGATTATGTTGATCGGTCTGTGGACCGATCGACTTATGGGTGGATCGGTCCACAGACCGATCCCCTATCGCTCTGAATCCCATCGCATCCCATCGCTTCTTACTGATCGGTCACCAGACCGATCAGATAACCCACAGATTGCTTCTGTGTGGTTACTGATCGGTCACGAGACCGATCAGATAATCCACAGATTGCTTCAGTGTGATTATTGATCGGTCACGAGATCGATCAGATAACTAAGGTATCACTGGATCGGTCGACAGACCGATCCAGTCAACCAAAGTATCACTGGATCGGTCAACAGACCGATCCAATGTCGACCTTGGTTGAAACCGTAACAAGGTAGCAGAAGTGGCATACAGGGAGACAGATAACTAACAAGTGTTAGCAAAGAGTAAATTTTATGTGATTTCCTTTAAGCTTCCAATGAAATGCTAAGCATTGAGAAGCGGTCTGTAGACCGATCAGATACAGACCGATCAGATAGCGATGGATTCAGAGAACAATAGGTTGATCGGTCTGTGGACCGATCCACCTATAGGCTGATCGGTCTACTGACCGATCAGGCTTAGAAACCAACGTGAGTTGAGGATCGGTCTGGGGACCGATCAGCCTAGGGCCTGATCGGTCCCATGACCGATCAGCCTAGGGCCTGATCGGTCCCATGACCGATCAGAGACCTTGAGGACCGATCAGGGTGGAGCCTGATCGGTCCAGGCCTAGTGTTCTCCGTATTGATTTTTTTATTTCTTTTTTTTTTCCATGTAGGAAGTGCTAAGTCATTCCCTGAGCATTTCGTTTTTTTTTTCACTAAGTGTATCATTTCTCTAAATTTTAAAGGCATCTATGGGTTGATCTCATAATTCAATTTTTAAATTATGATATATTATAGAGAATTTTTTTCAGATATTTTAACCTGATTCAACATTTTTCTAAATTTCATATAATTAATATAAGAATAATTATTGTTCTTCGATTGATATTGGAAAAATAACAACTCGTTTATCCGGCGTGCTCGGCCGTACGTAGCGCCACAGGCTCTTCTGCTCGTAGCCATGGCGCTTACTTCGCTCCCACTTGCTCCTCCCTCTGCCTATGTTCCTTCCCCGAGAAGCCTCTGCCTGCCCCACCAGCAGCTTCCTTCTCCACTTTCTTCGAGGAGGTTCAAGGAGACGGGCGTCGCCGCTCCGCTCGAGTTCTCCAGCGCCGCTTCGTTGAGATGGAGGACGGGCGTCTCCTTCTTCCCCTCGTTCATCAAGAAGAAGGCTAGGTCACGAGAAGAGATAAAGGAGGAGCTTCTTGCGGAAATCGCTCCCATCGATCGAGGCGCTGAAGCCACTGACGAAGACAAAGAGAGGATCGATCAGGTTTCGTCTTCGTCTTGAAGTTGAATTACCCTACTCGCTGCATCAGGAAATAGTCGTGGCGTGGAGCTTTCTGCGACAATTTGCGTTTCGAACAAGTAGCTTGGCGTAATTTGGATCCTTCTCTTTTGACACTTATGCTTAAGAGGAAGGACAATAAGGCTTAAGATTATTGCAGAGCCCTAGATGATAGAACACCATGTGACTGTTTACCCCATCTGGCTTCTTATAGTCCCCTATTGTTTGTTAAATTGGAGGCCTTTATTGTTTCATTTAGATAGTTCGATGAAGATGTAAGATGCACTACCTTTAACTTACTGAACTCTTTCTGTTTGCGATGGTCAGATTGCGCGTGAGCTTGAAGCAGTAAACGCTATTAAGGAGCCTCTCAAATCAGATTTATTAAATGGAAAATGGGAGCTTATATATACAACTTCTAGATCAATATTGAAAGTCCAGGTAGATGGTTCATGCCGAGATTTTATTTCCATTTGTGAGATACTTCCCTCTCGTAAGGTTGCCCCTAGTTACTCTCAGTTCTTTAATCTGTTAGGACTCCTCTGTTCTTTGACATTTATATCGCATTTGTCACATTTCAGTAATTTTCCCTTAATGCTAATATATGCTTATGGGTCTTGTATGCACTTTTGCACTTAGTAAATATTTTGTTAGCCCCCCTAATAGAGTAGTAGTCACCATACTGCCATTTGCCAATCCATTGTAATTAGCCACCCCTGCCAGTAGCCACGCTAATGCTAACCTATAGCAGCACTTTAGTTAATGCTTTAACACCATAACAATGCTTTCACACAATCTGTAAAAATATATAAGCATGTATCCTGATATGGAATAATGAATATCAACTTCTTCCCTCATACTTCTTTAGTTTCTTTTTCTAAAAGCATCAAGTCTCACACATTTCCCTGATAATTAAGAATTTGTTATAGTAGATGTTCTGTGTTGTTTTTTCCTCTGTTTATCTGAAAGTTTGTCATGCTACTTTAAAAAGTTATGTAAACACTAACAATGAATTCTCTCAGAGACCAAAGTTTCTACGACCCAATGGAAAGATCTATCAAGCAATAAATGTCGACACTTTACGAGCCCAGAATATGGAGACCTGGCCCTATTTTAACCAGGTGATTCTTAGTTCAAATTAGTATTATTTGCACCAGCAAAATGATGTTTAAATTATGTGAAAGAAAAACACCATGTCAATAGCACTAGTCTATTTCTCAAATGTGCTTAATGTGCTTATATCATATTCATATAGTTAATGCATGGACTACTAGCTTAACACAGGCATCAGGATTTAGTGTGTATGAATCTTATTTTTCAAAGAAATTGCGTTATGAAGTTTCATTTCTGACTGCAATTGGTAATGGGTACAATCATTTTGAGAAATTTGGTTTAATTTTGTATATTTGTAATTTGGAGTTTGATGGGCTAAAGAGTATAAAAGTGCAGCCCGGTGCACGAAATTCCCGTCTTAGAAAGGATTTGTCGTATGCAACCTTATCCTGCATTGCAAGAGATTGTTTATGTGATTTGAACTCGTGACCATCGAGTCACACGACAACAATTTTACCGTGATGCCAAAGTTAAAAGAGTATATAATTGAAAATTTGAATTTTAATAGTCTCTCTATACATAAAAGAAAAACCTTGATGATTTGCACCTATACTGGCTCATAGCAATTCATCTGCATTAGAATTGGCCTCATAAATATAATCTTTTAATCTTAATGTGGTCCCTTTGACTTAGCTACCTAAAGGAATTGATCCATTGTTGTTACTTTCTCAAGATCAGTGATCCGACCTAAGATCGCTGATGAATGAACCACCAGTAAGTTGGCATTGAGGTTGACCAAGTCATCAATCTCCCAAGGATAGTTGGGACTTATGGAGAGATCCGCAACAAGGAAGGAGAGGGTTAGAATGATGATCGGGATGTCCCGGCTCGGTCACTCCGACGCTCAAGTAAGTCTATGACAATCGAGAATGGAAAAGAAGAGTAGTAGATGCCCCTCCAAGTTAAGATGGGTACCTCCTCTTGTGCCTGCAAAAGCAAGCGACCTTTTATAGAGTTGTAGTTGTGCTTTCACGCTCTCTACATGTTTCGAGATCCATGTTTACGTTACCCATGTTTTCTGAAATAAATGGCTACGTTGCCAACCTCTTCCGGGCTAAACGGCTATGTTTCCCATGTTCTTCAGGCAAAACGGCTACGTTGTCCGTATATTTAGTGGCACCCTATGATTACCTCTCGTATCATTCAGGATAGTTTCTCAAGGCTCTTTCTTTTTTTCTATTGCAAAAGTATGATTTGTGGCATCTTTACATATTCATCCGATACAAACTTGATAAGTTGTAAACAAAGCACGAAGACTTATGGGTATAAAATCCTTTTAAGACACTGCTTTTCTGACTTTTCTATCTTGAATGGACTTTTTGTTCTGTTAAATTAAATAAATATTGAAAAAACTAGTTTTCTTGGTACATTATTAGCAAAGTCAACTGAACTGTTCAGAGGGAATTAAGATTTTATATCGTGATCTGACTTCTCCAGTAGGATAAGTAGGAAACTTTAACAGATGCTTTACTTTCTTACATTTGTTGGCTTGGTATTTATGTATATATTTTATGGAACTCAATCTATAATAGAACTTTACATTTTCAGGTAACAGCTAATTTGATTCCTTTAAATGCTAGAAGGGTGAAAGCTCAATGGGATACTTTCAAAATACTAGGATTGGTGAGTAAAATTCTTGTATTATGCCTTTGCCAGGTTTAGGAATGTTATCATAGTCAACAATTTCTGTAACCCCAATTTGATTAATTTGCCTGGCTCAAATTCAAATTTGTTGAGGTTGCATCTAAACTGTCCACAAATCTGGTCAGACCAATTGGCGCAGTGGGTTAGTTTGATTGAATGGACTTATATTTGTACACTGAAATTGACAGGGATTTCTTTAGAGATTACCAACTCATATGTTTTCTTGACTTATGTACATTACTTTGTATATTTATAGTTTTATACTTTTATTTGTTTTTTCATATTTTTCTTATTTCATTTTCTCATGCGGCCAAACTTAATTCACAATAATTGAGTCATTTAGGTTTGTTTTGTGTAATACCGTTTACCTATTTTTCTGTGTTAGACAAGCAGCTAAATTTTGATTGTTAAGTGTTCTAACGAATAGCTGATATATATATATTGCACTGGTAGGCATATTTTACTTGATGTCCTCTCGGGACGGTCTAATGACTAGCACATGAGGTGTTACCAATTCGAAGTCTAGGATTCAAATTTCAGCTAAATGTCTCCCTCATCCGTCAGTCACTATTCCAAAGGTTTTTCTATATTGACCCTGAAATGGATTGACGGGAGTACTAGGACGTGCGAAATCGTCTTTTACCAACTGATAGGCATATTAAAAGTACTTTTTTGAAATTCACATCAAATTCTATCATGCTATCATTTCCAATACTTCGAACCACATAGAAGCTAGTTGAAATTGACTGGCTTTGGTTCTGTGAGATAATGAGTTCCATAATTCTTCTCTCTTCATTTGTGCACAGATTCCAATAAAAGCCCCCGGAACAAACCGTGGTGAATTGGACATTACTTACTTGGACGAGGAGATCAGGTAATCTTGCATAGTGAATCTTTACAACCTCCGCAGTTTCAAAAAAGACTGCAGCAATATGAACAATAAACATAAAAGATAAACTGTGCTTCACTATTCGTTATATGTTAGCATCTATCATCTAAATAAATTTATGTCAGATCATTAGAATGTCTAGATCATTAGAATGACAGGGTTCTTTGTGATGAATGGTTTGATATATTAATTAACAGCCTGCACTTCACGTTCATGCTTTCTTTGCAGGATTTCCAGAGGTTACAAGGGGAACTTATTCATATTGAAGATGGTCGACCGGTCATATAGAGTTCCACTTTAATGTCGAAAAGCTTTCCAGTATTTCTCCCACAAGAAACTCACTGGCAGACTATCCTTTCAAACTTATTGTCATTGTAACCTCCTTGTATTGTATATAAAAATTCAATAGCTGCGAAGGCATTCGGTCGATTGTGGGTATTTTGAAAAGAAAATGAAAAAAAAAAAAAACATATAAAATGAAGGCTGCGAATTGAATGAAGGATTAGCGTGCAGGCCTTTTTTATGTACGACGCCTCCATTCCGCTGTTGATACGACACGCGCAAGGAGAGGCGCTATTTGCCTCCTGTACGAACCTTACCGGAAAGCAGCGTTAGAGCTACAGCTGTAGGTGGTTGGGTTGGCAGGGCATGGGGCCTCGTTTTGGCCTAAAACATCGGCGGAATTGGTGCATCCCTTAAACGACATGTTGCCCTTCCCAGTACGATGAGTAATCCCAATCATACTAATATTAATAATAATAATAATATTATTATTAAATAAAAATAAAACATTTATAAATTAAAACAGTAGAGTAATGATGAATATCCCATTCATTGTTCTACGAATATTATACCAATTCTTCGACATGGGCAGCCAATTATGGTAAGGGACTGTGAGCCACTGAAGATGATTTGATGAGACTTTAATAAATCATCTGTAGAAGGTCAAGGCTAGTCAATCTACTGTCTCTTTGTACTAGTACATCTTCTATTCTCAGTACTGGATTCTTTCACATCAGCTAACCCTAATAATATCATACCATCATCCACTTAATCTGAGGTTTTAGTGCTCTGGCCAGCGAGAAATAATACTTCACTCTACCTCAATTTATTAAATAATTATAAAAATTTTACGATCTTACAATTATAACTACACTATAGGAATTATCTTACTGCCTCTCACCTGGACTTTTTCGTCGCTGTACTGCTTTTCCTTGTTTTTGGTTCTTCTAAAGCTCTTCGTTCTCGGACTCACCCACCGTGATTCTTCTCTGGCAGGGTACTTGTGGTGATCCTCCTGAGTCGTACTTCATCCTCTTGTTGATGGTATGTACCTAAGTACGTGTGTGTTCGTCTAGAAGTAGTTCTTCAATGTTTAGCTTTTTATGAAATTCAATTAGCTTGTTCTTCTCCATGGATATTTGGCTCAGATTTCATATGCAAAGTGAGATACTACGTAGCTTGTGTCTTAAGGTTTACTGACAAACTAAAGATGAGTATTTGAGGCTTCAGAACCTGTAAAATATACAGATGAAAGTAGGTTCTTCTCCATGGAGGAGGAGAAGTGATTGGTTCTCTTGTGCAAACAAATTATGAAAAAAAAAAATAAAACAGGAGATATTAGAACCGGTAAGAAAACATAATTATAAAGACAATTTAATCCGTGAATCATACCAATTTTTTTTTTTTTTTGGGAAAAAAAAATCAGGGAAGGGAGGACATTTTTCTCTTTAGTCTTGAAAAAGTAAAAGGTTTAGGTTAATAATCTTCTCTTTTGACGACAGTCAAACTCTTACTGTGGCAGCCTTCTCTCTCTGTATATATTATTTCTCCAATCGTGAAATACTTGAAAAGGATCTTTTAAATGCTCATTGGAGGGATGAGACTCATATTCATTCATTTTCGACATCAAGGAAGTATTTGAACTCGAATGCAATTTCTAAAATGTTGGCACCAAAGTTGTTCATATAGCTGAGAAGATATTGTCTAGTGGAAAACATCTACTTCTTATAAAAATTATTTTACTTATGATAAGGACTTGCATGCTATCACTTGTGCTTAATTACATAGGAGACATTTTCTTATTTCCAAAATGCATGAGACTTTAAAATATATTAATTCTAGACATGCTGCTGAATTGGTGGAATTTTCTGAATGTATTTTTTTTTCCATCAGGAAGATGGTGAGATTTGAAGTGATTAATATATACTTTGCTTATCAATATGCAAGTAAGCATGGTGCATTTTAAGTGATTAAAGAACTTTATGAAGATGACCATGCTAATTATCTAGTGAGATTTTGAAAGTATGCTAAGATGATCATTCTCCAAAGTTTGTCAACTAAGATGTTCTCGTAACGGTAATCTCTTGTGCATTTTGAATTGTTTATTTTATCAATTGAATTTAGTGAAAATTTTGGTTAAGATAAAACCTTGGCATTGTTGGCCTTCTTTTTTTTTTTTTTTGTCTAAGATGTAAAACTTTATATCAAGAATGTTGTGCTTTTCGTATTGTTATAGCAATTTCCAAAAATATTGTTATATCAATATTGGCATTGATATTGTCTTGGGCATACTTCTCATTCATGACTATTACAATGCTTGTTGATTAATTTTATGAGATGGCTTATTTCGCTCCTTGCGCCAAAACTATAAATGGTTCCAATCCTTATTTGAAAGAGATACTCAAAATCCATGAAATTTTAGTGATTACTACATCCAACCAAAATTCAAGTTTGTTGTGCATCTTTGGTGCACATTATATAGAGAAAACTAGCTCACTTCGTAATTAGTTTTTTTTTTAAATATCATCCTCAAATTGATGGACAAGCAAAAATTATCATTTGAAGTTTGAAAAATCTATCAAGGAATTTGGTTGTCAAAAATCTTTGCTAATAAGATTTGCCTTCACTTTATGCTAAGTATATTTACGATAGATTTTCAAGTCAAACGGGTCAAAGTTCACCTTTAGAGGCGTATGATTCAATCTTTGTGTTTATTAATTGTATTTTTGGTTGAGTTGGATTATGACTTACTATCAAGTTGTGTCTTGTATTGTTGGCCCTACCTAAGTCTAATGCATATTCACAAGTTTTTGATCATCTAATATAATGTTTGATCAAAAGACATGAGTACTTGAGTTCCAAGACATATAATTTTTATTAGATAATATATTATTTTTCCTTGTTCTCCAAGTTTATTTAAGATTGTTCTCATTCTAGATCTTTTGATTGATGATAGTATTAATAAATGAATGAAGTATCTTATATTTTATTTTGAAAGTTTTGTTGATGTTCTTTCTGCAAGGTGAATTTTTTGTCTGTCTTGGATGAATTCTTCCATCTATCTATTTTTGATAAATTCCTTATAAGAAGAAATTAGGCTTCTTCTTGATGTGGTTAGACTTTCTTGTATAGCTCTGATTACTACCTCATCATCTACCATCTCTTCCACCTCTATCTCACCTTTTCATTGTTACATCAAGAATTTAGATCCATTATTTCTCATATATACTATCAGGTTCTTAAATGAAGGGTCCTCGAAACAGTCGAGGAACTTAAATTGAGTTTTGATTTCATCAGGATGAACACTGCCATAACTTCCTATTCTTTCTCTATGAGACTTTAACATCCTATTTTTGTGATGCTTTCCTTTTAGGTGAAGGGGTGGCTCTAAAGCCTTTTATTTTTCAGCAGATGATTATTCTGCATATAACTCGCGTCTCTAGATTAAGCCGTTTAATCGCAGAGAAAGTGTTACATGTTTCTTGTGATGCAATGGTCTGATTTATATTACTTCTTTAGAAAAAAAAATAGTCTAATTCTCACAAAAATTCTCATTCTGTAAACATAAGAACATGTTGTTCAAGTAGAACATTTCTACTAATTATTATCTGTAAGTAGAGGATCATGTCTATATTTTTTCGGTATATCAGTCTCTAGGCAAATACTAGCATTTTGTTAACCTAAGCTAAGCTTCCTTGTCGACAGAAGAATGATCAAACTTGTAAGATGATTTCACTTTGTTTTATGTAGCCAGAGTTTGGAAGATTGATCAAATTGGTGCCATTAATATGAAGAAAACCATACATTAATCTCCACAAATGATTGAATTCCTTGAGATTGTGTAACCCACTTTCAGCATTCAAGATGTGATGCCAAATCTTCATGACAAGTCTGGAACTCAGTTTCTGGCATCACTGAGAAATTCAATGCTTTGTTCCTCTTCCATTCTGGAAATAAAGCTTGACAAAGAGTCTCATGCACAACTAACCATGATAATTAACACTTTGAATGATGATGAATTATTCATGCATCATTGTCTCTTGAAAGTAAACCTTTTATAATGATTTCCTCCCTTATCTTCCATAAAGAAGACATTACCTGACAACAAATTACAGACTCAACTCTTTTGAGTCTATAATTTCCCTCTCAATAGGATTTATCAGAAGAAAAATGGAGCTCTATCTGCAAATGATCTATATTATATACTAGTTCCTGCATAAAATGAACATCTTCAATTATATAATGTAGTTTGTGTCTATAGTTAAGTAAATTATGATTCTCTAATGCAATTCTTCTCTGATTAATTTCTCAAATCATATGTCCAGTACTTGAAATCGCAAACCTACAACACTAGTTCATCACTCATTGACTATGCAAGTATTGGTTTATGCTAAGCATGATAACCTAAGTTTTTCTTTTTCTTATAAAAATGGTGTATGCAAATTGTAAATTGAACTAGAAACCCTAAACCTCGTGGCCAATTCAAATTTGTAGATGGACAATGCAAAATCTCTGGATGGATACTCTGTAGAACATATGGGTCATAGTAAATGACAGAGAGCACGCTGGATCGATATTTTATGTCCTCAGTGCTGAGAAGCAATCAAGTACTGCTATGTAACATAAGTTTTCTTGCAATTCCTTTAGAAGCTCACTCAAATTAGGATATCATGCTAGATATCTGAGTAAATAATAAACTCAATTCAGAATTCATGCTGAAAAAAGGAGTACTTAAACTAGAAACAATTTGTTCTTGATCACAGACACATAGAAATCTGGTCATAAGTTCAGATAGCCCACAACTGATATTAACTAACTAACTAGCAAAGTAGATGATGAGGAAACCAGAATAATGAGGTAGTTACTGGAATTGTCTTGTATCATCATCTTGAGTACATGGAAAGGGCTTCCATCTCCCACTGTTCTTCAAACATGTAGCTCGCCATGTTCATTTCTGCCATGGCCGCCTGACTATTGCTCATGACCGGAATTGTATCGGCCGGCATGTTTCCCTCGCTCGGTAGGGCGCAAATGTCGTCCCCCCCTTCGACTTGCCTATTAGCAAATTCAAGTAGAGTCTTCAAGTGGAACGAGCTGTCGTGGTGGCTCATGGGATCCAAGGTGATCGGGAAGGAAGAATTAGACAGCATCCTTTGCTTCTCCCTGGTCCTCTCCCTCGCTCTCTCCCTTGCCTTGGCCCGGAGTTCCTTCGCCTGCGCCGAGTGGAGTTCCGTGATCTTCTTGGAAGGTTTGGCGGCTTCTTTCTTTGCCTTCGTCTTCGATGCTGCCTTCTTAGATCCTGAGGCGGCTTCGTCACCACGCAAGGTCGAGGATTCGGTGCTCTCGAAGCTCGGGTTCCCTAAAAAAGTACAAATCTTGGAGGAGGAAACGGAAGCGAGTTCTTTAATGGCGGCCTTGGACATGGTGAGCAGCCACTGCACCGTGTTGCTGGCCTTGTCGAACCCGAGCATGTCCTGGAGCCGGAAGAAGTTCCGCGCCACGTCGATGGACAGTCTCATCCTCCGGTCCCTCGGCCCCTTCGCCGTGCATATCTTGCTATGCCTCCCCTTTCTCGTTCCTTTTCTCGTGTCTCCGGAAGAAGCAGCAGCAACAGCGGCAGCAGTAGCAACGGCAGTACTAGGAACACTTGCATTCTCGACGGCGATCGAACCGAAGAGGGCATGATTGTCGAAGCTAGAAGAAGCGTAAAAGGTAGGAGGGGTAGGGTTGGGGAAGTAGGACAAGTTTGGAACGAGATTAGGGTTTAGCTCCAGTGGCAGCTCCTCCTCGTTTATGGATTGGTCATCAAAAGGTTGCATTTTTCTTAGCCAAATCTTTGCTCGGGAGAGATCGAGAGTGAAGAAGAGGAGCTAGCTAGCTTGGAGATAGGAGCATTTAAAAGTGTGCTTTTTATCATCAAATTAAAAAAGCTACATTCTCTTCACCGATTGGATAAAATGAGCTAAGTTGAAAGGTGATCCTGTCCATCTTTACCCATCAATTATGTAAAATATGATTACGCTCACTCACGCAAGTCTTCTTATCGAACAATCTTCTAAATGAGAGTGTTATTTACAAGTTCACCATTTCGATACCAATTCAACTATATCAATATGGTAAAAAAGATGATTTATTCATTCCGACAAGGGTGAGCATTCGGTTAATTTGATCCATAAATTAACCGAATTAATCAAAAATCGATTTAATGTTGGTTAATCGAATCAAATCAAAATTTTACTAAAACTGAATTAACCGAATTAGTTATTTCAGTTAACACCAAATTAACTTAATTTATTTAAAATAACAATAAAAAAAATTTATACAAAATTAATATCAAATGTTCTTGTCAATTCGTCCATAGATCAATATGGAGAAGTTAAATCATAGATGACTATTAATTATCAATACAGGTCAAGACATGTGGAAAAGTATATTCAAACATGTCAAATTTTGATCTTAATATGATATAACCGGAAAAAAAATTATAATTCATCTACATCAAGCTGTTACAAGTGCGCGGGATCCATCTAAATGTTAAAAACTCAACGTTCTTTGAATATAATCTATGCTACATACATTTTAACAATATCAATTTTAAATATTTTTATATATATAAAGAGTGTCTTCAGTTTGGATATAAAATATTGCAGTAAACCCTATCTAAAGCCTCAATTCCTAATAATATTTAACAATTATATGCATATAGCAGTTAAAATATTATACGCAAAAAAGGAGAGTTCAGTTGAGGTTTTAGTTAGGGTTTAGTGTGACACAAACGTATTAATTAAGAACAGCAAGCAGATCTTGCCTCAAAAAGTGAACAGGGAATTGCTCAGATAACGTACTACCACCCTCCCCTTCTTTCATGCTACCCACGTCCTCTCCCCTGCAAACAACAAGGACAATAATTTCACTGATTTGACCGTATGCTGCCTTAGCCTGCCACCCTCAACCCTAACTTTGACCATTCATCTCTCTCACATACACACCCCATTCGCCTCTATCGCCCACACACAGATAGACAGCACAGATGCACACTCTGGCTTAGTGCTCCCTATCCCTTTCCATTTATACATGCCTCAGGCTCTTCTTCAACTCACCTTGTCATCCTGATCCCACACTAAGTCTCAAACCATAGCCCTCCCAACTCAGACACTGCTGATGAGATGATTGAGAAGAGAACGTGTAGGGCATATTCCCTAGGGTTCATCCATCAACAAGTATAAAATATTCTCAAGGAAAAAGAAGCATGCTCTTTGATTACTCTTCCATTTCTTTTCTTTAAGTCTTGGTGTTTACTCAGTTGGTCTCTACTCTCTAGCTAGCTTCATCATATTTAACGAAACTAGGGATATTATTATTATTCATATCATAGTTGCACTGTATTTAATTATATTTGTCTATTGTTTAAGTGATTCAGATATAAGATAGATAGCATAAGTTAGGTTTAGCTATTGATATGATAGACTTTAAATCTTCCACGTTATTAATTTATCAACAAGGAAGAAATATAGTCTTATAATAATTGAAATATTAGTTACAAATTATGTAATCACTATCCAAATTTTTATTGATAATGATACTGGATAAATATATTCATAATATGATGTGATCAAATTCAATTTTGATTAGTTATAATTTATTACAAATATAAGATCAATAATACACTATATATAAAAGACAAAGTGTGCTAATTTTATATAATACAATTAATTGCATTTTACTAATCAATTTTGATCATGTAGTGAATATAATCTTTGATAGGGTGTGTTTGGTTCAAGTTATAATATATAATTTTAATTATGTGATTACTAGCTAATCACATAAATAAAATTACAAGGAATAAAATATACGTTTGGTTCAATTTTTGAAATACTCATCTTGGAAGAAATTTTTTTAAGAAATTTCTTTTTGTTATAACTCCGGAATTAAGTAAAACATTACACTTTCAAAGTAATCATATTCTAATCTATATCCTCATTTGTTAACATGACAGGCATGTTCCATCTGCATGCTTGTTCTCGAGCTGGTGTTAGGTAGTTATTACAATATGTAACAGTTAATATAGGGTAGCTGTTATAATATGTAGTAACTACTGTCGGGTAGCTGCTATATATAAGTTGTAGTAGCTATCTGATTGATAGCTACTACATGAAACAGTTACAATTTGAATCATAATACATTAAAATATATCAAACATGCAAACTATAATAATGGATATAAAAAATGACAAGACAAATATAAATGTCTATTAACTTATTTGTAGTAGCTAATTATTCAAGTAGCTGCTACACGTTATGGTAGCTAGAGTTGGTACGTTGTAGCATAAATCCTAATAATATATATTAGGATTAGAGAGAATTATAATTTAAATTAAAATGACTTACAATCAAATGAATTATGGGAAATGATGTTTGACAAATTTCTTACAAATTATATAATAAAAAATATTAAGAAAATATTGTTTGAACTATCCAAGTAGCTATTATAACATGTAGCAGTTAGCTGTCGAAGTAACTACTATAACGTGTAGCAGCTGTCAAAGTAGCTGCTACACATTGTAACAACTAGGGATTTTACGTTGTAGCATAAATCCTAATAATATATTATGATTAGAGGAAATTACAATTTAAATTGAAATGACTTACCATTGAATCAATTGTGGGAAATTAAAGCAACGTAAATTGGTAAGTTTTCTATAAATTATATAACCAAAAAAATTAAATTTTATCAAAAAAAAAATATTAACATTGTAAGATTGTATGTTGTAGACTTTAAAAGAGCTTATTGCATCATCTTTACTCTCAAAGGACTAGTGTATAACATCCTTAAAATGATTAACTTGTGTAAATCGACTGACATCCAATAAAGTTAACATATATTTTTCTCTATATTAATTAAATAGATCATTAAGAATCACGTATAAATAATATATTAGGATTAGAGGTAATTACAACTTAAAATGAAGCGACTTATCAAGCAACTGCTACACATTGTAACAGCTAACTGTCCAAGTAGTTGCTACATGTTATAGCAGTTAAATATCCAAGTAACTGCTACAACATATACCAGCTAACAGTCTAAGTAGTTATTATACATTATAGTAGCTAAATGTCCAAGTAGTTGCTACACGTTGTAGCAGCTAAATATATAAGTAGCTACTATAACGTGTAGTAGCTAATTGTCCAAGTAGTTGCTATACATTATAGTAGCTAAATGTCCAAATAGCTACTACACGTTATAGCATAACTCCTAATAATATATTAGGATTAGAGGAAATTACAACTTAAAATAAATAACTTATCATTGTAAGTATCCAAATTAGTTTTGATGTTATCAACCGAGTTAAGTTAGGTCTTATATAGTTTTGATGCATTGTGTCTAAGTGTGCAGGAGCTTAGGAGCACAAGAAGTCGAGTAGAAGATGTAGTAGACGAGAAGGATGGCACGAGAAGCGAGTCAACGGGTACACTACATCCGAGGGACGAGAAGTTATGGAAGAATACACAGGTGGACGAGAAGCATGCACGCGGAGCGTTTGAGGGACGAGAAACAGGGAGGAAGTCTACTTGAGGAGAAGGTTGGAGTTGGATTTAGGTGAGTTCAACTCCGAAAGAAAATTGTTAGGACTAAAAAAATTTAGATATCTCAACAACACTATGATATTGTCCACTTTGGGCCAAAGTCCTCATGGTTTTATTTTTAGGCTCTACCCAAAGGGTCTCATTGTTAGTATTAGCCCCAATAGTCAATTATAAGATGATTAGACTAATTGAGTTAATGGATATGGATTGGTTTATTGGGTTAATAGTTAAACCCATTGCATTTTGTAAGAGATTCATCTTCTTCCTCTTCTTCTTGGTCGAACCTCCTAAAGTGGCTAGCACCACGAAGGTAGTTCTTCTCTGAATCTGAATTCGTGCGACGAATGGGAAACGTGTTTGTGTGGATTCCGTAGAGGGTGTGGGCATTCTAATTGCATTGAAATTTGCATTCGAATTAAAGTTGTTGTCTGGAGTACCGATTACACAATAAAGGTAACTATTCTATTTGATAGAGTAGCAAGAACGTGTATATCGTATTTGTAAGGATCTCTAGAAGGATCTTTTTTCATTGCGTTATGTATTATTTTATACATAAGATCCCTGCACTCGTACCAATAGAGATATTTTTCTCCTATAAATCCATGATCCTATGTGCATTCAATGTGGGACTATATTTGCAATCTTACAACCCCAACAATCCCCCCTCAAACAAAGGACCATAAGATCACCCCTCAAGCGGAAAGTCTATCCGTTTAACGTCTGATTCTTGACCCACCAGGTCTTCGTACCCCTCAATCCAATCAACCTATTAGGACTTTCTTGGATAGCCACAACTAAGACTTCCCGTCCCTCTGTCCAACCAACCTACTAGGACTTCATTACCTAGCCGCAATTGGGATTTTCTGCCTGGTATCTAATCCTCTTGATCCAAACATGGGAGCCCCCACTTCCTTTATTCAAGGTTAATATTCTACTCACATAACTCGATTAGATTATAGCTCTTATGCACAGTCAGCGGTTAGACCTTCTGGAAATCCGGGCTTTGATTCCAATTGTTAGGACCAAAAGAATTTAGATATCTCCACAATTGTATGATATTGTCCACTTTGGACCTAAACACTCATGATTTTATTTTAGAGCTCTACCCGAAAGGCCTCATACCAATAAAGATATCTTTCTCTTATAAATCCATGATATTTCCCATGTATTTTCAATGTAGGACTATATTTGCAACGTTGCAATCCCAACAGAGATCATCCAAGCAAGCTGGAAGCTTGCTGCCTCCATAGAGGGTGCCCCCGCGCCTCCATGGTGGGTGCCCCCGCGCCTCCATGGTGGTTGCCCCCACGCCTCCATGGAGGGCGCCCCCGCGTCTCTAATGGAGGTGTCTTGAGTTGTCGATTACTGTTAACTTATCGTTGCGAGGGTGAATAAAGCTTTATCCACTGGAGGCGCCTCCAACCCATGGAAACCAATGGTAACATCTATCCAAAATGCTATAAATAGCATCCTGGAGCTAGAAGTTAAATACAATAACTAGTAATCAATTTCTATACTCCTTACTGAGCTATCAACGATTGTAAGAAACTTTTCTACCTTCAATGAAGGAGATTCTTATTGAGCTTTCACTTATCTTAGATTAACAACCACGTAGATTGTAACCAAGTAAACTCTTATGTCGCTTACCCTTTTATGTTTATTTTAATTGTTTAATTAATTATCTATCCTTACTAGTTCAAAAGTAAGAGATTTTTTTTTAACTTTTATTTTAGGGCTATTCACCACGCCCCCCTCCCCTCCTCTAACCGGCCTAACACGGACAAACAACCATTGGTTATGAAATGTGAGAAATGATGTTTGGTAGTTTCTTACAAATTGTATAACCAAAAATTAATAAGAAAAGGTTGTTTGAATTGTTCAAGTAACTGTTGCACGTTGTAACAGCTAGGACTTATATGTTGTAGAATAAATCTTAATAAAAATATTGTACATAGCTGAAAAACAAAGAGTGGAGTGGAAAAGCTTATGATCGAGAATGGAGAGGTGTTCTAAGTAAAGCAACATCGGCTATGTTTGAGGTAGTAATTTGGGGAGCTTCCAGCCAACTCGAGAACACGCACGTGGCTGTTTAGCTTGCAACACCTTTGCTTTGCTTGCTAACATGAGCGAGATCGATGGAAGACAACGACAAAGGAAGGAGCGAGAGAGAGGGAAATTTAGATTTTGGAAATTTGTGAGATTAAAAGTCGAGGGCAAGGTTTTGAATAGAGGGCGGAAGAGGAGAGAGAATAAAAGGAATTTAATAATATAAAGAAATCAAACTGGTAATGCCATGTAAGCACATTGCTCACGATCATGTAGGAAGCATCGCGTATATATATGTTGCAGACTTTGTCCATGACAATGGTCGAGGCGCTTGGACCAATTCAGTAGCTTTTTAAAAATTTTATTTTTATTTAGTTCTGAGGTTAAACCAATTAAATTTTACTTTTATGGTTTAACGATTGAGTTATAGTGTTCAAGCTAAAAAAAATTAAGTGCTCATGGGGTATATATTTAGGGTGTATGATAGTCTTTTTTTTTAAATTTTTTTTAGATCTGGGGTTAAGCCAATTAGATTTTATCTTTAGGGTTTAGGGGTTGGATTATAGTGTTTAAGTTAAAAAATAAAATAAAATAAAAGTTTAAGTGCTCACGAGATATAATATATATTTAAGATTTAAAATGTAAGGAAAGGTTGATTTTTCAAAAATGAAGAAAAAATTGAACTGAGGTGCCTTGATTCATTATGGCGCAGACAAGTTTGCTCCATACACAGCATAAGTTATATATATATATATATATATATATACCCTGCACACTCTTATATGACCGATAGTAGGAGACAACTAACATGGTCAGCTGACGGGGACAAAATCCAGCATTTTCTCCTTCTCTTCAAAACGTGTAGCCATATTTTGGCTCTCTCTCTTTCCTTCCCTTCGTTCACGTCGCTGGTTTTCAAAACCAAATCCTTAAACCCTCTTCCCCTCTCATTCCGCTCCTCTCTTCTTCCGCATCAGACCCTAGACTCAGATCATCTTCTTCAGCGATCAGCTCGCATGGAGTGAGTTAGGGTTTTTGTCTAACCTATACTGCTCATCTCCCTCTTCTCCTTTTTCTACTTGTATTTCTTAATGATGCATTCCACAGGAGTTACAAAGGTATCTTGAGTGTTTTTCTTTAAACCATCATTGTTTCTAAGAATCAGTTGTTTAAAAATCACTACGAGGTATAGTTTAGTGGTTGATTTTGAAGGAACATGATGATTTTGGTTTTAAAAAATGGGCACATAGGTGGTGTTTTTCAAAAAGTAGTACCAGCGTACTATTGTTTTGCAAAAAATCGAGTTTCTATATGTTGTTTTATTCAAATGGTCACATTGTAGCTGGTTTTTGCAAACCAGCACCAACCTTGGTGCTGGTTTTTGCAAATTAGCTACAACGTTGTGTTATTTTTCAATACCAGCTACAACATTATGCTAGTTTGTAAAAACCAACAACGTTGTGCTTGTTTGTAAAAACTAGCACAACATGTGATGACTTTCCTTAATCATAGAAACATTATTTTTGCATATATGCATTTATTTATTTATGTAAATAATTGATATTTTGCCATGGGATTTCGGTCATCAGTTGGTGTGGGTCATAAATTCCAATGGACTAGTGTTTTAGGTCACTTTAATGGTTTTTTTGCCAGCCAACAATGAAAGAACAAGATCATGGTTCTGTTCGTTTACATGATCGACATAAAACGATTATTAAATAGTCCCCTTTTGCTATTTTTTGGATATACAAGATATTCAACAAATTCATGGTCTACTCATGAATATATTTCAAAGTTGGGATTCAGCATCTCAAACATTTATATTTTCGAGTACATTTTCTAGTTTTGAAAGTTAAAAGTACATAATACAAAACTAATCAATTTAAATTTTCAGGTGTCCCAGTAGTTTTCACTAGAAGAGATGTATCTTTATTACTTGATATTTCAGATAGAGATGCTTCTGTTCCTATGAACTCAATTAAGGCATCGAATGCCCTCTTCCTTGCTCACTTTTACCATAAGAAAGAACATACTAGATCAAGAATTGAAGAATTGCTTAAACTCTATTTTCATAGAATTGAAGTAGATGCTGATATTTTAGTATTTTGTATATATTTGTTTGTATTTTATTTTTGTCTAATACATATAAGGTTCCATTAGGTCTTATAGATATTGTAGATGATTTTGAAAATTTAAGTAAATTCAATTGGGTTGAAGCGATTCATCAATGTATTGCTTCCCAATTACTTACCATTAGGGATCTTTTGCATCAAGTCTTACATCTCATACAACTACTTTAGTTCCATACCTCAAGACATTTGCTGGTCTTTTAACTGTAAGTTTTTTTTAATGGTAAATGTAGTTTTTTATATGGACATTATTATGTATGTAAGATTGTGTCTAATGTTATAGGCATGATTTTTGGAGCATGTCCCAATCTAAAAATCATATAATACTGAAGGCGCACGAATAAACACAGTGGAGATCTACTTCTTCCCATATTAGTAAGGTAAGAGCTTTGTTGGAGCAAGTATCACCTGAACAGGTAAATATCTAACACTATCACCTAATTCATATTGCAATTATTAAATAATTATTTCTAGTTTGATAGGTTATTAGTGAACTAGTCTCTATCCCTTATAAAAAAACATTGGTAGGGAATCTCCCTTAGCTCGATGTTACTCCACATCCATTAGAGGCATCTCCGATATATGATATAGAAGGTAGTTGCCCAACTAATAGTGAATGCCCTAAATGTATTATTCATCATAACTGAATCAAGGAGCTAGCAATGGAGAACAATTAGCTAAATGAAAGGGTGCAAGAATTACTTAGAATAATAGAAAATTAGGGCATCTTGGTTGAATCAAGCGACCCTATATTGGATCCTCATCCTGAACCCATTGCTTCTAGAACAAGGACTAGGAGAGGTCGTAATTGAAGTTGCTATGATTACAGGGATACTCCTATTGATAGTCATATGTGGTTAAAGCTATTACCTCTAAAGAAGAGAAGCAAGATAGAAATCAGCAAGCCTTTGGAGAACATTACAATATCTACGGTTGGTCTTAACCGGAGAAAATAAAAAATTGATTTGGATGATAGAGAATAAGAGGGAGAGTTTATATCAATTCTAGAAGTAAATTTTGAAGAAGATGCCAAGAAGGCTGAAAAAATTAGCATATTTAATAAAATGAGAATGCAAGTCATTACAATAAGTCTATAGGTACACATCAATTAATTTTAGTTCTTTGATTTCAATCACTAATTACAATTTTTTGTTTGTGGTAGTATTTGAAGAAACAATTTAAAACTCCTAAGAAGAAAAAACAAAATGAAGATGTGGCCTACTTGTTAAATGCATTGGAAAAACTAAAGTATATTAGTTTTAACCCCTCATTATACAATTATTTTAATTCTTTGACAAGTATAAAAATTCACAGGTTATAATATTTGTTGACATAATTAAAAGTAAATGATTTTCTTTTCAAGCCTACTAGAGAACATGTTTGGGATGAAGCGCCTTTTTTTAACTATGGCTTCCTTATTCATTGGTGTAAATGATAATGTGTTTACAAGAGGAGAGTTAATTGATATATATTGTTCAATTCTATTTAGGGGGGCCTCCTCATCAAGTACGTCATACAACAACTCTATATATTTTTCAACCATTTTCACTATAAGGAATTTAATTTATTGGGTAATATATAATGTTTGAATATGTTATATTAATTGGTTGCTTAAATATGTCTCTTTGCACAATTGTAGTCAACATCAAAATTGTTGGATCGATGAGTTTCGCTAGAGGGAGGGAGGTGAATAGCGATTTAAAAATATCGGCGTATAGAGTAGGCAGCGGAAAAATGAAAACACAATGCTAACAAGGTCGTTTTACTTGGTTCGGAGCCTTTGTCGACTTCTACTCCAAGGTCCGCACTCGTTGAGCGCTTTCGTTGGGTAATCACTAATAATTCGAAAGTTTTTTACAAATATAGTACAGGAATTATTTAGTAAAAGAAAAGAAACCGACAATAAGAGAATAAGACACAAACAAAACTTGTTGGAGAGCCTCTGCAACGTCATAGGAGCACAGAAGCGTAGATCGTGAGTTGTGTCTTTGCTTCAGCCTTCACCCTCCTTATATAGGAGATTCGGGGCGTCCGGATCCCTTCAGGGCGCCCTGAATGTGACGTAGCCGAGCCAGTTAGCAAGCTCCACGTGGCGAGGCGATGATAGAGATAAAATTTGCCTCCGGGCGCCCGAACCTATGTTTTCCGGCAATCTCCTTCCTGCAAGAAAATGTTAGTCCGAGGCAAGTATAATTTATATCCTGCAAAATATAATGTTAGCACAATTTATAGATAAGCAGAATAGTAATTAGATTTCATCTCCTCGAGACCAGAATCTAGTCACGATCTCGACTTAAATATCCGAAATGGATCTAGGTTGGATCGACGCCTAATGTTCCCTTCCCAGGAACATGCCCTCACAGTTACTCCCCTCCAGTGACTTACCTTAACTTACTTGTCGGACGTCCGATCAGCTCTTCGACCCGTCTAGACTTCGTGCCAACTATCCGGTTAGCCCGTCGACCTAGCTGGTCTTCGTGTCAAACGTCCGGTCAGCCCGTCAACCCATTTGGACTTCGTGCCAGCTATCCGGTCGGCCCGTCGACCTAGCTGGGCTTCGTGCCAGACATTTGGTCAGCTCGTCGACCTGTCTGGGCTTCGCCTGCACACTCGATCAGAGTGTTAGATAACAACGAAACTAACTTAACCTATTTTTTCATTCATCAAAACTTGAGTTAGACCGTTAGTGCTAACCACACCAACAATTTCCTCCTTTTTGATGCAATGACAATCTGGTTAAGTTAGTGAAATAAATATGCAAGTAAAAACAAGCATTTATAAGATTGTTAAGTTAGCTTTGTTTTAAATTTTGTTGTTTAACTAACTTAAACCACCTAACTCTCCCCCTTTGGCATTCAAAAATAAACATAGTAGAAATGATGATTGTAAATGACTAAGTAAAAGAAGCAAGAGAGAAACTAAACTCGAGTAAGATTGACTTGGGGGAGTATAATATAGACAACTCTTGAAAATTTTGTTTTAAGCTTTATTTTTTTATCTTTTTCAAAAATAGCTAAGTTTGAATTTTTTTTTTATGATAAATTTTGTAAAATTAATCAAATTTTCAGAAGTAAGTTTTTAAAACAACTTTTTAAACATAAATTTTATAAAGACAGTTTTGCAAAAGTAAAATTTTCAAATCAAATACTAATTTTATTTAATTTTCAAACTAAGTTTGAACACTTTTCAAACTAAGTTTGAACACTTTTCAAACATAAGAAAAACCAAGCAGATAAATCTAATTTTCAAAACTAAGTAAGATTTAATTTTCAAAGCTCAGTGTGAAAAATCTTAGATAAATACGATTTTCAAACTTAAGTTTAAAATGTTTTAAAGTTCGAAACTAAATAAAACCACTTTTCAAACCTACATTTAAACTTAAGTTTGGAAAATCCAAAATTTTTGTTAGTGTTAAAAAGGTTTAAAATGTTATTAAAGAAATATTTTTCAAAACTTAATTTCAAAATAAGTATGAAAATCATTAATCCTCCCCCTGAACTTGACATTACAAAAACTATCTAATCAATTAGCTACTTACTTACTATTAAAGGATAGCAGCTTTTACTTGGTTAGTCAGTTTAAGTTTAATTGTAATAAATTTAGGTTAGTCAGGTTAACCTAAGTTTAAAATGATTTTTTTTAAGTTTTTAAAAGAATTTTTAAAATATTTTTTTTTTAGTTTTTAAAATAATTTATTAAATTTTTTAAAAGAATTTTTAAGATAATTTTTTTTAAGTTTTTAAAATAATTTTTTACGGTTATTAAAAGAATTTTTAAATATTTTTTTTAGTTTTAAAAAAGAGGTTTTAAAATAATTTTTAAAATATTTTTTTTTATGTTTTTAAAAGAATTTTTTTAATTATTTTTTTAAAAGTTTTTAAAAGAATTTTTAAAATAATTTTTTAAAGTTTTAAAAAAAAAATTAATATTTTTTAAAAGAATTTTTAAAATATTTTTTTTATTTTTAAAAGAGTTTATAAAAGGATTTTTAAAATATTTTTTTTATTTTTAAAAGAGTTTATAAAAGGATTTTTAAAATAATTTTTAAAATTTAAAAGAGTTTTTAAAATAATTTTTAAAGTTTTTAAAATAATTTTTAAAGTTTTAAAAAGAATTTTTAAAATAATTTTTTAAAGTTTTTAAAATAATTTTTTTTAAAAGTCCTTAAAAGAATTTTAAAATAAATTTTTAAATTTTTAAAAGAGTTTTTAAAAGAATTTTTTTAAGTTTTTAAAAGAATTTTTAAAGTTTTTTTAAAAAAATTAAAATAATTTTTTAAAAGAATTTTAAAAATCATTTTTAAAATCATTTTTTAAAGTTTTTAAAAGAATTTTTAAAAGTATTTTTTAAAGTTTTTTAAAATAGAATGTTAGCATAATTTATAGATAAGCAGAATAGTAATTAGATTCTGTCTTCTTGGGACCGGAATCTAGTCTCGATCTCACTTAAATATCCGAAATGGATCTAAGTCGGATCGATGCCTAATGTTCCCTTCCCAGTAACACGTCCTCACAGTCACTCCCCTCCAGTGACTTACCTTAACTTACTTGTCAAACGTCCGATCAGCCCTTCGACCCGTCTGGACTTCGTGCCAACTATCCGGTCAGTCTGTCGACCTAACTGGTCTTCGTGCCAAACGTCCGGTCAGCCCGTCGATCCGTTTGGACTTCGTGTCAGCTATCCGATCGGCCCGTCGACATAGCTGGGCTTCGTGCCAAACATCTAGTCAGCCCGTCGACCTGTCTGGGCTTCGCCCGCACACTCGATCAGAGTATTAGATAACAACGAAACTAACTTAATCTATTTTGTCATTCGTCAAAACTTGAGTTAGACCGTTAGTGCTAACCACACCAACAAAAATATCTATAAAAGACTACCACGACACAAAAAAAAAAAATTGATATGGTAAAGGAAGAGACTAAGTATCTTTTTATACATATTCCCACAGGTGATGTACATTTTCACTTGTTGTCTATGGACACAAAAGCTATGACTTTCAATCATTATAACTCTCTTGCACATATTCATAAATCATCATCAAATTTTGAAGCATTGGTGTGAAAACAATAACTCTACTTACGATACTATTGTAGTATAAATTACAGTTGATATTAGTTTTTTACTTTTTATTCTTATAGGTACCCCAAATAAATTACTTTTCTCATGAGTAACTTGTTTCTATTCATTTTGGTTTAGAATGTCATCATCCCTTTGCCAAATGGTCAATGTCATATTTGATTGTCTATAACAAAAAGCCAAGACAGTATAAGAGTCAGTGTGAATATGTAAATTTATCTTAAATTTGAAATACTAAATTGTTCATGTTATTTATATTAATGATTATGGCTTCTTTGTGAAGCAATACATTAGATGTCTATTATATGATCTGAAGATGGAATTCAAACAAGCAGACATAAAAAGATTTAGAATAGATGTATCAGTATCAATTATGAGATACAAGTTCTCATTATTTTCAGTATATTTATATATTGTGTTGCAACTTGACTACTTGGGTAGAGATTGTAAAGCTAATATTGTGTACTTTTATTACTTGTATATCTATTTTTGTAAAATATAGAAGTATATGGTTTCATCAGTATTGTGTTATTTTTATATTGTATTTTTAATAATATTAGTAAAGGAAATCTCATTCCAATTTGTAATGAAATAGTTATTATATAATTAATTTTTTTAATATAGTGGTGTTGCTTTTCCAAAACCAGGCCCACGTGAGAGCTGTTTTTCCAAGACTAGTGGCACGTTGTAGCTGGTTTTGGTAAAACACCACCAAAGTCCGTGCCACTTGGTATGCGACCAAAAATTCAGGTTAGAGTCTCAAAACTAAGTTTGGAGAGCATAAATAAATTCTACATACTCACCCCTTCTATCTAGTACAAGAATTTCAGAAATCTAATGCCTCTAAATCAATTAATGGGTTTGCGTTAAAATCTATTGATGGACCTAGAAGGGTTGGATCAGATTCATTCCAAGTTTTATGGATCATACAGCTCACACAAGTCCGAATATGCCCTCAATTACTATTTAGATATCTTCCCAACGATGGTCTAAACGGGTTGAATCTTTGTTAACATAGTAGTGTTGGTTTTCCAAATACAGCGCCACGTGAGAGCTATTCTTCCAAGACTAGCGCCACGTTGTAGCAGGTTTTGGAAAAATAGTGCCAAGGTCCATGCCACTTAGCACACAACCATAAATTCAAGTTGGAGGCTCAGAACCATATTTGGAAGGCATAAATAGATTCTACACACTCACTACTTCCTATCAATACCAGAATTTCAAAAATCCAAGGTCTTAGGTAAATCAATTGGTTTCGATCGAAACCCATTGATGGAACTAGAGGGGTCAGATCGAATTCATTCCAAGTTCTATGGGTTCATACGACTCACATAAGTCTGAATATTGTCTCAATTACTGTTTAACTATATTCCCAATGCTAGTCTAAATGGTTTAAATATTTATAAAGATAGTGGTGCTGGTTTTACAAGAACAGTGCCACATGGGAGTTGTTTTTCCAATACCAGTGTCACGTTGTAGCTGGTTTTGGAAAAATAGCGCCAAGATCTGTGACACTTGGCACATGCCCATAAATTCAGGTTGGAATCTCAGAACCAGATTTGGAGGGCATAAATAGATTCTACACACAAGTCTAGAACCAGATTTGGAGGGCATCAATAGAGAGATCAGATCGTACCCATTCCAAGTTCTTTAGATTCATACAGCTCACACAAGTCTGAATATGCACTCAATTACTATTTAGATATCATCCCAATAATGGTCTAAATTGGTTGAAGCTTTGTTAACATAGCGATGTTGGTTTTCCAAGTGCAGCGCCACGTTGTAGCTAGTTTTAGAAAAACAACGCCAGGTCCGTGCCACTTGGTAGGCGATCATAAATTTAGGTTGGAGTCTCAGAACTAGGTTTAGAGGGCATAAATAGATTTTACACACTCATCCGGCACTTCCTATCAATACCAAGATTTCATAAATCCAAGGCCTCTAGGTTAATTAATGGGTTTTGGTAAAAACTCATTAATGGACCTAGAGGGATCGGATCAGACCCATTTCAAGTTCTATGGGTTTATACGGCTCACACAAGTCCGAATATGGCTTCAATTACTATTTAACTATCTCCCAACATTAGTCCACATGGTTTAAAGATTTGTAAAGATAGTGGTGCTGGTTGTCCAAGAACAATGCCATGTCGGAGTTGTTTTTCAAGACCAACGCCACGCTGTACTGATTTTGGAAAAACAGCGCCAAGGTCCATGACACTTAGTACATGACTATAAACTAAGGTTGAAGTCTCAAAACCAGATTTGGAGAGTCTAAATAGATTCTACACACTCACCCCTTCTATCCAATACAAGAATTTTAAAAATCTAATGCCTCTAGGTTAATCAATGGGTTTCGGTCATAATCCATTGATGGACCTAGAGGGGTCAGATCGAACGCATTCCAAGTTCTATGGGTTTATATGACTCATAAAAGTTTGAATATGGTCTCAATTATTGTTTGACTATCTTCCCAATGCCGGTCCAAACAATTTGAAGATTTGTAAAAATCGTGGTGTTGATTTTCCAAGAACAACGTCACATGGGAGTTGTTTTTCCAAGACCAGCACCACGCTATTGCTGGTTTTAGAAAAATAGCGTCATGATCCATGCTACTTGGCACGCGACCATAAATTCAAGTTAGAGTCTTAGAATCAAGTTTGGAGAGCATAAATAAATTCTACACTCACCCTGTAATGCCCGAAAATTCTCAAACTTGCATTAGAATTATTCTATGATTTTTCTGGAATTTTTAGATATTTTTCCGGAAATTTTCCGAGTAGCGGAAGTAGCAAAAATAATTAGAAGAATAAAAAGGCTTAAGCGAGAATCGAACCCGGGACCTCTCGGGTCCGCTAAACCTTTAGTTAGCCTTAGTAACCGGTGAACCCAGCAGGGCCGTGCTGAAAAGAAAGGAGAATCAAATATATTTATATTTAAGTTGGGCATAGTTATCCGCTTAATATAAATAGGAAAACATAAGTAGGTTTTGGGTTTATTTTGGGTTCGGCAACTTCTCAACCCTCACCACCGAAACCTCACCGTCGCCTCTTCCCTCTTCTTCCTCTCTCGGCACACCAAGCCCCAAGGGCTCTAGGAGCACTTTCCGGCGAGATCTTCGATACGAGGACGTTCCCCTCCGCAAGAAGAACGCGTGGACGCAAGCGAATCGTCGAGAAGTCATCTCCACCGGAAGTTCTAGCGATTAGATTTGTAAGAAATCTAGCACACAAGGTAAGAAACCCCTCACCTGCAGTATAATAGCTTCCGTTTGAGTTTTTATGCTTTAGTTAGGAGGTATGCAGATTTTTATTGATATCTAGGGTGTGTTTAACTCTCTTCGCAGATTAGGGATTTAGTTGAGCACCTCTAGATGGGCCGGGCACGTTTTCCCTCTTCAGATAGGAGGTTAGACGTTGTCGGGTGCCTAGAGGTGGTCTCCCTAATAGGGAGAAGAGTTAGAGTATCCTAGGTGTTCGATTAAAGGTCTAGCTCAGTAATAGACAGTTTAATTAACTTATTAAATGCACTAGGAGCATTTAAAACAGCAAATTAGTTGTATTTCCACTTATGTAGGACTACAGTCCAATGGGTTGGCTCCCACAGTCACCTCTAGGTTCAGACAACCTAGTTCTAGGTTCAGATAACCTAGATTCAGCAAAATAAGTACATAGCATTCAGTATTTTACTTTCAGCAGTGGCACTGTACTGGATTAGATATCCACTGGGCTGGACTCCCATAGTCGTCCCTAGGTTTAGCTAACCTAGTAAACCCTACTAGATTCGGAACTTGCAATCCCGGGTTTAGATAGGGATGCGCGCACAACAAGTACAGTTGCTAGGGCCCTACAGCAGCATGTTTAGTATTTTCATCTATTATTTATAATAGTTTTCCAAATCAGTTTTAAAACATAATGGAATTCAGTATTAGTTCAGCTTCAGCTTAGCTCACTTTTGTGTCAACTCAGCTTATTTCTGTTGTTAAATATGATAGCTTCATATACAGTTATAGACATGTTATGTTCAGTTTTATTTCATGCTCAGCTTATGTCATGCCATGCTTTGTATGATACCATGTCATGCCATGCTTGCATATTCAGTATGTTTTTCAAACAGCATGATTTAAAAGCATATTTGCATCGTATGCATGATTTAGTGAGGTAGATGGTTTCTTACTAAGCTTTTTAGCTTACAGATACTATTTTCTTTATACTGCAGATACAGGTAAAAGGAAAATGGACTAGCAGTGGAGGCTGGAGGTCAGTGCAGATGAGGATGTGTGTGGCAGGAACTGGAATAAAGATCCTAGGGATCTAGTTTTATTTTACTACGCATTAGAACTTGTAGCAAGCCTAGTTATTAAAGTCTTGTCCTCTTTTCCCTTATGCTTCGCATTCTAGTATGGTTAATGGTATGAATTAGTGAACATGCATTCTAGTATGTTAAATGTTATGAACTAGTTAATCATGCACCCTATCATGCTTAGAATACTATCTTTGTGATGATAGAATGTTTGGCATTTAATGTAGAAATGTTACAAGTAGTTTTGGCACGAATAAGTGCTGAAATCAGACAATTGGCACGAAATCAGTAACTCGAATCGATTAGCTGATCGATTCGAGGGTTTCCAATCGATCGATAGATCGATTGGGCAACTCGTGTCGTGAACAGAAGGCGTCTGGATCAATCAGCCGATCGATCGAGTCAATTCTGTCGCGAACAGAAGGTTTCGGGATCGATCACTGGATCGATTGGCCAGCCTGGATTGATCAGCCGATTGATCCAAATTATCGTCCGAGCACAGTAGCCGGCTGGATCGATCACTGGATCGATCCGACCATTTCAATCGATCAATGGATCGATTGGGAGGTCTGAAAACGGCGGGGAAGGGTTTATCTCAGCTCCTTGACCATAAGGGATGTAGTATATGCTAGGTATACTTTAGATTACACCCTTTAGCATGTATAGAATCAAGAAATGTTAGCAGCTTAGAAAATTTTAAATTAGTACAGCTTCCGCACCTAGATTTTATGATGGTCAGGGAGTAGTTAGCACAGCATAATTGTAGCGACCGGCCTTACAGCCAGTACCCAAAAGGTGGGTCGTTACACACCCCTTCCATCCAATACAAGAATTTCATAAATCCAATGTCTCTAGGTCAATCAATGGGTTTAGGTCAAAACCTATTAATGGACCTAGAGGAGTCTGATCGAACTCATTCCAAGTTCTATGGGTTAACTTGCACTTCTTGCGTTGTCTCTTGGGAGAAGCTGTCTTCTCTGGAGAAGAGCTTACAGGGGTTGGAGAAGGTTTCGAAGGTAACTTCCCAGATACTTTAGTTGTATTCGTCTCATCTATGGGATCTGTAGAGGCCTCATCAGAAGGAGGGGGTACTGGTAAACCCCGCTCGACCAATAATTCTTATTCCATGATACAAAGATCCACCTTTTTCAGATCAATTGACTCATCGATCAGGGATAAAAGAATAGCATCCACTGCACAAAACAAAAAAAATACCTTAGTTAGAGATAGTGTAAGTATCAAAATTACCAAAACTTACCAAAGGGGCAAGGTAATATCTTTTGAACGGGGCTCAAACTAAAAAGATACAAAAGGCCCTCTTGTAGCCACTTGTGAATGCTAAAACGTTGATAGCTTAGCTTGGGAAGATATGAAAGGTAGATGAGATCCTTTTTTAGTTTTGTAGGGTCAAGAAGAGGAGGAAAGGAAGATTTCCAATTAACAGACCAAGTAGCAGGAGTTGGCATCTCTAGGAAGAAGAAGTGTGACTTCTAGCCCTTGTTCGAGGAGGACAAATCCTCGAAGAAGACTGCTTTCAATCTAGACTGGAAGAGAAAAAACCCAAATTATGATTTTTTAGGATAAGCGAACAGATAAAGATTGCAGAGAGTAGGAGGGATGTCGAACAGGTGGAATAACATGAGCATCCCACATATATAACGGAATGTATTTGACACAAATTGTTACAGTGGGATATGGAAATAGTGACTTACTTCTGATAGAAATGGGAGTACAGGGAAACATAAACCGACCACTAATTGGTTAGAACACAAAGTAATATAGTTATCAGGAGGAAGATGAGGGTGATCGGTTGGGGAAGGAAGACGAATGCGATAATTACGAGGGATTTCATATCTGGAATAGAGATAGGCTCGATCAGAGGCATCAAAGCTTGAAAAAGTAAAAGTATACCACGGAGTGAAAGACTCCTGGGCCATGGTAGAACAAATCTTAAACGGAAAGTGAACAACTTATTGGGTTGTCTGAGATTCGAGCATGAAGGCATGCAGAGCAAGGAAGATCGTCGGAGAAAATAGACAGAAAAAGGTAGGTTGTCAAAGAAAACGAACTCAAAAGGAGGAAGGATGAAGGGCGAAGAACTTACAGCGCCTAGGGTTTTATAAAAAGGGGAGTTTAATTGTGACCGTTAGATTGGAACAACCTGAACGAGGAGGGTCATTGATTTGCAAAGGGGGCGTTCGGTTGCATCATACGAAGTAGGGAATGTCAGAAGATGTTGCAGAAAATAAGTAGTAGTGTCACATGACACTCACATATAAATCGACATTTATGATGGGTATGACAAGCGACATATTTTTTGAAAACCAAATGTCTCTGCATAGGTCCTTGGTTCTGCCTCTTTTCTAAATAGTAAGTTATCAGCGAGCAATTCTTGAAAAAATCACCAAGTGTTTCTGTTATGGGTGAAAGTACGAATTGTCGAACGACCCTAGTGAGAAGGCAAATGTATGAAAAATAGAACTTGAGTCTAGTCAGTCGTTTACATCTCTTTTGACTAGACTTGAAGGGGAGGCTAGTGATATGGGTTATAATAAGCGGATCTCGAAGATGACGTGGTCGTCAAAGTCAAAATGGGAGGGCACTTCCCATATGATTCTGTTGATTGCTCCGCGTTAAGACTCTAGGGTCCTGCCCGAGTGGTTACAAGGTAGGACATTCGAATAAAGCCGATCAGCTTGGAAACCAGTCGGATATAAGGACTCTAGTGTTCTACTCTGGAAGTCAAGAAATAGTATATCCGATTAGTCAAGTAGCCGACCGAGTGCAAGGGAGCTCGGTCGGGTAAACACTGACCGAGCTCTAAGCATTTAGGCCTTATAAAATTCTTAGTATAAGACTGGCCGGACAAAAGCCGGTCGAACATAAGGCTCTCCATATATGCCCGACCAGGTAGAGACCGAGCATGCTTGAAGACACTTGGCCTTATAAAACTCTTAGTATAAGACTGGCTATACAAAGGTCGGTCAAACATAAGGCTCTTCGTGTATGCCCAGCTAGATAGAGACTGAGCAGGCTTAGTATAAGATTGGCTGAACAAAGGCTGGTCGAACATAAGACTCTCCATGTACGCCTGGCCGGGTAAAGACCGGGAGGGCTTCAGAACACTTGGCCTTATAGCACTCTTAGTATAAGACTGGTCAGACAAAGGTCAGTTGAACATAAGGCGCTCTTCATGTACGCCAGCCGAGTAGAGACTAGGTGAGCTTGAAGACACTTGGTCGTATAAAACTCTTAGTATAAGACTGGCCGGTCGAACGTAAGGCTCTCCATTTACGCTCGGCCGTGTAAAGATCGTGCGGTCTTAAGGACATTTGGCCTTATAAAACTCTTAGTATAAGACTGACCGGGCAAAGGCCGGTTGAATATCATGCTCTCTGTGTATGCCCGATTGGGTAAAGACTGGATGAACTTAAAGACACTTATCCTTAGAAAACTCTACATATCCGCTCGGTCAGGCATAGGTCGATTGAGTTCAAGTTACATAATGTTACATTGTCCCTAAAATAAAGCCCCAACATACATAATCTATCATGTGACTTCTTAAGTGAAGCTTTGGCATATTATGGGCACTATATTAGTCTTTTAACATATCTCTACAATATTGAATATATGACAGAGCAACTTGATACAATGGCAAGTAATACGACCGGCCTTGTGGCCCAGCCAAGATACATTCAGTAGACAAGTAACAGACAATATTTTAATAGCTTGTCATAATTATCGGGGAATATTATTCAGAACCTCCTTCGAAGGCTATCCTGTTTCCCATGGGTGACTCATCCATAACGACATCCTCCTCCAACGACTTCAGAGAAGGTTTAAGTTATAAACAACAAAAGAGATACATCTGTGGGTAGAAAAAAGATTCCTCGAAAACTCTTTAAGGAACAACCTAATAAACTTTGGCACATGAAGCCACTTCATGGTCACGGAGATTATAAGAGGTGGTATAAAAAGGGGAGTCCTCTCCGTTGACAAGGTATGCAATTTTTGCATTTGAGACATTCATTTGTAGATCCACTACTGTTCTTCCTCAATACTAACTTGAGCATTAGAGGGCCTTGCCAGGGACTCCTTCCCTGGTCTTTGGTCACTAATGCTTCGTGGGATTATCTGGTTGTGCACAGGATCATTGAGGAGCTTCATCATAGATCGGAGAGTTAACTATTCGTCAACAAGTCATCCACCTGAGCCAGCGTGTTATCTTCTCAGCCTTCAAACAGGATCAAACAACATTAATGGATTATATCCAATAGAATCATTTCACTAGCAATATTGGTGGAATTCACATGCAACACTAAATTTCATAAATAAATATAAACTTTTGCTAAAAATATGATAATTATATAATATCATCCAAGAATTACAAATTTCATATTTATAAATTCCAGTTCATATTCAGAAAATTGTTTGCACGTTGGCCAAACAAGGCAAATGCGATGTCTCACACTGTTACATACTAAGGAAGCACTCATAATCCCAATACTAAGGGAACTTTAACTTAGCTGGGGTATGGGGCATATCTAGTCATCGTATATAAACATGTGTATGATGCAAATAAATATACGCAAATTGCAATAACCACGTTGGTTTTTACAGAATTTATTTCCAAAGTCTATATCATTTGTGAGCTTGCAAATTTTTGCATTGAGATATACTAAACCAGATTCATAAAAGCCTTAAACTAATCTTCAACTTCTAAACCAGTAAAAGACTTAGTTTTCTATATGTAATCATAAAACATGAGAAAGTTCTATTTTTACATGAACAAAATAAGTTAGCAATCCTATCTAACTAAAACAAACCCAGATTAAGGATAGATAGCATATAGAAAAATCATAATATATTTCAATTTGTGAATTATAACTACTAATAACTTTTAACTATTAAATAGAATGTAAACTAGTTTTAGTACAGGGTTAAAATCTACACTGTGATTCACAGACAAGATATCAAAATCAAGAATATAGATACAAGAAAGATGCTAAACCTTTATTTATCCTAAGGCATGTTATTTGAACCTACAACAATAATGACAATTACAAACTTAAATTTCTTAATCAACCATTAAAATTTAATTAAAACAAACTTTGTTAGTACCGGCTATAGATGGTAAATCTGCTTCATATGTGTTATCATCGCTTGTCACATTTCATTATCAATAATTGATCTGAAAATTAACACATCCTTATATTTACAAAATTTATTTAAACTATTTGATTGAGAATTAAAATTATAATACAAATGTAGAATTAATCGGCGCATACCCTTGCTACAAAATAGGACAATTACGCTTGTCATGTAGCACACCTCGAAGCTCGTACCCATGACATAGCCTAGATTTTGAGGTTGATTTCTCTATTGATGATTTCAATCTCTTCTCACATCCCTTTGTTCTTACTAAAGATGGATCAACAATACTAAGGGTCCCATCTATGGATTTCTTTCTTTAACTTTCATTGTCGCATGTTCTACTAATATTCATCTCTTGAATTTTGCTATAAATACAATCTAATTGTTGATCCAAGAAATTTGTCCCCTCATCCATCAAAGATGCATCATTAATTATTACTAAATCTTTAAAGGATAACCTTGAGTGTCTTGTCATCAATAACCTTTCTAGATCATCGGTTATATCTTCCTTCCCCAAAGAAAAACCAGCACCAACCTTTGCATCTCGTGTCCATCTTTTGAGTATATACTTATCAGGTAAATGAAACACTTGGTTGATACAAAAATAAGCTAACATATATCTGCATGAAATGCCCTCAAACTTAATTTCATACAACTACAGGAAATGTAGTCCCTCTGATGGTGATGTGTGTGTTGGTTAATCCTAGGAAAACGTACCGGTTCGACTGTGCAAAAAATTTTGTACAAGTGTCGAACCTTTCCTTAAATAACCTATTGTGTTCTTTAGAAGTTAAATAAGGAATCGCAGACGGAACTTAACATCATTAATTCCAAATTTAACTTATCTGTTCTTAATAGTTTAGATTTGAATCGCAAGCGGAACTTAACACTATTGATTCAAGTCTACCTAAGTTATTAATTCCATAAATATTAATTTCTAAAATTGGCTTCCAGGACTGCATGGCGAGGCACATGGCCTTCTTGGACATGAGAGCAACCACCACCGCCTAGGCAAAGCCTTTTAAGGAAAACTAATATTTATTTCCTTAAATAACTCTAGGTTAACCAAAAAGAACAATCGAATCACAAATTCAAAAAAGAAGTAAACACAAAATCGAAAAATAAATTCGATTAAACTAGATCTAATTGCCTCTTGTATTTAGAATTCATACAAAGAAAAACAACTAGTATGATGCGGAAGAAAAATACTAGTTATACCTTCTCTTTGTAAGCTAATGACCTCAAGATCTTCTGCCGTATTCCTCGCCTCGCCTTGGACGTCGTGTGGGCGACGATCCTCCAAGATGAACACCACCCAAAAGAGTCCTTCCTCTTCCTCTAGAATTCGGCCACCACCACCACCAAGGAGAAGAGAGCAAAGGGAAAGGGAGAAAGGAGAGGGTCGGCCACCAAGAGATCCAAGCAAAAGAATAAGAGTTGTGTCTCATGAAGCCCCCTCACCCCTTCCTTTATATTACTTGCCCAAGGCAAATAAGGAAAAACCTTTTACAAAAATAAAATCATCCAAGAGTTTTTCCTTTTTCCTTTTTATTTTTCCTTTTCTTTCCTCTTGATTGAATCAATCATCAATCAATGGTTGAGATCAATCCTATTTGGTTTAGGATTGAGCTTGGCCGGCCCCTTGCTTGGGCACCAAGCAAGGTGGCCAGCCACCATGTTTTAGGAAAGGAATAATAATTTTTTATAAAATTTTACAAGAGAAAAAACTCTTACAAAATTTTACAAGCTCTCTTTCCTAGAGTTAAAAAAGGAAAGTTTCTAAAAATTAAAACCATGTTTTAAAATTTAAAAACTCTCTTATAAAATTTCCTTTTTTAACATGATGATAGAAAATTTTAATTTTAAAACTTATCTCCCTTTTTTTTCTTAAACTATGAGGATGGTTAAAAAATGAAAGTTTTAAAACTCTATTAAAACATGTGGCCTAATTCAAAATAAAGAAAGTTTTAAAAAATTAAAATCTCTCTTTTAAAACTTATAGTTTTCTACAAAGAGAAGATTTTAAAAATTCAAAACACCCCTCCTATTTGAATTAATCTTGGCCGACCCTACAAGCTTGGTCACCAAGCTATAGGGCCGGCCCCTATAAGAGGATGTGGCCGGCCATTTCTTGGTCACCAAGCAATGGTCCGGCCCCCTTCTTGGACTCCAAGAAGAGCCTTACATTTGGATGGACTTAAGGCTATAATGAGGCTACGACAGTAGGGCTGCAAACGAATCGAGCCGGCTCGCGAGCTTTTCGAGCCGGCTCGAAAAATATTCGATTCGTATTCGAATTTATCGAATTCGAGCCGAACTCGAACATGTTCGAACTTTTTTTCGAGCCGAACTCGAGCCCAAATTATATTGTTCGAGCTGCTCGCGAGCCGCTCACGAGCCTTAATATTTATTAATATAAGTTAAATATATATTAAATAAATAAATTTCGAGCCTTTCGAACCTATTTTCGGGTAATAATTCGAATAGTTCGCGAACATGTTCGAATATTTCGAGCCGAATTCGAACCCGAACCCTAATTCGAACCGAACTCGAACCAAACATTTTAAATTTTTCGAGCTTCGAATCGAGCTCGAACTCGAATATACCGAATTCGAGCCGAATTCGAGCCTTAAATTTTTCAACATATTCGGCTCGATTCGATTCGTTTACACCCCTATACGACAGGGACCTAGAGGAGAAATTGGTTTTGGCTTTCCGATGAGCTTGAGTATCCCATGCTTGCCCTGAACACACAACTCAAGTTCATCGATAATAACTCATTCCACTAGAGAGTTATTACCGCACTACCGTACCAATCCCAAATTACATTATGGGCTCCTTCTTATCATGAGTGTGTTAGTCTCCCTGTGTTTAAGATTACGAATGTCCACTAATTAAGTAAGTTACTGACAACTCACTTAATTAATATCTAGCTCCAAGAGTAGTACCACTCAACTTTATTGTCATGTCGGACTAGGTCCACCTGCAGGGTTTAACATGACAATCCTTATGAGCACCTCTTGGGACATTCTCAACCTAGATAGCCAGGACACAGATTCCTTCTATAATCAACAATACACACTATAAGTAATATCATTTCCCAACTTATCGGGCATATTGATTTATCAAGCTAAACCTCACCCTTTGATAAGTCAAAGAAATAAATATTAAATATATGTGCTTATTATTATATTAGGATTAAGAGCACACACTTCCATAATAACTAAGGTCTAGTTCTTTTACTAAGTCAGTACAAAAAGAACATACCTAAATGATCCTACTCAATACACTTAAAGTGTATCAGTGTAATTTATTAGTCAAGATAAACTAATACTTAATTACACTACGACTATTTTGATGGTTTGTTCCTTTCCATCTTAGTCGCGAGCAACTGTTTATAATTTATAGAGAACTGACAACATGATCTTCTGAGTGTGACACCACACTCCATGTTATCTACTATATAAATTAATTGAACAAATACATTTAACAAATAAATGCAAATATTGACCAATGTGATTCTTTTATTTCAACAAATAAATGTTTACAAAAGCTAGGCTTTTAGTATACACTCTAATAGTGTGAGCACCCTTGGTTTGAAGGAAGAATAATTTTGAAAATTCAGCACATGGTAAATCACTGAGTTAACTAATGTAGATGCTCGTTGCATAAAATAACCATGACTATCACTCATTTCACTACTCTAGCCTTATTTTTTTGTGTATAGCTTAACAATTTAAATTTTCATTGGCCAGTTTGTCTCATTCTTGGGATGTTCATTCATATTAATATGGTTCGCAACTAACTCATTGTATCTTTGGTGTCTTAGTGTCCTATTGAAATGAGTGATAAAATCCATCAATGAGTTCTTATTTGAAACATAACTCTTGAAAAATGAATGTGAGCTCTCAGATCTCTAACTACTTAACATTCCAGTAGAAAATATATGCCTAAAATAAACTGGCACCTACTTGTGTTGCAAATCATATATCAAAGACAATCAATTATTTTTCTCCATGTTAGCACACTTGATAACCTCTTTCCATGACTTCTTAAATTCATTAGGTGTTTATGGCCTGTGTACCTGCATGAACCTCCCTCCATATCCGTGGGGCCGGCACTAGGGGGGCCGCTAAGGTAGCGGATCTACCTTTAAATTCATTAGGTGTTGTAGAATTTGCAATGACATTCTTTATGCTTTGATAATGGTTTCAAAAAGTCAAAGAGTGTAATTTATCTATAAATTTGTTCAGTATAAGACATAAACAATATCGATGCATTGTTTGAGGAAAAACTTGGCTAATGGCTTTCGCAATCGTAGGATCCTAATCAATGATGATCAGGTTTGGTGTACCTTTAGGCATGACTTATGTGGACTTCTTAAGCAACCAAACAAATGACTCAGTTTTCTTATCACTTAGAAATCCGCAACTAAAAATAATTATCTGATGATGATGATTAACTCCTATAAATGATGCAAAAATTAACCCATATTTATTGGTGTTATATGTGATATCAAATGTAACTACATCACCAAATACATTATATGCCCTCCTTGATACATGATCCACCCAAAAATACCTACAAAATTTGTTATCTGAATCAGTATCATAATCAAATAAAAAACCTAAATTCTTCTCTTTCGCATAGGAAAATAACTCAATCAGTGTTTCAGCATCGATACCCTTTTGTTCATCCCTTAACTTTTCTCGAAGTTTCTAATATCTCTTTCTGTGCAACCTACATGCTCAAACTCTCCATGCTCTATATTCAATAATCTTACTTGTTGACAGGTTGACACATTAACTTCTGAAAACTATTGAGTCCATGCTTCCTTTGTTGCTGAAATACTCCGATGTGAGCATAACAAATGCACCTTTGTAGGAGACGAGAGTGGATGATTATGACTTTCAATTAAGTTAGTGATAACCCAATTAGGTCCAGTTATTTCCTTCACTAATGAAATCTTTCACTTACATCCAATTATAATTTTGCCACGTGCTCTTGTCTTTTTGATTTTATCACCTTGTATTTGCAAATTCCGTTGAACATATATATGCCCTTCTTTAAAGCATACAAAATTTTTCCAGGCTACTTTATTAGTTTTCTTATTTTTTTCGACTATTGCTTATTCTTGCGCTAAATCTTTCTTCTCGTGCATATTGATTATAGAACGAAAATGCATTCTCCAGTGATGTAAATTTCATCCCAATTTTTGACTTTCGATCATCATCGACTTAGGAAATGTCTAGCTGATCATCACAAATATTTTCTTCCATTAATGTAGAATGTTTGATTCAGAAAATTGAGCAACAATACAGGTGGGAGCACAACCAGTATATCAGTGACTAGATAGTTATAAGTTGAGCATCTATTTTCTTCTTTAATTCTTGAAGCTCACTACAATTAGAATCTCATCCAAAATATAGTATACCTATAAATTTCTTTGTTCAGGCAAGAAAGGGAAGAATTCTACACAAGTTAATGTGAATTACAAAATAATTATTATAATAATATTAACGATTCAAAATCTAGAAAAATACTACACACCCTTTCAATTCTTTCCAAATTAGCATCGACCAATATAACATTGGTTCTGATCTTTCAAAACCAACACCAATTACCAGTAACGACCAACATCACATTGATGTTAGTCTTTCAAAATCAGCACTAACTACCATCACTGACCAACACCACATTAATGTTGGTCTTTCAAAACTAGCATCACATTAGTACTGGTCTTTCAAAACTCTACCATCACCGACCAGCACCACATTAATGCTGGTCTTTCAAAATCAGCATCACATTAGTACTGGTCTTTCAAAACTAGCACCAATGATACCAGCACCGATGTGGTGCTAGTATTTCAAAACCAGCACCAAGTTGGTGCTGGTCTTAAAAACACTAGTACCAACGTGGTGGTGAATTATAAAAAAAAATCAATACATTCAAAGCGAAAAGACCATTACATATGAAACGTCGAAGTATCATTTAAAATTTTAGCTTCTATACGCTGCTATCAATCAACTACAATATTAATCATAGTGAAAAATAAACTGCAACGTTGGTGCACCATCATGTTCCTTCGAAATTAACCAATAAACTGTATCTCGTAGTGGTTTTTAAACAATTGATTCTTAGAAACAACGATGGTTAAAAGAAAAATACTCAAGATAGTTTTGTAACTCCCATGGAATGCGCCATTACGAAACATGAGTAGAAAAGGGAGATGAGTAGTACAAGTTGGACTAAAACCCTAACTCACTCCACGCGAGCTAATCACTGAAGAAGATGATCTGGGTCTAGGGTCTGACGTGGGGGAAGAGAGGAGCGAGATCAGAGGGGAAGAGAGTTTAGGGCTTTGGTTTTGAAAACCAACGATGTGAACGAAGGGAAGGGGAGAGAGAGAGAGACAAAATATGTCCACACATTTTGAAGAGAAGGAGAAAATGTTGAATTTTGTCCAGGCGTCAACTTGTCATGTTGACTGTCGCCCACCATCGCCCATATAAGGGTGCGCAAGGTATAAATATATATATAGAGAGAGAGTATTAAATATAAAAAAATTCAAACCGAATATAAATTTTAGGTGCTCACGAATTCTGCAACATAAGAGTATGGCATATCAAAATTAGGGATGTAAATAAGTCAAGCTGCTCATGAGCAACTCAGTTAAAGCTCAACTCGAGCTTGAAGTTGATCGAGCTCGAGCTGAGCTTAAGCCAGCTCATTTAATATTCGAGATTATCTCGAGCCCATTTAATACTTGCTCGATGACTGTCAAGCTTATTCTGACCAAGTTAATTCAATATTCTAATATTTAAAATAATTAGTACTTAAATTAAATAATAAATTGAGGAGGTGTTTATAGCTAGAGCGTTTTCTTTGTTTTGCCAGAAATTGCAAGGGTTTTTCCATGTAAATTCACTGTTTTGAGCTGAGCCCATCATTAAATAGAGTCTCTTTAATTTCTCATTTATTTACACCCCTAATCAAACCTCTATATAAAACTAATTTTATAAGATAAAAAGTAAAAATTTACACTCCTAATCAAAACTCTCTATATAAATAATTTTATAAGATAAAAAGTAAAAGCAAATCACTAACTAATACTGTCTATATTTAGCTTAGATAATATAATAGAAAATACTATACACACCCAGTATACCTAAAAGGAATATTCTCATTAAAAAAAAAAAAAAAAAAAAGACAGCAACCTACTACACCTATGTCCACATCTGCTTCTATTTTTGTCGATCGTCCAATGAAGGACAATTACGTGACTGGCTGCTCCAACAGCGACCTCTTCCCACGCTAGCTACGGCAGCATGCACCGGTACGCGCTCTATGACATCGTCTGCTCGTGGCGGAGCGAGTTTAACGGGGGAGCGATGGCTCGTAGAAGTGCCAAGTGCGTACGTAGCTCAAGAGCAGCGGCAACGCAGAAGGTGCAGCGCGGGCGGTGAGGTCGCGCGCGACGAGAGGGGATCAATCAGTGCCGTCGAGTGCGAGCGCTGGGTATGTGTTGATAAGTGGCATGCATGTGAAGTCATCACTAATCAATTTAACTGCTCTGAAAATTATAATAAAAAGTTATCCTGACGAAGAGAAGAGAAGGATTTTTTTTTTTTTAATGTTTATTTATCTTGATAGATAAAGATGGAAGAGAAAGAGTGAAGAAATTTTTTCTTTTGTATGTTTATTTATTTTGATAGATGAAAGTGGATACATGTAATGTAATTTTATAAATAAAAAAGAGTACATCCATCATTTTTTTTAAGTACATAGTGTAATTTTATAAATAAAAAAGAGTACATCCATCATTTTTTTTAAGTACATAGTGTAATTTTATAAATTAAAATGATACATGCGTCATTTTTTAGATACATGGTGTATTTTTGTGAATTAAAAAGTAAAAATACGTTATTTTTTTAAGTACATGGTGTAATTTTGTGAGTTAAAAAATGAACATGCGTCATTTTTTGATATATGGTGTAATTTTATAAATAAAAAGGGGTACATACGTCATTTTTTTCACATTCACTGTTTTCCATCCGATTTTGAGGTGATCGATTTTGACTCCAAAATAATCCGTTGATAGATTGTGTTTCTTTTCCATCTGAAAATTTTAATGAAATAAATGACGGAAACTTTTCTACTGCGGAAACTTTTCCTTAGTTTTTGTTTCCGCTCTCCCAAGTAAATTGACCATAATAAACATAGTGTGACTGACAACCGTATAATATTTTTAGTATAATAGTTAAAGGTTAAATTTTATCAGAATTCATGAATTGAAATTCATCCTAACATGTATCTTCCGGCTTTATATTTGAATTTAACTCCTATATCCATGGGAAGCTGAGATGGCGAATCTACCTTTAATAGCTCTTCCAAATTGATTTTAAAAAAAGAATAAATTATGGGGATTGATGCGGTGAATAAGATGGGGCTCTCAGGTCGGGTCAAAGTCTAGGAGGTCAGATGATATGACGGTCAAAGTTAAGGAAAGATCAATACTTGGGGGTAGCTAAGAAGATCGTCCTAGTCGAGAGATTATTCGATTGGATCTTGGGGTCGGCTGGAAGCCGAGCTCTTCATCCGATCGGACCCTTGAACTGATCGAATGCCAAGCCCCTACATATTGATAAAATAAAACTCTAAGCCGAATCAGTATCATCCCGAGCAAAGTCCACTTCATCACTTGAGACTAGCACAGTTAACTATTTTCCACTGCGGAAACTTTTCCTTAGGTTTGTTTCCGCTCTCCCAAGTAAACTGACCATAATAAACGTAGTGTGGCTGACAGACGTATAATATTTTTAGTATAATAGTTAAAGGTTAAATTTTATCGGAATTCATGAATTGAAATTCATCCGACCATGTATCTTCCGGCTTTATATTTGAATTTAACTCCTATATCCATGGGAAGCTGAGATGGCGAATCTACCTTTAATAGCTCTTCCAAATTGATTTTAAAAAAGAATAAATTATGGGGATTGATGCGGTGAATAAGATGGGGCTCTTAGGTCAGGTCAAAGTCTAGGAGGTCAGATGATATGGCGGTCAAAGTTAAGGAAAGATCAATACTTGGGGTTAGCTAAGAAGATCGTCTTGACTGAGAGATTATTCGATTGGATCTTGGGGTCGGCTGGAAGCCGAGCTCTTCATCCGATCGAACCCTTGAACTGATCGAATGACAAGCCCCTACATATTGATAAAAAAGAACTCTAAGCCGAATCAGTATCATCCCGAACAAAGTCCACTTCATCACTCGAGACTAGCACAGTTAACTATTTTGGCCGAGTGATCTAGCCGATCGAACTTACGATCTGATTGGACAAACTAGACACTTGACCTCACCAAACTCTAATGCCAAACGGAGAGGTTGAGCAAAGGACGAGTCTGTGGTAACATTCCTCAAATTTGAACGGGTCACTCTTGTAAGTAACAGCCAATCAGACTACAAGAGATGCTCAGTCAATTGGCCAATTATGCATATTGAGGATTCCTCAACCCAACGATCTTACATTCCTTTTTGACATTTTGTGCTACGTATGAAAGAGAGTATTCTATATATAAGTTGTGCATTAGAAGCTTCCACCCTGTCAAATACAGAGAGGTTGCATATCCATTTTGAGAAAGGTATCAGAGCATATTTATGGCCTGCCCTTTTTTGAAAACGCTTTGAGATTCGTTCATAGACAAACATTAACATTATAAAAGAGGGTTTCCATCTACAGACAGAAGTATGCAACGATGCTACACAACTATTTAATACGCATAGTCACTGTTCATTTATTGTTTATCGCTTTCAATCGGATCACTGACTTAGGAATCAGAGGGTCTATGTGTGGTTTGATTACTAACACTCCTTTAAACACCCAGGATCGTTCAGAGTCATTTTTTTTAGTTTGGAGTCTTCGTACAGTCAACATAGGGCCACCTATCTAGAGTGTCCTCTCCATCGATTTCATATAGCATCCGAGATCATTTATCTTAGTACGTATAAGGAAAAATTAAGCATATAATATAATAAAATATTTTTACACTAATTAATCCTTGACAAATAAGATATTGACACATGAAATTTTAGAATTAAAATTTAATACGTCTGAACATATCTTCTCTTTAACCATCTATATTAATATTAGTAATAATTTATAATTTATCTTTTCTGTATTGACGTAGAATAAGGAGGGATAGACGGCCGCACATTAATTTTTAAAATTTATATTTTTTTTTAAAATTCTAATTGTAAACCTAGACCTTTTTTTTTTATATATAGTTTTATCTTTGCGTTTTGGGGTAGCGTGCTGTGGTCCGTAATTTCAAGCATGCATCCGCATACTCGCAGACCATGTGACCTTGCCCATTGACAAAGACGTAAAGCAGTGGAAACTCCCTCCACCTTTACGTTGGCCCCTCCCTGACATCCCTAGCCTTGCTGCGTCCCTTCGACATCCTGTGTCGTTGCCATGAGAAGAGGAGCACTGTCGCCCTTGTCGTAGACAACTGTTGCGCCCCTTAATTTGTCTAAAACCAACAGACAAGATCTTCTAGTAGTAATAAAAAAAATTCTCGCATTATAATATGATTCTATAATTTATCTTATGGGACACAGTATAATCAACCTTTACTATCATCATATTTTTTTTATTAACTATTTATTATTTGATATTATTAATATTATTATTATTATTCCTACTTCAGTCAGAGTCGTGACGAGTTTGACTTGATTAGCGATTAAGCATGACGCGTCATCTCGTCGTCATCCTTCCTTTTCTAAAATAATAAATAAATACCCGAATTGATGCGGGTGTCCGTTCATGGAACCCGCCGCCGCCTTTGCCTCCGGTTACTCCTCCCCTCTGTCCCTTGGCTGCGATTCCTTAGACGAAACGATCACTCCTTCCTCCACGGCATCGTCCGTCGGTTGCAAGCTCCGCCTGATGTGCAGCTATGGCGGCCGCATCGTTTTCCGACCGACCGACAAGGCTCTCTGTTACCTTGGAGGCGAGACCCGCATGGTCGCCGTCGATCGGCGTTCACCGCTGGCTGAAGTATCCGCCAGGCTCTCCCGCGATCTTCTCGACGGGCGATCTTTTTCCCTCAAGTACAAACTGCCAGACGAGGATCTCGATTCTCTCATCTCCGTCTCCACCGAAGAGGACCTGGAGATCATGATCGAAGAGATCGATCGCATCTCGACCGCAGGAGGAGACGGGATTCGCTTACCGCGCCTCCGCCTGTTCTTGTTCCTGTCGGAACATTCTTCCCGCGTTCGGTCGATATTGGAGGAGTCAAAATCGGAAACTTGGTTCGTCGACGCCCTCAATAATGCAATCAATGGCATGGGCATGGGCACGGGGACCGACGAACTCCCGCGCGGATCCTCCTCCGACACCGCCTCAATCAACTGCCTCCTCGGCCTCGAAGACGACTTGTCTATCCACTCCCATGGCGGCGGCACCCAGCCCGAGCCTGAACAGCTCGTCCTCACTCGGCCCGACTCCATGGCGAAGCTTGGTAGCGATTCCTCCTCCGCATCTACATCATCTGCTCTGTCTCTCTCCAATCTCCCACCTATTCCTGTTCCTTCCGATGAACGCTGTTCCGATCAGTGCATCGCCCTTCTGATCCCCCTCTCATCCAGCAATTCCGCGACGCAGATTGAAGACGAAGATTTCGATGAGAAATCTGAACACGGTGGCATTCTACAACCTCCAGAGCTCGCCGACGTTGTGGCAGCCATCGTCTCCAGTTCAGAATCAAGGTGAGATCTTTCTTTACAAATTTTTCTTAAAATTTGTTTTGGTTCTAAATATTTACTCTGCCTTGACGTAAAATTGATATTGATTGCTCCATCCAGTCCTACGAATGTTATTCAGAACTCCGATGCAAAGGTCTCTTCTGAATCTATTATCCCATTTTCAGTAGCAGAATCTCCCCTTGTTCATCAACATCCGTCCCAGTTTATTGAGGCAAATGCACATTACATCCACCACCCAACAGCCAGTACAGTCTTCCCTGTGCATCCCTACCACCCTATTGCAATGCAGCAACCACCACAAGCCTCCCAGATTCCAGTATACTACTTGCCCGTTCCCCAGCATATGCCATACCCTTTATTCTCATATCAGCCCAATTTGATTGATCCTGGCTTAATGACATCATCTGGAAAGCCATCTCTTCCTATTTCATGTGCTCCAGAGAACCCTGAATCGGTTGCCCTTCCTCCCATTCCTTCTGCATGCCCTCCTCAGTTGATCCAGTTACTCCCCAATCAAGTTCATCCTTATGCTGGACCGAAGTATCATTGGATGCAGCATCCAAACCATGCAGCAATGGCTAATTATGTTTATGAAATTTCCGCTGATTCTGGACGTCGACCTCAGATGTACTATTCTCAGGCATTTTCACAACCACCTTTAGCCTCTCAGTTTCAGACAGTGAACTTGGCAGTCACAGCACCTGAAGCTGCTGATGCTGCTGCTGCTGCTGCTGCTGCTGCTGCTGAAGATTTGAAGATATCAATGGCATTGTGATCACTAGTCAGTAGCCTAGTTGAAAGAAACTCGTTGTTGTAAAATGTTTCATATCTTTCCGAAAACTGTTGTTCTCATGGATTAGGCTAAGGGTGTCAATTCGGGTGGGTCGGGTCGGGTTGGGTCGGGTTAAATTTTTTTTTTTTTTTTTATAACCCAACCCGAACCCGACCCGAACCCGAATTCAACCCGAAACTCCTAAACCCGAACCCGAACCCGCCCAACCCGAACCCAACCCGTGTAACCCGAAAATTCGATTCAAAATGACTTTTTGGAGTTATTTTCCCTATAATTCTTCACTTTTATCTCAATATTTCATCATTATCATACTAACTTGATATTAATATACATAAAACATCTTAATTTTCAAAATAAAATTTGATTTAACCCTAAAAAAACCCCACTAAACCCTATATTTGGGTCAACCCGGGTCAACCCGAACCCGACCCGACCCAACCCGAAAATCTTCAACCCGAATACCCTCCAACCCGAACCCGACCCGAACCCGAAAATGTCCAACCCGAACCTGATTTTTTTCGGGTCGATTCGGGTTGGGTCGTCGGGTCGGGTTCATTTTTGACACCCCTAGATTAGGCTGCATCTTTCCATTTCGTCTGTAATGCTAAAATTTCAAAGTAGCTAACATGAAATCAGATTAAATAAAAGGTTCCTTTGCTTTGTCTCCAGGTGTTTCATTCAGTCATTTACAAAAAGGTGAAAGATCTCTAGATTGGTTCATAACGCATCTGTTCCGGCCAAATGGTCAAATCACCAATTAAATCCAACTCACGTGCTTCCCGGAGATTACTAGTGTCGATGAAAAAGAAGTCTTGAAACATATTTGAATAAAAGGTTTGTCTCTTAGGGATGAAACTGTAGATTAAAGTATTGTTATATAAAGTTTTGGAATTAAAACTCATACTTATGAGTATATCTTTCTTTATAATTTGATCATTTGTACTAATAGTTGGGATAGTCGTATGTAATTTACTTCTTCCGTATTAATTTAGAAATAGATTAGTAGAGGTGTTGGGGTAAACGAATCATCTTTTGTCATATATTTCAATAGAGGATTTGAAATATAAGGTATTGACGTCGAAACTCGGCATGTTCAAACATGTCTTCTTCCATGTCTTGCCTATCACGCCCTAGAGGAGTTCCTGCCAGAGAAAAAATCTGGCAAAATCTTCTCTGTACCGGTGACAATCTGAATGATATATATACATCCACAAACTATACATCAGCCCACACAGCTGGAATATATATATAGAACCACGCAGTTATATACAATAAACAGCTCACACGGCTGTACTAAAAACAATCACAGTGGAAAAACAAAACGAAAGAAAACCCATACAAACGAAAACAATAAAGACTACTAACCGGCTAGGCTTACACAACTACAAAAAAATAATTACAACTCCACATAGCAAAACCAAAAACAAAGTCAAATTTATACAACATCAAGTCCACCAAAAATATAAGACAAGTAAAGTAAAAGTAAAACCGGAAACAGTCCTCGGATGTGAAGTGGGACTGGCAGATAAGATACTCCAAGCGACACGACAATCTATGTGCTAACCTGAAAACAACAAGAAAAATAAGGGGTAGTGAGTATAACATACTCAGCGAATATTGACAGACATGCATAGTAAAATATAACTACTAGTAATAATCATGTAGTACAGTCTCCTGAATAATAACAGGCAATGCAAAACTGAACAACCGAAGAAGAACTGTACTCACCAGGGCCTCTTATCCTGACATAAGGGTGTGAACCTCACCAACAGTAGCAGGGTCATCAGACCAATATATAATGTCTCTTGTATGCATGTCAATCATATGCAACCACCAAAATGTAACATTTAAAAATGCAACAATCACAAGCAATAAATGCAATTCATGCATATGATGCAAATGGCATGGTTACCCCTGACGCTAGTCAGCCATCTCATACGCGATGGTGAGACTGAGTGGATATGGCTATGACAACTGTGCACTCTGCCATCACTACTCTTGAGTGACCAAATGGACAGGATGCTGTCGGGGTACACCTATCCTCCTACCCCAAACATAGTGGGGGAGCCAAAGCTCTCATCTCCCTGTATCATAGTCAAGAGGAGGGATCTCTGCCCGCTACCATGCTGTAGTCACACTACCCATGAGCGGACCAGCGGAGCCTTGACAGAGCAAACTGCACACACCCTACTTGATATACCACTAACCTATGAGTGGTTGTATGTGCAGATCATGTAACTGGCGATGTGATCAACAACAATGGAGTCGACAATCTCTCAGCATGCAATCATGCAAAATGGTGCATGACGCTAAAGCATGTAACTCCTGAAAATATCAACCTCCTCATAATGTGTACCAAAAGGAAAATCGAGTCCATAACAATGATCTAGGTACACATGCCAGATAGTAAACCTAGGTACACATGCCAAGTAATAAACCTAGGTACACATGTCAAGTAATAACACTAGGTACATATGTCAAGTATATCTAGTAATTAGACCTGTATCCGGTAATGCATTGTATGTTACTATGTAAGTACACAATGCAAGAATCAAGAGGACATAAGCAATAATGCAAAACAGACAGCAATAAGGGCATACTACGGATATCAAGTAGTCACATACCAAGGCATATATAAACATAATTATTACTACTAGATATAACCTACTACGTATATCAAAATGACAATATCAAAAGAGATAAGTCAAAGGTACCCGCCTCAAAAAGAAGGTTGTATCAGATAGATCCCACATCGAGACGTTTGTCTCGAATCAAAGTCCTGTAAATCATAACATACAGATTTAGATAATTACTTATAAGTTAAATAACTAAATCAAATCCCCTAACCTATTTACGATAACCTTAATCGAATACGATTACTGATTAACCACCTCAACTAGAGTTAAACTAGTTTCACCTAATTAAATTCATCATCTTCCTTATATTAGTTTAACTCCTTATTTATCAATATCTACTCATCCACTAATCTTTTTTTCTCTACTCCAATAACCAATCCATCGTTTAATTATCAAACTACTACATAATGAATCAAACCAATCCAACAAGTCACCCAAATTCGATCGTGCTATTGCTAACCCACGATTGGAGAAGTTTGATGTTGGAAATTGGTGGTCAGAGCTGGATGATGCTGCTAACCACCCAAACAGATACCCCAAATCAGATATCTAACATCTCAAACACCTGAACCTGCTACTAGGGTTAATTTGTTACCTCAACCCTCTCCGACAGTTACAGATCTGTCCCCCAGCTGCCACTATGCCCCAGGGATCATCGGAGGCCAGGATATTGATAGGGAGACAGTTTCTGGTGATCAGGAAGGGAGGAAAAACAGTGATCGCCAAGATTCTGCAGCCTTGAACCTACAATTAGTGAGCTGCTCGAATGAACACTGTGGTCGGCGATCAGGTATGGGATGGGGTCACCGCGTGTACGGATCTTCTTGTGGCCGAGAGAGTGGAGATCGACGGCTACACCTCAGATGGTGTCAAACAATCGGCGGCTTCAGCGGTGAGGGTTGCTGCACCCCGCAAGAAAGAGGTGACTTAGAGAAAGGAAAGAAGAAGCTTGGCCGGCGGTGGCATCGGGGTGCGTCCGTGCAGAGATGGCTGAGGAAGAAAGGGGGAAATCGGCGGATCGGGAGTCGGCGTCGTGATGGAATCTAAGGCACGACTCGGAGGGGTAAATGGCGACGCCTATGTTGTAGCGTCGGCCCACAACAGCCAATGGTTAAGAGGAACAGCTAGGGCACGAGGCCATTCGTCGATTGACGTCCGCGACACGTCAGGGAAGAAGATGGCACTCATGAGCTGGGGATCAGCGCAGACGATGAGAGAAGGGATGGTGGCTTCGCGCGAGTGAGAGAGATCGCAGGGGGGGGAGGAGGAAGAAATTGGGAGTAGATAAGAAAGAGGAAAGGGAAGAGGGCTCGGTGTCGCAAGGAGGAGAGGGAGATGTCGGGAGCAAGGAGAAGTCGGGAGAAGAGGAGAAAGAAATAGGAAATTAAACTTAGGTTTAGGTTTATAAACTTAGTTCAATTAATTTAATCAACTCCTTAAATTGGATATTATAACCAGACTTGTACTTAGCCTATAAATACATCCCCTTAAACTCATCATATGGGCTCCGAAAAATCCCCAGAAAATTTCTAAAAATTTCTAAAAAATTCCGTTAAGGTTATTCGTCTATTAACCTTATTATAGTATTATTATTTTGTTACGGTATTTTACATGGTCACTTGCACTAATGGCTAGTAGTCACGTATGATTTACCTCCTCCATGTTGGCATAGAGACGGGTTAGCGAGGACGTTGAGGGTGAGTGAATTGCCTTTTGCCACATATTTCAATAAAGGATTTGATTGGTGTTGGGAAGATTTCGACAGGTCACTCCAACATTCAAATTAAGATTTACTTGAGGTGGTATGTAGGAAGAAGAAGATGAAGATGGAGAAAGAGAAGATGACCTATTGCATGCTCCTCCATCTTTCTCATATAAGTCAGCCAAGGGGACCAAATTTGACAGTCGTTAGTTGTCTTGCCATTCACTAAGCACCACGTGTTTGGACTGAGATATCTAGGAGACCAGATTTAATAATCCTATAACTACCTCTCCGCTCATCCAGCGACATATGTTCTCGAGTATTTGCAAAGAAATAATTTTCAATGATAGGCCATGTAGAGTGTGGGCCTGATTTGAGAATGAGGGAATGAAAATTTGAAGTTGGTGTTGAGTAGCCGAGTAAACGAAGTTGGCGACTAAGGCCGAGATGAGACACCCGGATTTGAGAGTAAACTAGAAGTGGTGTCGCCGACTAGGGTCGAAACGTTAATGGTACCAGGATATGGGACAGAGACGGAAGAGGTGTCGGCGACTAGGGCCAAGATATAGATAATGTTGATGACTAAGGCAAAGCAAGACAAGTGATGCTAGGATCTGAAACTGAGCCGGAAGCGATATCGGCAAATGGGCTCGAGACATAGATGATGTCACCGATTGAGATCGAGCCAGGCAAGTAGTGTCATAATCTATGACTGAGGCGGAAGCAGTGTCAAGGTCGGGAGCTAAGACATGAAAAATGTCTAGATCTGAAGTCGGGACTGGATATATCAAGGTTGAGAACTGAGAACTGAGAATTGAGAATCGGAGGATGTCTAAATCGGAGGCTGAGACAAGAGCGATGATAACAACTAAGACTAAGATAAATATTAGAACAATGTCAGCAATTGAGCCTGAGACGAATATATATCAAGATCAGGATATGAAATAAGAGTCATTGTAGCTGACTTGTACCGTCATAATTAACCAAATTTGAACCTCTAGGATGAGCATAGTCGATTCAATTAATTCCAAGTCTCATCCGAATAAAGTCCAATTCCCTTTGTGTTATAGTTAATCTATTTATTGACTTTGACTGACGGATTAGCATAACTCTAAACTCTATAAAACACGTGGAAGTTACAGAATTCACCATCAGGATCGATCGAATTTGTTTTCTTCAAAAAGATCCTATTTGTTCTCTAACTTTCCAAATGGGATTTGTTCTTCAAAAAACATTCTTAGTCATAATACTACGATTAATTATGACTAAGAATGCTTATATTTCTAATGACGCCATTAATTGAAACTTATGATGCACGCGTACCATAGTCAAAGATGCTGACAAGGTCAACATATATGCAATTAAAATTAATTAACGTGCTAATTGCTTTATTTCCCCACGAGATCTGTGAAAAATTACGCTCTTGTTTTGCCAGACAACTTAGTTGCTTATAAATATATTTTAGTCTTAATTCCATTAAGTCATCTATGTTTTTTCCACATGCAATGTCAACCATCAACTCGATGAGTATATATATATATAATTTTTAACTTCTAGTTGTATAATATGAATCTGATATATTATTGGTATAATCTGTGTTTATCGATGTTTTCCTAGTCGTCCCGTGAGCAACTAAGAATCGGGCTCATGCAAATGCTTAGTTAGATAGCCGAATGTGTATGGCGATCCAAATACACCTTTAAAAATAAGGGTGTCTGAAATAAATCTCATCCGACCATCTAATCCAAATTGATCTGAAAAACATAATACTCAGGTTGAGAATTTTTAGATTTGGATGAGATTTGAGTTAGAGAATTTTCGGATTAAAAGTTTTTAGATCGAATTTGATTGATGCAGTTTGAATTTAGGGTTTGGTAGATTTTTTTAAAATTGTATAAAAATTTATTTTAAAATTTAAGTTATTTTTATATATATTAATATCAATATTAATTCGATAATAATATAGTATTGAGATAAAAATAAAAAATTATATAAAAATAATAAAAAAAAATATCATTTTGAATCGGATTATTCAAATTGGATTTGAATGGGTCGGGTTCGGATTCAGATTTAGGAGATTTAAATTGTATTCAGATTAGGATTGAGATTTTCAAAATAAAATTATAACATGATTCAAATTCGATGATCTAAATTAGCATCTGTATTTAAGAACATTATTTGATTATTAAATTGTACCCTCAGAGTAGGGATGGTTAAGATATAAGATGTTGCACTTGGCACTAGAGATGAGTATTTAGTTAATTCGGTATATAAATTAACCGAATTAATCAAAAATTGATTTAATGTTGATTAATCAAATCAAATCAAAGTTTTACTAAAATCGAATTAATCAAATTAAATTAAAAATAGATTATATAGGTTAACACAGAAATAACCGAATTTGTCTAAAAAATAATAAAAAAATTTATATCAAATTAATATCAAATTAACCGAATATTTATCTCTACTTAGCACATCTAAACATATTTTTCCCATATCTTAATCACATCATTTGATTATTTTCTTTCAGAATTCAATGCTCACTTAGTCTGTTTTATTAAATTAGGATTTGAATGACTTGTGCAAAGACATAATCAGGTCAATGTTAATTAATCACAAATACAAGTAATCGTGCATCGAGAAGCCATAAATTTAATGTTTATTCTTTCTGAAAACAAAATGAAAGGGAAGCCAGTTCAGAATTTGGATCGGTATAGACTATCAAATAAATCAAATGTTCTTAATAAAATTGATATTCGACTTAATAAAAATCTATGTATATTAGTTTAATATATATAAATTAATTAAATAAATAAATTTAAATAATTTAATAATTAAATAAATAAATTTAAATATATAGTTGAATTTGTTAACGTTCACAAACAATGATGAAGGATAACGTAAATCACATTTATTAATAAAATTTTTATTTACATGTTAAATAAATAAAAAATTAAAATAAATAGATAAATTTATATTATTAATAACTAATTAATTAAAAAATAAGTAAAAATATAAAAATTTTAAATAATCAAATAATCTTGAATTCGGAGTTTTTTTATGCGATGATAAAGTGAGACTCATTGAGTGCGGGTCAAGTGTGCAGATAACAACCAACGTGGAGGTCAAAATTAAGACGGTTAACGCTAGAGAACTAACGAGCTCACGAAAGATGGCCGAATGGAGGTCTATTGCAATTGTCAATCTGGCAAATGACTTGTTCGAGCGAAACGCCTGAATAGCCATGAACACTACGGCCAGAACATCAGATGTTTATCACGAAGTGGAGAAACACTAGGTGTAAAATACCGAAAAATGACGAATAATGATAAGGGAATTTTCCGAAATTTTTAGAAATTTTTCTGAAATTTTTTGGAGATCATATGACTCAGGTTACGGGGATAAAAACGGGGTCCGAGAAAGCCTGTTTAGGTTATCCTATTAAAATGAGGAAAAGTTGTATTTTTTCTTTTATTTTATTTTCATTCTCTTTTGTTTTTCTCCCTTTTCCCCGTGCCCTCACCCGACGCCTCCCCGACGTCGTCTCCCCTCATTCGCGCCTTCTCCTCTCTGCCCTAACCGCAAGCAACGGTTCCTTCTCCCCGAGTGTACAAAACGCCAAACCCGATTCTTCTTCCCGAGCCTCCTCACCTTCCTCCCGACTCCTCTCCACCCGATCCTCGCCTTCCTCGCGATTCCCCTCTTTGCGACCCGCGATTCTCTCTTCATCTTCTCGGCGTTGCCAACACGGGTCGATCTTGGAGAGTGGAGGAGGGAAGCCCTTCGAGTCTTCGGCCACAGGAAACCCCAGTGCCGACTCCCTATCCTCGCCGGCATTCGAACCGTCGCCTGTGCCCTAGCACCCTCTGCCCTAGCGTCGGCAACCAAGCCTTCTTCCCTTTGTGTTGCCACCGGCCACCGCAGCCGACGCCGACTTCACTGTGCGTTGCCATCCCATGCCCTAGTGCTACCTTGGTTCATCTCTTTTTCTCGGTTTCCTCATCCCCTCTGCCTAGGTTTGAAGCGTACACAGGTGGATTTCTGTTAACAGTGGTGTTTGGTGTTGAGGTAAGAAGTATGATATCTGATTTGGTAGTGTCGTGAGTTTAATTTGTAGTTGGAGGTTTGTGATTGTTTGTTTACCAGCCTTTGAAGCTTGGCCAGCACTGTTGACTTGGCGATCTACAGCGCCAGTTATTCTGTTTTGGGCAGGGAACCCCTTTGACCGTGAGCCATTAGTGACCATCTTGAATTTGGGTGAGTTTTTATGAATTAGTTTAATGACAGAATGAGGTTATTCTGGTTATGATTCGTTGTAGATGAACAATCCCACCTTGCTGCAACCACTGAATCCGGGCATCAACCATCTCTTGGCAGTGGATCAGTGATCACAGCTGTGAGATTGAGGACTTTGATTCGAGACGGTGTCTCGACGAGCGATCTATTTCGGATACGATCCTTCCGATTGGAGGCGGATACCTTGACTTATATTTGATAATGTCATGTTGATATGTTTAGTAGGTTATAGCCTTTAGTAATGATTATGTTCGTCTTTGCTTCAGTTGGTCACTACCCGATACATGTTACATGCTTGTTTGCTCACCTATTATGCATTTTATGTTAGTACCCACATGATTATATTTATGCTCATATAGTAGTGACATACCATGCTTTATTGTGCTCAGGATCTAGGTTTTTATACCCTACCTGACCTATGTACCTTAGGTCTTCAGATTTGACCATCGATACTACGGTACACATTATATATATATATGGATATTGTTATGCTGTTCATGATTTTGCCATGCTTAGTGTCATGCATTATCTCGCATGATTATATGTTGTGCGATAGTCAGCTCCATTATTGTTGAGCACATCGTCAGTTACATGGATCTGCACACACCACCACTCATGGGTTAGTGGTATATCAGGCAAGTGTGTGCAGTTCTGCTGTTAGGCTCCGTTGGTCCGGTGAGTCAGCGTGGTAGCCGGCAGACAATTCTGCTCTGTTAGGCTCCGCTGGTTTAGTGTAGCAGCGTGGTAGCCGACAGACGGTTAGACTTTGTTAGGCTCCGTTGGTCCGCTCATGGGTAGTGCGACGCAGCGTGGTAGCCGGCAGAGATTCCTCCCCGTCATCGTGTACCGGGAGATGAGAGCATTGGATAGGTGTACTCCGACAACATCCCGTCCACTCGGTCACTCATCAGGAGCAGTTATGGCAGAGTGCACAGTTGTCACATCCCTACCCACTCGGTCTCACCATTGTGTGTGAGATGGCTGACTGGCGTCAGGGGTGACCATGTCATTGGCATCATATGCATTTATGCATTTACTGATTGTGTTTGCTGCACTTATATGCTGCATTTGGATGGATGCATTTGTTTGACATGCATACAGGATTTATGATACTCTCGGTCTGACGACCTGACTATTCTGATAGGAGGCCCTGGTGAGTACAGTTCTCTTAGCCTTTTTTGTTGTGCATTTCTAGCTTTTGTCCAAGAGATTGTACTCCATAGTTATTACTATTTGTTATAGTTTACTATTCATATCAACTAGGTATCTGCTAAGTTGTTGAACTCACCCCGTGGACACTATCTTTTTCAAGTACCAGGTTGTTTACGGAGTCGCTTAGAGTATCCTGTCTGCCGGTTCCCACATCACATCAGAAGACTTATCGGTTTCATTTATGCTTTATTTTTTTTATATTAAGAGTACTTAGCATTGTATGTTCTGGTTTTGGCGTTGGAGAGTTGTTATGTGGTATTTTGTGTTGTTTGATGGTTGTGTAAGTCTAGCCGGCTAGCAATTTTGTATTTTGATTTGTATTTGGTTTTCTATCATTTTTCGCTGTGTTTTGGTTTTAGTTCAGCCGAGTGGGCTGCTACATATATAACTGCGTGGTTGTTTAGTTATTCTATCGTTATTATTCCGGCCGTGTTGGCCAAGGTATATGTGGCCCTGAGGGCATTGTATATATGTCTCAGATTGTCACCAGTACAAGGGAGATGTTGTCGAAATTTCTTCGGACAGGAACTCCCCCGAGGCGTGACACTAAGGCAACCAGAGCGCTGGTTCGGTCGGGGCAGAAACAATCAACCGGGCTAAAGGATTATGGAGAAGATTGGCTAAGGTCGACTGGGTGAGGATCCCCGGCTGAGCGCCTCCCCCGCTCGACCAAATAGTGGGATCCCTTTTATATCTCTTTGGGAGATAATGCCGTTGATAACGAGGCATGGTCAACAGGCGGATTGTACTACGAAAACTTCTACTGTCGCATCAGGGATTTGCATGCCCTGTTAAGGTATAATATTAGAAATATTTTCTTAACAGGCCCTTTCATAGGATAGTTAGGGAAGTGTGCCTGCGCCTTGAGGCACGCGCATGTCGTCCACTAGGGCGCTATATAAAGGAGGATCTATGCACCGGTGAAAGTACGCATTATTCACTATTCACGCTTATGTTTACTGTTGCTCTGCTTCCTTCTATTTTTCCGATAAATGACTTAAGAATTGAAGGGCCAACGTCAAGGACCTCTTCCCTAACTCGGTATTAACATTTGTTATATTATAGAGTAGAATGAAATCTATAAATGATCAATCCAAAAATCATATTTTCAGCTAATGTTCTTCATGATTTTCATGCAGAATCAGTTACCATTTAAATAAATCATTTTGATGACTTTTATTTTAAAATTGACTTGATTTAATTCGATTATCTTATCAAAAACATAGTAAAACTGAACTCAGCTTGGCCAGGGATTAATCGTGCAAACACTACAATACCTCTATGAATTGCTTCTTAGATATGTTGACCCCAAACAACCTCACCGCCGGAGTCTCCGCTCGACGGCCGCTCTGCCACATGACGTAGAGCTGATTCTCCGGCCCGGACCGCCAGAAGCTGACGACGTCCCCTGCTCTGAGCTGCTTCTCCTTCACGAACCGGCTCCAGCCCTTCGTCAGCACGTAGCTCTGGCTGCTGTGCCAGTAGGAGTACCTGAACCGCCACATCTTCCCGTCGGCGTCCTCTAAGTGCAGCAGCACCCCCTTGCCGCCGCTTCCGCCGTCGATTCTTAATGGGAAGTGCTTCTCCGCGTGCTGCTTGGGAATCACCAGCCGGTTCAGCTTCCCTACGTCGCTCGGCGTCACGATCTTCTCGAATAGCATCTCCCTGGGGGACGACGACTGCCGGCAGCCGCCGTCTGGGGTCTTCCTCTTCCCGAGCAGCGCCGCCCCGCGCCCGCGCTTGCACTGTTCCAGCTCGTCGAGATACGTGTGCTTGCGCAGCATGTCCACTATCTCGGCCTTCGAGTGGGCGCCGAGGAAGGACCGCGCCGCCTCCTCCTCCTCCTCCTCGGTCTCCGCCAGCGTCCCGAAGTTAGTAGCCGCCTCTCGGCCGCGGAAGCGCTGCGCGGCCACGTCGTAGGCCCGCGCCGCCTCGGCCTCTGTCTCGAACGTGCCGAGCCACACGCGCTGGTGCCTCTCGTAGATCTGCGCGCCCCACCGGCCGTTGGGCTGCGGGACCACGCCTTTGTACTTGGACGACTGGAGCTTCCTCGACTCCACCTCCATGCCTCCGCCTCCGCCACCGCCCCCTTCTTTCGGAACAAGGTCGAGCACCACGCTGCCCATTCTGTGCAGAGCGTCGACGCCGGCGATACAAAATCGCAGAGAGTCGATCGATGCCTCTTCGACCCAGCTTCCATCCATGGCTTGCGTTTGAGAATCGAAGAAGCTAGAAAGAAAGGTCGGATTGAATTCTGCAGGAGGGAGAGAGCGAGAGAAGTTGTGGCAGTTGAAACTTATAACTGTGGAGTTTCCAATTTTGTAGGGTAGATTCAGAGGAGGAGCTCCACTTGACTTTGATCTATATAATACTTTATTCAAAGGAAGTCCTTACTATATTTCTTATTTCGGGATGCTCAACTTGTACAGATCTAGTGTAGAAGACAAGTTGAATTGCGTGGGTTCCTCTTCCTCATGATTTGGACCTCAAGTTAAACTTTGTCAGAAATGGAAGACATTTCCTTCAACACGAATCCTTCAAGATTAAAGAGTTAATCTTATCAGCAACAACCATAAATTCTGTCTCTGTCTTGTCCCCGGAGCAGTTAAACTTGGTTGACTTCGCACTTCAATTTGCAGGAGATGAACAACCGTCTACTTTTTCAAAACAGGTGGAGGGCCTCCCTTATTATTCAGATTTTAAGAGAAAAGATTGGAAAAGAAGGTAAGAAGAGTTGACTATTGAATTAGAATTCGAAAGTCCAGTCAAGGTATGGGCTCGGAATTAAATAAGATAAATGTTTGTGAAGAAACAGTAAGGAAAGTGATGCTGAATCGAAATTATAATATTGTTTTTTAATGTCTGTCTGTCTGTTCGTTCTTGATTATTTGAGGATGAAAAACACAGGTCGACGGGGAAGAGAAGCTATGGCATGACTGGTTCTTATCACAATCCCTATCAGAGCATCATGGATGAGAGAATAACGTAAGAATCCATCTGGGCCTAGTTAATATATTCAAAATTCTCAGTTTCCACCTCGATGTTTCCTGAATTTTCACTTTGTTTAAGATATCCATACACCTTCTAAGGAGGGAGACTGATATATTTTCTAGTATGGAGGGTGATGTGTCAATTATTTTGGTGGCACGAGAGGTGCCGCATGCTTAATTTGTGGCTGCAGTAGCTTCCCCCCTTCGCTCTCCTCCCGCATTATTGCTGCCTTCTAGTTCTTGATCCTTCCTCCCTCCTCCTTCCTCCCTCTCCCCTCTCTCGACAGTTTACGCTTCTGGTGAGTTCTGATCCTTCCATTGCTCGTTTATCATTAACCAATTTTGGTCTATTTGCTTGGATGGAGATAACTGAACCTTTCGTGCTCCGGTTGCCTTCGTACTTGCTTCATTAGCAGAATTCTGAGGCTTCTTTATCGTTAGTTGTGTCAACTTTTACAGAAAGGTTTCGTCTTTGCTACTCTTGTGATGTTTTTTATGTTTCAGTTGCTTATTTTGTTTATAAAAAAAGGAAGAAAATTTTCTGGTGATTCTGCGTTCATTATGGAGACAATGCAACGTATCAGTTCTTTGCTTCTTTACTAATTTTTTTTGTTTGGTGGAGTGATGAAATTTACTTACACAAATTTTGAAGAATAAGGTTGAGACCAGGGCCAATCTGTTTAGGTATTGAATGGTAGAACACATTTCATCCAGTAACTTATCTTGGGGGGATGATGGTGAACAGTGAAGAGCTGGATAGATGAAAGTTTGAGCAACTTCTTTAATATTTTGTGGTTAGATGCACATTTGAATTAGAATTGTAAGAATAGACTCAAGATGTTTGATCATATGCTTGGGTTTTCATTTCAGATGAAAACAACTACAAACTAGGGTTAGGTGGAGCTGATTCCTTTCCAAAATAATTAGTCATTTGGAAGGGGATGTGTTTCTAACATAATGGACTACTGAACTTGTCTACGCGAGACTAATGGTCCTGGAGCATCTAAACTGCAACAGCGTCCTTGGGAGCTTACTTGTTTTATGTAATTCCAACTCATGATTGTTAGCATGTTGGCATGGAACTTGTGCCAAGCAGCTCCTTTTTCCTCAAGGAGAAGCTTGTGCTATGAGCAGATTATGATAATGTAGTATGTGCTTACATGTACTAATTTACATATTAACATGATTTTATACTCATACCATATAATCTGATAGAGATGCTCATATGGAACTTAACATTCTTCAGGTCAACAGCATGTGTGAAGGTTCAGCAACATATGCCTGAAAGCTTGCTGCAGAACATTGAAAACATTTTGACTCTCTGTTTAATTAATTCTTAATAAGTTGCATAGCTGTATCGACTAGTTGCAAATATGGCTGGCAAGATTTCTTGCAGAATGACAGTTACTGACCAAAGTGGATTTATCTCATTCTCAGACGTATCACATTATACCGGATCAACACCTTTGAGAAAGACCATTGGCTTTAAGAAACTATGTTATGGGGAATTTATGAGTGCTAGGTCCTGTTCATCCTATGAAGACTTTGGGTGCATGAGTCCATATGCTTATATATATCCCAGAGGCCACATGGTCATTCGTTGTTCCGCTAATACTAGTAGTAGTGAGGCCAAGAAATGCATAAGGAATTCTGAAGATCCTTCTAGGTATGGATGCTCCTTTTTCAGCATTTAATGTAGTTATGTCATTGGCTACATGCATTAGTTCAATCAACTGTAAATGGTAATTAAGAATCCAAATCATCTTTAAACTCTAATTGAAAGATTTCAGTACTGCCCATATTGCACAAATTTTCTTCGGAACCATGGGCCCAGATTTAATTTGCAGTTAAAGAGTCGTACATAGTCTTCATGCTAATTCTTTCTCCATTTTATTATTATACTTGTTTAAATTTTTCTTTTACCTTTTTTTATAAAAAAAATGGCACAGAGATCACTTTGAAGGTGGGCAAGATAAAGGATTCACTTGCCATGCTGGTTTAGGACTAGCTGAAGCTTGCAGATTTGTTTACAATGATGCAAAATATGTGAATGAAAGGGCGCGGAATGACATTATCTTACTTTCACGGTATCTAACTGTCTGCAACGAAATATTCATTGTTGTTATTCTGAGTGAAATGTGATCGGTATGGTATACTCTAGATTCTCTTCTTTTTTTTCTTTCATGTTTTTTTACAATTAAACTTCTTTTTCAGTCTCCAGTTTAATTAATTAGCTTGCTCATAACTAAATTGCTAATTCAAATGGTCATAGATGTATGGTCAGACTACATTTCTGTGCAACCTTTTGACTATGTCGCCATTTGTTTTGATATCATCTTTTCGCTTGTTTATTATTGTTTTGCTTTGGTGATATTTTTCCATGGAATTTTTATGCACTAGTGGCATAACAAGACTAAATGATCGGGCACGGCAAGATGCTGCTGTTCTTGGACTTGGATTTCTTAAGCTTGATGGTATAACATCTTCTTTAGTCTATACTTTATCTGAATATAACAGAGTTTTCACTTGTTCTTTAGAGTTCCTTCAATATTTTTGAGTGCTAACATTTATGTAATGTGGAAGCTCGTGCAAGGGAGGACACTGGGAAGATTGACATTGGTGTCAAGGAAAAGGCTGCTCGGTTGAAGCATTTAGCCACTGTATGTTTTCTAGCTTAGCTTTTCCAATTTTCAGCCAATTTTTTTTTTAATCTGCATGGCTTGATTTATTCGTGCAGATCTTGAAGGACAGGGCTAAATCTGATCTGAAGAGAGCAGCAGATCAGCATTGGAGTGATGGGGCCTTAGAGGTTTCTCTTTTTCTGTAGTATTTAATAGCAATTATTCAGTTTCTTTAGTCATGATTTTCTACCTTTTTCCTTCATTATTTATTGTAAAAACCATCATCAAATTTTATTTTGAGCAGTAAAGAAGATCATCTATATTCAATATTCTGGAATGAAGAATATTGTATTATTTCTCAATCTAAAAGGAAATTCCATTCAGAATGCAACTACAATGGCTTCATAAGAATGAAACAATCATTTGGCAAGTGTTTTGAACCAAACCAGATAAGTCAGATGTATTTCACAGCCATTTGTGATCTTTTTTGAATGTGAGGAATGGAAGGGTATTGAATCAGAGTGGAAGAGGAGGGAGGGAGAACACCACATGTAGGCAAAAAAAGAGCTGATGACCAGCCTTTATAATTTTATAAAACTTTTGGATGAATGATTACTGAATAAAATTTTAACAAGCTACCAAAGTGTTTGTTGAAATGTGCCACATACTCCATAGTAGATTGCATCCAAGGAATATATGAAAGAGTTTAGCTATGGTTGCTGAGCTAATATTCTGCTTGTTTTCTCATAATAATGCAAGTTAAATTATTGTCCAGAATATTATGTGTATATTGGATATCAAGTGTGGATTATAGTTTCTTTTATGAGTTAATGGAAGAAATCACATGACTGTGTGACTATGGAGTTTGTGGAAGTTGTTATTGATGACCATAACAATCCTGTTAAAGCTTCTTTTGATTTATTATTTTACATCTATAACTGCATAATTTTCTTCAAAACATTTTGATTTTGAGCAGGCCGACTTACGACGAGCTGACTTCATATTTAGACGCCGTGCTATGGAAGATGCATACATGGCATTGAAGGTAGAAGATGTACTGCTTTTTTTCCAACATCGTTGTGGTGTAAGTTTAATCACGTATATTACTTGCATAAGTGTCATATGGTTAACTAGTTTCAAAAACGGGAGTCAAGTTTATATCCCGTAAAATTTTTGAAATGATTATAATGTTCATTGTTCATTGTTTTGTTGTTTTACTATAATTCAGTACTCAAGCTGCTACCAATGTGAATAATCTGTCTCTCTTGTGCAGTTTATAAGAAACATTCATGACATGATGGCAAACAAATTGTACCAATTGTAAGTCATTCACCTCAATATCAAACTTTCTTACATGTAGTGGCTCCTGTTAAAATTGTTTCTTGCACGCTTTTGCGTTTATATGGCATTCATGATCAATCATTCATTTCGTTGAAACAATTCCTTGTAGTCCTTCAAATGAAAGGTCTTTCTCTCTCAAAGATAGAATGGGATTCATTACACTCGAAAAGAATGGGAAAGCTCTTGATCTATTTGCAGATGAGGTCACAACAGACCGTATGCAAGCCATTCAGGTGCTTTAATGTGCATACTTTTTTGTTCTATTTTTGTTTCTGAATGCTTCATTTCACATGTTATTGTTTGTTTTAGGAAGCTTATTGGACTATGGCATCTGCTTTATCTGAGGCTGATGGTATTGATTACACCGACCCTGAGGAGGTGCGTTCTTTAGTCGTTTTTTTAATCAACGAGATCTTTTGTTACTTTATGCACTAGGTTTCTTAATCTTCACTGCATTGCATGTCATCGGCAGCTTGAACTACTAGTTGCAACGCTTATCGATCTTGATGCAATGGATGGTAAAAGTAGTGTCTCCCTGTTGGCTGAGTGTTCTAGCTCCCCAGATGTTAATACAAGGTACATCTTTCTTTTCAATCCCTAAACTGAACCGATCAAACTAGTCAATGATTCTAGCACAAGTATTATGGCTATGAGAATTGTCATCTAACAATTTTCACTAGGATGTAACCATCTTACAACGATGAATCTCGAAGTTTCAATGCAGCTATTTGGTGATGCTAAAGCCAAATATCTAAATCCTTATCTATTCGTTGCGGTTTCTCATAAGTGTTCTTGGTGATATCATACTACTAGTTTTAGTGATGTATAGACACTTCTACTCAAATGACTAATCCAATTCGAGACTTCTGCTCCGTTTGAACTTGTTTAAACCAAGGAACCATGCAGTTTTCCCTTGATGCTATGCTGAACTGCCTTGCCCTTGGATTCACTTTTCGGTTATTCCCACAGGAAAGCTCTTGCGAACGCGTTGGCAACTGCTCCATCCATGTGGATTCTGGGTAATGCCGGCATGGGGGCACTGCAAGTATGTGAAAACTCATTGTGTTTTGCTGAAGAAGCAACAGGATGACTATTTGGTTCTTCATGCAGAGATTGGCACAGGACATCAACCCTGCTGTTGCTGCGGCTGCTTCCAAAGCTATTAATGAACTGAGGCAGCAGTGGAAGCTCGAAGAAGGTGACAGTCTACGGTTCGTGATGAATGAACTCTCTCAGGAAGAGAATGGAGAAGACGACGACGATGTCCAGGAAAACTAACAGCTAGCCGACTTTACAGGAGGATCCATGAGATCGGCAATCGAACGATGTTTGTAGATGGTATTATGATATAGATGCTTAATGGAACTGGAAAGTTGTTTGGGGGTTAATAAATTGCTTACCCCAGAAAATGTGGATAGATAAGGTTTATTCCTGAAGCATTTGGAGGATGTTCCAAATGAAACATGGGTTGCATATTTTCTACTCAAAATCAGGCATAAAGCATAGATGGAACTCATATATCTCAAGTGTCTACAATAGAAGGATAAATAATCAAATCCTCTAAAATTAATGTTATAGAAAGATTGTTTAAGCTAAGGATAAGCCTTTTCAAATCATTGCAAGTGAACAAAATCCTATTATTCTTTTGATATCCATATCTTGATGAATTAGATTTTGCATAACTTTTTTTAAAACTAATGTTACTCAAGATGACACATTTATTATGGATGCCAAACTAGAATTAATGTTTATGTATACTTTTTATAAAAGTTAAAGCATGTCCTTAAATGAGCCGCCAAGCTAGAATTGATTGGGGAACTTAACTCTAGTTAATTCTTAGTAGGCTACACCAATTTAACATAGTAAATAATAAACAACCAGAACTTAACTATTGTATATTCCTAATAGTAAAAATATAACAAGACAACAACATCACTAATACAAGAGCTAATATATTTTTTAAATACTTAATCTTTCAATGAAGTTTAAATTTTAGTTAGACATCAATGCTATTATATAATTTTTTATTTTATAATTCAGGTGTTCAAATTTTGCCTAATGAATTTAGGAGGTTAATGACTTTCTCTGAGGTTTGTTTACTAGATAAATTTTGAAGTGAAATTTATGTATACTTAGAAGCTGATTTCTAAAATATTTGTCCTATTAAAATTCAAATTTTAATTTTCTTATTTATTCTTCTAAGTACTTTACTACTATACTACTCATGTGGAAATATAAATACTATTATATAAAATACTGAATCAGATAATATCAAATTTGAGATAACCCTCTATAAATTTTTCATATAAGCCATTAGACAAAATGACTTGAGAATGAAAAATTCTATAGACAATTTACATGGAAGAGTTCATTATATATAAAATCATATTTCCTAATATTTTCATATTACGTAGCAAATGAATGGACTGTTAATCTATATGGTAACTATCTTGAGTGAAGATATTTATTTTGGTTAATCGTATATCCAATTTAATTAATTAATCTTGGAATGATAAATCTGGTCTCATAGAAATTTTTCATCAGTCATCATGATAAATTAAGAGTGTTCATAGTGGACGGTCCATCACTCAATATTTTTAGGTCAATCATCCATTAAGAGAAATTCATATGTTAATTCGTCAAGGCTGAGACTCAATCATTAGATATCTAAAAAATTGAAAATGTATCCTTTCACTCTATCATTGCCTTGGGGGCTTAAATAATAAAAATATTTTTGGAACAAAGGACGAAATTGTTATCTTAGTGGTCCTTCTAACTCACACTCTCTGAAAGGGAGTAAATTATCTGGGACATTTGTCCTAGTACAATGATTTTTTTTATGGGAGAGATCAAACATCTAACGAGATATTTTTATACTTATTAGAAATTGACCACAAAATTTATTAGAATAATTATCCATGAAATTACTAACTATATCAATCCGTGAGAACTTAAATGAAGATACTTGTTCTTAGTTCTTATCATCACATATTTAACCATGCTATTTTATTATAGATTGGACAAAAATCAAGAGGGCATCGTTTTTATTTGAATTGTGAAAAGTATCATTTATATTTTTTTTTATCAAAGGACCCTCTATCCTCCTTTTGTATTTTTTTTTTTTGAAACGGTCTTTATTTTTTATAATATTGTTGTAAGTACAAGATTGTTATACAATTATAACAATTACGATCCCACCGTTATTACGCAATTACACAATTATAAAATTATGATCTTATAGTTATTACAATAACTATTTATTAGAAACTGACATGTATTAATTAGAAATTAACTATTTATATTACAAGAACTCGTAGTTACTATAATAATATTAAAAATAATATAATTTTAAAAATAAAAATATATTTACATGGTATGTCTTTTGATAATAAATAAATAAAAAAAAAACGTCCGTTTGATTAAAATAAAAAATCTTTTTTTAATTTTTACCCTTATATTTCCCGCTCGTTACAAATTCAGCATGAGTATATATATTTCTTTAGACTTATTCAACCTACTAATACTAATAATAATAATAATAATAATAATAAAAAATATCTTTTCACATAATGTGAGCTCATGGTATAATAATAACTAGTGTGATCGTGCACACGCGTTACGTGTGTAATATAATAATATATAAATTATTTGAGTTTTTGAAAATCCGAATTGTTTAGATTTTCTAATGTACCCAGTATCCTTATAAATCAAGAATTAATTATTTGGATAAGATTCGTGCTAGAGAATCCCAACAACAAACTACCGGGTTTCCTTATGTAAAAAATTATTTTAATTTAATATTATACTTGTCTTATTAAAAAAACTAAGAAAAATATATTTTTTAACATCGGCCTAAAATATTTATAGAAGTTTCTTTGATCATAGTGTTGTCAATTCTAAGATATAGGACTAAAGATAACTATATTTTTTTATATAAAACAACCAGAGAAAATTAATGATGAAAAAAATTCATAATAATACGCTATAGCTGAATCTCGAACTCTAGATCACTGATTGTTTTGCTCGTGGAATTACTAATAAATCTTATAATTATTTTTATTGTAAATAGAAAAAAGGATATTAACATAAATACATTTTAGGTTTCACTAAAGTTAGTTAGTAAAAAGGGAGATTTTTAATAAAATAGTAAAATAATAAGATAATATTTATTATTATTATTAATTTATAAATTACTCTTTTTTTATTCTTTTATATATATATATATATATATATATATATATATATATATATATATATATATATATATATATATATATATATATATATATATATATATATATATATATTTTGTGTTGTAAGTAATTAAGGACCATGTCCGTCGCCCTTTCACCCGCCTCCACGCACTATTCTCACCCTCACGTTTGAAAACCCTTCCCCGGCCCCTTTTCCGCAGCGCCGGTTTCTGTCACCGGCGTTTCCCGGTTTCTGCCGGCGAAAGCCTGCGTCGGATCGATAAGGTCACATCCCCATGGTCACCTCTGCCGAAACATCTCCCCGTCCGCCGGATCCTGCACCGGTTCCGGCACCGGCAGCGAGGGAAGCCACGCCGCCTCGTCCTCAGGCGCCGGCTAGCCTGTTACCGACGCCCTCTCTCCCGATCTTAAAGTCATGGGGGAGCCGGCGGGTGCTCCCCTGTGTGAGTGTGAACGGAAAAGGTGAGATCGCCGGCGGCGGCCGACGGAAGACGGCCGAGCACGACGAGGAGAAAGCGGGGCGACGGAGGACTGTTGTGGAGGACGATGGAGGCGACGACGACCCCCGGATCGAGGAGGTCAGAGAGAAGCTGCTGCTTCACCTCCGAGAGGCGGCGGACCGCATGAACCTGGTTTCGTTTCTCCCCGTCGACGGGATAGGCGGAAGAGAGCCCGTCCCAGTGCCGGAACCAGCGGCGATCGCGGAGCATCCTACAGCCGACGCGTCGGGGGAGCCAGCGGCGCCGCGCTGGAACCTGAGGGCGCGACGCCGGGCGCCGAGGTCTCCGACGGGGAACCACCAGTACCTAACCGGGTCCCTGCCGGTAACAAGAGAGAACAAGGCGGTCCGGCTGAGGTCGGAGGACCAGGAGCAGCCGAAGCGGCTCAAGTTCTCGGTCTCGCTCACGAAAGAGGAGATCGATGAGGACCTCTACTCCATGACCGGGTCCAGGGCTCGCCGCCGACCACGGCGGCGACCGAGGGCGATCCAAAAGCAGCTCGATGTAAGTTTCCTCTCCCCACCACCTCCCCGATCTATCTACTCCCATCTGTTCGCGTTTTCGGATGCTTTTTTTCTCTCCTAGAAATCCCCAAATTTGATCGGTTTTCTTCGCTTCGTCGGTTGCCTTCTCCAATGAAACAACCATTTTCCTCGTCGGAGATTTGATTCCTCACGTCGATTTCCCTCTTTCTGCAGTCCTTATTCCCGGGCTCGTGGCTGTCGGAGATCACCGCCGACTCCTACAAGGTACCCGATGAGAAGTAGGTAAGTTCACCTTCCGGTGACGTGATGCATTTCGTCTGCAAAATCGCCCTTTTCCAGGTTCGGTTTTATTCTCTGCAAAAATCCGCGGTCCGCCGTCGATCTCTTCTTCGGATTCAATCGCCGCAACAAAAAAAGTTAGGTTTACAAGAAATTCCATTATTTCCCTTGAATATGAACTAGTTAATTTCCCTCAAATAGCTCTACTCTTTTATTTTGTTTGTCCTGTGTTCTTGCAACGATCTAATGCAACATTCCTCTTCGTTATTGATCAATGTAAAGTTTGCCGGGCGCTTCGATCGCCTTCCTTCTCCATGGCACAAAAATCTATTCTCCGCTTCCTAAATGGAAACTTTTCTCTGAAGCAGCAACAGGGGGCTCCTCCGCCGCCGGCGCCGCCGCGGCGATGCTGGGTCAACGCCGCTCCTCCTTCGTCCAACCGGCGCCGCCGCCGTCGCCGTTCCGCCGTCATGGTCTCCGGTCGTCCCTGACCTCACACCGATCTCATCACGTGTGATTAGCATCGCGTAGTAAATGCACTGTGCTTCGCAAGTTGCGGCATTAGAATAAACGTCGGGATTAAACGTGCATTAACGATCCCAAAGCGCAGATGACACGCAAAGAACCACGCAGAATTTCACTGTAGGCAAATTAAAGTTTCGCGATAAAATGAATGCCCGATCATACTCCCTTTCAATCCATTTTGCCAAAAAAAAAAATTGTTTATTTGTTTTTGGCTGACAAAATTGTATACAATTCAATACCATGATATATATATATACCTACCTATTTGATAAATAAATATAAAATATTATTTATCAATGTAGTAAAAAGGTCACATGATGAATGGGCAGCCATCCTATTTCAGACGTGAGGAATACATAGAATATTATTTATCAAGTTATTTGATGAATGGGCAGCAATTCTAATGGTCACATGTTAAACAAATAATAGATTGTTTATGTTTATTTATGCAAACATAAAACTACGTGAACAAGCATAGAAATATTTGTATATTTTTTAACAAAATAATTTTATATGTTTTAACACTAATTAAAATGAAATTTAATAGAATGTAATAACATCTATTCTAGTAAAAGGTGTGGGTTCCTCGCGGACATTTCCAAGGTTACGTAATAGGAGATCAATTATGAGATTAATTTATAGCAAGTTAATTAGGGAATGGGAGAATTTCTTTTCAAAGGAAATGTGTCCGTTGAAAATTAATCTTTTACCTCATTGTAGTAAGTATTGACTCTCTCTAATCAACCGAGAACACTAGTATATACTAAAAAATGATGAATCAATAACATCGAACCTGGGACGATATACCTAGTCCTACGGAAGTTTCCCATAAGTCATTAGAGTAAATCAAAAAGCATTGGCGATGGACGACTTAGAAACTCAGCATCCCGTGGTTGTACATCCCATTTAGAGAAAACCTGCATATGCACCTTAACGGGGATCGAACCGTAGGTATCTGAGTAACAACTTGACGTTCTTCCACAACACCATAGCCTCAAGGACAATATTGATATATACTAGTGGTAAAAGGCGAAGCACTCACCTAGAGCCCCCACCAGTCTGCCCCAGAACTAATATTGAGGAGATAAATCACGGTAACTGAGGAGGTAAGTGGATAGGGATGAGTAATACAAGGTGCGGGAATTTACGCCCCACTAGTCTCAAAATTCGACCTCTTGACCTCGACAAACCTTCATCTATTTACCACCTTAGCTATGCCCGTGAAGGCCAACACTACATACTATTCTGCAAAAAAAAGGTGAAATATATCACCCTTGCGCCTCCTCCCCCCCTCCCCACATTGGGAGGGAGTAAATTAGAAAATCAAAGCTAGTCATCACATGGGAGGATGATTCCTCTGTTTTTGCCGAGATTCGACCCTTGCTTAATTCTACAAACATGTCATGTGATAACCAACTCGGCTATGCCCTAGGGCGATATATACTATGGTAGTAAAGGTGGAAATCTGTCAATCCAGCAACCCCATATGGTTGGCCCCATGACCATATGTGAGGAGATAAATCGGGAAGTTGTAATTAGCCAGTGCGAGAGAGAGGTTTTTCTTCGGCTTTATCAAGATTTGAACTCTTACTCTATGATAGATGTTGGCGAGTGGTTTATATTTGGATAAAAGTCAATGCGATGGATGCTATGGAAGAAAAATTTGTAAAATTTTTGTAATAAAATTTTATTACGATTTTATATAATAAAATTCTGTTACGATTTTTCATAACAGAGTTTTGTTGTGATTTTTTATGACAAAATTATGTTATGATTTTACCGGGCCTGGGGTTTATTCACTATTTATACGGATCATTATAAACCTATTGTACAACAATCACAAGAATCATGTAATGTGATTCTCTTGTGTAGAGAGAATTCTAATAAAGTTTCGATCGTTTTTATGGAGTAAGCACACCGCCGAACCACGATAACTCTTCTTCTTTCTCTTCTTCTTCCATTTCCTCGTGTTTTCTCTCCTTTTGTGCATCTTTATCTTGTTACTCTATGCGATCTCTTCCTCTTCTTTCGCTTTAGAGGTTGAGCGGTGTTGCCTCCTCTTTGCACAACAATTGATATTAGAGCTACAGGTTTTGGCGAATTTCTTCAACATGTTGGAGACGACTTCTGCGAAGTTTGATATGATGAAGTTTGACAAAATCGGAAACTTTGGATTATGGCAGAGAAGAGTTAAAGACTTGTTGGTGCAACAAGACATGGTGAAGGCGTTAGGAGAAAGGAAACCGAAAAGCATGGAAAAATTAGATTGGGAAGAATTTCAGGTGAAGGCAGTGGCAATAATCAAGCTTTGTCTTACGGATGATGTGATGTACCATGTCATGGACGAGGAGTCACCGGTGGCAGTTTGGCAAAAGCTGAAAAGCTGACACATGTCAAAATCATTGACAAACAAGTTGTATCTCAAACAGAAATTGTTCGGGCTGAAGATGGCAGAAGGAGCTTATGTGAGCTAGCACATCAACGTATTTAATTATATTGTGAGCGATCTAAAGCAGGTTGATGTGAAGATCGAAGACGAAGACAAGGTGTTGATGTTATTGAATTCTCTACCTTCATCTCCTACGTACGAGAATTTAGTTACTACTTTGATGTTGGGTAAAGAAACTCTCAAATTGGAGATCACAGGTGTGTTGCTAAGTTTTCACCAAATGAAGAAAACAAGCGATGAAGTTTCTCAAGAAGAAGGACTTATGATAAATAGCAACCAAGAGCGTGGTAGAAGTAAATCTCGACATGGATCGGGTAACAACAAGAAGTCTCATTCGAAGTCGAGAAGGAAGAAGGTGATCACTTGCTATAAGTGTGGAGGTAAAGGTTATATCTAGAGAGATTGTCCAGAGATAAAGAAACATGTTGTAAAGAACAAAGGTAATTCGACAAAGTCTACAAATATAGTTGAAGAAGAAAATTTAGAAAGCGGTGATGGAGATATGCTATCAGTTATGTCGAGTTCGAACCAACTGACGAATGCATAGATTTTAGACTCTACATGTTCATATCACATGACTCCAAACAAGGAGTGGTTTGACACCTATAAGGCAGTGAATTCTAATTCAGTGTTGATGGAAAATGATGTGTCATGCAGAGTTATCGGCATAGCGAACATCATAATCAAGATGTTTGATGGTGTGATCAGAATTCTATGTGATGTCAGATATATACCAGAACTAAGGAAGAACTTGATCTCACTAGGCACACTGGATGACATTAGTTGCAATTACAAATCAGTGAGTGGGGTGATGAAGGTTAGGAAGGGAGCTCTGACAATAATGAAAGGACAAAAGGTAGCAGGAAACATCTACAAGTTGATATGGATTACAGTTGTAGGTGGGGTCGCCTCAGTGGAATCTGAATCAGACAGTACAGTCTTGTCACATATACGGCTAGGGCATATGGGTGAACGTGAGATGTTAGAATTTCACAAGAGAGATTTGTTGAAGGGTGTCAAGACATGCAAGCTTGAATTCTACAAATTCTGTGTTCTTGGGAAACAGAACAAAGTACAATTCAAGACAACAATAAATAAAACGGAGGGGATTCTAGACTACGTACATACGGATATTTGGGGACCAACTAGTATAGTATAGAATCATGTGGAGGGCACTTGTATTTTATGAATTTTACTGATGATTTCTCACGAAAGGTTTGGGTATACTTTATGCGTCATAAGTCAAATTTTTTTGTAAAGTTTAAACTGTGGAAAACTGAAGTGGAGAACCAGATCGGAAGGAAGATCAAATGTCTTAGGTCAGACAATGGGACTGAGTACACAGATTCAAAGTTTTTGGAATTTTGTGAGCAGCATGGGATAATAAGGTAGTTCTCAGTTCGTAGGACACCTCAGTAGAATGGTGTAGCGGAAAGCTTGAACAGGATAATCATTGAGAAAACAAGATGTCTTAGGCTTAATGCAGGGCTTGCAAAGAATTTCTAGACGGAAGCGGTTAACATGTCATGTTATCTCATTAATAGATCACTAAGGGCAGCACTAGAAGACAAAGTATCAGAGGAAGTATGGACAGGAAATCAAGTAAATTACTCTCATCTTAGATTTTTTAGATGCTCGACGTATATGCATATATCTAATGAGGAAAGATCAAAGCTGGATGTGAAGTCAAAATAGTACATTTTTCTGAGGTATCAGAAATGAGTTAAAGGCTTCAAGTTTTGAGATCCTAAGGCAAACAAGGCAGTGATCAACAGAGATGTGGTGTTTGATGAGAAAATTATGCTACAACATACTCGAGAAGAAGGAAAGGAAACACCACATAGCAACATGGAGAAAGATGTTATGTCGGTGGAGCTAGAGACTCATGACTCCGATGATTCTAGCTCAGAGCACACAGAGTATCGCACTATACCTGGTGGTAGAACAAGACGAGTCGTAAAATCATCCACCAAATATAGATTTGAAGACTTGGTTTCTTATGCGCTTATCACTAGTAGGGGAGACTCTACATCTTTTCAGGAGACAATACACAACTATGAGAGAGACAGGTGGGCAGGTGCTATGGCAAAGGAGATAGAGTTGTTGCATAAGAACCAAACGTGGGATCTAGTGGAAGCTCCTGAAGGAGAGAAAGCTATAGGATGCAAGTGGATATTCAAGAAAAAAATAATATTGGAGGGAGAAGAAGTAAAGTTCAAGGTTCGGTTGGTAGCAAAGAGGATTGACTATAAAGAAATTTTTTCTCTAGTGGTAAGACATACATCAATTAGAGCGGTGTTGCCTTTGGTGGCACATCACGATTTGCGGCTAGATAAAATGGATATGAAGATGACATTTCTTTATACAAATTTAGAGGAGCAGATTTTTATGTCACAACTTGAGAGATTTAGTCAACATGGACAAGAGCAGTTGGTTTGCAAATTGAAGAAATCACTCTATGGATTGAAACAATCTCCTACATAATGGTACAAATAATTTAATTTATACATGATTTAAAACGGATATAAGAGATATGAGTATGACTGTTGCATATATGTGAAGAGCCTTGAAAATGAATTACTGATTTTCTTACTACTATACGTAGATGACATGTTCATTTTTACGAAGAAAAATGAAAGAGGTTGACAAATTGAAGAGGCTACTGAGTAAGAAATTTGACATGAAAAATTTGGGAGAGGCCAAGAAGATTCTTGGGATGGAGATTCACGGGGATAGAGCTTCAGGGAGACTATTGTTGTATCAACATAGCTATGTGGAGAAGGTGCTGGATAGGTTTAACATGAAGAATGCAAAGTCGGTGAGCACACCCCTGGCGTATCTCTTCAAGTTATCTAATACACAGTGTCCAAAGATGGCTGACGAGATCCAAGAGATGTCAAAGGTTCCTTATGCCAGTTCAGTTGGTTGTTTAATGTATGTTATGGTTTGTACGAGACTAGATTTGGCGCAAGCAGTTAATATGGTAAGCAAGTTTCTCTCAAATCATGATAGACCATATTGGGATACAGTGAGGTAGATTTTCAGATACTTCAGAAATACAACTGATTATGACATCATTCAGTAGACAACCGGAAGATTCTTCAGTTGTTGGGTACATAGATGTGAACTATGCAGGAGATTTAGATAATAGGAGGTCTATTACAGGATACATGTTCACTATGACAGAAGAATCTATTTGTTGAAAATCTATGATACAATCTATTGTTTCATTGTCTACTACGGAGTCAGAGCACATGGCAGCAGCTGAAGCAGCGAAGGAGGCCTTATGGCTTACAGGGTTGGTCAGAGAAATTGGTGTTCAGCAAGATGGAGTCAAGTTGTTATGCGATAATCAGAGTACTATCTATTTGACGAAGAATCAGGTACATCATGCGAGAACCAAGCACATTGATATTGTTGGAATGTATACTAAAAGCCTAGTTTTTTGTATAAACATTTATAAGAATCACATTGGTCAAATGTCTACATTTATATGCTAAGTGTAATTATTCAATTAATTTATATTATAGATAACATGGTGTGTGGTGTCACACACAGAAGATCATGTTATCAATTCCTTATAAATTATAAACAGTAGCTCATGACTAAGATGGATAGAAACAAACCATTGGAATAGTCGTAGTGTAATTTGATATTAGTTTATCTTGATTATAAAATTACACTAGTACACTCTGAGTGTATTGAGCAGGACCATTTAAGATAAGTTCTTTTTATACTGACTGCATAAAAGAACAAGAACTTTGTTATTATGGAAGTGTGTGCTCTAAATCATGATATAATAACAAGCACATATACTCAATATTCATTTCTTTAATTTATCGAAGGGTGCGATTTAGTTCGATAAATCAATAGGGCGGATAAGTTGGGAAATGATATTATTTATACGGTGTGTTGTTGATTATAGAATGAAATTGTGTCCTAATAATCTAGGTTGATAATGTCCCCAAGAGGAGCTCATAAGGATTGTCATGTAAACCCTGCAGGTGGACTTAGTCCGACATGACAATGAGGTTGAGTGATACTACTCTTGGAGCTAGATATTAATTAAGTGAGTTGTCAGTAACTTATTTATTTAGTGGACATTCTATATCTTAAACACAGAGAAATTAACACACTCATGATAAGAAGGAGCTCATATAGTAATATGGGATTGGTGCGGTAGTTCAATAATAACTTTTTAGTGGAATGAGATATTATTGATGAACTCGAGTTGGGTGTTCGGGGCCGGGAAGCTCAAGTTCATCGGGAGACCAAAATCAATTCTTCCTCCCGGTCCCTGTCGTAGTCTCTTATTTATAAAGTCTTATACCCACCTATACCCACCTTCTTACCCATCCTTAGGTGGCCGGCCAAGCCAAGCTTGGAGCCCAAGCAAGGGTCGGCCAAGACATGACTTGGATGGGTTGAAGTGTGGCCGGCCCTAGCTTGAACCCAAGCTTAGGTGGTCGCCCACAATAAATTAAAAGGATTTTATTTTTTAAAATCTTTCTTATGTGGAAGCCATGGTTTTAAAAGAAAGTTTAAAATTTAAATATTTCCTTTTATAGTTTTCTACAAAAAGATTAAGAGAAAGGTTTGATATCTTTCCTTATTTGTAGTTAAAAGGAAGATTTTAATTTTTGATAAAACTTTTCTTTTTTGTAACCTCATGATTTTAAAAGAGAGTTTTTAAAATTTAAATCTTTCCTTTTATAGTTTCTACAAAAGATTAAGAGAAAAGATTTGATATCTTTCCTTATTTGTAGATTGAAAGGAAGATTTTAATTTTGAGAAAACTTTCCTTATTGTAATCATCCACATGTTTTAATAGAGAGATTTTAATTTATAAAAGTTTCCTTTTATAACCAACTATGAAGGAAATTTTTAAAGAGAAAATTTTATTTTTAAAATTTCCGGAAACAAATTAGGAAGTTTTAATTTTGTGTTTAAAACTTTCCTTGTTTTAAGCAAGTATTCAGAAGGACTAATCGCCATCTGAAGCAACAAAGATTAAGACGATGGCCGGTGCAAGTATTCACCCCCAAATTTCGATATTCTATTAACAATGAAATACAGTTTTGTAGCATCTACAGATCAGAAAGGAGCCGAGAAAGAAGAATATCAGTGGACGAAGAAAGAGTAAGCCGATTTCGTGGCAAACGAGAAAGCAGAATTCCATCTGCTCAGCGTCCTTCCGCCCTAGGAGGTCAGGCAAATCGACAGCTACATCTCCACCAAAGATCACTGGGAGAAGTTCTTGGAGCTCCACGAAGGTACTTCAGAAATGAAGTTAGAAAGACGGGACATCCTCTGAACTCAGCTAACAAATCTTCGGATAAACAATGGAGAAAAGGTAGCGCAACTTCAAGCACGAATCAAGGAGCTGATAACTCAGCCAAACAATCTCGAAGAATCAGTAACAAATCAAGATTCGATCCAGTATGTGCTCAACGCCTTCCCAAGAACTTCAGAATGGACGTCCTTAGTAGATGCATACTACATCTCTAAGGACTTTGAGGTAAGTACGCTAGCAAATCTATTTTCTACCTTCGAACTTCACAAATCTAGAATTACATATTCAAAAGACATAGAAAGACAAACCTCAACGTTGCCCTAAAGAAAAGGACGGAAGATCAAGAGTCCGAGACATCCATCGATGAAGACGAAACGACTCTACTGGTAAAAAGGTTCAATAAATTTCTTAAGTCTAATAGGTTTAAATCGCAGTCAAGAAGACATCATCAAAACAAAAGAATTGTCTGATGCTACAACTGCAACGAAGAAGGACACATCAAGGATGACTGTCCAAAATTGAAGGAAAAGGACAAACACAAAAAATCAACTTCCTCCAAATACAAGACCATGAAGGCCACTTGGGATGATTCTTCATCCTCTGATTCTGAGGTAGCAGCCTTCTCGGGACTAGCGCTAATAGCTAACCATCAAGAAGAAGATGAGACCACCTCAGAGATGAGCATATATGAAGGGGGAGGATCAAAAGAAGAAAGCTGCGATGAACGAGGAGCATCAGAAATTGAGGTAAGTGAGGTACGTGCTCTAACCCTTAAACAGTCTGTTCATTTTATCAAAGTTCTTACAAGAGATTTAGTGAAATCAGAAAAACAGATTGCTGAGTTAAACAGAATATTAGATAACTTGAAATCAGAGAATGAAAAATTAAAATTGCAAATTGAAAATTTGAAATCAGATACATGTTGTCAAAAACCAAACATTTTTCAAAAGTCTAACCTTAAGATTTATGGAAAATTAAACTGGTACATTAAAAATTATCAATGACAACTTAGAAGAATACCTAAAGGATATGTACCCCCTATATATCTAACTAATCCAGTAGGAAGGAATCTCTATTGGGTTCCAAAATTCTATCTAGATTAAAATCTTCTGTTAATCAAGGCTTTCAGAAGAAATTAAATGTTTCAATTCCTTAAAAGACTTTGTCTAGAAGTGGTTGATAATCTAATAACCAAGAAGACCTAGTGCCTCGACACAGCCTGGAAGTCGATTTTTGAATTAAATGTTTAATTGACAAACTGACAAGCAATTAAGATAATGCTTTCAAATTCTTGTCAACTATTTAAATGTTTCAAGTTTTTTGGAAATTTCTAACTTGGAAATTGTTTCAAATTTTGTTTAATTTGGAAAATTTGAAAATTTGCAACTTGAAGTTTTTTTCTTTCTCGAAATTTTTTAATCTGTACCTTGTTTTTTTTTATGTGTACCCTATTTTTTGATGTGATCAAAGGAAGAGAGATAAGTACAAATTTAGGGAGAATTAGAATATTTTGGCAAATTATTTTATTTTATTTTTTTCTGAATTTTAATAGATCAATTCATTTTAGTATTACAATTTCTTTTTTTGCAAACTTTATGCTTGAAATGATGTTAGTTCTGTAATTTCTTTAAATTACTTGTTTGTTTTACCATAACTTGAACTTGGGTTGATGCATATCAAAAAGGGAGAGATTGTTGGACCCCATGGTTATTTTGATGTGATTAACCAAGTTAGGTTGGGTGCTATTTTGTTTTAATCCCTGTGTCTAAGTGTGCAGAAGCTTAGGAATACAAGAAGTAGAGCGGAAGATGCAGCTGGCGATAAGGACGACACGGGAAGGGATCCGACGAGCTCAGTGCATCCGAGGGACAAAAGAATTGCGGAAGAGTACACCGGTGGACGAGAAGAACGTACGCGACATTCGAGGGAAGAGAAGCCAAAGCGGAAGCCGGAGTGGAAGCCGGAGCAGAAGCCTGCTCGAGGAGAAGGTCGGAAATTGGGTTCGGGTGAGCCCTATTTCAGTTGGTCGCAATCACCCAAGTGATCGGAGCTTCCGAAGGTCTAAAGGAGCTAGAAAAGCAAGCTGAAGGCACCCTCAATACAGTGTTAAGGGCGTCTCCGCCTTCTTCAGGCGGGAGGGCGTCCTCCATGTCTTGGAAGCACCCTCTATGCCTTGGAGGCGCCCTCAATGCCATTGAGGGCGCCCTCAAACCAGTCAACTTGACTGTTTGCAAGTGGATAAAAGTTTATCCACTCATCTTGCCTTGGAGGCGCCTTCCACCCCTTGGGAGGCACCCTCACGCCTTTAGATAGAATTTTAAGGAGTTATAAAAAGGCCTCTGGAGGTAGGAAATAGGATATCAACTCTTGTACTAACTTCTTAGCAACTCTTAGAGCTTTCAGTGTGTAAAAGACTTCTCCACCTTCAAAGAAGGAGATTCTTACTGAGTTGTTCAACCGCCTTGGATTAATAACCACCCAGGTTGTAACCAAGTCAACTGTTGAGTCTTCTTTAGTTCTATTATTTTATTATTGTTGCATTTTTAGAGTTAAAAGAACGAGGAGGGTATTTTTTTCTATTTCAGACAATTCACCCCTCCCCTCTTGCCTGTCTGCTGTGCCAACAGTTAGAGGAAGGAATCTCAGACCCAGAAATACAGATGGAGCTTTATTCAGATACTCATGTTCTTCGAAGGGGTGAATATTCGCTAAGATGGAGATTGTTGACGGGTGACTCATAGTTAGATGAAGGTCAATGCGATGGATGCTATGGAAGAAAAATCTGTTAAGATTTTTCGTAATAAAATTCTGTTACAATTTTATATAAAAGAATTCTGTTACGATTTTTCATAATAGAGTTCTGTTGCGATTTTTCATAATAAAATTCTGTTATGATTTTACCGGGTCAGGGATTTATGCACTATTTATAAAGATCATTGTAAACCTATTGTACAACAATCACAAGAATCATATAATGTGATTCTTTTGTGTAAAGAAAATTCTAATAAAGCTTTGGTCGTTTTTGTGGAGTAGACACGCCGTCGAATCATGGTAATTCTTCTTCTTTCTCTTCCTCTTCCCTTTCCTTATGTTTCTCTCCTTTTGTGCATCTTTGTCTTGTTGCTCTGCACGATCTTTTTCTCTCTTCGCCTTCTTCCGCTTTAGAGGTTGAGAGGTGTTGTCCACTCTTTGCGCAACAATAGCAACTCTATCGAGTACTAACCAACTCAACCCTGCCCGAGGATAATATTAGGACGATATATACTATGTGGTAAAAGGTGATTCGCTCGCCCTCATCCCTCCCATTAATCCATCTTTAGGCTAATACGGAAAAAGTAAATCATGGATGACTACTAGTCATTAGTATAGATGACTAAGATATGAAAAAAAAAATATACTCAGACATACCAAATTTTAACCCAAGACCTCATATAATAATAACTTATAGTTCAACTGTCACACCGTCCCTAAGGGAAAAGGATATACTAGCAACTACATTGATAATATATCATCAGACATGACAGACCTATCCTGCCTCACCTTGAGTAATTTGGTCAAATATTATCTTATAAGTAAATGTATTTATTTATTTATTAAAAAATTAATAATATTTATTGATATATTTTATAAATGATATTGCCATGAGATTTAATCATTAAAATTATATTTTTAGACAACGTAAAAAAACAATCAACTTGCGGAATATCAAAACAAGAGTTAAGGGCAAAGAGCATATTTTTAAAAATATTTTTTTTCAAGTTGTATTTATACATTATTTTAAAAGTCAAAGTCGATTTACATGTAAATTTATTGCGACAGTGACTGAAATGTCATAAAAAATTCAACAAACAGTGTAATACTAAACCGCACGAAGAAATTTCAGCATTACTTTTTTCACGTACATAATTTTTATAATTCTAAAAATATGTATTATTTTTTTTATACTTTCAATTTTTTATTCTAACTATTTAAAAGTTTATTATTTTTAATTTATACTATAGAGCTTGAATATATTAAAACGGATTGCAAAAGTATATTAATTTTGCTTTAAGTGATTCAGAATTTTTTTAATCTATCGATCAGTTTCAAATAAAACAAGTTGATGGACTATATCATTTAAAAATTAAAAAGTTTGATATTTTTTTATTTATAGGAATCCTAAAATTTCATTAATAGTATTAATTAGTGAGTATTGCAACATTGTTTTTTCTACAATTAAATTTGATTTTTTTAATTTGGAGGCCTAAGGTGCTAAAATTGGTCGTAAATATTTCCATGGGCGTTTCCCTATGGAGGCCCAGCCCAATTGCTTTTGACGAAACTCTTTTGTTTTTTTCATTCCGCGTAGATTAAATTTTTGTGAACGGCAGATTTTTTTAAGTTTGAATGATCATCAAAATGTTTGTTTTTAGTGGTGGCAAAAGGTGGAGTAGGCCCTTCAAGACGAGCCCAGATCACTTGCTTCATAGAAAATAGATTAGAGGGTGGATCATTAGTAAATGTAGTCGGATTGTGATTATGATCTAGTTATAATTGGTTATAACTTCTCTTTAGATTTATTGTGCTCCTAGATTATAGTTTGAATCGGAGTGAGTGGTCGGAGGCCATTCGGAGGCCACTCTCTCCTCGACGCCAGAACTATTTGGCCACTTGTCCATTGCCGGTGGTCTCCAAATGACCTCCAGCCATCCGTCCGGACTCACATTATAATTTAGATGGACGGTGATTGGATCACGACCATGATCTAATCATAATTATAAATGATCTATCTACTGATCCATTTTTTTATAGACTAGAGGATCTGTCTCCTTCAAGATGCCTCCATGCACTTTAGAAAAAAAAAATAAATCATAGAAACTTATTTAATTTTAGTTAATTAAGCGCGACTTTCTTAAATATCGTATATGATCCGGTGGTAAGATGGGACCCACCCGGTAGGAAGTCAAAGTGGTCAACATCCATGATATACGTCCAATCGGGTGAGCTACCTTCCCGATCAGTAGGAAGAGTAGTCGGCCTGACACCTCGACAACTCGGCCTGACGCCGAGCTTCCGACGCTCATGAGGCAAAGCGGGAAGAGACGAAGGCCGAGTGGCCATCCCGCTCGGCTAACAAGGGACACGACATCGACCTGGCAATTGAGGCTCCCTCGCTCGACAGGGTGGAGTCGGACATCAAATCATCTGTCGAGCGGACATCTAGCTCGGCCCGGCCTTGGTATCACCTCGAAGGTACTAGCCGAGCGGTTCCTCCGATCGGCGCGGTAGGGGACAAAGGAAGCAGTTGGCGATATATTCTTAGGGACCAGTTGTTGGTGCGGTTAGCACTAACGGTCTAACTCAGGTTTTGATGAATGACAAATCAGGTTAAGTTAGGTTTGTTGTCATCTGACACTTTTATCAAGTGTGCAGGAAAAGTCCAGCTAGGTCGACGGGCTGACCGGATAGCTGGCGAGAAGTCCAAGCGGGTCGACGGGCTGACCGGACGCTTGGCGAGAAGTCCAGCTAGGTCGACGGGCTGACCGGATAGCTGGCGAGAAGTCCAGACGGGTCGACGGGCTGACCGGACGTCTGGCAGGTAAGTGAGGTAAGTCACTGGAGGGGAGTGACTGCGAGGACGCGTTCCCGGGTAGGGAACATTAGGCGTCGATCCGACTTAGATCCATTTCGGATATCTAAGTCGAGATCGTGACTAGATTCCGGTCTCGGAAAGACGGAATCTAAGTCATACTCTGCTCATCTATAAAACTGTGCTAACATTCTTTTGCTGCAGGGTACATTTGCCTCGGACTAACCTTTTCTTGCAGGAGAAGGACTTTCTGGAGAAGAGGGGTCCGGGCGCCCGGAGGGGATCCGGGCGCCCGGAGGTCCGGGCGCCCGGAGGTCCGGGCGCCCGGAGGTCCGGGCGCCCGGAAGGGATCCGGGCGCCCGGAAGGCAAATTTCATCCAGCCGAGTCGTCGCCACGTGGAGCATCATGGTTTGTGCAGCTACGTCACATTCCAGGCGCCCGGAAGGGATTCAGGCGCCCGGGACAGCATATAAAAGAAGCCCCAGGCAGGAGCTTCAGAATCAATCATCAACTGAGAACTTTCGACTGCTGGTCCCACTGCTCTACGTTCCTGCGACGCTAACAAAGCTCCGACAAAGTGCTTCTTCGTTTTTGGTTAATTTTCTTGTCGGTATTACTTTGTTTCATTAAGCATTTCCTGTATTCATTCTGTAATTATATTCGAATTGCTAGTGATTGCCCAACGAAAGTGGTCAAGGACCACGGGCCTTCGAGTAGGAGTCGTCACAGGCTCCGAACGAAGTAAAAAACAACTGTGTCTACTTTACTTTTCCGCTGCGCTAATACTCTATATTTTCGAATCGATATTCACCCCTCCCTCTATCGAACCTATCGGTCTTACAAGTGGTATCAGAGCAGGTACCGCTCTGATTTACCACCAATCAGACAGGGGGTGAAATATTTTCTTAATTCCAAACTGATATTATTATCTTTTTGGAAGATTTTTTTCGTTACACTTAGAGTTTCTATTTTTTCCCGCACTGCTAATCCAAGACGAAGTCTTGGAATTTTTTTCTAGTTAATTTAGTGTGTGCAGGATAAGATGTCTCAACAAGAAGGCTTCAGCACAGTTCGTCCTCCCATATTCAACGGGGATGATTTTTCGTACTGGAAGAGAAGAATGGAGGTCTACATGAAGACAGACTACGACCAATGGATGAGCGTCACAAAGGCTTATAAAATTCCAGTAGACAACTCCGGAAAATAATAGACCCTGAAGAATGGACAAATGATTTAAAGAAAAAGGCATCAATGGAGAACAAAGCCATCAACACTCTACACTGCGGACTAACACGAGAAGAACTGAACCGGGTCGGACCGCATGAAAACGCTAAGGAGCTCTGGGATAAACTGATCGAGCTGCACGAAGGAACAAGCGACGCGAAGGTAACAAAAAGAGATTTGCTGTTAAATAAAATTTTTAATATAAAAATGCAGGAAGGAGAAACGGCAAGTCAGCTCCACGCGAGGATCAAAGATATCCTCAACGGTCTCCACGCGATAGGACACCAAATGGAGAACCGAGACTTAATAAGGTACGCGTTAAATGCTTTTCCGCGAAATAATTTGTGGGCATCAATTGTAGATGCTTACAAAATTTCAAAAAATCTATCTAAATTAAAATTGGATGAACTCTTTTGTGAATTAGAACTTCATGAGCAAACTAACGCCGGGGTCGAGAAAGGTGTAGCTTTAATTGCAGGTTCCTCTAAAGAAAAGAAAAACAAACCCGAATCTGAAGAAGACTCCGATCAAGACTCTGAAGACGAAGAACACCTGGTGAACCTGGTAAGGAAAATGTTCACCAGGAAAAAGAGAAACTTCAGCAAACAGGATCTTCAGAAGATCAGTTCGCCAGCCGACTCAAGAAATGTCACATGTTTCGGATGTAACAAAAAGGGGCACTACAAGAACGAATGCCCAAGATTGAAACTTGACAAACCAAAGTCAACAAAGAAGAAAGCCCTCAAAGCAACATGGGACGATTCCTCCTCAGACGAATCGGAGGGAGAAAGGCAAAAGCACCAAAGTCACCTCGCGCTGATGGCTCGCGAAGCTGAAATGGAAGACGAATCGGAAGACGGGTCCGAACCCGAATCGAGCCACGAGTCCGCACTCGTTTCCGAAGGTTCCGAAGAGGTATACCGAAACTTAAATCATAAATTCTTTAGAATTATCTCGTGTTTAAATAAAAAATTAGTTAAATTGGAAAATGAAAATAAATCGCTTCTTGAGGAAAATCAAAACCTCAAGGAACAATTAAAAAATTCGAATCCAACTCAAGACCGAACACTTGAGGAGGAGAATATATCATTAAAAAGTGAAATTAATAAGTTAAAAGAATTGTTGGAAAAATTCACAACAAGATCTAAAAATTTAGATTTAATTCTAAATAACCAAAAGGCATGCTATAATAAAACCGGACTTGGATATAAGTCAAAATCAAACAAAACCTTTAAATCATTATTAACCCAACACAAAGCAACTAAACAAGCTTGGGTTCCGAAAGCGTGCTTAACCACGCAAGTAGGACTTAATCAATTCTATATACCTAAAGATAAAATACATTATATAAACTTGAATAAATCAGATCAAAAACTAAAAAATAAATTTAACTTAAAATCAAAATTCAAAACTCAACAAAATTTAGACTATCACCAAGTTGATTATAACTATAAAAAGAATCGACACAAACCCAAAATCTAAATTAATGGCCAATAATTCAGGGGGAGGCTCCAGAATAGCTGGCACCTCCAAAACTAACATACCCGACAGGGTAACCCAAAACAAACTAACCCGACAGGGTAATTAGGATTAGTTAAAAAGAGACCGAGGTTAACCCGACTCATGATACTGGTGAAGTTTTTGGATGATAGTACGTTAGGGAAGCTTGGGCATCGCATGTCTAGAAAGATATGGCTTCGATCGGGTGCATTTGGCCAAGACCGAAGCTACCCTTAAACGAATCCTAACCAGTTAGACCAAGATTTAGTACTAAGTTCCGTGGATAGGACTATTCGGAAAACTTCGAAAGGTTGGTTACTTCTAATGATGTCCCTGTGACTCACCAAGCTTAGAAGTTTATCCGAAGAATGCCTATTTGTGGAAACCAAAACTAAATCTGAATCTAACACAAGTTAAACCAAAAGTCTGTAATCAAACCAATTTCATCTCACAAAATCATAGGATTCCCTGATTGATAATATAGATCGGGTGAGATGAATAAGGCTTAACTTAATTTTAAATTTTCAAAAATTTTAATTTTAAACTTAAAAATTATTTTCAAAATTTTAAACTTAAAAATTATTTTCAAAATTTTAAACTTAAAAATTATTTTCAAAAATTTTAATTTTAACCTTAAAAATTATTTTCAAAATTTTAATTTTAAACTTAAAAATTATTTTCAAAATTTTAAACTTAAAAATTATTTTCAACTTAAAAATTACTTTCAAAATTTTAAACTTAAAAATTATTTTCAACTTAAAAATTATTTTCAAAATTTTAAATTTAAAAATTATTTTCAAAATTTTAAACTTAAAAATTATTTTCAACTTAAAAATTATTTTCAAAATTTTCAACTTAAAAATTATTTTCAACTTAAAAATTATTTTTCAACTTAAAAATTATTTTCAAAATTTTAAACTTAAAAATTATTTTCAAAATTTTAAACTTAAAAATTATTTTCAAAAATTTTAATTTTAACCTTAAAAATTATTTTCAAAATTTTAATTTTAAACTTAAAAATTATTTTCAAAATTTTAAACTTAAAAATTATTTTCAAAATTTTAAACTTCAAAATTATTTTCAAAATTTTAAACTTAAAAATTATTTTCAAAAATTTTAATTTTAAACTTAAAAATTATTTTCAAAAATTTTAATTTTAACCTTAAAAATTATTTTCAAAATTTTAATTTTAAACTTAAAAATTATTTTCAAAATATTAATTTTAAAACTTAAAAATTATTTTCAAAATTTTAATTTTAAAACTTAAAAATTATTTTCAAAATTTTAATTTTAAAACTTAAAAATTATTTTCAAAATTTTAATTTTAATTATTTTCAAAATTTTAAACTTAAAAATTATTTTCAACTTAAAAATTATTTTTCAACTTAAAAATTATTTTCAAAATTTTAATTTTAAAACTTAAAAATTATTTTCAAAATTTTAATTTTAATTATTTTCAAAATTTTAAACTTAAAAATTATTTTCAAAATTTTAAACTTAAAAATTATTTTCAAAATTTTAATTTTAATTATTTTCAAAATTTTAAACTTAAAAATTATTTTCAAAATTTTAAACTTAAAAATTATTTTCAAAATTTTAAACTTAAAAATTATTTTCAAAATTTTAAAACTTAAAAATTATTTTCAAAATTTTAATTTTAATTATTTTCAAAATTTTAAACTTAAAAATTATTTTCAAAATTTTAAACTTAAAAATTTTAAACTTAAAAATTATTTTCAAAATTTTAAACTTAAAAATTATTTTCAAAATTTTAAACTTAAAAATTATTTTCAAAATTTTAAACTTAAAAATTATTTTCAAAAATTTTAATTTTAACCTTAAAAATTATTTTCAAAATTTTAATTTTAAACTTAAAAATTATTTTCAAAAATTTTAATTTTAAACTTATAAATTATTTTCAAAATTTTAATTTTAAACTTAAAAATTATTTTCAAAAATTTTAATTTTAAACTTAAAAATTATTTTCAAAAATTTTAATTTTAAACTTAAAAATTATTTTCAAAATTTTAAACTTAAAAATTATTTTCAAATTTTAACTTAAAAAGTATTTTCAAAATTCTAAAAAAATTTTTACAAAAAAAAAAAAAAAAAAAAAAAAACCAGGGGCGGGCGCCTTTGGTATTCTCGTCGGGGGCGCTCTGAAGGGGTCCCGGGCGCCCCGCCCCAGCAACCCCGGGCGCCCGGAAGGGATCCGGGCGCCCGGAGTGCCCTATAAATAAGGGGCAGCAGGCGCCCCCAACCTCTGCCCCACTCATTCGCACTTTTGCCAAGGTTCACTTTGAACCTCAGTGCGAAAGTACTCTAAATTAAAATTTTCGTGCGGTAAAGACGCTGTTGCGATTCAACCGAGGTCGTCAAAATCTCTATTTTTTCGATGGCTCCTCGGTAAAATATTCTTCCCCTCTCTAAAATATTTTTTGTTGTTGTCTTCTAAATTTTTTATATATTATTTATATACAGTAAGAAACGAACAAATACTGGTGCTGGACCCTCCAATGCTAGTGCAGACCCTAGGTTTCCCACAGACGAACTTAGGATTAAATTTGAGTCCACCATCTATAAGGCCATTAGGACTACCTGCATAGATAGAGCATTCTTCTTAAGGTCATGTCCTCCTGCCTTAGAGGTTATAGGCCACTACAATTTAAGCAACCTTGTAGAATGTACCAGTCCAATAAACATAAGTCTATGTGCCGAATTTTGCAATAACTTAGTAAAAATAGATGACTTCACCTATACCACTAGGGCAGCAGGCACTGATATCATATTTACCCCTACGACTATCCGAGAGTTTTTAGAGTTGCGTCCTTCTACTTGCCCCTTTTTGTGCTATCCTCCGAGGGATCTACCGTTCGACGATCCCTACTCACATATTACTCTCGATACGATGTATTCGTATTTTTTTGGGGGAGAGAGAGATCCCACTGTGACACAGTTTAGGTCAGTAGAACTTAGAGTCCAGGACTACGCCCTTTATAGGGTTGTAGTTCTTTGCATTTTACCACTGACCACTCGGGACATCGCTGTGATGCGCCCATTCCATTCATTCCTACTTTATGCCCTGATTCATAGGTTGGAGATTGACATTAGCCTACATATCTTCTCCACCATCATTTACGCAGCCGGATACGTGACTGACAGTCGTGTCCATATGCCATTTGGTCACATTCTGACAGCCTATATGTCCTCACTGCACATTGATGTCACTAGAGGAGACGTGGCCCATATGACGGAGTTCGATGTTATATCCTCTCGGAACTTTTCCCTAGCCGGCATCCAGGTAGATAGAGATGACGGGACTATGACTTGGCGGAGGCACAGCACCAGCCCGATCCAGACGCACAGATGGACGAGTTCATGCTCGCACTATTTCCGGAGGAAGCCGCACCGGCTCCACCACCACCCCCAGCTCGAGCACCACGACACGCTCCCCGCACTCTAGCCGACCGTATGACCGGACTAGAGAGAGCCATGGCGAGTCTCCAGCAGGAGAACTCCGATTTTCATCGGGACATACGGCGAGAGGTTGCCGAGTTACGAGCTGCCGGGGACACCCGCCACACTGAGCTGATGACACTTCTTCGATCCTTGGGATCTGGACCACCCCCTTCATCATCTCAGTAGCTTTAGTGATGACCTACTTCTGTAGCTACGCTATTTGTAAAATATTTTGGATTTATCCAGTGACATTTCAAACTTACATTGAATATGTTCTTGCTCAATAGACTAGGAAATTTCAAAAATCCTTTTGATTTTATCAACTTATAGGCTAAACTTGTTTGTTTTCAAAATTTCCATTTTTAGACTTTCAAAAACAGTTTTGGCCTTAGACTAGGTTTACATCCTTAGAAAGCATGTACCCATAGGACTAGTTTTTGAGCATCTCACCAACACCCTAGGGTTACCTTGCTTGTGTTTAATAAACATAGAATGGGGTGAGATGCATAGGCCATCTGTCTGGACTTAAGATGCTTATTTCAGTGCATCAGTATAAGTCTGGACGTTAAATATAATTCAAATATTAATCAGATTAAAGTTCATCAGTCAAGTCAAACACTGACTGATTATAATTAACTTAATCTGACTAACCAAGTGAAAGCTACTATTTTCTAATAGTTAGTTAGTACCTAATTGGTTAGACAGCTGGTTAAAGTTAGATATCAAATTCAGGGGGAGAAATAAACTACTTTAGTTTTCCAAATTGAATTTTAAACTTAATTTTGAAAATCAGAGTTTAAAAATAATTTGTTTAAAATTGTGAAATTTTTAAACTCACAAACTCTTTACCTATTCTTTGAAAACTGAACTTTTCAAGTATTTTAAACCATGATTTTGAATCTAATACTTTTAAACTTTGAAAAATTTGATTTTGAAAAACAAATTTCATCTTACGTTTACCAAGACTCCTTTGAAAACTAAAAGTAAAGATTTAAACTTAATTTTACTTTGAAAATTGTCCTGAGTCTACTTCTTAAAAATTTGACTTTACTTAATTTTGACAATCTAATTTGAAGGATAAATTTTACAAAATTTAGTTTACAAACTAAGCTTCTCAAAGTTATTTTCCTTGTTTTGAAAATTAAATCTTGTACATTTAGTGTTGAAAAATAAATTTCAATTAGTTTTGAAAAATAGACTTTTCAAACTTAGCTTTGGGATTTTGGTTTTGAAAACTTATGTTTAAGTAGCATTTCAAAGTTGAAACTTGTTTTTGAAAAATTTTTTTAGACCTTATACACTTATGTTTGAAAATTAACCTATCTAAACTTAGCATTTTTTTCTAAAAGCTAAAAGCTAATGCTTTAAACAAATTTACAAAACTTTATACTCCCCCAAGTCAATTTGATCTTCTCTTGGAGTTAAAAACTCAGTTATTATTCAAAGTATTATTGTTTTCGGTATTTCTCACTGTGATTGTTTACCCTTGTTTTTTGATGAATGCCAAAGGGGGAGGGTTAGGTTGGTTAAGTTAGAGCAACTAAATGAAAACAAAAAAACTAACTTAAACCTTAAAAAAAACCTCAAAAATCATGCTTGATTTTTGCATACTTTTTATCACTAACTTAACCAGGTTGTCATTCCATCAAAAAGGGGGAGATTGTTGGTGCGGTTAGCACTAACGGTCTAACTCAGGTTTTGATGAATGACAAATCAGGTTAAGTTAGGTTTGTTGTCATCTGACACTTTTATCAAGTGTGCAGGAAAAGTGCAGCTAGGTCGACGGGCTGACCGGATAGCTGGCGAGAAGTCCAAGCGGGTCGACGGGCTGACCGGACGCTTGGCGAGAAGTCCAGCTAGGTCGACGGGCTGACCGGATAGCTGGCGAGAAGTCCAGACGGGTCGACGGGCTGACCGGACGTCTGGCAGGTAAGTGAGGTAAGTCACTGGAGGGGAGTGACTGCGAGGACGCGTTCCCGGGTAGGGAACATTAGGCGTCGATCCGACTTAGATCCATTTCGGATATCTAAGTCGAGATCGTGACTAGATTCCGGTCTCGGAAAGACGAAATCTAAGTCATACTCGCTATCTATAACAACTATGCTAACATTCTTTGTTGCAGGTACATTTGCCTCGGACTAACCTTTTCTTGCAGGAGAAGGGACTTTTCTGGGGAAGGCAAATTTCATCCAGCCGAGTCGTCGCCACGTGGAGCATCATGGTTTGTGCAGCTACGTCACATTCCAGGCGCCCGGAAGGGATTCAGGCGCCCGGGACAGCATATAAAAGAAGCTCCAGGCAGGAGCTTCAGAACCAATCATCAACTGAGAACTTTCGACTGCTGGTCCCACTGCTCTACGTTCCTGCGACGCTAACAAAGCTCCGACAAAGTGCTTCTTCGTTTTTGGTTAATTTTCTTGTCGGTATTACTTTGTTTCATTAAGCATTTCCTGTATTCATTCTGTAATTATATTCGAATTGCTAGTGATTGCCCAATGAAAGTGGTCAAGGACCACGGGCCTTCGAGTAGGAGTCGTCACAGGCTCCGAACGAAGTAAAAAACAACTGTGTCTACTTTACTTTTCCGCTGCGCTAATACTCTATATTTTCGAATCGATATTCACCCCCCCCCCCCTCTATCAAACCTATCGGTCTTACACCAGTGTCGCCGACAAGAGGTGCGGTCAGCGGTATGGTTAGACAGAGAATCGTACGGTGGAAACTTCCACTGTCACGTCAGGGATATGCTCGTGCTATTAATGTATGACGTCAGACACGCTTTTCTGACACGTCCATTCTAGGTATGTTTTGAGGAGCGTGCACACCTCGGGGAACGTGCACACGCTTTTGGGGAGCCCTATACAAGGACCCCAGGTTTCGACGGAGGTACGCTCCCTTCTTCACTGTAGCTACAGTTCTCGTTTCCTCTTTGCCCTACTTCTTTCCGCCGGAGATCTTACTTGAGTGTCGGAGGGCTATCACCGGAGAACCCCTCCCCGACTCGGCATTGTGCTTGTAAGTCAACATCGGCGGGAGATCTACACCTACAGAGTTTTCGACCAGTCAATAGGAGCGTCACATTCCAACACCCATCGTCTCCATTTTCGGTCAGGAACAGTGTGTGTATATATATATATATATATATATATATATATATATATATATATATATATATATATATATATATATGATACGGTAAATGAATGTGGGGTCTGTGAGATGATATGGCACGGAGTCAAAGCCACAGAAAGGTCAAAAGTCACGCCAGCATGGAGGTCAGAAGTCTGGCCCCCGTGGCTAGTCAAAAGTTACACCAGCCTGGAAGTCAAAAGTCTAGCCGCCGTGGCAACGCCATCGTGGAGGTCAAGAATCAGAATTACAAGGAGGTCAAGATTCCGGCCCACGTGGCTAAAGTCAAAGCTTCAGTTGATGGACTGGTCAAAGGACAGTATTTACAAGTTGGACCGGATCTGATCTCAAAGGGAATCGAAAATGGACCCGACCCACAGGGCTAAATTCAATTGAGGATCGGACCCATGGGTCAGGTATAACCAGGGATTGAGTGCGACTAGGGAGCCAGCTTATTGACTGGATGGGTATACCGAATAAGACTTCCAATGAAGTGATACAGGTCGGGGAGCCGATCCAGCGTGCAGGTCGGGACGTTCATACCATGAATAACAGCCAACAGATGCGGGTCGGGAATTAGACCCAGCGTGCAGGTCGGAACATACATGCCTTGGATAGCAATAAACAGATGCGGGTCGGGAATTAGACCCAGCGTGCAGGTCTAAACAAATTAGACCCAGCGTACAGGTCGGAACATACATGCCTTGGATAGCAATAAGCAGATGCGGGTCGGGAATTAGACCCAGCGTGCAGGTCGGAACATACATGCCTGAGATAACAATAAGCAGATGCGGGTCGGGAATTAGACCCAGCGTGCAGGTCGGAACATACATGCCTTGGATAGCAATAAGCAGATGCGGATCGGGAATTAGACCCAGCATGCAGGTCGGAACATACATGCCTGGGATAACAATAAACAGATGCGGGTCGGGAATTAGACCCAGCGTGCAGGTCGGAACATACATACCTTGGATAGCAATAAGCAGATGCGGGTCGGGAATCAGCAGGTCGTCGGGATGTACATACTTCGAATGACGCATACGAAGGTGGGTCAGGAGGCCAGACACTACAGGACAAATAGGCCTGCAAGGAATCATAACCACCTGTCAGAGAACAATCATCACATATTAGGGAATATTCTAACGGTGGGAGGCTCATACTCCTCTTGGTTCCTCCGCCAGCCTATAAGAAAAAGCCACGTGTAGACCACTGCCAGACAGAGCCTGACATCCAACATTCCCTGACATTCGCCAGGTTCCAGAAGCCTTAGTTGCAGTATAAAAAGGGATGCTTTGTCCCTTACGTAGGTACGCTCACTCGTCATTTCCTACCAGTCTTTTACTTTTCGTGCTTTCTCTGTGATTTCTGGGGAAAAAGTACTTGACTTGAGCGTCGGAGGGCCTGACCCGGGGACTTTTTTCCTGGTTTCTAGTCTCTAACGACCGGTGGACTCGTCTGAGTGTGTGCAGATCAATAGCGTCATCATCCTGATCCTTTCTCTCCGTAGAACCGCTAGTGCGAACCTGTCCAAGGGGTACCTCGCTGATTCAGCATCTCAACGACTCTCCGTCAACTTTTAGCACAACAAAACTTATCTTCATTCGACTCAACTTCTGAACACGATCAATATATATAATCTGAAATAATATTTACATCTATCCATAATTAAATCATACCTCACTAGTTAAAAGTCCCGTCCAAGTATCAACCGACTCCACTGACCGAGTAAATCAAATCAAAATGTTCTCCCAACATATATATTAATGGCGATATAGATCTCGAATAGTGACTTTCAGATAATACTGAATAGCGTTATGATCATGATTTGGCTGTTCCAACTGTAGAGAACTGTCAAGGGACAGTGGCGCTTAGTGAGACGAGGAACATGAATCAATAAGCCCTCTGCTATTTGGCGATCATGAGGTTGCAACTGTTAACGAAAGATACAAGTCAGATCACAGCATCAAATCGAGTAGAACAGTAAGATCATTAACCGAGTTCTAGAAATCTTATATGCGATTCTCTTCCACTGTAAGTAATCTGTTATCCAGTCAAACACGCTTCGCGCGGAAAAAAGAATCTCTAAACACTACCTTTTTTTTTCTTTCAAGAACTAATCGCTCGCATCAATCCCCATGATCAAGACTACAAATCAACTTTCCATTGCTAGTCATACAGCAGAAAAAAGAAAGAAAAAAAAATTCCAGCGTGCTGCCAATTATCCAACCTAGACCTTGTCAGTTGTCCCTTCTTGGTCATGCTCTTTAAAACTAGGCCAATGGCTTCCTCTCCTTCCCAAGAACAGCAGCAACGAACGATATGAGTATTACTGAAGGGAAATCACTAGCTTCTACCTCCAAATGTGAGGGGATGGTGGAGCTTAGGAGAGGGCCTTGGACGCTAGACGAGGACACTCTCCTCATCCACTACATCGCCTGCCATGGCGAAGGCCGCTGGAATCTCCTAGCTAGGTCCTCTGGTACGTACCATTTATCCATGCACGATCTAATTTGATCAATCTAATCTCCTGATAGGACTGTATATATATATAGGTTTGAAGAGAACAGGGAAGAGCTGTCGGCTGAGGTGGTTGAACTATCTGAAGCCTGATATAAAGAGAGGCAATCTCTCCCCTGAAGAACAACTCCTCATCCTCGACCTCCACTCGAAATGGGGAAACAGGTATGTGCATTTCCTTTGTCAGTTTCCAGTTTTTATGAATCGTTCATGGACGGATATGCTTATATTTGTGCGTGTGAGCAGATGGTCGAGAATCGCGCAACATCTGCCGGGGAGAACAGACAACGAGATCAAGAACTACTGGAGAACGCGCGTGCAGAAGCAGGCGCGGCAGCTCAAGGTGGACGCCAACAGCGCGCTGTTCCGCGACGCGGTGCGCAGCTACTGGATGAACTCTGCCACCGCCCAGCAATTATACCAAGTCCCCTCGTCGGAAGACCTGGTCTCCGGCGGTGTTCCGCTCACAGAGCACAACATGTTCGACGAAATGACACCTCGGTCTGACCCGGTCATGATTTCTAGTGGAGGAGGCTACTGCTCCGTGAACAAAGCCTACGATGTAGACCCATGGAATTTAGCGCCCATGTCTGCATCACCGGCCACCTGTTCCGTCTCGGCACACACTACTTGGAGCAAAAACGACGTTCCGGATCAAAGCTTGTGGAGCATGGACGAGTTGTACGACATGTTAAAAAGCTATATGAGTGGAGCAGAATCTAAATTTCCTTTGGGCGATGATAGTTCTAGCTAGTTAGGGGGAAAAGCACACAGTGTGCAGATGAACTTGTGTGTGTAGTATACTGCTTCTTTCTCTCCATGTACTGATTCTCTTCAGTAACCTTATCAAGTAACTCTCCAACTTCTTGAGCAAAAAGCCAAGTACTCTTATGCTCGTGGATGGTAAAGTGTTCTGTCGAGGACTCATGACTCACCATGGTGCTTCTTCTATTGATTATCCATGATTGTCGTTCGAGAAAATTAAAAGGATAATTAATTACTGGAGAAATATTTCTTAATTGGGAGAAGCATCAAAGTCTTACATGGTTTGGTGGATATAAATATGATTCTGACCAATGAGCTAGCAATATTGCTAATAGCATTGATACCGGGATTAATCATATAATTATCATGTGTACTTGGATTGATCAAAGGTCTCGCCAAGGTGTATGTCTTGTCAAAGGGGGTGGTTGGTCGGATTAGTTTCTCGACTCCTCTTGATTAATCCATCCAACTCCCGGGACTTAACTCCCCTGACTCCTCTAGATCAATTCATTCGACTCCTGAGATTCAACTCCCTCGACTATTCTAAATCAACTCATCCGATTTCAAGGGTTGAACTCCACGATAACCCACCCCTCTTGGTCAGCTCAACTTCCCGACGGCTTTAGTTGGTCATCTCGACTCCAGGGGCACAACTCTCTTGACCGCTTTAGTTGGTCATCTCGACTCAGGGGCACAACTCTCCTGACCACCTGCTCTACTTAGTTAATTAAGTTCTCCTGACTCTCTCAAATGAACAGACATAAAAAATTACCTTTAAAGGCCAATGTCTCTCACTCAGCTCCATTTGACCCTTCTAACTCAACGCCCCGTTTAGTTTCACCGACTAGACAAGCCTACACCATTCGTCTCATCTCTCACAACTCAACTCAATCCTCCTTAGCGAGCCAAACCCTTTGGTCCAATTAATTATATACCTTATAGGCTTGTGCCAACACTAAGATAAACCTAACATGTGGGATAATATGTCGTACAGAACACGTGAAGCAGTATGATTATACAAATACAATTGAGATATGATGATGTGACATTTCCTTTGACAGTGTATAACAAACATCCCATCACCAATTAATACATGAAGCGAGATATTCAACACTACAAAAAAAACAATGATTTAGGGATGAAAATTTGGGACAAATATTTTTCGTCCCAAAATCGCAATAAGTTTGATGACAAAAACAAATTTCGACCCAAATTAGCAACGCAATCTGCAACAAAATATTTTCGTCGCAAATTCCCAACAAAAACTATTTTCGTCACAAAATTCGTCCCAGATTCTAGGACGAATTCTGGATTCGTCACAGATTCTGGAATGAATCTAGGATTCTTCTCAAAATCTGGGATGAATCCAGAATTCGTCCCAGATTCAAATTTTTTTAAAAATATTAAAAAAATATATATATTCCTCCCTAATTCTGGGACAAATCCTGGATTCGTCCTCAATTTTGGGAACGAACTTGGGTTCGCCCCCAATTTTGGGATGAATCCATGATTCGTCCCAGAATCGAAATGTTCTAAAAAAAATGAAAAAATAATCGGAAGCTTTAAATATGGATCTAGAGACATCAAAATTTTATGATAAAAGTTTCTATGTATTCGTATCATTCTCTTGATCATAAAAATGTCCTCAACTATAATTTTGACCTAATATTTTGAGTGTGATGATTTTTTAACCTGAATTAGGTCAAATTTGGGTCAAAAAAATCACCACACAAAATATATTAGGTTAAAATTATGGATGGGGACATATTAATGATCGATACAAAATTAGAAACCTATAGAAATTTGTTTCATGAAATTCTGAGATCTCTAGGTCCATATTTGGGGCTTCCGAATGATTTTTCTTTTTTTATTATTTTTTTAAAATTTGGGACGAATTCAAGATTCGTCCCAAAATTTGGGACTAATCCAATATTCATCCCAAAATTTGGGACGAATCCAGGAATTTGTCCCAAATTCTGGGACGAATCTTAGATTCGTCCACTTTAAAAAAAAATAAAAAAATAGAATAATCATTCGGAAGCCTCAAATATGGACCTAGAGATCTTAGAATTTCATGAAACAAGTTTCTATAGGTTCCTAATTTTCTTCTCATCATGAAAATACCATAATCCAGAATTTTAACCTAATATATTGATTGTGATGATTTTTTAACATGAATTATATCATAATCATGTTAAAAAAATCACCACACTCAATATATTAGGTTAAAATTATGGATGAAGATATTTTTAAGATCACGAGAAAATTAGAAACCCATAGAAATTGTTTCATGAAATTCTAACATCTCTAGATCCATATTTGGGGCATCCGAATGATTTTTTTTAAAAAAAATTTGGGACGAATCCTGGATTCGTCCTAGATTTCAAAAAAATAAAAAAATAGAAAAATCATTTGGAAACCTCAAATATAATTTTAGAGATGTAGGAATTTCATGAAACAAGTTTCTATAAGTTCCTAATTTTCTCCTCATAATGAAAATACCATAATCCATAATTTTAACCTAATATATTGAGTGTCATAATTTTTTAACATGAATTAGGTCATAATTGTGTTAAAAAAATCACCACACTTAATATATTAGATTAAAATTATAGATGAAGATATTTTTAAAATCATGAGAAAATTAGGAACCATAAAAACTTGTTTCATGAAATTCTAACATCTCTAGGTCCATATTTGAGGTTTCTGAATGATTTTTCTTTATTTTTTTTTAAATCTGGGGCGAATCCTGGATTCGCCCCAAATTTTGGAATGAATCCAGGAATTCGTCCCAGATTTAAAAAAAACTAAAAAAAATAGAAAAATCATTCGGAAGCCTCAAATATGGACATAGAGATGTCAGAATTTAATGAAACAAATTTCTATGGGTTTCTAATTTTCTCCTCATCATGAAAATACCATAATCCAAAATTTTAACCTAATATATTGAGTGTGGTGATTTTTTAACACAAATTAGGTCATAATCATGTTAAAAAAATCACCACACTCAATATATTAGGTTAAAATTATGGATGAAGATATTTTCAAGATCATGAGAAAATTAGGAACCCATAGAAACTTGTTTCATGAAATTCCAACATCTCTACGTCCATATTTAGTGAAACATAGATAGTTTACTATTAATTAGGTATGTTAATATTCAACGCATGTTTGAATATGTGTCTAACACCTAAAATATAGACCTACAGATGTAAGAATTTCAAGAAACAAGAGTCTATGAGTTTCTAATTTTCTCCTGATCATAAATATATCCTTATCCTTAATTTGCTCAACAGTTTTGAGACGTTCACACATGAAGAAGTTAGATAGAGACATTCCAATCATTTTGTGCAATTTGGATAGGATATTTCCACCCTCTTTTTTTATTCTATTGAACATCTTTTGGTTCACTTGTCATATGAGGCCAAAGTTGAAGGACCTGCCCATTTTCGGTGGATGTATCCATTTGAAAGGTAGAATTTCTTTTTTCTATACTTCGACTCTTTGAATGCAAAAACCTTACTAATTATGGATTATATATTGATATTTTATATAATTTGTTATATTACCAACAGATTCTTATATCATTTGAAGAAAAAAATGAAAAATAAAGCATGAGTTGAAGCCTCTATTGTTAATGCTACATTATGGAGGAAGTAACAACTTTTGCATCATATTATTTTGAACCTCATGTTCATAGCAAAAGGCAAAGAGCGGATAGAAATAATGAGGGTCCTATTGATCCAAATGTGAACTCTTTTTCAATTTTTAACTACCTTGGTCTACCAAGTGGACCATGTAAAAAGATACTTAACTGGTAAAGAATGGCGGGCAGCCCAGACCTATATTTTATTAAATTATCCAGAAGTATCGTCATATTACGAGTAAGTATATATTTTTATTTTATTTTTTTAAATGTCATAAATTATTTGTGTAATAATATTTTTTTTGAGTAGGATATTTCAAAACTTATATTCTGAATTGTCGACTCAAGAGTTTGATCGATTTTGTGAAGAAGAATTTGCTGCATAGTTCAAATCATATGTAAGTAAACAAACTATATCTGGTTGATACATATGCACACTTTTAACAATTGATGTTTTGACCTTAGGTTCATGGTAATCAAGCTCACCTTGAGCAAGAATGGCTAATCCATCTGTCATGGGGTCCAAAATCATTCGTACGCATTTGACCAGCATATTTCTTAAATGGATATAATTTTCATACTCAAGAATATGGAATGGGAAAGAAAACCATAAATAGTGGGGTGTACGTATTGTCATCCAATGAAGGAGGCGCAAATAATGATTTCTATGGTTTGTTGGATGAAATTATAGAAGTAGAATACCTAGGGTCACAAATGCAAGTTATATTATTTATGTGTCGCTGGTTTGATCCTGTCAGAGGGATGAAGGTGCATCCACATTATAATTTGGTTGAAATAAATCATAAGAGATTTTATAAGAGATATGAACCATTTGTGTTGGCACAATAAGCAATTCTAGTATTCTATTCTTCGTATCCTAGTTTGAAACGTGATAAGATTGATTGGTGGGTTGTTTGTAAAACCAAAGCATGGAAAAAAATTGAGGCACGTTGGGAAAACATTGCATATCAACAAGAGGAAGTTGCAAATACCTTTCAGACTAAGGAATATATTATTCCAATTTTACGAGATCCCAGCGGTGTAGTGATAAACATGGATACAAGTGAAATTGATGATGATAATGAGGAGGAGGAGGAGGAGGATGATAATGACAATGAGGACTTTGATTTTTGATGATGGGTAAGTTTTGTTAGCTTATTTAAAAGAATTTGTCATATATTTTTACATTTGTGGTAATAGTTTTTTTACGAGCACATTTATCTTTAATATGCAAATTTACCAAACTTATAGCTTATTGAGTTTTTTATATATTGTCTAATTTTATTTATTTTATCAGTTAATAAATTGTATTTTTTCTTACAGGTTATTAGAGGTGACATCTCATATTTTCCCCTCTTCTTCTATAAACTTTATGTAAAAATGGTAAGTTTTTAATTGTTCTTTTTTATGCATCAAATTTGCAATTTACTTTATCTTATATTGAAATTTTCAGCATATATTTTGCCATGGTGGACATAGATGGAGATCACATGATCAGACAGATTCATCACCTGCCAGTGTACCTGTGCCACCCCCTGATCAGGCAGGACCATCTCATGTACCTTCTCCACCGGCTTCAAATTCGCCGCCGCTAGTACCATCGCCCGTGCAGTTACCAGTGCCCACGGATCTTCCTGATTATGCAAGAAACTCATTTGCCAAGTTTAGGAATGATATAGCTTTTTTAGTCCCCATCGGAGATTCGTAAGTACTATAAAATATTTTATGTTATTATCTATCTTAATTATTTAACATCGTTTGTTTGTAATTTAATGCAGATTTGAAAATCCTGTACAAGTTGTTCATGAAATTAATAGAATCGTGAATAACCATTGGGGAGGAGAAGAGATGACATATTCAAGCACTCCACCGGCCACAAAACAACTATGGTGGAGCGAGTTCAAGGTATATTTTCTTGAGTTTAATTCAAATTTAAAGTGAATATATAATACATTATTTTTCTCCATTTCAGCGGTTAAATAATTGGGACCCGAATGATGAAATGGAGATCCATAGAATATTTAAAAAGAAATGTGGTGATCACATCAGACATGTATTAAGTCACGCCAAGAATCAGGGAAAAAAAGTCAAACTTCATCACCGAATAAAATTGGGAGAGGATCACCAACTTTTGGGCAATGGAGGAAAGTAAGCAAAGGAGTAACCAGAATAGAATGAATCAATCTCACAATTCTAGTGACTCATCTGTTATATATGCGGGAGACTCCATTAACATAGATGAGCATAGACGGAGATTGATAATTTTTTAACTCTTACAATATTTTTTTATCTATATCAAATTATTCGTTATTTGTAATCATGTTTTTTCAGACCAAGGAGATGGGGGTGGAGCCCTCTTTCGTTGATACTTTCACCCGCACTTTTAGGAAAAAAGATAAGACTTGGAGTCGGGCGAGAGCAAAAGCAGTAAAGGTTGGCATTATTATTTATTTGATCTTAATATATGATTTAGATTTTAGTAGTTAAGTACCTTCGCTGTCTTAATATTATGTGTGTTTCTATTATATCTAATCAATATCTTATGTCTTTTAAAAAATAGGAAAAATATGATGAACTCGAGCTAGCCCAAACATGCTTACAAGCTGGTGGTGTTGATAGTCAGGGGTCTGAGGACTCTGTTGGTAATAATTTGAGTTTATGGTTGGAGGCCAGTGGAGGACCAAAATGGGGAAGAATATTGGGGATGAGTTCCTTAAGCAGAACCCAAAGATTAGTTAGAACATCTTCCTCCTCACCAGCACTTACGATCCAAGTAAATAACTTGACTGAAGAGGTTAGCAATCTGAAGGAAATGTTATCGCAAAGAGACCTAGAAAGGGCGCAAAGAGACCTAGAAAGGGCACAAATGGAGCAAGATATGAGAGAGTTGCGACGACAACAAGATTTTATCATGCGACACCTTCAGTTGAGCTCCGATCTAACTCAAATTCCTCCGCATGACGATGATGATGATGGCGGCGATGATAACGATGATGGTGGTGATGATTGTTCATAATTTTAATTATGTATGATGATTATTTGTCTCATAATTAGTGTTTTAAACATTAATCCATCGCTAGTTAACTTTTCTAATTTTTTAATTAATATTGTTAATTTGTTTTTAATAGGGTTGGTGAGGCAAAATATATGTCGAAGAAAAAAGTAAGTATTATGTAACACACCCTTAGTTGAACATGTTATACTTTTAATTTTAATTTTTTATTTTTTTAATCAGTTGCCTTTGGAAAGTTAAATAAGCTTATCATTCTTTTTATAAATTTGTTGAAATTTGTTACTACAGCATTATTAGTTCAAATTCTGAATTATGGTTAGAATTTTCCTAGCAACCAAGTAACCATGAGTACTAAAAGACTAGTATCAACTGACCTTAACTAGTTTGTGTTTTCTTCATTTGAGACATTTTCATATGATAGGAATTTTAAGAATACAACTCATGCTCTCCATGTCATATGAAATTAGGATATTTGTAGCTATTGTTTGATATGGTGAAATAGGTTGTATCATAACAATTTGATCTGGTAAAATAGGTTGTATCATATTTAGGATACTTATAGTTAGCTTCAAGGTACTTCTTATAATTTAAGTTACCATTGCTATGAAATGGATGGTTCATACTAGCTTCAAGGTGTTTCTTTCCATTTAATTTACCGTTGCTATAAAATCCTAATTAATGCTCTCAATATTTTTTTGATTAAATGATTATGAGCCATTTTGCTATTAATTGTACAAGACTTTTTATTTTCTCATTGCAAAGTTATCTTATTATCTAATTATGGGTTGTTATAAATACTACCATACTTTCTTCTTCCAATTTAAAAGGGAGTACATGATATTGGTAAACTTATGAATGTTAAGTAGATTATGTCCTTACATTTTTTGCTCGTTTCTCTTTGTTTCCCTTGGTTCTAGTTTATTTATCATCATAGGTTTTCACTTTAGCATCTTAAATTACTAATCTGTAGAGTGAGTCCTTACCATTATTGTCTGTTAGAATGATCTGCTTACATGAGACTGTTAGAATTTAAGTAATTATCTTTCTAGTTACAAATGATTTGCTTTATTTGTTTGTTTTTATGCAGGGAAAGAATATTTGATAGGGAAGAAAGCTTTTGCGGACAAAGAAGATGAGTTGTATCTTAGTTCTTTTTTTATTTTAAATCCTTGTTTAACTTCTTGGATTGTTAGACTTGTATAACTTTTGGAGTGTGGAACTTGTATAATATTTTGGAGTAGCTTGAAGAAGAAAGATCTTGTATAACTTGTTGAGACCTTTGAATTTGTTGTATTATGTTTGATTTCAATTATTAATAGATGTATGTGAAATAGGATGTGATAATATTAATTAGGATGTGTTGAATGTATATAATGTGTTATTTGAATTTGTTGTATATATGTATGTATGGATTGAAATGCAGAAATAAATAGTTGTTGGAATTTTTTTTTCATTTAGGGACAAATTTGGCAACAAAATTAACTTGTCGCAAACTTATCGTAGTTACTGTGCATCGATAAATTCGCGACAAAATTATTTTCGTTCCAAATTTCGTCGCATAATTTAGGACGAATCCTCATCCTAGATTCTGGGACGAATCTACAGATTCATCCCAGAATCTAGGACGAATCCACATATTCGTCCCAGAATCTGGGACGAAGGATTATTTGTTGCAAATAAATTTAGTATTTTTGTTGCCAAATTCGTCGCGAATTTTGCAACAAGAATAATATTCGTGAAAATTGACGACGAATTTGGCAACGAAAATCTAGTTCGTTGCCAAATTTTGTCGCCAAATTAGGGACAAAATTGGCAACAAAAATAAATTCGTCCCGATTTCATTCCCAAATTCGTTGCTAAGTTTGCATAAAGCAAATATTCATTCCAAAATTGTATAGGATATTGTGACAAATAAAGTTTTTGTTGCAAATTTGGCAACGAATTTGGGGACGAAAATATTATTCGTCGCCAATTTCGTCCCCAAATTCGTTGTCAAATTTGCAACAACAAAATATTCATTCCAAAAGTTGGCAACAAGAGGTTTGGGGCGAAAATTTTTTTGTCGCATATTTCATCCTAAAAAATTTTGCAACGAATTTTTTTTTATAAATTCGTCCCAGATTTCGTCCCAAAACACTGTATTTTTTGTAGTGCAACCTTAGTAATATAAAAAGAATCTGTTCTCGCGCACTCACATATTTACGTGTATATATATATATATATATATATATATATATATATATATATATATATATATATCTCGGTTCATCTTCTCCAACTCCCCCATCAGAAATCTTATTTGAGCGTTGGAGTGATTGAGCTGAGATAACCCCTTATCTCCATTCTAACCCTCTTCTCCTCTCTTTTCCTCGTGCTACATGGACCCCCCTTCATTAGCTGATTCTCCCTTCATATATCGTATGGAATTCGTCAACCAAGAAAATAGCTCTCCGTGGCTCATCCTCTTACGGTCTCAAGGAGAAACCAGCATGAAGAAAATAAGTACTTGATTTCAACATCTTGCTCCGACTGATGAGTTATTTTTTTCTCCGAAAAACTGGGAGTGTGAAACATATTGACAAAAGGCGAAGAAAATATTCGGTTGAATAAACGAACGGAGGGGGACAAGTGTAGTCGCTTAATGCAATCACCTGACTTTTTATTGAAAAAAGGTGAACTGTGAAGTGATATTATTGTCATCTACGAGTGGCGGGTGATATGGAAGCCTTCAGCAGATACAGAAGTTCAAAACCAGTGACAATTTTCCAAGAAAGCTGACGAAAAAGAGCTTTGGCAGTGACTAAGAGTTCCAATCAATGCCGTGTGGGAATTGGGATTGTAGAGATTAGAGAATTAGGTGGGGAAAGGAGTAAACCTGATGCCATTACACATCATTGGAAAGCTCAATTGGTCATGTCAACACCATTAATGATAATCATAGGGATTCTGTTTGATTTCTCTTCTGAGATGTGAACTGAAAATTTCACACAAATGATCTAGCCAGGAGAGTAATCATGTTGCAAAGTGGCTTTACGTAGATTCTTTAGATGGATTGGACAATGAACATGTGATGTGAGAGTGTGGGGATGGGATGCGTGCATGCACATGAGCAGGTGCAATCAAATCAAAGATGTCAGAATCAGAGAGTCGTGAAGGGACTCAACTACCGGCTTGGGCCACAGCATTATGTCGATGTCTGCAACTACTGATTAGTACTCTACAGCTTAGTTCCAGGAGATTCCCTACAGTTGCAGTCGTTGTGTGTACATAGTCATGGGCACTCTGATCCCCAAGAAGGGAAAACCTGGTTCATTTTGTCCTTTGGCTAAGTGGAGATCTCGCTGAATCCGAGGGGAAGGCACATGACTACAGAAACTGCAAAAGGAATTGTCATTCATTTCCAATTCCTGAAATCCATGCACACAATTTGAACACTGATATTCCCAGATTCAATCTAATAATGTTCTCTAGTGTCTATAGACCTACGTATTTTATAGGATTGAGATGATACTGAGCTGTGTCAAGATGTGATAAATGCTACTTATGGAAGGTCAAATTCATCGTAAAAGGAACTCAAGTTGAGTCCAGTAAATCTTATACACTCATTCCAGAGAAGCAAAGTTAACCACGGGCAAATTAGTTACCATGACCCTTGTCTCGGTCAAATCCTAACACCTCTTCTGGTTCAACTCCAAATCTCGGCATCATCTCTCAGTCTCAGCAATGGACTCTCTCTCAGTCTTGGCGACAAACTCCCTCTTAGTCTCGACACCAAACTTTCTCTTAATCTCGGTAACAAACTCCCTTTTAGTTTTGGCGACAAACTTCCTCTCAGTCTCGATAATAAATTCCTTCTCAATCGTAGCAACAGACTCCCACTCAGCCTCAACAACTTACTCTCTCAGTCTCTCTGCTGCAATAGTTGACATCATCTATGTCTCAACCTCATTTGCGGATACTCTCACTCAGCATTGGATCCTGACATTATCTCAATCTCAGTTTCAGATTCTGACTTTATTTGTTCTTAAGATCACTCCATATTGACATCTCCTTTTTCATTCTCAAGACATGCCTACGCCCCATATAGACTTGCTAGTAGTGACTACAAATATTCCAAGATGCGCAGCATCTTAAAAATGGGGGAGCGATTACGAGGTTGTCAGATCTGATGTCTTAGATGCTCTCCTACGAATACATGGCGCTGGATGAACGGAGAGGCAACTAACGACTGTTGGATTTGATCCCCTAACCGACTCCCACAATGATAATATTTTAGTTAATGTGGAGAAGCTCTCCTAACAACCATATAAACACTTGCGAAGGTAATGACAAAGGATCCCCTCAATTTATGGAAATCCTATACTAGGTTCTTCTCTTCTTCTCATATCACCTCAAGTAAATCCTAATTTAAACGTTGGAGTGACTTTAAGATATGTCCTTCGGCTACTCTAACTCTCTTTCGGAGTACATTTCAAGAACTTTTCATCTTAGTCACCGATGATCTTTGAAGAAAGTGTTCGCCAGTAAACTCATTGACCAATGACTTGATCATCCACGATATTTGACTGGAACATAGTACTTTTAGTTTTAGTGTCCTATTAAATATCATTTACCCATATGCTCTAATTAGAATCATTACTTCAACGGTATGTCTACTTGGAGGGAGGTTAGGTAAGGAAAGATTGGCCAAGGATTCTTGTCCAAACATGGTCTACTTGGAGAAAGGAAAGGAAAGGAAAGGAAGAGAAGAAAATAACCAAATATTTGTTATCTTCTTCATCTCCCAAATTATCTTCTCATCTTAGTCAAGTACTTAGCGCCACCACCAAATCAACTCGATCTGGCCTCTTCCCTAACATATCTTTTCTCTCTTTTTTTTTTTTTAATCTAAGTATACGATGTTTGTTCACTTACTAATAAATCCGTAACACAACTTATGTATACTCAGAAGTCGATCTTTAAGATATTCATCCCATTTGAAGGCGAGGTCATGGTGTTCTCCTACCGTCCTACGTACTAGGTATTTTAGAGATGTTAAGGCACAATATACAATTCCCCTCTGTCACTTTGGCACACACCTTTACTCTTCTCTCAAAGATGAAGTAAACGGTGATAAACACGGATCCACATGCCTCACAATTATCCATTATAATAAAATACTTATTTGGGTTTAATATACTTGGATGGTCTTCTAGTTTGCCAAACAGGGTGATTATAACATGTTGATTAGATTGTATTGGGTATTGGCTAATTAATTAGTCTTTAATTGGATGTGGATGAAGATATCAACTTTTTAAATCACATTAATTATAGCTTAGTGAACTGTCTTATCCAAACTAAGTTTAAGGCCTCATCTAAATCTAGATGGCGTGCGATTAACAGTGGTGACGATTAGACCCGTGACATCAGCACTGATGATGATATAGCATCATTATTCTTTACTGTTAATATTTATTCACTAAAAAGTTAGCATATTGTTAATGGTCTTCGTTAGTTTTTTTTTTATTTCTTTAATTATATACATATATATAATCTCTAGAAGCAAGATCTGATACTTGCATTGCTTGTTAAATTCGTATAGAAGATATAACCATATCTATAATTAATCAGAATCTCCTTTGATTAGAGAATGTAATTAAATTAGAGCATCGCCTTTAGATGATGGAAGACACTAGATTAAACTCCACTAATCAACACTTTAATGTACGTTTTTATGCAACCCAGACTTAATCGAGTTGCTTGAAGCTGTGACCCTAATACGTGTCTCAGTGTGGCTGGCAGGTCAAACGTTAGCTATCATTGTAATCAACAAATATAAATTATTAATTATTTTCCTTTTTTAAAAAAAGTAATCACCAATGATATGGTCCGAGATCAAGTGATGAACTGACTCTCAATGTATCCGTAACCGAGATCGCTCTTAATAAGTCGGATGTGCATCATGTTAGCTTTTATCGGATCAGCTTATAATGCCAGGTCAAGCAATGGTTAGATCTTGCTGTTGCCAGGTCAGTTTCTGTCGGGCCGAGCAACGCAAGGACTCTAATGAAGGCTTTTTGGGCGACGGCGATTCGGTAAGGAAAAAGGATTATAAGGGAGACGAAGATGAGCCTTATGAAGACTCTTCCGACACCGAAATCGAATTCTAAAAGAAACATAATATAATATAGAAGTGAAAATAGTAATTGATCCTGTCGGGAAATTGAGAAAACGTATCTATCGGTGAGACGTGTCTGGAAGGTTGACCGCATTCCCATGATTCGGTTGATGAGCTGTCTCCTGTGTTAACCAAGTCGTCCGATGTCTTCTAGACAATAAAATAAGTACAAAATGAATACGGCGACATACCCTGGCCCGGGGGAGGGGGGCGCCCTCGGATGGATGGGTGAGCTGATCAAGTCGTCGCTCGACTCTGGATAGCAGATAAATATCCGCCAGGTGAGTAACTGGCTCTGGTGGCTCGAAGTCGGACGCGATATGGATCCGCAAGGCGACGCACGATCTGACTACAGCCTCGGCTCGCAGGCCGGAGCGCCACAGCGGCACAAAGGCCGGACACTCCGTCGGCTCGCAGACCGGGATACAATAACGGCACGAAGGCCGAATACACTTTCGGCTCGCAGGCCGGCATATAGACATAGTACGATACCTGAACGGCGGCTGCTCGGAGGGTGGCGACGGACAGCTGCCAAGAGGCGGTACCCACTGTAGTCGCCGGCAACGGCCACTAGAAGTGTCGGTCCCGTTGCTGGCGGCGGTGGCGGAGGTGTCGGTGGCTACTGGAGACGTCGGCGGTGACTGTGGTAGCCGCCGGAAGCAGCAATGACGGCGGGGGAGGCCGGTTGCAACTAGAGGGGGCGGCTCTGGCCGGCAGCGGCGGCGCCTGTCGCTAGAGATGGCGGCGGCGATGCGCAGCGACGGCGTCGGCTTGGAGGTGCCGAGAACGTGGCTGTGGTGACCGCCGAGGAGGGAGGAAGAGAGGAAAGAGTAGAGGAGTATGGGGAGAGAGGGCCGCCAGCGCCGGATACGACCGACGCCGGAGATGGAGGAAGTGGCCTCCTTCCTCTTCATCGTAGTGGCGGCGGCTCCCTGTTCACGAACCCTCCTCTCCCTCCACCCAGATGAACAGTGCTGCTTTATAACATAAAACCTAATCACACTAAAAGACCAAAATGCCCCTCTACTTTCCCTTAATTCCTTTTGGGCCCCTTAACATATCCGCATCACAAGCCTCCCCTTCAAGTCTAGTCGAAGGAAGCGCAAGTCCGACTGACGGGACCAAGTCCTAAATAGAATCGCTACCGAACGCGAAATTAAACTACTGGGCTCGTCTTATCATGTTGAACGAGTGGCTTGTGGCGATGCCGAGCCAGTGAATCAAGTAGTATCGAGCAAGCGACGAGAAATAGTGCGGTCCAGGTGACGGAGATAATTTTGATCAGGTAGAAAGACGAGCGATCGAGCTGAGCGCGCGACCAAGAGGATGTCGATCAGGCAACTGAGAAAATGTGAACTGAGTAATCGAGAGAGCGTCGCGTAACAATGCCGAGTAAACTTCGAGAAATAATACTGAGACGACCACCGAAACGATGCCATGTGAGCAGCAAAACATCAAGCGAGCGACGAGGAAAATGATAGTCGACCGAGCGACACACGGGATGCCGAGCAAACTGAACGAGCGAGCGATGTCGAGCGCACGACCACGAAGATGCCGACCGGGCGATCGGAATGTCGATCGAGTGGATAGATCGGGCAGACGATGCCGAGCACGCGACCGCAAGGATGTCAACTGAAGGATCAGGAGCATGGAAATCGAGCCATCGAAAAATGTCGACTCGATGACTGTTAAATGCAACTAGGCGACTTAAAGAGTGTCAAGCGTGCGACCTGGTTCAAGCGTATGGTCGAACGGACGGCCGAGCGATATCGGTCGGATTGCTACGAGAGTGCTGACCGAGCGGTACCAAGAATAGTCAACGGGCAATTGTAAAATGTTGGCCCGACAATCGAGTAAAGCTAAGTGGCCGATGCCGAACGGGCACATCGCGTGTACTAGAGTGTAGCTCGTCAGTTGGAGGCGCATGGAAGTAAAAGTCGTGAGCCGAGTGGGCACAGAGCCTATGAGATATACTGGTCCGCAACTAGTGGGGACTCTTGTTCGTGACCATCGGCTATAGTTCCACCCTGAGCGGGGGAGATAAGATGCTCCGATATGCCCCGCGACCCGTGAAAACTGCTTGACTCCGAACAGGGGAGATAAATGCTCGTGAAGACTGCTCGACCCCGAACGGGGGAGATAGATGCTTGCGACGACGACTCAACCTCGAACGGGGGAGATAGATGCTCGTGAAGGCTGCTCGACCCCGAACGGAGGAGATAGGCGAACTTGCTAAGCAGATCCGTGACCAATGGAAACTGGTCGACCCCGGACGGGGGAGATAGCACATCCGATATGTTGGTTCGAGACCAGTAACGATCGCTCGACCCCGCACGGGGGAGATAAAAGATCCGATAAGCTGGTCCGAGACCAGTGACGACCGCTCGACCCCGAACGGGGGAGATAGAAGATCCGATAAGTTGGTCCGATATCAATGATAATCACTCGACCCCGAACGAGGGAGATAAAATATCTGATAAGACAATCACTCAACCCCGAAAGGGGGAGATACACGCTCTGATAAGCTCAACCCCGAACGGGGGAGAAAGGACATTCGAAGAATTGGTCTATGAAGTTGGTTTTCAAGCCGGGGTTTTTATAGTCGCCGATTCGACTCTAGAGTTTAACGTCGCTGCTCGACGGTCTTCAAGCTGGGTTTTTATAGTCGCCGGTTCGACTCTAGAGTTTAACGTCGCCACTCGACGGTCTTCAAGTCGGAGTTTTTATAGTCGCCGGTTCGACTCTAGAGTTTAACGTCGCCGCTCGACAGTCTTCAAGCCGGGGTTTTTATAGTCGGCGGTTCGACTCTAGAGTTTAACGTCGCCGCTCGACGGTCTTCAAACCGGGATTTTTATAGTCGCCGGTTTGACTCTAGAGTTTAACGTCGCCGCTCGATGGTCTTCAAGCTTTACTCAAACCCGACCGATCATCCCGGGGTCTTCGATAATGAGCTCGCGGCTCAAATAATATACGCCCGGCCGATCGACACGGGGTCTTCGACATCGAGCCGGAGACTCGGATAATATACGCCCGGCTGATCGGCACGGGGTCTTCGACATCGAGACGATGACTCGGATAATATACGCCCGGTCGATCGGCACGGGGTCTACGGCATCGAGCCGGCGGCTCAGATAATATACGCCCGATCGATCGGCACGGGTCTTCGACATCGAGCCGGTGGCTCGGATAATATACGCCCGGCCGATCGGCACGGGGTCTTCGGCATCGAGCCGGTGGCTCGGATAATATACGTCCGGCTGATCGACACGGGGTCTTCGGCATCGGGCCGGTGGCTCGGATAATATACGCCCGGCCGATCGGCACGGGGTCTTCGGCATTGAGCCAGTGGCTCGGATAATATACGCCCGACCGATCGGCACGGGATCTTCGGCATCGAGCCGGTGACTCGGATAATATAAGCCCGGCCGATCGACACGGAGTCTTCGGCATCGAGCCGGTGGCTCGGATAATATACGCCCAGCCGATCGGCACGGGGTCTTCGGCAATGAGCTCGGGGCTCGGCTAATATACACCCGGCCGATCGGCACGGGGTCTTCGTCAACGAATTCGGGGCTCGGCTAATATACACTCGGCCGATCTACGCGGAAGTCCTCGATCGAGGAACTAGGGCAGATCATATAACTGAAAGAGGAAAGATAATGCAAAAACTGACCGAGGTCATGAGGATGGTACAATTTTCCGGCGTCATCCATCTTCACGTTCCCGACCAGGTGCGTTCCCACAGACGTCGCCAATTTGATCATGTCGGGAAGCTGAGAAGACGAACCTGCCGGTGTGATGTGTCTGGAAGGTTGACCGCATCCCCATGACTCGGTTGATGAGCTGTCTCCTGTGTTGACCAAGTCGTCCGATGTCTTCTGGTCAACAACACCTGCAACCAATGATCGATTTTCCCCGATCCCTGGTACCTTGATGCTCGAGGTGGGTCCCATGCACAGATAAGTATCCACATGATAACAGGACAATAAAATAAGTACAAAATGAATACGACGACGTACCCTGGTCCGAGGAGGGGCGCCCTCGGATGGATGGGTGAGCTGATCAAGTCATCGCTCGACTCTAGATAGCAGATAAATATCCGCCAAGTGAGTAACTGGCTCCGGTGGCTCGAAGCCGGACGCGATATGGATCCGCAAGGCGACGCACGATCTGACTACAGCCTCGGCTCGCAGGCCGGAGCGCCACAGCGGCACGAAGGCCGAACACTCCGTCGGCTCGCAGGCCGGGATACAATAACGGCATGAAGGCCGAATACACTCTCGGCTCGCAAGCCGGCATATAGACATAGTACGATACCTGAACGACGGTTGCTCGGAGGGTGGCGACGGACAGCTGCCAAGAGGCGGTACCTGCTGTAGTCGTCGGCAACGGCCACTAGAAGTGTCAGCGGCGGTGGCGGAGGTGTCGGTGGCTACTGGAGACGCCGGCGGTGACTGTGGTAGCCGCCGGAAGCAGCAGTGACGGCGGGGGAGGCTGACTGCAACTGGAGGAGGCGGCGCTGGCCGGCGCCTATCGCTAGAGGTGGCGGTGGCGGTGCGCAGTGGCGGCGGCAGTGCGCAGCGACGACGTCGACTTGGAGGTGCCGATTGCGTGAAGAGCCGGAGTAGGCTTCCGAGAACGTGGCTGTGGTGACCGCCGAGGAGGGAGGAAGAGAGGAAAGAGTAGAGGAGTATGGGAAGAGAGGGTCGTCGGCGCCGGATACGATCGGCGCCGGAAATGGAGGAAGCGGCCTCCTTCCTCTTCATCGTAGTGGCGGTGGCTCCCTGTTCACGAACCCTCCTCTCCCTCCACCCAGATGAACGATGTTGCTTTATAACATAAAACTTAATCACACTAAAAGAACAAAATGTCCCTCTACTTTCCCTTAATTCCTTTTGGGCCCCTTACCATATCCACATCAGTAATATTTAATGTTGTCACCTTCATCTTATATAAGGAATGAAAAAGTCTTCGAGGTCACGTGTCGTGATAGGATATTTAGGTTATCATCTAAGTATTCACGGTTCGAACCCCAACTACGATATATTTACAGAAATTTTTCCTCCAAATGAGGGCGTAATTAAAGGATACTGAGCTTATACGCTGGCCACCGCGTGCATTTTTTGATTTATCCTGATGATCAATAAGAAAATTTTATGAGGTCAGATCGATCATCCCAGAAATAATCAATAAAATTAACTAAAATTATGATTATTTTTTTTTAAATAAAGAATGACAAGATGGCCAAGAGGTATCTTTTTCGGAGGGACGGGCAGGAAAATTCTAACTCATTCCATCTAAAATAAATTACGGATTAGACCGACTAATCCACTAAAAATAAAAATATATAAAAATTAAATAATTCATTGAACTTGATCATATTTTAAATAAATATATATTTTAAAAAAATATTAAATAAAAATTTTAATTCTTCATTTCATACGTACATATATTAGCGACAGCGACACCAGAAAATTCATAATGTTCATTAATTATATATATATATATATATATATATATATATATATATATATATATCACCATAAGTCCTAATTTAATTTTGAAAAAATAAAATCTTTCACACCCGCAAGCCAACCCCAGCTCATCACGGGTCAACCCACCTGAACTCGCACAGGCTAGCCCTTTTAACCCCTCTTTTAAATAAGTTGATAAAATTTCAACTCCATCAGCTTAAATTATTTGATGAGACGGGTCAACCTAACAAGTCCAACCTAAATTGACGACTCTACCCAAAGGACACACCTTTTATTAACTTGCTCCGTTATAACGGTCGTGTCGTGTCTGAGCTAGGAAGCAATCTATGTGTCGAGCTAGGAAGCAATCTATGTGTCGTGTTGACTTGAATTGAACTCGGAAAAGTTAGTCTGACTTAAGTTGTGCTCGTCATATTGGGCCTGTCATGTGGCCCTTGTAGGATCGTTAGTGTTGAATGGATGCTATGGAAGAAAAATCTGTTAAGATTTTTCGTAATAAAATTTGTTACGATTTTATATAACAGATTTCTGTTACAGTTTTTCATAACAGAATTCTGTTGTGATTTTTCATAACAAAATTCTATTATGATTTTACCAGGTCTGGGGTTTATGCATTATTTATAGGGATCATTGTAAACCTATTGTACAACAACAATCACAAGAATCATTAGATGTGATTCTCTTGTGTAGAGAGAATTCAAATAAACCTTCGGTCGTTTTTGTGGAGTAGGCACGTCGCCGAACTACAGTAACTCTTCTTCTTTCTTTTCTTCTTAATTCTCCTTTCTCGTGTTTGCTCTCCTTTGTGCGTCATTGTCTTGTTACTCCGCGCGATCTCTTTTCTCTCTTCCTATGCTTCCACATGTTAGAGGTTGAGAGGTGTTGCCCCCTCTTTGCGCAATAATTGATATCAGAGCTACAGGTTTTGGCGGATTTCTTCAACATGTCGGGGATGACTTTTTCAAAGTTTGATATGGTGAAGTTTGATGGAACCAGAAACTTTGGATTATGGAAGAGAAGAGTCAAGGACTTGTTGGTGCAACAAGACATGGTGAAGGTGCTAGGAGAAAGGAAACTGGAAAGTATGGAGAGATCAGATTGTGAAGAACTTCAGGTGAAGGCAGTAGCAACAATCATGCTTTATCTTACAGATGATGTGATGTACCATGTCATGGACGAGAAGTCACCAGTGGTAGTTTGGCAAAAGCTGGAAAGTCAGTACATGCCAAAGTTATTAACAAACAAGCTGTATCTCAAGAAGAAATTATTCGGGTTGAAGATGACATAAGGAACTGATCTGAGCCAGCACATCAACATATTCAATCAAATTATGAGCGATCTAAAGCGAGTTGATGTGAAGATTGAAGACGAGGACAAGATATTGATGTTGTTGAATTCTCTACCTTCATCTCCTACGTACGAGAATTTGGTTACTACTTTGATGTGGGGTAAGTAAACTCTTAAATTGGAGGAGATCACAGGTGCGTTGCTAGGTTCTCACCAAAGGAAGAAAACAAGCGATGAAGTTTCTTAGGGAGAAAGACTTTTGATAAATAACAACTAAGAGCGTGGTAAGAGCAAATCTCGACATGGATCGGGTAACAATAACAAGGCTCTTTCTAAATCGAGAAGGAAGAAGGTGATCATGTGCTACAAGTGTGGAGGCAAAGGTCATATCAAGAGAGATTGTCCAGAGATAAAGAAACATGTTGCAGAAAACAAAGGTAGTTCGGCAAAGTCTGCAAACATAGTTGAAGAAGAAAATTTAGAGAGCGGTTATGGAGATATGCTATCAGTTATGTCGAGTTCGGAGTAACTGACAGATGCATGGATTTTAGACTCTGCATGTTTATATCATATGACTCCAAACAAGGATTGGTTTGACACATATAGGACAGTAGATTTTGGTTCAGTGTTGATAGGGAACGGTGCATCATGCAAAGTTATTGACATAGGGAACATCAGAATCAAGATGTTTGATGGTGTTATTAGAACTTTATGTGACGCCAGATATATACTAGAGTTAAGGAAGAACTTGATCTCACTAGACACACTAGATGATATTGGTTGTAATTATAAATTAGTAAGCGGGGTGATGAAGGTCAGCAAGGGAGCTCTGACGGTCATGAAAGGATAAAAGATAACAAGAAATATTTACAAGTTGATAGAGACTACAGTTGTAGGTGGAGTCGCCTTGGTGGAGTTTGAATCAGACAGTACTGTCTTGTGGCATATGTGGCTAGGACATATGGGTGAACGTGGGATGCTAGAACTTTACAAGAAAGATCTGTTGAAGGGTGTCAAGACGCGCAAGCTTGAATTCTGCAAATTTTGTGTTCTTGGGAAACAAAACAAAATACAATTCAAGACAGCAACAAACAAGATAGAGGGGATTCTGGACTACGTACATACGGATCTCTGGGGACTAGTCAGTGTAGCATCACGTAGAGGGTACTTATATTTTGTGAGTTTTACTGATGATTTCTCACGAAATGTCTGGGTATACTTTATGCGTCACAAGTCGAAAACTTTTGTAAAGTTTAAACTGTGAAAAACTGAAGAGGAGAACCAGATCGGAAGAAAGATCAACTGTCTTAGGTCAGACAATGGGACTGAGTACATAGATTCAAAGTTTCAAGAATTTTGTGAGCAACATGGGATAATGAGGCATTTCTCGGTTCACAGGACATCTCAGCAAAATGAGATAGTGGAAAGGTTGAACAGGATAATCATTGAGAAGACAAGATGTCTCAGGTTGAATGTAGGGCTTGCAAAGAATTTCTGGGCAGAAGCAGTTAACATGACATGTTATCTTATTAATATATCACCAAGGGCAACAGTAGAAGGCAAAGTATCAGAGGAAGTATGGACAGGGAATCAAGTAGATTATTCTCATCTTCAAGTTTTTGGATGCCCATCCTATATGCACATATCTAGCGAAGAAAGATTAAAGCTGGATGCGAAGTCAAAGCAGTGCATTTTTCTGGGGTATCAGAAAGGAGTTAAAGGCTTCAAGCTTTGGGATCCTAAGGCAAACACGGTGGTGATCAGCAGAGATGTAGTGTTTGACGAGAAAATTATGCTATAGTGTAATCAAGAAGAAGGAAAGGAAACACCACAAAACAATATGGAGAAAGATGTTATGCAGGTGGAGCTAGAGACTCATCACTCCGATGATTCTATCTTAGAGCACATAGAGCATCGCATTATAGCTAGTGGTAGAATGAGGCTAGTCGTAAAACCACCCACTAGATAATATTTGAAGACTTGGTATCTTATGCGCTTATCACTAGTAGCGGAGACCCTACATCTTTTCAGGAGGCGATACACAGATCTGAGAAGGACAGGTGGACGAGTGTTATGGCAGAGGAGATGGAGTCGTTGCATAAGAACCAAATGTGGAATCTAGTGGAACTTCCTGAAGGAGAGAAAGTTATAGGGTGCAAGTGGATATTCAAGAAGAAAGAAGCAATGTCAGAGGGAGAAGAAGTGAAGTTCAAGGCTCGGTTGGTAGCAAAGGGGTATTCACAGAAAAAGAGAATTGACTATAAAGAAATTTTCTCTCCAGTGGTAAGACATACGTCAATTAGAGCGGTTTGGCTTTGGTGGCACATCACGATTTGCAGTTGAAGTAAATGAATATGAAGATGACATTTCTTCATGGAAATTTAGAGGAGCATATTTTTATATCACAACTTGAGGGATTTAGTCAGCCCGGACAAGAGTGGTTGGTTTGCAAGTTGAAAAAATCGCTCTATAGATTGAAACAATCTCCTAGGCAATGGTACAAATGTTTTGATTCATACATGATTCAAAACAGATATAGGAGATATGAGTATCACTGCTGCATATATGTGAAGAGCCTTGAAGATGAATCATTCATTTTCTTACTACTATACGTAGATGACATGCTCATTATTGCCAAGAAATGAAAGAGGTTGATAAATTGAAGAGGATACTGAACAAGGAATTTGACATGAAAGATTTGGGAGAGGCCAAGAAGATTCTTGGGATGGAGATTCACGGGGATAGAGCTTCAGGGAGATTATGATTGTCTAAACATATCTATATGGAGAAGGTGCTGGATAGGTTTAACATGAAGAATGCAAAGTCGATGAACACACCCCTAGTGCATCACTTCAAGTTATCCAGTACATAGTGTCTAAAGACAGCTGACGAGATCCAAGAGATGTCAAAGGTTCCTTATGCCAGTGCAGTTAGTTGTCTGATGTATGTCATGATTTGTATGAGACTAGATTTGGCGCAAGTAGTTAGTATGGTAAGCAAGTTTCTCTCAAATCCTGGTCGACAACATTGGGATGCAGTGAAGTGGATTTTTAGATATTTGAGAAATACAACTGATTGTGACATCATGTTCAGTAGACAACTGGAAAATCCTTCAGTTGCTGGGTACGTAGATGCGGGCTATGCAGGAGATTTAGATAACAGGAGGTCTACTACATGATACGTGTCCAATGTGGTAGGAGGACCTATTTATTGGAAATCAAAGATACAATCTATTATTACATTGTCTACTACAGAGTCGGAGTACATGACAGTAGTTGAAGTAGCGAAGGAAGCTTTATGACTTATGGGGATTGATCCGGCGGTAAAAATCCGGAACCCCATAAGAAGGAGTCAACGCTAAGAGGAGGTCAAAGGGTCCAATGGCTCGCCGGAAAAGGGCGAGCCGACCGGACTCAGAAGAAAGGGAAATTTGATAGTAAAAGGCACCCTGGCAGGGACCAGGGTTCCGACGCTCAAATAAAGCAGTATGTAATGACCTAGCGGAAGGAGGTGCCGCCCGGACGGCGCAAAGAATCAAGGCCGTCCGGACGACGTTCATCGTCCGCCCGGCGGGCCGAATACCCCAGTCAGACGGTGGGTAAAAGATGGGGACATCTTCTGACAGCCGTCAAGTCGTATGGCTATGCCATACTTCTAGTCTGACAACGGGTGGTCCTACCGTCCCATCAAAGAACATGCTCGGACTGTGGCAGCATGGTGTCAGGTAAGCTCTCTGACAATTGCATACCGTGGTATGGGTTGCTGACGCGTACGCACCTCGGTGGGCATGCATCAGTTTCTTCTCCGTCCTATATAAAGAAGCTATTACTTCGCCAAAGGTACGCGTAATACAAATTTGGCAGCCACTTTCTCCACCATTTACTTGACTTGAGCGTCGGAGGGTCGTTGCCGGGAACCCCTTCCCGGCTAGACTTTCGTGCAGGATCGCCGGAGCTTCGTTCGACCAGCCGGAGATTCACCCCATCGACTAGGAGCGTGCCGCGTGCCCAGTGTCCTTTGGTTCAGCGATTCGGACAGGATCAGGGATAGTTAGAGAACTGAGTGTTCAGCAAGGTGGAATCAAGTTGTTATGTGATAGTCAGAGTGTTATCTATCTAAAGAAGAATCAGGTGCATCATGCAAGAACCAAACACATTGATATGAGGTTTCACAAGATTAGAGAGTTGATTGCTTTCGGAGAAATTCAACTTAAGAAGGTTCACACTGCAGACAATACTGTAGACATGCTGACAAAGTCAGTGACCATAGAGAAGTTCAAGCATTGTTTGAACTTAATCCACATCTCTAGATGTTAGAGGAAGGAAGCTCAGACCCAGAGATCCAGGTGGAGCTTTATTCAGATACTCGTGTTCTTCGAAGGGGTGAATATTCGCCGAGGTGGAGATTGTTGACGAATGACTCATATTTAGATAAAGGTAAATGCGATGGATGCTATGGAAGAAAAATCTGTTAAGATTTTTCGTAATAAAATTCTGTTACAATTTTATATAACAGAATTCTGTTATAGTTTTTCATAACAGAATTCTGTTGAGATTTTTCATAACAAAATTCGGTTATGATTTTACAGGGTATGGGGTTTATACATTATTTATAGGAATCATTGTAAACATATTGTACAACAACAATCACAAGAATCATTGGATGTGATTCTCTTGTGTAGAGAGAATTCTAATAAAAAACTTCGATCATTTTTGTGGAGTAGGCACGTCGTCGAACTACAGTAACTCTTCTTCTTTCTCTTCTTCTTCTTCTCCTTTATGGTGTTTGCTCTCCTTTTTCGTGTCTTTGTCTTGTTGCTCCGCGTGATCTCTTTTCTCTCTTCCTTTTCTTTCGCATGTTAGAAGTTGAGAGATGTTGCCCCCTCTTTGAGCAACCGTTAGGCATGTGAAAGGGGGGGGGGGGGGGGGGCGAATCACGTGATTTTAACTTTTTCTTTTTCAGACTTAAAGAAAAACAAAGTGTGCAGCGACAAGTGATAAAACAAGATACAATCGGTTTACTTGGTTCAGAGCCTTTGGCGACTTCTACTCTAAGACCCAGGCCCACAATCGACTAAAATCCTCTACCGGTAAAGTCCCGGTAGAGTAATCGATTATAAAAATAATAATAGGACAGTGTAATACCCTACACTTCCATTAAAATAATAAAGTAAATGACTTGTAATTAAACTTTACCCAACATAATGATGTTGAAGTTGAAGCGCTCATGTGTTGGTGACGGTTTGTCGATAGCGGTTGGAAGTCGACGAGTAGTAGCACGGCAGCAGCGTGAAGTTGTAATAGCAAAATGGTCGTAAGAGCTTGTGTGTCAGTTATGTATCAAGTTCTAGCTAAACACTGCTTATAAGGTGTTGAGAGCACCTTCAATCTCATCTGAGGCACCTCCAACCTCAAAACTGATCGAGTAGACTTCGGACTATATCAACTCTAAGACCTTTGGTTTCTATTCAAGCAAGGGCACCTCCAAACGCTCCGAGGCGCCTCCAATGCTTTTTGAGGTGCCTCTAATGTGCTCCAAGGTGCCTTCCCGCAGTAAACTTCTATCCCCAAAGTTTCTATATGTGAGGGCACCTTCACCCTATCCAGGGCATCTTCATTCGTAGTCCCATTGGAACTCGTCCTCATTAGATCACTCTCCTCCAGTGACTTACCTTCACTTACCATTTATAGTCACTTGAATTGCCTCTTGACCCACCAGGTCTTCTTGCCAGTTGTCGGGTTTGCAAACCCAACTGAACTTCAGCCAGTTGTAAGGTCTCATAGACCCAGCTAAACTTCTTGTCAAATATCAGGTCACACCTTGACCTATCTGAACTTCATACCAGTTATCAGATTCTCAGACCTAATTGGGCTTCAGCCCAGTTTCAGGTCCTCTAGACTAATCAATTCCTGCACACTCGGTAAAAGTATCAAATAACATAGAATCTAACTTTAATCATTTGCCATTAATCAAAATCAAAGTTTAATTATTAGTGTCAACTGTACTAATAATCTTCCCCCTTTTGAAGTGATGATAACCTGTATTAAAGTTAGAAAAAATATACAAAACGATAATAGCATAATTAAGAGAAAAATTAATAGTAATGATGTTCACTCTCTTAAGCTTTGGATTTGTAACATTTTCTAAGTTTTACCTTCCCTTTGTCATTCATTAAAAATATAAAAACATAATAGACAAAAATCACATACTTGTAGATAAGTTACAAATTAGGGAACACAAGTTAGATGTGAGGGAAAATTATCAAGATAGTTTCCAAGGTATTTTTCAAACTATTTTCAATAAGTCTAAGAGGATATTCTTAAAGTATTTTTCAAGTAATTTTTTAAGATGTTTTTCAAAGGATTTTTAAAGTAATTGTTTCAAAAATTTTCAAATAAAAAAGTGTTTTGCAAGATTTTTCAAACAAGTTTTTATAGTTTCAAATATTGTAAAAATTAATTTTTGAAAGGATATTCAAAGAGTATTTTCAAAATATTTAAAAAATTACAAACAAAGCTTTTAAACATTTTTCAAAGCAATTTTCAAAGTATTTTCCAAAGAATCTTTTAAAATCAAAGATTTTTAAAAAATACTTGGTTATTTTAAAAATATTTCAACCCTTTCCTCCCCCTTAATTTGACATCACTTGGTTACTCTTGTTAGCAAGAGAGTCAGCCTCAATGTATGTCACCGGAGGTGATGGCCTAGGGCCCCGATTTTTAGGAGTCCCCAAATTTAACATACATATATATTATATATTATATATTATATTATATAGTATATATAATTAAATTATTTTAATTCAAACCCCCAAAAAATATATTTTATTGGATTGTTTTAATAAAGGCCCCAAAAATATATATTGTTGGATTGTTTTAATAAAGCCCCCCAAAAAATATACTTACCATTAAAATTTAAAAAATCTTAAAAATAAAAGAAAGAAAAAAAAGAAAGGTAAACCATCTTTTTTCCTTTCCAAGACTTTATTTCTTGTACAATTCTTTCTTCATTAATTTATTTATAGAAGTAAGAGGACTTTGAATAGTGAAGTTAGAATCTCCAACATCAATTTCCTCCCTTCTTCTCCTTTGAGTCTCTTCTAATTAAATAAAAAAAAAAGTCTATTCTCCAATTGAAATTTTAATTTCATCAATATCATTATTTATCAATATATATAAATGGTTTGGCAATTTTATTCATTGAAAATGAGGTGTTAGAAAATTTTGATTTTGAAGATTTTATTGATGATTTTACTTCTCAAAATGCTAGAAAATCTAGATTTTTTCAATGATTATTTGATATTTATTTATTTTTTAATATTTGTAGGTATTGCACTTTTTGGAGAAGTTCGGGAAATATATTTTGTATAGTGTGTAGGACCCTTAGTGGCCAGTTAGAGGGGGTGAATAGCCCCTGCAAAGAAAAATGAACCTTCCTTGAACTTTATAACTTTATTAACTAACACTTATATAAAATAAATAAGAAACTAGAAAGAAGAGGCACAACAAGATTTTCTTGATTACAACCGGGGAGGTTGTTAATCCAAGGAAGTTAAAACTCACTATCAAAGTCTCCGTCAGGCGGAGAAGCCTCTTACAGCATTGATGACTCACATACAAGTAGTAGAATAAACTAGAAGCGTTTACAAGTATTGTTCTGAATCATTGGGACTAGAGCTGTGTTTATAGCCCTGGTCAGGGCGCCTAGTTGGCTTTTTGGTCCGAGTCTTCCGCTCCGATTCCGCTCGCATTGGTCCAGGTCTTCCGCTCTGGCTCCGCTCACTTGGGGTGATCTTGGACATCCAGAATAGGCTCACCCGAACTTATCTTCCAGCCTTTGAGCAATCTTCCACTATGGCTTCTCGTCCCTCGAAAACACCGTGTGCCTTCTTCTCATCCGCCCACGTACTCTTCCGTAGCATCTCGTCCCTCAAATGCGCCGAGCCCGTCGGCTCTCTCCCGCTCCTTCCTTCTCGATAGCTGCATCTTTTGCTCGACTTCCTGTACTTCTAAGTTCCTACACACTTAGATACAGGGGTTAAATACCAACAGGACCAAATCTGACTTGGTTGATCATATCAAAACTTCCTTGGGGTACTTACGTAGTGTTGCACATTTTGAGGAATCTTGAGAAATATATTTTGTATGAAGTTTATCATATTTTAAATAAAATATATTAATTTTTATGTTTTTCTATTAAACTCTATTCAAATGGTATGTTAATAAAAAAAATTCCAAGCCCCTTTTTCTCTTTTCGCCAAGGGCCCTTAAAAGTCAGGGTTGGCACTGGTTAGCTACAAGGAGCTCTATATATGTGTCTAGGGAACTTAGTATTAGGAATACTTTTTTTTTTCAAAAAATATATTATTTTGAGAAACTACATTAAGTATTTTTTATTCACTCATTCTAAAATTAAGTTTGAATAATTTGTTAAAATTAAATTGTTTAAATTAATCATCAATAAATTATTCCTGAAAAAATAATTTCATATTAAGTTAAAATTAAATTTTAGGTTAAATGAAACAATTGGTTACTAATGTATTATTAATTAAGTTAAGAATAAGTTAATTAAGTTTAAATTAAGTGCACTTAATTAAATTTAGATTAATAATAATTTTCTTTTTGGGTTAATAGTTTATTTAAAACTAAATTAATTTTTGGATTGATTAATTATTATTTACTTAAATTAATTCAATAATTTAGTATTTATTTGATTAATTAAATTGGAGTTAATTTAATTAAATATCAGATTAACTTAAATTTAGATTAATTAAGTTTTATTTAGGTATAATTAAATTAATTTAAGTTTAATTAATTTTAATTGAATTAAGTTAAGTTTAATTACATTTAATTAATTTAAGTTTTTAAGTTAAAGTTTTAATTTAATAATTAATTGTAATTAATTTAAGCATTATTTGGTTAATTAATTTTTAGAATAATTAACTTAGGATTATTTAATTAATTATTTATTTTGGATTAATAATGATTAGCTAATAATAGACATTTAAGTTAATTGGTTAGTAATTATGAATTATTAATATTTCATTAAATTAATTCGGATATAATTAAGTTAGTTAGGATTAATTAAGATAGATTTCGAATTAATTGATTGAGTAAATTAAGATTAATCATTATTATATTTCAGATTAATTAATTAATTAGTTTGAATTAACTATAGTTTAATTTAATTCTAATTTACTTCATCTTTAAGTTTTAATTAAAGTTAATTAATTTAGGATTTAATTAGAGTTTCATTTTACTTTTTAATTTCAGATTTAATTGATGTTTAAACTTATTTTTTAATTAATTAAAGCTAAGTATTGTTGATTAGATCTAACTAATTTTAGGTTTAGTTAAAGTTTCAAGTTTGGTTACGTTTAAGTTTAATTAATCAACGGTTAAGTTTAAGTTTATTATTATGATTCATATTTAATTTTGGATTAAGTTGATGGAATTGAATAATTCACAATTAATTATTTTTTTTATTTTAGGTTTTATATTAAGTTAGATTTAATTAATGTTTTAAATTAAGTATAAGTTAAGTTTAAATAAGTTTTTAAATTTTAGCTAAGTGTTTAAATTTTAACTAAGTTTTTAAGATAATTTTTAAAGATTTTTAAAATAATTTTTAGAATTTTTTCAAAATTATTTTTAAAATGATTTTCAAACAAATTTTGTTTAAATGATTTTTAAAATAAAGTATAAAAAGTTTTTTAAAAAAATTAAAAGGATTTTTGAAATAATTTTTAAAAAAGTAATTTTAAAGTAATTTTTAAAAGGATTTTTGAAGTGATTTTTTAAAGAAATTTTAAAAAGTATTTTTAAACTAATTTTTAAAAGGATTTTTAAAATAATTTTAAAAGGATTTTTAAACTATTTTTCAAAAGGATGTTTTTAAAATAAATTTAAAAATGTTTTTTAAAATGATTTTAATTAATTTAATTTTAAATTTAAGTTTAATTAATATAATTTTAAAGTCTAATTAATTTGATTTTAAAGTTAAGTTTAATTAATAAAATATGAAAATTTAATTAATTTAATTTGAAGGTTTAATTAATTTGATTTTAAAGTTGAGTTTAATTAATAAATTTTAAAATTTTAATTAATCTTTATTCTTCTCCCCCGATTTATGTTTTCGACCAAAGATATCCTATAATTCTATGAGATGATTTTTTTAAAATTTTATTTTGCAGATTATTTAACTTTGTATTGGATTCAGGTTTAACTATCGGTTAGTTAAATAAACATCTCAAAAATTAGCTTTTAGGCTGTGGCAAGGCACAATGACCTTCTTGGGTATCGGAGCAACGATCACTTCTAAACAAAACCTTTTTAAGAAATTGTATATTTAATCTTTCTACTGAAAAACCATGGTCTAACTAGTCTAGAATGTGGCGAGATAACTTCAGTTAGTTTCACTTAGGTAAGTAGACCAAGTAGGATACACATTCTCCTTTTTGACTCCCTAGATCAAGCTTCTTTAATGTAGTATCATCTCGCCCTATCCTGGTACTATGTTAGACAAGAATCAAACTATCTTATTCTTATCTAGCCCTAATTACCCAAGTGGATAAGTTTTGATTTTAAGATACCAACTAATTTAGAGTCTCCCCTTAATCATATATTTTATGTCTTATTTTTATATAATAAATTTTATTTTTGGGTATATAAAATTATTTTTGTCCTATTTGCTTGGTTAGGTAGGTTTTCGGACCCCATTTTTTATTTTGTTAAGTTTAATTAAGTTTACCTAAATTTAATTTAGATTTAATTAAGTTTAATTTAAGTGTTTAAGTTTTAATTTTAGTTTTTAATTTTTAATTAATTAAGTTGGTTAAATTAACTTTATTTTAAAAGGTGTACTTAGGATTTAAATTTCCTTTTAATTTTAAATTGGTTGAATTTGTTAAGTTATCTTTATTTGAAATATTATTTTTATTATTTAAATTTTTATTAATTATTAATGTTAAATTTGTTAAATTGGTTAAATTATCTTTGTTTAAAATATTATCTTTAATATTTAAATTTTTAGTCATTTTTAATTTCGAAATTGTTAAATTTAGTTTTAATTTTATCCATATATATTTTCTATATCTTTCAAGTTTACATTATCACTTGATTTAGTTGAATTTATTATATTATCTTTGTTTTGGATAAAAGTATTTAGATTATCAGAAATTTATTAATTTTATTTAGATCTATGTTAACTTCGTCATTTTTAAGTTTTGAATTCAATTTTATCTTAATGTTTGAATTGTTTAAACTATTATTATCAATTAAATGATTAAGATATGAATTTGTTATTTGAGATTTATCTTGTTTAGTTAAGTTTGAATTTTCAGAATTAATTATGTCTTTTAGATTGATTTCGTCAGTGTTTTATTTGACCAAATCAAGGTTGATGTCGATTTGATCAAAGTTTTGATTAATTTGATCAAAATCTAGTTTTATCTTAGAATTTTTCATATCTAACTTAACATTTAAATTTAAATCATTAAAAGAGTAATTATCTAAGTGATCATGCATTCTAGGTAGGGGTGTCAATTCGGGTGGGTCGGGTCGGGTTGGGTCGGGTTGAGTTTTTTTTTTTTTAATCCAACCCGAACCCGAGTTCAACCCAAAACACCTCAACCCACACCCGAACCCGACCAACCCAATCAACCCGAACCCAACCCATATAACCCGAAAATCTGATTCAAAACGACTTTTTTGGACTATTTTCCCTATAATTCTTCACTTTTATCTCAATATTTCATCATTATCATATAAACATGATATTAATAGACATAAAAACATCTAAATTTTTAAAATAAAATTTGATTTAACCCCAAAAAAACCCACAAAACCCTATATGTAAGTCAACCCGGGTCAACCCGGGTCAACCCGAACCCAACCCGACCCAACCCGAGACTCTTTTACTCTCGAACCCTCCAACCCGAACCCGACCCGAACCCGAAAATGCCCAACCCGAACTCGATTTTTTTCGGGTCGATTCGGGTTGGGTCGTCGGGTCGGGTTCATTTTTGACACCCCTAATTCTAGGAGTGTTTTTCTAAACCATAACTTGACTTACTAGAATCACAACCCCAAATTCAGTAATTTTTTTGTTGATTCAAATTCGAATCTAGATTTGCTTTTGACTTGCTCCTCCGGCTTCAACGACTTCTCGTGAAGCTAAGTTAATTTGATCTAGAACTCATAGGCATATCGGTGTTCTCCTATTTGGTAAACAATTTCGTGAGGCAATAAATTCAAAATTAACCTAATTACCTTTTTATTTGATTTCGAATTTTGGATAGATCTCTTCAATGATATGCCACAGTCAAAGTCGCTGATCATAACAAATCTCTCCATCTGAAGCTTCCATATTCTGAAGTAGTCTAATTCATACGGTGGAGGTTCGCGAATGCTTCATCCCAACATCTCTTTATGCATCTTTATTCTTGCACAACACAATTTTAAAAAATTTCAAGACTAGGTCTTGAGGTAAGTAGTGTGGGATGAAAGAAAAAGACACGGAGAGAAAGCTCTAGTGGTATTGTATCAACTTCGAGAAATTTCAAAAAAAAATAGTGAGAAATTTGTCAAAAGAGGTGATCGCACCAATTATGACCAATGGTGAAAAGATAAAAATGTAAAATAGGAAAAAAATTATAAGAATATTTTTTTGCTCAAAAGATATATATATATATATATATATATATATATATATATATCCTGTTCAACACGCATAGTACACGACTGGATATCAACTTTGCTTTATTTTTTTTAATTATTTTTGTAAATTTTGAATTTAAAAAATAATTAAAATTTTTTTTAAAGATTTTATTTCTAGGATTGATGTTTCCCAATTGGGTTATAATTTGTAAGCTATTTTTTTTAAAGATTTTATCTCTAGGGTTTAGGCTTCCCAATTAGATTATAGTATTTAGTTAAAAAAAATAAAAATAAAATAAATTTAAGTAGTTAAGGAGTATTGTAATATATTTAGGGGATACATTCATGGATTAATGATTTATATATGGAAATATTGTTTTTTTAAAATTTAAAATCTAAAAAAAATAATAGATATTGTCTGTTATTTTTTTTATTATTTTTTTAAAATTTAAATTTTAAAATAATTTAAATATTTTTTAATGATTTTATTTTTAGGGTTCATGTTTCCCAATTGGGTTATAATTTTTAAATTATTTTTTTTTAAAGATTTTATCTCTAAGGTTCAGATTTTCCAATTAGATTATAGTGTTTAGTAAAAAAAAATTTTAAAATGAAATAAATTTAAGTATTTATGTAGTATTATAATGTGTTTAGGGGATATATTTATGTATTAGAGATTTATATAAAGAAATATTGATTTTTTAAATTCAAAATCTATAAAAAATAAAAAAAAAGTCTGATATGCTGCGCGCGCACAGTCGCGCACTGTGCGACGTGCAGCATATCACGATTCTATATATATATATATATATTCACCAATTCAAAGTGGCCCCGCTTTGATACCACTTGTAGGATCGTTAGACACGTGAGAAAGGGGGGGGGGGGCAAACACTGCTTATAAGGAGCTTTGAGGGTGACTCTAATCTCATTTGAAGTACCTCCAATCTCAAAACTGATCGCGTAGACTTCGAACTCTATCAGCTCCGAGACCTTCGATTTCTATCCACGTGAGACTCCTCTAATGCTCTCTGAGGCGCCTCCAAACACTCTGAGACTCCTCTAATGCTCTCTGAGGTACCTTTAATGCTCTCCAAGGCACCTTCCCGTAGCAAACTTCTATGCCCGAAGTTTCTCTACACGAGGACGCCTTCATTCGAGCTCCGAGGCACCTCAAACACTGTTCATCGAAGACTGATTTTTGTACTTTAACCCTATAAAAAGGCGTTAATCCACAAAACAAAATATAACCTGCAAAACAGATTTAGCACGGTTAAAATAAAATAATTATTAATTATATCCTGTCTTACCAAGACCAATATCTAGTCATAGTTTCAGTTTAGACTTCAAAAATAACTTTAAGCTGGACCAACACCTATAGTCCCATTGAAATTCATCCTCACTAGATCACTCTCCTCCAGTAACTTACCTTCACTTACCATTTGCCAATTGCCAGGTTCATAGACCAAACTGGACTTCAACCAGCTGTCAGGTCCCGCTGACTCATCTGGACTTCCTACCAAATATCAGGTCACACTTTAACCTATCTGGACTTCGTGCCAATTATAAGATCGTCCGACCTAATTGGGCTTCAGCCTGATCTCAGGTTCTCTAGGTCAGTCAATTCCTGTGCACTCGGTAAAAGTATCAAATCACACAAAATCTAGCGTTAAGCATTTGTCATTTATCAAAACCAACGTTCAATTATTAGTGTCAACTATACGAATAATCTACTATCTCTGCCATGTCAATCAGATTGCATAATCTCCTCGTGTAAGTACCTCGAGGTAGTTTTAATATTGATCAACCGAGTTAAGTTAGACCTTGCATATTTGATATCTTGTGTCTAATTGTGAAGAGACTTAGGAACACATGAAATCTAACAAAAGACGCAGTGAACGAGAAGAATGGTACGGGAAAGGAGTCGACGAACTCGGTACATCCAAGGGACGAGGAGCTGTGAAAGAGTACACCGATTGAGCAATAAGGAAGCGCACGACGCATCTGAGGGACGAAAAGTTGTGAGGAAGTCTGTTGAGGAGAATGTTAGAGTTGGATTCACGTGAGCTCAACTCTGGATGACTAGAACATCACGCAAGCGAGCAACACCCAAAAATGGTCAAGTTAGAAGTTGACCATGAAGACTCGAGACACCTTAGTTGTCTTGAGACACCTCAGATGCTCATCAGAGATACTGCCAGCCGCGAGACTTGAGGCGTCTCGAATGAACAATAGCAAATGCACCTCTGATCAACTGAAGGTGCCTCCGATGTTAAAGAAACGTTATGGCACGGATAAGAGTAGGAATCCACGTTAGCAGAACTGAGACGCCTCCGATGAACTGAGACATCTCCAAGCCACCAACCAAGGCGCCTCTAAGCTGCCAGATCAGAAAACTAGACGTTGTGATAAGGATAAGTCTTATCCAGCTGAGGCGCCTCCAAGTGATCTGAGGTGCCTCCAATATCATGTCAACCAACTATCATTTATCACCAAAACGATATAAATAACACCTTAGAGTTAGGAGTTCAAATACACTTGTTCTTAATCTTCTGCATTCACGGTTCTTATACTCAACCGTTGTGAGGGGTTACATCGCCTCCGATCTTGATCTAAGTTCTTTTTTAGTGAGTTTTCTACTATTTTGGATTAACAACTAGTAAGATTATAACCAAGTAAATCCTGCCTCCTTACTTTATTTTTATGATAATTGTTTTTAATTAATTGTGTGTCCTTGCCACACTAAAAAAATGATTAACCAGACTGGGTAACGTCGAGCCTGGGGTGACCGACCCAACCCCATAGAAGTTTTCCATTGGCAACCAGGGTAAATCGAGAAGCACTTACGACGAGCGACCTAGAAGCCAACATCCCTTAATTGTGTGTCCTTGCTACACTAGAAGCAAGAGAAATAGTAATTTGATTTACATGTCATCTATTCATTCCCTCTAGCCAACCCACCCAATCCAACACCTCGGAGGAAGGAGACATGCTGACCAGAGGAAGTGGATGTAACGCCCGAAAATTCTCAAAACTATTTTAGAAATATTCTATGATTTTTCTGGAATTTTAGAATATTTTTATGGAATTTTTAGAGTAGCGGAAGTAGCAAAAATAAATAGAAAACGAAAATAGCTTAAGCGGGAATTGAACCCGAGACCTATTGGGTCCTACGACTTATGGTGAACCATGGTAACCAAGTGAACCCAGCAGGGCCGTGCTGAAAGGAAAGGGAAACAATTTTATTTAAGTTGGAGTTGGGCCGGAATTATCACTTAATATAAATAGGAAATAATTAGGTGAAGAGTTATTTTTCTTGGATCGTAGCTTTCTCCACCCCAACCTAATTCCGCCGCCCACTTCTCCTCTCTCGGCGCCAACCACAAGGAAGGCTGAGGTTCGGCCCAAGGACACTTTCCGGCGACGACTTCGACACGAGGACGCTCCCCTCCGCGAGAAGAACGCATAGTCGCGAGAAGATCGTCGAAAGGATTGTCTCCTCCGAAGATCTAGCGATTAGAACCGTAAGAAAATCTGAACAGGAGGTAAGAAACCCCTCACCTGCAGTATAAGTAGCTTCCGTGTGAATTCCATGTTTTAGTTTAGTAATATGTAGACTTTCGGCACAAGGATACGAATTAGTGCATACTAAGTGTTTGATTAAATTATTTAGCACAGAAAAATACAACTTAGGCATTTTAATAGCTCAGTAAATGCAATAGAAGCATTTAAATAGTTTAGTTAGCCTTGCCACAGCATATATGGGACTACGGTCCAATGGGTGGGCACCCACAGTCGCCTCTAGGTTCAGATAACCTAGTAGAAGCAAGGTAAATTAATTAGCTATGATTCAGTATTTTATTTTCAGTAGTGGCACTGTACAGGATTAGATATCCATTGGGCTGGGCTCCCATAGTCGGTCCCTAGGTTTAGATAACCTAGTAAACCTTGCTAAATTCAGGATTTGCAACCCCGGATTTAGTTGAGGATGCGCGCATAGCATGTACAGTTGCCGGGCCCATTAGCAGTATGATTATGTATTTTAATCTATTATATTATAGTTTTTCAAAACTCACAAAGATCAGTTATGTTAGTTGAGTTTGAATTCAGTTCCAGACTAGTTTAATTCATGTTCAGCTCAGTTTTCCTTGTTGTTACACATGATAGTTATGGTTATCTTTGTATGCCATGCTTTGGTGTTCATGTTCAGCTTTTATCACACATGTTTAGATGATAGTATGTCATGACTAGCTTTGATTTCTATGTATGATAACATGCCATGTTTCAGTCTAATCAGTGCACTTTCAAACAGCATGTTTTAAAAGCATATTGCATCGAATGCATGTTTTAGTGAGGTAGATGGTTTCTTACTAAGCGAAAGCTTATAGATACTTTCTTTTCCTTATATTGCAGATAAAGGTAAAGGAAAGATGGACTATCGGAGGCTGGAGGGCAATGCTACGAAGATGTGTGTGGGCAGGAACTTGGAAAGAAGATCTTAGGGAACTCTAGCAAGCTTTGTTTAAACATTAGTACTTTTTAGTGTTTTAGCAATTTGAACTTTAGTATGTTGATCGCTATGAATTAGTTAACCATGCACTCTATTATGCTTAGAACATTGTTCTTTATGATGTTAGAATGTTAGTTGTGGTTGTTAGAGTGTTTCCTAGCCATCTTAGAACATGTAATGTGATTGAGGCACGAAATAGTGCTGAAATCAAGGGTTCTGATTCGAAATTAGAAACCCAGATCGATCTACAGATTGATCAAAATTGGGTTAGCCATTGGATCGGTCGGTGACCGATCCAGTAACAGAGTTAGCGTCTGTTATGGATCGGTCGGTAGCCGATCCGGATGCAACGAAATCTGAGCTCAGCGATCGGCGGCCGATCGGTGAGCCGCTGAATCGATCGGCCGATCGGTGTACTCTGGATCGGTCGGTAGACCGATCCAGTGCAGAAACAATATAGCTTATGGATCGGTCGGCGGCCGATCGAGTTTTCTCCGTGCGATGTCAATCGATCGATCAACGATCGTCAAGCATTAATCGATTCATGGATCGATTGAAATGCCTGATTACAGCTAGCAGGACATCCGAGAGGCATAGATTATCTTCCCTAGCATGTGTACAACTCCTAGGTACACCTAGAATATTAAGTTCAGATTTTACAGTAATCAGTTTAGTAAAATTTTAATCAATCCAGATTTCCGCAATAGTAATTTAGCACAGCATAATGTAGCGATCGGCCTCACAGCCTAGTTAGTAGAAGGCGGGTTGTTACAGAGTGGTATCAGAGCGAAGCGCCCAGTGAACCAGATGACATGGGCTGACTTCGAGAAGGAATTCTTTGAGGAGTTCTTTCACGTGCGGGTCACCAACCGTCACTACGACGAGTTCACTGAGTTTCGTCAGGGCAACATATCAGTTGAGGAAGCCGTGAAGAAATTCAACAGGTTGGCTCGTCTATGCCCTGAATTAGTCAGCACAGAAAGGGAACGAATCCGGTTGATGCTCAAGATGCTGAGGCTGGAAATAGCAATGAACGTGGCTGATGGCGTTCATAGGCCACAAACCACAGAAGAATTAGTGAGCAGTGCTCTAATCACTGAGCATTACCAGAATAGCATCAAGCAGCAGAAGCAAGTCCTCTCAGAAGCTAAAGGTCAAGGAGGCTCAGGCACTCAGAAACAGCAGGGCCACAACTCCCATGGCTCTAACTGGAAAGGGAACTCCAGCAACAAGCGCAAACCAGGGAGTTACCCAAAAGGAGGGCCAGCCAGCAAGTAGCCCAGTTATCCAAAGTGTGCTACTTGTGGGAAATTTCATCCTGGAGTTTGTCGTAAGGGCACACGAGGATGCTTTGAATGCGGACAGGAAGGGCATATGGCCAAGCAGTGTCCAAACAAGACTAGTCTTCCTCATCCACAGCCGATTCAGTATGGAGGCCAGCCAGCTCAGTTACATCAGATGCAGGCCGCTTTAGATGGTCCACATATCAGCCAGGGCAGATTAGAAGCCCCTCCAGCTACGACCAATGCGAGGATCTACTCACTCACCAGAGAGGACGCAACAAATGCCTCGACAGTTGTTACAGGTCAGATTAGTATTTTACAGCAAAGTACAACTGTCTTATTCGATACTGGGGCAACCCATTCATACATATCCAGGGCATTTGCTGAGAAGTTAGCAGTACCTCCAGAGGTACTCAGTAGCCAGTTCCTTACGACGTTACCCTCAGGAGAAATCATGGCGTCTACGCACTGGCTCAGAGCAGTGCCGGTCACTATAGCAGACAGAGAGCTCTTTTGCGATCTGATAGTGATTAATATGACCGACTACGATGTCATCTTCGGGATGGACTTCTTGATCAAATACGGTGCCTCCATCGAGTGCCGTAAACAGAAAGTCATATTCCAACCTGAAGCAGAAGCACAGTTCGAATTCGTCGGAGAACCCAGGAGAAAGGCCAAGAAGTTTCTCTCAGCTATGAAGGCACAGAGGTTGATGGATTCAGGGTGTACGGGATTTTTAGCACACGTAGTCAGTACCAGTCAGGACAAGGACCAACAGCTAGCAGAGGTCCGAGTCGTATGTGACTACCCAGCAGTCTTCCCTGAAGAGTTACCAGGCCTAGCACCAGACAGGGAGATCGAATTTGAGATAGAGCTCATTCCCGGTACAAATCCTATCTCCAAAGCACCTTACCGCATGGCTCCAGCAGAACTGAAGGAACTTCATGAGCAACTACAGGAGCTGCTTGACAAAGGCTTCATACGCCCTAGTCACTCACCATGGGGAGCACCTGTATTGTTCGTGAAGAAGAAAGACGGGAGCATGCGCCTGTGTATAGACTACCGGGCACTGAACCAAGTCACAATCAAGAACAGGTATCCTCTTCCCAGAATAGATGACCTGTTTGATCAGCTAAAGGGAGCAGCAGTGTTCTCTAAAATAGACCTCAGATCAGGTTATCATCAGGTGAAGGTTAAAGAAGGGGACATACCCAAGACAGCATTCAGGACTAGATACGGACATTACGAGTTCGTAGTCATGCCCTTTGGCGTGACAAATGCACCAGCTACTTTCATGGACCTTATGAATAGGGTATTTAGAGAATATTTAGATAGGTTCATTATCGTGTTCATCGATGACATCCTTATCTATTCCAGAACTTAGGAAGAACACGTAGAGCACCTGAAAACAGTATTGCAGACCCTTCAGCAGAATCAGCTGTACGCCAAGTTCACCAAATGTGAATTTTGGCTAGATCAGGTGTCCTTCCTGGGTCACATCATCTCAAAGGATGGTATCATGGTAGACCCCAGTAAGATAGAAGCTGTGAGCAATTGGAAAAGACCCAAGAACGCCAGTGAGATCAGAAGCTTTCTGGGATTAGCAGGTTACTACAGGAAATTCGTAGAGGACTTCTCCAGGATAGCCTCCCCACTGACAGAACAGAAAATTTCAGTGGACAGAGGACTGTGAGAACAGTTTCAGCGAGCTGAAAAGGAGATTGACCAGTGCACCTATTCTGACTCTACTAGAGAACGCAGATAGCTTTGACATATATAGTGATGCCTCGAAGTTGGGACTAGGAGCAGTGCTGATGCAAGATGGCAAGGTGATCGCCTATGCCTCCAGACAACTTAAGGATTATGAGAAGAACTATCCTACTCATGACCTTGAGCTTGCAGCAGTGGTGTTCGCTCTCAAGATTTGGAGACATTACTTGTATGGAGCTCAGTGCAGAGTGTATACAGATCATCAGAGTCTGAAGTACTTCTTCACTCAGAAGGATCTGAATATGCGACAGCGCAGATAGCTAGAACTGGTCAAAGACTACGACATAGATATCCTCTACCACCCAGGAAAAGCGAATAGGGTAGCAGACGCCCTCAGCAGGAAGTCCAGCGCTACCCTATTATCTCTAGCAGCCATGTCACCGCCCCTACAGAAGGAGATCTCAGATTTCGGTCTCGAGCTCATAGTCGGACAGCTCTCTACTATGACATTAGAGTCTACCTTGCTCGGTGACATCCATACAGCTCAGGAGCAGGATCCTGAAATTCAGAGAATCAAGCAAGGTTTAGCAGAATCAGAAGGTGGAGAGTTCAGAATATCAGATAGCGGGGTGTTGTATTTTGGTGACAGGCTATGTGTTCCGGATCAGGAGGAACTACAGAGGAAAATCCTAGACGAGGCTCACAAGACTCCCTATGCGATGCATCCTGGCTCCACCAAAATGTACCAGGACATGAAGAAACGTTTTTGGTGGCCTGGGATGAAGAGAGACATCACTCGATATGTCAGCACCTGCCTAACCTGTCAGAGGGTTAAGGCAGAACATCAGAGACCAGGGAGAGTTTTGTAGCCCATACAGATACCAAAATGGAAGTGGGAAGACATTTCTATGGATTTTATAGTGGGATTACCCAGAACCACGAATGGTTTTGATACCATCTGGGTAATAGTCGACAGATTGACTAAATCAGCCCACTTCTTAGCTATCAGGATATCCTACTCCATGGAACAGCTAGCTCAGTTGTATCTCAAGGAGATCGTTAGATTACATGGAGTCCCACGAACCATTATTTCAGACAGAGACAGCAGGTTCACGTCACACTTCTGTGAGTGTGTACAGACAGCTTTGGGCACGAAGTTAAAGTTTAGCACAGCCTTCCATCCGCAGACAGATGGACAGACGGAGCGAGTAAATCAGGTACTCGAGAATATGCTCCGAGCATGTGCCCTAGATTTCAAGGGAAGTTGGTGCAAATATCTGAGTTTAGCAGAATTTGCATACAACAACAGTTATCAGGCCACTATCGGTATGGCACCTTATGAGGCTCTCTATGGGCGGAGGTGTAGATCTCCAATCTGCTGGTATGAGAGTGGTGAACAGAAAGAGCTAGAACTTCAGACAGATCTAGTGGCAGATACCACAGCAGCTATACGGTAGATCCGCCAGAGGATAGAGGCAGCTCAGAGCCGCCAGAAAAGCTATGCTGATATACGGCTCAGACCTTTGGAGTTTTCAGTTGGGGATTCAGTGTTCCTTAGAGTAGCTCCCATGAAGGGAGTAATGCGTTTTGGGAAGAAGGGCAAGCTAAGTCCCCGATATGTGGGACCATACCTTATCAGCAGAAGAGTGGGCAAGGTAGCATATGAGCTAGAGCTACCCCAGGAAATGTCAGCTGTCCACAATGTATTTCATGTCTCTATGCTGAAGAAGCATATTCCAGATGCCACCCAGGTGATTGAGCCCCAGTCGGTACAGATCCGCGAAGACCTCAGCTATGACAGTCGGCCTATTCAGATAATAGACCGAGCAGTTAAGAAATTGCGGAACAAGGAAGTACCATTAGTCAAAGTCATTTGGCACAGTCACACAGCAGAAGAGGCAACATGGGAGACAGAAGCCAGCATGAGACAGAAGTTCCCAGAATTATTCTAAGTTCGAGGACAAACTTTTTATAAGGTATGGGGGATTGTAACGCCCGAAAATTCTCAAAACTATTTTAGAAATATTCTATGATTTTTCTGGAATTTTAGAATATTTTTATGGAATTTTTAGAGTAGCGAAAGTAGCAAAAATAAATAGAAAACGAAAATAGCTTAAGCGGGAATTGAACCCGAGACCTATTGGGTCCTACGACTTATGGTGAACCATGGTAACCAAGCGAACCCAGCAGGGCCGTGCTGAAAGGAAAGGGAAACAATTTTATTTAAGTTGGAGTTGAGCCGGAATTATCACTTAATATAAATAGGAAATAATTAGGTGAAGAGTTATTTTTCTTGGATCGTAGCTTTCTCCACCCCAACCTAATTCCGCCGCCCACTTCTCCTCCCCCTCTCTCGGCGCCAACCATAAGGAAGGCTGAGGTTCGGCCCAAGGACACTTTCCGGCGATGACTTCGACACGAGGACGCTCCCCTCCGCGAGAAGAACGCATAGTCGCGAGAAGATCGTCGAAAGGATCGTCTCCTCCGAAGATCTAGCGATTAGAACCGTAAGAAAATCCGAACAGGAGATAAGAAACCCCTCACCTGCAGTATATGTAGCCTCCGTGTGAATTCCATGTTTTAGTTTAGTAATATGTAGACTTTCGGCACAAGGATGCGAATTAGTGCATACTAAGTGTTCGATTAAATTATTTAGCACAGAAAAATACAACTTAGGCATTTTAATAGCTCAGTAAATGCAATAGAAGCATTTAAATAGTTTAGTTAGCCTTGCCACAGCATATATGGGACTACGGTCCAATGGGTGGGCACCCACAGTCGCCTCTAGGTTCAGATAACCTAGTAGAAACAAGGTAAATTAATTAGCTATGATTCAGTATTTTATTTTCAGTAGTGGCACTGTACAGGATTAGATATCCATTGGGCTGGGCTCCCATAGTCGGTCCCTAGGTTTAGATAACCTAGTAAACCTTGCTAAATTCAGGATTTGCAACCCCGGGTTTAGTTGAGGATGCGCGCATAGCATGTACAGTTGCCGGGCACATTAGCAATATGATTATGTATTTTAATCTATTATATTATAGTTTTTTTCAAAACTCACAAAGATCAGTTATGTTAGTTGAGTTTGAATTCAGTTCCAGACTAGTTTAATTCATGTTCAGCTCAGTTTTCCTTGTTGTTACACATGATAGTTATGGTTAGCTTTGTATGCCATGCTTTGGTGTTCATGTTCAGCTTTTATCACACATGTTTAGATGATAGTATGCCATGACTAGCTTTGATTTCTATGTATGATAACATGCCATGTTTCAGTCTAATCAGTGCACTTTCAAACAGCATGTTTTAAAAGCATATTGCATCGAATGCATGTTTTAGTGAGGTAGATGGTTTCTTACTAAGCGAAAGCTTATAGATACTTTCTTTTCCTTATATTGTAGATAAAGGTAAAGGAAAGATGGACTAGCGGAGGCTGGAGGGCAATGCTACGAAGATGTGTGTGGGCAGAAACTTGGAAAGAAGATCTTAGGGAACTCTAGCAAGCTTTGTTTAAACATTAGTACTTTTTAGTGTTTTAGCAATTTGCACTTTAGTATGTTGATCGCTATGAATTAGTTAACCATGCACTCTATTATGCTTAGAACATTGTTCTTTATGATGTTAGAATGTTAGTTGTGGTTGTTAGAGTGTTTCCTAGCCATCTTAGAACATGTAATGTGATTGAGGCACGAAATAGTGCTGAAATCAGGGGTTTTGATTCGAAATCAGAAACCCAGATCGATCTACAGATCAATCAGAATTGGGTTGTGCCACTGGATCGGTCAGCTGACCGATCCAGTCGCGAACAGAGAGTTAGCGTCTGTTATGGATCCGTCAGCTGGCCGATCCAGATGCGAACAGAGAGTACAGAAGCTCACTGATCGGTCAGCCGACTGATCAGTGAGCCACTGGATCAGTCAGCCGACCGATCAGTGTACTCCTGGATCGGTCGGTAGACCGATCCATCCGCATACAGAAGCAATATAGCTTATGGATCGGTCAGCCGACCGATCCAGAGTTTTTCTCCGTACCAGTATCAAGCTGGATCGATTACTAGATCGATCCGACAGCCCAATCGATTCATGGATCGATTGAAATGCCTAATTACAGCTAGCAGGACATCCGAGAGGCATAGATTATCTTCCCTAGCATGTGTACAACTCCTAGGTACACCTAGAATATTAAGTTCAGATTTTACAGTAATCAGTTTAGTAAAATCTTAATCAATCCAGATTTCCGCAATAGTAATTTAGCACAGCATAATGTAGCGATCGGCCTAGAAGGCGGGTTGTTACAGTGGACCTCTGACCTCTCTTTCCCAGTACATTGACATTCTTTATCACTTCCTTCCAGGGCCGACTCAAGCTTATTTGACGTCTCAAGTGAAAAAAAAAATTGGTAAGTGACATTGGTTAAAAAAATCTCCTTGCTCTTTTTCATTTGGACTTAGGACTGAACATTCAGACTTTTGATCGGTGGGGTTTAATTTTTTACAAAATAAATTAAAATATTAATTTTTTAAAAAATAATTTTTTATATATTTTTTATTTTATTTTTACTTTTTGATATAAAATTATTAATTAAATTTTCATATTCAAGTTTTTAATCGTATCAAATAGTATATTATTATTTAATATAATAATGAACTTTAAGGAGATAATAAATTTTCAATTCACTTAGTAAAAAAAAAAGTATATTCAGACTTATTTAAAAATAAAGAAATATAGAAATATGTCTAATTACTTAAATGAAAGAGGGAGAGAAGAACTTTTTGAAAAAGAAAAATTGAGAAAATAAGAGGACAACAATAGAAAGAATAATGTTATGTCCTTAATTGATTATCATCCGCAAACTACAAAAAATAAATATAAAAAACATATATGTACAAAATGATAGAATTTAATATAATCTCTAAAAATGAAGATTACAGCGAAACCTAACCGGCCATTTGTTAAGATGTATACTAAAAGTCTAGCTTTTTGTATAAATATTTATTTTGAAATAAGAATCACATTGGTCAAATATCTGCATTTATGTTAAATGTAGTTGTCCATTTAATTTATATTGTAGATAACATGGTGTGTGGTGTCACACAGAAGATCATGTTATCAGTTCCTTATAAATTATAAATAGTAGCTCACGACCAAGATGGATAGGGACAAACCATTGGAATGGTCGTAGTGTAATTTGGTATTAGTTTATCTTTATTATAAAATTACACTAATACACTATGAGTGTATTGAGCAGGACCATTTGAGGTTGTTCTTTTTATACTAATTGCATAAAAAAAAAAGACCTCTGTTATTATGGAAATGTGTGCTCTTAATCCCGATATAATAACAAACGCATATACTTAGTATTTATTTCTTTAATTTATCAATGGGTGAGATTTAGTTCGTTAAATCAATAGGCCCGATAAGTTAGGAAATAATATTATTTATATGGTGTGTTGTTGCTTATAGAAGAAAACTGTGTCGTTGCTTATAGAAGAAAACTGTGTCATAGTAATCTAGGTTGATGATGTCCCCTTGAGGAGCTCATAAGGATTGTCATGTAAACCCTGCAGGTGGACTTAGTCTGGCATGACAATGAAGTTGAGTGATACTACTCTTGAAGCTAGATGTTAATTAAGTGAGTGTCAGTAACTCATTTAATTAATGGACATTCGATATCATAAACGCAGGGATATTAACACACTCATAATAAGAATGAACCCATAATGTAATATGGGATTGGTGCGGTAGTTCAGTAATAACTCTTTAGTGGTATGAGTTATTATTGATGAACTTGAGTTGGGTGTTTGGCTCGAACACAGGAAGCTCAAGCTCATCGGGAAACCAAAACTAATTCCTCCTCTCGGTCCCTATTGTAGCCTCTATAAAGCCTTATATCCACTAAGTCCACTTCTTACCCAAGTAATGGGCCGACAACAACCTTGCTTGGTTCAAGGGTGCCGACCAAGCTTTAGCTTGGAGCCCAAGAGGTGGCCGACCAAGCTTGGTGCCCAAGCTAGGAGCCAACCACATAAGATTAAAAGGCAGATTTTATTTTGTTAAAATCTTTCCTTTTATAAGCCATCCATGAAGGGATTTAAAAGAGAAATTTTAATTTTAAATCTTTCCTTTTATAGCTATCCACAAAAGGGATTTAAAAGAGATATTTTAATTTTAAAGTTTTTCCCTTTTTTTTTTTGATGATCGAGTGATGGTCGGCCATGAATGGATTAAAAGGAAGCTTTAATTTTGTTTAAAACTTTCCTTTTTAGTATCCACTAAAGGAATAAAAGGAAGATTTTATTTTTTATTAAAATCTTTCCTTTTATAGCCATCCACATGGTTTTAAAAGAGAGTTTTAAATTTTAAAATCTTTCCTTTTATAGCTATCTACAATGAACACAGTTGTTTTTACTTCGTTCGGAGCCTGTGACGACTCCTACTCGAAGGCTCGTGGTCCTTGACCACTTTCGTTGGGCAATCACTAACAATTCGAATATAATTACAAAATGAATACAGGGAATGCTAGTGAAACAAAGTAATACCGACAAGGAAATTAAAAAACCGAATGAGCACTTTGTCGGAGCTTTGTTAGCGTCGCAGCAGAGCAGCAGGACAAGCAGTAGAAGAGTTCTCAGATTGATGATTGATTATCTGAAGCTCCTGCCTGGGGCTTCTTTTATATGTTGCTCCGGGCGCCTGGATTCCTTCCGAGCGCCTGGAATGTGACGTAGCTGCTCAAACCGTGATGCTCCACGTGGCGACGACTTTGCTGGATATAATTTGCCTTCCGAGCGCCCGGATCCCTTCCGGGCGCCCGGATCCCCTCCGGGCACCCGGACCACCTTGTTCCAGAAAACTCCCTTTTCCTGCAAAACAAAGTTAGTCCGAGGCAATATATAACCTGCAATATAGATTGTTAGCACATTTTATAATAGTATGAATTAGCACAAATAGTATGACTTAGATTCCATCTTTCCGAGACCGGAATCTAGTCACGATCTCGACTTAGATATCCGAAATGGATCTAAGCCGGATTGACGCCTAATGTTCCCTTCCCGGGAACGCGTCCTCGCAGTCACTCCCCTCCAGTGACTTACCTCACTTACCTGCCAGACGTCCGGTCAGCCCGTCGACCCGTCTGGACTTCTCGCCAAGCGTCCGGTCAGCCCGTCGACCCGCTTGGACTTCTCGCCAAGCGTCCGGTCAGCCCGTCGACCCGCTTGGACTTCTCGCCAAGCGTCCGGTCAGCCCGTCGACCCGCTTGGACTACTCGCCAACTATCCGGTCAGCCCGTCGACCTAGCTGGACTTCGTGCCAGACATCCGGTCAGCCCGTCGACCTGTCTGCACTTCTCCTGCACACTCGATCAAAGTGTCAGACAACAACAAAACTAACTTAACCTATTTGTCATTCATCAAAACCTGGGTTAAATCGTTAGTGCTAACCGTACCAACAATCTCCCCCTTTTTGATGGAATGATAACCTGGTTAAGTTAGTGAAAGAACGCAAAAAATAGGTACATCAGTTTTAAAGTTAGTTTTAGTGTTTTCAATTTGGTTTATCTAACTTAACCACCTAACCCTCCCCCTTTGGCATTCATCAAAAAAGAGGTAAACAATCATAGTGTAGAGTTAAAAAAAATAATCACAGCTAATCTTGAAAAGTATCTGAGTTTGGTTCAAAATATAAAAGTACAATTTTTAAATCCAAGTAAAAAAATCAGGTTGATTTGGGGGAGACAAGTTAAATTTTGAAAAGTATAAATTTAAATTTAATCAAGTTTTAACTTTTCAAGCGTGTAAAATTTTTAAATCAGGTTTTTCAACTTTACAAAAGGTAAATTTTCTTTTCAGGTTTAAGTAACATTTTCTTTTCAACTTCAATTTTTCAAAACAAAGCAAAAATTAAACAAGTAAGATTAAATTTGCCAAAATAAATTTTTAAGGCTAATTTGATATAGCTAAATTTGGAAAGTTTAATTTTCAATAGTCAACTTTTTAAATCAGGTTTGAAAATTAGGTGGGATTAAACTTCCAAGTTTTTCAAACACTTAGTTAAATTTAACTTTTTGTAAACTAAAACATAAGTTAGTTTAAAAAGCATTTTTCAAACACACAAAATTTTAATTAATTTCTCCCCCTGAACTTGATACTTAAATTTTAACCAGCTGTCTAACTAATTAGGTACTAACTAATTATCAGAAGATAGTAGCTTTCACTTGGTTAGTCAGATTAAGTTGATTATAAGCAGTCAGTATTTGACTTGACTGATGAACTTAATCTGATTAATATCTGAGTTGTATTTAACGTTCAGACTTATGCTGATGCACTGAAATAAGCATCTTAAGTCCAGACAGTTGGCCTATGCATCTCGCCCCTTTCTATGTTTGGCAAACACAAGCAAGGTAAACCTAAGGTGTTGGTGAGATGCTCAAAAACTAGTCCTATAGGTACATGCTTTCTAAGGATTCAAAACTAGTCTAAGGCCAAAACTGTTTTTGAAAGTCTAAAAATGGAAAGTTTTGAAAACAAACAAGTTTAACTTATAATTTGATAAAACCATTTTTGAAATTTTTTGAAAAATCCTATTCTATTAAGCGCATCCCTAATTTTCGACGTAAGTTGCTAAATTCACTTTCAGGGAGTGGTTTTGTGAAAATGTCTGCTAAATTTGATTTGGACTCAATGTATTTGAGTTCAATATCACCTTTAGTAACATGATCCTTGATAAAGTGGTGCCTAATTTCAATATGTTTGGTTCTTGAATGATGCATAGGGTTCTTGGTTAAGTTAATTGAACTTATATTGTCAATTAATACTTTTACATTTGTGATATTTAAGTTGAAATCTTTTAGAGTATGCATCATCCATAATAATTGTGCAACACATTCGCCTATAACTATATATTCTGACTCAGTTGTAGATAGAGCAACACAATGTTGCTTTCTACTAAACCAGCTAACAAGTGATGAACCTAGTAATTGGCATACACCACTTATGCTTTTGCGGTCTAATTTACATCCAGCATAATCTGAGTCAGAATACCCTATTAGTTCAAAATTATTTGTCCTAGGATACCAGATTCCTACATTTGTTGTTCCTTTAAGATATCTAAAAATTCTTTTAACTTGTGTCAAATGGGATTCCTTAGCACAAGTTTGGTATCTAGCACACATATTAACTGCAAATAAAATATCAGGTCGGCTTACAGTTAAGTACAGTAGGCTACCTATTGCACTCCTATAATGTTTTAAATCAATTGGTTTTCCATTTGGGTCACTGTCTAAGATTGTGTTTACTGCCATAGGTGTTTTTATTTCTTTTGTATTTTCCATTCCGAATTTTTTAAGTAAGTCTTTAGTGTATTTATGTTGATAAATATAATTTCCTTCATTTGTTTGTTTGATTTGTAATCCTAAGAAATAAGTTAATTTTCCTACTATGCTCATTTCAAATTCTTTTTCCATTAGATTAATAAATTCTTCTAAAAATTCTGAATTTGTTGAACCAAATATTATATCATCTACGTATATTTGTGCAATAAATATGTCTGTATTTAAAGATTTAACAAACAAGGTTGGGTCAATTTGACCTTGGTTGAATCCTTTAGATGTTAAGTACGATGTTAGCCTTTCATACCATGCCCTGGGTGCTTGTTTAAGTCCATATAAAGCTTTCTTTAACTTAAAAACATAATCAGGGTGTTCTAGACTTTCAAACCCAGGAGGCTGACCTACATAAACTTCTTCTTTAATTAGTCCATTAAGAAAGGCAAACTTAACATCCATTTGGTATAGTTTAAATCCCTTGTGGGCTGCATAACTTAGTAACATTCTAATGGATTCTAATATGGCTACTGGGGCATATGTTTCATCATAGTCAAGTCCTTCAACCTGACTAAACCCTTTGGCAACTAGCCTAGCTTTATTTCTAGTAATTTCCCCAATTTCACTTAATTTGTTTCTGAATACCCATTTTGTTTCTATTATTTTCTTATTCTTAGGTGGTGGTACTAGGTCCCAAACTTCATTACGCTCAAATTGGGCTAGTTCCTCTTGCATAGCTATAATCCAGTCTAGGTCTAGTAAGGATTCATCCACAGTTTTGGGTTCAATTTTTGAAATTAAAGAAATTTGACTTAGGTTTCTAAAAGATGATCTGGTTTGAACTCTCAAGTCTGGGTCACCAATTATTTGATCAGTTGGGTGATTTGGGTTAACCCTTATTGTTCTAGTGGGTTGACTCTCTTGATGTTGTTCCTCTTCTTCATGACTTAGAGTCTGGTTGGTTTCTGGAACAAATTCAGGTGGTTGTGTAAGTTCTAAGTCTTGTTTAGTTTCTTCAAATTTTACATTAGTAGTTTCTTCAATTTTTAAAGTAACCTTATTGTAAATTCTATAGCCTCTACTATTTAGGGAATATCCTATAAAGATTCCATTTTCAACTTTAGAGGAGAATTTTCCTAAGTGTTCTCTTGTATTTAAGATAAAAACTGGGCACTCAAATACTTTAAAATATTTTATATTTGGTTGTTTATTATAAAACATTTCGAAGAATGTTTTGTTATGGGTTTTATTTATTGTTGTTCTGTTCTGTACATAGCAGGCTGTACTAACGGCTTCTGCCCAAAAGTATTTAGGTAGGTTATACTCATTTAACATTGTTCTAGAAGCTTCAAGTAAGGTTCTATTTTTTCTTTCTACAATCCCATTTTGTTGGGGGGGGGGGGGGTTTTAGGGCATGAGAACTCATGATGGTAACCGTTTTCAAGACAAAAACTGTTAAAGTTGTGAAATTCTCCCCCCTTGTCACTCCTAATTCTTTTAATTTTAATATCTTTTTCGTTTTCAATTTGTTTGCAAAAATTTGTAAAAATTTCAAAAGTTTCATCTTTATGTTTTAAGAATTTTACCCAAGTAAACCTAGAATAATCATCTATAATTACTAAACAATATAAGTTTCCATTTATAGATTTGACTCCATGGGAGTCAAAAAGGTCTAAATGTAGAAGTTCTAATATTAGTTTGTTTGTGGCTGATTTGTTTGTTTGTGAATGGATTTAGTTTGTTTGCCTTGTTGACAGACATTACATATGGTTGAATCTAAGTTAGGTAATTTTGGTAAGCCTCTCACAAGTCCATTTAGTTTACTTATATTTCTGAAGTTGGTGTGAGACATCCGCCTATGCCATAACCAAGTTTCTTCTTTTTGTGTTAAATAACACTTAATGGAAGAAATGGTTAAGTTGATGGAATAGATGTTGTCTTTTCTAAAACCTTTTAGGCTTATGGTAGGATTATCTAGATGTTTGATTAAACACTCTGTGGATAGAAATTTAACCTTATACCTAGTATCACACAATTGACTTATACTCAGAAGATTATATTTAAAATTTTCAACAAGTAAAACATTTGTAATTATAAAGTCTAATTTTAATTCAATATTACCTATACCAATTACCTTGAGTTTGTCGTTGTTTCCAAAGGCAACTGTTCCTAAGCTTTTGTAAGTGAGTTGAGTGAACTTGGTGTGATCTCCAGTCATATGTTTGGAGCAACCACTGTCCAAAATCCACTTGGTTTCCTACAGTAAGTAGGATTTAAAGTTAGTCTTTTTGAGCAGACATTATTTAAGTTAAGTTTTAAAGATTTGAAGTTAATTTTTAAGTTTAAAATTAAAATTTTGAAATTAATTTTTAAGTTTAAAATTAAAATTTTGAAATTAATTTTTAAGTTTAAAATTAAAATTTTGAAATTAATTTTTAAGTTTAAAATTTTGAAATTAATTTTTAAGTTAAAATTAAAATTTTGAAATTAATTTTTTTTTAAGTTTAAAATTAAAATTTTGAAATTAATTTTTAAGTTTAAAATTAAATTTTTGAAATTAATTTTTAAGTTTAAAATTAAAATTTTGAAATTAATTTTTAAGTTTAAAATTAAAATTTTGAAATTAACTTTTAAGTTTAAAATTAAAATTTTGAAATTTATTTTTAAGTTTAAAATTAAAATTTTGAAATTAATTTTTAAGTTTAAAATTAAAATTTTGAAATTAATTTTTAAGTTTAAAATTAAAATTTTGAAATTAAGTTTAAAATTAAAATTTTGAAATTAAGTTTAAAACTAAAATTTTGAAATTAATTTTTAAGTTTAAAATTTAAAATTTTGAAACCTTATTCATCTCACCCGATCTATATTATCAATCAGGGAATCCTATGATTTTGTGAGATGAAATTAGATTTTTACTTATGGAGTTTTGGTTTAACTTGTGTTAATTCAGATTTAGCTTTGGTCTCCACAAATAGGCATTCTTCGGATAAACTTCTAAGCTTGGTGAGTCACATGGACGTCATTAGAAGTAACCAACCTTTCGAGATTTTCCGAATAGTCCTATCCACGGAGCTTAGTACTAAATCTTGGTCTAACTGATTAGGATCCATTTAAGGATAGCTTCGGTCAGTTCCACTTAGCCAAATGCACCAGATCGAAGCCATATCTTTCTAGACATGCGATGCCCAAGCTTCCCTAACGTACTATCATCCAAAAACTTCACCAGTATCATGATTCAAGTTAAACTTGGTCTCTTATCCTAATTACCCTGCTAGGTTTGTTTTGGGTTACCCTGTCGGGTAAGTTAGTTTTGGAGGTGCCAGCTATTCTGGAGCCTCCCCTTGAATTATTGGCCATTTTAAATTTTGGTTTTAGGTTTGTGTTGATTCTTTTTATAGTTATGGTTAACTTGGTGATAATTTTGTTGATTTTTAAAGTGTTTAGATTTTGAATTTGATTTAGGTTTGTATTTTGGATTTTGGTTTGGTTTATTCGATTTTATATAATGTATTTTTTCTTTAGGTATATAATATTGATTAAGTCCTAATTGCGTGGTCAGACACGCTTTTGGAACCCAAGCTTGATTAGTTGATTTGTATTGAGTTATTAATGACTTAAAAGTTTTATTTGAGTTTGACTTGTATCCGAGTCCGGTTTTATTATAACATGCTTTTTGATTGTTCAGGATTAAGTCAAGATTTTTTGATCTTGTTGTGAATTTTTCTAACATTTCTTTTAAATTGTTAATCTCATTTTTTAGTGATAAATTCTCCTCCTCAAGTGTTAGATCTTGAGTTGGATTTGAATTTTTGATTTGTTCTTTGAGGTTTTGATTTTCCTCAATAAGTGACTTGTTTTCATTTTCTATTTTAATTAATTTACTATTTAAACAGGAAATAATTTTTTTAAAAAAATTGTTTAAATTAAAATATACCTCATTCGGGCCTTCGGAAACGAGTACGGACTCGTGGCTTGTTTCGGGTTCAGACCCGTCTTCATCTTCCGACTCATCTTCTGTTTCATCTTCGCGGGCCATCAGTGCGAGGTGACTCTGATGTTTCTGCTCTTCTTCCTCTGATTCGTCCGAGGAGTCCTCCCACGTTGCTTTGAGTGTCTTCTTTTTGGTTGGCTTTGGTTTGTCGAACTTCAGTTTTGGGCATTCGTTCTTGTAGTGTCCCTTTTTATTGCAGCCGTAGCAAGTCACGTTTTTTTGTTCTGAGGGAGAACTGATCTTTTGAAGGTCCTTTTTGCTGAAGCTCCTTTTTCTCCTGGTGAACATTTTTCTTACCAAGTTCACCAGGTGTTCTTCGTCTTCAGAATCTTGGTCGGAATCTTCTTCAAATTCAGGCTTGCTTTTCTTTTCTTTGGTGGAACCTGCAAATAAAGCTATACCTTTCTCGGCTCCAGCATTAGTTTGTTCATGTAATTCTAATTCACAGAAAAGCTCATCTAACTTTAACTTAGAAAGATTTTTAGAAATTTTGTAGGCATCCACTATTGATGCCCACAAACTATTACGTGGAAAAGCATTTAATGCGTACCTTATTAAGTCTCTATTTTCCATCTGGTGGCCTATCGCATGAAGATGTCCTTGATCCTCGCGTGGAGCTGATTTGCCGTTTCACCTTCCTGCATTTTTATATTAAAAATTTTATTTAAGAGCAAGTCTCGTTTGGTTACCTTGGCGTCGCTCGTTCCCTCATGCAGCTCGATCAATTTGTCCCACAGCTCTTTAGCGTTTTTGTGTGGACCGACTCTGTTTAGTTCTTCTCTTGTTAATCCGCACTGTAGAGTGTTGATTGCTTTATTTTCTGTTGATGCCTTTTTCTTCAAGTCTGCTGTCCAGTCTTCAGGATCTAGTAGATTCCCGGAGTTGTCCACTGGAATTTTGTAGGGTCTCGTAACGCTCATCCACTGGTCGAAGTCTGTTTTGAGGTAAACCTCCATGCGCTTCTTCTAGTACGGAAAATCGTCCCCGTTGAAGAGTGGAGGTCGTACTGTGCTGAAGCCTTCTTGTTGGGACATCCTGTACACAGGTAAATAACCGAAAAAAATATCCCAAGACTTGGTCTTGGATTAGTAGTGCGGGAAGAGAAAATAGTAGAAAAATCTAGATTGGTGTTGCACCAATTTAGATTTAATTGCAAAAAAAATATTAAAAAAATGATAAACCAGTTTGGAGTTTAAGTGTAAAACTGAAGACCGAAAAAAAAGAAAAAAAAATTTCACCCCGCGGTACCTGCTCTGATACCACTTGTAGGACCGTTAGATTCGATAGAGGGGGGGGGTGAATATCGATTCGAAAAGTCGAGTAAAAATACGCAGCGGAAAAGTAAATGAACACAGTTGTTTTTACTTCGTTCGGAGCCTGTGACGACTCCTACTCGAAGGCTCGTGGTCCTTGACCACTTTCGTTGGGCAATCACCAACAATTCGAATATAATTACAAAATGAATACAGGGAATGCTAGTGAAACAAAGTAATACCGACAAGGAAATTAAAAAACCGAATGAGCACTTTGTCGGAGCTTTGTTAGCGTCGCAGCAGAGCAGTAGAAGAGTTCTCAGATTGATGATTGATTATCTGAAGCTCCTGCCTTGGGCTTCTTTTATATGTTGCTCCGGGCGCCTGGATTCCTTCCGGGCGCCTGGAATGTGACGTAGCTGCTCAAACCATGATGCTCCACGTGGCGACGACTTTGCTGGATATAATTTGCCTTCCGAGCGCCCGGATCCCTTCCGGGCGCCCGGATCCCCTCCGGGCACCCGGACCACCTTGTTCCAGAAAACTCCCTTTTCCTGCAAAACAAAGTTAGTCCGAGGCAATATATAACCTGCAATATAGATTGTTAGCACATTTTATAATAGTATGAATTAGCACAAATAGTATGACTTAGATTCCGTCTTTCCGAGACCGGAATCTAGTCACGATCTCGACTTAGATATCCGAAATGGATCTAAGCCGGATCGACGCCTAATGTTCCCTTCCCGGGAACGCGTCCTCGCAGTCACTCCCCTCCAGTGACTTACCTCACTTACCTGCCAGACGTCCGGTCAGCCCGTCGACCCGTCTGGACTTCTCGCCAAGCGTCCGGTCAGCCCGTCGACCCGCTTGGACTTCTCGCCAAGCATCCGGTCAGCCCGTCGACCCGCTTGGACTTCTCGCCAAGCGTCCGGTCAGCCCGTCGACCCGCTTGGACTTCTCGCCAGCTATCCGGTCAGCCCGTCGACCTAGCTGGACTTCGTACCAGACATCCGGTCAGCCCGTCGACCTGTCTGGACTTCTCCTGCACACTCGATCAAAGTGTCAGACAACAACAAAACTAACTTAACCTATTTGTCATTCATCAAAACCTGGGTTAAATCGTTAGTGCTAACCGCACCAACATGGAGGACCATGTTGGGCAAGTAAGTTGAGGTAAACAACTGGAGGAGCGACAGTGAGGTCAGGTTCTTGAAAGGAACAACATAAGGTCGCTGATCCAACTGAAGAAACCGGAAAGGTTTCCAAGTTGAGATCAAGATAGTATTACTGTCTAATATTACTCATGCATAATATATATTACTGTGCTAACCTTTGTGTTGCAGGGATACTTTATTTAATTCTGTGTTGCAGGTTCGGCCGGATCGGTCGACCGAACCAAGTTGACTCAGCACAGGCCAGCTCATCAACATCGATTAGAAGCAAAAGGAAATAGAGCTGATCGGTCGACCGAACAGAGGGATCGGTCGACCGAACCAATCAATATTAATGGCGCAGTAAATGCAGATCAAGGCAAATCTCGACGAACAAGAAAGGAGCCTGTTCGGTCGACCAAAAAGCATGATCGATCGATCGAACCCTTAAAGATCAGTAAATGTAAAAGATCGAGCCAGCATCAGACTCCAGCCAGGAAGGAAGGGAGCGGGTTCGATCGACCGAACAGAGGGATCAGTCGACCGAACGCCTAAGGCACCTATAAAATGAGGCTCAAAGTCTGAGGCCAGAACAACTCTTCTGATAATCTCAAAAGCTCTTCTTCGCGTACGGATTGTGCTACACATCTTCAACAGCTCAGTAAGTCACTCCGTCCGGAAGTACCGACCAAGCTACATCCTATGCATACTATTGTCGGTATATTTATTTTGTGTTGCACTTAATTTTAAATAAGATAGTAGGGTTGTTACTATCTTATACTTCTTGTATCTATATGATCTGCTTCTTTCTAAAGGTTTCGGAAAGAAGAGTTATAGTGATTGCCCATCGGTGCGGTCAAAGACCGCGGGCCTTCGAGTATGAGTCGAGCTAGGCTCCGAATGAAGTAAATGAACTTGTCTCCCTTTTTACTTTCCCCTGCATGATTCTGATTTAAAAGTAAAAGAAGAGTTTTAAAAGAAGCGATATTCACCCCCCTCTATTGCTCGCATCCGATCTATCAGTTTTAGCATGCAAAACTCCAAGAAAGTTTTTCTTCCTTTTCGGTATGGAGTACCTTTATCCAAAGAGATATCTCCTAAGACATCAAAGTAGATAGAGGACATGAAAGCAGTTCCTTATACTTCGGTAGTAGGAAGCCTAATGTATGCAATGCTATGTACGAGACTAGATATCTATTTTACCATGGGCATGGTTAGCAGATATCAAAGTAACCCAAGTCAGGAACATTGGACTGCCGTAAAGCATATATTTAAGTACCTAAGAAGGACTAGAGATTATATGCTAGTTTACTAGGCAGATGATTTGCTCCCTGTGAGTTATATGGATTCGGATTTCCAATCAGATTGGGACAATAGTAAGTTGACCTCGAGGTTTGTGTTTACTTTGGGAGGAGGAGCCATAGCATGGAAGAGTGTTTCAGACTCTACCATGGAAGCTGAGTATGTGGCAGTCTCTGAGGCAGCCAAAGAAGCTGTATGGCTCAGAAACTTCTTGATGGACTTAGATGTGATTCCTGATTTGCCTAAAATTATCGCAATTTATTGTGATAATAGTGGTGAAGTAGCAAACTCGAAGGAACCACGAGCCCATAAGGCAAGTAAACACATAGAGCGCAAGTACCACCCTATACGAGATATCGTAAAACGAGGAGAAGTTGTTGACTCCAAGATTACATCAGAAGATATCCTGGTAGATCCTTTCACTAAGGCCCTTCCGGCGAGAGCTTTTGATGGGCATGTTGAGAGGATGAGAATCAGATGTATGACAACATATATGGCAGTATAGTCTTTTAGTATAAGTGGGAGATTGTTAGGATGTATCTAAAAGCCTAGCTTTTTGTATAAACATTTATTTTGAAATAAGAATCACATTGGTTAAATGTCTGCATTTATGTTAAATGTAGTTGTCCAGTTAATTTATATTGTAGATAACATGGTGTGTGGTGTCACACAGAAGATCATGTTATCAGTTCCTTATAAATTATAAACAGTAGCTCACGACCAAGATGGATAGGGACAACCCATTGGAATGGTCGTAGTGTAATTTGGTATTAGTTTATCTTGACTATAAAATTACACTAATACACTATGAGTGTATTGAGCAGGGTCATTTGAGGTTATTTTTTTTATACTGGCTGTATAAAAAAACAGGACCTCTATTCTTATGAAAGTGTGTGCTCTTAATCCTGATATAATAACAAGTACATATACTTAGTATTTATTTCTTTAATTTATCAATGAGTGAGATTTTATTCGTTAAATCAACAGGCTCGATAAGTTAGGAAATAATATTATTTAAATGGTGTGTTGTTGATTATAAAAGAAAACAGTGTCCTAGTAATCTAGGTTGATGATGTCCCCTTGAGGAGCTCATAAGGATTGTCATGTAAACCCTGCAGGTGGACTTAGTCTGACATGACAATGAAGTTGAGTGGTACCACTCTTGGAGCTAGATGTTAATTAAGTGAGTGTCAGTAACTCATTTAATTAATGGATATTCGATATCATAAACACAGGGATATTAACACACTCATAATAAGAGGGAACCCATAATGTAATATGGGATTGGTGCGGTAGTTCAGTAATAACTCTTTAGTGGTATGAGTTATTATTGATGAACTTGAGTTGGGTGTTCGGGTCGAACACAGGAAGCTCAAGCTCATTGGGAGACCAAAACCGATTCCTCCTCTCGGTCCCTGTTGTAGCCTCTATAAAGTCTTATATCCACCAAGTCCACTTCTTACCCAAGTAATGAGCCGGACACATCTTTGCTTGGTGCAAGGGGGCCGACCAAGCATTAGCTTGGAGCCTAAGAGGTGGTCGGCCAAGCTTGGTGCCCAAGGTAGGGGCCAGCCACATAAGATTAAAAGGGAGATTTTATTTTGTTAAAATCTTTCCTTTTATAAGCCATCCATGAAGGGATTTAAAAAAGAAATTTTAATTTTAAAATCTTTCCTTTTATAGCTATCCACAAAAGAGATTTAAAAGATAGATTTTAATTTTAAAGTTTTTCCTTTTTTTTTTTTGATGATCAAGTGCCGACCATGAATAGATTAAAAGGAAACTTTAATTTTGTTTAAAACTTTCCTTTTTAGTATCTACTAAAGGAATAAAAGGAAGATTTTATTTTTTTGTTAAAATCTTTCCTTTTATAGCCATCCATATAGTTTTAAAAGAGAGTTTTAAATTTTAAAATCTTTCCTTTTATAGCTATCTACAAGGGTTTAAAAGAGAGATTTTAATTTTGTTAAAATCTTTCCTTTTTTGTAGTTAACTATAATGTTTAAAAGAGATATTTTAATTTTGACAAAACTTTTCATTTTTTGTAACCATGATTTAAAAGAGGAGTTTTAATTTTAATCTTTCCTTTTTTGTAGCCTTCTACATTGTTTAAAAGAGAGAGATTAATTTTAAAACTTTCCTTTTATAGCCATCACAATAGAAAATTTAAAAGAGAGAGATTTTAATTATTATTAAAATTTCCTTTTTTGCTATGACCAAGGATTATAAAAGAGAGGTAGAGGGTGCCTTATGGTTAGAACACATATCTCTAAGTCCTCTCTTTTCCTTGGTGGCTGACCCTCTCTCTATTTCTCTTCTTTTTTGTTTCCTCCCCTTGAGGCTGGTGACACATCAATCTCCAACTTCTTGTGGACGGTTTGCTTGGAGGGGAAGAAAAAGAGAAGAAAGTTTCTTATTTTGGCATTCCTTGGTGGCCGAAATTTCTTTGAGGAGAAGAAGTGGTTCGGGTGGATTTCATCTTGGTAGATCGTTGGCCACATGACTTCCAAGAGGAGGAGAGGAATATAGCAGAAGATTAAGAGGTCTTTGTTTACAAAGAAATGTATAACTAGTTCTTAATTTCGTCGCGAAACTAGTTTTTCTTTGTATGGATCCTGAAATACCAACACAAGAGGTTAGCGATTTCGTGTTTCATTTTTGTATTTCGATTTAGTGTTTTGATCTTGTGCTTATATTGAGGTCTCTGTAGTTAAACCTAGGGTTACTATAAGAAGTTTAAATATCCAATTTCTTTGAAAGGCTTTGTCTTGGAAGTGGTGGATGATCCCATACCCAAGAAGGCCGAGTGCCTCGCCATGTTTAACCTGGAAGCCAATTCTTGAAATAGATATTTAATCAACTTCTGCAACATGGGATGAATTTGGATTAATAATGTTAAGTATCGTTTGCAATTCAAGTTTTAACTACTGAAGAACACATGAATTAAACTTGAAGTAAAAATGTTAAGTTCCGTTTCCAATTCAAGTTTAACTCATGAGAAACACATAGGTTGTTAGGAAAGTTCTGTGCTTGTACAAATTTTTATACAGAGGAAGTAGAACGGAATTCCGAGTAGCATCCAACATCATTATCATTTATCAGGAGCTAAATAAAAGTCTTTTTGGCATAGAACAAAAGACTACAGAAACTCTTCAGAGGAAGGAGACATATTGGGCCTACCACGTGGTCCCTATCATTTATCAGAGCATTCACAATAGGATGTTAAATTATCCATTTAACACCTCTTTCCATTGTGAGTGAATATTATAATACCCATTCACAGGAGAGAGAGAGGGGGAGGAATGAACGTCATTCATCCTTGTTTTTTATTTTTTTTTAAAAGGTATATTATTTTTTTTAAAGTAAAATTATTTTTTAAAAGTAAGATTATTATTAAAATAATAATAATTTAAATATTTTAAAATATAATTTATTTATTTAATATGATATAATTTTAAGATAATTTAATAGATTGTGTGACATATAAATAATGAATATTAATATTAAAATAAATATAGATGAAAGAGATATATTATTATAATAAATATATGATCTCATATTTATTTTATATATAAAATAGTTAGTATTATAATAGAATTGAGTTGTGGATATTCAGCTTTTTAACTCTAGTCACTTGCGCTCATCGTATTGGGCCTGCCATGTGGCCCTTACTGTCTCTGCCGCGTTAATCAGACTACAGAACGTCCTCGGAGGAAGGAGATGTGTTGGTCTCCAATAGGGCACCGGAGGAAGTGAATCTCTGACCTCTCTCTCCTAGGACGTTGACCTTCTTCATCGTTGCCTTGATGAAGCCACTCCTTTGCCTCGTTACTGATCTTACTATACCAAATTAAGTTTGACAATTATGAGTAAAAAAGCAGTAATCCTTGATGCAACTCGAGAAGAGAAAGCAAAATACTCTGTTTTCTTTTTTTACCTTGGACTAAAGGAACACTGTCCGCTTTGCCATTTACGGATCATAGGAAAAGGCTACAAAAGGCCTGTGTGGCCACACTGATCATGGAAGGTGCCATATGAGTTCGTTGTCTTGGCATGGTGGCAGCTCTGGAACGGATCTCTGTATGGTAACGGCGGAGCCAGAAATTAAATTCTATCCGGGCTAAAAAGGCCCTGGGTTGACGTGGGGCTTATGGTGATATTGGACCCCGGGTTAATAGTGAGGAATTTATTTAAAAATTAAGAAATATAAAGGAATAATTGATAAAGTAAAGTAATATTCAGTGGGACCCAGGCTAATGGCCCTTGTCTGTTGGGCTTGGACAGGGGTGATTTGTTTGGAGCGCTTGTCTTGGTATCTATTCTAAAAGATCAATGTTCATCAAGTGTGATTTCAAAGGTATCATCCTAGGTTTAGATTTTTGGTAATAAATATAGATGTTTAAATTTTATATGTGTGATCACTAATAAAATCTGATTCTAAATATCGAGTAAAAAAATTATGACCATGTTTGATGCGATGATAAAAAGAGTTCACCAAGGATGAGTCAAATGTGGAAAAAGTAGCCGACGTAGAAGTCAAAGGTATGGAATCGCCCGTCACCAAAGTTGGCCGAGTGGATGACAACAGGTCGATCGGGCATGGTCTCCCACTCAGCGAAAGAAGAGTCCAGTATCAGGGTGCCGCTCGAAGGTTCGTCCGACCAGATCGCTCGTCCGACCGGGCGGTAGGTAGCGACCTGATTGCTGGACGACTAAAGAGAGGAGAACAGATGTTCGCAACTGTGGCAACCCTATAAGGGCTAGGCTGATTGAACTGCCTGTCCGGCCATACGAGGAACAACCTACTAGCCGAGCGATCATGGAAAAGAACAACCTAGAGCGATCGGGCCGAGGATCTCGGCCGAGTGACTCTCCAGCTAGGCCAAACAGTGAGACCCTTTGCTTAACTCATCATATTCCTTTGGGAGTTGTCGTCGCTAACAGCAAGGCATTGTCAATAAATAAATCGTACGATGGAAGCTTCTATTGTCATATTAAGGATTTGCACCCCCTGTTAAGGAATGTGTCAGAGACACTTTCCTGACTTGTCCTTTCATTGGACAATTGGGAAATGCACACGTGTTTTGAGAAGCATACACATACATGACCACTATATAAAGGGGGTCCATGCGTTATTTAAGGTTACGCTCTTGTTGCTATAGTTTTCTCTGCTTTTCACTATTGCCGGTGCTGACTTAGCGTCGAAAGGCCAACGCTAGAGATTTCTTTCCTGGATCGATACTAATGTTCTTGATTTTACAGGACAAAGCAAAGTCTTCACATATATCAATAATAGAGTCATATTCCTAGTCAATTATCTTTATCATTTTCGGATAGGATCATGTTGATGATGATGCATCACTTTTGTATATTATCTAATATACTAACTGCTAATAACTTAGTCAAATTCACATCCCATGCAAATACAGAGATTATTCAAGTTCATAAGATTTATTTAAAAGAATCAATGAATAATGCTAATTAACAGAGATAATATATCTATAAAGGAAAAAGGACAAAAAGAAAAGAGGAACAAATAAACTAGATCTATCGACTCCGTCGATCGAGGTCAGTAGTTAATTGTTCTTTTTATTACACGATCCATCTCAAGAAACACAAAATGTTTCTAGCAATATTGCAAAGAGATCATAAACCTACATCATGGTATGTCTTAATGGCTTCTTCAATGGCATAAGACGAAAGGATATCGCTATTCACATTAGGAACCGAGGGCCAAAAGGATACTGAATCTGCGGCTGCAAAATCGAAGACATTGCCGCCGGTCGGGTAATGGAGGAAATCCGAAGAACCATGTCCGAAAAGCGCTAGATCCCCTAGGAATGGAGGATTAGGCATTCCCAGCGGAGGCATCATAGCCGTAGACGAGTACAAAAAGTGTGTATAATTCTTCGACGGCGTACCACTCGAGGAGACTTCTAAGATGTTCTCGTTGTTGTCTTTGCACGCATCATTTGGCGATGGCAGTGTGGCGGGAGGAGGGACGGCGGCGGATATTTCATTGCTGTTGTTGTTATTGTTGTTGTCGTCGTCGTTATTAATGTTTTCGACGGCGGTGGCTTGTGACTGGCCGGTGAGCCTCTGGACGATCTCCTTGAAATTATCAACAGTCGCATGAATAATTTTCGGAGCATGGGTGTAGATAATGACCGGCTGACGGCGTTGACGAGGGTTATTGGTGGCGGTGCCGATCGTGGAGATGGTGGAAGAGGAAGACGAGGAGGAAGGCTTTTGGATTAGATGAGACTCCTTGTGAACCTTGAGAGGGGTGTGGCGTTGTAGAGCATTGAATTCCCTTGCGGAAGGGCTCATGGTGCAGGAATGGGAAAAAGAAGGTTAATTGAAGAATTATATAGTAGAATCACAAGGATCGCGAGCAATAAAAGAGGAGATAGTGGTGGCTATTTTTGGAGAGAAAATGACAAAAAAAGGTTGGTTATCTTGGGACAAAGAGTGAAATAAAAAATAATACTAAAAAAAAGTAAGAAAAGATTTTTTTTTTACATGTTAAAACGAGAGGAGAGAGAGTGGATTATATATATATATATATATTGAGAATAATATTAAGGTTTATAGAGGATAATTTTTAAAAAAATATTTTTAAGATTTTAAACTATCCCTTAAAATTTTTGTTTTGCTATCTAAATGCTTCATTCAAACACTAGCTAACATAGCTATTTGATTTTTTTTTTAATTATCATTTAAACATCTCGCATGTTGATAAAGATAAAAATAATTAATACTATAGAATATCGAGCTCCATATATAAATGTTCACGTTTTAATTACTTTAAAAAGTTTTTATCTTTTAAATAGTTTAAAAAATCTATCAACTTAAAAGATGAAAATAGCCTCGTCTCAAAAGACTTTAAACTATAGTTTTTTACCCTTGATAATCAATAGTAGATATCCAAAGAGTTTTAATTTAACTGATTAAAAATAACATAAATGGTCCTAAAATCTCCATACAAAATTTCAATTTTATTGTCAGTTCTTATGTCAATTCATCTCATTCACTATCTGCGCACACATTTTGAGAGATTATTACAAAATATAGATAAAAAGTCCAAAAAAAAAATATCATTCATCCAAAATGAGGTATAATTTTTCCTAAATTCGTCATGATTTAAACTCAAATGTAATACACTATCTATACACATAATTTTTAGGTACATGGTAAAATATAGATATAAGAAGTTCATAATAAGATATAATTTCTCCTAAATTCAATATTATTCCTGTACATACATTTTTTAGGTACATGGTATTGACGATAAAATTCATATATATTATTAATGATAGCATATGGTATATATAAATACCATTACAAGTGAAAATAGGAAAATACATAAATTAGGAAAACAATAAGTATTTCCTAATAATAATTATTCTCTAATAACTAGGAAACAAATAACTATTTTCTAATAATAATTATTCCCTAATAACTAGAAAATAAATAATTATTTACTTATAATAATTATTTCCTAATACGCCCTCTCAAGATGGTGTCCTAGAAATGACACCAATCTTGCTGCAAATAGCAAACAACCGAGGTCAAGAAAGCGACTTTGTAAGTGCATCAGCCAACTAATCCTCAGTAAGAATATGAGTAACTCGTAGTTCGAAGACGTGACACCCAAATTATCAGTAAAAAGCACAGCAGATGTGGTAATCGAAAGAAGCAGATCTGTCAAAAGTGATTTAATTCATTGAATCTCAGTTGCTGCAGAGGCAATGACACGATATTCAGCCTCAGTCGAAGAGCACACAATCGTGCGTTGTTTGGAAGATGAATCAGGAGTATTTGTGAGAGATAGCCGACGAGTGATGTCGTCAGTGGCAACCATTGTAGAAGGCGACCGATGGATATTCTTTTAGAGTAAAATCCCCCAGTGCGATCAACGAAACAACGATTTGTTGAACTTTGCCTTTGATGAAAGAAGACAACAACGAGAAGGAGACAAAGTGTTGTTGTTTGAAGGCTAAAATCTGACTTGTCATCGGAATAAGAGCAGCAGAGAGAAGGCTACATTTTGGTGGCTGCATATGCTGGAGCAGGTGTAGAAAATCTTTTATTGAACAAAACTTGGAAAAAAAAACTTGCTATTTGGCCTATCAGAAGATGGCTAAAACAATACTCATGAAGGAAAGATCTCTATAATGCGACTGCTACTTAAAAAAAACAAACAAACAAACACAGGAGAGGAGGAAGAGAAGGATGAAATTTGATGTCTTTAAACTTAAGAAAATAATAATAATATTGCTCTTGCTATGAGAAAAAACAAGAAGAGAAAGAGAAAAGAAGAGGAATTGAACCTTGCTTTTAATGGACTTTTTGAAAGAAGAAAACAAAATTATTATACGGTGGGAAAGAGGAAGTCAGAAAAGAGAATTTTTTTTTGGGACGATGATAAGACCGATGGTGGGCTGCCTTTGGACGACGATGCCTCCTCTGGCCGCAACAACATGTGAACAGTAGAAAAGACGCGACAGCGGCGAATCTCGTTGGCGTCAGCGGCAGAGAAAGGAGAAGAAAGCTAAGGTTTTTTTTTTGAACCATGAGAAAAGGAAACGCGGAAGAGAGGAGAAAAAGAAAGAAAAAAAATTAAAAAAAAAAAGATTGTTGTTAAGCTTGACGCTCTATATCATATTGACGATAGAATTCACATATATTATTAATGATAGCATATGGTATATATAAATATCATTACAGTTGAAAATATGAAAATATATAAATTAGGAAAATAATAATTATTTCCTAATAATAATTATTCTCTAATAACTAGGAAACAAATAACTATTTTCTAATAATAATTATTCCCTAATAACTAGGAAATAAATAACTATTACTTATAATAATTATTTCTAATACATGGAAAAATATAAGTATAAAAAATCCATAATGAGGCACAATTCCTCTTAAATTCAGCATCATTTAAACCAAAATCTAATATATTTTCTATCTAATTGATCATTATCTATAATAGATCGATCAACATCATATATATATATATATATATGTGTGTGTGTGTGTGTGTGTGTGTGTGGTGTGTGTGTGTGTGTGTGTGTGAGTACATAATCCACTTTATTAGGTATAAAATATTTGAAATTAAGCATATATGCAGTTTAATTCGATATTGATATGGTAAGGAAGAGGGATCCTATCAAAGATAGGTCAAAGAAAGGAAGACCGACTGACGTGGAATTCAAAATCATTGAAGGCATCAAGGTTGGCTGAGCAGGCCAGACGCTGCCGGACGGACGACATGTCCAAGTGGACCAGGGCTAGGCAAATAGCACAAGACTAAGAGACAAACAGACAGTGCATCCTCTGGCTACCGTCTTAACCGTGTAAAATACCGAAAAAGGGCGAATAACCATAAGAGATTTTTCAGAATTTTTAGAAATTTTATGAAAATTTTTCAGATCTCGTATGATGAGTTTAAGGGGGGTGTAGTACAGATGGTATCAAAGCGACCTTATGACCGTGAGTACGCCTGTGGCAGGAACACCCAGGGCACCACCTAGCGAGGGAGATTCTAGGATTTGTCTGTGGTGTCATTCGTGGTTACACAACGAGGACGTTGTGTCTTTAAGTGGGGGTGATTGTAATACCCCGGTTCTAAGATTTTGGTTAAGTGTGGCTTAAAAGGTTAGATGGTACTATCCATATCACCAAAGTGCACTTTCTTTTTCGGAAGCCAAACTTAAGAACTCCAAACTTAAGCGTGCTTGGCTTGGGGAAATCTGAGGATGGGTGACCGCCTGGGAAGTTTTCCAGGGTGCGTGCAAGTGAGGACAAAGCACGCTGAAAGAACCTCCAGTGGTTTATGGAGCTAGTCGTCAACCTGATTGGCAATTGTCTGTCCAGGTGGTGCCCGCCCGGGCTGAGGCGTTACAAGCTAAGCGGGCGGTGTGTCCGTCCGGATGAGAGGCAACCCTCCGACAATGAAAAAATCTAAGAGCATCCATAGTCATGGATACCCTCAAGGAGCTCCTTCAATGTCATGTCAACGCCATGTCAAAAGTAAAAAACCCTTCGATTTCTCTCCACTATCAAAAAAAATCTCTCAACAACTTCTTTGTGGAGGTCCCATATTTTTTCATTATATATACTTCTTATCTCTCCTTCATATTATATATATATATAATTAATTTTTTATAAAATATAAATCTATAAATTGCTAATAGTCAGAATAACATTAATAACTAAAAAATACATAAATATATATTACCATACATCAAATAAAAAGATATAAATTATAATAATATATAAAAAATAAACTTAAACATATCTACTCCAGCTCATATCTATGTTTAATTTTTTTCAACTATTTTCTCATGTATCCAAAGTTGTCCTGATGTCATCTCACTAGTATCCTTCATAAGAATTTCATAATCCTTATGAAAGATCTCAACTTTTCACAAAGCCATTTTTTCCATTTGATATTCTTTAATATTTTGTCATTCTTTATCGAGGATTTGTTCAATTGTATTGCACTCTCTGACTTTGGATTTGCTTTTCCTCTTTGTTGCCTTTTGCTTTATCGGACGAATGCGGGCTTCAAAGTCATCAATATCAACACTTGTATCTAGATTTGGATTTGATGCTAAAGTATTCCCTCCTGATTCAGATGTCCTTGCATTCTTGTTAGAGGAATGAGCAACTGATTGTAGAGCATATTTCTCATATTCTTTGTAAACCCTCCACACATACATATACTTGAAATCCTTATTTTAGGTTGAGTATACACTGAAGGAATGAACACACTGAAATATGTGGAGCAAATTATTATAGGTTGCAGAAAATTCATTTACCATCAGCGCAAACTTATAGTAATGTGATTTTAGCACCTGATAACTTCTCTTCATAGTTTCAATGGGCTAATGTTTGTTATAGTAATCAACTACACGTTTCCAAAAAGCTTGATCCTTCTGGTCATTATCAATGACTGCATTGGTACTAATAGTTGCCCACAACTTCGCAAGGACCATGTCTTCTCAAGAAACTAAAATTTTCATTTCGAACCATCTTTCTCCGGTTCAACTTCACGCTCTTCTTGTGATGAGTGTGGTGGCCACTGAGATGTAGGAACAAATGATGGTGTTGGTGCAGGTTGCACTAATAATCTGGTTTTGATGTATGACAAATAGGTTAAAGTTAGATGTGATGTTTGTCTAACCTTTCTACCAAGTGTGCAGGAGTTGACTGGTCTGAAGGACCTGACACTAGGCTAAAAATTCAGCTAGGTCTAGGTCTGTGAGACTCGATAGCTGGTGTGAACTCCCAATAGATCCGCGGGACCCAATATTTGGTGGGAAGTCTAGCTAGTTGGGTCCACGGGACCTGACAACCGACTGAAATTCAATTGGGTCTATGAACCTGACAACTGGCGGGAAGACTAGGTATGTCAAAGGCAAGTCAAGCGATTACAGTTGATAAGTGGAGGCAAGTAACTGGAGGAGAGATCCAGTGAGGACGTGTTTCCTGTTGAGAGAATTGTAGGCGTCGGTCCAGCTTAGGTCCATTTGGGAAACCTAAGTTGATATCTTAACTAGATCCTGATCTTGGGGAGATATGATCTAATTACTACTATTTTATTGTGTTGTGCTAACTCTGTTTTGTAGGGTAAATATATTTTTTGTTGTCTGGACTAATCATGTTCTGCAGGGAAAAAACTACTGAAGAAAAGGGGAGTCCAGGAGCCTAGAAGGGATCCGGGTGCGAGGAATCTAGGCGCCCGGAGCCGGTCCGGGCGCTCGAAGCCGGTCCGGGCGCCTGGACCCAAATTTGTCCAAAAGATGATGTGGAGCACGTCGACTGGCCAAGCCACATGGTCCAGGTGCTCAGAGGAGTTCCAGGTGCCCGGAATGTACCTATATAAAGGCCTTCGGCCATGAACTTCAGAACAACAACTGCTATGACTCTCACTCTTGCTCAAAGCTCTAAAAAGCTCGTACGACGCTATAAAGCTCCTTCGATAACCAGCGATCAAAACTTTCTTATTTTCTTTGTTATCAGTAACATTACTTTTAATTCTTATACTTAACTTGTGTAATTATTCGAGCTATTAGTTACCCAACGAAAGCACTCGACGAGTGCGGGCCTTGGAGTAGGAGTCTTCGAAGGCTCTGAACTAAATAAAATCAACTTGTGTTAGCTCTTGGCTTCTCTATTTCTTTTCTTCTTTTATTCTTTCGCTGCGTACTTCGATTTAATTCGGTCTTGATTTTTGACGATCGCTATTCACCCCCCCCCTCCCCTCTAGCGTTTTTTTATTCTACAAGTGGTATCAAAGCAGATACCACTCTAAATTGGTGCAACTACCAATTAGACAAAGGGGGTTCCTTTTATATATATAAAAAATGAAAGGTGTAGGATCAAAAACAATATATATATATATATATATTTATATTGTTTTTTATCTTACGCCTTTCATTTTTTTCCTCCATTTTTTTTTAAAATCACTTTAATTTTTTCATTATTAGTTAGAATTGGTGAAATAACTGTTTGACAAAATTTGTCATAATATTTTTAAATTTTTTTATTTATATTTTATTATTATTTTTGAAACTGGTGAAACATACTTATTTTTTATCTCCCACATTACTTACCCAAAAACAAAGTCTTGGAAATTACTTCTTGTCTATAATTTTTGCAAGTATATCAATGTCTCATCAAGAAGCATGGAGCATCCACAAACCACCACCATATGAAATGTACAAGAGACACGAATTCAATCTGTGGAGGATGTAGATAGAATAGTTCATCCTTATAAATGACTTTGATGGCGGCATGACACTGAGACAATCAACCCAAAACATAGAAGTCAACAGAAAGATAATAAATTTAATAAATTCAATTGTAAAATTATTACCTAATGAAATCACATGCAGAATTGGAGAACATCGAGATGCCTATGAGTTCTGGACTCGTCTGACCAATTTTCACGAGGAGCTGATGGAGCTAGAGGATCAAGTCAAAAGTGAATCCAAACTCGAGTCAAATCCAACGGAGAAGCCTACCGAATTAGGGGATGTGCTTAAAGTTAGTATAATTTATCAAAATACCCCTATCAATAGTAGTTTAAATAATCTGCGTGATAATTTAGATAAATATGAAACTATCCCAGATATGGTCCATGATAATCTAGATTTACATGATTCAAATTCAAAACTACAAAATAATCTAAATTCTAATATATCAATCAAGACTTTGACCAAATCGGTATCAACCATCACTTGGTCAAATAAAACATTGACCAAATCAATTCAAAAAATTCAAAATTAAATAAAAATTTAGAAATAATTAATTTAAACATTAAGATAAATTCAAATTTGAAACTTAAAAATGAGAAGATAGCTTTAGATAAAATCAATAAATACCTTAATAAATTATTTAATAATCTTGATAATATCAATTTAGAAATTCTATCCAAAATAAAGATAATTTAATTAATAAAAATTTAAATCTTAAAGATAAGAACATAAATAAAACTAATCTAACAAATTCAACAAATAATATAAACTTAAAAATAAATAAAATATAAGTATAAAATCAAACACTTTGATAAAATCCAAATTAAAATTAACAAATTCGAAATTAAATATTAAAGATAATATCTTAAACAAAAATAATCTAGCAGATTTAAAATTAACAATTAATAAAAAAATTAAACATTAAAGATAACTTTAAAGAAAGATAATTCAAACAAATTAATCAATCCAAAATTAAGAATTAATAAAAACTTAAATATCAAATATAATCTCTTAAATACCGATAATAATTTAATAAATTCAAAATTGAAATAAAACTTAAATCATAGTTACACTCCTTTAAAAAAGACAATTTAGCCAACTTAATTAATTTAAATTACAAATTAAATATGGACTCTTAACTAAAATTAACCTTAATTATATAAAAACTTAAAAGGAAAATTAATAATTCAGGTAGGCTCCAAATTAGTCGGCGCCTCTAAAATAATAATTTATCTGGCTGGGTAATTAAGACTAAGATAAATAGAGACAAGTTTTGGATGATAGTAAGTTAGGAAAACTCTATCTATGCATGTCTAGAAAGATATTGCTTCGACCTAATACATTTGGCTTAGTGGAATTAACTAAACTACCCCTTACCAATCCTAGCTAGTTATTCTAATGATATCCAGGTGACTCACCACAGCTTAGAAGATTTTATCCAAAGAATGTTTGCTTGTTAAACCCAAAACTAAACTTAAATCTAACACAAGTTTAATAAAATCCTGACTTTTAACTTAACTCATCTCACAAAATGATAGGATTTCCTGATTGAAAACATAGATCGGGTGAGATGAATAAAGATTAAATTAAAATTGGATTAAAATTAAATTAGAATTAAATTAAAATTAAATTAAACATATGTTAATTAACAAATTTTAAAAATATTTTTAAAAATTTATTTTAAAAATGTTTTGAAAAATATTTTTTTAATGTTTTAAAAAATTATTTTAAGTTCATTAAAAAAATATTTTTAAAAATTAATTTAAAATATTTTATATTATTTTCAAAATCCTTTTAAAAATGTTTTAAAAATTATTTTAAAAAATACATTAAAAATATTTTTAAAATGATTTAAAAATTATTTTAAAATGATTTAAAAATTATTTTAAAAATGTTTAAAAATTATTATTTTTTTATTTTAAAAATCTTTTCAAAAATCCTTTTAAAAATTATTTCAAAAATTATTTTAAAAATTTGTTAAAAATTATTTTTAAAATATTTTAAAAATCCCTTCACAAATTATTTTAAAAAGGGGTCCTTTTAAAAATTATTTTAAAATTATTTGAAAAATTATTTTTAAAATCCTTTTAAAACTTAGACACCTAACTTAAAAACTTAAAACTTAATTAAATAAATAATTAAATTAATTAAATTAAATTAAACTTTAAACTGGATTAAATAATTAATAAGTAAATAATTAAAACTTAATTTAATTAAAACTCAAAATATTAATCTAAACTTAACTTTAATCTAATCTTAATTAAGAATTTAGATCAACATTAATTGATAGCTTATTTTGACTAAAAATTTATCTTAATTTAACCTAATTATTAAGACATTAACTTTATTTTAATTCACTTTAAATTAAATTTGACATTACATTAAAAAGTTAATTAAAACTTACCTTAATTTAACTTAATCAAGTTTAATTTCAACGTTAATCAAAATCATTACTATACTTTAATTAAGTCATAATTTATCTTAATTAAAGATTAACTCGAATTGAACATTAACTTTACTTAACTTTATTTAATAACATTAACAAATTCAACTCACAATAATTAATACTAACTCTAAGCTTAGTTAATTTTAATTTAACATAACTTATGTTAAATCTAATCAAAACTTAAAGATGAAGTAAATGAAAAACTAAATTAAGACTACTATTAGTCATTTAACTCAATCAATTAATACAAAATTTAAAGTGTTTTAATGAAATAAGTATAAAATTACTAAATTAAGTTAAGTTAATCAATAAACTTGTGATAATGATTAACTATTACTGAGTTAGTAACAAATTTCTTCATTTAATCAGAATCTTAATTTTAACCCAATTAATTTAATCCAAGGTTAATTATTTTAAGAATTGATTGGTGATTAATTTAAATAATTAATCAAACTTAAATGAATAACTATAATAAGTATGGAAAAATACTTATGTAAATAATATATTTGTTGAACATAAGTATTACTGACACCAATTTCCCTAACACTTATATAAAACTCCCTATATCTAACAAAGATAATCAGAAGGTGACAGGCTAAGATCTTAAAATTTAACATACCCAAATCCTAGTACGAATTAAGGGAAAGTGTTAAACTAAAGGAGAATGTTAACTTAAGGGGAGAGTATTTGAAAACTATTTTTAAATGTATCATCTTTTCAAAATTTTTTTTATCTTTTTAACTGATATCTTAAATCTCTGGGTACTGTCTTGTGTTTAAAGTTTTCAAAAAATATAGTTAAAAAAATTTCCTTGAAAATGTTTTAAAAAACTTGTATTGTCTGAAATGTTTGTTTTCAAAACTGTATTTCAAAATTTATTTAAAAAATTACTTTAAAAACTTTTTTGAAAGTTGCCTTGACAATGTTCTGTAAAAATATTTTTAAAAATAGCTTTAAAATATTTTTAAAAGTTAAAGTTACTTTTGAAATGTTTGAAAAATTACTTACAAAATTCTCATAAAAATTATCCATGTAAAATGGTTTTTTTGAAAAAGTTAAACATTTCAAAATATTTTTCCTGGTAATTTATTTCCTAATATATTTTTTTACAAAATCAGTATTATATAAATTACTTTTGAAATATTTAATCCTCTCTAAAATAAACATGAGTCTTTACCTTTGTAAAGTTTTTTTAAAAACATTAATTGAAAATTTTTCTTTGAAAAAATAAGCACTTACTAGTTAAATAGTTAATTTTCAAACACTCGTTGTCAAAATTATTTAAAGTACTTGACATTATTGTTTGAAATCTGGTTGAAAAACTAAGTTTACAAAGTACTTTTGTTAAACCTTTGTTATTTATGCTTCATGCATTAATTTTTTTTTTATGTATACCAAAGGGGGATGATAGTAAATTAGGTTAGAAAAATCAAATCATGCTAACTCACTTTATTCAAAATTTTAATGTTTGCTTAATTGCATTTGTTTTTCTAATTTTAACACATTTTGTCGTTACATCAAAAAGGGGGAGATTATTGGTACAGGTTACACTAATAATCTAATTTTGATATATGATAAATAAGTTAAAATTAGATGTGATGTTTGTCTAACCTTTCTACCAAGTATGCAGGAGTTGACTGGTCTGAAGGACCTGACACCAGGCTGAAAATTCAGCTAGGTCCATGTGACCCGATAGCTGGTACGAAATCCAGATAGGTCCGTGAGACTTGATATTTAGCGGAAAGTCTTGTTGAATCTTCAAGACCTGATAACTGGCCGAAATCTAGTTGGGTCTGTGGACCTGACAACTGACGGGAAGACCTGGTGGGTCAAATGCAAGTCAAACGACTTCAGTTAGTAAGTGGAGGTAAGCAACTAGAGGAGAGATCCATTGAGGACGTGTTCCTCATTAAGGGAACTGTAGGCGTCGGTCCAATTTAGTTCCATTTGGGAAACTTAAGTTTAGACCTTGACTAAATCCTGATCTCAGAGAGATAGAATATAATTATTACTATTTTATTGTGTTGTGCTAACTCTGTTTTGCAAGATAAATATATTTTCTATTGTTTGGACTAACCCTTTTCTGCAGGGGAAAAATCGCTGAAGAAAAGGGGAGTTCAGGTGCCTGGAAGGGATCCGGGCGCCCGGACTCCATGTGCCCAGAGCTGGTCCGAGCACCCGGAACCGGTACGGGCGCCCGGAGTTGGTCCAGGCTCTCGAACCCAAAAATTCATCCAAAAAATGATGTGGAGCGCGTCGACTGGCTGAGCCATGTGGTCTAGGCGCTCAGAGGAGTTCCAAACGCCCGGAATGGGCCTATATAAAGGCCTTCGACCACGATTCAGAACAATAACTGCTGCAACTTTCACTCTTACTCGGTGCTCTAAAAAAGCTCTTACGATGCTATAAAGCTCCTCTACAATCAGCGATCAAGACTTTCTTATTTTCTTTATTATCGATAACATTGCTTTTAATTCTTGTACTTAACTTGTGTAATCATTCGAGCTATTAGTGGATTGTCTAATGAAAGTGCTCGACGAGTGTGGGCCTTGGAGTAGGAGTTGTCGAAGACTCCGAACCAAGTAAAACAAACTTGTGTTAGTGTTTGACTTCTCTATATCGTTTCTTCTTTTATTCTTCCGTTGCCTACTTCAATTTAATTCGCTCTCAATTTTCAACGATCGCTATTCATTCAAAAACATGGCTGATGGGCTGTTAATAGATGGCATTAGAGGTTCTTTGTCGTTAATAGATGTGTTGATAGCAGCCCTTCTTGATTCATTCAAAAACATTGCTGATGGTTGAGGAGGTAAAAATACGAAAAGCAAATAAGGCATCCCAAATTAGTTGCCTATGGCTGACGAATCTTAGCGTGAATACATACCAAATGGAGCTGGGGCAACGTTACTCTGAAGAAGGGAAAAATGATGAAAACTTTAGAAATTTGGAAGACCTTTTGGAGCATATGAAATATTTTGAAAATTTGGATGGTATTGCGTGTGAGAGAAAAATTGAGGATATTGAGCATCATGGTTTGGAGGAATGCAGGTATTTTGAGAACAGGTATTTTTCCGCATTTTAAGAATTCAAAAGATTTGTAAAAGAAATATTTAAATTATCGTCCATCTTGAATATAAATAGAGATTGAAAGGATGAAAGAAATAGAGGATGAAGAGATGAATGGAAAAAATGAGTTCGTGGTGTATTTATAGAATTTTTTTAATTAAAAAATTGAACGTTGAATAACGGCTATCAAATTAGCCATTGTTTAATGTCTATCTTCAACGTTCAATTAATTTCTTCTCAATTTACCGTATGTGTTTTTTTTAATAACAAATATATAAAAAATAATTTTAAAAAACTAACAACGGAGTGGCTCCGCGTTTGCAGAGCCGCTTTGTCGCTTGAGGGACGAACCTCCCTCCCACTATGTGAGGGAGGTTCCTCCCTCAAGCCACGTCACTAGTGGAAGATCCTTCCTGGAGATCCTCTAAGTGAAGGAAGATTGTTCTATTCAGCACGACCGAGCGGGGCATCCCGATCGAGCGGATGTCGGTCGATCTACAACAGGACCCATCCGCATATCTCCTCGTACTCTTTTAGAGGCTTGTGCCACTGACAACAGAGCATATTCCGTAGGCAAATTGTATGACAGAAGCTTCCAGCCTATCACGTCAGGAATTTGCATGCTCGCTTAAGGAAATGTGTCAGGGATACTTTTTGACTTATCTTTTCTTAGGGTGCTTTGGAAAATGTGCATTCACTTTGAGATGTGCACACTAATAGTACAATAATACTATAAAAAGAGTTTCCATCTACAGACAGAGGTATGCACAACTTTGTGATTCTACACGCTCTTTGTTACAGCATTCTCATTATTCTCCACTTCGTTAGAAACTGACTTGAGCATCGAAAGGCCAACGCCGGGAATCCCTTCCCGGTCCGGCACTAACTCCTCTTGTGTTGCAGGACCACATGGAGTCTTCCCCATGTCAACCTTCAAGTCACATCCCTAGCTTGTCATTTTCTCTACTTTCGGATAGGAACATATTTGGCGTCGCCTATGAGAACTTACTTGTAGCTGAAATGTGAAGATGGAGGACGCTGGATGACTTACTACGATAACACTAACATAAGAAGACTTGGAGATATTGATACAAGCTTGAGCTACAAAGAAGGTGGAACAACAGCTGACTGCGAATGAACAACCCAGCGGCATCGACGACGACCAACAAGTTGATCTCAGAGTCCAAGTAGAAAACCCCGCCGGTCGCAAGACAAGCAATAGACCGACTGGCTCCTTCGAAGAAGTGCTGAATGCACCGATCCCTTATCACTAGATGTTATTTCGCACACCATCAGAAGAGCAAGACTAAGCATAAAAGACACAAGGATCTTTTTCAGAGGATACACCCACTCGGACGAGCAGAAAGGTAAGGCATCCCAACTCGACTACTTACTCGAGCAGATAAATAGGTAGTTCTCTCAGGAGATCTTGGATAACCAACTACCACAACACTATAGACCATTGAGGATCAGAGAATACATGGGGGCAACAAACCTCGAGGACCATCTTATCAAATTTGACAATATGGCTATGCTTCGTCAGTACACTGATGGAATCAAATGCTGGGTATCCATCACTGATCCTGTCTGAGAAGCTGGACAAGACGGAGATCCAGGAGAAGAAACCCACTGTTGATGTAGAAGAAACCTAGAGAATGCCGATCCGAGAAACCCAAAGCGGATCGGGAAGAATAGAGTCACCGAATGCCTTCCTTGCACGAAGACCCGATGCCGAGAAAGAAATCCAATCGAAGAATAACTCAGCTTCAGAGCTCCCGAGACCTCCTGCGCACAAGAGATCAGCCAACACTATCGTCAGTGACCTAAGACCGGGATGAGAATCCCTGGCTAGGCCCTCCGACGCTCAAGTTAGTGATCTCTTTAGGTGTGGAAGAAAGAAGAAGAAGATGAACAGTAGTTGGAAATTAGGGTTATCAATGTGCACAATGATGTGAACTTACCTAGCCAACGGAGAGGATTCCCCTTTTTATATCACTTCATATAACCTCCGTAGTCATGAAGTGCACCCAGGTTTGTTATAGTTTGTTATGAGATGACGTAAGCCATGTACTTGTAGTGAATGACTTTTTAAGGAATCTTTCTTGTACCCCAGATGTACCTTCTTTGTCGTTTAGCACCTGCAAAACAATCTAAAAACACATTTCCCGCCAAAATATATAATTCCTGTCATATAGTTACATATTACAGATATCTTCATTAATTATCATTTCACCCCTCCTGCTGCAGATAACTCGATGTACCAATATTCCTTATATCGATTGAAGTTAATCATGATTAGGTTTAGTTAATGAGGCAACCTTCTCTATTACTGATCCTAACTATATTTTATCAAGTATCTTTCCCAGGCATTGGTCAATCGGCCGGTCTCGTCTTTTCTTCTGGGAAGCATGTTTCGGTCGATACAAATCTACCTCCCTTTAGAGGTATACCCCGGCCGATATTAGCCTACCTCCTTTGAAGTATATGCGAATTGATGCGAGTCTTCCTCCTGGGAAGTATATTTCGGTCGATACAAACTTACCTCCCTTGGATGTATATCCCGGCCGATATTAACCTACCTTCTTGGAGGTATATCCCGATCGATATTGGCCTACCTTTTTTCCTTGGAGGCATATCTTGACCGATATTGGCCTACCTTCTTTTCTAAGAGTATGTCTCGATCGATATTGGCCTACCTCCTTTGAGGTATATCCCGGACGATATTAGCCTATCTCCTTTAGAGCGTATTCCTCATGAGATTAGCGTACCTCCTTCGAGGTATATCCCGGACGATATTAGCCTATCTCCTTTAGGGTGTATTCCGACTGAGATTAGCGTACCTCCTTCGAGGTATATCCCGGACGATATTAGCCTATCTCCTTTAGGGCGAATTCCGGCTGAGATTAGCGTACCTCCTTCAAGGTATATCCCGACCGATATTAGCCTATCTCCTTTAGGGCGTATTCCGGCTGAGATTAGTGTACCTCCTTCGAGTTATATTCCGGCCGATATTAGCCTATCTCCTTTAGGGCGTATTCCGGTCGAGATTAGCGTACCTCCTTCGAGGTATATCCTGACCGATATTAGCCTATCTCCTTTAGGGCGTATTCCGGCCGAGATTAGCGTACCTCCTTCGAGGTATATCCCGGCCGATATTAGCCTATCTCCTTTAGGGCGTATTCCGGCCGAGATTAGCACACCTCCTTCGAGGTATATCCCGGCCGATATTAGCCTATCTCCTTGGTTTTATTACCTCTTTTTCTTTCCTTATCGGGGACCCACGAAACCTAACCCATATCAATCACCATGCTCTCTGAATTAGTGCAGAGGTGATTTAGGCGACTATCAATTGGATCCATATGCAGCTTTAAAGACTTTTGAACAGCATTCCTCCAGTACTTTGCAAGCAGTCGCTGCTATCAGAAGACTAATATCAATCTGTTCATTGTCAAACAAAAGCACAAGGAAGCATTATGGGCCTATATTAAGAGGTTTAACTAGGTGGCCATAGAAGTCCCATCAGCCACTCTAGAAATCTTAGTAAGTTCTTTCTCTCAAGGACTTATAAATGGTGAACTCTTTCGCTCACTCATCTGGAAGCCCTCGAGAGACTTCGATCATCTGCTCAGGCGGGCTACTAAGCGCATCAACGTCGAGGAAGCCCAGGTGGCTCAGAAAAAGGAAGTGATCTCCTAGTTGACCGCTGTCCTGGAGCACCAAGCAACTCATACACGCCAACCACCAAAGGGACACCGAGCGGGGGCAACACAGCCATAGTCGGAGCCCCGAACCCATACGTTCCAGCATGTAGAGGCTGAGCGGATGAAGTTCACCAAGTCTAGACTGTAGGCGTCGCTCTTATGTTCTTATCATCGGTCGACAACGTACAACACTAAAGATTGCTACCAACTCAAACCAAAGCCATACCGAACGACTTCACCGAGATTCCACCACTGATCCCCATCTCCTGATCGACATTATCACCATCAATCAGGAGGGCAACATGAGGAGAGAAGGTCGGGGACCGAACAACACCAACATCCTAGCGAAGAGATTCTGAGAGGCTCACCTGGGCATCTGTCAAGCGATCGCGCCCGTCAGCCTATGAAGAGGAGAATCGTAGTAACGTCGCTCGGGGCGACATAGGCTTGATCACGGAGGACCGACCGATGACAATTTTAACCCGACTCGGAAGTCACACGCTTGATGGTTGGAAATTCACGCTATCGAATGCAGCAAAGAGAAAGCAGAAGGGCTAAAGATTAGTTTCGACCCTCGAGACTTGGAGGGAGTAAAAGTCCCTCATGATGACACCTTGATTATTAAAGTGGTAATTACTAACTATAATATTCACTAAACTTTTGTGGATACAGGCAGCTTGATGAACATCATATTCAAGAAGGTATTTGATCAATTGCAAATTGATCGGAGTGAGTTGCAGCCCATGATAACTCCCTTATATGACTTTATTGGCAATGAAGTATTGCCGATCAGCCAGACTTAACTGGCCATATCACTTAGGGAAGAGTCGCTCAAATGGACAAGGACGATGAACTTCATTGTGGTGGATGCTCTATCCGCCTACAATGTCATATTGGGCCGACCAACATTGAATAAATTATGGGTGGTTATTTCCACGTTTTGCTAGAAGATCAAGTTTTCCATGGAAAACTCAGTTGGAGAAATAAAGGGTGACTAGCTAGTGGCCCGCCGATGCTATGTAGAGATGGTAAAAACTAAGTTGTGAGCCACTCGGAAGGCCCAACGGCTGGAGGTGAAGGCAATTCTAGAGGAGCCTCCTGCGCTGGTCTATAAAGAAAATGAGGAAGTTCAAGTTCATCCTAGCCAACAAGAAGCTACTACCTTTATAGCGGCTAATCTCAACATGGAGAAAAGGTGGAACTGGTTATCTGTCTAAGAAAAAATCATGATGTGTTTGCCTGGGCAACTCATGAGTTCCCGGATATATCACCGACTATAGTGTTGGAGCAATCTAGGTGCCCTAGGTTTTGATATTTAGGTAAAGATTTAAGTTAGGTTTATTGTTATATTTGATATGTATTGTGAGTGTGCAGGATACATGTACAACAAGGAAAGTCCAAGTGTGATATTGGTAAAAGAGAAAAGTCCAAGAGGAGTCTTGGCGGTGTAAGTCCAAGTATGTAGTCTTGACAACGTAAGTCCAAGTGTGATTTGACAATAGTTGAAGTTTCGAAGGTAAGGAGCCTCTTACCAAAGGAAGACCCGACAACTAGGATAATGCCGAAGGAAACTCCAGAAGGTAAGGCATGAAGGATGGAGAGGCATCCAAGGGATGCGAGGCTGATGGAGGAGGCTAGAAGGCTAGGTCTAGGTTGGTCGGGAAATGATGAGTGCTGAGTGAATGTAGAGCTGTCAGACAGGTCAAACCGAGTCGGCCCATAGCGGGCCAACAATTTGGGTAGGCGGGGCGGGCCAACCAGTCAACTTGGCAAGTTGGAAAATTTTCAACTCAACCCAATCCAAGGCGGATTGAGAGTTTGGCGGGCCAACCCGCAAGCCCATCATTTTTTTTTAAAAAAATAAAAATAATTCATATCTTCAACATTTTACTTCAAAAAGATTTAATCAATCAAATATACACATAAAAATGTATTTTAAATATAAATGGACATAAATGAGTACTTATGTGAGATGAAAAGTACTATTTTTATTTTAAAATTATAACAAACAAAGATAATGAATTGACATAAAACTGAGCTTACATGTGTTTCTCAACCTGCGGGCTAACCCAAGCCCATCACGGTCCAACCCACGCGGGTCGCGGGCCTAGGCAGATTGGCCCGCGGTGGGCTTGGGTTGATAAAATTCTAACCCAATTTGCTTAAATTGTTTGGCGGGATTGGCCAACCCGACGGACCCAACCCAAATTAACGGCTCTAGGTGAATGTATTTGGGGGGTCAAAACCCTAGGGTAGGGTTTTGCTAGTCGACTGGGCCAGGGCATAGAATATTTCTATGCCTGACAGCTATGAAAATAGCAAACTGATACTATAGCAATACAGTATCAGTACTATAGTAGTTACTATAGCAGTCTACTGGTATCGAGTCGTTGGCATGTAACGGTCGAATTCCACATAGGACCAGTCGACTAGTGATTTTACTAGTCGACTGGTGGCGGAAACACAGCTAGGAGTTTCCTCTCGAGCTTTATTTAAGAGAGTTCGAGGTGCCTGACTAAGGTTGACAAAAATAGAGGCAGTTAACCCCTATTAAAGTCATCTAAGCTCTCATGTGATCAAGTGTGCTTGTGCGAGGTTGTGGCAAGGTTTCTCCATCCACAAGGAGCTACTTGACTTAGCCAGAGTTTTTTAGGGAATCATCCTTCGATCTTATAGACAACTGTGGAGTAAGAGCCATAATATCTTAACTACGTTATATAAACGTGCCATTGGGTTTGTGTTTCTTATCTTTGTATTGTTTAGGGTTTAGCTTCCTTATTAGTATTTTGTTTTATATTTTTGCTGCATACTAACAAGTGTAGGAAGCGACGATTTGGTTGATCGGCTATTCACCCCCTCTAGCCGAGCATCAAGGTCCCAACACGTAGCCCAACATGAATTGCACGTCCGACCGGGCACCAGGCTGGTTAAGTAAAAGAAAAGAGACTTTAGCTCTGAACAAAACCAGATCATCCAAGTGGAAGTAAAAAAGCTACTGGAGGCCGGTCACATATACAAGGTGCAATTTCTGATCTGGCTAGCCAACGTAGTGTTGGTAAATAAGCTTAGTAATAAATGATCGGTTTGCATCGACTTCCAAGATCTGAACAAAGTCTGTCCAAAGGACTACTATCCACTATCGTGCATTGATCAGATGGTGGACTCGACAGTGGATTGCGAGCTGAACTACATGTTGGACACATACTAGGACTACCATCAAATGTTGCTTGCCCATGAAGATCAAGAGAAGTTCAATTTTATCACTGTCGATGAGACCTTCTACTATAATATAATGTCATTTGGACCGAAGAATGCCGGAGCCACCTATCAGTGGTTGATGAACAAGGTATTTTGGAAGTAAATCAGCCAAAATATGGAGGTATACATCAATGACATTTTGATAAAATCCCTTTGAGTCATTGATCTTTGTGTAGATATAGAGGAGACCTACTGAACGTTGAGAAAATAAGAAATCAAGCTAAATCCTGTTCGGAGCAACTGACCGAACAAATTATAGCCTTGTTAAGATTCATGTCTAAATCATCCGATTGGAGCCACCCATTCTTTAAGGTTCTACTCCGAGCTATAAAATTTCAATGAGATGCAGAGTGTGATAAGGCGCTAGAAGAACTCAAGAGTTATTTAACTTCCTTACCTGTATTAGCAAATCCCATTACTAGCGAGCCGCTCTGGATGTACTTGTCATCCATAGAGCGAGTAGTCGATTCGCATTGGTGTGATATAATGGTGCTGAACAACAGTCGGTGTCTTTTTGAGCCACATATTGAAAGATGTTGAATGTCGCTACACCTATCTTGAGAAACTGGCATACGGGTTGGTTCTCACCACTCGGAGGTTACGCCCATACTTTTTGTCATATCCAATAATTGTGTTAACTAACAGCACTTTAGAAGAATTCTCCTTAACCCCGAAGCATTTGGCCGGCTAATCAAGTGGAGCACAGAGTTGAGCGAGTTTGATATACAGTACCAGCTCAGATCGACGATCAAGGCACAAGCCTTAACCGATTTCATGACTGAGGTGTAGAACACCAAGCCAGAGGCAACTTGAAAGATCTATATGGATGGGTCGTCCACCCATCATGGCAGCGGAGTAGGCATACTATTGATATCACCATGCAAATATCGGATGTAACTGTCCTTTCTGCTGGACTATCGAACTACAAACAATGAGATGGAGTATGAAGCATTGATCGTCAATCTACAAGCTGCAAGACATGTGGGAGTCACTCGAGTCCTTATCCACTCGGATTCCCAATTGGCAGCTCAGCAACTCTCAAGTACTTTCAAAATAAATAATGGTCGGCTGAAATTATGTGTTGAGGTTTTTGAGAAGTTAAAGGAAGAATTCCAAGAGGTGATCGTATAAAAAATCCCCAAAGCGGAAAACCAATACATGAATGAATTGGCTAAATTAGCTAGTTCCTTGAGCCTGGTGGTGTTAGATAAACCAATTGAGTAGGTGATGTTGGTGGCTCATTTTGAGAGGACGGTTGGAGTGGTATCCTCCAGCTATTGGAGGACTCCTTGGATTGAGTTCCTTTGATCGGGTAGCGTTCCTACCGACTCGGAGCATACTCGATTAATAAAAAAGAGAGTCATATAGTTACATTAGTTGGAGACCACTTATATAAAAGGGCTTCCTCGGGGCCCTTGCTGAAGTGTATCATATCAAAGGGCATTCAGTATATCCTACAAGAAGTTCGCCAAGGCTCTTATGGCAGTCTTCTAGGCGGTCGTTCATTAGCAAGGAAAATCCTATTAGCGGATTATTTTTGGTCTACTTTGCGAGTCATAGCCGCTCGGACAGTAGCAACTTGTTTTTCTTGTCAGAAATATCAGAACATACTGCATAGGCCTACAGAAGAGCTGGAGGCATCTATTGCCTCCTGCCCCTTCGACTAGTGGAGCATCGATATTGTCAGACCTTTCCCCATAGCGACTGGATAAAGGAATTTTCTTATTGTAGTTGTAGACTACTTCTCCAAATAGGTGGAGGCTGAGCCACTCGCCAAGATAACAGAACAGATAGTCATCAAGTTCTTGCGATAGAATATTGTGTGTCGATTGAGTGTCTCTCACAAACTTGTCTTTGATGATGGAAGGTAATTTCAAGGACGAAGGCTCAGAGAGTGGTGTGCCAGTTATGATATTGCGCAGACCTTCACTTCAGTAGCTTATCTCCAAAGCAATAACCAGAGGGAAGTCACCAACAGAGAAATCCTCAGAGGACTCAGGGCTCGGCTAGACTATGTTGGAGGAATTTGGGTAGATGAACTGTCGAGCGTGCTATGGGCCTATTGCACCACCCCTCAGGAAGTCACGAGTATAACTCCTTTTCACTTGGTGTATGGAGGGGAAATAGTGGTGCTCGTCGAGATAGGAATTGAGTCCGATAGAGTGCAGCTTTATGACGTGGAAAATCCCAAACAACACCTTATGGAGTTATATTTAATAAATGAAGTTAGAGATAAAGCAGTCGTTCGGCTGATGGCATATCGATAGAGCATGAAGCAGAACTACAATAGGAGGGTGATTCTCAGATCATTTAAGGTCGATGACTTAGTCTGGAAAAGAGTTAAACCGGTCAACGATGTCACCAAGCTGGAGGCCCCTGGGAGAGGACCGTACAAAGTAATCCAAAAGGTTAATTCGAGATCCTATTATTTACAAGATGAAAATAGAAGGAACCTGAAATGACCTTGGAGTGCAAACCATCTGCAGCCCTACCGGGCTGGGTAATAAGTTTGCAATTAAATTCATGTAAATTGTAAAGACATTTGTTCTATGAATGCAGGAAAGTTTAAATGAAAATTCGCTAAGTGTCAAAGACTCAAGTGTCGTTTGCCCGTGTTATAAACAAGCAAGGCCCTTGCACCTAAGTGTCAAAGACTCTCGATCTGTTCAGACAAGTTATAAGCGAGCAGACTCTCGCACCTTAAAATTATAGGCCCCCGGGTTACAGATCGGGCTTGTTCGAGACTCAAGTGCCATTTGACCATGTTATAACTGAGCAAACCCCTCGCACCTAAGTGTCAAAGACTCTTAAGTCGTTCGGCCAAGTTATAAGTGAGTCAAGCTCTTACACCTTCAGACTCTTGAGTCGTTCGATCAAGTTATAAACGACCAAAGCCCTCACGCCTAAGTGTCAAAGACTCTTGACCCGTTCAAGTGAGCTATAAGTGAGCTAAGCTCTCATTCCTCCATACTCTTGAGTTGTTCAACCAAAATATAAGTGAGCCAAGCTCTCACGTCTTCAGATTCTTGACCTGCTTAGCTAAGTTATAAATGAGCAAAGCCCTCGTGCTTAAGTGTCAAAGACTCTCAATCCATTTAGGCGGGTTATAAGTGAGCTAAGCTCTCACACCTCTAGACTCTTGAGTCATTCGACCAAGCTATAAGTGAGCCAAACTCTCATGCCTCCAGACTCTTGAGCTGCTCGACCAAGTTATATGAGAGCAAAGCCCTCGCGCCTAAGTGTTGAAGACTCTCGACCTGTTCAGGCGAGTTATAAGTGAGCTGAAATCTTACACCTCTAGACTCTTGAGTTGTTCGGCCAAGTTATAAATGAGCAAGGTCCTCGTGCTAAGTGCTTAAGACGCATGTGTCGCTCAACCGAGCTCAACTTTCATTCCACATATTACACGGGCAAGTATAAAAAGTCGAGTCTCCTATGCTAAAGATAAGTTAGAAGCTCGTAGGACTCTAGAACAGAGAACTCTCAAGTGTCGAATGGGCAAGCATGGATTCATACTTAGAAAATTTTACAAAGTGTCTTTGGTGTGTACAAAAAATTGCTAACAAGCTTATAGAAGAAACTATGCAAGATAGTCAAGCACATCGTCGGGGAGTGAATCTGAGATCTTCTTCCTTTTTATAATTTTGCTTGGCTTCTCGAGGGAGAGGTAGCCTTCGTCCTTCAATTGTTGGAGAGTTCTGTCAATATCGTAGTCAAAGAGACAGAGAGTTCGGTTGGTGAACGTTTCATTGAATTCGGGGGAGCGAAGATACTTCACCCTGAAAGATTCCAACCGACTGGGTTCCTCTATGAACTTGTTAAATTCAGCCTTGGATGCCTCCAACTCTGCCTTCAGCGCAGCTAGCTCGACATCTTTCACACCGATTATTCATTTATGCTCCCCGAGATGGAGCTCGTTTGCCTCCTATTTCGTCGTTCGGTAAACCTACTCGGTGGCTAACGAAGCTTTCGCCTCTTCAAGCTTCTTGGCCAAGACTAGAGTATCCTTGTTCTTGATATCTAGATCTTCAATAGCTCAGAGTTTTCTGGCATTAGCAGAATTAATCTTTGACTCAAAGTGATGAGTCTTCTTAGTTAGCCGATCTAGCTGTAGAGCCTGGTCGTGGTTCTTGTTCTTCTTCACTGTGAGCACCTGGTCGAATCCCAACAACTGCTCAGTGCTTGTGTTTAAGTCTTTTTTTTCAGTTGACCCACCTCCTTAGTTAATTGCTCGACCCGAGCTCGTGAAGTGTTTGCTGCTCGGCCGGGTCTCGAAGCTACTGGTTTCATGTTCCAGGAAGGACAACCTCTGTCACACAGCCAAACTCTCTACCCAGAACTACAAACAAACAAGTTAGTTAGTGTCGATCGGGAAAAGGGTAAGAGAGATTGTGGCTAAACTTACTCAAGTTGATTTTTGAGTAAAACCATCGAAGAGTGCCCCAGGTGGAATGGTCGACGCTCTAGTTCTAGCGTCTGCCCAGGTATGTACTAGAGGGCCTTAAATCTTAATTTAGTGCTCGGGAGATGTGGCTAGGTTTCATCTGGATGGCGCCATGTGTTGGTCAGCAAGTGTATGATGGCTCTGATGTGCCTACGACCACTCTGATCCAAAGGTTCTAAGGTGGTCCTGCCCGGGGACTTGGACTTGGACACATGGGGGGAGCGGATGATGGAAATGCGAGCTTCTATACTTATCGGTGGGGACGGCAGATAGGAGACCAACGACACGTATAACGTCTCAGTCGGCAGTTTGGGCAGTGAGGGGCCCGATCAGAAGAAGGAGGAGTTGGTAAGGCAACCTCCTTCTCGAGAATTGTAGAGGAAGAAGTCTCACCTCTCTCGGACGAAGGTCGTGGAGTCAATGCGGGAACGGGGGCTTGTAAAGTTGAAGTTGCCAAGTGGGAGGAAGACTCCGCTCGGTGTTGCTTGCGGCACTGGATCAGCAGCTCGCCAGACGTAGCTGACTCGGATGGAATTGCGACTGGCACCATGGAGGGGTGCTCGGGAGGCCGCTCGCCAATATGAGCGACTGCCTCACTCGCCGTCGCCCGACTTCCCCCTATTTAGCCGACCAACTCTTCAGAGTACTCGACCGGTAATAAGCTGTGACTCTCTAGCTCGACCACTCCTTTGACATTGATATTAGCATCAGATAGCTTGCACTTGCCGCTCAGCAATACCCTGTTCATAATTTGATCTATAAAAAAGAGAGAGAAATTAGTTAGATTCAAAGACTAAAGGAAGAAAAATGGTGTACCTAGAGGGACGGGCAGCCGTGTTCGGATAGGGCTTAGCCCAAACACATACAAGACTTCTTCCAAGAGCAGCCTGTGTATATGGTACTTCTGACTAGCCAAACTCGCGGCTACTTGGAGGTAAGCCATATGGCCTTGATATCGCCCAAGCGGAGGAGGCTTCGACAATTCTATCTGCTAGCTGGTTGGAAAGGCGGGTCAATCGGGGAAACGAACATAGAAGTAATGCTCTTTCTAGTACTTATTTGAGGTGGGCATTTTGTCAAAGTATACAGCCTACTCAAGCTTGAAAAAAGAAGGTGCCTAGCTCGGATAGCTTCCGATAGTAAAAGTAATGAAACACGTGGGGTACTAGGGGAATCCCATACAGATAGAATAATATGATAACCCCATATAGCAGTCTAAAGAAATTAGGTACTAATTGATGCAGTCGAATGTGAAAAGATCTACAAACTTCCAAGAAATAGGGATGGATGGGAAAGCGTAGGTTGGCAAAAAATTAGTCTCTGAAGAAGGGGAGAAGACTATCGGGAGGCGTATGAGGGCGATTATAAGTAGAAGGAATGACGATTTGATAACCATCGGGAAAAATGATAGGTTAGTTTCATTTGGTCGACCTCGTCACCATTAAATTTAGACTCGGTGGAGGTATACCATAGCCCGGGAACTGCCAGGGGTGGGGAAGGAGAGCACGCTATGGAACAGAGGATAGAAATTGAAGATTGAAAGGAAAAAAAGGAGAAGGGACTTATTGGAAAAGAAGAGATTGCCGGCGGCGTATAGAGAAAGGAGACGAGGACAAGGAATGCAATAGGGCAAAATAAAAAGTTAAAGGTTAAAAACCCTGCAGACGATTGACTAGAACCGCCTAATCAAGGGCTTTGTAAAACGAGGTTTCATTGAGACCATTGAATTCAAAAAGGCAATCGTCACATCAGACCTAAACAGCAGCCTGTCACATCTTGCATGCGGTGGCAAGAAAAGGCGACACATGATATTCAATTACAAGAAGCATTAATGGAGCATAATTGAAGGACATGGTTAACATGATTTATAATAATGACAAAGGATTTGAACAGTTTTCAAGAAATCAGGTGGTGTTAACAACCGTTAAATGAAGAAGGCCAACCAGGATAGAAAGCAGAAAGAAGTAGAAAAATGTTAAGTGTTGTCCACAACAAGACCGATCGACATCAACCTCGGAGTATGGAGTGGGTGAAGCGAAGATCAGAAGGAAGTTAAAAAATGACTAAGTGTGGTCCACGATAAAGCTAAGCGGCGGCTCTAAACCTTAGCATACTAACATCACAGCCAAGCGGCGACTATAAACTCTAGTTCATGAACATCACAGTTGAGCGGCGGCTATAAACTCTAGTTCATGAACATCATGGCCGAGCAACAACTATAAACCCTTGTGCCAGTAAATATTATAACCAAGGGGCGACTCTAAACCCCAACACGACTTGTCGAAGGCAAATTAACTTCTTGGCAAAATAGCTCAATGACATAGCCGAACGGTGGCTTTAAACTCCGGGACACCAGAACGAGCAGAAAGAACAACAGCTATAATAGTCGAGTGACGACTTTAAACCCTAGAACAACCTGGTCGGGAAGAAAGAGTTCCAGAACATACTAACTGTCTAGTCAGTCAGATTTGCAGCCTCCTTCAACTAGATTTGAGGGGAAGACTTGTGATACGGTAAGGAAGAGGGGCCTCGCCAAAGATAGGTCAAAGCAAGGAAGATTGACTGACGTGGAGGTCAAAGCCATTGAAGGCATTAAGGTTGGGTGAGCGAGCCAGACCCGATCAGACGGATGGCATGTTCAAGTAATGGGTCAGACACAACATTGCTTGGAGCAAGGGGGTCAGACACAACCTTGCTTGGAGCAAGGGGGTCGGCCAAGCATAAGCTTGGAGCCCAAGTAGTGGTCGACCAAACCATGTTTGGTGTCCAAGCATGGGAACGACCACATAGGATTAAAGAGAGATTTTATTTTTGTTAAAATCTTTCCCTTTGTAGCCATTCATGAAAGGGATTTAAAAGAGAAATTTTATTTTTAAAATTTCCTTTTATATTCGTCTTCATGGTTTTAAAAAGAGAGTTTTAGATTTTAAAATCTTTCCTTTTATAGCTATCTACAAAAGATTAAAGAGAGATTTTAATTTTGTTAAAATATTTCCTTTTTTGTAGTTGTCTATAATGTTTAAAAGAAAGATTTTAATTTTTGATAACACTCTCCTTTTTTGTAACCATGATTTAAAAAGAGAAATTTAATTAATCTTTCCTTTTTTGTAGTTGTTTACATGTTTTAAAAGAGATAGATTAATTTTTAAAACTTTCCTTTATTGCCATGTGTAATAGGAAATTTAAAAAGAGAGATTTTAATTGTTATTAAAATTTCCTCTTTTAAAGGGAGACCACAAATAAGGAAGTTTTAATTATGTTTAAAACTTTCCTTTTTGTAGACATCATGGTTTAAAAGGAAGCTTTAATTTTTGTTGTAAAATTTTTCCTTTTTATAGGAAGAAGAAAAGGAAGTTTTAATTAAACTTTCCTTTTTTGCCAAGATCAAGGATTATAAAAGAGATGGAGAGGGTGCCTCATGAGATAACACAACCTAGGCTTTCTCCTCTCTTCATTGTTTGGCCGGCACCCTTATTGTTTCTTTAAGGGTCAGGGGCACACAAGCCTTGATTCCTTGGTGGCCGAATCGCTTCCATGCTCTTCTCTTTTGTTTTCTTCCTTTGAGGCCGGCGGTTCTTCAAGCTTCATCATCTTGGTGGTCGGTTGCTTGGAGAGGAAGAAGAAGTGAAGAAAATTTCCTATTTTGGCATCCCTTGATGGCTCAAGAGTCTTGGAGAAGAAGAAGTGGTCCCGGTGGAATTCATCTTGGTAGATCGTCGCCCACACGACGTCCAAGAGGAGGTGAGGAATACAACAGAAGATCAAGAGGTCTTTAGCTACAAAGAAAGGTATAACTAGTTGTCTTATTCCGCATCATGCTAGTTTTCTTTGTATGAATTTTGAATTACCAAACACAAGAGACTAACGATTCTAGGCAATCGAATTTATGTTTCGATTTTGTGTTTCTTTGGTTTTTCGATCTTATGATTCGATTGTTCTTAATGGTTAAACCTAGGGTTACTATAAGGAGATTAAATATTGAATTTCGTTGAAAGGCTTTGTCTAGGAAGTAGTGGATGATCTCATACTCAAGAAGGCCTAGTGCCTCGCCATGTTTAACCTGGAAGTCGATCTCTAAAATAAATATTTAATTAACTTTGTAACATGGGTGGATTTGGATTAATAATGTTAAGCATCATTTGCAATCCAAGTCTAAACTTCTAAAAACAGATAAGTTTAATTTGGAATCAATAATGTTAAGTTCTGTTTGCGATTCCAAATTTAATTTCTAAAGAACACAATAAGTTGTTAGGAAAGGTTCGAGACTTGTACAAAAATTTTGTACAGGGGAACCAGTACGATATTCCGAGTAGCAACCAACAGGTTGAGCGAGCCAGACCCGGTCAGACAAACGACATGCTCGAGGGGACGAGTAGGGCCAGGCGGATAGTCCGAGACTAAAAGACAAATAGGTAGTGCATCGCCCAACCACCGTTTTAGCCGAGCGGGCGATGTGTCCGCCCGAATGAGAGGCAACCCTCCAACAAGGGAAAAGCTAAGTGAAGGAAGATTGTTCTGTTCAGCACGACCGAGCGGGGGCATCCCAACCAAGCAGACACAAGTCTGCCTATAGCGGGATCCACCTGCATATCTCCTCATACTCTTTTGGAGTTTTGTGCTACTAATAATAGAGCATGTTCCGCAGACAAATCGTATGACAAAAACTTCCAGTCTATCACATCAGGGATTTGCATATTTATTTAAGGAAAGGTGTCAGAGACATTTTTTAACTTGTCTTTTCCTAAGATGCTTTGGAAAAGATGCACCCCCTTTGAGATACGTGCGTAGACACTACAGTTACACTATAAAGAAGGGTTCCCATCTACAGACGGAGGTATACGTAACTTTATGATTCTACACACTCTTTGTTACATCATTCTCATTATTCTCTACTTCATTAGAAATTGACTTGAGCGTCGGATGATCAATACAGAGAACCACTTACCGACCTGGTACTAATTCCTCTTGTATTACAAGACCATGTGAGCCACGTCAACCTTCAAGTCATATCTCAATTTATCATCTTCTATATTTTTAGATAGAAACACGTATAATTATATAAGATTGTGCATTGATAACAAATTAAGTGAATGGATATAGATTAGAGAATTAAAATAAATATTATTTTTATAGGTCCTAATGATAAAGTTGAAATTTTACATGAACATTACCGTTAAAAATAATGTGATTCAATTCGAGTCATAAAGTCACCTGCCTCTTAGATGCATGCATATAACAGCAACCTCATCCTCCCAGTTCATGTTCGCAGTTGCAATGGACAAACCTGCATCAGTGTGATGTTTCTCCACCATGCCTCCACCTTCCTCACCCTCCTCCACTTCGTCTCCTTCCTCCTCGCCAAGCTCTTCATCCATCTCCTTGCCAAGCCCCCAAACCACCACCAAATGTGCATATTTTAATCAATCTCATTCTCTTTTTCTTGTTAATTCACATACTAATTAAATATGGCAGTTGCAGGTGCACTCATCTTGTTGCTGAAGAAGATGAACCAGCAATCCACGAATCCTACTCCCGAAACGAAGAGATCAATGCTTCCGACGCATTTAGCACTAGGGAAGAAAGCTTGTTCAACGAGCAGCATCGCCTCTTCAAAGAAGTTGATGATCATGAAAGCTTTATGGATCAAGAACCCCCGCTTGAATCCTCTCCAGTTGATCGTGAAGATCGTGGAGTGGAGTGCCATGGTGAAGTTAAAGGCACGCCTAGCTACATGGAACTATAGCTGCTACCTTAAGCAGAAATACAATCTTGAATGCTAACTAATTAATCTTCTAATTTTTTGTTTATAAAGATGCAAATGCTGTTGAAATTGGAGATTCTTTATTACATAAAGTGGCGGCAGTTCAGTTCGATAGCAAAAAATTTAAGCTCGAAGAAAAGACTTTTGGTGCTTCTCTTACAAGCGAATCCACTTCAAAGAGTTCCATGGAATGGAGAAGCTCTGCTATCTTCAGCGATTCAGTGACCGAGTGCCCCTTGTCGTCTTCCTCGCGCAGGAGTTCATCCCACTGGGAGAATTACACATTCTTCCGCAAGTACGATGAGGAGACGATGTTCTTCGATCGAATCTGCGCGCAGAAACTCACTGAAACAGGTAGCTAGCTAAGTTCGTACTCCAGTTTCTTCAGGTAGATGAACTGAATACGAATGCTTAGGACTCTGTAAATGCTCAGAAAAGTTTAGGTCCTTAAAGTGCCAACCGAGATCGATCTCGCAGAGAATAGTTCACAAACTAAACAAGGAGAAGAAGGGAAGTCGCCAAAGGCCTTATCAAGAGTTAGAGTGCGTTTACGTGCCTCAGATTTGCTTAGCTTGGGAAGCCCTCAGTTGGAACTACAACTACTTCAGGCAAAAGCACGCCCAAGGATCATCAGACAGTGATAAAAAATCCTGTTGCACTGAATGGATAGCTGAGCAATTCCAGCAGTTTCAGGTCCTCTTGCAACGATTCATCGAAAATGAGCCCTACGAGCGCGGTCGTAGGCCTGAAGTATTCGCTCGAACGAGGAACTTTTCGCCAAAATTTCTCCAAGTTCCTGAATTCAGAGGTACTAACTACAATTCAGCACTTGCAACTAATAGCTTTGTGTTCATAATTGCAAGTGCTAATTTTGTGTTTTTTTTCCTGGTTATCACAGATCCGGAAGCAGATGAATTAGGTAAAGAGGAAATGGTTTCGCCGGCCGAGCTCCTGGCAATTCTCGAAGACTCGATCCGAACCTTCATGATCTTCCTCAAGGCAGACAAGGAGACTCCTTGTCAAATGCTGAAGGCCCTTATCAGGAAGAAAACCAGTTCAGTGGATCCAAATCGACTTCATTTTCTCAAGAAAGCCAACAAGAAAGTGAGTCATTAGTCCTTTAATTTATTAACAATTGCTTGTATGATTCAATAAGTATATACTTTCAGAGCAAGATGACGCTTAAAGATATACTGAGGGCAAGAGGATGCTTGAAAAGGCAGAGGGTAATTAAGGGGAAACAAGTGATGGATGTCCTCATGGCCTTAATCGACATGAAGATTGTGTCCAGAGTTCTGAGGATGCCTGAGATCAGCCAAGAACAGCTGCAATGGTGTGAAGAGAAGATGAGCAAAGTGAAGGTGTGGAAAGGCAAAATCCAAAGAGATTCCTCCCCACTTTTCTTCCCTGTTCATTGACTCCCACGTCACGGCTGCACAATCTACTCTGCTTTTTAGTGACTAGATAAAGCCCACGAGGATATGCATTCCACCTTAACTCTTGTCACACAAAATCTGGGAATTGACAGCTCCAATTCACAGCCATGGCTGCATGTGAAGATCATGGAGGAGGGATAGAGGTCCATGCTAGTGCACAAGAAAGTTGATAGCTGTTGGTTTTCACAAAAGTGAAAGTGCATGTGTGTGAAGGAGGAAGGGTGGGGGTAGAGAGGAGCACAACTTTAGCTTTATTTTGCTTTACTAGTAGCGAATAGGGCGGCCATGGCCATTAAATTGTATATTGGAACATAAAAGTAGAGGAAGATGATGACATATATACTGGAATTCACAATATTACAGGATTATGGCACTAGTTATACTTTATTTAAAATATATCTTGTTGAATGGTCGTCGATCGGTTGCTGCTGATGTGAAGTGCATGTGTGTGCAACCTGATCACTAGCTTTTGCGTATTGCAAGGGAATTTTTTATTTTTCTTTTTGATTGAAATATTATCATAAGTGCTCCTTGAAGCGGAGAAAAAAACAAAGGTGTTTCCTTTGGAAAAAGATTTGTTTTAGTGTGTATTTAATTAGCCCAGCGGAATCAGTCCGGGGGGAGAGGGATTCTGTTAGTTTGATGGCAAATCCTTCATTTACGCCAGTTTTGAGGTGACGAAGAAGAATTAGTATGATTGGTATGCCGTGAATAGGGTGAAGGACAGTAAATGGGTGTTTAAATTTATTTGATAATATAAATTAATAGCGAGTCAAGCCTAAAATAAATATTAATATTTAAATTCAATTTAGTATTCTTTTTATTGAATTTGGTTCAAGTTTAATTTCAACTTAATTTATTTAGATGCTATTAAATTCTCAATTTAAATTTATTTAATTTTTTAAAATTTTTATGTCCAACCTTTTTAGGCTCACTTTTCACTAGAAGAAAAATACGTTGTAATGCACTGATGCTGAGATTCAAATATTAAATTTCTTAATTATCCGTTAAAAGACCTAATCATTGCATCATTGTCCTGGGAGCAATTTAACGATTCATTTATTTGGCAAAAGGATTCATTTATTTGGCAAAAGGATCCTGAGCGCCCCACACGACCGACATCACATTCATTTATAGAGGTAAATCAAGAAACTGAGTAGACCATCATATGAAAAAGAGTATTTCTTCCAGTTTCATCGAGAATCGACCCTTGCTTGATTTGATAATTCTACTATGTGGTGACCAATTCATCCAAGTTCGAGGGCAATATAGTGATTTTTTTTATAATCCAGATATTCAACTTTTCGAACCGATTAACCCTTAAGGTGATTGACCCGGGCCGATAGCGGTCGGCAACGGCGATCGTTAGCGGCACCTGGAGGTGGCTGCCTTTGGCAGTGCTCGACAGTGGCGGCCTCCATCGATGCCCAAAGGCAGCGATCGACGGAGGCGACCAGTGGCAGCGGCAGCCAGTGGCGGCGCTCGGAGGTGGCGACCGACAACCAGCAACGACCGACGATCGGCGACAGTTGGTGACTAGCGGTCGTGAACGATAGTCGACAACGGCTAGCCACCGGTAACGGAGGCAAAATCGACGCCAATGACCGGTTGGTGTGAAAGTAGAGTAGGGATATATTTGATATTTAAATATTATTTAAACAGTAGATTTATAATTCAGATTACAAAACTTTATTACCTTTTATAATCCAGATTATATTACACTACAGTTTTAAAACTGTATCAAGCCTTCAGGGCGTAGCACAGACAGTGAGCGCATGACATCTCTGGCGTAATAGTCAGAGGTCGATTCTCAGGAAATGAGGATTTGAAGTTTACCTCACCATGCGCAAATCCCACCATGTGCCTTAAAACCATATCAAATAAAATAATTAATATTATAATATAATTATAATTACATTATTAGACAAAATTTTCAAAACCACCTCTTGCCTGGATAGTCATAGGCCCACACAAATCATAATGAACCAATTCCAACACTTCTTTGGCTCTATACCCCTTTGCCTTAAAAGGTCTCTTGGTCATTTTTCCTTTCAAGCAAGATTCGCAGGTTGGAAATTTTTCCACTACCAATGAACCCAAAGGTCCATCAGCTATTAACTTTTGAATCCTACTCAAGTTAATATGACCCAACCTTAGATGCCAAAGATATATTTGGTTCATTTTCGAAGGTTGCTTTCTCTTATTAGAATTAGAAGATGTGTTATTAATTTCCATTTGTTGTCTCATGGGAGTTATTGGATTAAGAGTGTACAAATTGTCAACCAACGTACCAGAACAGATAACCATCCTATTTTTCTTGACAACTACTTTGTCATCAAAAGAAACAGAATATTCATCCATAAATAATTTATAAACTGAAATCAAGTTCTTTCTAAAACATGGTGCGTAAAGATAATTTCTCAAAATCAATGTTTTATTTCTATCAAAAGATAAATAAACATCTCCCACTGCAACAGTCGCCACTCTCATAGCATTGCTCATGTAGACGGTGATTTTTCCTTCATGTAGTTGTCGAGTTTCTTGAAACCCCTACAATAATTGTAGACATGATCAATGGCTCCCGTATCTACATACCAGGTACTGGTAGATAACACCGCTAAACATGTTTCAATAACTAATGAATGAGATATACCTTTATTGTTCTCCTTTCTGCGAAGACAGTCCACCTTCCAATGTCCAGACTGCTTGCATGTGAAGTACTTGCCCTTCGGCTTCTTCACACCTGCTTGCGGTCTAGTCCCTTGAGGTCGAATCACTTTCTTTGCCGAACCAACTTGTTTCTTCTTCTTTTTTCCGCCTTTCGGCTTAGAAGCAGAAACATTTTCAGCGATGTGAATTTGAGAACTTTGACGAAATAACACTTCTATCGCTTGGAGTTCTGTCAGAAGTTCCGCCAATGAATATGTCCTTTTGTTCATGTTATAGTTTAGGCAGAACTGCTTAAAACTCTTGGGTAGCGTTTAGAGAATGATATCGACCTGAATTTCCCCATTGATTTTAGCTCTAAGGATTTGTATCTCGTTCAAGTGAGTCATCATTTTGAGGATATGATCCCTCATGGGTGTCCCATCAGTCATGGTGGTTGTCATCAAGTTTCTCATAGCCTCCTGCCTGGCAGCCCGATTCTGGTGTCCGAAGAGTTCTTTGAGATTGTACATCATGTCATAGGCAGTAGGCATGACCTGATGCTGATGTTGCAACACATTTGACATAGAAGCCAAAATGTAACATCGCGCCATCTCATCTACCTTGACCCATTTCCTTTGTCTGTCAATTTCCTCTTCACTAGAATCGCTATTAGGCACATTAGGACAAACATCAAAAAGTACGAACTTGTATCCTTCAGCAGTTAAGACAATGTCCAAGTTTCGTTTCCAATCAATATAATTGGGACCAGTAAGTTTGTTTTCTTTTAAAATAACATCAAGAGGATTGAAAATCATTTTGAAATCCTGAGAATTACAAAATAAAATATTTGGTCAAAACTTTAGAATTTAAAATAATATTGATTCATCGAACAATATAATTTAAATTCATCAATACCTCAAAACACCGTGAATTTCGTATGCCATGATAGTTAGACGTATACTAATTCAAACATTTGTAAGAGGAGGTTTTACCCATTAATTTTATTATCTTGTCAACCTAACTTTATAACAAATAAAATTAATAGTTGGTTTATCTTCGATTACACAAATAATAGCAATGACTTCGATGGGAAGGATATCATTACTTGATACTTAGTCCATTAATTAGAATTGTGCCCCTTTAGATGGAGAAGATCACACAAATCTAAATAATTTCCTATAATCATCCATAGAGGAAGTTTGATCTAGTGATCCGCAAGCAAACTCATCCGATATGGAGGAAGACACTTAAAGCCAACATGCAAGTTTGTATGCATCACTTATAAACCAGTAATGGAGACCGTGGAATTTATTTAAATAATTCCTCTCCCACTTAGTTATTTAAAATCGAGGAAATTTAACATGCACACACATCACACATGCACACATGCACATAAGCACACAAACACAACATATAAAGGCAATAAATATGAAAATAAATTTCCAACTATTATGCCCTCATCCATTGTTGTCCTCCGTATGCCACCAACCCTAGCCATCGCCTACCCTAGCCAGGTGGGGAGGAGAAAACCCAGCTGCCGGCCTTAGGGTTTATGTCGTCGCATCTATCTTGCTTCCTTCTTCGCTGTGCCTCCGGTCCTCAAGGTAGCACCACACATAGCAAACCACAACAACACAAAATAAAAAATTACATTTATCGATCCTATATTCCACGAAGGAATGTACATGTAATATAGATCAAACAAAATGTAAAATAAACTAATATAGCTCCGGCTGTATTTAATAATTACAATCATACACACACAAAATACCCTTGACATGTCTGAGGGTTCAAATCACATACAAACACAATAGGCCATAATAGTTGGAACTAGGATACCTGTAACCACAGAGTTAATCTATTTTGCATATCCTACTATTATCTTGCCTAAATTATATTTGAACAGTGCATAATTTAACTGAAAACCAATCACATGGAACCAGAAAACTCACTCTGATACCAATTGTTGGCGTTGAAAATTCTGTTTTGTATAAATCCCCTGTACAAAAATTTGTACAAGCACAGAACTTTTCCTAGCAATCCACATGCTCGATCAGACATGTCACTACAACAAAAATAACTTTTCGCAGCGCGCAAATTCGCTTTCCGCAGCACGCATTGCACGCTGCACAATTAAAAGCTGTTAAAAGTCCTAAATTATTGACAGCGTGCTTTGCGCGCTGCGGATAATACTTTCCGCGGCGTGCTTTGCACGCTGCGTATAATACTTTCCGAGCGTGCTTTGCACGCTGTGGATAATACTTTCCGCGGCGTGCTTTGCGCGCTGCGGATAATACTTTCCGCGACGTGCTTTGCGCGCTGCGGATAACATTATCCGCAGCGCGCAAAGCACGCCGCGGAAAGTATTTTTATGCGCTAAGAATAATAATCTACAGCTTATAAATGTACGTTGTTGATAGTCTTAACTATATTAAAAAAATATTAAATTGATGAAAATAATAAACCAAAATTTTACAACAAATTTAGTACAAATAAATCCATAAAATTAACAAAAGTCATAGTTTTTCATTATAATAAAAAAAAATTTAAAGATCTTAAACAAGATACGAAATCTCTATCAAACTAGTTATTACATAACAATAATTAAACTTACAATCCACAAATTAGTATATTATGTATCAATCACACAATACTATAAATTTCAATAACCATGCAACCGTGCTTCCTATTGCATTATCAAGAAACTGCATTTTATCATTTGATTGAATTAGGTCCACTTTTTCCACCAAAACTTTATCAACCTAAACTTTTCAACATGATCCACCAAGAATAACATGATGCACTTTTGTGTTTGGATCTGTGGATGCAATTCGACCTTCTGCAACAACTAATTCATCAGTAGACCAATGAAGCAGCTTACATTTAGTATTAGCACAGATATCTCCACGACTCACATTTCTCAAATTTGACTGTAAATAAACAATACAAAGTTATTAATTCAATCATATATATTTTTGTAACAATTTTGTGATTCAGAAATACATAATTTTATGATAATCACCTGAAAAACATAACCAAAATCATCACTTTTTTTGGCACCAATATTGATATCTCTATTGCTACCAATTTCATTCCCAATACCGCTACAAATGTCACCACTAGCAATCTAATTTTACAACCAAATCGTGTCAAGCAATGTCATCATGATAATTTAAAAGCATTTAAGTGTACATATCAAACTTATTATATATATATTGTTTACTTACTAACCTGTTCTGGATGATTTTGTTGTCTCATACTTTGTAAAAATATAGACCTCATTTTTTGCATTTCTAGTTGATTTTGTTGCCTCATTTCTTGCATTTGTTGTTGAACATTTTGTACTATAGTTTGAAGTTGTTAAACCGTTCCATTTTGTTGCACATAAGCTCCAACTTTCGATGGTGTTACTCCAAAGCTCATTCCATGCACTCTACCCCGAGCTTCTTTGCCAAACACAATGCTAATTGTATCATCAACAATATTAGTTGTGTTTTGAGATTCGGGTAGACATTCTAATATTTTTTCTGTAACAAAAAAAACTTTCAATATATTATCATTAATATAATAGATGATTATACTGAACATCAACAAATAATATATGTCAATGAAATCAACATATAATAAAGAAATCAACTCATGTGAAAATTCTGCAGTAGAATACAGAAATGCACAGCATATGTCCTTTTTAGATTGTGCTGGTTCAGATGGTGGCTGAACTTCAGCAGGACCAGCAGATTTAGGAACCTTGTAATCTTTAAATTTCTCAATATCTCCCTCTTCCTCCACAGTTATAGCAATGGTTTGATGACAGATTATTCAAAATTCATAACAAATAAAAGTAATATCTTGTATCAAAATAAAATATAATAAGAATCAGAGAATATTTATAATGCAAATTGTGAAGGTACTCAGGCCACTTGAATGAGATGGCAACAATACTTCATGCACCTCATATATTCAAACAACACATCCTCATTACAGTTTACAGGCAGTTCACCAAAAATCTATTAAAACTGAACCAATCACTATAGCTTAAAGGGATCAGCCGAACATAATTCATAATATAGTGAAGGTTTTTCTAACTAAGCAAGTTATGCAGGAGGAGTTTTTATTTTATTCAAAAACTTCATTATCATCTGAAAAAAAAATTTAAGAACTCAATCAACATCAATAATGAAAGATGTTTAAACTCCTAGTGGCTGTGGAAAGCAAATAATATAAAAAAAGATTCGGGAATTTGGTAAATTGGTGATATTTGAGAACTATCAGTTAGAGGACAATGCTCTTTTCCTGCATGATCCAATTGTGATGCAACAGGTATATGACAGCCTTAGCAACTTCACCTAGAGATCTAATATGCTTCTTGTGATTTTGATCCAATCTAGCTAACCTCTCCAATGATCCAATCAAGTAAATGAACTTGAGCAAACATGCATGGACAATATGAAATTAGTTGTTACTGGTTTAACAATATTCAAGTTGCAACAATGACACATGCAGACTTTGGTGAATCATGAGATCACACGCTCAAAAACAAAAAAGTGATCTCTAAATGAATTATTAGTAAGAGTATTCAACATATCCACAACATATCCTGATATCCACAATGTTTATTAAGATTCAGTACAAAAATAACAATAAAGACATCCATCACAGGCCCAAGGGTTTCTTAATTCAACAAAACCAACAACATATAAGTGCTGAAAGTAGTAACAGGAACAAGTTTCACAAAATCAAGACAAAAGATGAATAGGAAATTTCCCTCCAAAGCTAATGAAAATTAAATCCTCATGAACTAAAAGGAAGAGCATGAGACTGGTATTGGGTGGGTAAAAGATGAATGCATATGTAATTACCTCACCAACTTTTATCTCTTTGGACCCATCTCCATGTATTATCTTGGCAAGATATCCTTCTTCCATACACTCCATTTCCACTGTAGCCTTGTCAGTTTCCAGCAAATATGGAACCCTCGCTTGAAATTACTTTAGCAATACTTGCAAATATAGTCATGATGCAAAGCAGAGTGGACTCCAAGCAGCAAAATCTTTGATGACTCCAAATTCAGATTTTAATATGCTTGAATGTAATTTGAAGGCAAGTGCACAAGTTGTTGAAGTGTCCTACCAGAAATTAATAATCATTGACCACAACCTAATATAAAACTAATTACATCTGATGTGAAAAATATAAAGAAGATGTTCATTATATAACTTAGATGACCACAATCTAATATAAAACTAATTAATTACATCTGATGTGAAAAATATAAAGATGTTCACTATATAACTTAGAATTGAGAAGTGGTCACCGTTATATATGTATCCTTTTGCCTATAAATATACCACAAGCCATATAACTCCATTCGCATTTCCTATAAGCAGAATCAGAATCAGAAGCAGAAGCAAAGCAGAGCATGGCGTAGCAGCTTGCAAAAATCATTTCTAAAATGAGCATTTAAGTGTTCATACTTTGTAAGTATACAACAATCAAAGCCGAACACAGTTCATAAAAGTGAAAGAGTCGAGCAGTGCCACCCAAATAAGTTTAGGGACTTAGAGATTAGGGTTACCTTTGGCTTTGAGCTTTTGGCTTGATGTAGAGTGTGGAGTGGTTAACAAAGGGCTTGCTTACTCTTGCTGTGGTCCTATGATACGGAGAGATGGAAGGAAGTCTTGTAGCAGACGACGGCGAGTGCGGAGAGGCAGAGTGGAGTCGTGCGGCCGGCAATGGTCGGTGCAGAGAGGTGGAGAGGATCCCTACGGCTGGTGGCGGTGAGTTCCGAGAGGTAGAGAGGAGTCCGGCAACGGCGACGGCGACGGTAGTGAAGAGAGGCAGAGAGCTATTACGGAGAGGCAAGGAGTTGTTGCGGCAATGGGTTCGGGCGGCGAAGGCTTCGGGCAGCGAAGGCTTAACATAACCTAAGCGTTCTTTAATTAATTAGCCATGTTTTATTATTTAACAGGATCTTTAATTTTTTTTTTTTAATTAACTTTAATTTTTTTCTTACTTGATTTTTTTAAACCAAGTGGCGTTTTCGTTTCATTATGTATTTTTTTTAATTTAATTTTGTTTACGTTCTATTATAATCATGTTTTTTTATTTAATTTTGTTTAACATAATTTTATTTTATTATTACTTTTTTTTATTATTTCTAAACTAATCGCAGCATATATGTTGCATGTTATTGATAATAAATAAAAGTATTTGCAGCATGCCTATTCTTGTACGCTATTATTGTTACTAAATATTTATAGTATTAACGGCATACTTTTAATGTGCGCCGTTAATATTTAGACCTAAATTTTTTTCTTATTCAAGTTTATACTATTAACGGCGCGCATCAACATGCACGCCATTAATAATACTATTAACAGCGTGCGTTTAATGTGTGCTGTTAATAGCAAACTGCGAAAAGCTATTTTTGTTATAGTGTGTGTTTGATCAATCAAGCAAGTTCTTGATTAATCAAAGCACACCTTGATCGAAGCACAAGATCGCTGGCCTCTTGTGTTGGTATTTAAAATCGATATCTAAAATCGACATAAAGAAAACAAAACCAATTATACAGCGAAATTAAAGAACTAGTTGTACCTTTCTTCGTAGCTAAATACCTCTTGATCTTCTGCCGTATTCCTCTCCTCTTCTTGGACGTCGTGTGGACGACGATCTACCAAGACAACACCACCCTCTTTCCTTCTATTCCAAAACCACCGGCCACAAAAGAGTCGCTCGGATGAGACACCTTCTAATCTTCTTCCCTTTCTTCAAGCCGCCGCCACAAGTGGATGGGAAGGGGCGCCGACCACCAAGGGAGAAGGGGCCGCCGGCCACCAAGGGAGAAGGGGGGGAGGTGCCAGCCACCAAGGAGGAGGAGGGGATAAGGGCGTCGGCCCTAAGCAAGGAGGAGGAGAGGGAAAGGGGGGAGGAGAATAGGTTTGTGCCTCTGGCCCTAGGAGGAGGAGAGGGGGTGGCAACCACAAGAAGAGAAGGGATTGTGGAGAATAAGAAAGTTAACTTTTATGAGCCACATCCTACTCCTTTTTATAGACTAGTCGTCGGTTACAAGGAAATAAAAATTAACAAAATTTTGTTTAGAAAAAATCTAAACAAATTATGTTAAACCAAACCAATTTAAGTTAAACTAAACCAAGTTAAGTTAAACCAAACAAAGTTAAGTTAAACTAAACCAAGTTAAGTTACACCAAACCAAGTTAAATTAAACCAAACCCGGTTAAGGAATGGTGGATGCAAGGCTTTATATAGAGGCTACAATAAGGACCTAGAGGAGGAATTGGTTTTAGCCTCCTGATGGACTTGAGCTTCCTGTATTCGACCCGAACACCCAACTCAAGTTCATCAATAATAACGCATACCACTAAAGGGTCATTATTGTACTACCGCACCAATCCCATATTACAATATGGGCTCCTACTTATTATGAGTGTGTTAATCTCCCTGTGTTTAAGATATCGTATGTCCGTTAATTAAATGAGTTACTGACAACTCACTTAATTAACATCTGGCTCCAAGAGTAGTACCACTCAACTTTATTATCATGTCGGACTAAGTCCACCTGAGGGTTTACATGATAATACTTATGAGCACCTCAAGGGGACATTATCAACCTAAATAAATAGGACACAGTTTCCCTTTATAATCAACAACATACCATATAAATGGTACTATCTCCCAACTTATCGAGCCTATTGATTTAACGAATAAATCTCACCCATTGATAAGTTAAAGAAATAAATACTAAGTATATGTATTTATTATTATATTGAGATTAAGATTATGCACACCCATAATAATAGATGTTCTGTTCTTTTATGCAGTCAGTATAAATCGAACAACCTCAAATGGTCCTGCTCAATACACACATAGTGTACTAGTGTAATTTTATACTCAAGACAAACTAATACCAAGTTACACTACAACCGTTCCAATAGTTTGTCCCTACCCATCTTGGTTGTGAGCTACTATTTATGATTTATAAGGAACTGATAACATGATCTTCTGTGTTGCACCACACACCATGTTATCTACAATATAAATTAAATGGACAACTGCATCAACATATATATAAATATAAAATACAGATATTTGACCAAAGTGATTCTCATTTCAAAATATCTCAAAACCATATGTTCATACAAAAACTAGGCTTATAGTATACATCCCAACAAAAGGAATAGAGCAGGATTAACGTTATTATAATTATAAAAATAAAAAATCTCTTAGTATTATTGTTCAAATCTAGTACAAGATTATGACATTTCATAGTATAATCTCTTATGACATAGACAACAATAATAATAAAATATTATGAATATTTCTCTTCAAGATGCATAATAAATTAGTCATGCTTGTGATTTTATTGGCTAGGAAGAGCAAAGTTTTCTATATCATCCAATAAAAAAATGAAGTTCTCTAGTGTTTTTAAGTATCCTAGATGATTTTATATAGTAAGCTAGCAAAGTAGTTATCCGTGGTATTGTTAGTACCCCGTAGTTATTTTGATGTGGTAAATCAAGTTCAGTTAGGTCCTATTATATTTGATCCTTGTGTCTAAGTATACAGGAGCTTAGGAATACAATAAGTCGAGCGGAAGACATAACTATCGAGAAAGATGGTATGGGAAAGGAGTCGACGGGCTTTGTTCATCCGAGGGACGAAATATTACGGAAGAGTACACCGGTGGACGAGAAGAACATGTGTGACTTTTGAGAGATGAGAAGCTAGGAAGGAAGCCTGCTAGATGAAAAGGTCGGAGTTGGGTTCGAGTGAGCTCAACTCCGGTTAGTTGGAGAATCACCTACACGAAGCGATCAACTTTGAACATAGTTACCCTATGGAAGGCGCTTTCCATGGCTAGAAGATGCCTTTGATGAATACTACTATAAAATACAGTGTCCAAATAAAAATTAAATAATAATATTATTTGAGAAATAGTCTTATTGGAATTTTTAGGAATTTTTAGAAATTTTTTGGGATTTAATCAGATCTCGTACGACGTATTTAGAGGGGATGCACTTATGAGCTCGAGAAAAAAAAAATAAAAACCGGTTTGGATTATCACTTAAATGTGAGTTGATTAATTTGATTAACGTATAGTTGGATTAATCAAAACCTAAGTTCATAAATCTTGCCCTAATCCCATTCCCAATCAAAAACGGCGCCGAACCCCTCTCCCTCTCGCGCCAACTCCTCTTTCTCCCTCTATTTGGCACCATCGACGCCGATGACCTCTCATCGCTGATGCCGATCCGCTCTCTTCAGTCATGAGTGAGAAGTTGCCCTTCCCGAGCTTCCTCGCGCCGTCACAGGACCCGATTCCGGCCTTCCCTCTGCCCTAGCTTCGATCTGTCGATTTTCCCTTCTCCCCAGCCGTCGTTGCCCACACGTCTCCGAAGATATAGTGCCACTAGAACGCGACAGAACTCCCTCCGAGCAGAAGCCCTTTCGATTCTCCATCTCCAGATCACCGACGCATCACCTCCAGCGTTATGCTATTTGCCACAGACTTTCCTGTGAGCCGGATGACCTTTCTTGGTGTCGAGCCCAACAACCAGCTCATGGCCACTATTGTAGTATGATCCTCTACAATCGTTTTGGTTGGCAGCCAAACCACCATCGTCATCAATCATTGCTTCAATTGATGAGTCACTGCCACGAGGCCTCAGTCGCTTGTCATACTGCGGTGCCGCCAGAGAAGAAGTTGTGATCCGCTTATAGGGTATTGATCACTCGATGGGAAGAGATAAAAGGGGAGTTGTTTAGAGACCCACGACTGCACTGTAGCTCCGGCCATGAATCCCTAGTAGTGAGCTTCTCCGGCTGAGTCAACATCAAAGTCTTTGGATTTGGGTAAGTTTGGGAGATGGATTATGCATAGATCTAATGCAATTTGATTATGGTAGAATTATGGATATCTATTCCAATGTGGTTGTGATGATTTATGAATTAGGGTTAATTGAGGATTAAACCTAATCTAATGAGAAGAATGAGATTAGAGAGTCCTAAACATTTATTCAGAGATAAGTGAAGATGTGATCTAATTGGTTTAGAGGATTGTATTTAGCTATTTGATTTATGTGAAGATAGCTAAATTTTATATGTTGATGTAGGGCTCTGACTATGGCAAGCATTGCAATGTGGGAGTCTCTTGGTGCGGACTGCGTATAAATGCGGGTACTTTTTACTTTGACTCTTTAGTTATTTGAAATTGGTGCATGAGTTATTTTTTGGATAAGGACTGTTTTACCTTGACTTTACTTGTATTTTTCTTGTGCTTGATACTTCCACTCAAACCTTTGAGTTATTCGTTTCTATATCCATACAGTCTTTTGTTGTCATCTATGATATTTAGCAGATATTAGATACCAACCTTGTATGCTTTGATTATTATTTATTTATGTACTGTATTGAGCATGCTGGCTTCATGTAGCATACCTAATTCCTGTTTATATATATATGATGACTGTTGTATTGTGCGCATCATATCATTGCATACATATTAACGACAAATTCTCCCTTGCAGTCGAGAGAGTCGTTAACTAGGGCCGCACGCTCGACCACTAGAGAGAATGGTAGCTGGAGCAGATGCCGCTTATCCTGTCGTGCCACACTCGGCCACTCATGGGTAGTGGTAGCTGGAGTTACGAGTAGTAGGGACCCCCTTCGCTGTGTAGCTAGTTAGCTACTCAGCACTTGCCCACTCGATCACTCGAGAGTAGTTACGGCCTTTAAGTGGCACAGTTGTCATCGATCCGGCCTCTCGACCATACAGTGGTCGCAATGCAGAGAGGTGGGCGGGGTGACCATCCGTGTATACGCTGTTATTATTGTATCTACTGATGTTGTTGCTTACTTATGCTGTTGTTGCTAGCTTATGCTGCTGTTGCTTACTTATGCTGATATGTTTACATAGGTTGAGACTTATACCTATGATAGGTGTTTAGACACTCGCTTACTTATTGATAATATATTTTTACCTCACATGATACCTTTGTAGTGATGAACAGTTCAGTAGTCGATCGATATTACTCCTGATCTTCTATTACTTAGCCTAGGATATGGTTTCAAGTATGAACATTGATTACGATTTTATTTTAGTATATGCTATTTCCCTTATGAGACTGTATACTATTGACACTCTCTATTTATATATTATGTTCATGCACTATCTTTCTGTTGGAGTGTATACTGAAAGCCTAAGCTTTGTAAACATTCATTATGAATAAAGAATCACATTTGGTCAAATTGTCTACATTTGTTTGTAGTTGTTCATTTAATTTATATTGTAGATAACATAGTATGTGGTGTCACATACAGAAGATGATGTTATCAGTACCTTATAAATTATAAACAGTAGCTCACGACTAAAATGGAAAGGAGCAAACCATTAGAAGGTCGTAGTGTAATTAGGTATTAGTTTATCTTGACTATATAATTACACTAGTACACTCAGAGTGTATTGAGTAGGACCATTAGAGGTCGTTTCTTTTATACTGACTTTATAAAGGAACAAAGACCTCAGTTATTATGGAAGTATGTGCTCTTAATCCTAATATAATAACAAGCACATATGTTTGATATTTATTTCTTTAATTTATCAATGGGTGAGATTTAGTTCGATGAATCAATAAACCCGATAAGTTGGGAAATGGTATCACTTATAGTGTGTGTTGTTGATTATAGAAGGAAACTGTGTCCTAGAGATACTAGGTTGATAATGTCCCCAAGAGGAGCTCATAAGGATTGTCATGTTAAACCCTGCAGGTGGACTTAGTCCGACATGACGATAAGGTTGAGTGGTACTACTCTTGGACTTAGATATTAATTAAATGAGTTGTCAGTAACTCACTTAATTAGTGGACATTCGATATCTTAAACACAGGGAGACTAACACACTCATAATAAGAAGGAGCCCAAAATGTAATTTGGGATTGGTGCGGTAGTTCAATGATAGTTCTCTAGTGGAATGAATTATCATTGATAAAATTAAGTTGTGTGTTCGGGGCGAACACGGGATGCTTAATTTTATCGGGAGACCAAAATCAATTCCTCCTCTCGGTCCCTATCGTAGCCTCTTATTTGTAGAGTTCTATACCCACCTATACCCACCTTCTATTCCCACCCAATAGGGGCCGGCCAAGCTAGCTTGGGAACAAGCTAGGGCCGGCCTAGGTATGAATTTGGGTGGCCGGCCCTAGCTTGAACCCAAGCTAGTGGGGGTCGGCCAAATTAAATTAAAAAGGAATTTTAATTTTAATTTTTATTATGTGGAAGAAATAATTTATTAAAGAGAATTTAGATTAAAATATCTCTCTTATAAAAGATCTACAAAAGATTAAAGAAAGAGATTAGATCTCTTTCCTTATTTGTAGATTGGTGAGATATTTTATTTTCTCTTTAAAATTATTCACATGTTGATAAAATTAAAATTATAGAAATTTCCTTTTATCAACCATGAAGAGATTTTTAAAGAGAAATTTTATTTTTTAAAATTTCCGGAAACAAATTAGGAAGTTTTAATTGTTGATTGAAACTTGTCCAATTTGTTCTCCAATGATGTGGCCGGCCAATGTAGGTTTATTTGGGAAATTTTATTTTATTTTTCTCAATTAAATCATGTCAAGGAAATTGAGGAAATTTTATTGTAATTAAATTTCCTAATTTGCCTAGGCCAAGGAATATAAAAGAAGGGGTGAGGGTGCCTTCATGAGACACAACATCTATTATTTCTCTCCCTCTTTTGTTCCTTGGTGTGGCCGGCCATCCTCTCCCTCTCTTCCTCTTGTGGTGGCCGAACATCTCTATTCCCTTGGAGCTCTTGTGGTGGCCGGATACTACTCGGAGAAGAAGAAGAAGAAGGAGAGAAAGCTAGCATCTCTTGGAGCTTGGTTAGTGTTTTGATTTTCTTCCTTGGTGAAGCTTCCTCTTTGTTGGCCGAACCTAGCTAGGAGGAGAAGAAGGTGATTGGTGGTTTCTCGTCTCGGAAGATCGTTGCCCACACAACGTCCGAGGTTAGAAGAGAAATACGGTAGAAGATCAAGAGGTTTTTCTACAAGGTATAACTAGTAATTTTTCTTTCCGCATCATGCTAGTTATTTATGGAAATAATACCAAATACAAGAGGCTTACGTTCTAGAATTTCGAATATGTTTTTCGATGTTGTGTTCTTTTGTTTTTTCTTTTCCTTGTGATTTGATTGTTCTCTTTGGTTAACCTAAAGTTATTTTAGGAAATTAAATATTAGCTTTCTATAAAAGGTTTTGTCTAGTCGGTGGTGGTTGCTCCCATATCCAAGAAGGTCATGTGCCTCGCCACGTCAGTACTGGGAACCAATTATGGAAATTAATATTTAATGGAATTAATAACTTAAGGAGACTTGGGTCGAACGTGTTAAGTTCCGCAGGAGATCCAAGTCAAAACCTAAAAGAACAAATAGATTAAGTTTTGGATCAAACGTGTTAAGTTCCGCAGGCGATCCAAAATTTAATTTAAAAGAACACATGGTAGCTAGGAAAAGGTTCAGACCTTTGTACAAAATTTTTGTACAGTGGAACCTATAGGTTTTCCGAGTAGCAACCAACAATTGGTATCAGAGCTAGGGTTTTGCCTCTGTGTATTTGGTATTTAGTTTAAATTATGCACATGTCATACATAATTTAGGCAAGTTAATAGTAGGATGTGCTAACTTTGTGGATGCAGGATCCAACTATTATGGCTTTTAGTTATTATGTGTGTGATTGGACCCTTGGACATGTCAAGGGCATTTATATGTGTGTGCATGATTGTATTAAAATACAGCAGGAGCTGTATTTAGTTTTATTAGGATTTTATTTTTGATCTAGATACATGTACATTCCTTTTATGGAATATAGGATCAAAAATGTAAAATTCTATTTATGTCGCGGATCGAATCTTGCAAAGCGTGGAACCTTCTAAGGACCAGAGGCGCAGCGGAACTAGGAGCAAGATGGATGCAACAGCTAGACCCGGTGGCGGTGGCCAAATATGGCAGCAGCTTGGGATGACAACACACGGAGGACAACTAGAGATAAAAGCCATAATAGTTGAAAATTAGTTTCCCTATTTATTGCTTTTATATTGTGCTGTGTGTGCATGTTAGTTTACAAGTAAAGTAGGCTAGCATAGTTAAAATTCCTCATTTATAAATAACTAAGTGGGAGAGGGAATTTTAAATAAATCCCATGGTCTCCATTACTGGTTTGTAAGTGATGCAAACAAGCTTGCGCGTTGGCTCTGAGTGCCTTCCTCCATAACGGATGAGCTTGTTTGCGGATCACTAGAACAGACTTCCATTTTTGGATGACTATAGGAAGTTAATTAAGAGCGTGTGATCTTCCCCAACGGAAGGGACATAATCTTATTAATGGACTTAGTGTCAAGTAATGGTGTACACTTAGACACATCTAATAGTATCCTCCCCAACGGAGTCACTGCTATTATTTGTGTGACCAAATAATACCAACTATTAATTTTATTTGTCAAAAGTTAGGTTGACAAGATAATAAAATTAATGGGTTAAAACCCTCCTTTACAAATGTTGAATTTGTATCGTCCACACTAACGTGGCATACAAAATTCACGGTGTTATGAGGTGTTGGTTAATTTAAAATAGTATTGTTTGAGGAATCAATATTATTCTAAATTTAGAGTTCGACCAAAAGTTATTTGTGATTCTTAGGATGACTTTCAACCCATGTCCATCATACTTCAACAAAATAGACTTCTGGACCTAATTACATAGATTGGAAAAGGAACACGACATTGTTCTCACCTTTGAAAGCTATAAATTTATCTTGATGAACCTTGTCCCGATGCACCCTTGGTGAATCTACCCAAGAGGAGATTGAATATCATAAGAGATGGGTAAAGGCGGATGAGATGGCGCGGTGTTACATTTGGCTTCAATGTCAAATGTATTGCAACATCAAGATTTACCAAACAACTTATGATATTATGAACAATCTCAAGGAACTCTTTGGTCATCAGGATAGGGCTTCTAGACAAGAAGCTATGAGAAAGATAATGACAGCCACCATGCAAGAGGGTACTCCTGTAAGGGATCATATCCTAAAGATGATGGCTTATCTGAACGAGATACAGATCCTTGGAGGAGAAATTGATGGGGAAACCCAGATCGATATGATCCTCCAAACGCTACCTAGAAGTTTTGAGCAGTTCCGCCTGAACTATAATATGAATAAGAGGATTTATTCATTAGGGGAACTACTGACAGAACTTCAAGCAGCAGAAGGATTATTTCGTCATAATTCTCAAATTCACTTTGCTGAAAATGGTTCTACTTCTAAACCGAGAGGAAAGAAGAAGAAGAAACAAGCTAGCTCAGCAAAGAAAGTGAATAAATCTCAGAGTACGGGATTTAAAGCTGGAGTGAAGAAGCCGAAGGGCAAGTGCTTCATCTGCAAGCAGGCAGGACATTGGAAGGCGGACTGTCCTCGTAAGAACCAAAACAAAGGTATATCTCATGCTCTAGTTGTTGAAACATGTTTAGCGGTGTTATCTACCAGCACCTGGTGTGTAGATACGGGAGCCACTGATCATGTCTGCAATTCCTTGCAGGGGTTCCAGGAAACCCGACGACTATCTGAAGGGGAGATTACCGTCTACATGGGCAATGCTACTAAGGTGGCAGCTGTTACAGTGGGAGACGTCTACTTATCTTTTAGTAGAAATAAATATTTGATTTTAAGAAATTGTCTTTATGTACCCAGTTTTAGAAAGAATTTAATTTCGGTTTCTAAACTTTTTTTAGATGGATATTCAGCTTCTTTCAGTAACGATGTAGTTATTAAAAGAAATAAAGTGATTATCTGTTCTGGTGCATTAGTTGGTAATTTGTATACTTTAAATCCAATTTCTTCCACAAAGCAAAACATGGAAATTTATAACTCATCTTCTAATTCTAATAAGAGAAAAGAACCTTCAGAAATGAACCAAGCATATCTTTGGCATCTAAGGCTTGGTCATATTAACTTAAGTAGGATTCAGAGGCTTATAGCCGATGGACTTTTGAGTTCATTAGAGTTGGAAAATTTTCCAACTTATGAATCCTGCTTAGAAGGTAAAATGACCAAAAGGCCGTTCAAGGCCAAGGGGTAAAGAGCCAAAGAAGTGTTAGAATTGGTTCACTCTGATTTGTGTGGTCCTATGTCTGTCCAAGCGAGAGGAGGTTTTGAATATTTTGTCTCTTTCATAGACGATTATTCAAGATACGGATACATTTACCTAATGCGCCGCAAGTCCGAGTGCTTTGATAAGTTCAAAGAATACAAGGCTGATGTGGAGAAACGATTAGGTAAAAGTATCAAGACACTACGATCTGATCGTGGTGGCGAATACCTTTTAGGAGAGTTTAGGAATTACTTATCATAGGCTGGGATTCAATCCCAATTGTCTGCACCTGGAACACCCCAACAGAATGGTGTAGCAGAACGAAGGAATAGGACTCTTATGGAGATGGTTAGATCGATGATGAGTTATTCAGAATTACCAAATTCGTTTTGGGGATATGCTCTGGAAACAGCAGTATACGTTCTGAACTTAGTACCTTCTAAATCAGTTTCTTCTACTCCCATAGAATTGTGGAATGGGCGAAAACTCAGTCTAAGACATATTCGGATTTGGGGTAGTCCAGCACATGTGCTAAAACCAGATGTTGATAAGTTAGAATCTTGTACAGAAGTTCACGTGTTTGTAGGATATCCCAAAGGAACGAAAGGAGGTTTATTTTATAGTCCTAAAGACCAGAAGGTCATTGTTAGCACCAATGCCCAGTTTTTAGAAGAAGACTATATAATGGATCACAAGCCCAGTAGTAAAGTTGTTTCAGAAGAACTTAGAGAGGACATGTCTACTTCAGTACCAACAGTACAAGATGAAGTACCACAAGAGACTGCAACACGTGTCACACATGATACACAACCACAGACAGTGCCTCGTCGTAGTGGGAGGGTTGTAAGGCAACTGATAGATTCATGTTTTTGGAGAGTCTTGGAGTTGATCCCAGGTAAACATGAACCTGATCCACGAACATATGACGAAGCACTCCAAGATATAGATGTAGCATCTTGGCAAAAGGCAATGAATTCAGAAATAGAGTCTATGTACTCTAATAAGGTGCAGGAGCTTGTAGAACCATCAAATAGTGTAAAAGTTATTGGCTGCAAGTGGATCTACAAAAGGAAAAGAGGGACAGACGGGAAGGTAGAAACCTTCAAAGCTAGGCTTGTTGCGAAAGGGTACACTCAGAAAGAGGGAATCGATTATGAGGAAACCTTTTCACCGGTAGCCATGCTTAAGTCTATCCGGATACTCTTATCCATTCTCGCTCATATGGATTATGAGATTTGGCAAATGGATGTCAAGACAGCTTTCCTTAATGGAAGTCTTGAAGAGAACATCCATATGAAGCAACCGGAGGGTTCATTGAAAAGGCAAAGAGCATCTAGTGTGTAAGCTCAATCGGTCCATTTATGGACTAAAGCAAGCTTCAAGATCTTGGAACATCCGTTTAATGAAGTAATCCATCATATGGATTTATTCAAAGTCCGGATGAATCTTGTGTATATAAGAAGTGTAAGAAACGTGGTGGTATTTCTTGTACTATACGTAGATGATATTTTGTTAATTGGCAACAATGTCAAGGTATTATCGGACGTAAGGGTATGGTTGTCCAAACAATTTGATATGAAGGACTTAGGAGATTGTGCACACATTCTTGGGATCAAAGTTATAAGGGATCGTAAGAAAAGAATGTTGTGTCTGTCCCAAGCTTCATATATAGATACAATCCTTGCTCGTTTTAGCATGCAGGATTCGAAAGGTTTCTTACCTTTTAGACATGGAGTAGCTCTATCTAAAGAGATGTCTCCAAAGACATCAAAAGAGATAGAGGACATGAAAGCAGTTCCTTATGCTTGGGTGTAGGAAGCCTAATGTATGCAATGTTATACACGAGACCATATCTGTTTTGCCATGGGCATGATCAGCAGATATCGAGTAACCCTGGACAAGGACATTGGACTGCGGTAAAGCATATATTAAAGTACCGAGAAGGACTAGAGATTATATGCTAGTTTATCAAGCAGACGATTTGCTCCATGTGGGTTACATGGATTCCAATCAGATAGGGATAATAGTAAGTCTACATCGGCTATGTGTTTACTATAGGAGGTGGAGCCATTTCATGGAGGAGTGTTAAGCAATGCGTTTCGGACTCAACCATGGAAGTGAGTATGTAGCACCTCGAGGCACTAAAGAAGCGGTATGGCTCGGGAACTTTCTAATGGACTTAGATGTGATTCTGGTTTGCCCAAAATCATCACAATTTATTGTGATAATAGCGGCTATTGCAAACTCGAAGGAACCACGAGCCCATAAGGCAAGTAAACATATAGAGCGCAAGTACCACGGATACGAGATATTGTGAAGCGAGGAGAAGTTGTCATCGCCAAGATTGCATCAGCGGATAACCTGGCCTTTCACTAAGGCCCTTCCGTGAAAGCTTTCGATCGGCATGTGGAGGGAATGGGAATCAGATTTATGGTAGAAGATATGACAGCTTAGTCATTAGTATAAGTGGGAGATTGTTGGAGTGTATACTGAAAGCCTAAGCTTTGTAAACATTCATTATGAATAAAGAATCACATTTGGTCAAATTGTCTACATTTGTTTGTAGTTGTTCATTTAATTTATATTGTAGATAACATAGTATGTGGTGTCACATACAGAAGATGATGTTATCAGTACCTTATAAATTATAAACAGTAGCTCACGACTAAAATGGAAAGGAGCAAACCATTAGAAGGTCGTAGTGTAATTAGGTATTAGTTTATCTTGACTATATAATTACACTAGTACACTCAGAGTGTATTGAGTAGGACCATTAGAGGTCGTTTCTTTTATACTGACTTTATAAAGGAACAAAGACCTCAGTTATTATGGAAGTATGTGCTCTTAATCCTAATATAATAACAAGCACATATGTTTGATATTTATTTCTTTAATTTATCAATGGGTGAGATTTAGTTCGATGAATCAATAAACCCGATAAGTTGGGAAATGGTATCACTTATAGTGTGTGTTGTTGATTATAGAAGGAAACTGTGTCCTAGAGATACTGGGTTGATAATGTCCCCAAGAGGAGCTCATAAGGATTGTCATGTTAAACCCTGTAGGTGGACTTAGTCCGACATGACGATAAGGTTGAGTGGTACTACTCTTGGACTTAGATATTGATTAAATGAGTTGTCAGTAACTCACTTAATTAGTGGACATTCGATATCTTAAACACAGGGAGACTAACACACTCATAATAAGAAGGAGCCCAAAAATGTAATTTGGGATTGGTGCGGTAGTTCAATGATAGTTCTCTAGTGGAATGAATTATCATTGATAAAATTAAGTTGTGTGTTCGGGGCGAACACGGGATGCTTAATTTTATCGGGAGACCAAAATCAATTCCTCCTCTCGGTCCCTATCGTAGCCTCTTATTTGTAGAGTTCTATACCCACCTATACCCACCTTCTATTCCCACCCAATAGGGGCCGGCCAAGCTAGCTTGGGAACAAGCTAGGGCCGGCCTAGGTATGAATTTGGGTGGCCGGCCCTAGCTTGAACCCAAGCTAGTGGGGGTCGGCCAAATTAAATTAAAAAGGAATTTTAATTTTAATTTTTATTATGTGGAAGAAATAATTTATTAAAGAGAATTTAGATTAAAATATCTCTCTTATAAAAGATCTACAAAAGATTAAAGAAAGAGATTAGATCTCTTTCCTTATTTGTAGATTGGTGAGATATTTTATTTTCTCTTTAAAATTATTCACATGTTGATAAAATTAAAATTATAGAAATTTCCTTTTATCAACCATGAAGAGATTTTTAAAGAGAAATTTTATTTTTTAAAATTTCCGGAAACAAATTAGGAAGTTTTAATTGTTGATTGAAACTTGTCCAATTTGTTCTCCAATGATGTGGCCGGCCAATGTAGGTTTAATTGGGAAATTTTATTTTATTTTTCTCAATTAAATCATGTCAAGGAAATTGAGGAAATTTTATTGTAATTAAATTTCCTAATTTGCCTAGGCCAAGGAATATAAAAGAAGGGGTGAGGGTGCCTTCATGAGACACAACATCTATTATTTCTCTCCCTCTTTTGTTCCTTGGTGTGGCCGGCCATCCTCTCCCTCTCTTCCTCTTGTGGTGGCCGAATCTCCCTCTTCCATTGGAGCTCTTGTGGTGGCCGGATACTACTCGGAGAAGAAGAAGAAGAAGGAGAGAAAGCTAGCATCTCTTGGAGCTTGGTTAGTGTTTTGATTTTCTTCCTTGGTGAAGCTTCCTCTTTGTTGGCCGAACCTAGCTAGGAGGAGAAGAAGGTGATTGGTGGTTTCTCGTCTCGGAAGATCGTTGCCCACACAACGTCCGAGGTTAGAAGAGGAATACGGTAGAAGATCAAGAGGTTTTTCTACAAGGTATAACTAGTAATTTTTCCTTTCCGCATCATGCTAGTTATTTATGGAAATAATACCAAATACAAGAGGCTTACGTTCTAGAATTTCGAATATGTTTTTCGATGTTGTGTTCTTTTGTTTTTTCTTTTCCTTGTGATTTGATTGTTCTCTTTGGTTAACCTAAAGTTATTTTAGGAAATTAAATATTAGCTTTCTATAAAAGGTTTTGTCTAGTCGGTGGTGGTTGCTCTCATATCCAAGAAGGCCATGTGCCTCGCCACGTCAGTATTGGGAACCAATTATGGAAATTAATATTTAATGGAATTAATAACTTAAGGAGACTTGGGTCGAACGTGTTAAGTTCCGCAGGAGATCCAAGTCAAAACCTAAAAGAACAAATAGATTAAGTTTTGGATCAAACGTGTTAAGTTCCGCAGGCGATCCAAAATTTAATTTAAAAGAACACATGGTAGCTAGGAAAGGGTTCAGACCTTTGTACAAAATTTTTGTACAGTGGAACCTATAGGTTTTCCGAGTAGCAACCAACACTTTCCTATACCTGCTGAATCCCAGCACTCACCACCCCACAAACTGGTTTTTCTTTCGCCAAGTAGCAGGTAGATGTATCAAGGATGCTTGGGAGAGTTATGGCTGCCAGTCCCTCGCCACATTCAAGGACAATTTTCTTTTTTAGACTTATTTCTATTTGAATGGTATATTGAATTTGCGTATTTATTTTCTAACTAGTTGATGTGGATTTTGGAGTCTAGTTTGGTGATTTCAAGTATTTTGGTAAATGATCTTGTTGGTCTTATATTCGATTTTCCCTTGGAGTTTAGTATGTGGAGTTTGTTTTTGTGGTTGTGGTATAAAGCCTAGCCGGCTAGCAGTGTGTTGTTTTGGTTTATATAGGCCCCCTTTATCATTTTTTCGCTGTGTTGGTTTTTAGTACAGTCGAGTGAGTTGTTTAATATATATATAACTACGTGGTTACATTTATTTTGTTCCAGCCGAGTGGACTGAGTATATAACTGCATGGTTGTGTGAATATATTTCAGCCGTATGTGGCAGATGTTGTAATATACAAAAAAATATATATAAATAAGGATGTAAATACTTGGAATTTGACAATATTGAATTATTATAAGGAAAATAAATATATTGGTCAGGTAATTTATCCGAAAATAAGTTCGTGTGAATTTTAGAAAATTTATGGAATTTTTCTAAATTTTAAATGAGACGTTTTAGATTTCATAGGGATCAACGGGTAGGATTTAAATTCTGTTTTAAAATACCCTATTTAAAGGAGGAGTTGATTGAGATAAAGTTAGGTTTTAGATTATTAAACCCTAAGTAATGTGTCGTCCCCCTCACTCACGCGGTCGATTCCCTCTTGTGCCGAATCCTCATATCTGAGCCCTCGCGACGCCTCTCCCTCCTTCTTCCCTCTCCCTCGCCCGAGCACCGCACAGTCGGCTTCTCTCTTCCTCGCACCCGAGCACCCCAGCCGCTGAGCCACAGCAGACGCCGGCAAATCTCTCCCTCACACGGGTACCAGCCGAGGTTCTCTCTCGCGGATGAGCTTCCCCAGACGCCGCCGGCCTCACCTCCTCATGCCAGCATTGGAGACGCACGCCACCGCACACGATTGCCGCAGGTCCTCTAGCCGCTATCGCTGGGAATCAGCTGTTTGATTCCTCATCCCCAAGCCACCACCGACCTCTTCTTCTCTCTTGAGCCATCACCGTCGGTGATCTTTCCCCTAGTAGGTATGGAAATTTGTTTTCCTTGGTAGCTAAGCGTAGGGATTAGAGGATGGTCCAGATTTTTGTGACATTGCTTGATTTATTGCTCTGTGTAGAGAGATTTGAATCGGCTTGGTTTCTCCTTGTACGGGTTTTAGGATTGTTCTTTTTCTTAATTTCTGATCTGGTTTGGTAAGTGAAAGTTCGTGTTTGCTTTGTGTAAATTTTCTGCAAGTATAATCTCCTCTCTAAGTATGGGTTTTGGGAAGTAGATTGGGAGCGGGCGTGCAAATCAATTCCAGTGATGTCTCTATTTCTTCATGGAGTTTTCTTTTGAATGTTAGATAGAATTGGGAAGTGGGGGATTTGATCCAATGAGGTTCTTGTTTACTTTGGGAATCAACAGTTTTTAGGGGCAAATTTAGTGAGTTTTAATGTATTTCCAAGATGGTTCTGGCTTTTCCTTGGTGATTTCGAAGTTTCAGATAGATATTGCTTGATTGGGACGAGCTATTCATCGAGTTTTGTTCTTTTGTGTTGGTTGTATTCTATTTGAAAAGGGTTCGGGATGTATAGATGGGTTTCGGTTTTCTTTGATCTTGTATGTGAGGTTTTTGTACTCTTAGATGTCGATTAGATTTGGATAGAGATGCGATGAAGAACTTGTTTCTTCCGCAAGCTAGTAGTAGATTCGATAGTTGACAAATTTGTTTCGAGGATGTAATGGTTCCACATAGGGGAATTTGGCTTTGACATGCGATTCAGTTTTTTTAATATATAATTAGGGTTTTCTCTCATTAAGTTGGGGTTTGGATTTAGCTAATTATTGTACTTTGAATTAGTTGAAATCGTAAATATGTTGTTGTAGGACTTTGATTCGAGACGAGCGTCTCGACGTGGCGTTATTTATCCCGAGCTACGTATAAAGGCGGGTACTTCTTGCTTTATTTCTCTTAGTACCTTGACCTTGGTGCATGAACTATTTTGGATAAGAAATTATTTTTACCTTGACTCCACTCTTATTTTCCTGTGCTTGATACTTCCACGCGATCTTTGAGAAATTCGTTTCCATATCTATATAGTCTCTTGTTGTTGTCCATGATCAGTAGCAGATACTAGATACCATGTTTGTATGCTTTGACTGTTGTTTATTATGTACTATATTGAGCATGCTGGCTTTATGTAGCATACCTAATTTTTGCTTATATATGTATGATGATTGTTGCATTTGGCGCATCATGTCATGGCATGCATGTCAACGACCAATTCTCCCTTGTGGTCGAGAGAGTCGTTGACCAGGGTCGCATCCTCAGCCACTCGAGAGAGTGGTAGCTGGAGTTGATGCTGCTTATCCTGTCGTGTTGCACTCGGTCACTCATGGGTAGTGGTAGCTGGAGTTACGAGCAGCAGGGACCCCCGTCGCAGATGTAGCTAGTTAGCTACTATGCAGCTGTCCCCTAGGCCACTCGTGAGAGTGGTAGTTGGAGTGGTGTACAGTCTGTCACTGACCCGGCCTCTCGACCATACAGGGGTCATGGTGCAGAGAGGTGGGCGGGAGTGACTATCCGTGCATACGCTGTTGTTATTATATTTGCTTTGGCTGCTGCTGTTTACATATGCTATTATTGTTTACTTATTGTTGTTGTTCACTTATGCTGATATACTTACTTATGTTGAGATATACTCTCATTGTAGATGTTTAGACATTGGTTTATTCATTGGAAATTTGTATATACCTTGCTTATTACCTCTGTAGTTATGAACAGTACTGTAGCAGATTAGTACTACTTCCGACCTTCTCTTACTAGCCTAGGATATGGTTTCAGGTATGAGCATTTATTATGATTATGTTTTAGTATCTGCTATTCTTCTTATGAGACTGTATTCCTTTTGGCATTCTCTATTGGTTCATTTTGTTCATGCACTATCTTATCTTTACCCGCTGAGTTCCAATACTCACCACCTCACAAATTGGTTTTCCTTCACAAGGTAACAGGTAGATGGTTGAGAAGTTGCTTGGAGAGTCCCGGCTGCCAGTCCCACATCACACTCGAGGGCAGTTACTTTTCGATCTTATTGCTATTTGGTAGCATAGTGACTTTGTGCATTTTGCTTTTCAATAAGTCGATGTGGATTTTAGAGTCTAGTGTGGTAGTCGCAAGTATTTTTGGTTAGTGACTTTGTTGGCTTTACATTCGTATTATTTTATGATTTTTCGCTGTGTTTACGTTCAGCCATGTGGGCTATTATCATACTGTGTGGTTGTGTTTACTTTTAGCCGTGTGGGCTTATTATACTACGTGAATGTTTTATTAATTTATGTCTAGCCGGGTAGGCTGTGTAATATAAATTGCATGTTATGTTGTTTCTATTTTGTGTATATATTCCAGCCGTGTAGGCTGATGGTTATATAGATGTTTATGTTTATATGTTGTGATGTATGTATGTATTGCTTCAATTGTCACCCGTACAGGGGAGATGCTTCCGGATTTTTGTCTGGCGGGGACTCCTCTAGGGCATGACAGATGTATTTTGTATGTATGTATGTTTCAGATTGTCACTGGTACATGGGAGATGCTGCCGGATTTTTGTCTGGCAAGGACTCCTCTGGGGGTGTGACAAATACAAAGGCACCTTCCAGCCTTTGAAGTGCCTTCGCTAGCTGTTAGCCAAGGATAAAGTTTTATCTTGGGTGGATAAACTCTATCCGATAGAAGGTGCCTTGGACCTCTTTGGAGGCACCTTCAAGGTATGGATAGAATTTTCTAGGAGCTATAAAAAGACCCCTGAACTTAGGAAATATTTAACAATTTCTGTATTAACTTTCCTAGTCATTTCTTAGCTATCAATGTATGTAAAAAGACTTCTCTGTCTTCAACGAAGGAGATCTTCTAGTGTTTTTTAATGCCTTGGATTAACAACCACTTAGGTTGTAACCAAGTAAAACTCAAGCCTTTTACCTACTCTCTTTAAGTTGCTATTTCTTTTATTATTGTTATTTATATTGTGCTACTAATCAAATCAAAAGAATGAGAAGGAGTTACTTTTTCTTATAGGTAATTCACCCCCTCTTGTCGGTCTCACTGCTTAAACAAGTGGTATTAGAGCCAGAACACTTCAGAAGGACTAACCGCCGACTGAAGTATCGAGACGATGATCGGATTGAGCATTTACCCGCCGAAGTTTGAAGGAGACTTCGTGCAATGGAAACGCCGGAAGGAGGTATTTTTTTAAAATAGATTTTAAGATTCTTATAATTATAAAATATGATTTTTTTTTAGCCCCCAAGGACCAAAAAGGAGCTGAAAAAGAAAAGTATTCCTGGACAAAGAAGAGCAAGCAGACTCGTAGCAAATGGATCAGCCAAATTCCATCTGCTGAGCGTACTACCTCTACAACAAGTCAGCAGAATCAGCGCCTAAAAATCAACAAAGGAACTTTGGGAAAAGTTCCTGGAACTACACGAAGGTACACCCGATGCCAAGCTCACAAAATAGGATCTTCTCTAGAACCAATTGACCAACCTATGGCTGAAAGAAGGAGAGTCAGTAGCACAACTGCACGCTAAATTGAAAGAGTTAATAACCAGACTTACGAATCTTGGAGAACAGGTAACAAACCGAGATTCTTTAAGGTATGCTTTAAATGTTTTCCCTAGGACACAAGAATGGATGTCTATAGTAGACTCCTATAATATTTCAAAGGATCTAGAGGCAAGTTTATTAGAGAGTTTATTTTCTACTTTAGAACTTCATGAATCTAGATGTGCAGAAGTAAAGAAGCCAAGTCAGACAATTGCTCTGAAGGCAAGAACAGACAATCTAGACTTTAAAGCATCAATCAATAAAGATGAAGCAACATTATTGGTAAGAAAATTTAGTAAGTTTATTAAATCTAATAAATTTAATAAGTCACAAGCAAAAAAGTACTTTCAGAGCAAAATGAAGGTATGATGCTACAACTGTCAAGGGGAAGGACACATCAAGGATGACTGTCCTAAACTGAAGAAGAAGGAAAAGGACAAGGGCAAAAGACCAACAAGATCGAAGCACAAGGATCTAATTGAACATGGGATGAATCGTCGTCCTCTGAGTCCGAGATCGAGGCCTACATCGGACTAGCCCTGATGGCAGACCACCACAGGGATACTTAAAGTTCTTCAGATATGAGTATCAACGAAGGGAAAGGATCCTCAGAAGAAAACAGTGACGAAAGGGGAGCATCAGAACACGAGGTAAGTGAGGTACGTGCACTATCTCCCAAGCAATCTTTTGAATTTATCAAAATACTATCTAAGAATATAGTACAATTAGAAAGAGATAATGCTAGGTTAAAATTAAACTTAGCAAATTGATGCTCCTTAGATATGTTTGATAATCTAAAAATAGAAAATAAAAAATTGAAAGCACAAATAGAAAAACTAGAAAATAACTACGCATGCTTAAATTCAAATATTTTTTGAAAATAAGAGCTAAAAATTAATGATAGAATTAACTGGTACATTAGAAAACACCAAGGATAAATTAAGAAAATCCCTAAAAATTATGTGCCTCTAAAATTTGTACTAAATCCAGTAGGTAGGAATTTATATTGGATTCCAATTCAAAATCTTTTATAGATTAAAAATTTCTAAAGTTTTGAATTATTAGGATATAAATTATTTTAATTAAAAATTTCTTTTGTAATTGTTTTTCGAATTTCTTACTCAAAATTTGTACACTTATAGAAAAGAAATTGATCCTGTCCAAGTGCTGAGTCGACGGTCGCTGGGGACGTGGTACTCTCGTTGACTCCGTGTAGCCCTGTGAGTGACGTAGACCTTCGGCGAGAACCTGCAAGCACAAAACCGAGCCGAGAAGGGATTCCCGGCGACAACCCTCCGACGCTCAAGTCAGCCTTCGGCAGCAAGAAATCGAAGTAGAATGACGAGAACTGTAGCTACAGTGATGAATCGCGCATACCTCCATTGAAGTCTAGGGGTCCTTATATAAGACTCCCTGAAGGCGCGTGCACGTTTACCAAGACATGCACGCTTCTCAAAGCATACCTACAATGAGTGTGTCAGAAAAGCACGTCTGATGCCATACCTTAATAGACCGGCCATATCCCTGATGTGACAGTGGAAACTTCCACCGTACGATTCTCTGCCTGACCATGCCGTTTGTCGGTGACACTTTCCCCGAAGAAGATATTCCCTCCTGCTCTTCTTGTCGTCTGCGAGGCTGGGCGGGGAGTTTGCTCCACCGAGCCCGTGTACTGTTGATGGAGTGACCGATCCGAGTGGGAGGCCTGCTCGCCCCCCTAGTGCTTCATCCTGCTTTCGCCCTGCCGCGCGTGGTCGAGCCATGTCTATCGTCCGGCCGAGCGGGGATTCCGCTCGGCCCCTGAGCGTCGGAAACCCAACGTTGAGATGGGCTGTCGCACTGCCACTCGGGCAGGTACGTCGGCTGCTCGGTCGGGCACGGGATGTTGACCGTTTTGACTCTGACTCCCACGTGTAATTGGCTACTCTACCATCCGAGTCCCACTTTCCCACCGGATCACATACCTCCCCTTCAAGTCTAGTTGAAGGAGACAGTAAGTCCGACTGACTGGATAAATTAGTTTAGTGCTTTGTCGGCCTATCGGCTTGAGTGATCCGCTCGGTCGGGCCTTCGTCGGCCACTCGGCCAAGCGTTCGTTGACACTTTGTTAATCTTATCGCTCCATATCCGGGTCTGCCTGTGGTTAGAGCTGTCGCCATCGGAATCTCCTCAGAATCTGTGCAAATCACCGTCATTAAAGTCGTGCCTGCGACCACGCCGAGTAATGGGCTCCATTAAATGTCGCCCTGTAACCTGGCGCCATGTGGCGTCGCCGCCATCATCGTACTGCGGGGGTGTCTGCCATGATGGGACATGTGGCGGTTTGAATTCCACGGCCGGATGCAAGCCTTGATTCCCGTGACCTAGATCGGACGGCTACAGCTGGTCAAGCTCGATCTTTATAAAACCCCGAGGCTGACTTCTGCTGCATTGCTGCTACCTTTGTGCTTTGGCGACCTCCCTCACGCCCAGTGCTCCAGCAACCTTTTCCTCTGGCGTTCCGGTGAACCCTCAGCACACTTTTCTCCCCTATGTTTCACTTTCTCATAAGTCCCTTCATCGTCCTCCTTTGTCGTTTGCTTTGACTTTCCTTCCTGTGCGCTGTTTCTACTCCTGTCGGCCTTTTTCCGTTGATCCTTTGGCAAAACCACCGAGCTTTTCGTTTTCCGGTCATGGCCAGTTCCTCTTACGCTTCTCCCAGCCTTTGGTACCACAACATGGAAAGTCGGTTCGATTCGAGTGACGCTGCCAGCCTGATAGGTGTTTTCCATCTTTCCCCGGACCATGAGATAGTTTTAACCGAGCCGTCCGCCCGACCCCACGACCCGTCGGCCGACACTGTCACTTTTTTCCGAGACCAATTCGTAGCAGGCCTTTGGTTTCCCATCCACTCGTTCATGATAGAAGTCTGCAACTACTTTCGCATTCTGCTCGCCCAACTTGTCCCTAACTCCTTTCGGCTGCTGTGCGGCGTAGTTGTGCTTTTCCGAGTGCACAACATTCCTCTAAAGCCTCAAGTTTTCCATTACTTTTATTATCTGAAGCAGTCCAAGATAGGTACCTTTTTGTTTCAGTCTCGGATCGGCCTTGTCTTCTTTGATAACATGTCATCCTCCAATAAGCATTGGAAGGATTACTTCTTCTTCTTGCGATTCCTCGAACCACCTCCCTTCGGACCCAATGGCAGACTGCTCTGCCTACCCAGCCCGACCTGAAGCGGTATAGGACCGAGCCCGCCTACCTCCACGCAACCAACCTGCTAGCCGGGCTGAAGCTGGATATCCATAAGCTGCTCCACGAAGGAATGATGTATATGTTCGGCTTAAGTCCGACCCGAACGAGGCTTCCGAGCGTCCCTGGTAAGAAATAGCTTTCTCCTTTTTCTTTGGGTCTAACTGATTTCTTCTTTCTTTCTCACAGCTGCCACTATGATGAAGTCGGTGGTGCTCGGCATAATAAAACTCAAGGCTGTCGAGATAGAGGCGGCTGCAGCGAAGGAGGCAGAGAAACTTGGCATCGCTCCGGTCGGTTCTCATGAAGGCGAGAGTGAAGAGGTGCAGACGGCGAGCGATGCGTCTGTCGCTCAGACCGCAACTACCGAGGTGGCAGGAGAGACCGCCCTGTTAGGTACTCAACCGGCCATTCAGGCCGAGGAAGCCGGATCTTCTAGTGATGAACTTCCATTGTCTGGACGCAAACGACGTCGAACGGGCACACCAACCTGCTCGGCCACCCCAGCTGTGCGTGTGTCCGAGCAGACGGACGCTCCCCCTCCATTGGCTCCTGGGACGATGGAAGCGCTATCTTCCGACCGGACCCCTTCTCAAGGCGATTGACCTTCTGACCCCCTCGCTGTCCAGCCCCTTAGCTCACTCCCTCCCGCTCAGCGGAAAATCAGGTGATCTCTTATCCGCTCTGATCCGATCAGCCAGTCCTCTATCCCTTCAGCGTCTGCTCAATCTACATTGGGCGGGCGCAGGACTATCAAGGCCATACTCCATCTACCGACGGAGGAAAATCTACAGGCGACCGATCGGTAGGCAAGCCCCAAACACCAAATAACCATCCGGGGACCCCTGGCGAAGGTTTGGGAGGACGCTCGAGCGCGCATCGCTTTGATGCCCCCGGAGCTGCTCGGCAACAGCCACCTGCAACAGGCCACCTGGGTAATTCTCAATTTTTCTTTTTTACTTCCGTTCGGCACTGATGTTTTTCCCTCCGATCTTGTTGCAGTATTGGGTGGAAAGCATTGCAGTGAGCAACCGCCTGGCGCTCCTAGAAGAGGAGTTCAAGAAGCTCAAGGTTTCTGATAGGGCTCCCCCTCAAGGCCCCTCTTATGCTGAGTTGAAGGTGGACCTTGACAAGACCAAGAGACTGCTGGAGGCCAAGCATCACAAATCTTCTGGCCTACAGATTATGGTGGATCGGCTCAAGACCGATGTTAAGACATATGACAAAAAGATCAAGCAGGCCAACACCAGAAAAAATACGGTTATCTCCGATTTGGAGATAAAAAACACTGAGGCCCGGGCCCTTGCGCAGAGGGTCAAGGAGTTGGCGGACCTACTGACCGCTGAACAGACTGCCCGCTCGACAGAGATGACTGCCCTACGAGAGGAGTTAAAGAACCTCCAGGACACGCTGGAGGCCTCCTGAGCTGCGTTCAAAGAATATCAAGAGGTCGAGCCGACCCGCGCCGCCATCCTGCGACAAAACTATATCCGCTCAACAGAGTTTATTGAAATAGCGAGCGCTCGGCTCGTTTATGCTTTCGAGTTGGTCGTCACTACCACGGTTAATTATCTGAAGATAGAGGGTCGTCTCCCTGAAGACTTCACCATTCCTGTCTGTGACCATGCCGGGCTCCTTACCACGATCCCTGATGATATATTTGATTATCTAGAGTGAAGTCGTTCAATGTACTTGCCGTTCAGCCTATTTTAGTATATGTACTTGCCGTTCGGCCTATGAACTCTTTTTGGGCCTTCCATTGTTTGCTTGTTCTCTCGCTGTGTTTATCCGAGCGAGTTACCTGTTCCCTCTATCGCTACTAAATTCGTGAGATCCTCGTCTTTTGATCTTTGAGCTACTGCTAGGCAATCGAGTTTAGGATCACCTCCTGTCCAGAGGACCCATGTCAGATTGAAACGATGCAAAGGCGGAGCTTTATAGTCGTCGCTCGACTCTGGGGTTTAATGTTGTCGCTCGACGGTCTTCAGGAGGGGAATTTATGGTCGCCGCTCCGACCCTGGGGTTTAACGTCGCCGCTCGACGGTCTTCAGGGGGGTATTTATGGTCGTCGCTCTGACCCTGGGGCTTAACGTCACCACTCGACGGTCTTCAGGCAGGGTATTTATGGTTGTCGCTCCGACCCTGGGGTTTAATGTCATCGCTCAATGGTCTTCAGGCGGGGTATTTATGGTTGCCACTCCAACCCTGGGGTTTAACGTCGCCGCTCGACAGTCTTCAGGCGGGGTATTTATCATCGCCGCTCCGACCCTGGCTTGTCGTTCGGCGAAAACTTTGCCATACTTTGTTTTTTGATTTTACTCCTGTAATTGAAAGCGTAGGAAAAACAGGAAACACACGACACCGAATACATTAATGTACCTTTCATCTAGCTCGGTAAGGCTGGAGATGGTTTACGCTCCAAGGATGCTCCAGTCGCCGTCCGTCCTCATCTTCTAGGTAGTAAGCCCCCGAGTGGAGCTTCTCCACGATTTTGAACGGTCCACCCCAAGGAGCCTCCAGCTTGCCAACGTTGCCGACCAGCTTCACCTTTTTCCATACTAGGTCGCTAACCTGAAAGGATCAAGGAATCACTCGCTGATTGTAGCTTTGCTGCATCCTTTGCCGATAGGCCGTCAGCCGAGCGGCAGCCCTGGCGTGCGCCTCGTCCACCAAATCCAACTCCAGCTATCTCCGCTCGGTATTTCCGCATCGTCCTGCTGCACCCGGTCAGATTCCATTCCGACCTCGACGGGAATGACTGCCTCACCTTCATACACAAAGTGGAAAGGAGTGACACCCGTCCCCTCTTTCGGCGTCGTTCGGATCGCCCATAATACGTCTGGGAGCGAGTCCATCCAGCTGCCCCCGACCTGGTCGAGCCAAACTCGTAGAATCCGCAGGATCTCCCGATTGGCTACCTCAGCTTGCCCATTGCTCTGGGGGTAAACTACTGAGGTAAAGGCCTACTGGATGTCGTACACCTGGTACACATCTAGCATGCATATCATCTCGCACCTGACGGTTGAATCCACTATCTGATCGATTCGGGGCAGCAGATAAAAGCCCTTCGGGCATGCTTTATTCAGGTCCTAGAAGTCGATGCAGACCCTCCACTTGTTGTTTGGTTTGGAGATGAGTACTACGTTCGCGAGCCAGCTCGGGAACTGAATCTCACGTATATGGCCGACCTCAAGGAGCTTTTCCACCTCCGCTCGGATAATCTGGTTCTGCTCGACATTGAAGTCTCTCTTCCGTTGTTTCACTGGCCGAGCGTCCGGTCGAACGTGGAGCTTGTGCTGAGCTACGCTTGGAGAAATGCCAAGTAGTTCGTGCGTCGACCATGTGAAGACATCGTGGTTTTGTTGAAGGCATTTGATGAGCTCTTTCTTCTGCTCCACTTCCAGGTCGGATGTTATGAAGGTGGTGGCCTCCGGTCAGCCTGGATGAATCTGCACCTCCTCTTTTTCTCCATAAACTAAAGTAGGAGGCTTCTCGGTTATAGCGTTTACCTTGATCCGAGGGATCTTTTGTACGGATTTAGATTCGGCTCGCACCATCTCCACGTAGCAGCGCCGAGCTGCTAGCTGGTCCCCTTGAACCTCTTCTACCTGGTCATCAATGGGGAATTTCACTTTTTGGCAGAAAGTTGAGATGACCACTCGAAACTCATTGAGGGCGGGGCACCCCAGGATCACGTTATAAGCGGATGGGGTGTCTACCACGATAAAGTTGGTGGTCCGCGTCCTTCGGAGCAATTCCTCCCCCAGTGATATAGTCTGTCCGACCGGTAGAACCTCGTTTTCGGTGAACCCGTACAGTGGGGTTGTCATGGGCGATAACTCGGCTCTGTCAATCTGGAGCTGGTCGAACGCCTTATTGAAAATGATGTTGACCGAGTTGCCTGTATCAATGAATATGCGGTGAATAATATAATTGGCTATTACCACTCTGATGATGAGGGCGTCGTCGTGCGACACTTTGACTCCCTCAAGATCCCTCGGGCCAAAGCTAATCTCGGGCCCGTTCACCTTCTCTTGGTTGCAGCCTACAATGTGGATCCTCAACTGTCGAGCATGTGATTTTAGGGCTCAGTTAGAATCGCCGCCGGTTGGTCCTCCGGTGATAATGTTGATTTCACCCCGAGCGGCGTTACTCCTGTTCTCCTCCTCCCGAGCGGTCGGTCAGCCACGCTCGTGCGAGGCCCGGGGATGGTTGTGCCTCTTTGGTTGATGCTTCTATTGCTCGGGTGAATGTCTGCCCCCCCCCTCTCGTCGCTCAGCGTGGTGCTGCCTATACCGTTGGTCGAGGGAAGGAGATCAGTGGTGATAGCCTCTGGGGTCGGCTGAGCGACTACGGGAACTCCTCGGCAGTCGCGTGTGTTGTGGGTGGCTGATTGGTGGAAGGTACAGAACATGAGTGCCCACATCTTTCCCTTCAGCCTCGGCCATTCGGCAGCCACGTGTGGGACGGCGTGCGGCTTGGCCTCATAATGCTGTCGGGCCCCCTCAGCTCGGGGCCCTCTAGGGGCTGGTGGCTAATAGGTGGCCTCCTTTCAGTCGACGCGAATGGTTCTGACGACGCCTCCTTCCTCCTGGCCGCTTGTGCTTCCTCCACGTTGATGTATTCGCTTGCCTTCTTCAGCAAATGGTCCTAATCGCGGGGCGACTTTCGGATGAGCGAACGGAAGAAATCCCCATCGACCAGCTCTTGGGTGAAGCGTGCATCATGATCTCGGATGAAACTGTCGGGATGTCCATGGTTGCCTGGTTGAATCGTTAGATGTAGGTTCGGAGAGTTTCTCTGGGCCCCTGTTTCATGGAAAATAGGCTGATGCTAGTCTTCTGGTAGCGCCTGCTGCTTGCGAAGTGGTGGAGGAACGCCGTCCGAAAGTCCTTAAAACTCCGAATCGATTCATCCGACAACCTCCAGAACCATCGTTGCGCCGAGCCAGACAGGGTAGTGAGGAAGACCCGACACTTAACTATTGGTTGGTCCTAGGAAGATCGTACCGGTTCCACTGTACAAAAATTTTATACAAGTGTCAAACCTTTCCTAACAACCTATTGTGTTTAGAAATTAAATTAGGAATCGCAAACGGAACTTAACATTATTGATTCCAAATTTAACTTATCTGTTCTTAATGATTTAGACTTGGATCGCAAATGATGCTTAACATTATTGATCCAAATCCACCTACGTTATAAATTCAATTAAATATTAATTTCAAAAATCGGCTTCCAGGTTAAACATGGCGAGACACTAGGCTTTCTTGGATATAGGAGCAACCACCACTTCCTAGACAAAGCCTTTTAATGAAATCTAATATTTAATTTCCTTATATAACTCTAGGTTTAACCAAAAAGAACAATCGAATCACAAATTCGAAAAACAACAAAAAAACACAAACTCGAATATCTAATCTGAAAATCTAGAATCATATGCCTCTTGTGTTTGGAATTCATATAAAGAAAAACTAGTATGATGCGGAAAATAATTACTAGTTATACCTTTCTTTGTATGCAACGATCTCTTGATCTTCTACCATATTCCTCTTCTTATCTCGGACATTGTGTGGACAACGATCTACCGAGATGAGAACCATCCAAGCCCTTCTTCTTCCTCACCAAGTTTCGGCCACCAAAACTCCTCCAAGGATGTAGAGGTTCGACCACCACCCCCAAGCTCCAAGGGATGCAAGAAACAAAGCCTCCTTTCTCTCCTTCTTCTCCAAGCAATATCCGGCCACCTTCCAAGCTCCAAAGGTTGAAGAGTTTCAGCCAAGGAGAAGAAAGAAAAAGGAGAAGGGAGAACTAGAAGGGCCGGCCACACCACCAAGGAAAAGAGGAGGAGAATATAATAGAGTTATTAGCCATGAAGGCACCCCTACCCCCTCTTTTATAATCCTTGGTCTTGGCAAATAAGGAAAATTTAAATAAAAAACTTCCTTATTACTTTGCCATGAAAAGGAAAATTTAATTAATTAAAACTTATTTCCTTTTCTTAAAATAATATGGCCGGCCACCTTATAATCCCAAACAAGGAAAGTTTTAACAAGAATTAAAACTTCTTAATTTGTTTTTGAGAATTTTAAAATAAAAATTTCTCAAATAATTTATCCCTTCATGGTTGGTTATAAAAGGAAATATATAAATTAAAATTTCTCTATTAAAACATATGGATGATTTCCAAAAAGGAAAGTTATCTTTAAAATTAAAATCTCCTTACAATCTATAAATAAGTAAAGATATCAAATCTTTTCTTAATCTTTTGTAGAAACTTATGAAAGGAAATATTTAATTTTAAACTCTCTTTTTAAATCATGAACATAGTTACAAAAAAGGAAAGTTTTATCAAAATTAAAATCTTCCTTTCAATCTACAAATAAGGAAAGATATCAAATCTTTTCTCAATCTTTTGTAGAAAACTATAAAAGGAAAGATTTAAATTTTAAACTCTCTTTTAAAACCATGGAATCCACATAAGAAAAATTTAAAAATAAAAATCCTTTCAATTTTCTTAGGGCCGGCCACACCATGCTTGGGCTCCAAGCATTGGCCGGCCACCTACTTGGCTCATCCTATTGGTCTTGGCCGGCCCCTAGCTTGGGTTCCAAGCTAGCTTGGTCGGCCCCATTAGGATGGGTATAAAGGTGAGTATAGGTGGGTATAATACTTTATAAATAAGAGGCTACAATAGGGACCGAGAGGAGAAATTGGTTTTGGTCTCCCGATGAAATTAAGCTTCCCGTGTTCGCCCCGAACACCCAACTTAATTTCATCAATAATAATTCATACCACTAAAGAATTATTATTGAACTACCGCACCAATCCCAAATTACGTTTTGGACTCCTTCTTATTATGAGTGTGTTAATCTCCCTGCGTTTAAGATGTCGAATGCCCACTAATTAAATGAATTAATAAAAACCCACTTTAATTAATTTCTTAGTCCAAGAATAGTACCACTCAACCTTATCGTCATGTCGGACTAAGTCCACCTGCAGGGTTTAACATGACAATCCTTATGAGCTCCTCTTGGGGACATTATCAAGCTAGATTATTAGGACACAATTTCCTTCTATAATCAACAACACACACTATAAATAATATCATTTCCTAACTTATGGGGTCTATTGATTTATCGAGCTAAATCTCACCCTTTGATAAGTCAAAGAAATAAATACTAAATATATGTGTTTGTTATTATATTAGGATTAAGAGCACACACTTCCATAATAACTAAGGTCTTGTTCTTTTATTAAGTCGGTATAAAAAAAAACTTATCTTAAATGGTCCTACTCAATACACTTAGAGTGTACTAGTGTATTTATTAGTCAAGATAAACTAATACCTAATTACACTACGACTATTTCAATGGTTTGTTCCTTTCCATCTCAGTCATGAGCCACTGTTTATAATTTATAAGGAATTGATAACATGATCTTCTGTGTGTGACACCACCCACCATGTTATCTACAATATAAATTAATCGAACAACTACACTTAACTTATAAATGTAGATATTTGACCAATATCATTCTTATTTCTAAGTAAATGTTTATACAAAATGCTAGGCTTTTAGTATACATTCCAACAATCTCCTACTTATACTAAAAGACTATGCTGTCATATATCCTACCATACATCTGATTCTCATCCTTTCAACATGCCCATCAAAAGCTCTTGCCTTAAGGGACTTAGTGAAAGGATCTCCCAGGTTATCACCTGATGCAATCTAGGCGGCAACAACTTCTCCCCATTATACAATGTCTTGTATTGGGTGGTACTTGCGCTCTATTGTGTTTACTTGCCTTATGGGCTCGTGGTTCCTTCAAGTTTAGTACTGCACCAAATAATTTTGGGCAAATCAAGAATCACATCTAAGTCCATTATAAGGTTACTGAGCCATTCTGCTTCTATGGTTGCTTCTGAGGCTGCCACATACTCAGCTTCTATGGTGGAGTTCGAAAAACACTTATGCTTAACACTCCTCCATAGTTATGACTTCACCTCCTAAAGTAAACACAAAACCCCGAGGTCGACTTACTATTGTCCCTTTTTGATTTGAAGTCAAAATCCATGTAATCCACAAGGAGCAAATCATCTGCTTTGTAAGCTAGCATATAATCTTTAGTCCCTCTTAGGTACTTCAATATATGCATTACAGCAGTCCAATGTCCTTGTCCAGGGTTACTTTGATATCTTCTAACCATGGCTATGGCAAAACATATATCTGGTCTTGTACACAGCATTGCATACATTAGGCTTCCGATAGCCGAAGCATAAGGAACTGCCTTCATGTCCTCTATCTCCTTTGATATCTTCGGAGACATCTCTTTAGATAAAGTTACTTCATGTCTAAAAGGTAGAAAACCTTTCTTGGAGTCTTGCATGCTAAAACGAGCTAGGATTGTATCGATATTTGAAGCTTGGGATAATCATAATATTTTTTTCTTGCGATCCCTTATTACTTTGATCCCAAGAATATGTGCATTCGCTCAAGTCCTTCATATCGAATTGTTTGGACAACCATACTCTTACTTCTGACAACACTTTGATATTATTTCCAACTACTAAATATGTCATCTACGTATAGTACAAGAAATACCACCACATTTTCATCACACTTCTTATATACATAAGACTCATCCGGGTACTGAATAAATCCATAGGTCTGGATTATTTCATTAAACCAGATGTTCCAAGACCTTGAAGCTTTGCTTCAGTCCATAAATAGACTGATTAAGCTTACATACTAGATACTCTTTGCCCTTCGCAATGAACCCTTCTGGTTGCTTCATATGGATGCTTTCTTCAAGACTTCCATTAAGGGAAGCTGTCTTGACATCAATTTGTCAAATCTCATAATCCATATGAGCAGTAATAGATAAAAGAATCCGGATAGACTTAAGCATGACTACTGGTGAAAAGTTTCCTTTTTCAACATACCTTGCTTTGAAAGTTTCCACCTTCCCGTCTATCCTTCTTTTCCTATTGTAGACCTATTTACACCTAATGGCTTTTACACCATTTGGTGGTTCTACAAGCTCGTAGATTCTATTTTAGTATTCATTGCTTTTTACCAAGATGCTGCATCTTTATCTTGGAGTGCTTTGTCATATGTCTGGGGATTAGGTTCATGTTGACGAGGGATCAAGTCGAAAGACTCTCCCAAAACATGAATCTTTCAGGTTGCCTAACAACCCTCCCACTACGACGAGGCACTTTGTGCAATTGTGTATCATTTGTGATACGTGTTGCAGTTTCTTGCGATATTTCATCTTGTACAGTTGGTACTAGATTAATTAGACATGTCCTTTATTATTTCCTTAAGAACAAATTTACTTATGAGCTTGTGGTTCATTACATAGTCCTCTTTTAAAAATCGAGCATTAGTGCTAACAATGACCTTCTGATTTTTAGGACTATAAACCTCCTTTCGTTTCTCTAGGATAACCTATAAACAAGTGAACTCTTGTTCTTAATTCCAACTTATCAGTGTCTCCCTTTAGCACATGTGCTGGACTACTCCAAATCTGAATATGCTTTAGACTAGGCTTACGCCCATTCTACAATTCTATGAGAGTAGAGGGTTCTGATTTAGAAGGTACTTTGTTCACTTCCGTTTCCAGAGTATATCCTCAAAATGAATTTGGTAATTCCTAATAACTCATCATCAATCTAATTATTTCCATAAGAGTCTTATACCTTCTTTCTGCCACACCATTCTGTTGGGGTGTACCAGGTGCAGTCAGTTGGGATTCAATCTCGACTTCTGATAAGTGTCTCCTAAACTCTCTTAAGAGGTCTTGATACTTTTACCTTGTCGTTTCTCCGTATCAGCCCTGTTCTCTTTGAACTTATCAAAGTACTTAGACTTGCGGCGCATCAAATAAATGTACCCGTATCTCAAATAGTCGTCTATAAAAGAGACAAAATATTCGAAACCACCTCTTGCTTGGATAGACATAGGACCACACAAATAAGAATGAATCAATTCCAACATTTCTTTGGCTCTATACCCCTTAGACTTAAAAAATCTCTTGGTCATTTTTTCCTTCCAAGTAAGACTCACAGGTTGAAAAGTTTTCCACCACCAATGAACCCAAAAGTTCATTGGCTATTATCCTTTGAATCCTACTCAAGTCAATATGATCTAGCATTAGATGCCAAAGATATGATTGGTTCATTTCCGAAGGTTATTTTCTCTTATTAGAGTTAGAAGATGTGTTATTAATTTTCATTTGTTGCATCGTGGGAGTTATTGGATTATAAATTGTCAACCAACGTACCAGAATAGATAATTTCCCTATTATTCTTGATAACAACTTTGTTATCAAAAGAGACAGAATATCAAGTTCTTCGAAAACTTGGTACGTAAAGATAATTTTATTCCTATCAGAAGATAAACATCTCCCACTGCAACGGCTGCTACTTTTGCAGTAGTGCCCATGTAGACAGTGTTTTCCCTTTCATATAGTTGTCGGGTTTCCTGGAACCCTACAATGAATTGCCAACATGATCAGTGGCTCCTGTATCTACACACCAGGTATCGGTAGATAACACCACTAAACATGTATCAACTAATGAATAAAATACACATTTATTGTTCTCAGTTTTGAGAGGACAGTCCACCTTAATGCCCAAGTCTTATTTCCAATCATTACAATTGGGACTACTAAGTCTATTCTATAGTATAACAGCTAGGGGATTGACAAACATTTGAAATCCTAAGAATCAAAAAAATATTTGGTTAAGACCAACATCTTAAAATCCCTGTGAATTTTGTATGCTATGATAGTGTGGACGTATACAAAATCAAAGAGGAGATTTTATCCATTAATTTTATTATCTCGTCAACCTAACTTTATGACAAATAAAATTAATAGTTGGTTTATCTTTGATCAAATATTTTGTTAAAACTTTGAATTTAAAATAATATTGATTCCTCAAAACAATATCATTTAAATTCACTAACACCTCAAACACCGTGAATTTTGCACGCCACGATAGTGTGGACATATTCAAAATCAAACATTTGTAAGAGGGGGGTTTTACCTGTTGGTGCAACCTTAGGTCAAGGTTGACTTGGTTGACCTGACTCGAGTTGACCTGACTCGAGTTGTGTTTTGATGTTTGACGATGTTTGACGAGAAGAGAGTTGTATTCTTGATGTTTGACAAGAATAGGTGTTTGGGAGATTGTAGGTGCAACCTTAGGTCAAGGTTGACCTGGTTGACCTGATTCGGGAAAAGTCCAAGCAGGTAGCTTGGCACGCGGAAAGTCCAAGCAGGTAGCTTGGCACGCGGAAAGTCCAAGTATGGAGACTTGGCACGGGGAAAGTCCAAACAGGGAGTTTGGCACGGGGAAAAGTCCTGGTGAGTGAAGCCAGGCAGTCGGAGAAGTCCTGGTGAGTGAAGCCAGGCAGATGGAAATCTGGTGAAGTGCGGTGAAAATCCTAGTGAGTGAAGCTAGGTGAAGGTGAAAGCCACAGTGAGTGAAGCCGGGCATTCGGAAAGTCACGTGAGTGAAGCGGGCAAGGAAAGTCCCGTGAGTGAAGCCGACGGTTTGGAAGTCCCGGTGAGTGAAGCGCGGATTAAATCTGGTGAGTGAAGCGGTGAAAACCTAGTGAGTGAAGCTAGGTGAAAGTCCTGGTGAGTTAAGCCGGGCAAGGAAAAATCTAGATGGATCAAGGGTGATCGGACATCTGGTGTTGAGAAGGTCAAGTAGGTCAAGGGAGTGACCGGATACGTGACACGAAAAGGAAGTCCAAGTGAGTCAAAGGGATTGACCGGACACTTGGTGAAGAGTCTTAGCAGGTCAAGGGAGTGACCGGATGCTAAGCATGATGTACCAACTGGTCAAGGTTGACTGGAGGTTGGTGTGGGAGACTTGGGACTTGGTTTGGGCAAAAACCAAGCTCTGGATCGATCCAGCGATACGCTGGGTATCTGATCGGTCTGGTGACCGATCAGATAACGATCAGTGGCTTACTGAGGCTCTTCTGATCGGTCTGGAGACCGATCAGAGACGAGCCAACTCTCACAGAGAGTTGGCTGATCGGTCTGGGGACCGATCAGCCTAGAGCCTGATCGGTCCACAGACCGATCAGAGCACGATCAGTGGCTCTGTGAAGATATGGCTGATCGGTCTGGGGACCGATCAGACTAGAGCCTGATCGGTCCCATGACCGATCAGAGAGGCTCTGGACCGATCAGGGTGGAGCCTGATCGGTCCAGGTCCTAGCCGTTGCGACACAACGGCTAGTTTCTGTGTCTTCTTCTTCGCAGGTTATAAAAGGAGATCGAGCCTCTGCTTCTATGGGGTTCTTTTTTTCTGATTACTGCGATTAGAGCTTTGCTGAGCTCTCATTGTGCTGAAGCTCTGCGTGAGTTTCCTGCTGGTTTTCTAGCTGAGTTTGGATCCTAGAAGCTGCTGTTTCATCTGGGTTCCAATCGACAACAAGAGGCAAGCAAGTGTTTTTACATTCCTGTTGTTCTTGTGTTCTTGTTCTTCTTGTACTCCTTATTGCTGTTGCAAAGATTGTGGTGAGGTTTCTCCACCCCGAAGGAGTTTATATTAGCCGGTTCTCCGGGGACTCATCCACCGACGGATTGATAGGGCTCGTCCACCTTACGGACACGCCGAGGAGTAGGAGTATCATCTCCGAACCTCGTACATCGCTGTGTTAAGGTTTGATATTCTTCCTTTCGCTTCTAGTTTAGTTTTCCGCTGCGCTAACGAATTGTAGGAAGAAACGAGTAATTTGGGGCGGCTATTCACACCCCCCTCTCTAGCCGAGTACGAAGAGATCCTAACAAGTGGTATCAGAGCGAGGTCGCTCTTCATCGGATCAACACCCGTGGGAGCAAAGCTAGAGATGGATCAACTCGGAGAAGACATCACCATTCCACCCTTCTACGATCGCGACGACTTCGCGTATTGGAAGGTAAGGATGAAGTATTTCCTTATGACTAACATTGAAAATTGGACTTGTGTACAATTAGGTTTCACTCCTCCGATGGATAAAGAAGGAAAACCTCTTGAGAAGAAGAAGTGGACGAAGGAGCAAATCCACCAATCCACAATCAACGACGAGGTAATGAAAATATTTGAATTCTCATTACCTAACGATATATTGTGTAGGATAGATGGATACAACAATGCCAAGGAGTTGTGGAACAACTTGGCTAAGTTCCATGAGGGGAACTCCACTTCAAGCCATGAAGAGGAGTCAAGTGAGCCAAGTAGCTCACATCATGGAGAAGAGAAATTAGAAGTTGAGGGCTACTCAACATCTAAGGAAGAAGAGGAGGAGAGTTCTTCTTCAAGAATGGAGCAAGAGGAAGAAGCTTCTATCTCCGGAAGGGATGAAGAAGAAAGCATACATCCCACCTCAACCCTAGGTAACTCAAGCATTTCAATTTCAAATAAATTACACATAATGTGCTTTGAGTGTAGGGAGTATGGACATTACAAGAGTAAATGTCCAAAGAGGGTTAGAAAGACTCCACCGGCACCAAAGGTCAAGGAAGCCGGAGTCCCAACACGCAAGGGCAAGGAGCACGTGGTGTGCTTCCAATGCAAGCGAAGGGGACAGAGCCAATGTCCGAGAGGGAGGCAATCTCACAAGGACAAGAGATCGAGCACATGTATAGGGGAGCTAGGGCAAACCCTAAGGTAATCTCTAAGGCACATTCTTGCAATTCTAGTAGGATGCATGCTAGTAGCCTTATTGCTATTGTCAAGAATGATAAGCATGTTAATTATAGAAATCGATACACATGCTTAGGTGCCAAACATGTGAGCCTAGATAAGGATAACACTAGGAAAGCCAACCCTAGAATTAACTCATCTAAGGCTAAGGAAAGTCTAGGTAGAAATCCCAAATCATCTAGACATATGCCTAGGAATACCTCAAAGAAAAATGATAAATTAAAGCTTGAGGTATTAGAGAAAGAAAATCAAGTCTTGAGGTCAAGACTTGACTCTCTAGAAAAGGCTCTTGGGGATTTGACTCTAGGGCTTAAGGGTCAAAAACCAATGTCCAAGGACAAGAAAGGTTTGGGTCACAAACCTAAGTCCCAAGTGGTCAAGCCCACTTATCATAATGTTCCATTCGATTATGGAACAAAACCTAGGGCTAGGAAGACCATCACCAAGGTCACAAGGGGAGTCATCCCTAGAGTTGATCTTGATGAGTCCCAAATGACCAAGGCTTTAAAGCCTAAGAGGGTCATTAGGAGGGTTGCTAGGAAAGTCATCCCAAGTGAATATTTAGTGAACCCAATGAGCTCAAATAGGTATTGGGTTCCTAGGAGCGTGATTTCATCACGCTAGATGAGTTAGGGTGTGCCAACCTTACTTGAATAGGTAGTTAACCTAATCATGGCAAAAGGTGGCACTTTAGGAATTTTCAAGGTGTGAACAAGCCTTGAAAATGAACTTAACAATTATTCCTAAGGTGATGTGCCAACTACATTTGAGGAGTTCTCTTAAGTCAATCTAATTGGCACATGGTGATCTTTAGTATATGATTTTAGGTCTATTACACTTAGGAATATAGAACCTATGGCAAAATGATCAAAATTATCAAAAATGGCAACTAAGGCTAGAATTAGGTATTTTCTATACCTTTATGTGCTATTTGCCATATATTGTTTGCCATATGCCATGTCATGACATCATATTTAGTTTATGATCATTTAAAATGTCATGATAATGCTTAGGTTATCTATATGTCATGCTTTATTTAAGTTTCATACTTTATACCATGACATCATGATATTGGCACATGTTTTCATTTATGATATCTTTTTATGCCATGTCATCATTTCTTGCATTTATAATCAATGAAATTGATCTAAGGATAAACAACACAATTTGATATGGAGATCAAGTTGTTGTTTTAGAAAATGCATGAAAACTTAGCCTAAGATAACCTAAACCCATATCTCACATCAAAATTGACGTGGATGTGTTTTATACACCTTAGATGTGTGTGAGATATTAGGATCATGAGTTAGGATCAAGGTGCATAATTCTTGTACTTAGATGAGCCTAATTCGAAATTGGGGATCATAGGGAAAGCTTATGTACAAGTCATGTACATATAGCCCTAAGATTGTGGTCCTAAATTAAAAGGTTTAAAATCATTTTGAAATTGGTTTGAAAAACATTGATGAAGCTTTTCTAGTGATAGTATTCATCATTGAGCAAATTGATACAAAGATGAGTTAACTTTGAACTATTTCAAAGACTTTTGAACTTTGTATCAAGATTTGAAAATGGAAGTTATTTTCATAGAAAACTATTTTTCCTTGATAGTATATGGTATGAGGAATGTATCCTCAAAATTTCACAATTTTTCGAATTTTCTGGAATTTGTTGTGAGTTTCTGAATTTTGGGAGAGAAGAAATCAGAAACCGCCTGATCTGAACTTGGATCGGTCACTGAACCGATCCAGGGAAGGCTGGATCGGTCTGGGGACCGATCCAGAGGGGTCCTGATCGGTCCGGTGACCGATCAGGCGTGCTGAATTTCGACTGTGGTCTGAAATTTCAGCTGTGGGAGTTGAGTTTCGGGTTTCTAAAGGTTTGAAACTCTAGGGGGAGTTGGCCTTTAGGGGGAGTCTTAACTAATTGTCAAGGGGGAGTTGACTTTTAGGGGGAGTTTTTACTCCTTAAGACTTTTAAGGATTAGTGATATGGGATTGTCACTAAGTGTTGAGTTTAGTATCAAGGGGGAAATTAAGGGTTTCAATGAAAGGTATGGGACTTTCATTAGGAAGAAACTCTTGACCTTGATTCCCTCTTTTTGATGTGTGTCAAAAAGGGGGAGAGATGTCCCAAGGGGGAGAGTGTAGGTTTTGGAAGAATGTTCAAGGAAGAACATTGGAAAACCTAAGTTAGGTTATCGGGTTAACCTAACTTGATTTTGGATTTTGTCAAACATCAAAAGGGGAGATTGTTGGTGCAACCTTAGGTCAAGGTTGACTTGGTTGACTGACTCGAGTTGACCGACTCGAGTTGTGTTTTGATGTTTGACGATGTTTGACGAGAAGAGAGTTGTATTCTTGATGTTTGACAAGAATAGGTGTTTGGAGATTGTAGGTGCAACCTTAGGTCAAGGTTGACTGGTTGACTGATTCGGAAAAGGGTCAAGCTCGAGAGCAGGTAGCTTGGCACGCGGAAAGTCCAAGTATGGAGACTTGGCACGGGAAAGTCCAAGCAGGAGTTTGGCACGGGAAAAGTCCCGGTGAGTGAAGCGGTCGGAGAAGTCCCTGGTGAGTGAAGCCGGTCGGAAATCTGGTGTGTGAAGCGGTGAAAATCCTAGTGAGTGAAGCTAGGTGAAGGTGAAAGCCACAGTGAGTGAAGCTAGGCATGAGAAAGTCTGGTGAGTGAAGCCAGGCAAGGGAAAGTCCTGGTGAGTGAAGCCAGGCAGTTTGGAAGTCCTGGTGAGTGAAGCCAGGCAGATTGGAAATCTTGGTGAGTGAAGCCAGGTGAAAACCCTAGTGAGTGAAGCTAGGTGAAAGTCCTGGTGAGTTAAGCCGGGCAAGGGAAAATCTAGATGGATCAAGGGTGATCGGACATCTGGTGTTGAGAAGGTCAAGTAGGTTAAGGGAGTGACCGGATACGTGACACGAAAAGGAAGTCCAAGTGAGTCAAAGGGATTGACCGGACACTTGGTGAAGAGTCTTAGCAGGTTAAGGGAGTGACCGGATGCCAAGCATGATGTACCAACTGGTCAAGGTTGACTGGAGGTTGGTGTGGGAGACTTGGGACTTGGTTTGGGCAAAAACCAAGCTCTGGATCAATCAGTGGATCGATCGATATTGGTATCGATCGGTCCGTGACCGATCGATAACGATCGATGGCTTCGAGGCTCTTGATCGGTGCGAGACCGATCGAGACGCAGCCAACTCACAGAGTTGGCTGATGATCTGGGACCGATCGCCTAGACTGATCGGTCCACAGACCGATCGACATCATCCCAGACCGATCAGCCAGGGCCTGATCGGTCCCGAGACCGATCAGGGTGGAGCCTGATCGGTCCACGATTCGACCGTTGAGTCACAACGGGTCGGTCCGTCTTCTTCGCTGGCTTCTGTCTTCGCTGTGCAGGTTCGCAGGTTATAAAAGGAGATCGAGCCTTTGGTGCGACTGCTTCTTCTTCCTCACTACTGCGATTAGAGCTTTGCTGAGCTCTCATTGTGCTGAAGCTCTGCGTGAGTTTCTTGCTGGTTTTCTAGCTGAGTTTGGATCCTAGAAGCTGCTGTTTCATCTGGGTTCCAATCGACAACAAGAGGCAAGCAAGTGTTTTTACATTCCTGTTGTTCTTGTGTTCTTGTTCTTCTTGTACTCCTTATTGCTGTTGCAAAGATTGTGGTGAGGTTTCTCCACCCCGAAGGAGTTTATATTAGCCGGTTCTCCGGGGACTCATCCACCGACGGATTGATAGGGCTCGTCCACCTTACGGACACGCCGAGGAGTAGGAGTATCATCTCCGAACCTCGTACATCGCTGTGTTAAGGTTTGATATTCTTCCTTTCGCTTCTAGTTTAGTTTTCCGCTGCGCTAACGAATTGTAGGAAGAAACGAGTAATTTGGGGCGGCTATTCACACCCCCCTCTCTAGCCGAGTACGAAGAGATCCTAACATTACCCATTAATAACCTTGTCAATCTATCTTTATGACAAATAAAATTACCTCAAACACCATGAATTTTGTATGTCACGATAGTGTGGACGTATACAAATCCAAACATTTGTAAGAGGGGGTTTTTATTTTATTACCTTGTCAACCTATCTTTATGACAAATTAATAGTTGGGTTTCCTTCGGTCACACAAATAATAGCAGTGACTCCGATGGGGAGGATACTATTAGATGTGCCTAAGTGTATACCATTACTTGATACTTAGTCCATTAATTAAGATTGTGCCCCTTCCGATGGGGAAGATCACACGCTCCTAATTAATTTTCTATAGTCATCCAAAATGGAAGTTTGATCTAGTGATCCACAAACAAACTCATCCTATATGGAGGAAGGCACTCAGAGCCAATGCGCAAGTTTGTTTGCATCACTTACAAACCAGTAATGGAGACCATGGAATTTATTTAAAAATCTCTCTCCCACTTAGTTATTTAACGTGGGGAATTTTAACCTAGCAAGCACACATCACAGTAAATAAAAGCAATAAATATGAAAATTAATTTTTTACTATTATGACCTTTTCCATCACTTTCCTTCACGTGCTGCCAGCCCTAGGGTTCATGTCGTCGGGTCCATCGAGTTTCCTTTTCCACTGCGCCTCTGGTCCTCCAATAGCACCACGCCTCGCAAGGATACGATCCGCGACAGAAAAAATAAAATTTTACATACATCGATCCTATATTCCACAAGAGAATGTACATAGGTCTAGATCGAGCATAAATGTAAAATCCTAGGGCTAATATAGCTCCTGCTGTATTAGTTAAATACAATCATGCACACACAATAAAATGCCCTTGACATGTCCAAGGGTCCAATCACACACAACATCTATAAGCCATAATAGTTGGAGCCTGCAACCACAGAGTTAGCACATCTTACTATTATCCTGCCTAAATTATGTATAACATGTGCATAATTAAACTGAAACCCAAATACACAGAGGCAAACCCTAGCTCTGATACCAATTGTTGGTTGGTCCTAGGAAGATCGTATCGGTTCCACTGTACAAAAATTTTATACAAGTGTTAAACCTTTCCTAACAACCTATTGTGTTATTTAGAAATTAAATTAGGAATCACAAACGGAACTTAACATTATTGATTTCAAATTTAACTTATCTGTTCTTAATGGTTTAGACTTGGATCGCAAACGATGCTTAACATTATTGATCCAAATCCACCTACGTTATAAATTCAATTAAATATTAATTTCAGAAATCGATTTCCAGGTTAAACATGGCGAGACACTAGGCCTTCTTGGATATAGGAGCAACCACCACTTCCTAGACAAAACCTTTTAATGAAATCTAATATTTAATTTCCTTATATAACTCTAGGTTTAACCAAAAAGAACAATCGAATCATAAATTCGAAAAACAACAAAAAAACACAAACTCGAATATCTAATCTGAAAATCTAGAATCATATGTCTCTTGTGTTTGGAATTCATACAAAGAAAAACTAGTATGATGCAGAAAATAATTACTAGTTATACATTTCTTTGTATGCAATGACCTCTTGATCTTCTACCATATTCCTCTTCTTATCTCGGACGTTGTGTGGGCAACGATCTACTGAGATGAGAACCACCCAAGCCCTTCTTCTTCCTCACTAAGTTTCGGCCACCAAAACTCCTCCAAGGATGTAGAGGTTCGGCCACCACCACCAAGCTCCAAGGGATGCAAGAAACAAAGCCTCCTTTCTCTCCTTCTTCTCCAAGCAATATCCGGCCACCTTCTAAGCTCCAAAGGTTGAAGAGTTTCGACCAAGAAGAAGAAAGAAAAAGGAGAAGGGAGAACTAGAAGGGCCGGCCACACCACCAAGGAAAAGAGGAGGAGAATAGAATAGAGTTATTAGCCATGAAGGCACCCCTACCTCCTCTTTTATAATCCTTGGTCTTGGCAAATAAGGAAAATTTAAATAAAAACTTCCTTATTACTTTGCCATGAAAAGGAAAATTTAATTAATTAAAACTTATTTCCTTTTCTTAAAATAATATGGTCGGCCACCTCATAATCCCAAACAAGGAAAGTTTTAACAAGAATTAAAACTTCTTAATTTGTTTCCGAGAATTTTAAAATAAAAATTTCTCTAATAATTTATCCCTTCATGGTTGGTTATAAAAGGAAATATATAAATTAAAATTTCTCTATTAAAACATGTGGATGATTTCCAAAAAGGAAAGATATCTTTAAAATTAAAATCTCTTTATAATCTACAAATAAGGAAAAATATCAAATCTTTTCTTAATCTTTTGTAGAAACTTATGAAAGGAAATATTTAATTTTAAACTCTTTTTTTAAATCATGAACATGGTTACAAAAAAGGAAAGTTTTATCAAAATTAAAATCTTCCTTTCAATCTACAAATAAGGAAAGATATCAAATCTTTTCTCAATCTTTTGTAGAAAGCTATAAAAGGAAAGATTTAAATTTTAAACTCTCTTTTAAAACCATGGAATCCACATAAGAAAAATTTAAAAATAAAAATCCTTTCAATTTTCTTAGAGCCGACCACACCATGCTTGGGCTCCAAGCATTGGCCGGCCACCTACTTGGCTCATCCTATTAGTCTTGGCCGGCCCCTAGCTTGAGTTCCAAGCTAGCTTGGCCGGCCTCATTAGGATGGGTATAAAGGTGGGTATAGGTGGGTATAATACTTTATAAATAAGAGGCTACGATAGGGACCGAGAGGAGAAATTGGTTTTGGTCTCCTGATGAAATTAAGCTTCCCGTGTTCGCCCCGAACACCCAACTTAATTTCATCAATAATAATTTATACCACTAAAGAATTATTATTGAACTACCGCACCAATCCCGAATTACGTTTTGGACTCCTTCTTATTATGAGTGTGTTAATCTCCCTGCTTTTAAGATATCGAATGCCCACTAATTAAATGAGTTACTAAAAACTTACTTTAATTAATTTCTTAGTCCAAGAGTAGTACCACTCAACCTTATCATCATGTCGGACTAAGTCCACCTGCAGGGTTTAACATGACAATTCTTATGAGCTCCTCTTGGGGACATTATCAACCTAGATTACTAGGACACAATTTCCTTTTATAATCAACAACATACACTATAAGTAATATCATTTCCCAACTTATTGGGTCTATTGATTTATAGAGCTAAATCTCACCCTTTGATAAGTCAAAGAAATAAATACTAAATATATGTGCTTATTATTATATTAGGATTAAGAGCACACACTTCCATAATAACTAAGGTCTTGCTCTTTTATTAAGTCAGTATAAAAAAAACTTACCTTAAATGATCCTACTCAATACACTTAGAGTGTACTAGTGTAATTTATTAGTCAAGATAAACTAATACCTAAATACACTACGACTATTCCAATGGTTTGTTCCTTTCCATCTCAGTCGTGAGCTACTGTTTATAATTTACAAGGAATTGATAACATGATCTTTTGTGTGTGACACCACACACCATGTTATCTACAATATAAATTAATCGAACAACTACACTTAACTTATAAATGTAGATATTTGACTAATATGATTCTTATTTCTAAGTAAATGTTTATACAAAAAGCTAGGGTTTTAGTATATATTTCAACATTAATTCCGTCAGTGTATTGATAGAGAGTAGCGGCGTTATCGAACTTACCGAGATGGTCATCCGGGTCAGTCGCACCACTGTATTCTCCAATCGCAGAGGGGGCATAGTGCCTCGGAAGCGGATCTTGCAGAATCACCTCTGAGAACTGGCGATTGATCCGCTCGAGAGAAGAATCGGTCCGAGGCACCTTGCCCTTCTTGACGTCGCGCACGGGCGCTTCATCGGCTGACGATCCTTGGTTGGCCTGCGCGAGTTCGGAGGGAGTCTAGAATAGGGCCCGATGGAAGGGAATTGACAAGGGTGGTGCATCTCCTGGCGTGCCGGTCTGCCCTTTGTTTTGTGCCCAAGTAGAAAATTGTTCCGGTCGATCTTCCAATGCCGCTTTGCCACCGGATGCCGAGGTGGCCTGCTGCGCAAGCCGCTCGGCTTGTGCCCTCTGCTGTTGCTCCACTATTTTGCCGCTCGCGCCTGGATGAGCGCGTCGAGTTCTTCCGGAGAGAGCGTCACGGTGTGTGAGCGTCCAGCTTCCTCCATCTTCTCGACTCAGATTCAGGTACGCTCCCACAGACGACGCCAATTTGATCCTGTCCGAGTGCTGAGTCGATGGTCGCTGGGGACGTGGTGCTCTCATTGACTCCGTGTAGCCCTGTGAGTGACGTAGACCTTCGGCGAGAACCTGCAAGCACAAAATCGAGCCGGGAAGGGGTTTCCGGTGACGACCCTCCTGTTGGTTGCTACTCGGAAAACCTAATGGTTCCACTGTACAAAAATTTTGTACAAAGGTCTGAACCTTTTCCTAGATACCATGTGTTCTTTTAAATTAAACTCGGATCGCCTGCAGAACTTAACACGTTTGATCCTAAGTTTAATTTATTTGTTCTTTCAGGTTTAGACTCAGATCTCCTGCGGAACTTAACACGTTCGATCCAAATCACCTAGGTCATTAATTTCATTAAATATTAGTTTCCAAAATTGGCTCCCAGTACTGACGTGGCGAGGCATATGGCCTTCTTGGATATGGGAACAACCACCACCGACTAGACAAAGCCTTTTAAGGAAAGTTAATATTTAATTTCCTTAAATAACTTTAGGTCAACCAAAAAGAACAATCAAATCACAAGGAAAAGAAAAAACAAAAGAACACAAAATCGAAAACAAATTCGAAATACTAGAATCGTATGCCTCTTGTATTTGGTATTTTTACAAAGAAATAAAACTAGCATGATGCGGAAAAATATTACTAGTTATACCTTTCTTCTAAAGACAAAGATCTCTTGATCTTCTACCATATTCCTCTTCTAACCTCGGACATTGTGTGGGTAATGATCTTCCAAGACGAGAACCACCTAGTACCTTCTTCTTCTTCCTTCAAGTTTCGGCCAAGCAAAAACTTCCAAAGGATGAGGAACTTTTTCCACCAACCAAACTCCAAGGGATGCAAGCTTTCTCTCCTTCTTCTTCAAGCTAGAATCCGGCCACCAATTAAAACTCCAAGAGCATGAAGAGGTTCGGCTACAAGATGGAGAAGAAAGAAAGAGGAGGGGCCGGCCACACCCAAGGAGAAAAAGATAGGAGAAAATAATAGAGTCGTTCACCATGAAGACACCTCTACCCCCTCTTTTATAATCCTTGGTCTTGGCAAATAAGGAAATTTAAATAAAAACTTCCTTAATTATTTTTCCATGAAAAGGAAAAATTTTAATTAATTAAAATCAAAATTATTTTCTCAATTTCAATGGCCGGCCACATTAATATCTCCAAGCAAATAAAATTTTAAACACAAATTAAAACTTCCTTATTTAGTTCCGGAAATTTATAATAATTTTTATCCCTTCATGATTGGTTAATAAAAAGGAAATTTTATAAATTAAAAACTTTCTTTTAAACATGTGGATAATTTCTAAAAAGGAAAGTTATCTCTAAAAATTAAAATCTCCTTTCAATATACAAATAAGGAAAGATATTAAATCTTTTCTTAATCTTTTGTAGAAACTAATAAAAGAGAATTTTTAATTTTTAAACTTTCTTTTAAATCATGAACATGATTAAAAGGAAAGTTTTTACCAAAATTAAAATCAACCTTTTAATCTACAAATAAGGAAAGAGATTTAGCTCTTCTCTTAATCTTTTGTAGAATCTTATAAAAGGAAAGATTTAAATTTTTTTAAACTCTCTATTAAATCATGTTATCCACATAAGAATTTTTTTTAAAAATTAAATTCCTTTTTATTTTAATAGGGTCGGCCACCTAAGCTTGAGTTCAAGCTAGGGCCGGCCACATGAATTCACCCATGAACCAAACCATGGCCGGCCTTAGCTTGGTTTCCAAGCTAGCTTAGCCGGCCCCTATAGGATGGGTAAGAAGGTGGGTATAGGTGGGTATAGTACTCTATAATTAAGAGGCTACGATAGGGACCGAGAGGAGGAATTGGTTTTGGTCTCCCGATAAAATTAAGCATCCCGTGTTCGCCACGAACACGGAACTTAATTTTATCAATAATAATTCATTCCACTAGAGAACTATTATTGAACTACCGCACTAATCCCAAATTACATTTTGGGCTCCTTCTTATTATGAGTGTGTTAGTCTCCCTGTGTTTAAGATGTCGAATGTCCACTAATTAAATGAGTTACTGACAACCCATTTAATTAATATCTTAGCTCCAAGAGTAGTACCACTCAATTTCATCGTCATGTCGGACTAAGTACACCTGCAGGGCTTAACATGACAATCCTTATGAGCTCCTCTTGGGGACATTCTCAACCTAGATTACTAGGACACAGTTTCCTTCTATAATCAACAACACACACTATAAGTGATATCATTTCTCAACTTATCGGGCTTATTGATTTATCGAACTAAATCTCACCCATTGATAAATTAAAAAAATAAATATCAAATATATGTACTTGTTATTATATTAGGATTAAGAGCACACACTTCCATAATAACTGAGGTCTTTGTTCCTTTATAAAGTCAGTATAAAAGAAACGACCTCAAATGGTCCTACTCAATACACTCTAAGTGTACTAGTGTAATTATATAGTTAAGATAAACTAATACCTAATTACACTACGACCTTCCTATGATTTGTTCCTTTCCATCTTGGCCGTGAGCTACTGTTTATAATTTATAAGGTACTGATAACATGATCCTCTGTGTGTGACACCACACACCATGTTATCTACAATATAAATTAATTGAACAACTACATTTATCATAAATGTAGACATTTGACCAATGTGATTCTTATTTCTAGATAAATGTTTATACCAAAAGCTAGGCTTTTAGTATACATCCTAACAATCTCCCACTTATACTAAAAGACTAATTAAGCTGCTATATCTGCTGCCATACATCTGATTCCCAACCCTTCAACATTCCCATCAAAAGCTCTTGCCTTAAGGGCCTTAGTGAAAAGATCTATAGGTCATCATCTGATGCAATCTAGGCAGCAACAACTTCTCCTCGTTTATACGATTTCTCGTATTGGGTGGTACTTGCGCTCTATTATGTTTACTTGCCTTATTGACTCATGGTTTCTTCGAGTTTGCTACTGCACCACTATTATTACAATAAATTGTAATAATCTTTGGACAAACCAAAAATCATATCTAAGTCTATCTTGAGGTTATTAAGTCATTCAGCTTTTATGACTACCTCAGAGGTTTGCCATATACTCAGCTTCTATGGTGTAGTCCTGAAAAACACCTATGCTTATCACTCTTCCATAGTTATGACTTTACCTCCTAAAGTAAACACAAAACCCCGAGGTTGACTTATTATTGTCCCTATCTGATTGGAAGTCAAAATTCGTGCAACCCACAGGGACCAAGTTCACTGCCTTGTAAGCTAGCATATAATCTCTAGTGCCTCTATATGCTTTACTGCAGTCCAATGTCCTTGTCTAGGGTTACTTTGATATCTGTTAACTATGCCCTTGGCAAAACAGATTTCTGATCTCGTGTATAGCATACATTAGGCTGTCTAACTTTCGAAGCATAAAGAACTGCCTACATGTCCTCAATCTCCTTTGATGTCAACGGAGACATCTCTTTAGATAAAGACGCTCCATGCTTAAAAGGTAGAAAACCTTTCTTGGAGTTTTGCATGCTAAAACGAGCTTGTTATATAAAGCTTGAGATAAGCACAACATTCTTTTCTTGCGAACCTTGTTCCCAAGAATATGTGCTTATTTTCCTAAGTCCTTTATAATGAATTGCTTGGACAACCATACCCTTACTTCCGATAACACCTTGATATTATTTCCAACTATCAAAAATGTAATCTACGTATAGTACAAGAAATACCACCACGTTTCCATCACACCTTTTGTATACACAAGACTTATCCGGTTACTAAATAAATCCATAGGTCTGGATAACTTTGATAAACCGGATGTTCCAAGACCTTTGAAGCTTTGTCTCAGTCCATAGACTGATTGAGCTTGCACACAAGATGCTCTTAGCCCTTTGCAATGAACCCTTCTAGTTGCTTTATATGGATGCTTTCTTCAAGACTTCCATTAAGGAATGCTGTCTTGACATCCACTTGCCAAATAGATAAAAGAATCCAGATAGATTTAAGCATGACTACCAATGAAAAAGTTTCCTTTTTCATCAAGCCTTGCTTTGAAAGTTTCTACCTTCCTGTCTATCCCTCTTTTCCTATTATAGACCTTTTTATACCCAAAGGCTTTTACACCATTTGGTGGTTCTACAAGCTTCCAGATTTTATTAGAATACATATATTCTAATTCTGTTATTCATTACTCTTTGCCAAGATGTTGCATCTTTATCTTGGAGTGCTTCGTCATATGTCCGGAGATCAGGTTCATGTCCTCCAGGGATCGAGTCCAAAAACTCTCCCAAAACATGAATCTTTTTAGGTTGCCTAACAACACTCCCACTACGACGAGGCACTTTCTGTAATTGTGTATCATTTGTGATACATGTTGCAGTTTCTTGTGATATTTTATTTTGTACAGTTGGTACTAGGTTAGACATGTCCTTTATTATTTCCTTAAGAACAAATTTACTTATGGGCACGTGATTTATTACATAGTTCTTTTCTAAAAATCAGTCATTGATGCTAACAATGACCTTCTGATTTTTAAGACTATAATCCTACTTTCATTTCTCTAGGATAACCCACAAACAAGTGAATTCCTGTCCAACTTATCATTATCTCTCTTCAGCATATGTGCTGGACTACCCAAATCCGAATATGCTTCAAAATAGGCTTACGCTTATTCAGCAATTCTATATGAGTAGAGAGTTCTGACTTTGGAAGGTACTATATTCACTTCCGTTTCCAGAGTATATCCTTAAAATGAATTTGGTAATAACTCATCATCAATCTACTTATTTCCATAAGAGTGCTATACCTTCTTTTTTTTACACCATTCTGTTGGGGTGTACCAGGTGCAGTTAGTTGGTATTGAATCCCTACTTCTGATAAGTGACTCCTAAATTCTCCCAAGAGGTACTTGCCACTACGATCTCACCGTAGTATCTTGATACTTTTACTTTGACGTTTCTCCGCATCAGCCTTGTACTCTTTGAACTAATCAAAGCACTTAGTCTTGCGGTACATTAAGTAAATGTATTTGTATCTTGAATAGTTGTCTATAAAATAGATGAAATATTCCATACTACCTCTTGTCTGGATAGTCATAGGATCACACAAATCAGAATGAAACAATTCCAACATATCTTTGGCTCCATACCCCTTAGACTTAAAAGCTTCTTGGTTATTTTTCCTTCCAAGTAACACTCGCAGGTTGGAAAGATTTCCACTACCAATGAACCCAAAAGTTCATCAGCTACCAATGAATCCTACTCAAGTTAATATAACCTAGCCTTAGATGCCAAAGATATAATTGGTTCATTTCTGAAGGTTGCTTTCTCTTAAAGTTAGAAGATGTGCTATAATTTTCATTTATTGCATCGTGGGAGTTATTGGATTATAAATTGTCAACCAACATACCAGAATAGATAACTTCTCTATTTTTCTTGATAACAGCTTTGTTATCAAAATAGACACAATATCTATTCTATAATAGTTTAGAAACTGAAATCAAGTTCTTTCTAAACTTAGTACGTAAAGATAATTTCTAATAATCCATATTTTATTCCTATTAAAGGATAAACATCTCCCACTGCAACAGCTGCCACTTTTACAACAGTGCCCATGTGGACGGTGTTTTTATTTTCATTTAGTTGTCAGGTTTCCTGGAACCCTACAATGAATTGCGGACATGATTAATGGCATCTGTATCTATACTCCAGGTTCTGGTAGATAACACCACTAAACATGTTTCAACTAATGAATTAAATACACTTATATTGTTCTTTAGTTTTAAAAAGATAGACTACCTTAATGTTCAAGTCCTATTTCTAATTATTACAATCGGGACTACTAAGTCTTTTCTATAGTATAACTACTAGGGAATTGACAAACATTTTAAATCCTAAGAATCACAAAATATTTGGTCAAGATCAATTCCTTAAAATCCCCATGAATTTTGTATGCCACGATAGTGTGGACGTATACAAAATCAAAGAAGAGATTTTATCCATTAATTTTATTATCTCGTCAATTTTACTTTATGACGAATAAAATTAATAGTTGATCTTTCTTTGATCAAATATTTGGTCAAAACTTTTGAATTTAAAATAACATTGATTCTTCAAACAATATTATTTAAATTCACCAACACCTCAAACACCGTGAATTTTTGCATACCACGATAGTGTGAACGTATACAAAATTTAAACATTTGTCAGAGGAGGGGTTTACCCATTAATTATCTTGTCAATAAATCTTTATGACAAATAAAATTACCTCAAACACCGTGAATTTTGTATGCCACGATAGTGTGGACGTATACAAAATCAAACATTTGTAAGAGGGGTTTTTAATTTTATTATCTTGTCAACTTATTTATTTGACAAATCAATAGTTGGTTTTCTTCGATTACACAAATAATAGTAGTGACTCCGATGGGAAGGATACTATTAGACGTGCCTAAGTGTATACCATTACTTGACACTAAGTCCGTTAATAAGATTGTGTCCCTTCCGATGGGGAAGATCACACGCTCTTAATTAACTTCCTATAGTCATCCAAAATGGAAGTTTAAGCTAGTGATCCGCAAACAAGCTCATCCGATATGGAGGAAGGCACTCAGAGCCAACGCGCAAGCTTGTTGCATCACTTATAAACCGGTAATGGAGATCATGGAATTTATTTAAAATAAATCCCTCTCCCACTTAGTTATTTAAAGTGAGGAATTTTGACTATGCTAGCTTACTTAGCATGCATACTAACAAGCACACACAATACAGCATAAAAAGCAATAAATAAAAAAAAACTAATTTTCAACTATTATGGCTTTTATCTATTGCTGTTCTCCGTGTGTCGCCAACCCTAGCTGCTGTCATCTTTGGCCACCGCCACCGGGTCTAGTTGTCGCATCCATCTTGCTCCTTGTTCCGCTGCACCTCTGATCCTCAAAAGGTTCCACGCCTTGCAAGATTTGATCCGCGACATAAATAGAATTTTACATTTTTCGATCCTATATTCCTCGAAGGAATGTACATGTAAACTAGATCGAACATAAAATAAAATTTACATCCATCGATCCTATATTCCATAAAAGGAATATACATGTAACTAGATCAAAAAATAAAATCCTAATAAAAATAAATACAGCTCCTGCTGTATTTTATAATACAATCATGCACACAGAATAAAATGCCCTTGACATGTCTAAGGGTCCAATCACACACATAATAACTATAAGCCATAATAGTTGGATCCTGCATCCACAAAGTTAGCACATCCTACTATTATCCTGCCTAAATTATGTATGACATGTGCATAATTAAACTAATACCAAATACACATAGGCAAAACCCTAGCTCTGATACCAATTGTTGGTTGCTACTCGGAAAACCTAATGGTTCCACTGTACAAAAATTTTGTACAAAGGTCTGAACCTTTTCCTAGCTACCATGTGTTCTTTTAAATTAAACTCGGATCGCCTGCGGAACTTAACACGTTTGATCCTAAGTTTAATTTATTTGTTCTTTTAGGTTTAGACTCGGATCTCCTGCGGAACTTAACACGTTCGATCCAAATCACCTAGGTTATTAATTTCATTAAATATTAGTTTCCAAAATTGGCTCCCAGTACTGACGTGGCGAAGCACATGACCTTCTTAGATATGGGAACAACCACCACCGACTAGACAAAGCCTTTTAAGGAAAGTTAATATTTAATTTCCTTAAATAACTTTAGGTCAACCGAAAAGAACAATCAAATCACAAGGAAAAGAAAAAACAAAAGAACACAACATCGAAAATAAATTTGAAATACTAGAATCGTATGCCTCTTGTATTTGGTATTTTTACAAAGAAATAAAACTAGCATGATGCGGAAAAATATTACTAGTTATACCTTTCTTCTGAAGACAAAGATCTCTTGATCTTCTACGGTATTCCTCTTCTAACCTCGGACATTGTGTGGGTAATGATCTTCCGAGACGAGAACCACCTAGCACCTTCTTCTTCTTCCTTCAAGTTTCGGCCAAGCAAAAACTTCCAAAGGATGAAGAACTTTTTCCACCAACCAAGCTCCAAGGGATGCAAGCTTTCTCTCCTTCTTCTTCAAGCTAGAATCCGGCCACCAATTAAAACTCCAAGAGCATGAAGAGGTTCGGCCACAAGATGGAGAAGAAAGAAAGAGGAGGGGTCGGCCACACCCAAGGAGAAAAAGAGAGGAGAAAATAATAGAGTCGTTCACCATGAAGGCACATCTACCCCCTCTTTTATAATCCTTGGTCTTGGCAAATAAGGAAATTTAAATAAAAACTTCCTTAATTATTTTTCCATGAAAAGGAAAAATTTTAATTAATTAAAATCAAAATTCTTTTCTCAATTTCAATGGTCGGCCACATTAATATCTCCAAGCAAATAAAATTTTAAACACAAATTAAAACTTCCTTATTTGCTTCCGGAAATTTATAATAATTTTTATCCCTTCATGATTGGTTAATAAAAAGGAAATTTTATAAATTAAAAACTTTCTTTTAAACATGTGGATAATTTCTAAAAAGGAAAGTTATCTCTAAAAATTAAAATCTCCTTTCAATATACAAATAAGGAAAGATATTAAATCTTTTCTTAATCTTTTGTAGAAACTAATAAAAGAGAATTTTTAATTTTTAAACTTTCTTTTAAATCATGAACATGATTAAAAGGAAAGTTTTTACCAAAATTAAAATCAACATTTTAATCTACAAATAAGGAAAGAGATTTAGCTCTTCTCTTAATCTTTTGTAGAATCTTATAAAATGAAATATTTAAATTTTTTTAAACTCTCTTATAAATCATGTTATCCACATAAGAAATTTTTTTAAAAATTAAATTCCTTTTTATTTTAATAGGGCCGGCCACCTAAGCTTGAGTTCAAGCTAGGGCAGGCCACATGAATTCACCCATGAACCAAACCATGGCTGGCCCTAGCTTGGTTTCCAAGCTAGCTTAGTCGACCCCTATAGGATGGGTAAGAAGGTGGGTATAGGTGGGTATAGTACTCTATAATTAAGAGGCTACGATAGAGACCGAGAGGAGGAATTAGTTTTGGTCTCCCGATAAAATTAAGCATCCCGTGTTCGCCCCGAACACGCAACTTAATTTTATCAATAATAATTCATTCCACTATAGAACTATTATTGAACTACCGCACTAATCCCAAATTACATTTTGGGCTCCTTCTTAATTTTATCAATAATAATTCATTCCACTAGAGAACTATTATTGAACTACCGCACTAATCCCAAATTACATTTTGGGCTCCTTCTTATTATGAGTGTGTTAGTCTCCCTGTGTTTAAGATGTCGAATGTCCACTAATTAAATGAGTTACTGACAACTCATTTAATTAATATCTTAGCTCCAAGAGTAGTACCACTCAATTTCATCGTCATGTCGGACTAAGTACACCTGCAGGGTTTAACATGACAATCCTTATGAGCTCCTCTTGGGGACATTCTCAACCTAGATTACTAGGACATAGTTTCCTTCTATAATCAACAACACACACTATAAGTGATATCATTTCTCAACTTATCGGGCTTATTGATTTATCGAACTAAATCTCACCCATTGATAAATTAAAGAAATAAATATCAAATATATGTACTTGTTATTATATTAGGATTAAGAGCACACACTTCCATAATAACTGAGGTCTTTGTTCTTTTATAAAGTCAGTATAAAAGAAACGACCTCAAATGGTCCTACTCAATACACTCTAAGTGTACTAGTGTAATTATATAGTTAAGATAAACTAATACCTAATTACACTACGACTTTCCTATGGTTTGTTCCTTTCCATCTTGGTCGTGAGCTACTGTTTATAATTTATAAGGTACTGATAACATGATCCTCTGTGTGTGACACCACACACCATGTTATCTACAATATAAATTAATTGAACAACTACATTTATCATAAATGTAGACATTTGACCAATGTGATTCTTATTTCTAGATAAATGTTTATACTAAAAGCTAGGCTTTTAGTATACATCCTAACACCTCCGACGCTTAAGTTAGACTTCGGGAGCAAGAAATTGAAGTAGAATGACAAGAACTGTAGCTACAGTGATGAATCGCGCATACCTTCGTTGAACTCTGGGGGTCTTTATATAGGACTCCCTGAAAACGCGTGCATGCTTATCAAGACGTGCACGCTTCTCAAAACATACCTACAATGAGTGTGTCAGAAAAGCACATCTGACGCCATACCTTAACAGACCGGGTATATCCCTGACGTGACAGTGGAAACTTCCACCGTACGATTCTCTGCCTGACCATGCCGCTAACCATGTCGTTTGTCGGTGACACTTTCCCCGAAGAAGATATTCCCTCCTGCTCTTCTTGTCGTTTGCGAGGCTGGGCGGGGAGTTTGCTCGACTGAGCCCCTGTACTGCTGATGGAGTGACCGATCCGAGTGGGAGGCCTGCTCGCCCCTAGTGCTTCATCCAGCTTCCGCCCTGCCGCGCGTGGTCGAGCCATGTCTATCGTCCGGCCGAGTGAGGATTCCGCTCGGCCCCCAAGCGTCGGAAACCCAGCGTTGAGTTGGGCTGTCGCACTGCCGCTCGGGCAGGTACATTGGCTGCCCGGCCGGGCACTGGATGTTGACTGTTTTGACTCTGACATGTAATTGGCTACTCTACCATCCGGGTCCCACTTTCCCACCGGATCAGAAATATTTCTGTTAAGAATTTTTTTTTAGATTTTTTTGTTGAGTTATTTTTTATAAAATTATCAATGAAAATCATATTTTAAAATTTAAAATTATTCCGCATACTTATTTTTAGAAAAAAAATAGTTTTTTATGATAAAATATAATATTCTTTATCATATTAAATAATTTTGAAATTTTTTGACTGTTAAGTTATTTTCTATGAATTCATTAACAAAAATAGTATTTTAAAAATTAAAAATAATTTTCACATATATCTTTGAAATCTTTTATTGTTCTGGGATAAAGTATGATATCTTCTATCATAACAAAAACTCTTAACATTCTTCAAATTTTATCTGATTCATTATGAATTTTGTTTTGAAAAGTTAATTTTTAAAATTCAAGAAAATAGAAATTCATAAACTTTGATTTTTCTAGTGTTAGACAATCTGTTTTCCATATCTAAGAAAAATTTTGTAGAATTTTTAGAAGTAAAAACAATATTTTTTTTAAAGATTTATTCTTGAAAATTAGTTGTTTTACTAGAATAAATCATTTCTATTAAACTAAATTATATTTTTCTATGATAATTTTTTCTACTGGTCTAACTTACTCTGCTCAAGTTTGAGTTTGACAAAAAGTTATAGAATTTTTTGAAACTGAAAACTAATTTTTTAATTATTTTTGTCAAATAGAAGATTAATTAATAAAAATAGAATATGTTTGAAAATCACTTCTGAAAAATATTAGCCTACTAATAATATTTGTAATATACCCCTAGAAATTTTTTTAAATGTGTTTAACTATTTATTATATTTCTTTCTATTTTTTTATGTGATCAAAGAAAGAGAAATATGTACAAGTTAAGAGAGAGTTAGGATTTTTTTTAGATTTAAAATTTTTATTTATTTTGCAACCACTTTTTAGTCTACTTTAGTTATGTTATTACATTTTTAACCCTAACTTGAACTTGGGTTGATGTACATCAAAAAAGGAGAGATTATTAGTACCCCATGATTGTTTTGATGTAGTCAACCAAGTTCAGTTAAGTCATGTTGTATTTGATCCTTATGTCTAAGTATGCAGGAGCTTAGGAACACAAGAAGTCAAGCGGAAGACGTAGCTAGCGAGAAGGATGACATAGGAAAGGAGCTTACGGGCTTAGTGCATTTGAGGAATAAAATGCTGCGAAAGAGTATACCAGTGGACAAAAAAGACGTGCGCGGTGTTCGAGGGACGAGAAACAGAGAAAGAAGCCTGCTCGAAGATAAGGTCGAAGTTGGGTCTAGGTAAGCTCAATTCCAGGTAGCTGGAGAATCACCTACGAGAAGAGATCAACTTTGAGCTGAGTTATCTTGTTGAAGGCGCCTTCCATGGTTGGAATGTGCTTTCAATTAACAGTATGAAAGCGTCTTCCAACCATTAAAGGCGCCTTCACTAGCCGTTAACCAAGGATAAAGTTTTATCCTCAGCGGATAAACTTTATCCGATGGAAGACGCCTTGACCTCTTTGGAGGCGCCTTCAAGCTAGGGATAGAATTTTCTAGAGGCTACAAAAAAACCCCTGAACCTAGGAAATATTTAACAACTTCTGTATTAACTTTCCTAGTCATTTCTGAGCTGTCAACGCGTGTAAAAGACTTTTTTGTCTTCAACGAAGAAGATCTTCCAGTGCTTTTCAATGCCTTGGATTAACAACCACCTAAGTTATAACCAAGTAAAACTATAGCCTTTACCTACTCTTTTTAAGTTGTTATTTCTTTTTAGTATTGTTAGTTTTATTATGCTACTAATCAGATCAAAAGAATGAGAAAGGGTTACTTTTTCTTATAGGCAATTCACCTCCCTCTTGCCGGCCCCACGACTCTATCAGGTATGACTCTTATTTCAGATTCTTTTATTATCCGTAATCTTTTTACTAGAAGAGATACATATTCTACAAATAATAATTAAAGACGTTCCTATTAATTCAAAAGAAAAAGGAATAGAGTTGGATTAGTACTATTATAATTATAAGAATAAATATCTCTTAAGTATTATTGTCCAAATCTAGTACAAAATTATAACATTTCATAATATAATTTATTCCACGACCATATCATTCTTTCTTCACATTATTTTCAAAAGATAGAACATTTGAATAACAATAGTAAAATATAAGAATAAAAAAATTAAAGTCGGACAATCAACATATTGTTAATGAGACTTTTATACATGTTAAGAAAATCAGTCCAGTTTAATCCAAGTAATAAGTTAGAAAGTTAAAATTCTGACACTAAAATAAATGATTAAAGTGACAACAAAAATTCCAACAAACCCATCATTATATAAAAAATGTTAGACTAACTTAAAAATATACTTTTGGAATAAATTAGTTAGGATATCATTTATAATTTTCAGTCAACCTTAAGAGAATCATAAAATAAATAATAAAAATTACTTGCAATGAAATCCAAGAACCAATTAGACAAAAAATACCTAAATATTTTTAACTCGTCAAATTTAATGCACTCTCTTAGATAGAAATTACTATTATCACTTATCTAAGCATGAGATTAGATCATGATCATCTCATTCACTTTCTCACTTGGGTGGCATAGCGGTGGTGTAGAAGAGTCTTGGGTGATGGAGACGATGAGGAGGACCGACTATTGTATCTTCAACTCATTCAGCTACTGCTCACAGCCATCTCGATGATAAGGAGAACTACGAGGATGAGAAAGATAGTGCCAATAATCTACGTGTCTTTTCCAGTATTACGAAGGTGCTTGTTGGTCACGGTGATAGTCTCGGCAACAATGATCCTACCTCATGTGACAATTGTAAAATTCTAGATGAAGCTCAACATACGGGAGAGTAAGCCATGAATCCGTTCCGTAGGCGAACTCTTTAAACAGATGAAAGAGGAGATTAAATTTTTTTCAAAGAAAAAAATAAAGTAGTTCTGAATTTTTTTTCCAGATGAACATAAAAAGGGAGGTATTATAGAGAAGAAAAATGAGAAGAGATACTTATTCCATAATGAATGCTCTTTTGGATAATATACAAAACTAGCTACATTATTTAGTAAATTATCGAAATAAATTTCAACAATCATTTTGGTGTTTATCGGTGCTGCAGATCAAATCTAACGGTTAAAAGGGATTCTCAATAGAAAATCACGTTCAGACTTAGATTTAGGGAGAGGAGGAGAACAGCTCCGTTCTCTCCCTTCCTCCTCGGCCTCGCTCCTCCTCTCAGTTCTCCTCAATCTGCGGCTGCGTGTCTTCCTTCTTGCCATTCGTTCGTTGTGCGGGAAAGGAAATCTCGCAGACGAGAAGTTTGCGCCTCCATCAATTCGTCCTCATGCCGCCGTCCCAACCTCCGCTGCAGGATCTTCGCCGCATCTTACGCGGCGTATTCCTCGTCGCCGCTGAGGCCGCCCAGCGATCTCCCACCCTCGAGGCCGCCAAGGCAGGGGACGTCCCGGCCCTCGTCTCTCGCGCCGTCAAGAACGCCCTCGTGTCTGCCACCGACCTTGCTGGACTTACTAGAGGAACTCCCCGGCAGGTCTCCTCTCCCAGGGCGTCCTCCGTCGTCTTCTTCGCGGAAGATGATGAGATCACTGCAAAGCCAAGGACTACCAGCGATCCATCCAACTCGGAAAAGCCCCCGCCGCAACCCTGTGTCGGAGGGTTTCACGGTTCAGAGGCCTCCGTACCTGAAGCCGAGGAAGGCACTAATGAGGCCGAGAAAGTTGGTTCCTTGGATGATTCGAAAGCTGGTACTACGAAGGTACCTGATGTTATTCGAGAGAACGGTGATCAGAAGGATCCAGTCTTGTCTGATCCTGTTGAGAAGGAGATTCTTACCGATGGAGTAAGAGATGCTATTCTAGTAAAACGTCGGCGGCCTCGCGAGAGAAGGGTTCCATCTACTCCCTTTAGCAGGGCTCTTGGGTAGGCGATCCCGTGGTCTGTTCGTGTTTAACAATTGTTCGAGGATAGTTTTTTTATTTTTTTTTAAAAAAAACTAAACCTTTTTTTTCCCATTCCAATGCAACGATAGAAAGCTGCGACTAATACTGAATGAACGGTAGTTCCTTCTGCCTCTGCTACATCTGTATTACATTTATAACACCTTTTGGTCCTTCACACATGGCTTCTTGAGATATTTCTACCTAGGGCATTTCAGAAAACGAACTGATATTTGTTTTCCTTTTAGTTAAGCTTATCTATATGATCATGTTCAAGTCTTATAGTTAATTTTTCCATGAGCATTAGTTTGATCATTTTTCCTTCTTTGGTAGGTTTGCTGGTCTGGGAGCTGGGCTTGCTTGGGGTACAATTCAAGAATCTGCAAAGAGAATTGTCTTTGGTATGCCCAACACAAATGAGAAGCAGTCTGTCCTTTCACCATTTTTATCTGAGAAAAATGCTGAACGTTTGGCGCTTGCGCTATGTAGAATGCGGGGGGCCGCTCTTAAGTTGGGCCAGATGTTGAGCATCCAGGATGAGTCCCTTGTGCCAGCACCGGTACTAGCTCTTCTTCAATAAATCAACCTATTGTATTTTTATTGCTTTAATTTTTTCAAATGGATATTTCTGATGTTTTTTTTTAAATGTACTTTATAATCTTTGTTGATGTAATCCTGTGTATTCGCACAAGCAAGTTCGACCATTATGGAGCAATATTCTTAATGCTTCTGTTGCCTCATTCTTTGATGCAGATATTGGCAGCGTTAGATATTGTTCGCCAAGGAGCTGATGTGATGCCAAGCAAACAGTTGAATGACGTTTTGAATGCTGAACTGGGTCCTAACTGGAAATCCAAATTGAGGAGCTTTGATTATGAACCATTGGCTGCAGCAAGTATAGGGCAGGTTGTTGCAATGTAGATTGGTCTATGTCCTTTCATACATTACCTTTACTGATCCTATTTGCTTCCATGGACCAGGAAGAGTAGTAATGCTTTCACTTCTTGTGATTTGTGCATATTGTCTTCTGTGACTTACCTTACTGACCACTGCCTATCCTCTTTAGGTTCACCGGGCTGTTTTAAAGAATGGCATGGAGGTTGCAATTAAAATACAGTACCCTGGTGTAGCAGACAGTATTGACAGTGACATAGAAAATGTCAGGCTGATACTAGATTACACAAATCTCATTCCTAAAGGACTGTTTCTTGATAATGCCATCAAGGTAAAGCTGTAGCTGCTTGATATTTCTTTGTGTTTGTTGGATATTATCTCGCAAAAGGTATTATTATGATCACAGTACTGATTCCGTTGATAAAATAATTAATTCCCATACTAGAAACTGAAAATTAACTTGGATATTAGAGTCTTTTTCATTAATTATGTTGGAGACTCTGATCCTGGGAGACTCGGAATATCCATGTTCTATTCTTTATAAATTCATGATGCATTTTGTCTGTACATATCCAAGTGGAAAATAAGTTTTAAGAAGCAAAATTTCGAGAGTAGAATGAGTATGCATTAACCTTGTCATAAAATCTTACACGTGTCATGCTATTTATTAGAAGACACCATCCTGGATTCTTTGGAATTTGCAGAAGTGATCTCTGACTTGTACTAGAGCCGTGAAACCTTTGGTTCAAAATTTTAGGAGCTCCATTGCATTAATTCTCAAATATTTTTACTGTCGTGCTTCTTCATTGAATTCAGGTTGTTCTGTTTTAAGTTGATGTTCATTGAACTCTCTTGCATAATTGTAGGGAATGCTGTATGTGGTTAGCTCATTCTCTATTGAGGACAAATCATCTCCTTTTTCTACCACGTGTTTCCAATTTTTAATTATGACTGGAAATTCTGATGCACAATTGTTATTACCAATTAGGATGTCTCTGACAAAATATTTTTGTTGCTACAGCAGATTTATACTTGGTTGCTTCAAAACAAAAATTCAGCTAATTGATTTATAGTTATCTTCCACATAGGCTACCTATCTGTAATTGCAAAACTTTTGCAAGGGAAAATTTTAACAGGTGAAATTCTCATGGTGCATTACTCTAATGTAAGCATCATTTAGGTACTTTACTTTTCAGCTGGGAATTTCATATCAACTTGTTTTTTTTTTTCAAGTTTACTATTTATTTCCACTAGATGCAATGTCACACTCAAGGAGCAAGCTATATTTTGAAAACTTAGTTTGCTGTGAATATCAGAAAGATGGTCAGATCATTTGGATGATGATTTTCTTTGATGTAATGAAGGTGGCAAAGGATGAACTGTCTCGGGAATGTGATTACGAGTTGGAAGCTGCTAATCAAAAGAGATTCCGTGAATTATTATCTGATTCAAAAGGGTTCTATGTTCCTCGGGTTATTGATGACATTTCAAGTAAAAAGGTCTTAACAACAGAGTTAATTACAGGTGAATCCTAGATGCTAATCCGACATTATGATCATTCTTGAGTGTTTTCTGAATTTTATATTGTTCAGAGATGAATTTCAGTTGCATGTTCTGATCATATAGCTGTTAACTACTTCACTTATTTGAGAACTTAGATGACTTTTGGTTATATTATTATTTTTCAACTTCCTTTATTATTTTATATGCCATGGTGTCAATGTATTGTATGCAGTTTTTAACTCTTCAAATCAGCTGTATTTCATTTATTTAGGATTCCTCGGTGTGGTTGTGGGCTATAGACCCAAATACCATGGACTCTTGTCCTGTATAATTTAGTACTTTGAAGAACAGTTTTAACTTAATCATTTAATGTACAATTCTACTGTAGCTAAGATAAAGACAATGTTTGAGATAATTCGGAATGTGGGATTTTGAGCAAAGTTACATGAAATTTTAGATGTTGAAACAATTAGGAGATTTCTGATGAAGATGATATAAACAATTAGGAGAACTTAATTAGTGCTTATTTCAGTTGTCTATATATGATTACATTGTTTTCTAACTTTGAGAAGGCGCTTAGAATGAATTTTGTGGAAAGCCTGAAAGTATTAGGATTGTTTCTTAGATATGATAATATTTGATGGCCAATCAACTAGCCTGTCACTGTACTAGACTGTATTAGGGCGGACAGATTTCATTCAGCATTGAGCTCCATGGAACTGGAAGACTATATAACATTTGAATAATGTTCTCAGAAATTTATATTAAACATGTTTCTCTCGTTTTATCATCTATCATTGTTTACCTAACTGCTTCCTTTTGATTCAAAATAATTGGAACACATATCGGTCCCTGATAGTGGCATGACAAGAAGCTGCTTTAATCATTGCAATGAAAGATGTTTATTGATTTGACAATGAAAGACCAAGTTTGAGTGGCAGCTCTGTGACTTGAATTTGAATCTAAACCATGTAAAAAACTGATACTCTGATTGTTCTCTCTAACTCTTACCCTCTGTTTGGGAGGAGGTGAGTAAAGGGGAGGGAAGGGTAAACATGGGGAAAAAGAATTTTTACACTTGTTTGGGAGAGAGTGAGTCATGGAGGGGAAGAGGAGAGAAGGTAAAGTTTCCCCTTACATGCTCGGGAATCAGCGGAATTTCTTACACCCCAATTTGGGGTGTAAGGAAGGGGAAGAAGAAATTATTCCAATTTTATCCTTATTTATTTTTTCACATGCAGATTTATTAAAAAAATAAGAGGATATTTTTGTAAATTTGTATATTTAACCATCATTTTCATCCCTTTCCTCTCAAATGAATTTTCCTTCCCTTCCAAACAAGGGTAAGATAAATATATTACTTTCCCTTCCTTCCCCTCCCTTCCCCTTCCATTAATGAACCTTGCCTCACCCCATCCAAACATAGGCTTAGTCCTACTTTTAATCAAATCACTTTATGATCATCTAAATGAGACAGCTTAATTCTCACCTGCTCAGCTGAATAGATATGTTTTTATGGATGCAGAAATGCTTCATGAGATGAGAATTTTTTGACAATAATGTAAATATTGTTTGGTCATGTTCATTATTTTTTCATGTTCTACCTCTTTTATCATGATAGATTTTGGGCTTTCTTTCTTTTGCATTGTTCTCATTATTGATTTGATTATGTTCAAAATATTCTGATTTTTATTTTCTTTGTACAAGAGATTGCTAGAAGTTTTTGCAAGCTTCGGTGTCTTTGACATTGTCTAACCATGTTCAGGAGTCCCTATTGATAAAGTGGCATTACTAAGTCAAGGAGTTCGGGATTATGTTGGGGAGAAATTACTGGAATTAACCCTCAAGGAGTTGTTTGCTTTCCAGTTCATGCAGGCAAGTGCAATTTTATCTTCTTACACCTAATTTCTAAAACTTTTATGTTCTCATTAGTGTCTTTCCAACAGGATAAATTCAGTAGTTGCGACAAATTGCATCTGTTAATTTTTGTGTATGCTTCGTGCTCAGTTTTGTCGCAGATTAGATGCCATGCTAATATGTTCCTGTGATAGTTATTATTTTTCACTTTGTTCCCTACTTACATTTAAAAGTTGGCCCCCGGGGCATGGTCGAGTTGGCTACTGCGGGATAGATATTGCTACAATGTGATAATTCTTATTTTTCACTTTGTTCCCTATTTACAGTGTATCTATCTCATGGTTTTTCCAGACAGATCCCAACTGGAGCAATTTTCTTTTCGATGAATCCACCAAAATCATTAATCTAATCGACTTTGGTGCAGCTCGAGAGTATTCAAAGAATTTTGTGGATAACTACCTACGGATGGTATGACCTCTCATTTTCAATTTATGAATTTGAAGCATTGAAAAATAACTGAACTTTCACTTTGAAACTCTTTGTCCCAGGTCATCGCATGTGCAAATAGCGACAGAAAGGCAGTGTACGAGATGTCTCAGAGGCTTGGCTTTCTTACAGGCGAGGAGTCAGATATCATGATCGAGGCTCATGTCCAGGCAGCTTTTATCGTCGGAATGCCCTTCGCGAAGCCTGGTGGATATGATTTCCGCACAGCCAACATAACGAGAAGTATTTCGAACCTCGGTGCAACCATGCTGAAGCACAGGCTGACACCGCCACCGGAGGAGGCCTACAGCCTTCACAGAAAGCTCTCAGGTGCATTTTTAGCTTGTATCAAGCTTGGTGCCGTGGTTCCTTGTAGGGAGTTGCTACTGCAGATTTATGAGCAGTACCAGTTTGGCGATGGTGGTGCGGAACTCTTGTCAAGCACAGCCTAAACTATAAACCATACAGCAGACTGCATTTTTTTTATTATTTATTTATTTTTTTATATACAGTATGGGAATAATCTTCTGCTACAAACTGCAGCGTATTTCTGTATTTCAACCAATGAAGCAAAGTTTTCACTTTTACTAGGCTGACATAGTTTGCAGAATCAAGATCTGGATCGGAGGGATCAGTATGCTTCTACATATTTTTTATTGAGTTACTTTGTTAACCTTTAAAAATCATCTTTTTTTTCCCCAGAGGACTCGAGTTTTGTACGGATCACGATAACTCAAGTTACGTACGGATCTTCCTTGAGAAGAGAACTGATTATAAATTATAAAAATATTTTTTTTGTTTTTATGTTATTTTATTTAAAATAAGCCTAATGAACTTGAGCTTAGGCCGGGTCCGACCCAGTCTTTTAATTTTTTTTTTATGTTTAGTAAAAACTTCTGAATAAAAGATATATTACGAATTAGCCCTTGTAATTAACTTTTTTCTTTTCCATTTAACCTAAGATAATCGTGTCCTCGACGAAATGGGGTACCGCGGTACGGGAGCCATCGCAGGCGCAGGTGCATCTCGAGCTTCTTCTCCGATCGATCTCTGTTCCTTCTCGTCTCTGGATTGAGAATGGCGAGGATAGAGTCGGTCACGGGGAGCGCAGTGATGGAATTGGCGATGCGTGAGTGCTGTCAAGCCTTGTCAATGGTGCACAAGGTCACGCGCCGTCCTCCAATGCCGTTAGCGGCACGGCCACGAACATCTTCTGATGTCCATGACCAGTCCTTCTGCGGTAGTCCTTCTTTAATCTTTAGCGCCTCTGTTTTGGTTACTGTCGTATAGATACTACATCTGCTTTTAATGTTTGCGTGTTCGTTCGTCTCGACTTATCTAGGGATAACGGGATTGCGGTAGAAATTGAAAAAAAAAAAGGTCGATGATTGAGTCTCTAGTCCAGACCCCATACTGGCCTGGTATCTTCGTGCAATTCCTAATGTTTACCATTGCAATCCTCGAAGTAAACAAAGTAAAGAAGAAAAAGAGAGAGAGAAATGACAGTTGACCCATTTGGATGATGCCTCAACAAGACCCATAACGTAACAGCATCAGGGCATATAGAATGACTCAGTGGAACTCCGGGATTTACTTTTTTTCTCCTGCTGTTGCTGTTTTGGCTTCGAGATCACGTGGAGGTTTTTAATTTCAGATTTATAGCCTACCAACTTCGAACAGCCCATTTATGGATGTGGTACTGGATGATGGATCCCATCGCTCGTGGTTTGCATTGATGCGCTGATATTTTTGCTGTCATATTTAAATGCTAACATGCAATGGCATGCTACTTTCCAATTGCAAGGCATGACTTTGTCAGTTGGACTTCAATTCCGGGATTAATAGTATATGCATTCTTTTTTCCCAAGATAAGGAGTGACAGATTGCATAGTTGTTGGATATTGCCTAGCAGATCAGCTTTATATGGTTTATTGTCTTTATAATTCCTTTTTTTCCTTCACTTAAACCCACTCATGCAATCTGCCTAAAATATGACTTTGTGACTCTGTGAGCTTGTGTTATTATGAGATAAAATAGCAAGCCTATTTAAGAATATTAAAAAAGGTCCATTTAGCCGATAACAATTGAACTTATCCTGCTGGAAATTGAGCAAATTATATACTGAGCATTCGTGATTTTTTTTTTGGACCTTGATTTTTCATGCACCATGGTTTAGGTGTACTTTGATTTATCGGCCAAATGTTCATTAATGATAAATGGAGCATTAGATAGCCTTTCCATTCAGTGCAATTATAGATAATAGCAGTAAGGCTGTTGATGGAGGTTATGAATCGTCATTTATGATTTCAGTAAATGTGTGATCTGGGATGTGCCACAGAAGTGTAAGAATATAAGAATTTTAGCACATTGAACTACAACAAAGGAATCCTCGGTGGCATCGGAGTAGATAATGCATCTTTCCTAGAGATTAATACATTCCTGCTGTGTTAAATGAGCAACTACTTTTAGGCTATGACCGGTAAGTCTCATTCAAGTTCATAAAGGGCAGCAAAAGTTGGTTGAATCAAGGATAACTTAAACATAGCCAACCCGCCACCTCCTTCCTCCTTCACTCTCATCTTTTTTTTTATTGGCGATGCTCTCTTTCTTGAATTCAGTCTGCAGCTACTGAGTACCCTTTTGCAACCAGTAAATATAACAATCAAACAAAGACGAGAAGCATGGAGGTTTATGCTGTCAAGGTTGAGGAGGGGAACCCAGCTACGGGGAAGAAGCCTTCTTGTGGTCCTGTTTATCGCAGTATCTATGCAAAAGATGGTCTCCTGGAAGCACCTCTTGGGATTGAGTCCCTGTGGGAGATTTTCAGGTTTAATTATGCCACTTTTTTATGTTTGTTTCTTTTTTTTTTTTTTTTCTTTTTTTTCTAAATTTGAAATTTTGCATAAAATGCTTCAACGGTATTGACTTTGAAATTTCAAGTGGTTTTAGCCAGTGAAATTTCACTTCTAAAAAAAAATAGTGAATTTTAATTTCTGTTAGAAAATAGCTAGTGTTTTCATGTCTGCTACTAATGAGAAATTAGATGTATCTGAACTATTTGCGTGCTTATTCTACATAAAATGTTAGCAATGATGGATCTTCTCCTAAAAATGTTTTTTGAATGAAAAATGAGGGGTCTACCAATTGAAGAAGAATGCTACAAGACATAATCCAAGAACAACAATCTGGGGAAGAAAATGAAAAGTCCAAATATGCATGCTTAGACTCATTATGTGATATGCTGAGTTTAAATTGTGACAAGTGTCACCCTGCAAACTCAATTTTGACAAGTATTTTTGGAATTATTTGATGGTTTCCTCTTCTTTTTTTTTTTGTTGCTTTTGCAGTGGTTCAGTCAAAAGGTATCCTCAGAATCAAATGCTTGGTTGTCGTGAGCTCATTGATGGGAAGGTAAGGCATTGTATGCCTAGGCAGCTCCAATTGTACTGTTGTTTGGTTGGCTAAGAAGAAACATATCTCTAGCTTCTTTTTCTGTGTTCTCTTTTCTTATTAGCATGTGTAAAGACAATGCCATCACTCATTGGTATATATGTATGTCTATCTTTGAATTACCTATCATTTAGGGAAATTTTAGGATTAAGAGTTTATCTGGAGAAACTAAATGTTCAATTTGCAGGCACGGGATTATGCCTGGCAAACATATGAGGAGGTTTATGAACTAGCTTTGAAGATTGGATCTGCCATTCGGCAATGTGGCGTCAATTTGGTGAGCAATTAAACTAGGGACTCTTGCATTCATAACATGCATGCTCCTCATATGACCCTACTTAAAAAAAAAAAAAAAAGTGATGCATTTGAATTTCTTTTATCATATTTTTAGGGTGATCGCTGTGGAATATATGGGCCCAACTGCCCTGAATGGGTGATTACCATGGAGGTATACTCTTTTTCTGCCCCTACATATGAGTCCATTTTCAGATGCTAGTTGAGAAATTGCTCTTCTCTGGGATTAAAAACTCCATTACAGTATTAGGTTTTAATACCTTGCACGACAGCACAAGTTCATCCAAGTAATATGCTGGGTTTTACTCTGAGTTTCTAGTTACTTATCAAATCAGTCACACAAACTCATTTTTCTAAACTTCAGCTTTGATTTTTAAATGAATTTATCGTCATTTAGAGTAAATTTTATTTACTCAATCATGTCAACTTCTTGCAGGCCTGCAATAGCCAAGGAATCTGTTATGTACCATTATATGATAGCCTTGGTTAGTATTTTATTTTACTACCACAAATTGGCGCACATTATGAGCATTTATGTTATCATTCCTCTGGTTTAGCTTTTACTGTTATTTAAGCTAAATATTTTATTTAGTAGATGTTCCTTGCAATAAAGAAACTATCCTGTATATTTGATTAGATTTAGAAAGTGATACTTCATTTAGTAAGGCTTGTGCTTGGTATGGGATGAATTTATTATTGGGTATTAAAATAATTTATTTTGGTATTCTTCTGCTAACATAACAAAACTTAATGATCATCATTTCCCTCAGAATGAGATGGCAATTTATTTAGTTTCCATTGTAATGCAGGACCAAATGCAGTAGAGTTTATCATCAACCATGCAGAAGTATCAATAGTTTTCGTCCATGAAAACAATATAAACTCTGTAAGCTGTTTACTATATGATTTTTATGAATTTCATGATATATATACATATCAACTTAACAACATCCTTTCAAAGTAAAATTGTATAGTTTACATACTAGGAAATTCTAATTGTTTTAAACCTCAAGTTTTATAAATATAATCCATGATCCAAACTTGATAAATGCATACCTCTTTAAAACGAGGAAAAAAGAAACAGAGTCAAAAGAACCAGTTCAGCAATTAGACTTCGGGAAAATTTGTCTAAAACTGTGCTGATCTGAGAACCTAGATTTGTTTTTCTTTTTCAAAAAAAAAAAAAAAAAAGAAGAAGAATGGTATAATTTATATCTTCTAAATTTTCTGTTAATGAAGTTTTTTCAAGATAGAAAGTTTAATATGGTGACAAAAGAAATGGGCTGGAAGATCAGGGCATAAAGAATATATATGCAATGCATCCATCAAGAAATAGAACGGGAGTAATAGTTGTATGAAGCAAACAGGGTTGATTTAACTAGTTTGAACTAAAACTTTGCAGTCAATGCTCTTAAAGTTGTTCTGGCAATGAACCAATCTAGTCGTAAATTTTCCATTTGATTAGTTTTACCAGTTCATCTTGTATTGCTCGACAAATAGCTTTTGTATTACCATTTCAGCTAACTGTATGTGACACCTGTTTAAATAAAAGCAAGACAATGTGATTTATCATGATTTTAAAGGAGCTGCATGTGGAAACTCTAGATATAGTCCCTGACTTCTTATGTTTGGTGTCTCCATCTGCTAATATTGTACACATTGGAAAAATTAGTTTTGTTTTCTATACTCTATGCTTTATTCTTTGATAGATAATAAAGTCAATATGAATTCTTAAGCATCTAAACATGCGGAGGATAGACAGGTTTTGAGCTTTGAATGTTTTAAATTATTTTTTTTGTGTCCTCTTAATCCAACATAGTATATACTTCTTATTCCTCTCAGACTATGTTTCTATTGTCCTCCTTGTCCGCATCATTAAGTCTATGATCCCAATAATCTTAATAAACTTGTCAGACCAACATGTAAGGATTTGTTGATTGTCCTTGAGAGAACAATGCTGAAAATGACTTAAATTTCACCTCAGTGGATCTTGTATATATGATACATAGGCAAACATGAATCTTTTAAGGTTGGATGAATTCAATAAAGACGACAATAAACAAGGTGAACAATGGGAGATTGTAAATTCTTGGAAGTATTAATTTTGGAAATATTGACATTTACATTAACTAGCATTGATAGCTTCATTTGTGAAGAAATCTGCTGTAATCAACAAACGGGTGCATGTATTAGCTTGGTTGGAGAAGAGCAAGGATACTAAAAAAAATGTTTTAAACGACGTGATGGCAAAGTACTAGACTACATCTGTCTTATTAAACTGGTTTCTTCAAAGTACAATGCTAGTCAAACTTAAAATGGTAGCGAAGAGGTTCTGTGTTTCAATGCCAATGCTACTATTTGATAGACATATATTCTTTGTTAAATTGAGTCAGATAACATGTTTGGATTGGGCTAGAACTGTTTAGTCTGCTCCCATATGTTGCATTAATAGTAAAATGTCAAGCTTGGATGCTAATAGCTTGAGCTTTAGCGACAAATAATCAGTGAGCCAGATTTGTGATGGCCAAATGGGAAAGTGGTTGGTAAACTTGTTCAAAACAGGTCTAAATTAATGTTAGTAACATGATTGCAATCACCTTGGACATGGTTGCCATAAGGCAATTAGGATAGTAAATCTCCTTGTTTTTATCTATTTGAAAAAAGTTTAATATCTTCTACTTAGGAAAGCATGCTAAGAATTTCATCCACACTCTCTATTTGTAAGGAAACAATGACCAAAAATCAATTTGAATTTATGTCTAGAAGGTCGACAATAGAAACTATATATCTTCTCAGACAATTAATTGAAAAGTATAGGGAACAAAAGCAAGACTTACACATAGTATTCGTCGATCTAGAAAAAGCTTATGATAGAGTCCCAAGGGAAATTACATGAAGAATTCTAAAAAGGAAAGGTGTTAGCATAGCGTATATTGAACTAATTAAGGATATGTATGAGGATGTAATGACAAGAGTGAAGACTTCAGGCGTATTAACCGAAACGTTTCCTATAAAGATAGAGTTACATCACGTATCAACTCTAAGTCTCTATCTTTTTGCACTAATTATGGATGAACTCATTGGACACATCCAAGATATAGAAACGCGGTGTATGTTGTTTATAGATGATATTGTTTTGGTAGATGAGATTGGTGAAGAATCAAATGCTAAACTCGAATCTTAGCGGGAAATGCTAGAAGTGAAAGGTTTTTGACTTAGTAGAGTAAAAATAGAATATATGAAATTTAAGTTTAGCAATATGAGATGAGATAATTTTTAAGATATGAAATAACGAGTTATCTGTGAAAGTTTTAAGTATTTAGGATCATTTTTACAAAACGATGGAGGGATCGAGATGTCTTACATAGAATACAAGCGGAATGGTTGAAATGGAGGAAAACGTCATGTGTTCTTTATGATCTTAAAGTACCTCTAAGACTTAAAGGGAAGTTTTACAAAATGGCGGTTATACCCAGGGTTTAGGGTTTCGTTCCGTGCCGGGCGGAACGGTCGAAACTTACCGTTCCGCCTAAGCACCGAAACTGGCATTGGAATAGCAATGATTTCGACATGCGTCACGCGACAGAAGGAATTGCGTGCGCTCGTCGTTGCACGACAGAAGGAATCGTGCGTGCTCGTTGTCGCGCGATAGAAGGGAGGAAGAAGGAAGAATGAATCTTTGGGATAATTTACAGATCACTTACCTGGAACATCGGCCTCGGTGAGGCCATCGGTGAGAGATCAATAGTGGCGGTGGCGGTGAGGCGACTATGGCGGCAAGGCGACGACGACTTGTGTGCGAAGGGAGGCAGCGGTAGAATAGCACATCGCAAAAGAAAAAGTAGGGTTTTTAAAAAACTTATAATTAAAATTTAAAATTGTTATTATATATATAATTTCTAATTAATTATTATATATTATTTATAAATTATTAATTAATTAAATAAACGGTTAATTAATTAATATAATTATAATATATAATTTTATTTTATTTTGTTTTTTATTAAAAATATAAAAAAATTAAAGTAAAAAAATAGATAATTTATATAATATATAGTGATATAATTTAAAATAATTTTAAAATCAAACTTTAAATTATTTTTATAAATTAAAAATAGGTTGAAATGTTATAAAAATATTAAAATAATTTTAAAAATTGATAAATAATTTTAAAATTTTATTGTTAAAAAATTAAAAAATATATAAATTTTTAAATAAATTTGATTTTTAGAATGCAGACGCTAACAATTCTCTCTCTCTCTCTCTCTCTCTCTCTATATATATATATATATATATATATATAATATTTAATATAGATTATTTAGAATATTTATAAACTATAATTATATAAATTAATAATCAAATAAATTAAAATTTTATATTATTATTATATATAAATTAGGTTTTTTTCTGTTAATTCATATAATTATTATAGATAATATTTTTTTATCTTAGAATAAGAGATTTAGAACCATAAATATAAAAAAAATACTTTTAATTACCTATCCTTTATTTCGGAAGTTTTGATAAATGTATGCTATCAAGTTACGTAAAGTTAATATACAATTTTTTTTAAAATTTTATATATATATATATATATATTGTATTGAAACCGTATTGACACGATACGATATCGAAACTGTATCATTCTGATCTAGAACCAAAATCTTGCATGGGTCGAGATTTTAAACCTTGGTTATGTAGGGGATCTTGCGGCCGGCTAGAAGGGTGGTTGAATAGGCGTGCCCCCAAATCGTTCGATTCCTAGGTATTCGTTAGTGCACAAGCGGAAATATAATAACAAATACAAATACGAAAGCTAAAGACAATGAAAAAGAACAAGGAAACTAATACACGTCGATGTAACGTGGTTCGGAGATTAGGGCTCCTATTCTATGACTGTCCTTGAGGTGGACGATCCCGATCCTTCGGCGGATTAGCCTCCGGCAAACTCCGGCTATCTCAAGTCGCTCCTTGTGGGTGGAGAAACCTCACCACAAAACTCACCAAGACCTCTTGGATTACAAAAACACTTGAAAACTTTTGTGACTACTAATTAGGCTTTAACAAAGTCTAATTTCGTCACCTTGGCCGGCTATCCCAAGCTCCTTCTTATAGAGCTGGGAAGAAAACAACCCTGTTATTTTACCTTTAACAGTCTACTGGTCCTTTCACCAGCCGACTGGTGTTAGCCCAACGACTCACTACCAGTTGACTGCTACAGTGCACCAGTCGACTGCTACAGTAACTGCTCCAGTGCCATTACCTGCTACAGTAACTCTTGACTGGTACAGTGCACCCCCCTCTTCCCCGGATTTTTCCCTAGGTACAATCTCTCATGCACTCGTACCCTCACGACTCACTTGACTCTTCTTTGCAACCTTGACCTCTTGCCTTCAAGTCTACTTCTTTTGGCTCTCGTCCCTCGGATGCATCCAAGCCTGCTGCTCGTCCCCAATACCATCCTTCGTGTATGCCTCGAAGTCGCTTCCCTCGGTCCTTGTCCTTGCTGCGTTGTCCACGGTCTCTCGGATGCTCCATCCTTCACCGAACCCGAAGCCATCAAGCTGAGTCATATGTGTATCCTGCAAACCTGCATACTCACATGCACGTATCAAATGACGAGGGTAATCCTAACTTAAACCCTTTGCCGAAACACCAAAACACATGGTCGCACGGACCATTGGGATTGCTCCAACAGGTTACACCTATTATGTTTTATGGAGTTGAATATTTGGGCTATGACTCGAGCACATGAGCAGAAAATGAGAGTTGCAGAGATGATAATTTTAAGGTGGATGTGCAGACATACAAGGATGGATAAAATCAAAAATGAAAATATTAGAGAGAAAGTTGGATTGCACCTATTGAAAGAAAATTCTGAAGACATATTTAAGATGGTACAAACATATATTTATATGACCAATAAATACTCCAGTCAAGCGATGTAAAGCTATGACAAATGTGTATATCAAACGAGGAAAAGGAAGACCAAAAAAGACTTGGTTAGTTACAATAAAAAAAAATGGGCAGCCCGGTGCACGAAGTTCCCGTTATACGGGGTCCCGGGGAAGGATCCATTGTACGCAATCTTACCCTGCTTTTGCAAGAGGCTGTTTTCAGTATTCGAACCCGTGACTTTTTGGTCACATAGCAACAACTTTACCGTTGCGCCAAGGCTCTCCTTCTGGTTAGTTACAATAAAATAAGATAAAATTTATTTAAATCTAAATGATGATACATTAGGGGATAGAGCCAAATGACATAGAAAGATCCATATAGCCAACTTCACCTAGTGAGATAAGGCGTCGTCTCTATATGCACTTATGTAGGAAAGAATCTTCATAATTATAAGCAACCAATGAAAGGTTCCTATTCAAACTTTAGAGTAATATTTTATTTTATATGACACGTAGTCTTAGAATGTTGAAATAATGGTATATGACACTTTCAATATTGTATGCTTACTATGGTTCTTCTATTCTCAGATTTTGAAGTGTCTTTCAAAGTGTGCTGCCCATCTAAAGAGTATGTTGAATATTTTAACTCAATCTGTCCATACAATCAGTTTGGAATCACTAGGTGACACTAAATACTGCATGCAGCGATTGTCAGCTTCAGAAGGGTAACCGATGAACAGAAAAGATTAGCTGATGCAGCTGGAGTATCTTTCTTTTCCTGGGAGGAGTTTGTTTCCTCGGTATAATTAAGAACTTATACTCTAGGCTTTCTCAATGCTTATTACTCAACAGCATGCTAATTTTTTTGAGTTAGTTGCTGCACAATCTCGAAGCATAGATGATGATATTGTTCTACAACATATCAATAGTTCCAGAGTTATGTTATCCATGTGAAAATAATAAAAAAGTTCTTGATATGCGTCTACTTCAAGTGATGAAGAGGTGCATAGTCCTAAATTACAGAATGATATGTCCATTCTATTTTACCAATCAGTTCTGTTTTCATCAATTGATAACTATGAAGATTTGTAGTTAAAGAAATGCTAAAGTATGATCTCATGTTTTGACCTTTTAGGTAAATGTAACATGTGAAGTTCCACAAAAGAGTAAGGATGATATTTGCACAATTATGTACACAAGTGGAACAACTGGAGAACCAAAAGGTGTCATATTGACAAACAGGGCTATACTTGCTGAGGTCATCAACAACGAACATTTGCTTCAGGAGACAGATAAAGTGGTGCGACCTTGGTTTTATTATTATATGTTTTGCTTTATCTGCTCTGATTCATGATAGAATTTGCATGCTTGCCAATATTGCTTCCAGGTTTAATATCCAACTTTGGTAAAAGGACGTTCTCCAAGGGCCATACTAAGGATCTCATTCGGCACTATGGTTTATGTAGGCATTAATTCTTTTTATTTGTAGGCCTGATATGTGTCACAATAATATTTTTCATGGGCCAAATTAATTTTTACAGGCATACTACTATGAGGTAAACAGGGTTGTTACTTGCACATCAAAGTTCTGGATCTCCTCATGTTGTCAGTACCTACTTTTCTCTGTCATCTCTTAACCAAGTCTACATTTGTCCCTTGATCTGCATCTGTCGATATACATAGCAACCTTGTTGATGTTCTTGCCAAATCTGGTGGGTCGCTTCTCTTGGCTCACAAAAGGCTTCATTGTCAAGTTACCTACTTGAGGAAGTATTCAGCATTTAATTCCCTTTTTTTTGAAGCCCCTAACATCAACTTCTTGTGGTTTCCCCTCTATTGTCTTCCTTCGAGCAACTTCTATTGCATCTTAAGATGAGCAGCTTCTACCACATCTTAAATTGAGTGATTTCCCATGTCTGCTGCTAAGCAGTCCACCGCCTCCTCTTCACTATTTTCTATTGGTCTTATTTAGAACTATGCTTCATCCTCTCATCAGCATGTTGATCTGAGGTCAAGGGAATCAATATCCACTAATATTCTATTACACTTTCTTGTGATTGTATCTTAGCTTCTCTCTCATTCCCTCTCCCTCTCCCCCTCTCTCTATGTATATATATACATATTGCAAGAACAACTTGTATCTTGCCGTGGGGCCGGTGATATTGGGCCACTTAGGGTGAGCGATATCACCTTTTGTTCTAATATTGCGAGAACAAGATGGATGTAGATAATATATATGTTCTTGCTGAAGGGGGTGTGTTCTTAATTCTAGGTGTTAAGGGCTCTGTTCCATAAAGTATTTTAAGTTTTGGGTTATATGTTGAGTCTTGTATATACACCATGTAATAGACTTATAATAACATTATAATAACAAAAGATAAACAATATTTTCTTTCCCATTTATAACTTCTAATTAGTGCATCCTATAACGAACAGCACCCAAACAGCATCTAAACAACTAATTTTGAGCAAGATAAACAATATTTTCTTTCCCACTTAACTTCTAATTGGTACATGCTATAACAAACAACACCCAAAAATATCCAAAGGATTGATTTCTGAGGAATTCATTTCTGGAATGTGCAGTTAATGCTGTTCCAAAATTATCATAAGTAAAGCTGTAATGGTTCTGTCACAAGATCAAGGTTTAAAATTTCGACCCGTGCCGAAGTTTCGGTTCTGGATCGGAACGATACGGTTTCGGTACCGTATCGTGACGATATAGTTTTAGTATTTTTTAAATATAAAATATATTAATTAAAAACTAAAATATTTAACATAAATATTTAAAAAATAAACAAAATAAAAAATAATCTTTTAAAAAAGGAAAATATATGAAAATAGATAAATAAATAAATAAAAATTTTATTATAATTTTTAAATTAAAATAAATGAAATATAAAATTAATTAGATAATTTTATTAGGGTTTAATAAAGTCTCTTTAGATTATCTCCACCATAACTAGGAGTTGATTAAAAAAATTAGCCTAAGTTTACTTAAAAAAATCTGAAATCCGACACCACTCGCGAGCCCGCATGACTTCGGTGTTGCGCGACTAGCCATGGCCACGGGGATTGCATGACTCTTTCGGCGGGACCACGTTAGTTGTGCGACCCCTCTGCAGTGACTGCAGGGTCACACGATGCCTCCACGACCGCAGCGGAAGGGTTATGCGACCTCTTCGCTACTGTTGCAGGGTTGAGCGATCCCTCTGCTGTGACCACGGGGTCGCGCAACATATCGCACCTGTCGTGGGTCTGGTGCCGAGTCGTGCCGGTGCCAGTCGCCGAGCGGAACGAGACGTTTCGACCGTTTCGGCACGGCACTTTAAACCATGCACAAGATTAAACATCTCAATAACCTTCACTTAGTGGAAACAGTTAGATAATAATCTACCACTGCAAAATCTTGACTTAAGCCTCTTACATATGGAATGGATCTTGCTGCATAATTCATTAAAATGACTTAGTTCCATGAGTATTATGATTGGCCAGGAAGTTCTTTGTACACACATATCAACAATTGAATTGGAGAATATATTGCTTCATTTCGCTGAATTCGAGATGACATGCACTATTGAATTTGTAGATGAACACAGTTGCCATCTATCAAATAACATAATGTAAGTAGGGTAACATATATATATGGGTTTTTTACCCTCGGCGCCCATATTGGGCGACCAGTGTGGGCGACCCTCACGTGCGGAGGGGCCTCTCGTGTGAGAGGTGCCAACGCCGGTCGCCCAGCGTGGCTGTGCAGGGTAAACCCTATATATATATATAACTGCGACAAGAACCTGAAATGTCCTTGTGATTTTCATGTTTTATATTTCAGTTCTTATATATTTTTCTAGTTTTGGTGGAGTAAAGTTGAGTAGTTTTTTAACTCATTTGGAGTTTCTATCCTTCTGATGAATCAAATACGGGATGATTCATGTATACATCTTTTTCATAATCCACTTTTGCTGGCTTTTGTGAAAAAATCTTATATATAATTCTCTGGATCATCGTATATATGTTGCTAAAGTGTGTATTTTCTTTCATAGGTGACTGCAGAAGATTCATACTTCTCATTCCTTCCTCTAGCACATGTCTTTGATCAGACCTTTGAAAATTACTGCATCTATAAGGGTGCCTCCATTGGATTTTGGCAAGGGGTAGGACCCACCGCATCCTCTTTTCATGATAATAACCAGTTTCATTTTTTTTACGAAAATGTAAATATTTGTCATATGAAACTTCAAGGATGTTAGGTACTTAATGGAAGACATCCAGGTGCTAAAACCTACAATATTTTGTGGTGTTCCTCGTGTTTATGACCGCATATATTCAGGTATGATATTGCTTCTTAATCAGATAATTCTATTTTCTCTATCATGTGAACTTTATTGATATTGAGATATTTTGGATGTAAGGTATCAATCAGAGGATTTCATCTGGAGGATTCTTATCGAAGAAGTTGTTCCAGTATGCTTATGATCAGTAAGTTGGTGGATAGTGCAGTTGTTTAGGCATTGAGATTCTTATTAAAGTTTTGTATGATATAATTGTGCTTTCATCAGTAAATTGAGAAACATGAAGAAGGGATTGAAACAAGACGAAGCATCACCGTTCTTTGACAGGCTAATTTTTAATAACGTTAGCTTCAACAAAATAGCTCAATCTGATAAAACTTATATTTGCTCATTCTTCAATTGTCTGAGTTCCACTGATTGTAGATAAGACAAGCTATTGGAGGTCGTGTCCGCATTATGATTTCTGGAGCTGCACCAATACCGAGGCATGTGGAAGAGTTTCTTAGAGTTGCAACTTGCAGTGTATTTATACAAGGATATGGTAAGAAATAGATAATCAAGTCATTTGAACTATGTAAATGGCAAACATTAAAAATTAAAGTTCTTTGTATATGCATATTTTCATACTTAGCATAATAAGACTAAGTTTCTGACAAAATATCACATAGATAATGTCATTATAAATGAGTACTAGGAATTGGTAAGTATGGGACTCTTGAACAGCAAGCTTCATGTTTAGCAATTTAAATGGCAACAAAATGGTGCTAATATAAAATCACGGTTCATATGCAGGTCTTACAGAAAGTTGTTCAGGATGCTTTACTTGCATAGCAAATGTATTATCCATGATGGGAACAGTTGGGGTTCCTATTAAAACAATAGAGGCAAAGCTGGAATCAGTGCCAGAGATGGGGTATGATGCTAACTCAAGCACACCCCAAGGTGAAATTTGCTTGAGGGGTAACACATTGTTCTCTGGTTACTACAAGCGGCCAAACCTCACGGATGAAGTTCTTGTTGATGGCTGGTTTCATACAGGTATAGTTTTAGCTAATAATCATTGAGAAGTGTCCAGTTAGTACATTTGCTTCGGCGAGATGTAATGCTTCAAACAAACACTTTTTGCTTTTGCCTAATTGTAAATTTAAACTTCGTAGGTGATATTGGAGAATGGCAGCCCAACGGTGCAATGAAGATCATAGATCGAAAAAAGAACATTTTTAAACTGTCTCAAGGAGAATATGTCGCTGTGGAGGTCCTTGAAAATACATATATGCAATGTCCTCTTCTCACATCGGTACTCCAATGTTATTACTACTGTCTATTACTAATCTAGATATTAGAGACAATCTCAAGTACTTTCACTAATACAAAATTTGAACCCATTGCAAGATAACAATCTTCTGTGTTATAGATTTGGGTCTATGGAAACAGCTTTGAATCCTTTCTTGTGGGTGTTGTTGTTCCGGAAAAGAGCTTATTGGAGGAATGGGCGAAATCCAATGATGTGAGTGGGGACTTTGATCAGTTGTGCAAACATCCAAAAGCAAGGAAACACATCATGGAGGAACTCAATAAAACTGGTCAAAAATATCAAGTATGCCAGTAATCTATCGAAATATTTTATTTCCAATTGAGTTCAGTCTGATTGGCATTCAAATTTCTTTACTCAGCTTAAGGGATTTGAGATGTTGAAGTCAATTCACCTGGAGCCCAGACCATTTGACATGGAGAGAGATCTGATCACTCCAACGTTCAAGCTAAAACGACCCCAGCTGCTCAAACATTTCAAGGTAATAAGAGTCCCAACTCAATTTCGCGTATATTTCTTTGACTCGTTGCGCCTAACTGAACCCAAATAACCATTTTAGGAACGCATTGATGAACTTTACCAAGAAGCTAAAGAGAGGAAAGGATGAGGCTATCAAACACATAATAAAATCCACTGAGAAGATGCGCATGCAAGTCTGAACCTGAAGTGCTTGTATATTTAATAATCAGTGTGCAAAACAATATCGTCCATTTTAATCTTTAGATATAAGTACGAAAAAACAGGAAAGAGAAGCATCATCTCAGTAATCTTTGGCATGTATCGTCTTTTTTAACTACTACAAGACATCCTTGGATAATTAAATACTCTCTTAATGGTTTGCAGGATGTTAAAATATCCTAGCATGATTGTAAATGTTCTATAGCAGTAAGAAAATAAACAAACAAACAAACAGTGTCAGATTAGATTGACGAGAAACTGCGAACTGTTGCTGAACATTGAGCCTAACCATGTCAAATCTGAGCTGTACGAACAAGTTCACAATGTGCATTAATTTTGTAAATGCCTCCAACATGCTTATAGAAAAATCCGAAAGTAATCCAAAACATGCTGTTCGAGTCGCAGGGTCGAGTTGTCGTAGCCTCGTCTCCTTCGTCTCTCTACCATCCATCGCTGTGATTGATGTTAATTAGCTTAAGCTTTGCTGAAAATTCCCGCTGGAAATGACACCGAGAGTTAATGATCTTAATTAAGCCACCAACTGTTGGTGGCGGGACGCGCCACGATTGCGGCATCCTATCGACGCCCCCGCTGTACAGCCTAGGGGTCCGCCGGCACGTTCATCGGCGCTCTCAGCAACGCATCCGGGGGTTGTTCCGACACCCGCCACACCTTCACTGACTTATCCAGACTGCCACTGTACGCGATCCAGCTCCTGGCCGCACCTCCGCCTCCGACCTCCTCTTCCTCGCCGTCGGCCACGATCGCCAGGCACTTTACTGGACCTGTGTGGCCGCTGAGCACCGAGAGGCAGCAGTGCACCCCGCCGTCCCGCCGCCACACGCAGATGTTCTTGTCGGCGGAGCCGCTCAGGAGGAGGCTCCCGGCAGCCACGAGACAGAGCACCGCCATCTTGTGGCCGCCGAGCACTCCGCCGTGCGCCAGCTGCGCCTCCCCCTCCCAGAAGTTGACGAACCCGTCGGAGGAGCCGCAGTAGACCAGGGGCGCTGCGGGGCTGACGGCGAGAGCCGTCACCGCGCACTCCTGCTTCAGTAGCGTCCGCACTGGCGAGTGCTTGGTGGTCTTCGCCAGAAGCTCCCGTCGCCACACTTTGACGGTGCCGTCGGCGGAGCCGGTGAAGACGAGCCCGCCGAAGGCAGCGACCACGGAGTTGACGGCGTCGTCGTGGGCGATGACGGACTCGAGGCACCGGGAGTCGGCGATGCGCCAGACCTTGAAGGTCTTGTCCCAGGAGCCGGAGTAGAGCAAGCCCTGTTTCTCGTCGAGGCTGAGGCAGGATATGGCGTCGGAGTGGCGGATCCAGAGGGCGCTACGGTGGCGCCGGACTTCGATGTAATTAGAAGGCTTCAGCGAGCTCCGGAGGACGTCCTTGAGGCGTGGTAGATTCCCGATCCTCTTGTGAACGGTCGGATTCTTAGGGGACACACGCCAAACCCGGATCTTGCCGTCCTGGTGTCCAGTAAAGATGCGGTCAGCGGCGACGACGATGGACTTAACGAGGCCACTGCTGGACTTGAACCCGGCGAAGTCCTTCTGGTTCTTCCACACGCGGATGTTCTTGCTGTCGGAGCCGGTGTAGAGGACGTCGCCCACTGCGGCGAGGGAGTAGATGTGTCCCTCCTCGCGGACGAGGGAGGTGATGAGGCCATTGCGGGGGTTGGCTCCGGCGAGGTCCAGGGGGTTGTCCAACGCCGACTGGTGCCAGGGGGACATGACGAAAGGAGAGCTCTCGCCACTCATGGCCATGGGGTACTCTCCAGAGGAGCTGGCCGTGGTAGATGAGCTGCTTTGGCGCAGGAACTCCTCGTCGTCGGCCGACGGCCGCATCAGGGGATCGGAGAACTGCATGTTGCCGTTTCTGCTGCTGCCTCCGTTCTCCCTCATCAATCGCTGTTCTGACGATTGCAGGTCACCGATTCGAGGTAAATCGAGGAGGAGGTTATCGGACGAGAGGTGGCGGCGGAGCGTGACGCTCTGGCTCCCGGCGAATGCGCGCGGCCGCAGCTCAGCGATGCCTCCCCCTCCGTCGGCTTCGTTATGTAAACCAATGTCTCACTCGGTCAACCGAACCGGTTCGAGATTCGGCCGGGTCAAAGTTTTATTCCTGGACCGATTTGGCTCACAATCCGCGGGTGAATCGATGGTTCGGACCCAACTTGGAAAGCATTGATGATGAAAGGAAACATCTCCCCACTCGCCTCGCCTCGCCTCGCCTCGTCTCGTCTCCTGTGGTCCTTAAAACCAGTCCTACTCCTAATCATGTTTAAAACAAAATGGCGTTTTCTTGATTTGTCCGATTAGTTAGATTAACTTAGAGTTACATTTGTTTTGTAATATCAATTTATGATCACATACATTAATTATTTTTTATAATACGTATGCTCCTATAATAAATTTGATAATAAACATAGATAATTACACAAAATAAACAAAAAGCACGCGAGTAATTGCCACCGGAGTTGAACTAATCACTAAATATGAAGACGGCGGCCTCAGAGATGCCCACGCCGTCATCGGCGATGATGTCAATTAGTTGCTCTTCTCCCTCTTCCATGACTATACGAATTCGATAGAGTAATCTTTTATAAATCATAACTTTTGATTCAGAATTTAGATGTGTAATATTTAAAGATCTATATTATTATAGGAGAGTCCATTTAGGTCTTTTTAAGAACTTTTGAATATTTTTTTTACTATTTTTAATAATTTTTATATTTTAGGTATTTAAATTATTTTTGATATTTTTATCTTACGATTATAGTATTCTGTCTATATAAGTATCATATTTAATGTTTTGAGATAGTTTTGGGATATACTATTTCTAGCCGTCATCTCCTTATGAAACAATGAGTTTTCTTTTGTCCTAATATTCTTCTTTCAAATCAACAAAGATTAGAAGTCACTTCCTTTATTCATGTGCGAATTAACAAATTTGATAGTTATCCGATGCGTTAGTTGGTATCAGAGCGAGGTTGATCTTGTGTAGTCAACTGTCGTCCTTCATCACAAAAAAATTGCTTTTAACGATAGGTATGTCTGTCACTATTTCGTCGTTATTCGATTATAGTGACAGAATTACGATAGAAATATGTTAGTCGCAAGATATTGAGTCGTAGCCGGTTTGGGTGACGAAATTTAAATTCTGTCGCAAATTTATGACGGAAGATAATTTTGTGGCTATGATTAATGATGGAAACGTAATTTCTATCGCTAATTGTAGCGATGGAAACATAGCGACGGAATTTATGTTTCCGTCGCTAATAATAGCCATGGAATTTATGCTTTTGTCGATAATTAGTTGATAAAAATGGTTTCCGTTATGCTAATTAGCGACGAAAGTTACATTTCGTGACTAAAATTAGTGACAAAATTTGCATTTATATTGTCGATTTCGTTGCTAATTATCATAAAAAATACTGTTCCTATTACGATAATTAGCAATGGAATTAAGGTTTCTATCGCTAACTAGCAACAGAAACATTAATTCCATCGCAAATCTTCAAAAAATTTCACAAATTCTTTTTCAAATGTACAATTACCTTGTTTATATTTTTTTTTAAATCAATACGAACGGTCACAAAATCAATACAAACCCTGCTTGCCTTGCATTATACTATACACAAACCTTCACAATCTATACACAAACAACTAATCCAATCAACTATACATTCACAGATTCATTACAATCCATAAACAAACAATCAAATCAACAATACATTCACAAACTCATTATATTTATAAATAAATTGTGATACAAACATTCACAATCAACAATCCAAATTCATATAAACTATCACAAATATCCACAACAAACTATCCAAATCAAATAATGATACACAAATTCAAAGATATACAAATCATGTCCATAATCTACTACAAAAACATTCAAATACACTCCTATGAGCTAGTACTATCAAATCCTGTAAAAAGTAAAATATAATAGATTATTATCAAATCATGCAAGACAAATTGATTCAAAAATTAACAATGGAAACAATACACTAAAACCATGAATGTATAACTAATTTTACATGAAAAAAAATGGTAGTTGAATAATATTTTGGATTTTTGATGGTGATGATATATAGAATATATCAATAGTTATTTATTCCTTAGAAAATATAATGCAATTAAAGATGAGAATAGTATTAGGAAATAATTATTATTAGTAAATACTTACTTGTTTAATAGTTATTAGGGAATAATTATTATTAGAAAATACTTATTTGTTTCCTAATTATGAGTGAATAATTATAATTAAGAAATACTTATTTATTTTCTAGTATTTTATATGTTTTCCTATTTTATATATTTTCCTATTTTATATGTTTTCCTATTTTTCACTTGTAATGGTATTTATATACCACATATTATCATTAATAAAGTGCATGAATTCTATCATCAACATGGTATCAGAGCGCTAAACTTAACAACAATCATTTTTTTCTTTTCTCCACAATACCTACCGGTCGCCTTCTACAATGGCTATCGCCGATGACATCACTCGCCGGCTATCTCTCACAAATACTCCTGATTCACCTTCCGTCCTTGTGGCTCTCAATGTCAATGCTCAAGCACCATTGAAACTCACCACCTCCAATTACTCTGTCTGACACTTACAGTTCACATATCTTCTATTCGGATATGACTTACTGGATTTTATTGATGGTTCACGTCCCTACCCACCTGCGCAGATAACGCCTACAGATGTCACGCTTTCTCAGGCAATTCCTAATCATATTCTCTAGCTTCGTTAGAATTAACTTCTCCTCAACACTATTATAGGTTTGATGTCTCCTACACTTGTGTAGTTTATTTCTTCATCAACTTCATCTAGAGACGCATGATAGACACTGGAGAGAACCTACGTCACTCCCTCATGTGGTACGATTATGACTCATTGTCAAAATCTTGTCATCCTTCAATAGGGTAACAAATCTATCACTGATTATATGCAGGACATCAAAATAAATATTGACGCTCTTGCGCTTATAAATGTCAAAATTGACTTTGATGAACTCTCTATTCATGTCTTGAATTGTCTTAGTCAAGATTACTGCAATATCTCACATGCTCTGCAAGTTCGTGAAGTCATAGTATGTAAATTTCATGCAAAATTTGTGATTAAGGATCTTAGAGCTCTTTACCTCTTCTGTGGTGTTAAGGTTCGCCCAACCTTAAATGGTCTTCTCTTGTCTCAGTAAAAGTATGTCATTGATCTTCTCTCCAAACACAACATGCTTGACTCCAAGCCAGTCTCCACTCCTATTGTTGCTGCTCTCATCTTACTTTACATGATAGGTCTTCATTTTTTGATACGACTAAGTTCTGACAAGTGGTTGGGAGCTTACAACATCTCTATATGACTCATCTTGATATTTCCTTTGCTGTCAACAAGCTCTCACAGTTTATGTATGCTCCTTCATAGACGCATTGGGGCACTGCGAAGTGTCTATTTCAGTATCTCAATGGTACTAGGGATGTTGGCATTCGTCTTCTTGTGGATACACCTTTTACTCTTCATGGTTTCTCCAATACAGACTGGGCAGGAGATCCAGATGATCGGTGTTCTATGGGTGCATTTATTATTTTTTGGGTACTAATCCGATTTCCTAAAAATCTACCAAACAACGTACGATTGTGTGGTCTTCGACTGAGGCTGAATATCACGTCATTGCCTCTTCGGTGTCTGAGATCCAATGGATTAAGTCACTTTTGACAGACCTGCTTCTTCTAGTTATCACGTCTGCTGTACTTTTCACTGATAATTTGGGTGTCACATATCTTTCAGCTAATCCTATTTTTCACTCTTGGATGAAGCATTTGGCTATTGACTATCACTTTGTTCGTGATCTGGCGCAGGCCTCCGAACTACGAGTTACTCATATTCCTGCTGATGATCAGTTGGCTAATGCACTTGCCAAGTTACTTTCTCGACCTCGGCTGTTTGCTATTTGTAGCAAAATTAGTGTCATTTCTGGGACACCATCTTGAAGGGGTGTATTAGGAAATAATTATTATTAGTAAATATTTATTTGTTCCCTATTTATTAGGAAATTAATTATTATTAAGAAATACTTACTTATTTCCTAATTATTAGAGAATAATTATTATTAAGAAATACTTATTTATTTTCTAGTATTTTATATGTTTTCTTATTTTATGTGTTTTCCTATTTTTCATTTGTAATGGTATTTATATACCACATATTATCATTAATAAAGTGCATAAATTCTATCCTCAATACATATTATAATCTTAAAACTGAATAAATATATTTTGCATATTTTATGAGTGATAAAAAAACTAAGTTGCGCGCAGTTGAACATACCTCGTAATGAGCTACTTAATAGGGTCCCGTGGGTCTTGAGTCTCCTATGCCCCAAAATGATGTTGTGATATGTTAAATTGAGTAATGACTGCTCGCATATCAGCCAAGACAACATCATTTCTCACCTCCCGATCGACCAGCCTCTACTCCACTGTTGCCAGTTGATCCCTCAGTTCTTGATTTTCTTATCTTAATGACTGCACCTTAGTAGAAGGAGAACTAGGACAACCCCTAGGAGTCCTTAAACGATCATATGCCACTTTGGCCTGGGAGCCAATGCTGTAGAGGGAGGAGTTATTTGTTCTTCCTCCAACAATATCATAATAAATGTCATTTATCATCTTGGTGGATAAAGCCTGTGACTCCCCTTCCTTTACTGATGGTTGAGATGTCTGAGTCACTCCATTAGTCATTTTCTTCTGTGTGAAGAAAAATAAATAATTAATATTTGATACATTATTACTAAAGTTAATCATTGTTAATGGCAATATGTAATAAAGTTAATATTCTTATATATATAGCCTAGGATCGAGTATCGACACATTTGTCATCCTTTTTCTTCTGAGTTTTGTTAAATATCTCCCAATAAGTGGACTATCTTTGTAGAGTACATTCCTACATATAAAAAAAGTAGCATCAAATTTATACATGTTTGATAATAAATTAAAATTTACTTGTATAACTTTAAATTAAACTCACCAAATATATATTCTACAATAAATAAAGATCTGGAGATATGCTTCATGGATCCAGTGTTGGGCCAGTGGGCTCTGCATTTCTATTTGATTGAGCAGCTGTAGAATTTGATTGCCACCTTTCTGTAGCCCAAATGGTAGTCTATGCAGCCCATATCTCTTCTAATACATGCGCTGGCCTCGTGCTCTTCTTTCTCAACTTGTATAGAAGGTCCTTGTACAGTTTTGCACAATAAGTATTCTAAATGTCTTTAAATTGAGCCTCCTACCCTGCCTCCCAGGTATATTTTTCTACAATAATAAGTTGACAAATTAGTATAAAAAGGATAGATATATGATACAATACCAAACATATTCAATTTACTTACCAAAATTCCAAATAATAGAAGTCCTTCATCTCCTGGTCTACCTGCCTCCATGTAGTACGAGAAGAGCAAACTCGTTCTTTAAATTTTCTGCTAATATACGTCACTACCCAATGGTCATCCGGAGTAAAACTACATGAAAAAAAGTTAAGGTATGATGAATATGTTATAAATAAAGTCATATATAAATTTAAATTATTAATTATATAAATACTTACGAGTTCTCAACAACCCTCAACACAATCTGACCATGGGATGTGACTGCTTGGTCTGACATGATAATATCTATAAAATAACATTACAATACATCATAATACTATTACTAACATGATGATATATGCAAAAAAAAAAAAGAGAAGAAGATGGAACCATAACTTACTTGATAAATAATAATGCTAATATTTAATTATCATTACAATCTAAATCATGAACATTAACATTTTCTAAGTTCTCATCGCTAGACTCTGTTAGTTCAATAAGCTCCTCACTGTTAGACATCTCTCATTCATCTATCTCCTCATAAGTGGCATTAATATCTATAAGTAATTGGGATGTGGATTGAAGTTATGAATCAACATAAGGTCTTTCCATTTCGTCATTCTAAAATACATCATAGTTTTGAGCAGTGATAGTGCTCTAAATTTTTATGGTCAAGTGAGACTTCATTCAACAAACAATTAATCATTCACTAGATCTTCTTCTCTTTATAGGGTATTCAATATAGAAAAGTTGACCCGCTTGTACTACGAAAATGAAATGTTCAAACTTATGTCTGAACCTTTTGTTTGCATTACAACAACAACAACCAAGCATTATCTCAATAGATGGGTTGCCACCTTTTGTTTGTATTGACCACAACTAAATTATAGATTGCATGTATTATAGTACCTATTCTTGGAGTCGGATCATATCATGAATATTTGAATAACACACACCTTTTTATAGGTAATGCAGGATATTCAATTTATATGATTTCTTCAAGTCTACCAAAGTAATCAAATTCGGGATTACTATTATCGATAAATCCATAATACAAATACTAGAATTATAAGTTAATCTGCGTGAATCTCGTTGTGCCACATGGAATTTGAAGTCATTAACATAGTAATATGAGGACACCATTATTTTACGGAGAGGTCCTGATATAAGATTCATTATCCTTTCATCTTGCACATTTGATATTTTAATGTCTTCCACATATAAATGTAGTTATGATAAAAATTAGATGAGAATTAATACACATGGATGAAAATTTTGTAAAATTATCTAACTTACATAGATTTGAAACTATAACACAAATTCAGTCTCTAACTTTTCAGTTACCTCACTAGCACCCATTGATGAATTTTATAGTTGAAGTTGTTATTTGTACAAGCTATCATGGAAGACAATTTTAAGACAATTGGGATAACAATAAATATAACAAGATAAATAATTGATTATAGAAGTTAACTCATTTTATGTATAGTTTGATCTCATCACAGTTTAGAAGTATGTATATTCTTCCAGTATGGTATTCTTGTTGAGCTAACCATCTAGAGATAGATATACTCATTGGCTTACTAGAAAAATTAAAAATCACAAACATCTCTGGATCTATCAGTTGAGTGCCATTAGAATTTCGAGGACATTATCAACAAAATAATATGAGAAAAAAATGCTTCTTTGACCAAATAGGCATTACATATTGACCCTTCAACTCTTATTTTTTTTACGAATATTATTATTTAATTTTCTCAAAAATTATTTAAATGGAAATATCCATTTGTACTGCACAAGACCAACTAATCGTGCCTCGTAAGGTAAATGTATTGGTAGATGTTCCATTAAATAAAAAAAAGGTAGAAATATGTGCTCCAGCTTACATAAGACCGTCATAATATACTTTGATGTCAAATCTATAAAAAATAGACTCAATTTATTAAGTGTTTGTCAAATATTATTGGGAAGTAGGCCATGGAAAGTTATTAGAGTAAGTCTTTGCATGAAGATATGACAATTATAATTCTTCATTCCAAACATCATTAAACTTTTCATATCCACGCATCGAGTTATATTCAAGGCATACCCATCTGAGAATTTAATTTTTTTCAACCAACTACATAAAGCTTACTAACCATCTTTGTCCAATGTATAATAAGTCTTTGAAAATTTATTGGTTGTTTCATCCTGATGCAACTTTGGTCTGCTGACTAGTTGTTTAATTTCTCACGTAATTTTGTAGTATCTTTATTTCTTTCAGGCACATTCATCACAGTGTTGAAGATATTATCAAAGAAAATTTTCTCAACATGCATCACATCTAAATTTTGTTGAATGAGTAAATAGTGTTGGACCAGGGAGCACTAGAATTAAACTTATGTTTTGACATTGTCAAAGATTTAAGTTAAGTCTTGGTATTATTTGATGAACTGATCAAGTGTGCAAAATGCTCAACTTGGAAAGTCCTAGTAGGTTAACTAGACTTGATACTAGGACAGGAAAATCTCAATAGATCATGAAAACCAGATAAAAAGTCTAGATGGGTCAAGTGGATCTGACATTTGGTAGGTGAATTTGATAGGTCTAGAGGACCCGATATTAAATCAAGTAGAAGCCCTAGTAAGTTGATTTGATGCTGAGCATTTAAAGTCCAAATAGGTCTGGAGGACTCGATGTTTGATAGGTGAGTTGAGGAAAACTCCTGGAGTGAGTGCAGTGAGGTCGTGTCCTGGTAGGGTAAACCTTAGATGTTGATCCAACTAAAGAAGTAAGAAGGTTTCTAAGTTGATATTAAGACTGCCCCAACTATCAATTCATCTAACTCTGTTTTACAAGACTTATATTATTATATATTGTCTATGCTAATTTTGTTTTGTAGACAAACAAAGTTTTGAAATTTACTGAAGGATTAGTTGAGTCGATGGATAACTTGAATCAGTCGACGGATAAAACTTGGATTAGTCGATGGATAACTTAGATCAGTCGACGGATCTAACTATGGTAATGACAAGCCAGATTGGAAAGGAAATTACGGGTTTCATCGATGGATAAACTTAATCTTTTAATTGAACAACAAAAATCATAGGATCATATTAGAGCAAACAAGGAAAAGCGCAATGTTCGATCGATGGATAGGATGCTCCGTCAACTAAAAGGTTCAGTCGACGAAACGGTGGGTCAGTCAACTGAACAATGCTTATAAAAGAAGGCCTCAGCATTCGAGCTGAATACAACTCATTTCATTCGATCTCTTACTATGCTCATTCACTGCTAGTGTAAGCTTCTGTTACTACAACACCGGAAGACTCTCCGACAATCTACGTTTCATCTTCCATTATTATTGTCGGTATATTTACATTATTGCTTGCATTTACTCTATAAGGAGATAGTATCGTTATTGCTATCCTCATCATCTTTTGTGTGATTCAAATATTTAATGGATTATCAAACAAAAGTGATCAAGGATCGCGGACCTTGGAGTAGTAGTCAGTAGACTGCGAACCAAGTAAAAAAAGGAACAGTGTTCTTGCGTTTATTTCTTTTCACTGCACTTTGATTTACATTTAAAAGAAAAGATTTCAAACGAATGAGATTCACCCCCTTTCTTGTCTACTATGATCCAACACTTGGTATTAGAACTGGTTTGCTCTCAAATAACTTAGCATATTTTCGAGCATTTCAAAATCTTTTCTAATTTTTGGAAAAAAAATTCTTTTCTTTTTCAATAGCATTATTTTTTTTTATCTTTCACTACTAATTCCAAGATTTTAAATTTCTTTTGGTTTATCTCTTATCACAAAAATATCGATGTGTCACCTAGAATGATATAGTATGGTCTATCCTCCATTATTCAATGGAGAAAACTTCAGTTATTGAAAACAAAGGATGGAAGGCTTCCTCAAATCTAACATTAATATGTGGCTCACAATCATAAAGGGATACTCACCACCAACTGAACATAGAGTGTTGGTCCTGTGCGGTCGACTGGGGGGGGGCATGATGAATTGCCTGAAATTACGAAAAAAAATACACTTCTCGGAACTTTCGACTAATGTTAATATAAACACTTTTAATAAATGAAACTAAAATGCATAAAAATAAGTACGAGACAAAAGTGTTTACTTGGTTTGCAACCGAGGAGGTTGTTAATCCAAGGCAAGTGAAGCTCAACTAGCAGACTCCTTCTTCAACACAAGTCGAAGGCGGAGAAGCCTCGTATAGGACGTTGATGTTGGTGCAACATCCCTCAGGTCAAGGTTGACCTAGTTGACCAAGCTTGAGTCTTGGTTTGGGTTTCGATGTTTGACAATACAAGGTTGATTGAAGAAGAGTCAAGTAGGTCAAGGATGACCGGATACTTGACTGGGAAGTCCTAACTGGGATGTCAGGCAGAAGAAAGTCCTGGTGAGTGAAGCCAGGCAGAAGAAAATCCTGGTGAGTGAAGCCAGATGAAAATCCTAGTGAGTGAAGCTAGGTGAAAGACCTGGTGAGTGAAGCCAGGCAGAAGAAAGTCCTGGTGAGTGAAGCTAGGCAGATTGGAAGTCCTGGTGAGTGAAGCCAGGCACAGGGAAAATCCAGATGGATCAAGGATGATCGGACATCTGGTGTTGGGAAGTCCAAGTAGGTCAAAGGATTGACTGGATACTTGGCATGAGGAAATCCAGATGGGTCAAGGTTGACCAGACATCTGGTGGAAGTCCAAGTAGGTCAAGGGAGTGACCAGATACTTGGCACAAAGAGAAAAGTCCAAGTGGGTCAAAGGGATTGACCGGACATTTGGTGGGGAGACCTGGCAGGTCAAGGGAGTGACCAGATGCTAGGCATGATGTGCAAACAGGTCAAGGTTGACCGAATGTTGGTTTGAGAGGCTTGGGACTTGGTTTTGGGCAAAAACCAAGAGCTGGATCGATCAGTGGATCGATCCAGACTTTTCCCCAGCGAACAGAAAGCCTCTGGATCGATCCAGGCCTTTCCCAGCGAACAGAGAGCCTCTGGATCGATCAGTAGATCGATCCAGAGGTCCCAATCGATCAGCCGATCGATTGGGACGCTACTGGTTCGCGCGATAAGCGTTGGATCGATCCGTGGATCGATCCAGGCATTTTCTCATAGCACAGAGGCGCTCTGGATCGATCCGTGGATCGATCCAAAGCCTCCCCGATCGATTGGGAGCTTTCGAATCGATCGGGATCCGACCGTTGCGTCGTATTTGAGCTGCAGGCTTGCGATGGCTGCGGTAGAACTTCACGATTTCATCTCAGATCAATACAGCGACTTCTCCACACTTCTCTCAAGCTCAGATCGCCAGTTATTGAAGGTTCTTGGAGGTTTCCCAAGTCAAGAGGCGGATCAAAAGTAAGAAGAAGAAAGCTAGGGTTAGGGTTTTCATTCCATATCTTGTAAGATATCTATTGTATTTGTTTCCCTTGCTTTCTTCTTGTATTGTGAGGGTTGTAGGGCTTCTCCGCCTTCAGTAGTTACTGAAAAGGAGTGATTTCATAGTGGAGGGTGCGTGAGTAGGTGTGGATCCTTGGACTAGTCACCTCTTGTGAGGTGGATACCAAGTAAACCATCCTTGTTAGCGTTGTATGCTTTTATTTCTTATATTTCGCTACATATCTCTGAAGAAACGAGCAACACCGACGACGAGCACGCGAAGAGCTATTCACCCCCCCCTCTAGCTACTTTTCGGTCCCAACAAGTGGTATCAGAGCAAGGTTGCTCTTCACCGGAATCATCGCCGGAAGGGGAAAACAAAACAAGCAAAGCTAGAGGTGAAGAAGTTGAAGCAAATTCATCAAAAGTCAAAGATTTCAAGAAGCTCAACTTCAAGATGCAATTCCAAGATGGACTTGGATTTGACACAAGGGTGGCTCCACCATACACATCCACAAGCTTCGATTCTTGGAAATCAAGAATCAAAAATTTTCTTATGATGGAGATAGAGCAATGGTTTGCTCTCATGGAAGGATTTGAAGCTCCAACAAACTCCAAGGGCAAGCCTCTCAAGAAAAGCAAATGGAGTCAAGAGCAAGTTCAAAGGAGCAAGGCAAACGATAAAGTGACCAAGCTTTTGGTCAACTTATTGCCAAGCAATATTTTGGCTCAAGTTGGGGAATTCAAGGATGCCAAGGAGCTTTGGAGCAAGTTAGCATCAATTCATGAGATCCCCTCCACTTTACCGAATCAAGAAGAATCCAAAGAGGGCGACTCATTGGAGCAAGACCAAGAGGAGGACTCCGAAGTTGAGAGATGCTCAACTTCCGAAGAAGAGGAAGTCCAAGAAGAAGCTTCATCTTCAAGGGAGTGCAATGAAGAGAACAAGGAGGGAGCATACTCCTTGTTCCATGTACAAGATGATGAAGCCTCCACCTCTAGGATTGAGGGGGAGTGTAGATCAATGAACCCGGAGCAAGAAGAGGCCTCCACATCTGGGTCAAGTGAAGAAGAAGAAGATGGTGCCACCTCCAAAATTCAAGAAATATCAAATGGAGGAGCAAGTGTCATCCCTACACAAGAAGGTATAAATGGTTCAATTAAAAATAAAAATCATATAATATGTTTTGAGTGTAGGGAAAGTGGGCACTACAAGAGCAAGTGTCCCAACTTGGCCAAGAAGAAGGGTCAAGTGACACAAAAGGGCAAGGAGAAGCCCAAGGAGACCATCCCCGGAACAAAGAAGAGCAAGGAGCACATTGTGTGTTTCTTGTGCAATCAAAAGGGGCATTATCGAAGTCAATGCCCCAAGGGGAAGAAGGTGGTCAAGGCTCGTGGAGGAAGCTCAATTCAAGGGGGAGCCTCCAAGGTAAAAAGAAAGGTATCTTTTATTGAGCCTACCCCTTTGAATTATGGTAAAGAGCATGCAAGTACTAACCTATATCATTTTAATGCTATTTACCATGAAAATAGGAGGCATGATAAAGTTAAAGAAAATCATGTAGCTTTTCATGCTAAAACCTCTCAACCTAGGGCTAGGAATGTAGATAAAAAATTAGGCAAGAACACTAAGATCAATAACTATATACCTAGAAATAAAAACGCTCAAGGATTAAATAGAAAACCAAAATCTAGGGATTTATGGAAAGAAAATCAAGTCTTGAGGTTAAGACTTGATAAAATGGAAAAGACCCTAAAAAGGATGGAAAATATCCTAAAAGGGCAAAATGAGCAAAACCTAGGTTTAGGAGTACTACAAGAGTCATCCAATGACCATAGAGGGTTGGGATACAAACCCAAAGCTAAAAAGGATGTGCCTAGTTATCATAGGGTTCCATATAGGTATGGAACAAACCCTAAGTCTAGAGGTCAAGTCAAGGATACAAGGGAAGATATCCCTAGAAGTATCTTTGCAACCAAAGTGACTAAGACTTCTAAGAAGTCTAAGAAAGTCACTAACAAGGTCACAAGGGAGGCTATCCCTAGAATTGACCTAGAAAATGTGACCAAGGCTTCTAAGAAGCCCAACAAGGTCACTAGGAAGGTATCTAGGGAAGTTATCCCTAGTGAGTACCTAGAGCATCCAAGGAGCACCAATAGGTGTTGGATTCCTAGGAGCATCTTCTCTACCCCATAAATGGGTTAGAGAGTGTCAACTCCGATTAGAAGGGTAGTTAACCCAACTTTGAGGAAATTGACACTCAAGGAGCATTTTCAAGGTTTTTGTTAACCTTTGAAAATGAAATGGAATTATTATTTACTCCTTGAAAGAGTAAAATGTGCCTAATGGTGGAAATTGATTTTATCTTAAAATGGCATAAATTGGGAAAACCTAGAGAAATACCAAGTTGGGATTTTGGTATTCTCTTAGAAATTTAAGGCAATCTGGGCCTTGATTTATGTGATTATTCTTGAGGAAAAATGGAATATGTCAACATTTAAGGATATGCTTAATTTTTAAGTGGCATAAACAAATCAAGAGAAATATAAATGTCAATTTAGGTTTTGGCATTTCTTTGAAGCATTTAGGGCAATCTAGGTTTAACGTTTTAAGTTAAAACAAGTTGTATATTTTGAGTTAGCTAAGTGGTTAAGGATACTTAGATAGGTAATCTAGGTATATTTTATTTATGCTAAACCTTGCCATGATTATTTGCCCATCATATGCCATGACATCATGTCTATTTTTTCATTCATGACTTATTATGAAAAATATAAAAATACCATGTCATGTCATACATACATCATGTAATTATAGGAATCTTTCTTTTGAAAGCTATTTCATTTTGATGTATGCCATAACATTATCATGCATTATGTTTAATTCCTTAAAAGCAAGGACAAATGGCATTTATCAACAAGTGTTGTCAACAAGTGGTATTAACAAGTAACATCCTAAGTGGATGTTCAATATCCACAAAATGCCTAGATAGATATGCATGATCCCTAGATTAGGGTAAAAACCAAACTTTATATCTCACAAAGACCAATAAGATGACTTGTATGTGTTTTAGTGCACATTAGATACAAGTGAGATGTTAGGATGATGAACAAAATTCAAGATGTTGATTTAGTGCATTCTTTTGAGTTTTAAGTTCATCAAAACATATAGTTATGTGTTTTCCCATCATTGGGAAAGCTAATGTACGAGTAATGAGCATTAAGCCCAAGGAATATGGTGGGATATTGGTTTTGAAAATGTTTTTAAAATAATTTTGAAAAACCTTGGTGAAGGCTATCTTTTGATAGTAATCACCATTGAATAGTTAGACACAAACTTGAAGAAAACACTAAAGTTTTTGCGAGTTCTCAAGTTTATGTCAATCTTTGAAAATATGATATATTTTCCTAGAAAACTATTTTTTCATGATAAATTATATCCTAAATAATGTCTACACAAATTTTTATGATTTTTGGAATTTTGTAGAATTTTCTAGGGGTTTCTGAAATTGGCTGAAATTGAATTTCAGCAATTTCAGGCCTTCAATCGATCGGTGGATCGATTGGAGTGCCTCAATCGATCAGCCAATCGATTAAGAAGGTATTTCTCGCGAGCAGAAGCTCGCTGGATCGATCAGCCGATCGATCCAAGAAGACTGAATCGATCAGTGGATCGATTCAGCAGGGTTCAATCGATTGGAACCCAACTCTAATCAATCGAAGATGCTGATTTTGGCTTGGAAGGTCTGATTTCAGCATCTTTGAACCTATTTTAGTCTAGGTAACCATTCCAATCCCTTGAAAATACATTTGTATGCATAAAAAGGTGTTTTCGTGTAAAAAACAAGGATGGATTGGTTAAGGAAGGCTAAGTTGAAGTTTAGGTTGAGGTTTGTTTCAAATTTTAAATATTTGAACCTCAAAACTTCTAAAATTAGGTTTCCTAAAGTTTTAGGGATTCCAAGTCATTGTTGGTGCAATAACAGAAGTTACCACCATGTCTTTAGGGGGAGGGACTCTTTAAAGACATGAAAATTATTTTTAATGAACTTTGGAAGGTGGTTAACCTTCCGTTAAGAACATGCTCAAGGTTGAGCGTTTGAACTTTAATGGGGAGTGGATATCCTCATTATTCAAGTGGTTTCAAGTGGATAATGCTCAAGGATGGGCACTTGCCTACATTGGGGGAGAATGTAGGGTTAAGGATAATGAAGGGTATGAGACCTTCATTATCGTGTTGATCACAACGAGTGAAGTTGTGAACAACAATGAGCAACTCTTCAGGGGGAGAGTTTTCAACAAGTGAATTTGTTGATGTGTGCCCAAAAATGGGGCATGGTTTGATGTGTGCCAATAGGGGGAGAATGAAAGGGAGTAAGTTAGGCTTTCATTACCTAGAGGGAGTTTGCCCTCTTAGGGGGAAAATGAAGGGCTTAACTTAATGTATTCATTACCTAGTGGCATGAAGAATATTTAGGCTATGAGATTAGCCTAACTTACATGTGGTATTGTAAGTGATAGTGTTAGTATTGTCAAATATCAAAAAGGGGGAGATTGTTGGTGCAACATCCCTCAGGTCAAGGTTGACCTAGTTGATCAAGCTTGAGTCTTGGTTTGGGTTTCGATGTTTGACAATACAAGGTTGATTGAAGAAGAGTCAAGTAGGTCAAGGATGACCGGATACTTGACTGGGAAGTCCTAACTGGGATGTCAGGCAGAAGAAAGTCCTGGTGAGTGAAGCCAAGCAGAAAAAAATCCTGATGAGTGAAGCCAGGTGAAAATCCTAGTGAGTGAAGCTAGGTGAAAGACCTGGTGAGTGAAGCCAGGAAGAAGAAAGTCCTGGTGAGTGAAGCTAGGCAGATTGGAAGTCCTGGCGAGTGAAGCCAGGCACAGGGAAAATCCAGATGGATCAAGGATGATCGGACATCTGGTGTTGGGAAGTCCAAGTAGGCCAAAGGATTGACTGGATACTTGGTATGAGGAAATCCAGATGGGTCAAGGTTGACCAGACATCTGGTGGAAGTTCAAGTAGGTCAAGGGAGTGACCGGATACTTGGCACAAAGAGAAAAGTCCAAGTGGGTCAAAGGGATTGACCGGACACTTGGTGGGGAGACCTGGAAGGTCAAGAGAGTGACCAGATGCTAGGCATGATGTGCCAACAGGTCAAGGTTGACCGAATGTTAGTTTGAGAGGCTTGGGACTTGGTTTTGGGCAAAAACCAAGAGCTGGATCGATCAGTGGATCGATCCAGGCTTTTCCCCAGCGAACAGAAAGCTCTGGATCGATCAGTGGATCGATCCAGGCCTTTCCCAGCGAACAGAGAACCTCTGGATCGATCAGTGGATCGATCCAGAGGTCCCAATAGATCAGCCGATCGATTGGGACGCTACTGGTTCACGCGATAAGCGCTGGATCGATCCGTGGATAGATCCAGGTGTTTTCCAAGAGCACAGAGGCGCTCTGGATCGATCCGTGGATCGATCCAAAGCCTCCCCGATCGATTGGGAGCTTTCGAATCGATCGGGATCCGACCGTTGCGTCGCATTTGAGCTGCAGGCGTGCGATGGCTGCGGTAGAACTTCACGATTTCATCTCAGATCAACACAGCGACTTCTCCACACTTCTCTCAAGCTCAGATCGCCAGTTATTGAAGGTTCTTGGAGGTTTCCCAAGTCAAGAGGAGGATCAAAAGTAAGAAGAAGAAAGCTAGGGTTAGGGTTTTCATTCCATATCTTGTAAGATATCTATTGTATTTGTTTCCCTTGCTTTCTTCTTGTATTGTGAGGTTTGTAGGGCTTCTCCGCCTTCAGTAGTTACTGAAAAGGAGCGATTTCACAGGGTGCGTGAGTAGGTGTGGATCCTTGGACTAGTCACCTCTTGTGAGGTGGATACCAAGTAAACCATCCTTGTTAGCATTGTATGCTTTTGTTTCTTATATTTCCGCTGCATATCTCTGAAGAAACGAGCAACACCGACGACGAGCACGCGAAGAGCTATTCACCCCCCCCCCTCTAGTTACTTTTCGGTCCCAACAGTTGAAAGTGCTGAACTTGAAGAACAAAATAGAAATTTGATTACAATAAGTATTGTGTTCAATGAAGAAGACCAGTGATCTATTTATAGCTCTCTAGTCGAAACTAACAATTTGCTGATGTGGCAACTCTAGACGCCTGGACCCTCTTCGAGCTCCCCCAGTGAGGCAAACTTTATCTTCATGCAATGACTTCGAGATTGAATTATTTTTTTTATGTTTGGGCACCTAGACCATGTCCGGGCTCTTGGATCGTTGCTGACCTGGACCTGAAGGTGATCCACAACAATGACACTACGACGAGGCACCTATGAGGTGCCTTGATGGTTCGGGCGTTCGAACCATCTTGTCTGGGAGCCTAGAGTAGTCAGCCTCATGTTGATTGTCCGACGCCTTCTTCGATTATTAGCTCCTTCTCTGATCCCCTTGGGTGATCCTCTGACCTTCCAGAGTTAAGCTTACCCGGATCCAACTCTGGCCTTCCCCTCGAGCAGTCTTTCGCTCCAGCTTCTCATCCCTCAGAAGCGCCATGTGCGTCCTTCTCAATCCACCGATGTACTCTTCCGCAGCTTCTCGTCCCTCGGATGCACTTGAGCCCGTTGACTCGATTCTCATGCCATCCTTCTCATCCACTATGTCTTTCGCTCGACTTTTTGTGTTCCTAAGTTCCTGCATATTTAGACATAAAGATCAAAATACCAAAGGACCTAATTTAATCTGGTTGATTACATCAAAACTTACCTGGGGTACTTACAATCTTCCCCTTTTTAATATTTTTAATATGCATCAATCCCAGTTAAAGTTATGGTAAAATAGACATAAAAATTTATTTAACAAAAATAAATTGACATAAATAAAGCAATTTAAGTTCAACTAATATTTTACAAATAAGTCATAACTTTACCCCTCCAATTTCTCCCCCTTTAATCATATTAAAAATAGGAGTAAATATTGAAATAAATTTAGAAAAATTCTAAGGGATACATAAATAGTGACTAACACTTAGAAAAATTCTGGGAATTATTTTTCAAAAATCTGAATTTTCATGACTTAAAAACTAGTTTTTGAAACAATAATTTTAAAAATATTTTTATTATTTAAAAAATTCTAATTTTTTTTTCATACTATTAAATACAATAATCTAGAATTGTGATAAAATATTTATGAGTAAACAAGATTGATATCAGAATTATAAATTATTTTATCAAGAGAGATGTAATTTTCTAAAAAAAATTAAAAATAGATTTTGAACTCTAAAAATCTTGTAACTTTTTTTAAATATATAAAATAAAAATTATATCTGAAAAAAAATGATTTCCAAAAATTTATTTTTTATGAATTTTTAATATTAAAAATTAAAATTTTTCTAAAAAATCGTAGAAATTCATTAAGGGTAAATTTTGAAAATTTTCCTACGGATAAGTAATAAAATAATTTTTATGGAAAAAATTAAGATATAATTGATTTCAAATGGAAAGGATATGAAACAATTTATTTTAAAAAGTTAAAAAAATTTAAGCATGCAATGAAAATATTAAAATAAATTAAAATTAAAATATGCATAAAGATTTAACCTAAGCATGATTTTAGAACCTAATATAGGTTGTTCCCTACCTACTATATTAATCAAAATTTTATTGGAATATATTTTCTTATTACTTTTCTAATTTGACCTTTATAAAATCTATAATATCAATTTATCCCTTGATATTTTCTTAAATTTGAAGTAGCAAAATTTGAACATGCAGAATTTTTAAAATTTTCTATTTGTTCTTTAAATTTTGTATTTTTAGTTTTAACTTTATCAACTTCTTCTAGTGGGCATGCTTTAGCTAAAATTATTTTCAAATTTATATTCTTAGTTTTAAACTTACATAAAGATTTGAACATTGATTTTATACCATAATATAACTGGTTAGGTGGTAGAAGACATACCTCACTTACCAAATTTGATCTGAAGCTGGATTCTTCTTCTTCACAGCTGCTTTCTTTAGATGTAGCTCCCCCTTCATCGATGCTAGCTTTTGAGTTGCTTGCTTCTTCATGACTAGCCATCAGTGCTAGTCCAATATAGGCTTCTATCTTGGATTCAGATAACAAACTTTCATCCCAAGTGGCCTTGGGATTTTTGTACTTGTTTCGCTTTGGCCCTTTTTCTTTCTCCTTCTTGAGCTTCAAGCAGTCATCCTTCATGTATTCTTCTTTCTAACAATTGTAGAATCGAATCTTTCGCTTGCTCCTTGGATTTTTCTTGGTCTGTATTTCTTTAAATCCGGTAGATTTTTTTTTTAAAATTTTCTTACCATAAACGCTTCTTGGTCTGCATCAAGGTCTGAGTCTGACTTGGGTTTTTCTTTCTTTTTGGCTCTCAGTGCCAAGTTCTGGTTTGACTCCTTTATTGTACTTGCACATCTAGATTCATGTAATTTTAATGTTGAAAAAAAGTTCTTCTAAGGTACTTAGCTCCAAGTCCTTAGAGATGTAGTAGACATCTATGATTGAGGTTTACTCTGGAGTTCTGGGAAAGACATAGAGTGCATAGCAGACCGAGTCCTGGTTGATTACCGTTTCACTGAGATTGATTAGTCCGGTGATCAGCTCCTTGATCTTTATGTGTAGTTGAGCCACTGTCTCACCTTTTTCTAAGCGGAGGTTTGTTAACTTACTCCGAAGAATATCCCATGAAGCAAGCTTTGCTTCGGATGTTCCTTCATGGAGCTCTAGGAATTTCTCCCAGAGTTCTTTGGCCAAGGTGTAGCTTCCGATGTGGTTGACTTCTTGAGGCAGTAATACACTTAGCAAGTGGTATTCCGCTTTATTGTTGGCTACGAAGTCACTTTGTTCATTCTTTATCCAAAAATTTCTTCTTTTTCTTCTCCTTGTTGATCCTTGGGAACTATAAAATCATACTTTATTATTAAAAGAATTTCAAAATATGTTCTTAGAAATGCCTCCATTCAATGTTTCTAGTGTACGAACTCTCTCTTAAACTTTGGCGGGTTGAGGCTTGGTTTGGTCGTCGATTTCATTACTTTGATCGGCGGTTAGTCCTTTTAAAGTGTTCTTGCTCTGAAACCAATTGTTGATCCTGTGTGATTGCCAAGAGGGAGGGGTGAATTACCAAAAATTACAAAAACACCCTTTTCGAATCTTTTGACTAAAGTTAATACAAACACTTTTAATAAACAAAACTAAAATACATAAAAATAACTACAAGACAAAAGTGTTTACTTGGTTGGCAACCAGTGAGATTGAAAATCTAAGGCAAGTGAAGCTCAACTAGCAGACTCCTTTGACAAAAGTACATAACTTGAAAAATAGAATAGAAATTCGATTACAGTAAGTGTTGTGCTCAATGAAAAAGACTAGAGCTCTATTTATAGTCCTATGGTTAAAACTAGCCATTTACTGAGGTGGCAATTCCAGGCGCCTAGATTCTCTCCGGGCGCCCTAATGAGGTAAACTTTATCTCCACAGAATGAATTCAAGATTGAATTTTTTTTCATGTCCAGGCGCCTGGACCATGTCTAGGCACTCGAATAGTTGCTGACGTGGACCCAAACGTGATCCACAGCAATGACACTGTGACGAGGTGCCTATGAGGTGCCTTGGTGGTCTGAGTGCCCGGACCATCTTGTTCGGGCGCTCGAAGCAGTCATCCTCAGGTTGACTGTCCGGTGCCTTCTCCGGCCATTGGTTCCTTCTCCGGTCGCTTGCTCCTTCTTTGGTTCCTGGGGTGATTCTCCAACCTTCCAGAGTTGAGCTCATCCGAACCTAACTCTAGCCTTCTCCTTGAGCAGCCTTCTGTTTCGACTTCTTGTCTCTCGAAAGTGCTACGCGTGCCCTTCTCACTCCACCGATGTACTCTTCCGCAGCTTCTTATCTCTTGGATGCACCTGAACTCGTCGACTCGATTCCCGTGCCATGCTTCTCACCCACTGCATATTCCACTCAACTTCTTGTGTTCCTAAGTTCCTGCACACTATGACACAAGGATCAAAATACCGCAGGACTTAACTTAACCTGGTTAATCATATCAAAACTTATTTGAGATACTTACATAGAGAACGACTAAACTCGGAAAAGTGGAGTCCTGAAATGAAAATGAAGGCCCAAGTCGACTATAAGATGATGAACACACTCCAATGTGGCCTAACCAAGGAGGAGCTCAATCGAGTTGGTCCATTCGACAACTCCAAAGAATTATAGGACCGACTAGTCAAATTGCATGAAGGAACCGATGACTCAAATGTAACGCCCCAAATTTCCTCAATTAGAGTCCTAAAAGTAATTTAAAAATATTTAAAAATGCTATAGAAATATTCTAGGGATTTTTAGAAATTTTTAGAGTATTTTTATGTAATTTTTGGAGGTCGTTTGGTATTTTTACTAAACGAAGGAAGTTTCGACAAAAAATGTCCAAGCCGAGAATTGAACCCACGACTTTTGGCTTGGTCAAAACCCAGCTAACCAGGTGTGCAAACGAATTTTTCTGTTTAGAAAAGATAGCGAATTTATTTAAGATAGTTAACAGAATATTGGATTATAAAAGGGATAAGTTGATCTTGGATTTGTTTGTTTAGAAAAGGTAGCGAATTTATTTAAGATAGTTAACAGAATATTATAAAAGGGATAAGTTGATGTTGGATTTGTTTGTTTAGAAAAAGTAGCGAATTTATTTAAGATAATTAACAGAATATTGGATTATAAAAGGGATAAGTTGATGTTGGATTTGTCTGTTTAGAAAAGATAGCGAATTTATTTAAGGAGTTAACAGAAATATTAAGTTATAAAAAGGAATAAGTTGATGCTCTTTTTTCCCATGACTTAAACCATTCTCTCCTTCTCTTCTGCGTACGATGGCAGAGCTCGGGCAGAAAATGAAAGGGAGTAAGGGCATCATCTCCGGCAGCCGGCCAAGGTCCTAGAAGCCCTTTTTGTTCGGTTGTGAGTCCAAGAAGCAAGGTAAGTGCTTCTCACCTGCAGTAGGAGTAGTTTCGGACCTTTGTTCTTCTTGAATTCGAAGCATAAGAAGCGATTATAGTGCAGATTTTTAATTAAGCCTATAGTGCAGATTTTAATTAAGCTTATAATGCAGATTTTTATGTAGAGCTTATATTGCAGATTTTAATTAAGCGCTTATAGTGCAGATTTTTAATTAAGCCTATAGTGTAGATTTTAATTAAGCTTATAATGCAGATTTTTATGTAGAGCTTATATTACAGATTTTAATTAAGCGCTTATAGTGTAGATTTTTAATTAAGCCTATAGTACAGATTTTAATTAAGCTTATAGTGCAGATTTTCATGTAGGCTTATAGTGCAGATTTTAATTAAGCTTATAGTGCAGATTTTTTTTGTTTGCATAGTATGCAGAAATAGTGTAGCATAGAATGTAGAATCTTGATTAGAATAGTATGCAGAATTTTGATTAGCATAGTATGCAGATTTTTGTTTATGCATTTCAAAGTTAGAATTTGTTTAAACATTTCAGTTTTTAAAAAAAACATTCTTTTATTAGATGTATTAACAAATATAAGAAAGATAAAGAAAAGAAAGAAAAAGGCCAAGGCCTTAAGTAGATCCCAAAGTCAAGACTTTAGGGATTTTGGCACACAAGGTGCTCGTTAAAACCGAGGCATTATATATTAGAAGTATTAAAAGATAACAAGTATTTTACTTTTATCAGTGGCACTGTACTGGACTCTCAGTAGTCCTTGGGCTGGGCTCCCATAGTCGGTCCCTAGGTTTAGATAACCTAGTATGTAGGACTCTCAGTAGTCCTTGGGCTGGGCTCCCATAGTCGGTCCTTAGGTTTAGATAACCTAGTATGCAGGACTCTAAGTAGTCCTTGGGCTGGGTTCCCATAATCGGTCCCTAGGTTTAGATAACCTAGTAACCCTACTAGATTCTGGACCAGCTATCTCGGGTCTAGTTAGGGATGCGCGCATAGTAAGTACAGTTGTCGGGCCCAAGAAGAAGTTGATTATTATTTTGAAGTATTATAAGTGTAAGTTTTTGAACAAGTAAAACGAGTTTTACATAAACATAAAGTATTAAAGATTAAGTTAGAACAAATGAAATAAATTTCATATAGTTCTGAAAATCAGTAAGTTAGTTCTTTATTCTACCATGTTTATCTAGTGGATGAGTAGTTTTCATGTTTACCTATTAGATGAGTAGCATGATTAGCTATTAGAATTATATGGGTAGATTCCTTAGCTTTTCTTTGCTATTAGTTTGACATGAGCAGTTATGTTTATGCTTTATTTCTTTTTAGAGCATATAGTTTCTAGTTCTTTTCGTATACATGCACATTCGTGATTTTCTGAGTTAGATAGCGCTTACTAAGCAAATTTTGCTTATAGTTGCATTTCCTCTTACTGCAGATAAAGAAAAGGAAAAGTTATAGCAAAGGAAGGCGACAAGGAGGTGCGGATGGATGTGTGATGCCTGGACTATAAAAGCCTTGGGACCTAGCATAAGAATTTATTAAGAATGTATTAGATGAGTCATTTAGTCTTCCGCTGCTAGTTAATTGTATGTTTTGAGTTCTCCGAGAGTTTTAGGAATTTCTATCAACATTGAACAAGGATAGTTAAGTAAAGTTAGTAGTCCAGTAGCGCTCCGCCCTCACAGTCTAGTAGTGAGGAGGGTGGGGTGTTACATCAAAGGTAACTAAAGGAAATTTACTTTTAAATCAGTTATTCAATATTAAAATGTTGTATGGAGAAGCCATGACTCAACTACACAAAATTAAAGACATCATCAATGAGCTCTACGTCATCGGCCACCAACACAAAAATCAGGATATTATAAGGTATGCTCTAAACTCGTTCCCTTGAAATGTACTGTGAACATCTATGGTAGATGCCTATAAGGTTTCGAAAGATCTTTCCTTTATTAAATTAGACAATTATTTTACGAGTTAGAATTATATGAGAAGACTAACTTTAGTCAGACTGAGAAAGGTATAACTTTGTATGAAGGTCAAAACAAAAGTAAGGAGGCTAAGTCCAAGTCTAGACTGAAACAAGAATATGAGAGTGAGTCAAACTCAGATTCGAACAATGAAGAGGAAATGATAAATATGGTATGAAAGATGTTTACTAAAAAGAAGTTCACCAAAAGGAATTTGAAGAAAGTACAAAATACCTCAAATACACCAAATATAAGGTAATTGTTGGTGCAATCGGCCTCTAGGGTTTTGATGTTTGATAATGAACTCAAATTTGGTCAGGTTAACTAAGGGTTAATCCAAACAAGACTTAATATTTGGAAGAGAAAACTCTAGTCAGGACTAGATGACTAGCAAGGGTAAGTCCTAATCGAATGTTAGGTAGATGAGAAATCTACTAAGTGACTAGTCCTAACTGGAGGTTAGACAAGAGTAAGTTCTAACTGGAAGTTAGGTTGGTGAGAAGTCTACTAAGTGACTAGTCCTAACTGGAGGTTAGACGAGGGGAAGTCTTGGTAAATGAAGCCAGGCTTAGTGAGTGAAGCTAGATGGTGAAAATCCTAGTGAGTAAAGGCAGATCCTAGTGAGTGAAACTAAGTGGTTGAAGTCCTAGTGAGTGAAGTTAGGCCCTAGTGAGTAAAACTAGGTGGTGGAAATCCTGGTGAGTGAAGTCAGACCCTAGTGAGTGAAGCTAAGTGGTGGAAGTCTTGGTGAGTGAAACTAGACAACCCTAGGGGGAGGTAACCCTAGGTAACGAGGAGTCTTATAGGAGTAAACTCCAAGCATGTGTGACCTGCTGGTTTTCGTCCAATCATGCACGGTCGACCGGACCAGCGAATCTTGAAAGCTATTAACACTGATTTAATTTAATATTTTATATCTATTGTGCTAACTTGGTGTTGTAGAAAAGTCTTAGTTGATCAGGTTGATTAAACACTAAGCAAGATCAAAGAAAGTCTAAACATCTAGAGGACTTTATGTTTGGCAGGCAAGATCAGGTAAGAAACTAGATGAGAGATCCAGTGAAGACGCGTTCCCAGTTGAGAGAATAGTAAACATTGGTCTGACATAGGATTTCAACAAAATCTGAAGTCAGAATCAGACAATCCCGATACTGTCAAAGCATTTATTTTTTAATATTATGCTTGTTGTGCTACGTGCAAGAAATTGAAAGCTAGAAAAAGGACTTCCAGGTGCTTGAGAAGGGTCCATGCGCTCGGAGGTTTGGGCACTCAGAATGGGTCCAAGTGCCCGTATGGTCCCGAATCTAGCCAAGTGTACAATTGAGTTGGTGTGCTCCGATTGGCTGGTGTATGTTAGTGTCTAGGTGCTCTGAGCTGATCCAAACGCCCAGGAATGGATAGAGGCTATCGGATAAAGCTTCACCAAGGTATAGTCATGTTAGCAATCTAGGAGCCTGGAGGTGGTCCAGGTGCCCGAAAATGGATAATTTAGCAACAAAGCAGGATCAGATAGGCCTCAGTCCAGGTGCCCAGGGGTGATTCAGAAGCCTGAAAATGCCTATAAAGGAGCCTCCAACAGCATCCTCAGATAACAACACTTATACATGATTCTTTCATCATTCGACTGCTCTGACTACTTCCATATTGTTGTACTACTACCACGCGATTACTATGCTACATCTGATCACTGTCGACAGACTGACACCAACACACGAGCACTTCAACTTCCACATCATCGTGTTGGGTAACTTAATTCCAGTCATTTACTTTATTGCTTAAAGGAAGTGTAGGTTGTTACACTTACCTTATATTCTCTTTGTATTTGATTACTCTGCCGGGAGTTTACCGGTAGAGAATTTAATTGATTGCTCATCGATAGGTCCAAGGGACCTGGGTCTTGGAGTAGGAGACACTGAAGCCTCCAAACCAAGTAAATTATTGTGTTTTATTTATATTTCTTTTCTTTTCATACTTAGTTTATTTTTCCACTACGCACTCACTTTATTTTAAGGTTCGAAAAATATATTTTTTAAAAAAATACACGTGATTCACCCTCCCCTCTCACATGCCAAAGGTCCTACAGTAACATGCTACGAGTGCAACAAAAAGTGTCAATACAAACATGAGTGCCCTAACCTAAAAGAGGGCAAACTCAAGTCTTTAATAAGAAGAAAAATGTTCAAGGCTACTTGGGACAAATCATCTTCGGAAGAGTCAGATGTGGAGGAACCAAAGCAATCAGCCTCTTGGCACTTATGACAAGAAACGAAGAATCCAAGTTCGAGTCTGATTCTGAGTCCGAGAGAAGTCACGAGTCTGTATCCATTTTAGAAGACCTAGATGAGGTAATTTGCATTTCAAAATTTTAAAAGCTTAAAATAATTAAATTTTTGTTTAAAATATTGAGTAAATCTGAGGATCAAATTAACTTGCTACTTAAGAAAGTTAACCACCTGAAGAAGTAAGTCAACTTGAATCCCTCAATTAACAATGTTCAAGAGGGAATTTCAACTTAAGTTACAAGACTTTAGGAAGAAAATTTCACCTTGAAATGTCAAGTAGAGGACTCAAAAAAATGTTAGAAAAGTTTAATTTGGGTTCCAAGTATTTGAATATGATGCTTGGGCCCCAACAAATTGTGTACACCAAATGTAGACTCAAGAACAAAGCTAACACGACAAACAAGTTATACTTATCTTTGATTAGTCAAAATATTAGAAATAAAGTCCAAGCATCATATTAGAAATATGATGCTTTGATTAACACGACAAACAAAGTATGTTTACTTAACTTAAATGAGTCAAACCAATATTGGGTCCCTAAGGATCAAATCTATTACTTAGATAGACCATATCAATATTATAATTCAGGGGAGCCAATAGAAAAATGATTTTAGCATGTTAAATGCATGATTGGTTGATTTTCTACTTTAAATATGCATGCTTAGTTTTAATTAAAAAATTAGAATGATTAGAAATAAAAAGGGTTAACCAACCTTGACAATATAGTATTAGAATGAATTGGAATGATAGTAGACTAAGAAAACTCTGTCGAATGTATGTTTAGGTTAAATCATATGTATTCTACCTGATGTACTAGACTTAGTGGATCTAACTGAAGCTACTCTAGTCAAACATGAGCTAATCAGACCAAAACTAAGTATTAAGTTATTTAGGTTGCTTGTTTTTGGAAAGTTTTATTTTAGGTACGTGGTTACTTTAATGATATATTTATGACTCATCACAACTTGGAAGCTTTTCATATAAACTCCTTCTTGATGAACCTAAACTAAATTTGAATCTAACAAGAATTAAACAACCATTTTCAATTAATCAATTAATAATCAACTCAATTAATTTAACCTTAATTAATGATTCCTATCAAATCTAAATTAATTATCAAGACTAATAAATAATTCATAATTAATTTGAAATTAATTTTTAACTCCAATTAATAAAAAGATTAAAAGAAAATTAATCATGACAATTTAAAATCAATCATAAATAATTAAATTTGAAATTAATTAAATAATTAATTATTTTAATTAAACTTAAATTTCCTAACTTAATTCAAAATATAAATAAATTTAACTCAAAATAATAATCAACTAATTTATTCAAAACCTAATTAATGATTAATAATTCAACTTTATTAATCTGAAATGAATTTCAATTACGGAAATAATATATCAACTTTAAATCCAGAAATTAATTAATAAACAGAAATTAATTAATAATCCAGAATTGATTAAATAAAAAATTCAACAACTTAAATTTAATCAAAACTTAATTTCTTTTAATAATTTAATAAAAATCTAATCACTTAAAATAAAGCTTAATTATCAACTTAACTTTATATTTTGAAAACTTAATCTAATACTCAATTAAATAATTATTAACTATGAAAATTAATCTTAATTCTAATTAATTCGAAACCTAATAAACTAACTTAATTAATTACAGTTTAACTAATTAATCAATTCAATTAAATCTAAAATTAATAATGATAAAGTTGATCAACTTAATCAATTTATCCTAAATTCATTAAACCCAATTAATCAAGTTAAAACTTAAATCAATCTTAATTTGAAATTAATCAATTAATCTAATTCAATTAACCTTGAATTAATGAATTAATTATTCTTAATAATTAGTAATCCTAAATCAAATTAAAATTAATTAAGATTAACTTAACCCAAAAACTTATTAACTTAAAAAGCAACTTAATTAACCTTAAATTAATCATTAATTAAATTTAAATCTTAATCTTAAATTAAACTTTAACTTAATTAATTTTAACTTGATCAAGTATTAATTTAACTTGAATCCTAAAATAATTTGAATCAACTCACACACAACTATAGGATGAATTAGGTAAAATTAAAAACAATTCTATTAAACCAAAACTTTGGTCTAACTCTTACTTTATATGTAAAAACCTAAAGATTTAGATAAATGGATACTAATAGTGAATACTCCGGACATATGACTTGAGATTAATAAAAATTTATAAGTATAAAGTTTAAAAATCTAGAATCAGTTACCTTTAGAAACAATGACAAACTTAAGGTAATTGGAATATGCGACATTAAATTAAAATCAAACTTGTTAATTAGAAAGGTATTACTTGTTGAAGACTTTGACTTTAACCTGTTTAGCATAAGTCAACTATGTGATGTTGGTTTTACAATTAAGTTCTTATCTTTTGAATGCTTAATAAATTACGTTGAAACCATCAATATACTATTTAAAGGAATTAGATAAAATAGCATTTACTCAATAAACCTACCTAGGCCCCAACTTAAGTATCCTTTGACACAGCAAGAAAAAAATATGGTAATGATATAGGAAATTAGCTCACACCCATGTTAGAAACATACTAAAAGTAAACAAGTTTGAATTAGTTGGAAGATTACCTAAATTAGGAATTTCAAAAGACAAATTTTGTAATCCTTGTCAAGAAGGAAAACAAATAAAGTCAACACACAAACAAACTAATCAAGGTCGAACTAATACTATACTTGAACTATTACACTTAGATCTATTTGACTATGGAGTTAAGTTAATAAATGAAAAATTGTATTGCTTAGTTATAATTAATGATTACTCTTGATACACTTAGATAAAATTCTTAACCCACAAAAATAAAACCTTTGAAATATTTAGTAATTTTTATAAACAAATAGAAAATGAAAAGGACCAAAAAAAATTAAGAAAAATAGAAGTGATAATGGGAGAGAATTTAAAAATCATAGGTTTATAAATTTATGTCTAGAAAATAGTCATCATCACAAATTTTTATGCCCTAAAACCCCCCAACAAAATATATTAGTAGAAAAAAATAGAACACTACAAGAAGTCGCAAGATCAATATTAAATGAATATAATCTATCTAACTATTTTTGGGCCAAAACTATTAATATGGATTGCTATGTTCAAAATAGAATTATAATAAATAAACTACAAATGAAAACACCTTATGAAATTTATTTTAATAAAATACCCAACATAAAATACTTAAGAGTATTTTGATGTAATGTACACATCTTAAATATTAAAGATTATCTATGAAAATTTACATCAAAAACTCAAAAAAGGATTTTTTTTTTTTCCTAGGTTACTCAACTAATAGTAGGGCTTATAAAGTATATAACAAAACTACACTAAAGATTGAAGAAACCACTAATGTCACATTTGATGAAAATTCTAACTCTAAGTATTCTAACTTAAATCAAGAACAACTTAATTTTGAGAAAACAAACGATCAACACTATAAAAAAAACTCAACAAGAAGAAGAAAGACTAAATCAACTACAAGAAGAAAGTCAAAATAAACAAGAAGTTGAACCTAATCAAGTAACACTACGAACAAATCAAAATCATCCAATTGAACAATCTTAGGTGACCCAGAACTAAGAGTACAATTTAGATCAGCCTTTAGAAACATAAGTCAAATAGTCTTTATTTCTAAAATTGAATCCAAAATAATAGATGGAACATTGATTGAACCTGACTGGGTGATTGCAATGAAAAAAGAGTTAGTTCAATTTGAAAGAAATAAAATTTGGAACTTAGTACATCCACCTAACAACAAGTCAATAATAGACACTAAATGAGTTTTTAGAAATAAATTAGATGATAATGGAGAAATTGTTAGAAACAAAGCTCGTCTAGTTGTTAAAAGGTTTAGTCAAGTTGAAGAAATAGATTATGATGAGACTTATGCCCTGGTAGCTAGACTTAAATCTATTAAAATGCTGCTAGCCTATGTAGCACATAAAGGATTTAAGTTGTATCCAATGGATGTTAAATCCTTGTTTTAAAATGGGCAAATTAAGAAATAAGTCTATGTAGGTTAACTACTTGAGTTTGAAAACTTAGAAAATCCAAATCATATATTTAGATTAAAAAAGGCATTATATAGATTAAAATAAATACCTAGGGCTTGGTATAAAAGAATCTCTAGTTTTCTAAGTTCAAAGGGTTTTAAAGAAGGTTAAATTGACCTAATACTTTTTTATCAAAACCCTTGGAATGGATATTTTTTATAGCCCAAGTCTATATAGATGATATAATATTTGGTTCAACCAATTCTAAATTCTAAAAGAATTTATAACTCTAATGGAAAAAGAGTTTGAAATGAACTTAGTAGGTGAATTAAATTTCTTTTTAGGACTACAAATAAAATAAACCAAAGAAGGAAACTATGTACACCAAAACAAATATACAAAAGAATTAATTAAGAAATTTAGAATGAAAAATACTAAAGACTTTAAAACTCTTATGACAACCAACATAATGTTAGATAATGACATAAATGAAAAACTAGTTGATCTAAGATACTATAGAAGTGCAATAGAAACTTTGTTATAATTAACTGTAAGCAATTCTGACATATTATTTGCAATAAGTATGTATGCTAGATACCAAACTTATGCTAAAGAATATCACCTAACAAATGTTAAAAGAATTTTTAGGTATCTTAAGGGAACAATTAATGTAGGAATATGGTACTTGTTGGTGCAATCGACCTCTAGAATTTTGATATTTATTTGATAATATATTTATTGGAGTCTAGTTAAGTCAAGGTTAATCAAATGACTAGTAAAAGGGTGATAAGTCTTGGAGGAGTGAACTCCAAGAAAAATAAAAGTCCTAGTAAGTAAAGCTAGGCCCTAGTGAGTGGAGCTAGATGGTGAAAGTTCTGGTGAGTAAAGTTAAGCAGTGGAAAGTCCTAGTAAGTGAAGTTAGACCCTAGTGAGTGAAGTTAGGTGGCGAAAGTCCTAGTGAGTAAAACTAGACAGTGGAAAGATCTAGTGAGTGAAGCTAGGTGGTGAAAGTTTTGGTGAGTGAAGCCAAACAGTGGAAAGTCCTAGTAAGTAAAGCTAGACAGTGGAAAACCTAAGGGGAGGTAACCTTAGGTAATGAGAAGTCTTGCAGGAAAAGTCTTAGTAGATCAAGCAATCAAATATTGAGTAGAGAAAGTCTAAATAGGTCTGGAGGAACAGATGTAAGTTCCTAGAGAGAGTGCAATGAGGTTGTATCCTGGTAAGGACAAATCTTGGGTGTTGATCCAACTGAAGAAATCAATGGAGATTTTTAAGTTGAGATCAAGATAATCCTTACTGTTATACTCATGCATCATTATTATATATTATTTATACTAACTCTATTTTGTAGGGTAATATTATATCTGTGCTAACACTATTTTGTAGGAAATAAGAATTATTAAATGGTACCATTAATTGATAGAGTGGTTCCGTTGACGAATCCTTGGAAATCCAAAAATAGTTCATATCTGAATCAGAAGATAAAAAGGAAAAATTGGTTTCATCGACTGATCAAGGTGATTAGTCGACAAAACAAAGATTTCATCGAGATAAGACTAGATTGGATTGGAGAACAAAAGGAAAAAAGGGTTCTATCTATGGATAGGTTTGTTCTATTGACAGATCAGTAGATTTTATGGAGATCAGACTGATTAGCCAAATCATCCGGATTCAACTAAAAGGAAACCTATGGATAAAGTGGTTTAGTTGATGGATCAAGCTAATTTCACGATAAATCAAATCATGAAGGTGGATGCAAACCTGAGCATATTCATTAGGGTTCCATCAATGAATCATCCTGATCAGTCGATGGATCACTTGCGATTTCAGAAAGTCAGCCGTATCAGATCGAGTAGTGGCTCGGATATAAAAGAAGCCTCGAAGATAGAATTAAGTGTCAATGTTGTGAACCTCTATTCTCCCATCTTACTCTTTACATCGTGATCAGTTTCTGTGCAATCAATTACTACTCCATGTGGCTCTACAACGTGCTCTCAGATCCTAACGCCAAGGTCATCTCCAACTTCCTAATTTGTTTTCAGAAATTTTTAAATAAAAATTTCTCTTTTGAAAATTCCTTTCATGGTTGGTTATAAAAGGAAACTTTTATAAATTAAAATCTCTCTATTAGAACATGTGATGATTTACAAAAATAAAAGTTTTCTCTAAAATTAAAATCTTCCTTTCAATCTACAAATAAGGAAAGATATCAAATCTTTTCTTAATCTTTTGTAGAATCTATAAAAGGACAGATTTAATTTTAAAACTCTCTTTTAAATCATGAGGATGATTACAAAAAAGGAAAGTTTTATTAAAACTTAAAATCTTCCTTTTAACTACAAATAAGGAAATATATCAAACCTTTCACTTAATCTTTTGTAGAAAACTATAAAAAGAAAATTTTAAATTTTAAACTCTCTTTTAAAACCATGGCTTTCACATAATAAAGATTTAAAAAAAAAAACCTTTTAATTCATTGTGGCCAGCCACACCAAGCTTGGGTTCAAGCTATGGTCGGTCACCTAATGTAACCAACCCACCTTGGTTTGGTGGGCCCTAACTTGGGCTCCAAGCTAGGCTTGGCCGGCCACCTTAAGGTGGGTAAGAAGGTGGGTATAGGTGGGTATAATACTTTATAAATAAGAGGCTACGATAGGGACTGAGAGGAGGAATTGGTTTTGGTCTCCCGATGAAATTAGGCTTCCCGTGTTCACCCCGAACACCCAACTTAATTTCATCAATAATAATTCATACCACTAAAGAATTATTATTGAACTACCGCACCAATCTCAAATTATATTTTGGGCTCCTTCTTATCATAAGTGTGTTAGTCTCCCTGTGTTTAAGATATAGAATGTCCACTAATTAAATGAGTTACTGACAACTCACTTAATTAATATCTAACTCCAAGAGTAGTATCACTCAACCTTATCGTCATGTCGGACTAAGTCCACCTGCAGGGTTTTCATGACAATCCTTATGAGCTCCTCTTGGGGGCATCATCAACCTAGATTACTAGGACACAGTTTCCTTCTACAATCAACAACACACACTATAAATAATATCATTTCCCAACTTATCGGGCATATTGATTTATCGAACTAAATCGCACCATTTGATAAGTCAAAGAAATAAATATTAGATATATGTGCTTGTTATTATATCAGGATTAAGAGCACACACTTCCATAATAACAAATGTCTTGTTCTTTTATGCAGTCAATATAAAAAGAACTTACCTTAAATGGTCCAGCTCAATACACTTTGAGTGTACTAGTGTAATTTTATAGTTAAGATAAACTAATACCAAATTACACTACGACTATTCCAATGATTTGTTCCTTTCCATCTTAGTCGTGAGCTACTGTTTATAATTTATAAGGAATTGATAACATGATCTTCTGTGTATGACATCATACACCATGTTATCTACAATATAAATTAATTGAACAACTACACTTAGTATATAAATGTAGACATTTGACCAATGTGATTTTTTATTTATAAAATAAATGTTTACACAAAAGTTAGGCTTTTAGTATACACTCTAATAGTTGAGACGTGAGAGCCCTACTCAATTATAACTCATATTGGGACGAGAGTCTAGAATATGACCGTTAGGTAAAGATTAACACAGATAGAGAATGTTCTTTAATTATGGTAAGGTTGGAATTAATTCACACTACATGGGCGATCCATCTTCTCACCATTGACCCCTTCAGAGACAGTACTCGTTGGACATAAGTTTCTTGAAGATTTTGTGCAGCCCGTCTCCTTGGGATACTAGCTTAGTTACATCTCTGACTGGTCTTACATAGCTTTTCTACTGAATAGAGGGTTCGGCTACATAATGTCACAAATGACAGCATTTCCTCGGTTCTCCTCCTCATGGGTCCCCCTCATTTCCTTTCCTCTATCGTCAGACGGGCCATCTGACTACTCCTTCCCCAGAGGTGGATTAGTCGATCACGTGGAGAAGTTGGAGCTATTGGCCTATTGCTGCAGAAGATGGGGCGCGATTTTAAGTAGGGGCAGGCTTAATTCTGCTGCTCAGTGAGAATTCCGAGAGAACTGGAAGCAGTTCCTTGTTTCATGAGTGTGAGACCGGTGATAAGTGCAGTATCGGACTTCCTATGGGGAAGGTCGGTCGATAGGAACCCAAACAGCCTCAACTCACTGTGCCACCCCTGCTTCTCGAAACAAAGGGAGATTCGGCCAGGGATCTTTAGGCTAAACAGGAGGCAGTGGTGGCTTCCTCTCTACTCGATCGGTCGGAGCGTGGGCTTTGACTTTCTTCTTTCGGGTGACTTAAGCTTCCTCCATATTAATATATTTGATCGTTTTCCCTAGTTATTCATCAAAATCTTGTGCGGGCTTTCGAATGAGGGCTCAGAAAAAAAAAATCTCCCTCTAACAAGCCTTGAGAGAAGACACTTATTAATATATCAGAGGTGGCGGATAGGATATCCAAAGCCACCTAGTTGAAACGCTTAATGTACTCTCTCAAGAACTCTGTAGTTCCTTGTTTAAGTACAAATAGACTATGATTAGTCTTCTGGTATCTCCTGCTGCTGACAAAGTGGTGCAAAAAAATATTTTAAATTCTTTGAAACAAGTAATAGATCCGATCGACAGCTTGTCGAACCATCTTTGTGCTAAATCAGAGAGAGTGTTCAGAAACACTCAACATTTTATTACATCACTGTACTAATGCAATAGAGCAACGTTCTATAATTTTCAGAGGTGATCTTCTGGGTCATTACTACCTCCATATTCTCTAATAGATGCGAGCTTATAATCCCTTAGCAGCTTCTCATGTAACATCTCTTGAGAAAAAAACATGCTGAGTTGTTCAGATGTCTCCTGAACTACCTGGGCTTTTCCCTTCTTTGGGTCTCTCGAGGGCGAATTCCCGACCGAAGAAGCTTGCGATTGCTCTATTTTGGTGCCATCATCTCCCAGGGTTTGAGACAATGCTCGGGGGAAATCACATGACTGCTTCCTCTTGGACCTTCCATTAGAGGTGGAGGGCTCGTCTTTCAAGATCATAGGTACCCGGCACTGGTCAGAATCCGTAGTCTATTTTTCTAAGGTTGCTGATATCTTGGCCTCCTTGAATAGCTCATATTCCTCGGGTGTCATGGTGATGTTGATTCTATCGGTGTCGTCCATCTGCTCATTCCGGAGCAAGTGAATGTGTTCCCATAGACAATGCCAAATTAATTAATCTCGTTCGGAAGCTGATCAGTTGGATGGAGATGTCGGTGATGGGAGCTAGAACGTTGACGGGGAGAAGATCCGGGCCTAGGACTAGCCAGGAAAAGAGGGGGTGATTGCTAAATTCGATATTCACGAACCTGCAAACACTGTAGACCAAGCATCCAGGAGCGTTAGAGTGAGAATCAGGAAAAAAGTTCCTAGCGCAGGCCCTTCGATATTCAAATTAGAAAGAAGCCCAACGGAAAAGTATGAAAGAATTGAAGGGATGCGTGTATATGAGTGAGTTTATGCGCCTAAGAGCATACCTGGCTATTGGAGAGGACTTTCCTTTTTATACTACCTTTATAACATCCGTAATCATCAGGCTTCATAGAATGTCGAGCATCATAGTATGTCAGATGATAGAGGATGTACGGTAAACTTCCATTGGGTGAAGGAAGGTTCTGCTTCATGCACATGACAGAACCTTCGAATATTCCCTGAATAACAGTTGTTACTTTGACAAGTGGTCGCGATTCTCTGATAATGTTGTCTCCTAACAATAGTCCGCTTGGTATTTTGTGTCAGGTGAGCATAGAATGGAAGCTTCGCAATGGAAGGGGGTTAGATCGGTATTGTGTCGACCGAGAGCAGTGAGGGGACTAAGCCCTTAGGGTCCGACCGGCATATAACCGGCCAAGAGTAGATGGGAAGTTGTACTCAAGAGCAATGTGGAGACTGAGCCCTTAGGGTTCGACCAGCATGGAATCAACTGGCAATAGCCGAGAAGCTTTGCTTGAGAGCAGTGAGGGAATTGAGCCCATAAGATTCGACCGACGTAGAACTGGTCGGGAGTAGACAGGAAGCTTTGCTTGAGAACAGTGAGGGGACTAAACTCGTAAGATTCAACTGGCATAGAACCAATCGATAGTAGACGAGAAGGTTTGCTTGAGAACAATGAAAGAACTGAGTCTATGGGATCCGATCGACCTAGAGCCAGTCAGATGATCAATTTAGGTATGTATCCTTCGATTTGGACCGCAATTATATTCTTAACTTTTAACCATCAATACTTGACCTTATGTTAATTTTAGAGTCACCCGCCACATGAGTATTCATATGTAAATTTATGAATCTGATAGCTATGCTCTGCGTCAGCGGCAACCTTTGCCTTCTCACCAACGCTGCATGCGGCGAGTATCTACCAGGGTCCAAGCTTGGCGTCGATCTAAGCATTCTTAATTCTTTGAAATATTTGACCATGCAATTAAATTAATTGTGGCACGCCCTATCGTGTCGCTTCTTCCTGCACTAACTGGCCATGTCTGAGGAGCTAGGGGATATATATATGACTATAATTAGGGATTGGCAACTTGATTGGCAGTGGTTTGGGGCATTCAGTGGGGTTGGTGCCCCGGAATTAGGGTTGCATCCTTAGCACAGTTTTGTAGGGCACACAGACAAAAAAAAAAAGGAAAAATTGGAGAAGAATTAAGAGGCAGTGGGCGTGGCCGCGTGCATGCTTGACGGGGGAGATGAATTATGGAGGGAGAAGGGATAAGAGAGCAGTTGTTGGTTTCTTCCTCTCTGCGTGGAGTCCAGCGATATAATGCAACCCGTCAATTTTTGTTTTGACAAGAATTTAAATATCATATATGTCTTTTTATTCAAACAGTGAAACTTTTTATTTATTATCATAATAATATATTTTTATTATTCTTATAGTAATTAAGTTTATAATATAAATATAATAATATTGTATTATAATAATTATGAATCATTATAACATAACTGTTATTATAATAGATATGGAATTATAATTGCTAAATAAATTTTTTTAATGGAAAAAAAATATTCTCCTATCGATTCCAATAAAAGAAGCGTCTGTCTTTTTTTTACATTTTATTTTTTTAAGAAAAGTATAATAAAGAAAGGTAAACTTTATTTTAGCTTTTTCACTCCGAATCTTATCATGCAAAAGGCTTCTTCTCAAATGATCATGCGTGCAAATAAATTTTTTAACATATATATATATATATATATATATATATATATATATATATATATATATATATATATATATATATATATATATATATATGTTACAAGACAGTTTGAAAACCGATGCGCTTTATTTTAATTTTTTTTTAAATTTTTGAATTAAAAAATAATTAAAATAATTTTTAAAATTTTATTTTTTAGGGTTCAGGCTTTGAGTTATAGTATCAAAGCTATTTTTTTATTTTATCTTTAGGGTTCAGACTTTGGGTTATAATATCAAAGCTATTTAAGGTTCAGGCTTTGAGTTATAGTATCAAAGCTATTTAGGGTTCAGGCTTTGGGTTATAGTATCAAAGCTATTTAGGGTTCAGGCTTTGGGTTATAGTATCAAAACTATTTTTTTTTAGATTTTACCTCTAGGGTTCAGGCTTTAAGTTATAGTATCAAATCTATTTTGTTTTTTAGATTTTACTTCTGGAGTTCAGGTTTCCCAATTAGATTATAGTGTTTGGTTTTAAAAAAAAAATTAAAATAAAATTAATTTAAGTATTTATTGAGTATTGTAATATGTTGAGAGGATATATTAATGTATTAGAAATTTATATAAGGAAATGTTAATTTTTTTAATTGATTTTTTTAATTTAAAATATTAAAAAATAAAAAAAATTAAAAAACAAACTTGATCTCCTGCGCGACGCGCACAGTCGCGCACTGTGCGCGTCGCGCAGGAGATCAAAACTCCACCACGTGTTTAATATAAAACTACTGTGATCATGCACACGCGTTGCGTGTGTAATATAATAATATATAAATTATTTGGATCTTTGAAAATCTGAATTGTTTGAATTTTCTAGTGTATAATTATTTGGAATTTTCTAGTGTATAATTATTTGGGTAAGATTCGTTAGACCCATACAATAGTGACGCTAGAGAATCCCAGCAACAAACTAATGTAACGGACTTCCCTATGCAAAAAAATTATTTTAATTTAATATTATATTTGTCTTAGTAAAAAAACTAAGAAAAATATATTTTTTAACATTGTCGGCCTAAAATATTTATAGAAGCTTCTTTGATCATAGTGTTGTCAATTTTAAGATATGGGACTAAAAAGAATAATATTTTTTTATATAAAATAACCAGAGAAAATTAATGATGAAAAAAATTCATAATAATACGCTGTAGCTGAGTCTCGAATTCTAGTTCACTGAGTCGTTTCGAGTGTGGAATTACTAATAAACCTTGAAATTATTTTTAGTGTAAATAGAAAAAAGGGCATTAACGTAAATGTATTTTAGGTTTCACCAAAGTTAGTTAGTAAAGGGGGGAGATTTTTAATAAAATAGTAAGATATTAAAATCACATTGGGTCCATATTGACCCTTTATAATAAAATTATATTAATTAAAATATTTTAACTTTTGAAAATCTAAATTATTTGGGTTCATATTGACCCTTTATAATGAAATTATATTAATTAAAATATTTTAACTTTTGAAAATCTGAATTATTTGGGTCTTTGAAAATCCGAATTGTTTGGATTTCTGAGTGTCATCCTTACTATTTCCCTATGAAAAAAATTAATTTAATTTAATATTATACTTATCTTAATAAAAAAACTAAGAAAAGTATATTTTTAACATTGTCAGCCTAAAATATTTATAGAAATTTTTTTTATCATAATTCTAAGATGTGAGAATAAAGATAATTATATTTTTTTATATAAAATAATTAGAAAAAATTAATGATGAGAAAAATTCATAATAATATGCCGTAACTGAGTCTCGAACTCTAGATCACTAATTTTTCGTTTGTGGAATTACTAATAAATTTTGGAATTATTTTTAATGTGAATAGAAAAAAGGATATTAACGTAAATTTATTTTAGACTTCACCAAAATTAATCCGGTAAAAGAAGAAATTTTTAATAAAATAATATATATATATATATATATATATATATATATATATATATATATATATATATATATATATATATATATATATATATATTAATGTGGAATATACGTAAATTATATATAAATATTAATATTTCAAAGATTTTGACATAGACAGATGCTTTAGTTAGTACAGGTCTACAGGAATCTTTCTTGGGCCAGAATGTTCAACGGTAAAGTAGGCCCTGGAGACGGCGGCGTCAGCGCACAGCACGGGCGACCGCTCGCTCATGCCCTGCCGGGTCAGGGTCGGCTCGTCCGGTTCTGCTGACAGGAAAACCGCCGTCGCAGTCCCCCAGAGGCCCGCGCCGACCTTCTCCCGCAGCTCCGCCGTCCACACCGCCGCCGACAACCACCTCGATCGATATATTGAACTAAAATACTTCGACAGTAATAATTGATAGTAAGTTAGAACTTATCCATTCGGAAGGCAGGGAACATACCTTGATGGGTACAGTACTTTGGAAAGAGACACTGTTCGTTGATTAGGTGTTTTCAGTGGGCCATATTTATTTTTTATTGTTTTGCTAACTGGAACTCATTATCAATCATCAAGTAAATGTCAACCAACTCTTAGGGACCAGCCGAAAGGCTTTGTTGTTGACCTCTTGTTTCGTGGAAATGCATGTCGAGTTCGACACTACCTTCCAAACTTTAATGAGAGTGCTGGAAGAAAAACTGGAACTCGATTGTTTTCCATTCACACAGGGCCTTAATTTCATTCGAGGCTTTCTTCCAACACTGCTGATATAGCTGATGAGCACAAGTAATTCTCTTGTGATACAGTGATAATAATTCTCTTGTGTTTGTCTCATCTATACCTGATGTGATTGATGTGTCCTGTCATCTGTTTCTGTAGGTAAGAACTTTCTGTATTTCCGATTTGTAATTAGAATAAAACACTATGTCTCATGTTGATGATGATTTAGTTGAAAACAAATTTGTTAGGGTGAGATTTTCAAAAAGAGTCGAGGAGTTGTCGTTATCAAGATTTTCAAGAACGGCTCAATGACTTTCTGTGTCGACAGTGCTTTCACCACAGCCTACAGCGGCCCAAGGCAGCCCACGCTCAGGCCCATTATTTATTTTTTGTTAATTTAAGTATTCAGATTTTTACAACCCCTATAAAATACTCACGATAATTCACAATGATGGGGAGATCTCCTAGTGCACATTGTTATAGATTAAGGGATGGATTATATGGAATTACGGTCGGATCAGGATAGCGATTCGACCACAATTGATTGTGATCGCTTCTTAGATTCATCATCTCATTCAAATTATAGTTTGGATCGGACTAGTTAGTCGAAGGTCATCCAAAAACCGTCCCTCGCTCGGCGACCAACTACCTAATCACTTGAATCCATTAGGTGAGTCACTCCATTAGGCGAGTGCCTCGAAGTGCAGAAGAATTGAGTTAGCGATGTTCATGTGATCATGTCAAATCCATTAGGCGAGTCGATCAAACCTTTCGTATGCACTTGAGTTGGATAAATCGAGTGAGCTGTATAAGATTGGTTAGGTTGGGCCGAGTCCCAAGTGAGATCATACAATTATATATATCTTTCAAAATTTATATAATGATTCTTTGACCTAACATTGTGAATAAGGACTAATTAATTTTAAATTAACTAGCTATTATGATTTGTGTATACGTGTTACATGTGTAATATAATATATAAATATGTGTAAAATATATAAAAATCTTAATTTAAAAATAAAGTAAAAATTATATTATTAATCATATCTCAAATTATGTAACAAGAGTATCTTATATCACTCAAAAATTGATGAGATAATCGATGAGATACAGAGTGAATAGATGAAACTATGATTTTTCTTGAAGAATCGATGAAATACAAATAGATTGATACGACTATATCAATATACAGAAAAATCGAAACAAATAGATTTATGAGTTATGATATAAATAAGAAAAAACTATAGTAAATATTAAAGGGAGAGGATAGAAAAGAACCAGGTGAATTAATAGAAATTAAGTTAATTATACTTATATGATTTAAAAAGGATAGGAAGTTGAAATTATTAATACACTTTAAATTAGAAATATTAAAGGCTCCATAATTTTAATTAAATAGTAAGATTAATTATAAAAATTCTTATTTTTTTTATAAATTGTTAAATGTATCATAATTGACAAATCGTAATAAATTTATCTAGTATTATTAATAAATACCAAGTGGAAAAACCATTAAATCTTATTATTAATAAATAATAATAATTACCTACAGTTTGTTGAGCATTGCACTTCTCCCTGTCTTCGACGCCGCCGGCGACGACTTTGATGCAGAGGTTTGCAGCTCCACCAGCACCACCATTCTGCTGGCCGCTCCTTTAAATCTCTCCTCTTTCATTCATCAACATATTTCTTTCTACCTCTGCTCTGCTCCCGATCTATCGTTCTACCATGGGGATCCATCCGTTGGCGAGCCTCTTCCACGGGGCACAACTTGTATTGCAGAATGATCAACTCATCAGGCACATCTCCGGCGGCTTTTTAGTTTGCAGTCTCCCGTGAAAAGATCTTAAACGAACATGGTTTGATGATCTTCTGTGTCAGAGTGTCTCAGCACTCCTTTTGGCTCCGCGACAGACTCCGCCAGAATCCGGCGGTACGGAACTTGCTCAGCATCTCCTTCTCCAGCTCTGCCATATCCTGGCTCTGGGAGATCACCGGCCAAGTACTCGTCCCCTCGCTGGTAAGGCCTCTATCATGCAGTGTTAGATCGTCATCGTCTTCGCAAAAGGCGAAGTCTTTGGGCTTCCAGCCCCTGGGTTTGGCCCTGCGCTGCTTCCTCCGCCACCTCCGCCGCAGCAGCGCTCGCCGCAGTAGCTCCGCCGGAAGCTTCAGCGCGACGACGAAGAGGAGGTTCAGCAGGCCACAGGGGCAGCAGCAGCAGAGCGCGACGCACCCCGCGGTCGTAGCACCGGCGGCTTCCTCGAGCGCAGCGCGCCGCGTCGCTGGATCCTTGTCGACACGCGGGGGGCGGCGGCGATCGTCGGAAGGCAAGCCTCGTTTCGCTGGGGATGCGGAAGGGGAAAGGGCCCTCCCTCTCCGGCGAACCCGCTTCCGCACCATCGCGCCTCTCTCGCAAGTCGATTCCCGATGGAAGGCGCGCGCGCTATCACCAAGAAAGATCGGTAAAAGATCAAAACTTTATGGAGCTTGATTCCAACGCGGCAGCGAGCTCCCGCTGAATGCGCGAGGAACGATAAACAGAAATCCAAGAAGCAGAGGGCGAAATTCGTCATTTAATAACTACAACGAAGTCAAGTAGCAACGGACTACTCATGCGAGAGAGACAACTCGATTACGTTATCGAGAAATTTGCTCATCGACGTGGTACGTTCTTCGGTAGAGTAGGATGTATTCGACTCTTCAAACCAATCTAAATCATTTTACTTGCGTGACTTCGCCGGAATTGGGTGTATTAAATGCAGTGCATTCATGTCGAAAGAAACAGTGAAGAGGACAAAGCCTGCACGCATGTTACTTCGGCTACGTATTAAAGTAATGGAAGCAACGCCGATAACTATTCTATTAATTTCTAGTGACTCCACAGCTCTACGAGGCCGGTCTTGATTTTGTAGTCAAGCCAAAACCAAACGGGAACAAAGGATCGTAGTTCTGGTCGCCTACGTTCAAGGGAAGTTGGTCCACGGTCCTGAACCAAGTCCGGGGAAGTTTTCCGGTGAAGCCAAAGTCGCCGAAGAGAATGTCGGCGACGCCTTGGCCTTCTGATCCCGGCAGCCAGGCAGCCACGAGTGCGTCCATCACGGGAACGTAGGGTTGGATGACGACAGGCCTGCCGGAGATGATGACCACCACGCACTTCACCACGCCGCACACGTTCTGAATTGTGCTCGGTCCCGGCTCCGCAATAGTGAGGTTGAGGCTGTCGCCGGCGGTCTCAGCGTAGGGTGGCTCCCCGACGACTACAATGGCGTAGGAGAAGTTGTTGCTCTGCACGAATCCAACGTCGGGGGCCTCGGAGAAGACGATGTTGGTTGCTGGGTCCACTGTGGATCTAATGGATTCCAGGATCGTGGTGCCTGCAACGAATGGAACATATCTGGAGTTCACTATTTCTGTTTCAATCTGCAAAACTGTCTTTAGCTGTTTGGACTTACCACCAGTGATTCTTCCGCTGCCTCCCTGCCACTCGATTGTCCAGCCACCACACTGGTAACCCAAGTTATCAGCATGACTTCCAGCAACAAGGATTTTGTCAGCTTTCTTTGGCAGGGGGAGTAATTGTTCCTTAGCAGATTTTCCATTCTTTAAGAGCACAAGTGATTTCCTAACAGCCTCCCTCGCCAGCTCCCTGTGCTCCTGTATCATCCATCATTCGGTGTTATTAGGAAAAAAACATATAAATATATGTTTCTACCTCCAAAATTAGAAGCAGATAAGAAATCTTACCTTTTTGCCGACCTGATCGACTAAGCTTAAATCAGGTAGAGGGTTTTCAAAAAGACCCATGACAAATTTAACCCTCAAGATCCTCTTTACAGCATCATTAATCCGGCTAATGGGGATGACCTTGTCATTAACTAGAGTTGTCAGGGTACTTGTGAACCCAGAATAATCATAAGGTATCATGACCTGGGAAATTGGAATCGATAAAAATGTATTACAAGTATTCAAAGAGTTAGTAGTAGTATTTATGTGTTCTTCGCTCATTTAATGGAATACAAGTTCAGTATCAAAGATCTTCATACCATGTCGATACCGGCAATGATTGACATTTGAACAGAATAGGTGTAATTAGCATCTGCAGGACTGGTGATTCGATCAATGCCTTGCCAGTCTGAGATTACAAATCCCTGATGATAATTTCAGCGTTGTAAGTAAACAGAAGAAAAACAAAACTCCTTTGCGAGTCAGTAATAAGAAGAGAATTTAGCAATGTTGCTGTTCTTATCATACTTGAAAACCTAGTTTTCTTTTGAGGAAGTTTGTAACTAGGTGCCTGTTCGCGTGCATTTTAACTCCATTCCAACTTGAATAAGAAACCATGACCGTGGACACACCCTTCGCGATTGCATCATAATAAGCAGGCATATGGATTCTGAGGAGTCCGCCAAGATCAATGACAGTATTATTCTCATTAATGCCTTTTTGCGTCCCACCATCACCAACGAAGTGTTTGGCACAAGCTGCTACATTGCTCCTGATACAAGTAGTACACGACGCTCCTATTAGAAAACATGGAATACAAAATCTGATACATGAGCTAAACTTTGAATCCTTACTTTCCAGAAACGTAAGGATAGTCTTTGGTGTAGTTTGCTGGGAGGTCACCCTGTAAACCAGGAATGATTTCTGTCATTGTTTGCACAACACTGTGGTCCTCGCTATAGCTCTCATAGCACCTGCCCCATCTTGGATCTCTACAGACCTGAATGGCCATGAAAAAAATAAGAACAGCAGATTGTAGTCCAACTATGACTAACAGCAGAAAAGGGCAGTTTTGCTGTTGAATTTTTTCACAAAAAATCCAGAGATGAAAGTAAATAGTCATATGCTACTGGCTTGCTTACCGCAATGCAAGGTGCAAAGGCGTAGGGAATGCCTGTTGCTCTGACTTCAAGAGCAGTTGCCGCTCCAATTCTTTTTACAAGATCAGGATCCCTGTAGAAAAAGGGTAAGTTGATGTCAAGCTCAGAGAAACAAATATTCGAATTGCTTGTTTGTTTTGCATTTTAGCACTACATAAAAATCGGCAAGAACTAACAAATCACAAGCATGAATCAATCCACGAAACAATGATGAAATCTAATTGTTAGCTCTCCCTCTCTCTCTCTCTTGAATGGAACTATGCCACAAATCATTTCAAGTGTATACTTGCCTTGTAGCTCCGAGACCAACATTGTGAGGGAATATAGTTGCATTATAGACATTGTTGTGTCCATGAACAGCATCAATCCCATAAATCATGGGAATTCCCAAGCGTGTTGACAGGCAAGCGCTCTGAAATTGATTTACCATGTTCACCCAGTCCCTAGCAGACGCTCGAGGAGCTGGAACACTACCCCCGCCACTAAGAATGCTACCTGTAAGAAGTGCAATTCATTTAGGACTACGTAGTATATGTTAACCCAAAAAAAAAAAAATGATAATACTCACCTATAAAGTAGTCCTTCAGAACTTGTTCTGTTGCGCTAGTTCGCTCGATTTGTGTCATTTGACCAATCTTTTCTGCAAGGGTCATGCGGTTTAGTAGATCCTTAACTCGAGCTTCCACAGGCCGGTTGGGGTCTTTGTATTTCATATACGCTGCTTGGGTAGTTGATAACCAGCACAACAGGAACAAGATCGGAAGCATTGGTGCTCGTCGCGTTGCCATCACCAGGCCAATCAATGGACCTTCTTCTCAGAACCTATCAACAACAAAAACAACAACAACACCAGTGGATTTTAGTTATATCGATAGCCTGGACATCAATTTATTAAAATCAGACAATCCTTTGCAGAGATTGCAGGTTAGCGAGGACTTTCTCGAAGGAAAATAAAGTAGTTGCATACATATTATATGAAAACTTCGAAAGAAAGGTCAACCAGAATGATAACCAGGAAAAAAGAAATGCATTACTTCGCAATCGTCGGGATAGGCAGATCACCAAACCCGGAGAAAAAAAAAAGGATAAATAGGCGACAACAATGATAAATTAATCAGAGAGATTTCATCTTTTTACAAAATTCTCGATTGGTTGAGAAAGCAAACATTCCAAATTCTTTCCTTGCTTTAGGGGCATCATTAATTTGTCCGCAAGCAAATCAAATCCCATTGCTCGCCAGCCAATACTATTCCCTTAGATTGAAGGGGAAAATAATCATTTTGTCAGACATTAAACTCGATGAACTATCACAAAATGCACAATTTATGATACAATGTTGTTCGAAGGTTTAACTTTCGCTTTGCAAAAGAATCAACTTTGACAAGCACAGACTACCCAAAAACCCTAAAGCATAGGTAGATGAACTCACGATGGATGGAGCAGAGGAATGCGGAGGAGGCTTTGTGCTGGAAGCGTCTTCTCTCCTCCGGCAGCGGAAGCGGACGGCGTATAAATAGGAGCGAGAAAGGCGAGATCATAACGTTAAACTAGGAATATCTGTTTAATCGGAGGCATCGAGATTTGGAGGAGGAGGAAGTGGTGTGATGGTCGTGGGGTGGTGGGACGTGGGCCTCGAGGGACTTTCGAATCGGCGCTGATGGCGGGATCGTTTGGCACCTGGAGCCAGCTGTAGAACCGACGGCCGCCGTCGTTCGGTGGATAAAGAAAGTGGGGAGGCAGGTGACGCAGCGACGGTCAGGAAATATAGCCGTTATGAGGGAAGGGGCTGGCGTGACGGCACTTTCTGCACGATGCCCACGCTGAACTCGCTTGTGCCCTCTTTGTCGCCATGTGCACAGATCAGTATCGTTCCTTCTTCAACTTTTGCAGACGTCGTCATAAAAAAAAAAAAGCTTCACATATTGTTAGTCACTACTCGTTGTTCCAATTGGTGATTAATTCTTAACTGATATAAAACATTTTGTTAAGTGTTTTTTTTTATGTAAAAGGGTACTGTGTCAACCCCAGCTCAGAGAATAGGCCATCAAGATCGATGTCTAGAACCCTAATTTGAATGGGTCATTATTCTTAACCATTTAAGATTATTTTTATTTTTTAAAAAAAATATCCATTTTTAATCATAAATTATTTTAATTTTATTTATTTCATATGATTTGTAATTATTATTTTTAATAATGTGTATTGTTTTTTCTAAACTTGATAACTCTGATCTTAAAAAATATATATATGCTTTCTAAGTAATCTCATATCTTTTCTTTTTTCGGTTGGTGTTTCAAAACCTTTTTCTTATAATAGGATTTTTTGAACCGTTTTTTTTATCCGCTCCTAGACTAGGAAAGTGAACTGATAGGAGACAATTATTACCTCCCATCAATACAAATGTTGGACCGGGGACCAAAAGATCCTTCTCCCTTTTTGTTTTCTCTTTAATGATTTTGTATTTCTCCTCTTACTTATCGGTTGTACTCTCAAAGAATGTCCTTATTCACTCTTTTTTATCTTTCTAGATAAGAAAATAGAAAATAAGAGATTTTATCCCTTCACCACAAAATGGGATACTAATTTTTAAGAAAAATCAAATTGATTTTTTTATTACATAAATAAAAATTGATCACTTCGTATACTTCATATTTTTTTAATGAACATTTAGACATGACAATTTGGACCAATTAGTCATTGAGATGCTCATTCTACTTAGGCTGCATTTAATAGGATGTAATCTATCTTATAATATAATCCAGATTATATTACAAGGTTGATTATTTTATTTGGTTTCATTTTTAACTTGTAATGTAATGTAATCTGGATTACAAAATATAATTAAGTTTTGTAATTTGGATTACAAAACAAACATATTGTAATCCGATTACATTACGAGGTCACCTTTTAACAAAAAAATTGAATGTCAAATATACCCCTAGTTTGTCGCCGCCCATCTTCGCTCGTCGTCACTGCCACCGCCCACCTGCGACCGGAGACGACCGGCGACCGTCGACGGTCGACGACCGGAGACGGTCGACGACCGGAGACGGTCGACGACCGGAGACGATCGATGACCGGAGACGGTCGGCGACCGGCGACCGACGACGGCCGATAGCCGACGACCGACGGTGACGCCCGGCGACCGGCGGCGATGGCCGGCGACCGGCGGCGATGGCCGGCGACCAACGGCAGCAGCCACCACAAGCTCCGACAAAGATGTAGTACCCGCCGGTAGAAGTCGTAGGATATTTTTGTCATTTTATAATAATACGAATTAATTTTTTATAAAAATAATGAACGTCATACAAAAGAATGTAATCATCTTTGTAATCAAAGATTATATACATTTCATTACCAAACATAGTAATGTAATTAAGATTACATTACATTACAAATTTGATTACATTACAAGCTCAATTATATTACGTCCAACCAAACGTATCCGTAATCTAAATTAAAATTGATATTGATATTGATATTGATATTTATTTACTCTTTTATTATATTTTTTAGATAATAATTAAATTTTAAAGTATCCTCAAATTAAAATTATAGGACATAAATCAGATTTTATTATTAGTTTAATTTTAAGTAATTTAATTTTTATAAAATATTAGAGACCTATATTTTTTATTATTTGAATATAAATATTTCTATTAAAAAATATATAATTTTGGATATACAAAATGTATGAAAAAAAACTTATATTTTTATTTTTTTAAAAAAAATAAATCCAGATTTCAAGAGCGGATAAAAGAGATGAAGATAAATATTTATTTAATATATATATATATATATATTAAAAGTAAAATATATATATATATATATATTAAAAGTTTTTTTTAGAGTGGGCTAAACTAGGATAAGACCATCTACATCAGTTTCCCTATCCAAAATATAAAATTTAGGATAAAAAACTTACTTTATTAAATTTGGATATCCATTTTTCAATACATCATATATCAACTTCCCTATTTCTTCTCTCTCCTCTATAATGTTTAGTGAATGAAATTCATTCCCTAAATTTAGATAAGTACTATTCATAAATGCATAATTTAGGGAATCGATAGGGTAACTGATGTAAAGATTTTTTAGCTACCCTATCTAAAATTTAAGGTAAAATTTTTGAATAGGGTATCTGATATGGATGCTCTAAAATAACCCATGTTATTTATTTGTCTATATTTTATAATGAGACGATGATATTAATCGCTTAGGTGTCCCCTAACAAAAAAAAACAAAAATCTATTATTTTATTCGGTGAGGATGAGCCCAGTGAGGCTGTAGGCACGGATACTCTTAGATCAATTTTAAAAGTTTAAGTTGAAATTATAATTAAATTTTGATCTTGATGAGATAGAATTTAAATCATAAATTTATTTATTTTATTCGTGTACTAATTCTATTTTACAAGATATCTGTATTATTTGGACTAATATATTTTACTAGAGCTAAAATGTAAAAGTTAACTTCAAATAAACAGTGCTTGAGGCATCTTGGAGCTACGCGGAGGCATCTCAGAGATGAATAGAGGGGCCCTGGACAGAGCAGAGGCGCCCTTGCGCGGATAGAATTCGAGGATAAAACTTTGTTGTAAGGAGACGCCTTGGAGCACATTGGAGGTGTTTCAAAGTGCATTGGAGGCACCCTCACGCAAATAAAGACCAAAGTCTTCGGATAGGATAAGCACCATTGAAGGCGCCTTAAGTTGTTGGAGATCTCTCTAACATTGTTTAAAAGAAGGTCTTCAGCCAACCCCCATATAGCAACTTCTACATGAGCTCTTATGACCATTCTATTGTTGCGTCGCTGCCATACTACTACTCGACTACATCCGAATGTTGCCGGCAGATCGACACAGACTTCGAGCCACGATCTTCAACCACAAAAGTCGGTGATATAGGATGTTAAATGAGAACCTCGGGTTGATGTGGAAGATGAAGTCAAGGAGAGGTGGAGGTCTAAGTCAAGGAAATGCGGCGATCAAAGGGTCACCCTTGGGTAGAGCTCAGTCTCTCATCCAGTACTAAAACCCTGAATTCAAGGACGGTCAACCCTACCTGAGGAACAAGCATCCCAGTCTTAAGTACAGTCAATGACCCAACTAGATTTGAGCAGCCCGAGATATTACTTTAGTGATTAGGGATCAGTTCCCAATTGTGAGGACACCTAACTGAAAGATTGGTCTGGTCCCTAGGGATTTAGTTTTCCTTTCTCTAAAAGACGAGCAACCCTATATACAGCAGGACGACCATAAAGCCATCTGGGCTCAGGGGACCCGCTTCTATGATTTTACTGATATCTTTAGACTCCCAGCATATATTCGAGTGAACCTAAGAACCGGACGACATTTCACTCAGATTTTTATACTTCCAGCACATATTCAAGAGACCCTAAGAACCAGACGATATTTCATTCAGATCTCCAAACTCTCAGCATATATTCGAGCGACCCTAAGAACCAGGCGATATTTCACTCAGATCTCCAGACTCCCAACATATATTCAAGTGACCATGAGAACCGAACAATATTTCACTCAGATCTCCAAAATCTCAGCATATATTCGAGCGACCCTACGGACAGGGTTGTATCTCACTCAGACCTCCAACATTACTACAGATGTATATCAGAGCAGTGCAGAGTGCAGGCCAGTTTTAGAAAACTCAATGTTCTATTCATTATGCTCGGGTAGGTCAATGTTGTTGGTGCGATTAGCACTAACGGTCTAACTCAAGTTTTGATGAATGACAAAGTAGGTTAAGTTAGTTTCATTGTGATCTAACACTTTGACCAAGTGTGCAGGAGAAGCCCAGCTAGGTCGACGGGCCGACCGGATAGTTGGCACGAAGCCCAGACATGTCGACGGACTGACCGGATGTCTGGCACGAAGCCCAGCTAGGTCAACGGGCGGACCGGATAGCTGGCACGAAGTCCAGCTAGGTCAACGGGCTGACCAGATAGCTGGCACGAAGTCCAGACGGGTCGACGGGCTGACCAGATGTCTGGCAGGTAAGTTCAGGTAAGTCACTAGAGGGGAGTGACTGTGAGGACGTGTTCCCGAAAAGGGAACTTAGGCACCGATCCAACTTAGAACCATTTCGGAACTTTAAGTTGAGATCCTGACTAGATTCCGATCTCGGCAAGACGAAATCTAATTACTGCTTTTATTATTATAACTATGCTAATACTTTGTTTTGCAAGGTAGTTTTGCATTTTGGCTCGGACTAACGTTTTTTTGCAGGTCGCTAGAAAACAGAGGTCCGAGCGCCCGGAAGGGATCCTGGCGCCCAGAATGCAAGTTCTATCCTCATCGCTGCTTCGCCACGTGGAGCTTCATGGTTGGTTGGGGCTACGTCACACTCCAAGCGCCCGGAATGAATCCAGGCGCCCGGAGCCTCCTATATAAGGAGAGTGAGCCCTAGAGCAAAGAACAACTCACAACAAGATCTTCCAACGCTTGCTCCGTTGTGTTGTGCTCCTGCGACGCTACGAAGCTACTCCGACAACGTGCTGCCTTTTATTTCCTTTACTATTGTCGGTATTTATTTTCCAAAGTTCTTGTACCCTAACTTTGTAATCACATTTTTGAACTGCTAGTGGATTGTCCAACGAAAGGACTCAACGATTGCGGGACTTGGAGTAGGAGTCGACGAAGGCTCCGAACCAAGTAAAATTAGTTGTGTTAGCATTGTTCTGTTCTTGTTTTTATATTTCCGTTGCGTACTCGATTTTCTATAATAATTTTTTTTAAATCGCTATTAACCCCGCCCCTCTAGCGAATTACTCGATCTAACAAGTGGTATTAGAGCAGGTACCACTCTGATTTGATGCAACCACTAATCAGACAGGGGGTGAAATTCTTTTTTCATTTTTTTTTATTTTCAGTTTTACGTTATAAATCCAAACTGGTATCATTACCTTTTTGGAAATCTTTTCGTAGTAATTAAGCTAAATTGGTGCAACACCAATTCAGTTTTAGATTCTTTTTAATTTTATTCCGCACTACTAATTCAAGACAAAGTCTTGGGATTTCTTGTCTCTTTATCTATTTGTGTGCAAGGTAAAATATCTCAAGTCGAAGGCTTCAGCATAGTACATTCCCCCTATTCAATGAGGACAACTTCCCCTACTGGAAGAAGCGAATGGAGGTCTACTTAAAGACCGACTTTGACCAGTGGTTCAACGTCACCAGAGACTACAAAGTGTCGGTCGACAACTTCGGAAATCCACTAGACCCGGAATAGTGGACTCCGGACATGAGAAAGAAATCCTCGATGGACTTCAAAGCTCTCAACACACTGCAATGTGGATTGACAAAGGAAGAACTAAACTGAGTGGGACAGCACTAAAATACAAAAGAATTATGAAACAAGCTGATCGAATTATACGAAGGAACAAGCGACGCCAAGGTAACTAAGTGTGACCTTCTGTTAAATAAACTATTTAATATTAAAATGCAGGAAGGATAAACAATGAGTCAACTTCATGCGAGAATCAAAGACATCCTCAATGGATTCCACGCGATAGACCACCAAATGGAAAATTGTGACTTAATCAGGTATGCATTAAATGCTTTTCTGCAAAATACATTGTGGGCATCTATTGTGGATGCCTACAAAATTTCAAAAAATCTATTTAAATTGAAACTAAACGAATTATTCTGCGAACTTGAATTACACGAGCAGACTAACGCTGGAACCGAGAAAGGTATTGCTTTATTTGTAGGCTCCTCCAAGGAAAGGAAAAAGACCAAGCCTGACCCTGAAGATGAGTCCGACCAAGATTCTGAAGACGAAGAGTACCTGATGAACCTGGTAAGGAAGATGTTCACCCGGAGGAAGAAGAGCTTCAGCAAAAAGGACCTGCAGAAGATCAACTCCTCATCTGAACCAAGGAACGTGACTTGCTTTGGGTGCAATAAGAAAGGTCACTACAAGAACGAGTGCCCGAGATTGAAGAGCGACAAGACAAAGACAACCAAGAAGAAAGCTCTCAAAGCAACATGGGACGACTCGTCTTCAGAAGAATCGAAGGCCGAAGATCAGAAGCACCAGAGTCACCTCACGTTGATGGCCCATGAAGCAGAATCGGAGGACGAATCGGAAGACGGGTCCAAACCCGAATCGAGCCACGAGTCCGTACTTGTTTCCGAAGGTCCCGAAGAGGTATATCTGAATTTAAATAAGAATTTTTTTAAAACAATTGCTTGTTTAGATAAAAAAAATTAACTGCAATAGAAAATGAAAATAAATTACTCCTTGAGGAAAACCAAAACCTCAAGGAACAAATCACAAATTCTAATCCAACTCAAGACCTAACACTTGAAGAGGAAAATTTAACACTAAAAACAGAAAATAATAAATTAAAAAATCTTTTAGAAAAATTTACAATAAGATCTAAAAATTTAGATCTTATTTTAAATAGTCAAAAAATAGTCTACAATAAAACCGAACTTGGCTACGAGCCAAGTTTAAATAAAACGTTTAAATCACTAATAACCCAACATAAACAACAAAATAAAGCTTGGGTTCCGAAAGCGTGCTTAACCACGCAAGTAGGAATTCACCAATATTACATGCCCAAGGATAAAATATACTATATAAAATCTGATAAACTAAATCAAAAACCAAAACACAAACCTAGACCAACAAAATCAAAATTGAAAAATTTTAGAACCAATCAAAATCATAATATCATCAAGTTAAAAATAATTATAAAAGCAACAGACAAAAACCTAGAACTAAAATTTAAAAATATAGGCCAATAATTCAGGGGGAGGCTCCAGAATAGCTGACACCTCAAAAAATAATCTACCCGACAGGGTAACCAAAACTAACCTACCCGGCAGGGTAATTAGGACTAGTTTAAAAGGATAATAGTTTAACTTGACCAACGGTACTGATAAAGTTTTGGATGATAGTACGTTAGGGAAACTTTGTCTATGCATGTTTAGGAAGATATGACTTCGACCTGGTGCATTTGGCTTAGTGGAATTAACCGAAACTACCCTTTATGAATCCTAACCAGCTAGACCAAGGTTTTGTATTAAGTTTAGTGGATAGAACTATTTATAAAACCTCGAAGGCATGGTTACTCTAATGATGTCCAAGTGACTCACCATAGCCGAGAAGTTTATCCAAAGAATCTCTATTTGTTGAGCCCAAAGTTAAATCTGAATCTAACACAAAGTTAAACCAACCCCTAAAATTGAACTTAACTTCATCTCACAAAAATTATAGGTTTTCCTGATTGAAAACATAGATCAGGTGAGATGACTAAGGATTTCAAACCGAATCGAATCAAATCGAACCAAATCGAATTAAATCAAATTTAATTAAAATTAAATTAAATCAAATTAAATTAAATCTAATCAAATTAAATTAAATTAACTCTAATTAAATTAAACCAAATCAAATTAATTCCAATTAAAAAAATTTACGTTAAAAATTATTTTAACTTTAAATTATTTTAACTTAAAAAAATACTTTAAAAATTATTTCAACTTAAAAGATTATTTTAAAAATAATTTTAAGTTAAAATAAATTAACTTAAAAAAATTACTTTAAAATTTATTTTAACTTAAAAAAATACTTTAAAAATTATTTTAACTTAAAAAAATATTTTAAAAATTATTTCAACTTAAAAAATTATTTTAAAAAACTTTTAACTTAAAATTTATTTTTAAAACCTTTTTAACTTAAAATTTATTTTAAAAATCTTTTTAACTTAAAAATTCACTTAAAAAAAAATTAACTTAAAAACTTATTTTTTTTTAACTTAAAAATTTACTTAAAAAAATATTTTTAACTTAAAAATTTTCTTAACTTATAAATTTTATGTTAAATTCTTCTTAACTTTAAAATTTTTACTTAAACATTATTCTTAACTAAGCAACTAAAGGATCATGCTAAGTTAGAATTGAACTCAAACTAACCCTAACTCCTACCTATTGTAGGAAATCAAGTGGATCTTGGACAGTGGTTACTCCAAACATATGACTGAATATCACACCAAATTCACTCAACTTACCTACAAAAGCTTAGGAATAATTGTCTTTGGGAACAACGACAAACTCAAGGTAATTGGCATAGGTAATATTGAACTTAAAATTGACTTTATTATTACAAATATATTACTTGTTGAAAACTTCAAGTATAATCTTCTTAGCATTAGTCAATTATGTGACACTAGATATAAGGTTAGGTTTCTATCTTTGGAATGCTTAATCAAGCACTTAGATAACCCTACGATAAGTCTAAAAGAGTTTAGAAAAGATAACATCTATGCAATTAACTTAATCACTTCTTCAATTAAGTGTTATTTAATACAAAAAGAAGAAACTTGATTATGGCATAGAAGAATGTCACACACAAATTTCAAAAATATAAGAGAATTAAAAGGACTAGTTAGAGGATTATCAAAATTACCTAACTTAGACTCAATAATATGTAATGCTTGTCAACAAGGAAAACAAACAAAATCTACTCACAAACCAACTAATCAATCTCAAACCAACTCAATACTAGAACTTCTACATTTAGACTTATTTGACTCCCATGGGGTCAAATCAATAAATGGAAGTTTGTATTGTCTAGTAATAATAGACGACTATTTTAGGTTCACCTGGGTAAAATTTTAAAAAAATAAGGATGAAACTTTTGAAGTCTTTACAAACTTTTGCAAGAAAGTTGAAAATGAAAAAGACCTTAAAATTAAAAGAATTAGAAGTGACAATGGAGGTGAATTTAAAAATCATAACTTTAATAAATTTTGTCTTAAAACGGATATCATCACGAATTTTCATGTCCTAAAACACCTCAACAAAATGAAATTATGGAAAGAAAAAATAGAACACTACTTGAAGCCTCTAGGATAATGCTAAATGAGTATAATCTACCTAAGTACTTTTGGTCAGAGGCTATTAATATAGCCTGTTATGTGCAAAATAGAACAACACTAAATAAAACACATAACAAAATCTTCTTCGAAATATATTATAATAAACAACCCAATATAAAATATTTTAAAATATTTGGGTGCCCGACCTTCATACGAAATACAAGAGAACATTTAGGAAAATTCACTTCTAAAATAGAAATGAAATCTTTGTAGGATATTCACTAAATAGTAGGGGTTATAGAATATATAATAAGGTTACACTAAGAATTGAAGAAACTACAAATGTAAAATTTGAGGAATCCAAACAAAACTTAGAATAAACTCAAATTCAGCCAATTGAGTTTATTCAAGGCAACAATAATCAAGAAAGAACCAATAAATCATCCAATTGACCAAATAATTAGTGATCCAGACTTAAGGGTTCAGACTAGGTCATCCTTTAGAAACCTAAGTCAAATCTCTCTTATTTCAAAATTTGAAGCCAAAATCATAGCTGAATCTTTACTTGATCCGGACTGGGTTATAGCTATGCAAGAGGAACTAGCTCAATTTGAGAGAAATGAAGTTTGGGATTTAGTGCCACCACTCAAAAATAAAAAGATAATAGGAACAAAATGGGTGTTTAGAAATAAGTTAAGCGAAACTGGGAAAATTACTAGAAACAAAGCTAGGCTAGTTGCTAAAGGGTTTAGTCAAGTAGAGGGACTTTACTATAATGAAACTTATACTCCAATAGCAAGATTAGAGTCCATTAGAATATTACTCAGTTATGGAACCCATAAAGGCTTCAAACTGTATCAAAAGGATGTCAAATCTGCCTTTCTAAATGGACTAATAAAAGAAGAAGTCTATGTAGGACAACCATCTGGATTTGAAAGTTTAGAACATCCTGACTATGTTTTCAAGCTAAAAAAGGCTTTATACGGACTTAAGCAAGCACCCAGGGCATGGTATGAAAGGTTAACCTCTTACCTAATATCCAAAGGGTTCAATCAAGGTCAAATTGACCCAACCCTAGTCGTTAAATTAATAAAAGAGGATATATTTATAGCCCAAATCTATGTAGATGATATAATTTTTTGTTCAACTAACTCAGAATTTTTAGAAGAATTTACTAATCTAATGGAACAAGAGTTTGAAATGAGTCTAGTAGGGAAATTAACTTACTTTTTAGGATTACAAATCAAACAAACAAATGAGGAAAATTATATTTATCAACAAAAATACACCAAAGAATTACTTAAAAAATCCAGGATGGAAAATACTAAAGAAATAAAAACACCTATGGCAATTAACACAATCCTAGATGACGACCCTAATGGAAAACCAATTGACTTAAAATACTATAGTAGAGTCATAGGTAGCCTACTGTACTTAACTGTAAGTCGACTCGATATTTTATTTGCAGTTAGTATGTGTGCTAGATATCAAACTTGTGCTAAAGAATCTCATTTGACTCAAGTCAAAAGAATCTTTAGATACCTTAAAGGAACATCAAATGTAGGAATTTGACATCCTAGAACTAACAATTTTGAATTATTAGGCTATTCTGACTCAGATTACGCTGGATGTAAATTAGATCACAAAAACACAAGTGGTGAATGTCAACTAATAGGCTCATCACTTGTCAGCTGGTTTAGTATAAAGCAACATTATGTTACTCTATCTACAACTGAGTCAGAATATATAGCGATAGAAGAGTGTGTCGTACAATTATTATAGATGATGCACACCTTGAAAGATTTTAATTTAAACCTTACAAATATAAAAGTATTAATTGACAATATTAGCTCAATTAACTTAATAAAAAATTCTGTGCATCATTCAAGAACCAAACATATTGAAATTATGCACCATTGTATCAGAGATCATATCACTAAAGGAGATATTGAACTCAATTACATTGAGTCCAAGTCTAATTTAGCTGACATATTAACAAAATCCCTCCCTGAAAGTGAGTTTAGCAATCTACGTCAAAAATTAGGAATGTGTTTAATAGACTATAATTCTTAAAATTGTTTTCAAAAATGGTTGTTTTTAAATTTTAGGATAAAACTTTTTTCAAAATTTCTCATTTTTAGAATTTCAAAAATCGGTTTTGTCCTTAGAATAGATCAATCCCTAAGAAAGCATGTTCCTATAGTGCTAGTATTTGAGCATCTCACCAACACACTAGAACTACCTTGGTTGTGATTATTGAACATAGAAAGTGGTGAGATGTATAGGCAGATTGTCTGGACTTAAGATGTTTATTTCAGCGCATCGATATAAGTCTGGGCATTAAATACAAAATACATATCAATCAGGTTAAATTATTAAGTTTAGTCAAACACTAACTGATTATAGTTGACTTAACCTAACTAACCAAGTAAAAGTTGTTATCCTTTGATAGTTAGTAAGTAACTAATTGGTTAGATAGTTTTTGTTATGTCAGGTTCAGGGGAAGGATTAACTGTTTTCATACTTATTTTGAAATTAGTTTTTGAAAAATATTTCCTTAAAAGTATTTTAAATCCTTTTTAAAAGTTAAGTTTTTTTAAAATTAGATCTTACTTAGTTTTCAAAATTAGATTTGAAAATTGGATTTTACTTGGTTTTTGAAAATTGAATTTGAAAAGTGGATTTTACAAACTTAGTTGGATTTGGAAATTGGATTTTATAAACTTGACCTTGATAATTTTATTTTTTAAAGTCAACATACTTGAAAATTAACTTTTATAAAACTTATGTTTAAAAAGTGTTTTTAAATTTGTAAGCTTATTTTGAAAATTAGGTCAATTTTGTAAAACTTATTTCCAATTACTCTAAAATTTACAAAGCTATTTTTCTAAGTTATCTTTCAAAGTAAACTAACTTTTAAAAACTTAGCTAAAGTTTAAAACAAATTGTTTTGTGTTTTCTACCTTAGACTCCCCCGAGTCAATATGATTTTAATTCAATTTCTCGATTGCATTTTCTTTTACTTCCTTATTTTGCTGTGTTGTTTTTGATGAATGTCAAAGGGGGAGAGTTAGGTGGTTTAAGTTAGTTTAAACAAAAAAATACCAAATATAAAACAAGACTAACCTAAAAGCCTTATAAAATGCATGTTTTACTTGCATATCTTTTTCACTAACTTAACCCAGGTTGTCATTGCATCAAAAAGGGGGAGATTGTTGGTGCGATTAGCACTAACAGTCTAACTCAAGTTTTGATGAATGACAAAATATGTTAAGTTAGTTTCATTGTGATCTAACACTTTGACCAAGTGTGCAGGAGAAGCCCAGTTAGGTCGACGGGCCGACCAGATAGCTGGCATGAAGTCCAACTAAGTCGACGGGCTGACCAGATAACTGGCACGAAGTTTAGACGGGTCGACGGGCTGACCGATGTCTGACAGGTAAGTTAAGGTAGATCACTAGAGGGGAGTGACTGTGAGAATGAGTTCTTGAAAAGGGAACTTAGGCGTTGATCCAACTTAGAACCATTTCAGAACTCTAAGTTGAGATCCTGACTAAATTCCGGTCTCGGCAACACGAAATCTAATTACTGCTTTTATTATTATAACTGTACTATGCTAACACTTTGTTTTGTAGAGTAGTTTTTCATTTTACCTCGGACTAACATTTTTTTACAGGTCATTGGAAAACAGAGGTCTGGGCGCCAGGAATGCAAGTTCTATCCTCATCGCCGCTTCGCGACGTGGAGCTTCAAGGTTGGCTGGGCTACGTCACACTCCAGGAAGGGATCCGGGCCCGCAGAGCCTCCTATATAAGGAGGGTGAGCCCTGGAGCAAAGAACAACTCACAACAAGATCTTTCAACGCTTGCTTCGTTGTGTTGTGCTCCTGCGACGCTGCAAAACTACTCCGACAACGTGCTACATTTTATTTCCTTTACTATTGTCGGTATTTTTTCTCCAAAGTTCTTGTACCCTAACTTTGTAATCACATTTTCGAACAGCTAGTGGATTGCCCAACGAAAGCACTCAACGAGTGCGGACCTTGGAGTAAGAGTCGACGAAAGCTCCGATCCAAGTAAAATTGGTTGTGTTAGCATTGTTCTGTTCTCGTTTTTATCTTTCCGATGCGTACTCAATTTTCTATGATAATTTTTTTAAAATCTCTTTTCCCCCCCCCCCCCCCCCCCCCCCTCCCTCTAGCGAATTACTCGATCTAACAAATGCCCCATCGAGATATGCTCAAGGAACAACATTGTCAGAGAATAACAATCGTTTGTCAGAGAATATTCTTTTTAAATGAAACAAGTTCAGGGAACCTTCCTTGGAGACGATTATGCTTCCCGTCAGTCGACACATTATAACCGCATATTCCTTCAACCGCCTCATTAATGGTGTTAGTTACAAAAAAAGGGTGTGGACGGGTAGCAGAAGATTCCTTGGACTGGCTATACGCCTTCCAGGATGCATATACCCAATTGCTCAACAACTTCTGACACCCGACATTCTCTATCATCTAATGATTGTGGAGATTATAGAGGTGATATAGATAGGGGGTTTTCTCCAATGGCAAGGTACGCAGACTTCATTATACTATGCACACATCCTATTGTACATCATTACTATTCTACTTCCCGCTTGTGCGACATATTAACTTTAGCATCGGAGGGCCTTTGCTAGGGACTCCTTCCTTGATTTTTGGATGCTAACATTTCATTGGCCTGTTTGAGTGTGTGCAAGGGGCTTAGCGCACTAACCAAGAGAACTCGATCCAATCCAAAGGTCTTCATTTGATTAAAGTCACAACCATCTACCTAGTGTGACATCTCCAGCTTTTAGACAGGATCAGTCAGTATAAATTAAAGTTGTACTTTCATATTCATTAATTGCATAGGAAAGTGTATTGTGTTATAATTAAATCTCGTTTTGGATTTTGCAAATATTAGTGAATTACTTGTTGGCAATGTCTAAAGTATGGGATCCTTGGTGGCCGACTAGAGGGGGTGAATAGTCCTGCAAAGAAAAACGAACATTCCTCAAATTTTACAGCTTAATAATAATCAACACTTGCATAAAAGAAATAAAAGACTTAAATAAAGTAAGGAAGAGGCACAAATAATTTACTTGGTTATAACCGAGGAGGTTATTAATCCAAGGAAGTTGAACGCTCACTAAACTATCCTTCAGTCGGAGAAGCCTCTTTATAGAAATTAAAGCACTAGATTACAGAACGGAACTGAATAGGAATCAATCACAAGTGTTGTTCTAGCCTTCTGGGACCAGGGATGTATTTATAGCCCTGGTCGGGGCCCTTGGAAGGGTTCCAGGTGCCTTGAGAGGGATAAAATTTTATCCCCGTCGTAACGCAACGTGCCACGTCACGTTTGGCTAATTTTTCTGGTCCGAGCGCCTGGAAGGGTTCCGGGCGCCCGGAGTCCGGGCGCCTCGGACTTGGTCAGGGCACCCCGGATAGGCCCAGGCGCCCCGGACTTGGTCGAGGCGCCCTAGACTGAAAAATCATCTTTTTATTGATTTTCGATCTTGGTCTTCTGCTCCGCTTCTGCTCGCATTGGTCCGGGTCTTCCGCTCTCTTAGGTGATCTCGACCATCTGAAATAGGGCTCACTTGAACCCAACTTCCGGTCTTCTCGATCAATCTTCCGGTCTGGCTTCTCATCCCTCGGAAACACTGTGCCTCATTCTCGTCTACCCACGTATTCTTCCGCAACACCTCATCCCTCGGACACACCGAATCCGTCGACTCTCTCCCGTGTTGTCCTTCTCGCTAGCCACGCCTTTCGCTCGACTTTCTGTCCTCCTAAGTTCCTGCACACTTAGACACAAAGATTAAAAACTAACAGGACCTAACATGACTTGGTTGATCACATCAAAACTACCATGGGGTACTAACAATCTCCCCTCTTTTTGATATGAACAACCCAAGTTAAATTACCCTCCTCCTAGACTTAATCTTCCCTTCTCCCCCTTTGATCACATTAAATAGGGTACTTTGAATTGATTTTAAAAAATCTAAATTTAAAGTCTAAGGGAAAACAAAACAAAAATGAAAGTTTAAGCTTCAAAAACTTTGGTTTTTAAAAAAAAATTGAAAAAGACTCCTTTAATTGTTGATAAATTTAATAGGGGTTGAACAGAAAAAAAATATTTTCACAAAAAGTTAAAATCAAATTTTAGAAAAAATTTGTACTTTGATAACTAATTCATAGAAAATTTTCTAACAGAAAATTTTTTAAAAATTGTTTATATAACATTTTATAGAAAAATAAGTTTGTTAAACTAATTCTAACAAATATGATTCTTATTAAATAAATTTTAACGATTAGAATTTTTCTAACAGAAATTTTAAAATATAATTTAAAGTATTAGTTAAGTGTTTCACAGTAAGTCGATTAAATATTTATTTCAATAATTTGCTTTCAGATTGTGGCGAGGCACTAGACCTTCTTGGTTATTAGAACAACAACCACTTTCTATACAAAGTCTTTTAAAGAAATTAAATATTTAACTTTCTTTCTGAAAGTCCTAAGTCCAAAAAAAATAGTCAATCTAAATATGATTTTGGAACCCAATATAGGTTCCTTCTTATTGGATTAATTAAAAATTTCCGAGAAATATATTTTCTAGATAATTTTCTAATTTTCCCCTTGTAATATCTATATTATCGATTTAATCCTTTATAGTTCTTAAAAGTTGAAGCAGGCAAATTTAAACATGCAGAATTTTTTAAGTTTTCTATTTGATCCTTTAAATTTGCATTCTCAATTTTTAATTTTTCATTTTCAGTTTTAATCTTGTCGAGGTTTTCTAATCGACAAGATATAGCTAAGGTTGATTTTAACTCTTTATTTTCTTTTTTTAATTTACAGTAATTTTTCGATAAGTGTTTTATAAACTGAAATAACTTATTAGGAGGAAGAGACCGTACTTAATTAACTTACCTTGTCGATCCAACAATCTAAAGCTCCCCTTGAAGTGTTGTTTTCTTCCGATGTCACTCCCCCTTTATCGATGCTCTTGATGCTCATTTTGGACAAGCTTGCTTCATCTTCGTCTTCTTGGTGACTTGCCACTAGCGCAAGTCCGACGAGGGCTTCGATCTCTGACTCGGACGACGTTTCGTCCCATGTCGCCTTTACATTCTTGTGCCTTTTCTAGGTTGGTCTCTTGTCCGTACTTGTGTCCTTATTCTTGTCCTTGCTTTTTAGTTTAGAGCAGTTGTCTTTTACGTGTCATTCTTCATTACAGTGGTAGCATTTTACCTTTCCTTTTCTTCTTTTACCCTGCACTTGATTAAATTATTGGATTTAAATAATTTTTTAAATCTCCTTACCATTAACGTCATTAAGTCATCATCAAGTGATGTTTCATAATTTGGTTCGTCCAATCTTAGCTTTTAAGACAATGTTTTGCCTTGATTCCTTCCTTAGACTTGCACATCTTAACTCATGAATTTCAAAAGTTGAAAAAAATTCTTCTAAAGTGCTTACATTTAAATCCTTAGAGATGAAATATTCATCTACTAAGGTCGACCATTCTGGAGTCCTAAGAAATGCGTTAAGTGTGTACCTTAGAGAATCTCGGTTGATTACATTTTCTCTGAGATTCGTGAGTCCGGTGATGAGCTCCTTGATTCTTGAATGGAGGTGTGCGACAGTTTCGCCTTCTTCTAATAGGAGGTTGTTGATCTGGGTCCGGAGCAGGTTCCGTCTCGCTAGTTTTGCCTCTGAGGTCCCTTCGTATAGTTCCAAGAGTTTCTCCCGGAGCTCCTTGGCTGACTCGTAGGCTCTGATACGGTTGACTTCTTGAGGTGGTAAAACACTAAGTAGATGAAACTATGCTTTACGGTTCGCCACGAAGTTGGCTTGCTCCTTCTTCGTTCACTGATATTCTTCTTTGTCTTTTGGGACTATAAAACCATATTTCATAATTATTAATAATTCAAAATCTATTTTGAAAAATACCTCCATCTTTTTCTTCCAGCTTGCGAACTCCCTCTCGAACTTCGGTGGGTTGATACTTGGTCCAACCATCTCGCGTGCTTTATTCGGCAATTAGTCCTCGTAAAGCGAACCCACTCTGATACCACTTGTAGGACCCCTGACGATCGGTTAAAGGGGGGTGAATAGCCCTACAAAGAAATGAACCTTCCTCGAATTTTACAACTTAATGATAATCAACACTTGCATAAAAGAAATAAGAGACTTAAATAAAGAAAGGAAAAGACACAAACAATTTACTTGGTTACAATTGGGGAGGTTGTTAATTAAAGAAAGTTGAACGCTCACTAAACTCTCCTTCAGGCGGAAAAGCCTTTTTACAGCAATTAAAACACTAGATTATAGAACAGAACTGAATAGAAATCAATCATAAGTATTATTCAAGCCTCTGGGACCAGAGTTGTATTTATAACCCTGGTCGGGGCGCCTGGAAGGATTCCAGACACCTCTAGGGGGATAAAACTTTATCCCCGTCGCAACGTAACGTGACACATTGCGTTTGGCTAATTTTTTCGGTTCGAGGCACTCGAAAGGGTTCTAGGCGCCTGGAATCCGGGTGCCTGGACCAAGTCTGGGTGCCCCAAACAGGTCCAAGCACCTTGGACTTGGTCGGGGCACCTCGGACTTGGTTGGGTCGCGCCGGACTTGGTCGGGGTGCCTCAGATCGAAAAATTAACTTTTTGTTGATTTCCAGTCCCGGTCTTCTTCTTCGCTTCCGCTCGCATTGGTCCGGGTCCTCAGCTCTGCTCGCTTGAGTGATCTCGACCATCCGGAATAGGGTTCACCCGAATCCAACTTCCGGCCTTCTCGAGCAATCTTCCGCTCCGACTTCTTGTCCCTCGGAATGTCACGCGCTTCCTTCTCGTCCGCTCGCGTACTCTTCTGCAGTACCTCGTCCCTTGGATGCACCGAATCTGTCAACTCTTTCCCGTGTCGTCCTTCTTTCTAGCCGCGTCTTTCACTCAATTTCATGTGCTTCTAAGTTCATGCACACTTAGACACAGAGGTTAAAAATCAATAGAACCAAACCTGACTTAGTTGATCACATCAAAATTACCTTGAGGTATTAACACAAAGGACCTGAGTCATGGAGCAGGGGTCGTCGAAGGCTACGAACCAAATAAAACTGACCTTATCTTTATTTTTGGTTTCCGTTTCAATTATTTCTTACTTGTTTAATCTTATTCCACTGCGCTCTCACTTACAAAAGAAAAAAAATATATTTTTTTTAAACACGTGATTCACCTCCCCTCCTATGTATATCGATCCTAATGAAAATATCCTACCATTTTGTTGATTAATCGATTTGTTCTTCCATGAATTAATTATTGTCTCAACAAGTTCTCCGACAAGACCATTGATATCACCATAAGGTGTTGGAATTAGGGGTGCAAATGAGTCTAACGGTTCGTGAGTGACTCGGTTAAAGCTAAATTCAACCTCGGAGTTGACTGAGCTTGAGCCGAACTCGAGCCGTTTTATTTAATATTCGAGCCGATCTCGAGCGCACTTAATATTGTCTTGATGACACGTAGACTATATATACTATATTATTTTTATTTATTTATGTAAATATTGGATAATTTAGTACATCAAATAATTAATGATAAGTATTAGGTAAAATCTTAAAATTTAACCATTGAAGAATCAAACCATTATTATTGTTTGATTTACAATATAAAAAAAAAATCACTCTAATATTACTTCTATTTTGGTTCTGGGTCGAACTTGAGCTCGAAAGCTTGATTTTATGTGACAAGATGCTCGAGCTCAATTTGCAAGATCAATCGAGTTGGGATTAACTCGAGCTTGGCTTGGCTCGATTAGGACCCTAATTGGAACAAGGCCCGCCAGCTAGGAGTCGTCGGATGGGCCGGGTTCAGTATGGCCCAACTTGACGTCATGACCGAGCCCAACTCGAGTTCTGTAGGTTATCGTCCGCATAAAGCTTTTGGCTGGTTGCTCGCGGCACCGAGCCGTTGGAGACATTTCGCCGGCGAAGATGGCGGCGAGGAGTATCCTTGAACCACTGGAGATCTGCTTCTCCGATCTTCAACTCATGTCTTCGCATTCTCCTCAACTCTCCCCAGCAGAGCTATCGCGGATCGAATCGCTCACTGCTGCGGTCATGCAAGCCCTAGGGCCCTCTGGGCCTGGCCTTCTCGTTATCACCGGTGTGCCCAGAGCTCCTGGTCTCCGCAGAGACCTTCTTCCCCTCGCTCGAAAGATCGCCCTCCTCAGCCGCAAGGACCGCGCTCGCGTCCTCAAGGTACATCGCTTTATCAGCAGCCTTGTGTCGACACATTGTTTTGTTCTCCATAGCTGGTCGTTTTAGAGTCCTTAAATTTTTAAACAAAGTTGCGGCCAAGAATTTATTAGCCATGTTTGATCTCGGTGGTTTTAAGCTGTTCCTAATGGGGGAAAACAACTGTACTACTTTCTTGCTAATCTTTTGTGACCGTGGTTACTGAATATCTACAGGATCATAGCTTGGGCAGTGATGTTCCCTTAAAGAATCCTAATAGAAACGTGTCATCCTGCGCTTTGCAGTTGAGGTATTCACAAAATCTAAATTCTCAATTATCATCAACTACTCTGAAAAGTCCAGTAGAAAACCATTACAGTGGAGAAGGATATCCTGTTAATGATTGTTTTGATAATCTTGATTATGTGGAGTTTAAGAACCTTGGAACCACTTTCAAAGAACTTGGTCTTTGCATGATGGAACTTGGTATTCAACTAGCAGAAGTTTGTGATAGAGCCATTGGTTACACAGAGTTAAAACAAAGCATCATTGATGGCAGTGCAAAAGGGCGTCTCATTCATTATCATTCTGCCATAGATAACATTATTCTCAAAGAAACAAACACAAGGAAAAAAGAGTTCAAAAGAAAAACTCAACAAGCTGAGAATGGTATTTTTCCTTCAAACAGATGTACAATGCAAAGATATCCTAAAGAAAGGATTAGCAAGTCTATATCCAATCTGTGGCAGCAATGGCACTATGATTATGGAATTTTCACTGTTCTAACATCACCATTGTTTATGGTTTCCTGTCAGGCAGAAGATTGCAGTCATATTTCATGCTGTCAGCAGTCTTCTTCACCAGATGCACATGCATATCTCCAGTTGTTTGATATAAAGAAGAATATAATCTATTTTGTGAGATCCCCACCTGAGAGTTTCATCGTTCAGGTAGGGGAAGCAGCTGATATATTGACTAGAGGGAAGCTTTGTTCCACACTTCACTCTGTCAGTAGGCCTACTGACATTCAGAACTTGAGCAGGGAGACTTTTGTTGTGTTCCTGCAGCCAGCTTGGGACAAAGTTTTGTCCTCTTCTGAATTTCCTTGCCTAGACGAAACAAGCAATCAGGTAGAAAGACTTGCAAGAAATGTCAGCTCTGTACCCAAGGAAGAAAATGCTCCTACAAGACCTACCATCAGTGATTCTGAGGATGCACCAGAATTAATGCAAGAGATACTAGAGAAGATACCACCTCTATCTATTAGATATAAAAAAGAAATGACCTTTGCAGAGTTTTCCCGTGAGACTACCAAGCAATACTATAGCAGCAGCGGCACTCAGTCAACAAGATAGTAACATTTTGTGCAGCCTTTGTTCTCCTTAACATCAGTGTGAAGTCCTTTAGCCATCATCTTCAAGGTACTCTGGATTACTGCCACCATCTTTGTATTTTATCAACTAATTCTCATATATGAATTTTTAGATTCCGAGTAAATGAAGTTTTTACTGGAACAATAGACTTGTTGAGAGCAATATGAATTCATTAAGTGCCCCCTATCTGCTATGCCACCAGATCATTGCATGATTCATCCACGTATGTTGTTTGTGCAAAATATGAATCTTTATGCGAGAATCTTTAGTGGCCAGTGAGTAAAACTGATAAATCTTTTAATAGAGTGCAAAATTGTCATTGATTATTTGTATTCATCTGACTCTCTTCGTTTCGACAAAGTTGTGATTCGCCAAACAAACAAAATAAACAAAACGAAGATAACATTAATCGTTTTCTTTTCTCTGCGAGAAAAGTTAATTCTAACTTGTGAAACTAAACACTTAAGGATGAATTTCTTGGCCATTGAGTGTTATAGTTAGGTAGGTTTCACTAGTTACTGAAGTATTGTTTTCTATCGAGGAGAGTACTCCTGGATGCTCAGAACGTGTCTTTCGTTTAATGTACCTTCCTTACTGAAATAATATCAATATGTTTGGTCTGATCAACAGGGTAACCACATGCTTAAACTTCAACGTCAACCTATTATCATTTGTCCTTTTTCAACTTACAAAATATTTGGTTCTGGCAAATTTAGAGTCTCTTAGTTTTCCAGTTGACCTAGTTAAAATTCTGAATCAACCTGGATCAGCTGGACTTTTTGAAGTGTTTTTCCCCTATGTTCTATATTTCTCTTATTTCAGTGCACTGAATATATTTAATATTATTGCTTTGGCATCCTGCAGGTTCTCTCAGCATCGTATTGTCATGGGTACTCTCACCTCTAAAGTCCCAAGTTAAAGGCTACTCTCCTCTGCAGCACGATCTGCGAAGAGGACTTGGGTTGGGGTAATCTAGTGCTAGTTTTGATGGCTCAGTTCCATCGATATTCGATGCCTGACTTGGGGAGCTCTTAAACTCAATAGGATATTTCTTTAAATATTTCTAAATCCCAAATCTTCACCATCTTAATTCTTAAAAGGTGGAGATCTTAAGGATATTAAAAATCATCGGGTTTTATCCGATGATTTTTTTTTTTAAAAAAAAAACAAGAATGCGCCGGCACGCTCGTGGGTGGGCCCTGCTACAGGCCCACCCCAATGTGCGGCCGTTATTTTTATTTTTATTATTTTTTAGACAAAATATACTAAATGAAAAAATAAAAAATATAATTAATTTTATTTAAATGTAAAATTAAATAGAATTAATAAAATGATAATGAAATTTATAAATATTTAATTGGTGAGATATTTGATTGTAAAATTTGAAAGTGAGATATTTGATTAAATTTTAAATATTTGATTGGTGGAATATTTAATTATGAAATTTAAATATTTGAGATATTTGATTGATGATGTGTGCCTAGGATCATAAATATTGAGAAAAAATATTTGATCCAAAAGTATACATAATAAGATTGAATATTTTTTTAAAAATATTTGTGGTCCTCAATCCTCATGTCTGTCTTTGTTATCAATTAAATATTTCAAATATTTTAATTTTTATAATTAAATATTTCATCAACTACATATTTATAAATTTTATTTATCAAATATCTTATTTTAATATATTTAAAATTTCATAATTAAATCTCTCATCAACTAAATAATTATGAATTTTATTATTATTTTATTAATTTATATTGAATTTTACATTTAAATAAAATTAATTATATTTTTAAAATTTTATTTAATATATTTTGTCTAACAAATTGCAGCACATTGTGATGGACCTGCTGCAAGCCGACGCGCGTGCTGCATTCTTCGTTTTTTCTATTTTTTTTAAAAAATTACCGGTTAAAAAGTTTTGCCTAGTAATTTTTAATATCCTCAACTCCATTAGTTTAGGAATATTTGAAAAAATATGGACGCCGAGCATTGTCGTCGATAATATCCACAATCAATATTTAGTTAAAGAAAAATGTTTACCTTAGTTCAGCAATATATTGGCCTCTTTCTCTATTAAATTTCTCGAACATTTACAAGTAGAACACACTGTCTTTTGTGGATGGTTTGCTATTGTGAATAGGCGGGACATGGAATCGTAGTGTGGATTGCGGAAGGAAAAGTTATCGAGTATCATAGAAAAATTGCTTTGGATTTGTAGTGTGCGAGTGCGACTCAGGACGGTCGCAGATCAGGAACTACAATTTCAACTGTATGCTCTCTTTCTGTCTATTTTTCTCTGCATTTGTCCATCAAAATTCCCAAATTTCCTGTTTGTTTAGTCCCCTAAAAGCTCAAACCGAGTCCTTTCTTTAACGAATTCTTCTTTAATTTCTCCATTTTCTCCTCATTGTCACCTAGTTCATCCAATAATGCCGATGATACATGAAGACACAAAGAGCTATTTTCTTCTTAATTTCATCAGTTTATTGAAATTAATATATCATAATGTCTCATGGGCAAAAAGCAAATGTACACTCATCATTTGTATTTTCATAGAAGAGCGCTCCATTTTTAATTAAAGTCAAATGAACACCCCTTTCGGTATCCTTAATCCTTACATTATCTAATCATTATAAAAGCCAACATCTACAATTATAAAAGCTAGCATTTTCCGTATCCTTAATCCTTACATTATCTAATCATTATAAAAGCCAACATCTACAATTATAAAAGCTAGCATTTTCCGTATCCTTAATCCTTACATTATCTAATCATTATAAAAGCCAACATCTACAATTATAAAAGGTAGCATCTAACTTTCTAGTATCTAACTAACTTCTATAACAATAATTTTATATCATTTTAATTTTAATTTTATTTTTTTAATAATAACTTGATTAAAATAATAGAAACTCCATAACACTAAATTTCATTTCAAATTAACATAATCTAATTATAATCAAATACGTAAAAATTAATATGTAATTTTTACAACGTGTAACAAGTACCTATAACCTTTACATATTGTAGAAGCTATCCAATAAGTATTTTCAAGATAAAGACAGCTATTTTTTTTAGTGGGGTGCTCATTTGATTTATTTTTTATTTTTAAGAAAAAAGGAATACCAATATGATATTTCTGTTTGATTTTTTCCCTGTCTTATTATGCTTGAGCTTATAAACCTACCTTTATTCCCAACATCCTGCTACTAGGCATAGTCATGTAGGTGATTCCACTTGTCCTGGCTCGAGAGATAGAGTTGAAGCTCAAACTACCATGATTGTATCTTATGGCTACAATCACATAAAGATCCTTTTAATACATTTTGTCTTAAGACTTGCTGTAGATTAAGAGGATAGCAACAAACACTTTCTTTAATGGCTGATGGACTATATGATTGAAATAAAAAGATCAAAATCCATATCTGCCTTGTGGAGATTTGCTAGACTTTAAAGTTTATACTTGTTACGGTTGGTTATTATGAGACAATTATATAAGTCGACACCTCTACTTATTTGGTTGATTTAGATTAATTTGCAATTTATTCTTAACCATTTTTGAAAAAAAAAACAATGAAATAAATGAAAATCCAGTCAAATTCAAAGCTCGAATGACAGAATGCTACTCTATCTAAACACCCAACTCCTCGTTGGAAGGCAAATGCTAAAAATTCTTTGAAATTAAATTCACTAACCTTGATCAACCAATTTCAGTAGCTAGTCTAGTTGAATAATCTTATATCTCTAACACTGTTTGAAGCTTGTGAACAAGTTTATGTTTGTTCATCTTTTGATGATCATTTGATCCATCTAGTATCATAATTGAACCATAAAAGAAAATCAGTTCTCATGAGGCCGGATCATCTCCTCTGCCCATTCTGTACCCTAAACAAACCCTAGATGCTGTCCAAATCCTCTCTTTTACAAACAAATGTGTGTCCTAATAGTGAATGCAACCACACGCCCAACAGATAAAAAACAGCAATCATCTTCAGGAAGCGAATAAAAAGAAGAATGAAACAGACTTGAGCTCAAACAACCAATTGGTATAGTGGAAAGCCCATAAGCAGCCGATTCAAGAATAACAAAACAAAATGGAAAGCAGAAAGACTTGTAAATTCTACTTTGTCTGACCTTGAAATCATAACGATAGCAGAACCTTAAATTAACTAACATGGATCTAGCGCTGCAGCCATCTCCATTAATCGAACAAACTAAAGCCCATATCCTGCAATAAGAAAAACATAAAAAATGAGAAACGAACAATTTAAAAAAAGCAACGCAAAAATCAGATAAAATTTACATAAAAAAACGTGTTTTGGCCGATCTATATTATCCAGAGGGTTTGTTTGGCGACGAGACACGAGAAAGAAAGAAAAAAACCACGAATTTATGTCGGAAACGAAAATTTGCGGGAGGGAGAGACAGGGAGTTTCACCTCGTCGGATTCCTCTTTCTCCTCCACCTTCTCCTCCTTCTTAGGCTCCTCTGCAGCTGGAGCGCCGCCCGCGCCGCCGCTACCTGGGGCGGCGACCCCGATGGCAGCCACAGAGCCACCGGAGGGCACGGAAGCGAACTTCTCCCGGCCGGCAGCGATGACTTCTGTTATGTCCTTGCCCTTGACTTCTGCGAGGAAGTGGTTGATCCTCTTATCCTCTGCCTCCGCTCCCACTACAAGCAAGAAACAAGGATCACCGAAATGAAACCAAGATAAATATGAGAAGGGAAGAGAATTCGACCTGATTCAAGGATGGATCTGATATCATCGGCGGAGGGGTTGGGGTTGCCGCCGAGGACGGCGAGGAGATAAGCCGCCACAATTTTCATCTTCGCTTCGAGATTTGCAGACGACGATGCCGCTGTTGCAAGGTCTCGGACCTCTCGGTGATGAGTCCGTAGAAGGACGTGGGTCAGCTTACTTCCAATTTGTATCTTATCAAAACCCTAGGGATGGGTCCATTGTGACTGCAGGGAGATGTAGCTAAACGTATTCCAATCTAATGATTGAATTATTTTAAAAACAATTTTTATTATCTAAAATATGTTTTTCTATAATGATGTGGATATAGGTCGAGGGGGGAGAAAAAATTAGGGAAAAGAATGAGGGCATTATGGTATTTTCACATAGGTGGGGTTTTATGTGTGACACTGTAGCGGGCAAAAGAGGAGGCTCCTGGTTCGTTTTTTGGGCCGCCGCCATCTTCTGCTTCCTGGGGACAGCCTCGCCGACGACGACGGCGTCGGCCGACCGGCTGCTCCTTTCCTTTTCCTCGCCTCCGGTCAACTCCTCCTCCTCTTCTTCCTCTCCTCCTTGCGCCACCAGCGACGACCGCCTCTCCCCTCCTCCTCTCTTCCCGCGGCTAGCACCGCGGCTGGTTTTCTTCTTCTTCCTCGCTAGCTCCGCCGCCGGCCGCCCCACCGGACTGAGCTCGCCGCCTCTGAGCGTCTTTCGCCGTCGACAGCCTTTCCTCTCCTTCTTCTCCTCGCGATGCCGCTACCGAACAGTCGCACAGCACTGCCATCCCCCTCGCGACGCCGCTGCCGGCCACTGCTCCCTCACCTTCTCTCTCGCTCTCAAGTCCTCTCCCCCTCCTCGCGCCTCAACCACTGAACTTCTTCCGCAGCCGCCGCAGACAGATGGGAGGACGCCGGAGCTGCCTTCACCGCCGCTGCTCCCTTTCGCGCTGCCACCCTCTAGCTACGGCCGCCGACGGCGATCTCCCCCCTTCTTCCTTCTCCTCTCGATGCCGGCGACGACAGCGCTGCTTCCTTCGTCCTCCTCGCCATGCCGCCGCCGGGCAGACCGGCCACTGCCCTCCTCACCCACATGAGCCGGTCTCAAATGCCTCCGCCGTTTCCTCGTGTGATGCCGCCGCCGCAGCCACCTCTTCCCCGCGGACTCCGCCTCTCTTCCTCCCTTTGCCGACAGCCATCATGCGACGACTCCGTCTCGATTCCGATTCTGTATCGCTACTGTATGACGACCCTTGTGCCGATCCAGTCGTGCGTCATATCTCGAGCTACAATCGTAGCGCACATTGCTCTCATGTTTCGGCCTTCGATATGTGGTTGGATCTTGATCTGTGTGTGACCGTCTTAGTATCCCAATCTGTGAGCCGCGATTGTCTTCTGGACTATATGCATTGCGTTTATCCTTAGGGTTGTCATTATTTCCCGGCCTGCGTGTCGATCTCGTGTGCCGGCCTGCGTGCTGATCTAGTTTTTCGGTCTGTGTGCTGAGTTTGTGTCTCGGCTCGTGTGCTGCCAGTACCTCCTGGCCTACGTGTCGGTGTCTTATCCCAGTTTGCATGTCGTCTTCCGATGTCGGGCTGTGTTCGACTCTTCATCGTCAGATCTAGCTTAACCAGAGCCATCTACTCTTCCAGGTCGCGATAACTCGAGTCACGTCCCATCCGAGGACCCCTCCTAGGCCAGGGTACGTTCTTCGTTCATATTTCATATGCATTTTCATTATTTCATGGTTTAGTCTTGTACTCATATATTCGTTGGATCTGCCTCGAGCATCGGGGTACCGGGGGCTTGATCAACCCGGTTGCTGGTTGTAGGTAGCGTTGACCAGAGGACTTTTGGAGACTTGGTCAACACGGAAGCTATCTCAGCACACACCCCCTCCGGGACGTCGCGATTTCGTCAACATTCTCTCCACCTCACCCGATGGTCCGTCTGACTCAGTTTCCGGACGGGATCATATAACATTTATCGATGGGGAATGTGATAAATTAGGGCGCCTGAAAGTTAGAATCACTCACTCTAGTGGCCTTGAATATTCTAAATGTTTCTTAGAGCATCCACAAAGTCGTGTTATAATGACGTTGTATATTTAACGCGGTGTTGTAGATGCCCCTTATTTGTTCATCGCTTGAATGCATTCAAGCCTCTAGGGGGTGGGTCAGGGTTGGCCCACCCCATGTGTATATATATAATTTTTTATTTTTTATTTATTAAAAAATTTATAAATTTTAAAATTAAAAAGGTAATAAAATGATTAGTTTTTCAACGACTATTTTTTAACGGTTAGTTCGAAATTTCATCTATAAATATCCATCAATATGTACACATATTTTCATTTCAACTCACTACTTTTTCAATTCTACTCTTTAAATTTTCTTCCCATCTATTTTTTCAAGTTTCTACCATCTTATTTTCTATCTAAAATGGATAAAAATAATAGGGCATTTTTTATAAATTTCTTGAATTCTACAAATAACTCGCAAGAATATTCATCTTCCCAAAATCCATAAATTCCACCAAATTATCAATACTCACATCCACTTCCCAATATGTCGTTTCCTCCACAAAATCTTCAAAATTTCCAAGGTTTTGGAAATTCTATGAATCATCTGAATTATGCTCCTCAAGGTCCATATCAACTGCTTCCAACCGAATATTGGCAAAACATGAGTCATCCGTATTTCACGCCATCAGTTGTTAATGGATATAGTACCCCACACACAACTGGTATGTCTTTCACTCATTCGATGTCGAATGAACTTGCAACTCCGACTTTTGTCCCGGAGACTCAACTTTCCGACCGTGAATCCCCAATTGAGGTGGTCAATTTAGAAAAGGCGGTTTCAAATGCTGAGGGTACAAGAAAGCGTTCAAGTTGGACAAAGGTTGAAGACGAGATCTTAGCGAGAAGTTTTGTAACTATCAGTGATGATCCAATAATCGACAATGATCAAAGGCGGATGCTTTTTGGGGACGGGTTGCAAGCTACTACAATGAGAATCTTCCCCTACTTTCAAACACCAGAAGTGCAAATGTTATACGGTCACATTGGCACAATACAATCCAAAAGAAGGTATATCGATTCAATGTAAATTACAATAGTATTTATAGTTCATATCGAAGTGGTCACAGTGATGAAGATATATTGAGGTTTGTGTACGAAAAATATCGATTCGAAAACAATGACGTTGCATTCAATCTCGAACATGTGTGGAGAATTGTCAAAGACCGTCCAATGTTTACTCCACAATTCGCTGATCACTTTGTGGCCACAAAGAAGACGAGGACCTCAGAGTCGTGAGCAAGCAACACCTCTTCCAAAATGACAAAGAAGTAGCTTATCATACATGAATGTCTATGCTAGGATATTAGGTCAAGATAGAATATCTAAATTGTTTACTTAACGTTCATTTTCTAGTATTATTATATTTTCGAGTGATTGTAATTTTTAATTATTGTATTTCTCATTTCGATTAATGTGATTTTTAATTATTATAATTTTATAAAATAGTCGTTATAAACAAGTCTTGGAAACTAGTTGTTACAACTAGCCGTTGTAAACTAAGCACTACAAACTTACCGTTGCAAACTAACCGTTGCAAATTAGCCGTTGCAAGATGACGTTGCAAACTAGTCGTTGCATGAGAAAAACAATATATATAGACACATTGTGCTACAAGATTTTCATTCGACTATCATACCATTTCTCAAACACATATACTAAAACGTGTTTCCTCCAAAAATGTCTTATTCTACAGGCGCTCTAGCTCAAGTTCCAACTCGACAAGCGAAGACGAAGCCTATGTTGAAATCAATGAGCAAGCTTATGATCCGGGTGAAGAACTGATGTTATTGGTTCTTCAACAACACCAACTTGGGGAGCATATCAGAGGAGGGGCACACGCAGAAGAAGGTTTGTCCAAAGAAATCGTGAAGCCGGGCATGAGAGGCTCGTCAATGATTATTTCTCTATAACCTCGGTGTATCATGATGAAATATTTCGAAGACGATTTCGAATGCGAATAGAGTTATTCCTCCGCATAGTGAATGCATTAGAAAATCATTCAGCATTTTTCAACATAGGAACGATGTTGTACGAAAAAAAGGATTGTCACCAATACAAAAATGCACCGTCGCGATTTGTCAACTGGCTTATGGAGTCCCTACCGATCATCTTGACGAGTACCTACGTATGGGTAAATCAACTGTCATCAGGTGTCTTTTTAAGTTCTGCGAATACGTAGTTGAAATATTTGGTGATAGGTACTTGAGAAGGCCAAATGTTGATGATATTCAACGTCTTCTTCAAATGCATGATGAGAGACATGGTTTCCCTGGCATGCTAGGTAGCCTTGATTGTATGCACTGGAAATGAAAAAATTGTCCAGTTGCTTGGAAATGTCAATTTACAAGGGGACATGGGTCACCAACAATCGTACTTGAAGCGGTCGCGATGACTTGTGGATATGGCATGCATTTTTTGGGGTCGCCGGTTCACGTAACGATATTAACGTGTTATATGAATATCCCATATTCAACAACGTCTTGCAAGGAAATATGTCAGAGATTAATTTCACGGTGAACGACACTGCATATACGAAGGGCTATTATCTACCAAATGGAATATATCCCGAGTGAGCTACTTTTGTTAACTTTGCCCGGAGGATCCCTAGAGGAAGTTGTTTAAGGAAAGACAGGAGTCTGCAAGAAACGATGTTGAACGGACATTTGGGGCGTGGGCAATTTGTTAGAGGTCCAACTCGTTATTGGTATAGGAAAAAGTTAAAACAAATCATGCTAGCATGCATTATTTTTCATAATATGATTGTTGAGGATGAGAGAGGTCACGTGACAAATTAGTACAACGATGAAGGTGACGAACCCGCATAACCTATTCATGGCTCAAACCGAGGATTTCAAGATTATCTTCGAACAAATTCTGAGCTACGTGACACTCAAGTTCATCACCAACTTCGCGCCGACTTAGTTGAACATATCTGGAGGTAATACAACAACAATCCGTGAATTAGTATTTCATATATTATTTTTAATTTCATAATTGTATGGTTTATTTAAGTTATTGTTACATTTCAATTCCATAATTACATGATAATTTAAAATAAATTTTGTTTCCCAACTTTGTAATTTTAGCCCTCAGTTGTAATTTCGTTTTCCCAACTTTATAATTTTAGGCGCTCGGTTGTAATTTCATTTTCCCAACTCTATAATTTTATTTTCCTAACATTGTAATTTCGTTTCCTCACAACCATCTATTTTATTTAATAAATATATTTAAAAAATTAATATTATTTTTGAAAAATAATAAAATTATATTTTTAAAAGTAATATTATTATTAAAAATAATAATAATAATTTAAATATTTTAAAATATATTTATTTAATATGATATAATTTTAAGATGGTTGAGTGGATTGTGGGACCCATAAATAATTAGTGTTAATGTTAAAAGGGATGTGAGTGAAAGAAGGATATTGTTATAAGGGCATCCACAGCGGTTAGAGCCCATTGAGAGCTTCTTCGTTACCACGTCTGCGCCACATCAAAAGTTAAAAACTTCATACCTCTTTCCACTATCAAAAAACCTCTCAACAACTCCTTCATGGGTCCCACACTTTTCACTATATATAATTTCTATTTCTCTTCCATATTTTACATTATACACCATTAAATTTTTATAAAATTTAAATTTATAAATTGCTAACATGAAACTTCATAATACCATATTTTTTAAACCTCCAAATCATATATATGTTTTTCTAATTAAAAAAAACATCTCTAATATTATATTTAAATTAAAAAAACTTATTTTAATTAAAAAAATTTAAAAAAAATGGTGAAGAAGCGGCTCCATCTGTATGGAACCGCTTCTTGGCAAATGGGGAAAAAGCTCCCTCCCACTATGGGAGGGAGTTTCTTCCGTATTGCCACTGTGGATGCTCTAATGAGTATGTTACTGTGAGTCTCATACTTTTTGATAAGGTGATGGGTATTATAATATTATAGCATTGTGGATGTCCTTAATCGTGTAAATTAAGTACGGACGGTCAGTCGACCACCATATTAATGTCTTTTATAATTTAGATGATTTAATTTCACTTAATTAATTTTAATAAATTTGAAATATAACTTATATACATATAATTAATACAGTGTTATAATTATGAATTGGAGTTGTTATAATATTTATTTACCCAGTAAGTTAAATATTGTCTATTTCCAAAATTAGTTGGATTATTAAATTTAGACATCTAGATTATTAACATCATTTTATTTTTTAAGTTTGACATCAAATATCTAACCTACGTTCACTAATTTCGAAAGTGATCAGTCTTATCCCATGAAAACTTTTCATTTACTAATAGGATATACCAAAAATTATTGACAGAGATAATCTATTAGTCTAATATTCTTACATCCACCGTTTATTAAAATTATATCTGATCTTATCCGAATGAAGGAAGTTAGAAAGCCAGAAATGGGGTGGCCACTAACAGGAAGAAAACTTCGATAATCCTGCAAAACAAAATTAAGACCAGGGAAGGGATCCTTGACGTTGATCCTCCGACGCTCAAGTTAGAACAAGGGAAAAGAGTAAGAAAGTAGAGAATCGTAGAACTCAGAAATATTTTTCTTGCCTGTTCCTCATACCTGTAGACCCTTTTATACCTTTCTGGGTGACCTTTCGTCTTCTCCTATTTAATGATGTGGTTTAATGACAAACAGAAGACATCTTCGTCCTGTCTTCTACATATTTAATAGTTGTCGTGTTCTCCTTTACTTTCTCTTCCCCTTATTAATGGTCTTTCCCTCTTGTACAGCGTTACTCCTTGCGCCAGACGAGCGGTCCATTATGAGTATAATGCCAATGTCGTACTCAGAGCCGATCGAGCGACCCGATCGGCCCATATTACCAGCTTGTTAGGCACGAGCTCCTGGCTCATTTGGTGAGTCAAATAATTAGTCTCATCTGGCTGACCATCTGGGCGACCGAACAGTGATCCCTCCGATCGGGCGAGACACCCACACTGATTGTACCTTGTTTACCCTTACGCGTTGACCTCTTTGACTTTCCTTCAACGTGGCAATTGACTTGGGCCAGATAGACTCTTCTTATCGCTGCATCATAAGTCTCCCTTTTAAGTCTAGTCGAAGGAGGCTGCAAGTCCAACTGACTGAACAAAATATGTTTTTAGTGAATTTGAGGTCCGCTCGGCTTGAACGCTCCATTGTCCGATCGGATTATGCTCGATCTGCAATCATGGATCAGACCGATAGCCAATGTCGCTTGACATCACTATGCCAATGCAAGGTTCAATCCTGTGGCTCGTTCCTTGTGCCGATCGCGAAGATAAGTACGAACACTTGAAAAAATTCTTTTCCTCGAGTGAGCGTGGAGTAAGCTGATGTCACCAAATATCTTGAAGACCGCACAAATCCTTGATGATTATGGTCGAGCACGAGACCATACCTTTTGTAATTAAGCTTATTAAATGCGTCCGATAATCGAATGCCACGTGTCGACTACTGCTGCCACACGCTTGATATGACAGGCGGATATTCGTCTGTCCCGAGACATGCGTCGTCGTTTCAAAATTAATGATCGGATCTTCATCTAGGTTTTCGTGAAGCTAGATCGGACGACTAAGGTCGATCGGCTACAGGGCTTATAAGCATGCTTGCTTTGCCGTTTTCCGCATTTGGTGTTTTCTTTTTCGTTGTAGTTCCGTCTTCGCAAAGGGGCATCAGTGCTGCCACCTCCTGTATTCTACTGTTCATTATTGCAGAGGTTATGAGGATCAGTATAAAAAGAAGAGTTATCTCCGTTGGTCAGATACGCTCACTTATGCTCATTTAGACTCACGTACACTCCCTTATGTTACATTATGCGTGCCCACATGCATCCATATTTACTGTTCTATTATTCATCTTTTTTTCTATTTTTTTATTCGACTACTATTTTGACTTGAGTGTCATGACTGCGCCAAGAAATTCCCCTTAATTCTTGCTTTAACATTTCTATTTGTTCTATTTATGGTGTGCGCAGAAAGAATCGTTTGGTGTCATCACTCTCCCTCTGCCATAAGTCCCACTTGCCAATCGCCGAGTCAGTTATGTTGCTACGACACTGTGTTTCCCTTCTTAATTAGATAGATACTTCAATGTTGGATCAATGCGGACCTTTGCTTGGTCGGTATAAATTCCTGTAGTTTAGAAACACCTAAGCCAATTATAGAATCGAGAAAGAATTCTTACCAAGAAAGAATTGTGAAGGAATTGCAACGGACATAATTAGTTCGGGCTTTTCTTTATCAATTCCAAGAACATGTCTCCCTATGTTCAAATTTCCATTCCTACCGTTTCTCATGACGTTACTTGTGACGATCGAGAATTGGGCCGCATTGTCGTCGTGGCTGCTGCTGCTGTTGTTTCCGGTATGGGCGTTGGCGGAGGCGCTCAACGTCCTGTGGTGGCGGCCGTGGCGAATGGAGCGGGCGCTCCGGGAGCAGGGGCTCACCGGCACCGCCTACCGCTTCCTGTACGGCGACCTCAAGGAGATGAGACGCTTCCTAATGGAAGCGGTGTCGAAGCCCATGCCTCTCTCCCACGACATTGCTCTTCGCGTCGCTCCTTTCATCGCCCATAAAATTAGGGAATTCGGTGAGCGCCCTTCATCTCCATTGCCGCCTGCTCTTACGTCAAATAGCTAGAGGTAATTTTAATTCTTTTGTGTAGGTGGAACATCCTTTACCTGGTCAGGGCCCGTTCCCCGAGTGGCTCTGTTGGAGCCAGAGCTAGTGAAGGAAGTTTTCGTCAAGAAGTTTGATCAAGTAGCGCGACCAGGCTTGAGCGCCTACCAACGATACTTCGTCACAGGCATTTTCAGCTATGAAGGTGAGAAATGGTCCAAGCACAGGAAGATGTTAAATCCCGCTTTCCACTTGGAGAAGTTGAAGGTAACTAATCCTTCTCCATAGACCATATCTTCGACCCAATGCTAGCTCCACAGTCTCGAACATTGTTTTTGTTGTCTCGCAGCAAATGTTGCCGGTATTCTGTAGCTGTTGCACGGACATGGTTGAGAAATGGGAGGGGATGGTTGGCCCAGAAGGGTCTTTCCAAGTAGATGTTTGGCCAGAGTTGCAAGACTTCACTGCAGATGTTATTTCTCGAACTGCATTCGGTAGCAACTACAAAGAAGGAAGGAAGATTTTCCAACTACAAACTGAGCAAACTGAGCTGATACTTCTAGCTTTGCAGTCTGTCTATATCCCAGGTTTCAGGTGAATTCTATTCCTTGCCCATCCATATCTTGCGTTGAAGAAAGACCATTTCATCTACTCATCGATGCAATTCTGTCATGTAGATTCTTGCCCACACCGAAGAATAACAGAAGAAAAGCAATTCATAGGGAAGCCCGATCAATTCTAATAGGTATAATAAGGAAGAGGGAGGAGGCCATGAAGAAGGGTGAACCAACAAAACAGGATCTCTTGGGCTTGATGCTGGAGTCCAGCTCGAAACACGCCCAAGAAACGGGTGAAAAGAATGCAGGGATGACTTACGAAGACGTGATCGAGGAATGCAAGCTCTTTTACTTCGCCGGACAAGAAACGACGTCCATCTTACTAACCACCACGATGATTGTCTTGAGCATGCATCCCGACTGGCAAGTAAAAGCCAGAGAAGAAGTTCTGCAACTCTTTGGCAAAGACAAACCCGAATATAATGAACTGAGCAGTTTGAAGATTGTGAGTATCTAACTACACTTCTTAAGGATACATATCGAACAGATGTAGCAGTTAACACTAAATTCCTGTGACAGATGACAATGACACTGTATGAGGTTCTTAGGCTATACCCACCGGTTCCTGTGCTCGAAAGAAGAACTTTTAAGCCAGTACAGATAGGAAGCCTGTTGATTCCGTCAGGGGCAGTGCTCGTCCTGCCGACGGTGTTGATCCACCGAGATCCAAGTAACTGGGGGGATGACGCGGAGGAGTTCAATCCGATGCGATTCTCACAAGGGGTTTCCATGGCATTGAAAGAGCAGTATGCTTTCTTCCCCTTTGGCGGGGGTCCTCGCATCTGTATCGGTCAGAACTTCGCAATGCTCGAAGCTAAGATGGCGCTCAGTGTGATTCTACAGAGGTTTTCTTTCGAATTTTCAGCGTCCTATGCCCATGCTCCCACCAGACGTTTCACCCTTCAACCCCAACATGGCGTTCCGTTGAAGCTTCACAGACTCTGAACAACCTAGCCCTACTCTTATGCACAAATTAAGCTTGCTCATAGAGATTTGTGTGAGGTTGTGTGATTAGAGTGATAGGTTATGATCATAATTCATAATCTCCAATTTCCTTCTCAGTATTGTAGTAGCTAGTTTTCATTAACAATAACAACAAGTGTGCATTTTGTGAAAAAAACTATCATATTAAACGATGGATCGCACTGCACCATAATTCTGAAAAAATTTCATTTCTGGAAATTGGAAACACAAAATGTGTTTTGCTATTTGATGAGCGTCAGAGAGGGGGAATCGAGGTGATAATTTAGGTCGAGCTAAGAATTATTACTCTGTCATTTAGTCTCTCTAAACTCTGTTTTGGTTGCATCATCGCCCTCTGCGGCTCCGCCTCTTGTCCTTTGGAATCCATGGAGCAAGCACGCCAACGCCCGCATTGCGCTCACCTGCTCCCGCAGCGCCTCGATGTAGTCGGCCGTCTCCTCGAACAAGCTATCCACGCCGAGCTCCTCGCCGCCGGGGACCAGCCGCTGCAGAGTCCTCACTCGAGCCTCCACCAGCTCCTCCTCTGGCTCTTCCACCCCCAACGACGACGCTGCCGCCTCGCACGTCGTCGTCGACGTCGTCTCCTCTTTGTTGTCCAGAAGGCGACGGCGGAGGAGCTCGCGGCTCCAGTGGCGGCCGGGAGAGGAGCGGGCGAGTCCGACCTCGGCCGCCTTCTTGATCCGCCGGCTCCGCTCGAGGAGGCCGGCGTCGGCTTTCCCATCGCCGTCCATGGATACACGTCGGTAATAGAGTAAATAGAAGGGAGACGAGGGCGAGGAGAGGCCAATTCTATATATAGCTGGGAATCTGGGACTCAGCGGCAAAGTTATAGTGGCGACGGCATGCAGAGGGAGAGGAGCGGGACCGCTATAGCAGCTACGGCGAGTGGGAGGGGACCGAACAGATCGCCATTGTTCTGAGGCCGTGAGCGAACAGTTTGTGCGGGGGACATTTTGCGCCGATTAAAATGCCTGGTCTCTGCTTTTGCCGGGGGGAGGCCACTGGCGACGCTCTCCGCTGTCGGCCTGGCTCACCAGCTGGGCTTCCATCTCTCTTTAGTTTAATCGTTTTCAGAGAAACCAAACTGGAGTCCTCACTCCATGAAAATATTCTGGTGTTTCATTGAATGTAACAGTATTTATTATTAGGGATGTGCATCTAATTAATTCAGTTCATAAATTAATTAAATTAATCAAAAATCGAATCAAATTAAAGTTTTATTAAAATTGAATTAACCGAATTAATTATTTCAGTTAACAATTAACTAAATTTATTTAAAATAATAATAATAAAAATTTATACAAAATTAATATCAAATTAATCGAATTAACCGAATGTTCATCAACTGGACTTCCATCAGAGAAACCAAACTGGACTCCTCACGCCATGAAAATAGTCTAGTGTTTCATTGAATGTAACAGTATGTATTAGCTAAGTTTTTGTGTTAAGTTTAAAATCGTGGCTGAGATCTAAAGTAGTGTGAGATCATGCAGATTTACAGGAGTTGAATCTTTCAAATTCAAAGGGCCGAACTAATTATGTTTTGTGACAAATCAGCCACATGATCAAATATTACTGTGGCAAAAGGTAATTCACATTTGAAAAATTTCCTCCAAATTATATGATAGGAAATAAATGACTAGTAGGATAATAATGAGTGAGCAATGTTTCTCTATATATGAAATATCAACATAACGAAACAAGGCATGTGAATGACCACAAAAGTCATCAGAAAAGGCCAAGTGCTACAATACAAGACATCAGTCCAATGTTATGAACTAGTGTTTAGGGGGAAAATATTATAAAAATGCTAAAAATAAAAACACACATCATGTTGGCAAGAAAGTTGGAAGGTTACGTTTGTATTTACAAGGCAAGTTTAAAGTAAAAACAAGTAAGATCTCTTTCACAATTATTCTTCTATTTCATGTATAAATTTCAAAGTTAATTTATATGCCAATTATAAAAATATACAAAAAAATAAATAATCAAAAGGACATTTTAAACATGGAATAGAGGCTCCTTTTTAATAAAAAACAAAAAAGATATTCTATGAAAGATTTTATCTCCAAAATATCCCTTATTTTAAGGTTATTAAGTAGGTGCTACCATATTAAAAAGCTATTGAGTAGTTGTCATAATTTAGAGTATCCATATCAGTTATCATATTTAAAGATTATACACTAAATTATATGAATAATGATTCTCTAAATTTAGGAAATAAAATCTCTACCCTAAAAATAAAATAATATTTTTTTAACCTCTCCCCTTTCACTCATTCTTTTTAATCTATCTTCTTCCACTCATTTCATAAACATAATAATAAAAACATAGAAAAAAGAGAAGAAAATAATCAAAAATTAAAGATGATGGAAATTTTAGGATAGTTGATGTAGTATGTAGTGAAAAATGATTGTCTAAATTTAATAAAGTAAATTATTTACCCTAAATTTTTAGATATAGTGATAGAAAAATTGATGTAAATATTCTTATAAAACTATTAAGTAGCTGTTACAACATTGTTCTTTATTTTGAACTGCACTAATCTGTTGCAAGATTGTTCTTCAATTATTTTAAAGTTAATTTTGATTAATTTTAAGTGATTTTTGATTAAGTTAAATATTTTTAATAAGTTAATAAAGAGTATTTTTATATAATAGTGTTTAGAGTTTAAAATTGATAGTTCAAAATTTTAGAATCTAAATTGTAGCTACAATACATAGCAGTTATGCTACAACGTGTAAAATTATCTATTTTATAATTAATCAAACTAAATCTTTAAATTTATCTTAAATACACGATAGTATAACTACTACAATGTCACTGAAAGAAAAGTATTTTCAAAATGTACTAATGGGGCATCTTTTTTATTTATGAAAAAAAATCCTCTTTTATTTGATTTGTAAAAATTTGACGCGCCCTTTTTTTTTTTACTTTATTTTTTATTCCCGTAAACATTTCCAATTCTTGTATTTTAATTAGGACTATAAATAAATCAAACGTTCATAACACAAGTTTAGTATATGTTCGTTCAGTATATACAAGATTAATTAAACAAATAAATTTAAACAGCTCGTTAAATTAAACAAACAAGTTTGAACACATGTGTTTAACTCGTTAACGTTTATGAACAATATTCGTGAAAAACGTTCATGAATAATATTCATCAACCATATTTATTAATAAAACTCTTATAAATATATTAAATAAATAATAAAATAAAATAAAAAATAAATAAGTTTGAATTATCAACCTTAATAACCAATCAAATAATTAAAACTTTCAAACAATCAAATAAATATAAATTGAAAGTTCGATGACATCTAAACGAACCAAACTCGAATCAAGTTCGAACTAAGTTTAAACCAAACTTAAATTGAAAACTTAATAACATCTAAACGAATCAAACTTAAAGGTACACTTCAAACAAACTTAAGCTTATAAAAATAAAATAAATCAAGTTTAAATAATTATTTCAACAGTTTAATTTCAAAACTTGGCTGGGCTCATTTACGAGTCCTAATTTTAATCAAACTGGAAAACATCCAAGGGAACTAAACCATTTCCCGGCTGTTCTCGCATAGAGACAGTCGACAGAGCACGATGCCTCTGACTGATAGCAGGCGAGGGACAACAGGTCGCTGACAGAGCAAGCGGATCGGGGCAACAATTACAGCAGCGGAGGAGGCAATCACCACAAGGTCCCGTTCATGTCTACGCAGCAAACCATGGACGCACCACTTGTGCTAACCGCTCTGCTCTTCTCTGCGACGCGCCAATCGCTTGCCTGCTTTAATAATTCCCAGCGCACGCACTCGCGATTTCAATCACCCACTCTACTCTCCCTTTCCATGTGCCTGCAACACCATGATCGTGACATGCCCATGTGACCCCGAAAGCAATCCGATCGTTTAACACCTGTCCAACTCCCCTCGCCCCGCCTCGCTTATTTTGCCTGGCCAACGGCAGAGCAGCCAACAGTGCACGGCTCGTACCTCTGGTCCATCCCTCCGCGCCGGCCGAACGAGATGGTGGCGGCCAGATGGTTTCACATGCGAACCTACCGCCCATGTGCGCGCCTCGGAGTCGCCGCCCCGGACCCATGCAGCAGACACAGGGGCCCGGTCCGCGGGCCACTCGCGCGCGAGCGCCGCTCGAGCAATTTCGTCGCGGCCGCGCGCTCGTGCTGCATCGGTGGGCGAAGCGCATTAATGGCTGATGCTGCAGGTCGCTGTCACGGTTGGCTTCGTGGCTCGCAGGATCTGCAGGCCCATTCCGCCATGGCGAGGGGATCATCGGAATGGCGCGCACTCACAGCTTGTCTCTGCATCCACTGCGCATGCTTCCGATTCCTGGACACCGTCGCGAGTTTAATTGCTGTTGAAACATGAGTCCCGCGTGCAAAATTAGCAGGATTCTTTCGACAAATCGATATCGAAGACGTCAGTCTTTTGCGCGATTCGGATCACGCCACGGACGACCCAATTTCATGCTTAATTTAATTGTATCAATACTCTACTTAATATCGTACTGTCAATATAGCAGCTAGCATATAGATTAGGCCTGCTTGATGGAATCTCCGTTTCAATATACGATGGTAGAGTGAAGAAAACCTTAAGGATTTGATATATTCAATAAGCGCTAAAATTATATGATTTATTATATTAGTTAAATACGACATTCAACTTTTAGCGCAGCTCAGGAATGGTAGGAGTGATCACTCCGTTGAAAACACAGTATATCGTAAACTAAAAGTTGAGTGCTCATATATCTTTATATGATATTATTTATTTTGAGGACTTTTTCGATTCTGAATTTTCTTATGAATATTTGATCATTTTAACATGTTCTAAGTCTTTTCTGTGAGCATTTGATGATCTTGATATGTTCTTAGTCTTCTTTGTGAGCATCCGATCGTCCTGATCTATTCATGGTCTTTTCCGTAAGCATCTGATCATCTTAATCCACTCTGTATCTCCCCGTGAACATTTCGTTATCCTAACTTACTCTGGATTTTCCCCGCGAGCATCAGATCATAATATTATTTGTTGTGCCCAGAGGATGTTTATATATTTCCATAATAACATGATATTGTCCACTTTGAGTCTGAGTCCTCATGACTTTACCTTTGTATTTTATCCAAAAGGCTTCATACTAAATTCATGGTCATTTTCAAATCTTTCCAATGTGAAATTTTGATTGAATCTTTAATATAAAATTATTTAAATTGATTTATTTTTATCTAACCTAACTCAATGGAATAAATTTTTAATAAAAGTTGAATAAATTGGGTCAATATAATATTAGTTAATCCAATAGAAAATTAAAATAACGGATTGCTCCATTAACAACCGATTGATGTTTTCAACAATCAACTAGTGATGGACTAGCCATTACAGCTTTCTAGCAATTGAATAATGGACAACCGAGTCCAATAATTGGTTACAGAATATTTTGTTTGATTTTTAAGTTTAGCAATCGATTGTTAGGTAGTTAACAATCAGTTGTGATATTAATCGACTGCTAATAATGTATCAATAGACTGATTTGTTCTATTTAATCTGTCTAATTAAATTTAAATTTTTTAAATCAAGATCAACCTATTTAACCTAATTAATCGATATATTTTCAGAAATAAAAATTAAAATTTTGAATTAATCGATAAATTAGATCAGCTGGACCAGTTAAATGATTTAACTTATCTTTTACTCACCTGCTCTGTTCTTCTAAGGTTTCCAGCCTTAAATCCAAGCAAAAAAAAAAGAATTTTAAAAAAAAATCAAGTGCAGACAAACGAATTCAAAACCCACCAAGAACAACAAGCTCCAAATGAAGACGAAAATAAATCTATAGGGTCGGCATCTAGCTAGGGTTTCCGATTTCACACATAGGTGAGGAGATTGGCATCTAACTAGGGTTTCCGATTCCGCACATCGGGTGAGGAGATTTAAAGGCTTAGCACTCTCATCCCCCTTGATTCAGAAATGATAATGATTATCTCCATCGGTAAATAGGGAAGCAGACGTGATGACCAACCTAGAAGTTCAGCATACTTTGATTACGTTCTCACTCCCCATTTAGAAAAGAAATTCCTACAAATACGTCATAGTTAGGGATTGAATCACGGATACTTAGATAATAACTTGAATATCCTATCAGAATATCATAACCTCGAGGACTGAAATACACTATAAAAGCTTCTTCAAGACGACGACCAGACACAAAATGATTTGCCAACGAACTGCTACACCCTTTTCTTAAATATACATGCACTCCAATTAAGGGTGAGCAACAAATCAATTAAAACAATTTAACATATACAATCGATCAAATTTATAAATTTGATTCAATTAATTTTTTTATTTTAAAAATATGAATTAATTTGATTAAATGTGTTCGATTTTGGTTTTAAAAATTTAAATTCGATAAAAGCAATTAAATAGAACAAATAAAACCAATGATATGTTATTAGTAGCCATCTACATAGCAATAGCAATTGAAGCTTAAAAATGATCGATTAATTTGGTTCAATTTTAATTTTAAATTTTTTTATTTTATTTGATTATGCTGAAATAAAAAATTAATCACTAAATTTATTTTATTTGATTACGCTGAAATAAAAATTTAATCAGTAAATTGAATTTACATATCCCTTGTATTGTGATTTATGATTTGTAATATAGGGAGATTTATGATTTGTAATCGATCCCGTCCAGAATCTGAGTCAGACGAAGGCCGGATAAAGTGTCGCTGGCGTTGACGGGGAGGAGACTGTGATGCTGCGGTCACATGGGCTTTAAAGAATGGACCCCCACATGGCCCTGAAGGACTGCTGGGCATGCGTCAGTGGTACTAGAACTCTGTGTACACTTAGACAAGCACACGGAGAGGCCAAGAACTAGGAAAAAAGTTCCTGGAGTAGGCCCTTCGACGCTCAAGTCAGGTACTTTTTCCCCAGAAGAACAATGTACGAAGAAAGAAGAAAAGTAGAAGATAAGTGTACGAGTGAGCGTACCTACGCAAGGGAGAGGACGCCCCTTTTTATATGACTGTGAGTACCTTCTGGAGCCTGACCGATGTCAGAGAATGTCAGGTGTCAGGCCTTGTTGAGTGAGAGAGGACACGTGACATTCTTCTTGGGTCCAAAGGAAGGTTCTATTCGCCGATGACGACTGACTATTGAAATATTCCTTGACACTAGACAGTTGTTCTCTGATAGACGGTTGTGATTCTCTGACCTTGTTGTCTTGTAGCACTTTATGTCCCGACTGAGAAGGAATAGACATCCCTGGTCAGTCTGCTGAGTGCTGAGGAATAGACGGGGCGGAGGGGTGAGATCAGGGTCCCTTTCTCCTTGCTTTTACAATTCAGACCCGACCTAGAATGACAAATCTGCTTATGTGGGTGAGCTGGAGGAAACCCGACCGGTGAAGATAGGTCAGACTTTGTTCTGATCACGTGTCATGCTGTAGACCTGGTTCCCTGGCCTGTAGACCCCGCTCGGGTTTTTGTACACCAGATGGCCCCAAGCGATCATACCCATATGTTGACTGCCACGCCCCTTGACTTCGGACTACCACGTCCCCTTGACTTCTGACTGCCACGCCCCCTTGACTATGGATTGCCACGTCCCCTTAACTTCTTATGACTGGACCCTACCATTATGCACTATATCACAAGCATCCCCCCAAGTCTAGTCGAAGGAGGCTCAAGTCCGACTGACTAGACCCAGACTCCAGTTCCACTTGACCTTGCCCTTGTGACTTTAACTAGTAACTACTGCTCCTTGTCCCCTAGTCTTCGGAAATTTACCCTGTGCTCAAATGCTACGCTATTTCCCAAATGTCTGTGCCTCTGCGCCAATTCCCAGATCTTTGGATGTGCCGCATGCTTTGAATGCGACCCTGTTCCCCATGTGTCGTTACAGACTTCGAGGCCGACTCTTCACATCTTCCCCTTTAAAAAGGGTTGACACCTCTCATTCACTTATGTTTTCCTTGCTAATTTCTTCATACCATGGAATCCAACGCAGAGCCTGACGAGGTGTCACCTCTGCGTCAACAACTTACTCATCTGACTCAATTGCTTGCCCAGAAGGATGAGGCCTTATTTGAGATGACGCAAAGTAAAGACCTTCAATCTTCTCTTTGTCGAGAAATGAAAGAACTCTGGTTAGCCGCTAAGTCCAAGACTCGAGCTGAGACAACTTTGAAACATAAGGCTTATTCAAACTTGGAGAGCTAAACTCACTTTATTGCCTATTTGAAGGCAAAACATGATGACTCTATAACCCTTCTTCAAGAAGAAAGTCAGATGAAGGATGAAACCATTGCCCAACAACACCGCACCATTCATCATTTTAAGAAGGAGCTGACCGAGGTGCAAGCCCATTTAGAGTTGGCCAGCCTGGCAGACCGATCGTTCCCTAGGTGTCGACCTGCTACTGCCACTTGAGACCACTTATATTTTCGATGGAATGCTAAGAACTTTGAAGAATGTCTCTCGAACTTTATCAAATAAATGCTGATTTGACTAGATTCTAGTCCTCTTCTTCAGTCTTTTTCTTATGTTTCCTTCTCTTCCTTGGTATTCCTTTCTTCTTTGGAGTAAATAAGTTATTAGGTATGAGAATATATTTGCTCGTAGCTTGCGTTGATGCACAACCATAAAAATGCCATTCACGAATAGCTTACGCCAGGGCGAGGGTTTAGAATCCCGATTGAGAGGATTCCCGACCGAGAGGTCATTGGTCGTGAGAGCAAGCTCACTTATAACTCGTACTTGGCGAGAGTCTGGAGGCGTGAGAGCAAGCTCACTTATAACTCGTACTGGGGTGAGAGTCTGGAAGCGTGAGGGCAAGCTCACTTATAACTCGTACTGGACGAGAGTCTGGAAGCGTGAGGGCATGCTCACTTATAACTCGCACTGGGGCGAGAGTCTGGAATCCGGGCCAAGAGGTCCTTGGACGTGAGAGTAGGCTCACTTATAACTCGCATTGAGCAGAGAGTCTGGAGGCGTGAGAGCAAGCTCACTTATAACTCCCATTGGGGCGAGAGTCTGGAAGCGTGAGGGCAAACTTACTTATAACTCGCACTGGGTGAGAACCCGGAAGCGTGAGGGCATGCTCACTTATAACTCGCGCTGGGGCGAGAGTTTGGAATCCCGATCGAGAGGTCGTTGGTCATGAGAACAGACTCACTTATAACTCTCCTTAGGGTGAGAGTCTGGAAGCGTGAGGGCAAGCTCACTTATAACTCGCACTGGGACGAGAGTCTGGAATCCCAGCCAAGAGGTCGTTGGTCGTGAAAGCAGACTCACTTATAACTCGCACTGGATGAGAGTCTGGAAGCGTTAGGGCATGCTCACTTATAACTCACGCTGGGACGAGAGTTTGGAATCCCGACTGAGAGGTCGTTGGTCGTGAGAGCAGACTCACTTATAACTCGCATTGGGACGAGAGTCTGGAAGCGTGAGGGTAAACTCACTTATAACTTGCGCTGGGACGAGAGTTTGGAATCCCGATTGAGAGGTCGTTGGTCATGAGAGCAGACTCACTTATAACTCGCACTGGGCGAGAGTCTGGAAGCGTGAGGGCATGCTCACTTATAACTCGCGCTAGGGCGAGAGTCTGGAATCCTGACCGAGAGGTCGTTGGACGTGAGAGTAGACTCACTTATAACTCGCATTGGGGTGAGAGTCTGGAGGCGTGAGAGCAAGCTCACTTATAACTCGCACTGGGGCGAGAGTCTGGAAGCGTGAGGGCAAGCTCATTTATAACTCGCACTAAGCGAGAGTCCTGAAGCGTGAGGGCATGCTCACTTATAACTCGCGCTGGGGCGAGAGTTTGGAATCCCGACCGAGAGGTCGTTGGTCATGAGAGCAGACTCACTTATAACTCGCGCTGGGGCGAGAGTTTGGAATCCCGACCGAGAGGTCGTTGGTCATGAGAGCAGACTCACTTATAACTCGCCTTAGGGTGAGAGTCTGGAAGCGCGAGGGCAAACTCACTTATAACTCGCGATGGGACGAGAGTCTTGAATCCCGACCGAGAGGTCGTTGGTTGTGAGATCAGACTCACTTATAACTCACACTGGACAAGAGTCTGGAAGCGTGAGGGCATGCTCACTTATAACTCACGCTGGGATGAGAGTCTGGAATCCCAACCGAGAGGTCGTTAGTCATGAGGGCAGACTCACTTATAACTCGCATTGGGGCGAGAGTCTAGAAGCATGAGGGCAAGCTCACTTATAACTCGTACTGGGGAGAGATTCTAGAATTCTAATCAAGAGGTCGTTGGTCGTGAGAGCATGCTCACTTATAACTCACACTAGGGTGAGAGTCTAGAAGCATGAGGGCAAGCTCACTTATAACTCGCGCTAGGGCGAGAGTCTGGAATCCCGACCGAGAGGTCGTTGGTCATGAGAGCAGTCTCACTTATAACTCGCATTGGAGCGAGAGTCTGGAAGTGTGAGGGCAAGCTCACTTATAACTCGCGCTGGGGCGAGAGTCTAGAATCACGACCGAGAGGTCGTTGGTCGTGAGAGCAGACTCACTTATAACTTGCACTGAGGTGAGAGTCTGGAAGCATTAGGGCAAGCTCACTTATAACTCGCGCTGGGGCGAGAGTCTGGAATCCCGAACGAGAGACGATTCAATGACTTGACTAGGAATAACCTGGAAGGTCTGCTTAGGACCCAGTCTAGAAACATGACCAGGAAGTAATCTGAATACCTGACCAAGAAGCAATCTGGAAGTCTGATCAGTACTTGATCTGGAGACCTGACCAAGATGTAATCTGAAGACCTGTCCAAGAATCAATCTGGAGGCATGACCAGTACTTGATCTAGAGACCTGACCAGGATGTAATTTGAAGACTTGGCCAAGAAGCAATCTGGAGGCCTACCCAGTACTTTATCTGGAGACCTGACCAGGATGTAATCTGAAGACCTAGCCAAGAAGCAATCTGGAGGTCTAACTAGTACTTGATCTAGAGACCTGACCAGGATGTAATCTAAAGATCTGACCAAGAAGCAATCTGGAGGTCTGCCTGACCAGTACTTGATCAGGAGACCTGACCAGTATTGTGATCTGGATATTTGCCCAGGAATTTGATTTGGAGATCTACCCAAGAATTTGATTTGGAGATTTGTCCAGGAATTTGATTTTGATATCTACCTAGGAATTTGATTTGGAAATTTGTCCAGGAATTTGATTTGGAGATCTGCCCAGTAATCTAATTTGGTCGGTAGCACTTGTGACTCAACGGGAGATGGGCTAATGGACTTAGCTTAATATTCCTACAATCACAAAGTGCATTTTATAAGGTTTTTAATTAAATCTAAACCATACTCTAATTTCGAGGAAGTGCAGAGGCGTCGAATTCTGATCGACTTTCCTGTCGCCATCTTCTTCACTTCCCGAGGCTCCCGCCTGGACTTTCCGATTCCCGAGGCATGGTCTTCATGAAGCAAGGCACGCCTCCTCACATATCCTTCTTCATGATTTTCCTGTCATTTCCATCATAAATGTCCTTTCATCGGGGGTTGACGTATGCCCCTCAACCTTAACTCCTCATAATGTACGGCGTATGCTTTTTCCACGGGCTTCCCCAAATCACCTTTGTTCCTTGATCTGACGGTTGACGTGTGTTGCGCCATTTCGTTTGTCCGACTCGATCTTCGATGTATCCTAGGGGTTTTGATTTATAAACCTAAAGGCAGTCTGCTGTTTCTTCTTACTGCTCCTCCTCCCTTCAACTCTTCGTTGTTCCTTTGCTTTCGATTGTTCGCCTTCTTGTCTGTGCCTCTTCACTGTGAGTACTTTTCTTCTCTCGTCTGCCTTTTCCCTCCTTGTTTCTCTAATGGCTAGTGAGAGGGAAATGCCCTGGTACTTGTACTTTCTTTCTGATTTAGATAGGAGTGACCTTGAATCGATCCGTGCTAGCTTGAGGCTTCCCGATGCTTGCAAGCTCCTTCCTCCGGATCCCCATGATCATCCCTCTTCCCCTCCCACTGGATTCATAACCTTCTTTAAGGACCAGCTTCTGGGTGGCCTCCGCTTTTCCATTCATCCATTCTTCTCATCCTTGAGTCAATACTATAGTATTTCCCTATCCCAATTTGCTCATAATGCTTTCCGTGCTATGTGCGGAATGATAATCTTGTGCCGCTCATACAAAATTTTCCTAACCCCGCAACTCTTCCACCACTTTTACACCCTTAAGCACTCAGGACTGGGCATTTTTATGGTACAATCTAGGGTAGGCTATAAGTTTTCGTGGACATGCCCTATTCCAATAAGGGTTGGAACTCTCGTTTTTTCTACATACAGCTGCCTGACCCTGTCACTTGGCCTGCGCAATGGCGCTATAATGCCCCTTCCCCCTCCGAACTGCAGGAGCACCAGCACCAGCCTGACTGCCTCCCATCCTCAGAGAAACTGGAAGGAGTTTGACTTCAACTTTCGGTGATATTGCGAGAAGGACTACTATATGCTTTCGGACTTAGCCCTATTCAGGTGTCAATAGACGCTCCTTTCGGTAAGATCTCCTGTCTTCTGTTCCAGGTCTTCGCTAACTAAGGTATCTCCTTGTTATTTTGCAGAAGCCGCCATGTTTCATGCATTTTCTGTTGATTCTTCCAAGCTACCCAATGTCGCTTTGAAGGAATTGGAGGAATAACTCCGAAGAAGTTCTGAGGCACCTTCAACAACTCAGGTTGGGGTCGTGCTCGAGACTTCTTCCCAACCGTCCAAGGGAATAGAGACCTTGGAAACCGAGGCGACCGAAGATGAGAGGGCCTCTTTGCCACCCCCAGGAAAGTGTTTGTGTTTGCAACGCAAAAGGAAGCGAGTCACTCCATTAGTCCAAGCCTCTCCGTCGAGGTCCCCACTTGCCCGAGCCTCTACCAAGGTCAAGGCCAAAACGCCTGCTCGGGTGTCTCCCTCCACCATAATAGAGGATAAATCCTCTCAGTGTTGGAGTGTCTACTGAAAGCCTAAGCTTTTGTAAACATTTATGTTAAATAAAGAATCACATTTGGTCAATTTATCTACATTTGATTGTAGTTGTTCAATTAATTTATATTGTAGATAACATAGTATGTGGTGTCACATATAGAAGATGATGTTATCAGTACCTTATAAATTATAAACAGTAGCTCACGACCAAAATGGAAAGGAACAAACCATTGGAAGGTCGTAGTGTAATTAGGAATTAGTTTATCTTGACTATATAATTACACTAGTACACTTAGAGTGTATTGAGTAGGACCATCTGATGTTATTTCTTTTATACTGACTTTATAAAGGAACAAATACCTCAGTTATTATGGAAGTGTGTGCTCTTAATCCTAATATAATAACAAACATATATATTTGATATTTATTTCTTTAATTTATCAATGGGTGAGATTTAGTTCAATGAATCAATAAACCCGATAAGTTGGGAAATGATATCACTTATAGTGTGTGTTGTTGATTATAGAAGGAAACTGTGTCCTAGAGATACTAGGTTGATAATGTCCCCAAGAGGAGCTCATAAGGATTGTCATGTTAAACCCTGCAGGTGGACTTAGTCCGACATGATGATAAGGTTGAGTGGTACTACTTTTGGATTAAGATATTAATTAAATGAGTTGTCAATAACTCACTTAATTAGTGGACATTCGATATCTTAAACACAGGGAGACTAACACACTCATAATAAGAAGGAGCCCAAAAATGTAATTTGGGATTGGTGCGGTAGTTCAATAATAGTTCTCTAGTGGAATGAATTATTATTGATAAAATTAAGTTGTGTGTTCGGGGCGAACACGGGATGCTTAATTTTATCGGGAGACCAAAACCAATTCCTCCTCTCGGTCCCTATCGTAGCCTCTTATTTATAGAGTACTATACCCACCTATACCCACTTTCTATACCCACCTAAAAGGAGCCGGCCAAGCTAGCTTGGGAACCAAGCTAGGGCCGGCCTAAGCATAAGTTGGGGTGGCCGGCCCTAGCTTGAACCCAAGCTAGAGGGGCCGGCCATATTAAATTAAAAAGGATTTTAATTTTAATTTTTATTATGTGGAAGATATAATTTATTAAAGAGAATTAAAATTAAAATATCTCTCTTGTAAAAGATCTACAAAAGATTAAAGAAAGAGATTAGATCTCTTTCCTTATTTGTAGATTGGTGAGATATTTTATTTTCTCTTTAAAAATTATTCACATATTGTTAAATTAAAATTATAGAAATTTCTTTTTATCAACCATGAAGAGATTTTTGAAGAGAAATTTTATTTTTAAAATTTCCGGAAATAAATTAGGAAATTTTAATTTGTTGATTAAAACTTGTCTAATTTATTTTTTGATGTGGCCGACCAATATTGTTTTAATTGGAAATTTTATTTTATTTTTCTCAATTAAATCATGTCAAGGAAATTTTATTGTAATTAAATTTCCTAATTTGCCTAGGCCAAGGAATATAAAAGAAGGGGTGGGGTGCCTTCATGAGATACAACCTCTATTATTTCTCTCCCTCTTTTGTTCCTTGGTGTGGCCGGCCATCATCATCCTCTCCCTCTCTTCCTCTTGTGGTGGCCGAACCTCTCTCTCCCCTTGGAGCTCTCATGGTGGCCGGATACTACTTGGAGAATAAGAAGAAGAAGGAAAGAAAGCTAGCATCTCTTGGAGCTTGGTTGGAGTTTTGATTTTCTTCCTTGGTGAAGCTTCCTTATTGTGGCCGAACCTAGCTTGGAGGAGAAGAAGGTGGTTGGTGGTTTCTCATCTCGGAAGATCGTTGCCCACACAACGTCCGAGGTTAGAAGAGGAATACGGTAGAAGATCAAGAGATCTTTCTAGAAGGTATAACTAGTTGTTTTTCCTTTTCCGCATCATACTAGTTATTTATGGAAATAATACCAAATACAAGAGGCTTACGTTCTAGTATTTCGAATATGTTTTTCGAAATTGTGTTCTTTTGTTTTATTTTTCCTTGTGATTTGATTGTTCTTTTCGGTTAACCTAAAGTTATTTTAGGAAATTAAATATTAGATTTCTATAAAAGGTTTTGTCTAGTCGGTGGTGGTTGCTCCCATATCCAAGAAGGCTATGTGCCTCGCCACGTCAGTACTGGGAACCAATTATGGAAATTAATATTTAATGGAATTAATAACTTAAGGTGATTTGGGTCGAACGTGTTAAGTTCCGCAAGAGATCCAAGTCAAAACCTAAAAGAACAAATAGATTAAGTTTTGGATCAAACGTGTTAAGTTCCGCAGGCGATCCAAAATTTAATTTAAAAGAACACATGGTAGCTAGGAAAATGTTCAGAGCTTTGTACAAAATTTTTGTACAGTGGAACCTCTAGGTTTTCCGAGTAGCAACCAACACTCAGTGGACTAGTATTCAGGCGGGAGAGCAGCCTAGCGTCCAGGTGGGAGACTAGCCCGGGGATTCCTCTCCTCCCACTACACTGCCTTCCGCTCCACAAGCTACTTCGGCCTCTTCCTTGCGCTCCAAGGCTTCGCGGTCTACTCCGGCCTCTTCCTCGTACACCAAGGCTCTGCAGACTACTCCGGCCTCTTCCTCGCGCACCAAGGAGCGTCCCCGAAGCAGATACACCTTCACTTCCATTCACCAACTACCCTCACTGCAGGTGCAGGGCCCTCCTCCATCGGTCAACACTTCGTCCCTTTGCGGTCAGGTGCAACTCCATGGGCTCTTGGTCGAATCTTGGCAATCCACCGTAGAACAAATCTTGGAAGGCTTCCCATTAGAGTTAGCAGACTCATTCTCACAACGGCTGCTATCGGTGAGTCTTCTCCGGTTCCTCTTCATATCTTTGCGTGCCTTTGAGATATTACTAACCTTCTCTTGATTTTCCTAGGTATGTGTTAGTGGTCTGAGCATATCTCAATATGTGGCAGACCTCCAGTAAGAGAACGAGTCCTTAAGGGCTCGTATTCGGGAGCTAGAATTGGCTAAGACCCCTAGCCACACTCTCAACCTAACCCCCCCCCCCTCCGGACAGTTCAGTGCCGCCTCTCCTTCAAGTTATTGAAGAAAGGACCCAAGTCACCAGATGCCTGGCTCAGGTGGAGGCGGGGAGGATACAGGCCCTGGAGGCAGCTTTGAAGACGAGTGAGTCTAAACTTAACTCTGAAGGGCTATGACGCATTCAGATTTTGGACGACTTGAATGCGAAGGAAATGGAAGTGGTCATCCTCTCGTAGCAGCTGAAAGATCTTCAGGAATCCTATGATACTCTGAAGAAGGACCTGGCGACCACCAAGGCTAATCTTACTGCGAGTACCGATCAGAAAGCTGCCCTTCAAAAACAATGGGAGGTCGGCAAAGCTACCATTAAGTCCTTGTAAGCAAATTTATCCAAAGTCATGAACGATGCTGTTATCGCCCGACAAGACCTGACCCTAGTTCTTGTTGATGCAAATAAGGTTAAGGGGGAGCTGACAGAATACCAGGTCGGTGAAACTACGTGCCTGGAAGCCTATAAGGTCGCCTACCTTGCCTCCCCAGAGTTTGGGAAGAAGATAGGCGCCTTTATCGATCAGATGATCTGCTATGGTGGTGTAGGGGTCGTGCATCAGCTTCATGAGAAAAACCTTCTCTGATCAGCCCTCCAGATGACTTCCTAGACCACACCCATCTTATCCAGGAGCTTCCCGATGAGGCCTTTCCCTCCTTCACTAATTAAGAATGTATTCTTCCCTGCATGCTTATGAAAACCTTGTATTTGGATAGACGATTGACTGCTTTCTTTCCTTGCATATGTTATTTTACTCTTGAGATGCTCGGGTACTGTGCCAGAGGTTTATTCCCCCCCCCCCCCCCCCCACTAGGCTTTTATCCCTTCCGATGAATATTCCAACCAAGGTGACCAATACTTTCTCCCGCTTAGTCTTTTTTTCCGACTGGTACAATCTCCTTATTTTAGATCTTGAAACTTACAAGTTTACAGCAGGTCCGAGAGAAGCTTCCTGTGCCCCTGCCTATTCCCGAGGCGATAATAAATAATTAGTCTTCTTGTATTCTTCGTCGTACTTCTCTCTGACACGTTCTCTGAGCTCACTTTTCAAGACTGATCCAACGACCTTGATTATTTTTAGACTTAGGGATAATGTCATCAGCCTTTATCGTGGACCGTTCGATGGGCGCCAAGGACGAGGCCTCTCAGGCCCTTCTTGACACTTGTAAATATCCTCCTTCCCCTTCTTTGTTGAACTTTTTGCTTTCAAGAGTAAGTCTTCTTCCTGCTTCCGTCGTTCATTGCGCTTTGCTCCTTGTGATTCATTCCCACTTTCCCTCATGGACTCTCCCACACCTACTTATGCTCCCGGAGTATCCACCTTCATGTGCATGGATCTGGACGATCTTCGCTTTACCTACGAGGTTCCCAAGTCCATGCACATCATCATACCCTCTGAAATCCACCTGGCTTCTTCCCCACCTACAGGCTATGTGACTTTCTTCAAGAAGCAGATCGTGGCCGACCTCCACTTTCCTATACACCATTTCTTCTTCCAAGTGAGTCGATATTTTCGCATTCCCCTCTGTCAACTTACCCCGAACTCCATGAGAATTTTGGCCAGGTTTGTCCTCCTTTGTAAAGTATGCGACATACCCTGAGCTCCCCGCTTATTCCACTATTTCTTCACTCCTTGCCGCTACAGCGAAGGACTTTTTCGTCTTCAGGCCCGTCTTCGAACCAATTTTTTTTGCTCCCCTTCCTTCTTCATCCTCTAGATGGAAAGATAAGTATTTCTTCCTGAGCTTTTCCCGAGCCGTGGAATGACCTACCCAGCGATGAACATCTTTACCTTCAGCACCCGTTCTGGGAGACTTTCAAATGGACCCTAACTTCATAGATGCTTCCGCACAACTAGAATGCTAGCGTTTGGACTTGCTCAGACTATTGACAGAGGACATACTATTCCTATTCAGGCTAAGCCGCACTCCCTCAGAGTTACCACGTTCCTTAGGTATGGTTCACCTTACCACTGTCGACTCTTAGTTCCTTACTCTGATTCTGCTACTCTTATTGCAGCCGATAGTCTAGTCAAGCCACTCCCCTTGAGTGATATGAAGATACAACGTCGGGGGCGAAAAATATTAGACATGAGTGTATTGCATCTAGCTCCCCTCCCCTCGGAGGCCACTGCTTCTGTCGCTCCCCAATCAGCCTCTCGAGCAGCTCCCCGTGTTCACTTCGTTGCGGAGCCTTCCCGACCTACTCCTACTGCACCCCGCAGTCGTCGACCTAGGACCCCGCCGGAGGAATCGGATTCGGATGAGCAGCCACTCGGCCTTCACTCGATCGGTAATATACTACAAGCTGTATAAGGCTTAATGCCTTTATGCTCGGTTGGTCTTTGCCTGACTGAGCGCGTGTAAGCATATATTGGTGCTCGCTCGACCCTCACTCTACCGGTAATATATTACAAGCTGTATAAGGCTTAATGCCTTACGCTTGGTCGGGTTTTGCCTAACCGAGCGTGTGCAAGCATATTGGTGCTCGTTCGGCCCTCTCTCGGTCGGTAATATACTACAGGTTGTATAAGGTTTAATGCCTTTACACTCAGTCGGACTTTGCCTGACCGAGCGCGTGTAAGCATATTGGTGCTCGCTCAGTGCTCGCTCGACCCTTACTCAGCCGGTAATATACTGAATACTTCTACAAAACTAAGTACCTATATGCTCGGTTGGGCTTTGCCTGACTGAGCGCATGCAAAAAAGTCTTTTATTTGGTTGTTCATTATCTTATTAATTATACATTCACCCGGCTATATACCTCCCCTATCTTTCTCAATCCTGACTCCTTCTTCATTCGGCAGGCCGACCTAACATAACTGATATCAGTACATAACTAATATCTTTTACGCAGCAGCTAGGAGCAAGAATTCAGACATTTATAAGTTGTCATTTGATTTTGTAGTGTCACCTAGATCTTCTAGGGGTGGTGTTGGAGGTGCCGGCAATGGTGGTGGAGAATTCAATTTCGGCTTTAGGTGGGAGATGGTGAGAAGGACTAGACATCAATATAAAGTGAAGAACATTGCAAGAGGAGAATGAGGAGATTGGGGCTATGGTTTCAGAGGGGAAAGTAATACCATCTATCTCTATTTTACATCATGTTATTTATGACACATAAGCTCATTTTGTTGCGTTTAAATGCATGTTTACTTTCTATTCACTCAATGTGGATGCCCTTTGGTTACCATCATGAGATTTGAGTTAAGGATGTCTTTAGATGCTTAAGAATTTCATTTATTTATTTATTGCTTTTTTAAGTAGTTCATTCTTTTCTTTTTTTTTTTGCATATTCTAAGCAATACCTTACAGAGTTACTTTGTACATTTTCCTTTTGATCTTTCAAACCTTAATTGATTTTTTTTTGTAGATCCATGAATTGGGAATGAAGATTTCCGTGCTAAAATCTCAAAATATAGAACTAAGGAGCCAATTTGAAGGTTTGCACGGTTTCTCTCTGATTCTTTTATTTGTTTCAATGGGAGTTAAAAAATACTTACTAAGTTCCGTACCTAGGTATTTGTCTCGGGATGCAGATTGTTGTCATAGAATATGCTCGTTCAGTCATGAACTTGAGGGATGCGAATAGCACAAAGTTTGATCTTGATACAATAACTTTTGTTGTTGTTTTTATGCCAAAGGTAACTCTCGATTTTTGCATTTTTCATCATATTTTTTGAGGTAATCTTTCATGATCTTTTTATACTGTATAACATAAAAGGGTTCCAAAACTCACATGGGAGGTACAATGAGATTTGGATCAAGGAGAACTTACTTTGAACCGGCTAATTTACTTCTATTTTTTTTTTGCTATTTTGGTTCTTTATAATGTTATGCTCTTTTCATAATGCATGTATCTATTTCTGGTAAGTTATGCGACTGCTCTTCTCCAAGTCAGTGAGCCCGTTGCCTTACCAAGCAACGAGCGTGGAAAGTGTTGTGTTTAATCTTTAATGAAGTTTTTTTGAACTTGAGATAATTTGCCTAACTTTAAATATGACACAGATTTTCTTTACACCTTTACAATTTTGACAGTTGATTCATGAAAGTCCTTGTAGTGACCTCATGGTATGTTCATATTCTTTTTCTTTAGATTTGCTCAAATACATCACTTTCTTAATTGTTATAGAAGAATCTAATTTGCAAGTTAGTTACTCCTTGTCTAAAGGAATCACCTTTATAGAGAACTTCTAAACAATACTTTAGAAGACTTTGGATAGATGGGACACTAGAAGCGCTAAAAGCAACTCTCAAGATTCTTGGTTTGTTAGAATAAAAATCTAAAATTTGTTACAGGCACATGATTTGATTTTATGATCATTTAGTACTACTATGTTGAACAAAACATTAAGCATTTATAAAATGTAATTAGTACATCCCCCTATCTGAAATGATTTATTCTGTATGATTAAGGCACTTTAAACAAAGAAATCAATACTAGTGCAGTGGTTTCATAATGCGAAATTAAGTTTTGGTTATGATATGTTTTGTACTATATCAATATTTTCTTATCAAATTAACTTCACCGGAAAGAGAAAGCTATGATAAAATGAGACAAGAAGCTGAAGTTTAGGTATAAGTAGCTCCTAGGGCTAGATAGCTCGTGGTTGTTAAGTCTTTACTTGGATTATACTATCTACAGATTCTCTTTGGCAACAAAATGCTACTTGGAGCATTATGTGTATTTGTAATCTTCTATGCTATTAATCTCATTGTTTCCTTTTTTTAGTATTTTACTTTATTTAAATAACATAAGGTGTCATGTCTACACTTACATAGAACATTGAAGTTCCAAAGCGTCAAATTATAGGACTAAGGGAAGGCCGTGGTAATGTTGACAACAGTTCAAAATTGGAAGTTACTGAAACAAAGCTACAGGAACTTAAATCAAACATGGCAATGTAAGGCAAATAAGCTGTAGCAGCAATGACTATTATCGAAGCTCAACAACAAAGGTTGACCTTGCAATGACTTATTGTAATGGTATATCTATGTCAAATTCATTGTGGAACTTCTTTATTTTATTTTAGAATTAAATATAACTTAGATAATTGGTGTTGAAGGTTGAATTAGAATGCAGTTACCATCAAAAAAAGGTTTCAAATCATAGATAATCTTGTTGGATAGACAAATGAATTTGCTTTAATTTTTACATGGAGAATGTTGTTTTCAAATGAAGTATGATTTATTTATTTTATTTTAGCTGTTCGTTTGTCACTTATATTTGACTACTTTTTTATGATCGTCTCTTGACATTTTTGCTTCAATATTGAGCTTGATATTATTAAGATTACTTATTTTCATCTATTATTATTTCTCTTATTCAAATTGGTGCATGCTTTTAGCTGTTGACAATATGGTGAGGAAGTGCAAAATTGGTTCAGGTTCAGGTGAAAGCTCAAAATATCAAGAGTCAAGTGTTGTGGCATTACAACAACTCCCCCCTTGTCATGAATGTTGAAACTGGTGTCTTCATGGGGTTTTCGCTTTGGATGCTTTGAGCATATATATATAATGATATCTGCAACTAGTGCTCAATGCTTCTAGAAAACTTTCATTCATGACTATAGTCTTCTACTTATTCATTTTGGTATTGCAATCAAGTTATTAATTTGCTACTACCATTTTTTGCCACACAGGCACCCCTTCAACCTGATAGAGCCTAGTGCGGTTATTTTATCTTACGATATATGAGAGATATCATTGAAGGCACCACATCCATTGACAAAGCTTCGCTGCAGCCAATAGTAATATTAGATATTTTTCAAATTTTTTTATCGAAACCTTCTTTTAAAATGATTCGTGCAATTAACATTTTCACTTAATTTATTCACATGTAGTTCACAAAAACTATAATAGTAGCAATAGAAATTGATGAAGTACATTCTGAATGGGCGGATTGGATACAAGATCACATCTCAGACAAGTAAGAAATTTAGGTATTAAAACTCTTATGGTGTTTATGAACTTTTGGTGTTTTGGTTATGCACTTTTGGTGTTGTAAATTTTATTGTAATCTAATGTATGTTTGTAAGGAGTGACTTGAATGGGGACGTACAAGTGCAATACTTGTATATATGTTTGATGTTGCTTTGTTTTGGTGTTGCTTTAATGATATATCTGGTAAATTAGTTATATAGATAATAGTTTGTTGTGTTGAGAAATGACAACGGTTAAATTGGGTTTAGTTCTTTTCAATACAAGAGACCCAAATAACTATTGTAAATTAACATGCTGACAAAGATAGATCACCCAAAGACAACGGTTAGAAACCCTTGTCTGATCACTTAAAACACAATGGTGAAAATTTGTTGTTTGAAACCGTAGTAAATTGATGCGTTAAGAAAGATAGGGCGCTCAAAGATAACAGTTATAGACTGTTATCTTTTTGCTTAAAACACAATGATGAAAAAATCATTGTCTAAAATCATGGTAAATCGACGCATTGAGAAAGGCGCTCAAAGATAATGGTTAAAAACCCATTGTTGTTTTGATGAAAAAAAATATTTTTTTACCGTTGTCTTTTGGGGCCCCAATCTTTCTCAACGCGTCGATTTACAATAGTTTTTTAGAGCCTTTCACAATGGTTTTTCATCATTGTCTTTTAGTAAATTTGTTGTAGTGCTACCGAGTACACAACAAAAGTATCCTAAGAATTGAGGAAACAACAGATGTAAATTTTGATGAAACCTCTACTCTAAAGATCCTGACCAAAGTCAAACCCAATTTGACTCAGATCTAGCTCTGATCAAGGGGGTGATAGTGAAACCCTAAATCAAATAGAAGAATAAGAAAATAAACTAACTCATCCAGAAGAAAATCAACAAACACAAACTCAGTTTAGAATAATAAGAGTTAACTCAAACCATCCAGTTAACCAGATAATAGGAGACTTAGATCTAAGGGTTCAAACTAGATCAACCTTTAGAACTTAAGTCAAATTGCTTTAATTTCTAAGATTGAACCCAAAACTATAGAAGAATCTTTACTTATCCCAGATTGGATCATAGCCATGCAAGAAGAATTAGCCTAATTTGAAAGAAATGAAGTCTGGAACTTAGTATCATTATCCCAAGGAAAAAAGTTTATAGAAACAAAGTAGGTTTTTAGAAACAAACTAAATGAAAAGGGGGAAATCATTAGAAACAAAGCTAGGCTAGTAGCGAAAGGATTTAGTCAAGTAGAGAGACTTGATTATGACGAAATCTATATCCCAATAGCTAGACTTGAGTCTATTATGATGTTACTGAGCTATATAGCCCATAAATGATTTAAACTTTACCAAATGGGTGTAAAATTAGCTTTCCTAAATGGGCTAATTAAGGAAGAAGTTTATGTAGGTCAACCATCTAGGTTTGAAGACTTAGACCATCTTGACCATGTATTTAAATTAAAGAAAGCCTTATATGGTCCAACACAAGCACCTAGAGTATGGTATAAAAGATTATCCACCTACCTAATGTCTAAAGAGTTTAATCAAGGACGAGTTGACTCGACCCTTTTTGTAAAGACACTTGAGTTTGATATTTTTATAGCTCAAGTCTACGTAGATGATATAATTTTTGGTTTAACTAATTCAAAAATTTTACAAGAATTTACAACCTTAATGAAATACGAATTTGAAATAAGTCTAGTAGGTAAACTAATATTTTTCTTAGGTCTACAAATTAAACAAACCAATGAAAAAATTATGTATATCAACAATAATATACAAAAGAACTACTTAAAAAATGAGAATGGAAAATGCTAAAGAAATAAAAAGTCCAATGGCAATTAACATAACATTAGATAGTGATCCAAACGGAAAATCAATAGACTTAAAATATTATAGAAGTGTCATAGGTAGTTTGTTATACTTAACTGCAAATAGACATGATATTATATTTGTAGTTAGTTTGTGTGCTAGATATCAAACCTATGCTAAAGAATCTCATCTAACTAATGTAAAAGAGGATCTTTAGATATCTAAAAGGAACACCTAATATCATAATGTGATACCCTAGAACAACAAATTTTGAACTTACAGGGTTCACTTACTCAAATTATGTTGGCTGTAAACTTGATAGAAAAAATACAAGTGGTGGATGTCAACTACTTGGTCTATCACTTGTCAATTTGTTTAGTAGAAAATAACACCGTGTTGCTTTATCTACTACTGAAGCGGAATATGTAATAATAGGTGAGTGTGTAGCACAATTATTATGGATGATGCACACTTTAAGAGATTTTAACTTAGAATTTAAACATATAAAAATATTTATTGATAATATTAGCTCAATTGACTTAATAAAAAATCTAGTGCATCATTCATGAACAAAACATATTGAAATAAAATACCATTTTGTAAAAGACAATGTTGCCAGAGGAGACATTGAACTCAACTACATTGGGTCCAAGTCAAATCTGGCTAACATTTTTACTAAACTACTTCTATAATCTGAATTTAGCAATATATGATGATAATTAGGAATGCACATAATAGATTAGGACTAATCTATTTTCTGTATTTTTCAAAAAGTCAAATAACTTTCAAATGAATTTTCAAATTTAAAGCAACTCTTTTACTTATATTTTATGAAAATATCATTTTTCTAGTATTTTAAAACTCAAGTGAATTTTAAGTCAATTTCAAATTCTAGGCTAATTGTGTCCTTTTGTTCAAAAAACTCCCACTTTTGTAGTATTTAAAAATTTAGTTATGGACTAAGGCTAGGCTTTCCCCCTAGAAAGCATGATCTTATAGTTTTAGGCAACCAGCATCTCATAAGCATACTAGGATTATCTTGCTTGTATATTAAAAAAATTTAGATTGATGTGAGATGCATAAAGTATTGTTTGGACTTCAAATACTTATTTAGTGCATCAATATAAGTCTGAGCATTAAATACCATAATATATTGATCAAGTTAAGTAATTCTTCTAAGTGAATTACTAGCTGGATAAATGTACTTAACTTGATTAACCAAATGAATATTACTATCTTCGTATAGTTAGTTAGTAACTAAAGGTTAGACATTTAAGGACAAATTTATAGATGATTATTTTTAAAATAATATAAGGTCCCGAGGGAGAATCTGTTTTTGAAATGTGTTTTAAAAATACATGAAATTCTTTATGCATAAAGATGTTTTGAAAAATATTTGTAATTTTTTTTTGTTGTTTGTAAAATACTTGAAATTCCTTTTGAAAAAAGTTTTGAAAATCACTTTGAAAAGTATGCTGAAAATTACTCTGAAAATGCTTGTTTTTTTTTTTTTTTTTGCAAAGATCTATGTTTAAAATTTTTATGAAAAAAACTTACAAAATGTTTTGAAAACAATTGCAGACTCTCCCTAAAATAGACCTAAAAACCTTTATTAGTTTATAGGATGTCTTTACTTGTTTATACTTTTGGTGTAACTTACTTACATGCTATTTTTTATGAATGCTAAAGGGGAGGGTAAAGGTTTAAGATTAGAAAAATGAATAACCCACAAAATAACATTTAAAGAGAACATAATTTCAATTATTTTGTCATACATGCTAGTGTTGTTCTTTATTTTTTGTTTAAATTTTTCTAACTTTAACCCAGATTGTTATTACATCAAAAGAGAGGAGATTGTTGGTGCAGTTAGTACTAATGATCAAACTTAGATGTTGATAAATGGTAAATGGTTAAAGTTAGGTTTTGTGTGATCTAACCTTGTTACCAAGTGTATAAGACTTGATGGGTCTAGAGGATCTAACACCAGGCTGAAATCCAACTAGGTCTGTTGGACCTGATAGCTAGTGGGAAGTCTAAATAGGTCTGGAAGACCTGATATCTAGTAGAAAGTTTAGCTAGGTCTACGGGGCCTAACAGTTGACTAAAGTCCAGTTGGGTCTATAAATCTAACAACTGGCAGGAAGACCTGGTGGGTCAAAGGAGAGCCAAATAATTCTGCATAGTAAGTGTGGTAAGTCACTAGAGAAGAGTCATCCAGTGAGGGCGAGTTCCAATTAGGGACTTTAGGTGCTAGTCCTGTTTAGATCCATTTTTGGGTAAATTTCACCCTGCCTGTACAGGCAATACCCCAACCTCTCACAATGAGGTGGTGGGACCCACTACTTAAGTGTGGATCCCACCATCCCAATGTGAGAGGTTGGGGCACTGCCTGTACAGGCAGGATCGAATTAACCCCATTTTTGGAAGTCTAATTTTCATAACTAGATCCTGGCCTCGGGAAGTTAAGATCTAATTAATAATCTTATTAAATTGTGTTAACTTTATTTTGCAAGTTAAATATCTTTCAGTTAGACTAACGGATTTTTATAGGAGCAAAAATAAAGTAAAGCCTTGGATGAACAGTGTTTGAGGTGCCTCAAAGGGTTGAGAAGGTTCCTCAAAGCTAGCAGAGGTGCCCTAGATTCAAAGGAGGTGCCCTCGCGTAGATGAACTTTGAGGATAAAGTTCTCACGGCGGGGAGGTGCCCCAGAGTGCGCTGGAGGCGCCTCAGAGCGCTTGGAAAGTGCCCTTGCACGGATAGAAACTACAATCTACAAAGGTTATGTAGTCTAAAGCACATGGGATCAAATTTACATTTAAAGGCTCCTCGGATGGGGTTGGAGGCTCCCTCAACGCTCCTTAAAAGGGTTGTTCGACTAGCAGAACAACACAACTCATTCCCGAGCTACTACGACTCTTCTGCTACTTTGATCATGCCTACTAATGTTGTGCTACAACTCTACGACATTCGACAGCTGCCAGCAAATCGACACCAACACACAGGCTCGCAACTTTGATAATCACGTGTTGGTAACTTTAAATTACTATCATTTACTTTATTACTATGGCAGTGTAGTCTGTTACACTACCCTTCGTTATTATTGTACATGATTCTCTCTTCTGATAGTTTAATAAGAGCTTTATAGTGGATTTCCCATCAATATAGTCTGAGGGATCGTGGGTTTTGTAGTACGAGTCTATGAAGACTCTGAACCAAGTAAACCACTTGTGTTTTGTCTCTTTTTGTTCATACTTCATTCTTTCCGCTGTGCACTTTCTTTTAAGTTAAATTAAAAAACTCGATCTTTTTTAAAAATACATGTGATTCATCCCCCCCCTCTCACGTGCCTCAATCCTATAATATAACAGAAGAAGTTGAGTAGAGATACGGTAAACGAGAAGGATGGCATGGGAAGGGAGATGACATGCTTGGTGCATCAGAGGGACGAGAAGCTGCAGAAGAGTATACTAGTGGAGCGAGAAGGACGTGTATGGTGCATCCGAGGGATGAACCGGGGAGGAAACCTACTCAAGGAGAAGGTCAGAATTAGGTTCAGGTGAGCTTAACTCTGGATGACCGGAGCGTCACCCACGCGAATGAAGGACTAGAAGGCCAACTCAAATGTTAACTTTAAAGAGTTGAAGGTCTGAGGTGCCTCGATTGTCTGGAGGCACCTTATATGGCTAGATTTGCTTTTGCAACAAAAGGGACTAGAGGTACCTCCGATGGACTGAAGGCACCTCGGATAAATAGTATTGTTTATGAATAGTAACTGAGATGCCTCCGATGAATTGAAGCGCCTCCAATCATGCAGAGTCATTTGTCTACCGTTGAGCATTGAATAAAGTTTTATCCAACTAGAGGTGACTCTAAGTGATTTGAGGAGCCTCCAATGTCACATCGGCAAATGGTAACTTTTTCCAAAAGGTTATAAATAGCATTCTGGAGCTAGGAGTTCAATAAAATTGTATTCATTTTCTATACTTCTTTTCTGAACTCCAAAGTGTTGTAAGGGGCTTCTCCACCTCTGACTTAGTCAAAGAAGGAGGTTTTATTTAGTGCACTATTTCTACCTTGGATTAACAACCACCTAGGTTTAAACCAAGTAAAAATTTCGAGTCTTCTTATTTTTTTATGTTATTATTTGTTATTATCTAATTGTGTGTCCTTGCTAAAGATAAAAGTATGACAATTGTAACTTTGATTTGCAAGTTATTCACCCCCCTCTAGCCGACCCATAATAGTCCAACAAAATTTGGAGGACTTATCCATTTTTTATGGATGTATCCATTTGAAAGGTAAAATTTTCATTTTCTATATTTCAACAATTTGAATGAATAAAAATTTACTAATTTTATTATATATTAATATCTAATACAAATTGGTTTATTACCATTATATTCCTATATTATTTGTAGATAAAAGTGAAAAATAAGGCACAAGATGAAATCTCTATTGTTAATGCATACATTGTGAAGGAAGTAACAATTTTTGCATCATATTATTTTGAGCCTCGCGTTTAGAGCAAAAAGCGAAGAGAGGAAAGAAATGATGAGAGTCCTATTGATCCTATTTTGAACTCATTCTCAATTTTTAACTACCATAATTAACCAAGTGTGTCACGTCCTGAGGAGTCCTAGCCAGAGGAAAATCCGATAGCATCTCCCCTGTACCAGTGACAATCTGAATCATTTCTACATCCACAGATATACATCAGTCACACACTGCTGGAATATATATACACAACCACACAATTTATATTCAACCCACTCGGCTGAAACAATAAAAATACAACCACGCAGTTATATATATATCTAACAGCCCACTCGACTGTACTAAAAACCAAAACACAGCAAAAAATGATAGAAAATCATTACAAACCAAAAATAAGACTGCTAGCTGGCTAGGCTTACACCACACAACAAAATAATACAAGACACCACATCACAACACTCCAGAACCAAGACCTAAATTTACATTGCTAAGTAAACCAAAAACATAGACCAAATAAAGTACAAATGAAAATCAGAAACAGGACTTCGGATGTGATGTGGGAACCGACAGACAAGATACTCCAAGCGACTCCACAAATAATCTACCTGCTACTTGAAATAGAAATAGCACAATGGTGTGAGTTCAAAGAACTCAGTGGATATCAAACTGACATGCCTAGTAAGATATAACTATCAGTAATAATCATGGAGTACAGTCTTCTGATCAATAATAAGAAATGCAAACTAAAAAGATAACAGAAGAAGAACTGTACTTACCAAGACCTCCTATCCAGATGTAAGGGTCGTTAGACCAGATATATAATATGTCTCCTGTATGCATGTCAATCATATGCAACCACCAAAATGCAACAAACAAAGTGCAGCAATCACAAACAATAAATGCAAACAATGCATATGATGCAAAAATGACATGTGCCACCCCTGACGCCAGTCAACCATCTCACACGTGATGGTGAGACCGAGTGGGTAGAGCTATGATAACTGTGCACTCTGCCATCACTGTTCCTGAGTGACCGAGTGGGCAGGATGCTGTCGCAGTACACCTATCCTCCTACTCCAAACAAAGTGGGGGAGCATAATGCTCTCATCTCCCTGAGACAGTCAGAGGAGGGATCCTTGGCGGCTACCACGCTACGTCACCACTACCCATGAGTGGACCAGCGGAGCCTAACAGAGCAAACTGCTACACACCCTGTCTGATATACCACTAACCCATGAGTGGTTGTGTGTGCAGATCATGTAACTGGTGATGTGCTCAACAATAATGGAGTCGACAATCACACAGCATGCAATCATACAAGATGGTGCATGACACTAAGCATGCAAACCCTAACCATAATCACCTCCACATAATATGTACCAAACAGAAAAATAAATCATACCATGACCTAGGTATCACAGATCTAATGTAACACCCCTAGAAAGCCTAGATAAAGTAAGGGCAATGAGAGTACGAATGTAATGAAAAGAATGTGTAGATAGTCTACGTTGAATGTTACGATGGGAAGGATTTAGATGATTAAAAACTTTATGAAAGAAAATAAAGTTGAGAATATAAAGTTCTATACATGATTTATAATGCAAGGAATTAATGTAAACAAAAGAAATATGAGATATTATATATGCATGTATGAAATATTTATGCATAATGCATATACATGAATTATTTTGTACAAAAATATGTTAGGAGAAGGATTTGATCCTTGGTTCTCTTGTGGATGCATGCATGTGTTAACCAAGTGTGATAGGAGTGAATATTGTAAGAGGAGAGATGGGAATTATAATTAAAGGAAAGAAAGGAGAGAAATTAAGAGAAAGAAAAGAGAGAAACTCAAGAAGCATTTCTCTAGCATATTCTTTCTCATTAAGAGGAGAAGTAAATGAGGAGGATGAATCAAGTCAAGTTTTCCTCCCTCACTTTAATATAAATAGGCATGGAGGGCTTCATCCTCAACTCACTCTCCTCCTCTCCTCCATTTGTGCCGAGCACTCTCCCTCCCTCTTTCCTCTTGTTGCCGAGAGCAACAACTCTCCCCTTCTTTCTTTCTTTTGTTGCCGAGCAACACAAGAGGAAGAAGCCTCCTCTTCTTCCTCCTCCTCTCCACCAAAAGACCTAGCCACTTCTTCCTCCATTGGTGCCGAGCAAAGCAAGCAAGGAAGAAAGGTCCACAAGCAAGTTCTCAACTCTAGGAAACTTAAGCAAAGAAAGTAAGCTTCCCTCACCTGCGGTACAAGGCTTTCATGTGATTTTCGGATTCTTTTCTATGCCTTGAAAGAAAGTTTTCCCTATTTTTATACATATATGATGCATGATCAGAGGTGTATGTAACCCTAGAATTTCAATCAAAAATATTGTAAATAGGTTAGGAAAATTATTGTCTAACCAAACTAGTGCAAGGTTCCCTCTATGAAATACTAAGGACCTTCCTATGGTTTTCTTGCTTGGAAGTTGATTGGAACCAAAAGAACCCCACTCTCATGTTTCGGCCAAGAAAGAATTTAGGGTTAGGAGGACCTTGAATTTAAAATAACTATGCTTATATGACATGATATAAAGTTCTTAAGAGTTGTATACTTGTATGTTGAAAGAAACTCATGAACCTTACTCTTAATATTTTGGCCATGGTAAGGTGATGGTTTAGAGAAGCTTAAACAAAATTCTAATATGCTCAATGACCTCTGTGATATTATGTTATGAAAGATGATTAATGCTCTCATGTTTAATTGGAATGTAGAAAAATTAGTTACATGATTTATGACATGTAAGATCACAAGAGTCCTAGCTTGTTTATGATCCAACTTTGTGTATGATGTTCTTAGTAAATCTTGCTATGAAATTTACTTAGGTTTCCCATGCTTTAGGCCACTTAAAGGAAGTTTATATTCTATGAATTTCGGCCAAGTAAGGTTTAAAGGACCTAGAGGCCTTGGAAATGAAACCTAAGGGGTTAAAAGTACTTCTTATGAAAACTTGATAATGTGTGAATGTGATACATGTTTGTATGACCTAAATGAATCATTATGTGTTCGGCCATGAAGGGATAGATGCCCTAGAAACCCTAGAACAAAAATTAAATATGTCTATGCCATGCTGTATGAAAATGATATGATAATAAGTTAGAATGCATGATTGCTTTAGTTACGAAATGATATGCATAATGAAGTTATATTATGAAATATGCCATGATGTGTTATAACATAGAAAATGCTATACATAATGAAAAGAAATGAAGTCATGTTATGATATGTGATAGCATAGAAAATGCTATACATAATGAAAAGAAATGAAAAGAATAAATGCATGAAAGATTGTTAAGGGCATGATATGATAGTTATGCATGATGAGTTATTTTTATGGTTTGTACCAAGGGTGGGCTCCGTAAACGCCCCGGGGTCGATGGAGTAAGACTCGGGCCTCGTCAGTAATGGGCCTTTGAGTGCCCTAGGTCGATGGAGTAAGACTCGGGCCTAGTATGTATGCATGGTAGGGCTCAAGACTTGCTACCTTGGACCTACGCATTATGTATGTGGTACAAACCGGGATCCCAAATGATAATGATATTAATTTCAAGTACTATTAAGTATAAGTTTTCAAATTCACGATGCATTGCCTACATTCATATGTGCTTGAATTATATGATGATATGATATAATGTCATGTGATATTATGATATGACTATGATGCCCTTGTATGTCTTATGCTTGTGATTTATTTGTTTTATGATATGATATTCATGCTTCTATGAAATGATATGTGAATAAGAAATACGCATGATATGTTTGAATAGAATGATATGTTATGTTATGATTAGTTGAGACGATGATATGTTGATCCATTCTTGATATACGATGATTCTCGGTTTTAGTGAGTAGGAAAGGAACTTACTGAGCCATGAGTGCTCATAGCTTACTTTCCTTGTACCGCAGATAAAAGAGAAAGCTGGATGAACAACGGAGCAGCAGGAGGAGTAGATAGTGATGTGTGTGGTGGTGGCTCGGCTAGGACGATTCGGACAAATTAATATTTTTAGTTATAAGTTCAATATATGCACATTTGAACAAATCAGAATATGTGATATTATGCTTAATAAATTAAATTCTTTAAAGTTTTTATTCTTCCGCTGTTATAGTAAAACATGTACGTAAGTAGTATAAGAACGTAGCGCCGCCTTTGGTTGGGTAAGAAGGGCGGGCGTTACATCTAAGTACACATGCAGATAATAAAATCCAGAAAACTAGTCCTATATTCAGTGAAGCCTAGTATCTCACTTCCTCTAGGAACTAAGGTACATATGGTAATAACAAGAGATAGAAACATGAATACATAACAAGCAACAAACAGAACATACAATAGGTATCAAATAGTGAAATACCAAGGGAAAATCTAAGCATGATCATTGCTACTAGCTATAAATTACTATGTATATCAAAGTGACAATATCATAAAAGACAAGTCAAGAGATACCTACCTCAAAAAGAATATCGTATCAACCAAAATCCTACGTCGAGACGCTCGTCTCGAACCAAGGTCCTGCATCAATCAATGCATATATTTTATTTAGCTAAATTTATATGAATTAAATAGATAAATAAAATATCCAAACCTAATTAGGAAAAACCCTGATCGATCGTAGACATTAACCTTACCTAAATTTAATCCATCGGTCAACTTAATCAATTTTTACAGTCCATTATACCCTTTACTACACATCATGAATCAACCCTACATAAATCCAACCCACAATCAATCCAATGATTCTAAGAACGATCATGCAACAATCTATATCAACCAATCCACAAATCAACCAAAAAAGAAATCAAGTCTCATCTCGTACCAACTAGTTAACAAATTCCAAAGTCTAATTAGCATCATTCTACTAATTCATCAAACGACAACCAATCACACTCAACAACCAATTGCTACTAATCAACGGTTAGTTAACAACATCATCCATTAACAACAACTTCCACTATTTTCAAAAATGGAACCACTCCTATGATCAATTAACCCATTATTCAATCCATTGTTTACCACTAAGCACAATTTTAATCCACCGACATTCCAATTCCAAACACATCTCCTTTTCCTCAACTAGCTAATCAAGTAAATACATAGATGAATTCAAATATGTATCAATCTGAAACTAAATAAATCTTACCTTATTCCAAGGTGGTCACTGGTAGATCACAGCCGGAGTGGTTCAATGTTAGAAGAGGATGATCGGAGCTATGAATCGTTGGTAAACAGTGCCGGTTGAAGCCGTGATTCAGATCCGATGAAGAAGAGGAGGCAGTGAACCTCTCTGATGTAAGATCCGTGGCTCCTCTCGACTCCATGAGCAAGGGAAAAGGATTACACTTATCCGTTGTCATTTCCCCTTCTCCCAGTGATGACGACCGACGATTAGGTGAGATCGCGAGCGAGAAGGGAGACTGGATCAGGAGTGTCGACTTGAGAGGAATTTAGGGTACGAGCGACGATGACTGTAGCTTTGCCGATCTTGCCTCGTGTGAAGGAACAACAGTGAACAATCGGAGGACGAAAGTGCTTGAGCAACTAGCTGTCACCGTCGAGTTGTGGCGGTCGGTGACAACGAAGACACAAGGAAGAAGGGAGAGGGCTCGGGTGGGGCACACTGGAGAAGAAGACCGCTGCTGGCGGTGAGCTCGTGGCGATCGGCGCGGTGGCACCGTCGCGCTTGCGTGAGGTAAGGTTCGAGATCGGGGGAAAAGAAGTTCGACGATGATGAGGAGAAAAATTTAGGTTTTAATAACCTAACTTGGTTTAAATAATTAAACCTTATATTAATAATTCCAATTAAACCTTATGGTGGCAGGCCCATAAGGTTCCACAGTCTTCACCAGCACGTGACGGGGATCCACGACTCGGGCCAACCATACAGTGTTACTGTTATTGTTGGCAACCCCCGCGCCAATTTCCTACTGGTTCCAGCTTCGTGTTGTTGTTGTATTTCAGCCTATGCGCCGCTATGATGTGTCCGACTTGCGCGCCGATATTGTGTCCCGGCTTGTATGCTGACGTCATCTCTCGGTCGATGTGCATCTATTATCTCTCAGTCGACCAATTGTTCACCGGATTCAGGTCATGCTCGACTCTTGGCAGGCAGATCCGGCTCCTCAGCTGATACATTCATCCATCCTTCGGGGTTATGACAACTCGATCAGCAGCGCGACCAACTCCTCGATCCATCCGAGGGCGCCCCCTCGGGGCCAGGGTACGTCATCGTACCTTTCCTGCATTTATTTCACTATTCTGTCATTAGTGTTCGGCTACTTATACATTTGTGGGACTCGCCTCGAGCATCGGGGCGCCAGGGACCGGGGCAACCCGGTCACTGGATACAGGTACTGTTGACTAGAAGACTTCAGACGACTCGGTCCACCTAGAAGACAACTCACCATCCGGGTCATGGAGATGCGGTCAACATTCCAGACACGTCGTTCCGACAAGTCCGTCTTCTCAGCTTCCCAATAGGATCATTATGAGGGTGTTCATCTCCCTGTGTTTAAGATGTCGGATGCCCACTAATTAATTGAGTTACTGACAACTTATCGTCATGTCGGACTAAGTCCACCTGCAGGGTTTAACATGACAATCCTTATGAGCTCCTCTTGGGGACATTATCAACCTAGATTACTAGGACACAATTTCCTTCTATAATCAACAATACACACTATAAGTAATATTATTTCCCAACTTATTGGGCCTATTGATTTATCGAACTAAATCTCACCCTTTGATAAGTCAAAGAAATAAATACTAAATATATGTGCTTGTTATTATATTAGGATTAAGAGTACACACTTCCATAATAACAGAGGTATTGTTCTTTTATCTAGTCAGTATAAAAAGAAACTACCTCAAATGGTCCTGCTCAATACACTCAGAGTGTACTAGTGTAATTTTATAGTTAAGATAAACTAATACCAAATTACATTATGACTATTCCAATGGTTTGTTCCTATCCATCTTAGTCGTGAGCTACTGTTTATAATTTATAAAGAACCGATAACATGATCTTCTGTGTGTGACACCACACATCATGTTATCTACAATATAACTTTTTTGACCAACTACACTTAGCATATAAATGTAGATATTGACCAATGTGATTCTTAAATGTTTATACAAAAAGCTAGACTTTTAGTATACACTCTAACAGAGTGATCTTCGGATCCAATCCTTTGCTTCTGGGGTTGATGTGGTGATGAAGGATCGTTGGACGGCGTGGAATGACACCAAGTCGATTCTCTCTCTGGCGGCTCACTTCCTGGGCCCCCCCCCCCCCCCCCGAAGTAAAAGGGTTAAAACCCTTTTATAGGCTAGGGAACGACTGCGGCGACACGGCCGTGTGAGAATGGCACGACCTGTGCCCTTTCTTGTCTCTAGCCGCGCTACACGACCTTGTGAACTTCGGGCTTGGCTCCTGGGGCACGGTCGTGCAGGGTTGCACGACCGTTCCTTCCTTGGCTTCGATCGTGGGGGGACACGGTCGTGCAAGTATGCACGGTCATGCTCTGATCTGCCTCTGGTTCGCCGCACGACTGTGCAGAAGTTGCACGGTCGTGCACTACTCCTCTTCTGTTTGGCCACACGACCGTGAGAGGTTGCATGGTCGTGTTCTCTAGGTCGTTCCAGTGCGTCGACAATCGCTATTTTTACTTCGAAAGTTATCCCTGTCAACACAAAACTAAACAAAGAGCATATATCCGAACAAAAGAGTATATATGATGAGTACATGATAAAAGAGGTGATCATGCAAAGAATATATACGTATAAAATAAGTGAATGTGAGTTAAAACATGCATAAACAATCATAATATTTACGCACATCACACCCCCAGACTTGAACCTTTGCTTGCCCTCAAGTAAAACACTGCAAACTATGTTCATGAGCACCTGGCAGTGTTTCATAATCCCTAGTGCATTCGCCTAACTCTATCAACTAGTTTCATTGATAAGCACGATTGTGGAGTAACCTAAGTATGGCCTAATCAAGAGTTCTGTGTGCTCGGTGTAATAAGTAACTCAAACTCTTCAAGTTTCAATTTTCTATCCTAGTTAAGTCGTCATACAATTGAGTTCCTAATGTTCCCGGTGATAGGTACTTACCTGCCACACACTTGGTTCCTTTTCCTTAAATTATACAAGGTCTCAAAGGATACTACTCGGAATCAAGAGAAACATAACATTCATTTCCCCAGTAACCTAACTCGGTCTCAAAGGGGTGAATTATTAGTTTCCACTCACGACAACTGTTTTTTATCCCTCCTCTTTTTTTTTTGTGTGTCACAAATGCAAGATGTATATGTTGGGATTTAGATTTTTCCAAATGAGCTTCCATGATCCAAGGTCATTCAGTAACCAAAATGTAATTAAGAAATCACCATGGGAACAAAAGTACTAAACAATTTGGATGAATCATAACTATTTCAAAAATATTTCTACTATTCAAGCTTAAGTACTTAAGTGTAGTGAAAATAAGGTCCTTAAGGTTAGGACAAAACTTATACCAAACTCCATACAATACTTAGCTTATTTCATGCTACTAAAGATAGAGAAAGGAGATACACCAAACATACTAACACTATCTTGACAACACATGAACTAAGAAAATGCTAGTCATTTTTGCTATCGGACAAGTAGCAGAAAAAAGTAGAAGGTTTGATGTTCTCAAATATGCCTCAAAACTATTTTTTTTTTAGAAACATGAAACGAATAAACAAAGCAAAGTGCAAATGAAATGCAAATAGAAATATAAAACTAATAAAATGCGAATAAACAAAGCAGACTAATAAAATATGCAAAATAGAAAAAATAAAATATGCAGAAAGAAAAGAAAACTCGACTCGACTCAAGTTGTGTAGACAGACAGAACACCCCCCTAGAGTTAGACTTTTCATCGTCCCGATGAAATCAATACGGTGGCGGGGTGGGGGATAAGGGGGTCCCCGATGTGTGCAAGGGGGAAATCTAGGCATACCAAGAAGATGGCTAAGGTGTTGATGATATTGATAAAGGGCATCTACTTGTTGTCTAGTGATATCCATATCATCCATAAAATTCCTCATTTTTTTTTGTCGACCTCATAGTCCTGAACGAACCTGTCACCTGACTATGGAAGTTCTTAGTAAACTGAAAATGATCCTGTACCTCCCTAAACTGGTCATCAGATAGCTTGAAATGACCCTCCAACAATCGTTGTTGGGTATTTTTCTTCTCATGAAGGGAGTCTAAAGAGGCACGGAAGTCATAAAAATCAAATCTAGAGGGTCTCATACCATAGGCAAAAGAGTGCCTAGGAGGTTCCGGATGTCCGGAAGGGTGCGGGAATCCTGATGACGAGGGCTCTTGGTGGTACTCAGTTTCTTTTATAATAGAGGGAACAGTCTCGGGGTGTAAATCAGTAATCACCCAGTTCACAGAGTTGCGAACTGAAGTACGCTCAGGGCAAGGAAGGGATAATGGAAAATCATTGTTCCTAGGGAAGGCAAACTCATTCTCATCCCGACAAATCATCTTCATTGCAAGACAAAAATCGATGTCGATCTTGTCATTGCCATGAATGACCTCTAATCCATCAAGCTCACAACCCAGATTGAATGCTATTTGGGTGATCAATCCACCAAACACTATCATCCCCGAAGATGCTTTAGCTGCTATCAATAAATTCTATAAGAAATGAAATCTGGAATCAAATTCCACCTTATTCAACATCGCCCAAAGAGAATAGAGCTCTACCTTTCTAACCACCCCATCACTCTCTCCTCGACCAAAAATCGTTTTTCTCATCACTCGGTGGAGGTATCTAAAGGTCGGGTTTTGCATGCAGGATGTCTTAGCTCTAGAAGGTTCGTAAGGGTCCTTTCATCCGATTATTGACATCCAAAATTCATTCCATCTAATCTCATCATCAAATCCATGGGCACCACCAATAGGTAAACCAAAACAATTATTAAAATCACTAAAAGTCCACCGAACTTCTTTATTCATCATCCTAAAAGTTATGACCCCTACGTACTCATCCTCAGACGAAAATTTAACATCAAGCGAGCTCAAAAATTCAAGGACTAGGCGGGGGTAAGTCAGTGAATGGGCGTACATGATATCATTCCAGTCTAAAGAACTAATCATCTAATCTATGCCATCCCTAATTCCTAGCATATCCATAGTAATGGGATCTATATATTTTATGCATGTAATTTTTCTAGTGACAAGGATATCATATCTAGCTTTATGTTCATGATTTTTAAAAATAATATTAAACTCATTTTCGTTACCTTCGTCGTGTGCCACCCTTTTTTCTTTGCCTTTTGAAGAAGAAGCCTTCCCTTTCCCTTGTCGCCTCCCGGCGCATCTCCTTTGCCAGATCCACCGCTTCCTCGACGAAGTCTCTTCAAAATTTGCGACATGATGTGCAAGACTTTGAGGAATTTCTTATGGAGATGGATCTTGAGGATGGGAGAGGGGGAGAAAGAAGGAAAATAGGGGAGTTGCTTCTCTCTTTCCGGATTTTTGGCTTGAAGAAGTGTTAGATCTAGGTGTAGATCTAAGTAAAGATAAACTCTAGAGGTGGGGAGTAGGGTTTGGTGAGGTGTAGTGGGGAGGAGAGAGCTTTTGGGAGAGAAGGAGATGGAAATAGGGCTTTTTAGAGAGGTGGACGGCGCACACGGGTAGGGGCACAATCGTGTCTTATAGACACGGTTGGGTTAGGTATGGTTTCTGCACGGCCGTGCCAATTGGCACGACCCCCTCGCTTCTCCACTCGGCCAAAGTCGCATGGTCGTGCCGGTTGGCACGACCAGCTCCTTCTTCCTCTCTGCATTGATCGCACGATCGTGCCAATTGGCACGGCCTATGCTCCCTTCTCCACTGGTCTTCTTGCACAGTCGTGCCAATTGGCACGGTCGGGGTCTTTCTCTTCTCTACATAAGCCACGTGATTGTGCAAGGTTGCATGTCCCATGGCCTTTGTCTCTCTGTCAACTTCACACGACCGTGTGGGGTCACACGACCGACACCTTTAAGCGCACGGTGACTCGCCTTTCACCATTTTGATTCCTTTGACGCCTCCACGCCCATGAAACGCTCATGGCTAGCGCACGGAACTTAACACGTTTGATCCAAAGTTTAATTTATTAGTTCTTTTAGGTTTTGACTTGGATCTCCTGCGGAACTTTAACACGTTCGATCCAAATCACCTAAGTTATTAATTTCATTAAATATTAATTTCCATAATTTGTTCCCAGTACTGACGTGGCGAGGCACATGACCTTCTTGGATATGGGAACAACCACCACCGACTAGACAAAACCTTTTAAGGAAAGCTAATATTTAATTTCCTAAAATAACTTTAGGTTAACCGAAAGGAACAATCAAATCACAAGGAAAAGAAGAAAACATAAGAACACTACATCGAAAAATAAATTTGAAATACTAGAATCGTAAGCCTATTGTATTTGGTATTATTTCCAAAAATAACTAGTATGATGCGGAAAGGAAAAATTACTAGTTATACCTTTTAGAAAAACCTCTTGATCTTCTACCGTATTCCTCTTCTAACCTCGGACGTTGTGTGGGCAACGATCTTCCGAGATGAGAAACCACCAAAGCACCTTCTTCTCCTCCTAGCTAGGTTCGGCCAAAACAAAAGCTCTACCAAGGATGAAGAAAAAACACCAACCAAGCTCCAAGGGATGCAAGCTTTCTCTCCTTCTTCTTCTCCAAGTAGTATCTGGCCACCACAAGAGTTCCAAGCGCAAGAAGGGTTTCGGCCACCACAAAGAGGAAGAGAGAGAGAGAGGATGGCCGGCCACAACACCAAGGAAAAGAGGGAGAGAATAATAGAAGTTGTGTCTCATGAAGGCACCCCAACCCCCTCTTTTATATTCCTTAGCATTGGTAAATAAGGAAATTTAATTTCAATAAAATTTCCTTAACTTTCCTTAACAACAATTAATTAAGAAAAATTAAATAAAATTTCCTAATTAATTGTATGTGGTCGGCCACCTCATGGAGAGCAAACAAGTCAATTTTAATCAACAATTAAAAATTCCTTATTTGCCTTCAGAAATTTTAAAAAATAAAATTTCCTTTTAAAATCCGTTCATGGTTGATAAAAATAAATTTCTATAATTTTAATTATTCTACATGTGAATAATTTATAAAGAAGAAAAATAAATATCTTTCCAATCTACAAATAAGGAAAGAGATCTAATCTCTTTCTTTAATCTTTTGTAGATCCTTTTAAAAGAGATATTTTAATTTTTAATCTCTCCAATAAATTATATAAAATCCGAAACCCCATAAGAAGGAGTCAACGCTGAGAGGAGGTCAAAGGGTCCAGTGGCTCGCCGGAAAAGGGCGAGCCGACCGGACTCAGAAGAAAGGGAAATTTGATAGTAAAAGGCACCCTGGCAGGGACCAGGGTTCCGACGCTCAAATAAAGCAGTACGTAATGACCGAGCGGAAGGAGGTGCCGCCCGGACGGCGCAAAGAATCAAGGCCGTCCGGACGACGTTCATCGTCCGCCCGGCGGGCCGAACACCCCAGTCAGGCGGTGGGTAAAAGACGGGGACATCTTCTGACAGCCGTCAAGTCGTATGGCTATGCCATACTTCCAGTCTGACAACGGGTGGTCCTGCCGTCCCATCAAAGAACATGCTCGGACTGTGGCAGCATGGTGTCAGGTAAGCTCTCTGACAAGTGCATACCGTGGTATGAGTTGCTGACACGTACGCACCTCGGCGGGCATGCATCAGTTCCTTCTCCGTCCTATATAAAGAAGCTATTACTTCGCCAAAGGTACGCGTAATACAAATTTGGCAGCCACTTTCTCCACCATTTACCTGACTTGAGCGTCGGAGGGTCGTCGCCGGGAACCCCTTCCCGGCTAGACTTTCGTGCAGGATCGCCGGAGCTTCGTTCGACCAGCCGGAGATTCACCCCATCGACTAGGAGCGTGCCGCGTGCCCAGCGTCCTTTGGTTTAGCGATTCGGACAGGATCAAATTGGCGCCGTCTGTGGGAACGCTCCTGCATCCGATCGGAGACAATGGACGAGGCTGGACGACAACACACGGTGACGCTTTCAAGGGAAGAACTCGACGCTCTGGTCGAGATAAGGGCCGCCAAACTCATGGAGCAAACACAAAAAGCATCCGCCGAGCGAGCGGAGCAACAAGCAACATCTGCGTCTGGTGGCCGAGCGGAAGCACCTCCAGCCACCGTCGCATTCCATCGAGCCTTATTTCGCACCCCTGAAGCCATACCAGCCCGAAGAGATAGAGGATCTTCCTCAGATGAAATGCCAAGGCGGGATGACAGGAAGGGGAAAGCTCCCGGCGGACTCCTCCCGAGCGGATCAATTCTACGAGACCCTCCGCCCAAGCACTACGTGCCTCCGACGATCGGCGAATACAATGGAACAAGACCGGATGATCATCCGGTAAGTTCGATATCTGACCACGCTCCATCGATACGATGGAGTAAAGTGTAAGTCTTCCTTACCACCCTCTGGGATCGGCCCAACGGTGGTTCCGGAGGTTGCCGGACGGTCCACAACTTCAAGGACTTCGAGCGGCTTTCCTCCACCACTTCGCCAGGTGGCGTTATCAAAAGACAAGTGTCGACTTGGCCATCAAGCAAGAGCCGAGAGAATCGCTTACATTCAGCGATTCAACCAAGTGGCGATGGATATCCCCACGGCCACATCGGAGACAATGATGAATGCCTTCACGCAAGGCCTTGTGGATGGGGACTTCTTCCGGTCGCTCATCCGAAAGCCGCCCCGAGATTATGATCACATGCTACATCGGGCCAACGAATATATAAATGTGGAAGAAGCGCAAGCCGCTCGGAAAAAGGAAGCTCCAGCCGAGCGGGCACCTGTTCATGCCGAGCGGAAACAGCACGCCGCTCAGCAGCCACCCAGAGGACCGAGGGCCGAAGCAATTCGATCCCCTCACGCCAGATCGCACGTACAAGAAGTGGCTGCCGCTCGGCCCAAGCCAAAGAAGAGGTGGACCCCTATGTTCTGCTCCTTCCACCAGGCGGATACGCACAACACGAGGGACTGTCGAAGTTTTCCCTTCGTGGCTAATCCCGTTCCCAGGAGAGCCGAACGACGGTCGTCTCCCACCGACAGGAGACAAAGGACCCATGACGCTGACCGGACCCGCGTCGAGAGGCGACATCACCAGACGCCCGATCGGCACCGATCCCCAAGACAGGAAAATCGCCGGGCATCCAGAGAACGGTCCCGACCGTCCACTCGGGAGGAGGAAAATAGGAGCAATACTTCCCGGGGCGAGATCAACGTTATTGCTGGTGGGCCGACCGGAGGAGACTCCAACCGAGCCCGAAAGGCGGGCGTCCGGCAGCTGCAGATCCACGCGGTCGGCTGCAGCCAAGAGCGGGCAAATGGACCGGAAATCACTTTCGGACCCGGGGACTTAGAAGGATTAGAAGTGCCCCACGACGACGCGCTGCTCATTAAAGCGGTAATAGCTCGGTCAACATCATATTTAAGAAGGCGTTCGATCAGCTGCAAATTGATCGAGCCGAGCTGCTGCCCATGACGACCCCGCTCTACGGGTTTACGGGCAACGAAGTACAGCCGGTCGGACAGATCCGGAGCCGCTCAGGAGGACCAGGACAATAAACTTCGTGGTGGTCGACTCTCCATCATCCTACAACGTCATTTTGGGACTCAATGAGTTCCGAGCGGTTGTCTCAACTTTCCACCGAAGATAAAGTTCCCGTGGAGGACAAAGTAGGAGAAGTGCGTGGGGATCAGCTAGCTCGGCGGTGCTATATAGAGATGATCCGGGCAGAAGCTCGGAGGCGCCCCGAATCGAGGTACACGCCATAACCGAGAAACCTCCTGCTTTAATTTATGATGAAAAGGAGGAAGTTCAGATCCATCTGACCCGATCGGAGGCCACGACTTTTATCGCCTCTGATCTGGAGGAAGAACAGAAGGAGAAGCTGATCCAATGCCTCCAACGAAATCATGACGTCTTCGTCTGGTCGACACATGAGTTGCCCGGAATTTCGCCGAGCCTAGCGCAACACGAGTTGCATGTACGATCGGACGCTCGGCCAGTGAAGCAGAGAAAAAGGGACTTCAGCGCCGAGCAGAATGCCATCATCCGGGCGGAAGTGGGAAAACTTCTGAAGGCCGACCACATACGCGAGGTGCAGTTCCCAAGCTGGCTGGCCAACGTAGTATTGGTCTCCAAGCCGGGCGGCAAGTGGAGAGTCTGCATCGACTTTCGGGACTTAAACAAAGCATGCCCCAAGGATTTTTATCCCCTGCCCCGGATAGATCAGCTGGTGGACTCTACGGCCGGCTGCGAATTAATTTGCATGCTTGACGCCTATCAAGGATATCATCAAGTGCCGCTCGCCAAGGAAGATCAAGAAAAAGTAAGCTTCGTAACGGCCGACGGCACTTATTGCTACAACGTGATGCCGTTCGGATTGAAGAATGCCGGGGCTACCTATCAACGCTTGATGAACAAGGTATTCCGGGAGCAGATCGGGCGGAATCTGGAAGTTTATGTAGACGACATTCTTATTAAATCCGTCCGAGCGGCAGATCTCTTCAAGGACATGGAAGAAACCTTCCGAACGCTGCGCAAATATGGAGTCAAGCTAAATCCCCAGAAGTGCCTGTTCGGAGCAAAAGGAGGGCGTTTCTTGGGATATATAGTGACCGAGCGAGGAATTGAAGCCAACCCCAGCAAGGTGAAAGCTCTGCAAGACATGCTTCCTCCTAGAAACACAAGGGAAGTGCAACGGTTGACCGGTCGGATAACTGCTTTGTCCAGATTCATCTCCAAAACCGCCGACCGGAGCCTGCCATTCTTCAAGATCCTGCGCAAGGCTACTAAGTTCCAGTGGGATGAAGAGTGTGACCGAGCATTTGAAGAGTTGAAAACATATCTAAATTCTCTGCCTGTGCTGGCCAAGCCGATCGGGGGTGAGTCACTTTATATCGTCAACTGAGCATGCTGTAGGCTCGGCACTTGTGAGGGCAGCGGCGAAGAGCAGGTGTATTTTCTAAGCCACATTTTAAAGATCTTGAATCTCGTTACACCGGGCTCGAGAAGTTGGCCTTTGCTTTGGTTCTAGCCGCTCGCCGCTTCGACCGTATTTCTTGGCTCACACCATCATTGTCCGAACGAACAGTCCACTCGGAAGAGTGAATCGAAGCATCCGGACGGCTTATCAAGTGGACGACAATTAAGTGAATTTGACATCCAATATCAGCCCCGCCGCTATTAAAGCCCAATCCTTGGCTGATTTTGTGACCGGAGCGAAGGCCGAGCCGGAAGCTATGTGGAGAATATATGTGGATGGATCCTCCACTCGGCTCGGAAGTGGGATCGGAATATTACTACTCTCACCTCAGGAAGAAAAGATGCACCTATCCGTCCGGCTAGATTACAAAGCTACTAACAATGAAGCAGAGTATGAGACCCTCATAGCCAGATTGCAGGCAGCACGGCATGTGGGAGCCGGTCGGGTAACACTTCATTCGGATTCACAGTTGGCCGCTCAGCAACTTTCCGGCACCTTTGAAATGAACTGTGTTCGGCTTAAACTCTACGCTGAGGCCTTTGAAAAACTCAAAGCTACTTTCCGAGAGGTGCTTATTCAGAAAATTCCCCGAACGGAGAACCAGGCGGCCGATGAGTTAGCCAAACTCGCGAGCTCAATAACGTCGGTCGCCATTCAGCAACCAATTGAAAAAACGCTGCTGGTGGCGCATGTCGACCGGATGCAAGGCCTCGCGTTTCCAAATGACTGGAGGACACCTATTATAGAATTCCTCCGTTCGGGCACCACACCATCCGATGAATATGTGGCTCCTCGGAAGAAGAGCGGTCGGTTTACTAATCGGAGATCGAGAAAGCTTTCGCGCCTTTTGAAATGTGTAAGCTCGGAGGACTCACACATTCTCCGGAAGTACATCAAGGATCATGTGGGGGTCATCCAGGGATCGTTGGCCAAGAAAATCCTCTTGGCCGGATACTTTTGGCCAACTTTACAAGCAGATGCTTCTCAACATGTAATGCCTTTCATGCCGGAGTATCACAACTTCTCCCACCGACCGGCAGAGGAGATGAAGGCATCAACCATCTCATGTCCATTCGATCAATGGGGAATGGATATTGTGGTCCCATTTCCGATAGCGACCGGGCAGAGGAACTTTTTACTAGTGGCGGTAGACTATTTCTCCAAGTGGGTGGAGGCCGAGCCGCTGGCAAAGATCACTGAACAAATGGTTAAAAAATTCGTCTGGCAACACATCATTTGTCGGTTCGGCATCCCTCGCCGACTAGTGTCCGACAACGGGCGGCAGTTCACGGGGAAGATGTTAGAGGATTGGTGCAAAAGCTACGGCATTGAGCAACATTTCACGTCCGTGGCCTATCCTCAGAGCAACGGTCAAGCTGAAGTCGCCAACCGGGAAATTCTTCGTATTCTGCGCGCTCGGCTCGACCATTTGGGAGGGAGTTGGCCGGATGAAGTGCCGAGCGTCTTGTGGGCCATCCGAACGACGCCAAAAGAAGGGACAGGAGTCACACCGTTCCATTTGGTATATGGCGGTGAGGCTGTCATCCCGGTTGAAGTCGGCGTTGAGTCAGCCCGAATCCAGAGCTACGATAATGACAACGCCGAACGAAGAAACATGGAGCTGGACTTGGTAGAAGAAGAGAGGGCAAAGGCGTCCGTTCGGCTGATGGCTTACCGTCAGCGGATGAAGCAAAACTACAACCGGCGCGTCATTCCCAGATCGTTCCAGGTCGGCGATCTTGTCTGGAAGAAAGTCAAGCCGGTCGGCGACGTCGGCAAACTTGAAGCTCCGTGGGCAGGTCCCTTCAAAATCATCGAGAAGCTCCGCTCGGGTGTGTATTATTTGGAAGATGAGGAAGGTCGCCAGCTAGATAGGCCGTGGAGCGCGAACCACCTCCAGCCTTACCGGGCAGGGTGAAAGGTGTGCCTATGTAAATCATCTTGTGTACTTTTTTCGACTAAATACTTGAAATGCAGAGATGAAAAGTCAAAAAAGCGAATATAAGGCATTATCGTCGTAACCCGAAGACCCCAGGCGCGTGCCCAGCGTCCAATGACTCTTGATTCAGGCATACTAGTGTGGCAGGAAGGAAACCAAAACCCTGCGCTGTTCAGGATGATAGAGGGAGATTATTGCCTGGAGCGAAGGCCTGAGCCGCTCGGCCAAGTATATTTTAGCCGAGACTACCTCGGGGAGGATTATATACAAGCCAAGCGCTCGATGTTAAGGCTCGAGCCGGTCGGCCGGGTATATTGCTTTCCAAGCCAAGCGCTAGACGACGAAGGCCGAGCCGTTCGGCCGGGTGTGTAGTCTCACTTGAGAACCGACGAGCCTCGTCGTTAAAAATCGAGAACCGCGCCGACCGGCTATAAATATCCGCGCCGACGAGCCCCGTCGTTAAAAATCGAGAGCCGCGCCGACCGGCTATAAATATCCGCGCCGACGAGCCCCGTCGTTAAAAACCGACCGGCTATAAATATCCGCGCCGACGAGCCCCGTCGTTAAAAATCGAGAGCCGCGCCGACCGGCTATAGATATCCGTGCCGACGAGCCCCGTCGTTAAAAATCGAGAGCCGCGCCGACCGGCTATAAATATCCGCGTCGTCGAGCTCCGACGATAAATATCGAGAGACGAGCCGGCGTCTATAAACAATCCGAGCGGACGAACCGACGAGCCCCGTCGCTAAAAATCGAGAGCCGCGCCGACCGGCTATAAATATCCGCGCCGTCGAGCTCCGACGATAAATATCGAGGGACGAGCCGGCATCTATAAACGTCCAAGCGGGAGGCCTTGCGAAAATCCAGCAAAAACCCCTTTGAGACATTACATAGATAAGCGGGGCCGAACGGCGGGAATTCAAAAAAGTCATTACATAGATAAGCGGGGCCGAACGGCGGGAATTCAAAAAAGTCATTACATAGATAAGCGGGGCCGAACGGCGGGAATTCAAAAAAGTCATTACATAGATAAGCGGGGCCGAACGGCGGGAATTCAAAAAAGTCATTACATAGATAAGCGGGGCCGAACGGCTGGAATTCAAAAAAGTTTACAGAAACGCGCCTCACACATCAAAATCAAAAAGAGCGTCGGGGATGGCGTCCATCACGCTCGCCAGATCCTCGGGGGGGATGGTCAGCTCGGCAGACAAGTGACCTTTGGTCTTCAGATAGCCCACCGCCGCCTTGATTGCCTCCTCGAACGTGAGGGATATCTTATCGGTAAACTTCTCTCCGAAGTCTTCCGAGCGGAGGAACGCCTTCCTCACTTCATCCGAGCAGGCCGACTCCCCCTCTTGATATTCCTTGAGCGCAGCATGGGCAGCGTCGCTAGCAGCTTGGAGATCCTTCAAGTCTCCATCGAATCTTTGGAGGTCAGCCGAGCGGCTCTCTTTTTCGGTGGCCAGCAGAGCATCCAGGTCCTTGATGCGTTGCTCCAGCCCCCGGATCTCCACCTTCATGTGGTCCATGTCGTTGATGGCCTGTAACTTCCGAGTGGTCGCCGTCTGGATCTCCTTGTCTCGCTGCTTAATCATTGTTTCAAGCCGAACGACATTGCTCGCCAGATCAGTGGCTCGTTTCCGTTCGGCTTCTAGCGATTTCTTGGCCTTCTCCAGAGCGGCCATCGACTGCCTGGCGTCCCCCGCTGTTTTTTGTTTCTTCAGTTCCTCCAGCTCGGCCAACCGATCGCTAATGGCGATCTGCTCCACCAGTTCTGCAAACACGAGCAGGGTAAAAACTTCAAATAAGAGAGAAGAGGGGGAAGGGCTATACCTGGTGGTTGAAGCTGCCCGGGAGTCAACTTAGCTATCCGACTCGAGCATCTATCCAAGCTTGTGCGAGAGGGCCGTCGGTGATCATCCTCAGAAACACCCCGATCGGCGGCCATGTACGCCTCGAGGGAAGGCAGAGCGATTTTAGTAAATTCCGCTCGGCCGCTCCGAGATGGCCCGCCAGAAGAGGTGGGTAGCTCGCCTAAGCGCCGGAGACGTCGTCGAGTCCTCGAAGGGCGGACGGCGGCACTTCCAGCCCTCGGAGAATCGAGGGGTCGGGTACTCGAGGAAGCTGTGGACGGACCGCACCGCACCCGCTCGGTTGTGGCTCATCAAGTGTAGAGGCGGGTGCGGATGCGTGCGCAGCGGCACATCATCGGCCGAACGGCCCTCCACTTCAGCTTCACTCGCAGGTTCTATATTGCCCGTGGCCTCATCGGGAGGGGCAAGGGCGTCCGGGGCTTCTGGGACCGTTGGCGTCCCCTCACCCTCTTCGCCGGCCGGATCAGCCGGAGCAAGGCCCCGTTCGGCGGCCTCCTGGCTCGTCACCACCTCAATCCGAGCGGCCTTCAGTTTGACCTTCTCGGTGGCTCTGGCCTGCCACATGACCTCAGCTGCAGAAGCAGAGAATAAATCAGTTAGAACAAAATAAAGGGGAAGATAGGGAAGCTTACTCATGCTACAAGGCAGATCGGCTGGTGTAGAAGACAAGCCGAATATATGCATTACTCCTGGGAGAAGCATCTTGTCAATGTGATATCGCTGACCGACTAGCTGTTCGGCTGCATGGAGATAGTCTGCGTCACCTCTAAACTTGCCGAGCTCCGGTTGCGCAGGCATAGCCGTCTGCCACTTGATGCGGAAAGTGGGCCGCTCGGGAAAGCGTATATAGAAAAAATGCTCCTTCCAGTGTTTGTTGGAGCTCGGCATATTATCGAAAAGGACGAAGCCTATCCTAGATTGGAAAACAAAGGTGCCCCACTCGGCTTGCTTGGGATAGTAGAAGTAGTGGAAGATTTTTGGGGTTAAGGGAATGCCGTTCAGTTTGAACAAAACTACTACTCCGCTCAGCAACCTAATAGAATTGGGAACTACTTGGCCGAGCGGAATGTGGAAATAGTTGCAAACTTCTAAGAAAAACTTATGAGGAGGAAAACGTAGTCCGGCCAGGAATTGATCCCGGAAGAAGACAACAGTGCCGGGCGGAGGATCGTTAGGCTGATCGGAAGGCGTGGCTAACACTATTTCGTGGTCGATCGGTAGGTCATATGCTCGAGTGAGGCGCATGGCGTCTTCCTCGTCGAACCGACTTTCCATGTTCGAGTACCAAAGACCCGGAGCACCGCCGGTCGGCTGCGAGGTACTGGTCATGATCGAAAGGCCAGAACGCGGGATTGAAGAGGATGGTTCAAGCAATGGAAGAAAATCGGCTGAAAAGGATGATTAACAGAAAGAAGAATGCGTCTGAAGCGAGAAAAAGGCTCTTACAAGCGAGGAAGATGACCGGAAGAAGCCGTGTGATCGTCGGAGAGTCTGAGAACAAGGTCGCCGGCGAGAGGGGGAATGACAGGAGTCTGGAAACGAAGAAGATGAAATGCGGCGGAAACGAAGTCAAGGATCTTATATCGCCGCCCGGAAACGATCTCCACCGTCCGATCCAGGTCGTCGATATCGAGGTTGTCATCGGATCGTCCGTTTCAAACGGCGGCTGTCCCATCGGAAGTGACGCAACCGCCATACTCTGACAAATGCACGGTCGCCACGCGTCAGCCGGTTACTAGCCGCATTTAATGAGCTCCCCTTACCTTGCGCAGAGCACGTGATGGGTAGTGTGGGAGAACAACGGACATCGATTCCCAGAAAATACACGGCATGGACAAAGTATCGCCGGACAGACAGATATCGCCGCACGGATGAGCATCTTTATGCCTGGCCGAGCGGCCTAAGGCAATGATCATTGTTCGACGGATCGGCCAGTCGATCGGACTTTGCCTCCTTCGACTAGACTCGAGAGGAAGGCAAGTGATCCAGGGTAAAATCCGGAACCCCATAAGAAGGAGTCAACGCGAGAGGAGGTCAGTGGTTCGCCGGAAAAGGCAAGTCGACCGGACTCAGAAGAAAGGGAAATTTGATAGTAAAAGGCACCTGACCGGGTTGGCTCAAATAAAGCAATACGTAATGACCGAGCGGAAGGAGGTGCCGCCCGTACAAAGAATCAAGGCCGTCCGGACGACGTTCATCGTCCGGTCGGGCGTCCCAGTCAGACGGTGGGTAAAAGACGGGGACATCTTGCCGTCAAGTCGTATGGCTATGCCATACTTCCAGTCTGACAACGGGTGGTCCTGCCGTCCCATCAAAGAACATGCTCGGACTGTGGCAGCATGGTGTCAGGTAAGCTCTCTGACAAGTGCATACCGTGGTATGGGTTGCTGACACGTACGCACCTCGGCGGGCATGCATCAGTTCCTTCTCCGTCCTATATAAAGAAGCTATTACTTCGCCAAAGGTACGCGTAATACAAATTTGGCAGCCACTTTCTCCACCATTTACCTGACTTGAGCGTCGGAGGGTCGTCGCCGGGAACCCCTTCCCGGCTAGACTTTCGTGCAGGATCGCCGGAGCTTCGTTCGACCAGCCGGAGATTCACCCCATCGACTAGGAGCGTGCCGCGTGCCCAGCGTCCTTTGGTTCAGCGATTCGGACAGGATCAGAAAGAGATCTAATCTCTTTCTTTAATCTTTTGTAGATCCTTTTAAAAGAGATATTTTAATTTTTAATCTCTCCAATAAATTATATCTTTCACATAAGAAATATTTAAAATTAAAATTCCTTTTAATTTAATGGGGGTCGACCAACTAAGCTTGGGTTCAAGCTAGGGTCGGCCACCCATGAATCAAGGCTTGGCCGGCCTTAGCTTGAACCACAAGCTAGCTCGGCCGGCCCCTATATCATGGGTACGAAGGTGGGTATAGGTGGGTATAGTACTCTATAAATAAGAGGCTACGATAGGGACCGAGAGGAGGAATTGGTTTTGGTCTCCCGATAAAATTAAGCATCCCGTGTTCGCCCCGAACACACAACTTAATTTTATCAATAATAATTCATTCCACTAGAGAACTATTATTGAATTACCGCACCAATCCCAAATTAATTTTTTTGGGCTCCTTCTTATTATGAGTGTGTTAGTCTCCCTGTGTTTAAGATATCGAATGTCCACTAATTAAGTGAGTTACTGACAACTCATTTAATTAATATCTAAGTCCAAGAGTAGTACCACTCAACCTTATCGTCATGTCGGACTAAGTCCACCTGCAGGGTTTAACATGACAATCCTTATGAGCTCCTCTTGGGGACATTATCAACCTAGTATCTCTAGGACACAGTTTCCTTCTATAATCAACAACACACACTATAAGTGATATAATTTCCCAACTTATAGGGCTTATTGATTCATCGAACTAAATCTCATCCATTGATAAATTAAAGAAATAAATATCAAATATATGTGCTTGTTATTATATTAGGATTAAGAGCACATACTTCCATAATAACCGAGGTCTTTGTTCCTTTATAAAGTCAGTATAAAAGAAACGACCTCAAATGGTCCTACTCAATACACTCTAAGTGTACTAGTGTAATTATATAGTTAAGATAAACTAATTCCTAATTACACTACGACCTTCCAATGGTTTGTTCCTTACCATTTTGGTCGTGAGCTGCTGTTTATAATTTATAAGGTACTGATAACATCATCTTCTGTATGTGACACCACATACTATGTTATCTACAATATAAATTAATTGAACAACTACATTGACCAAATATGATTCTTTATTCAAAATAAATGTTTACAAAAGTTTAGGCTTTCAGTATACATTCCAACAAGTATATATATATATATTTTCTTACATCATAGATTATTTGTATTATAATTTATTTTTTTTTATAGTAGGATTTTTTAAAACTTATATTCTGAATTGTCAATACAATAGTTTAATCGCTTATGGGAGAGAATTTGCACCATGGTTCAAATCATATGTAAGTAAACAATTTAAATTTGGTTTGCACATATGTAGACTTTTAACAATTGACGTATTTAACTTTAAGTTCATGATAATTAAGCTCACCTTGAACATAATTTGTTAATTCATCTGTCATGGGATCAAAAAGCATTGGTATGCACTTGGCTAGTATATTTCATAAATGGATATTATTTTCATACTCAAGAATATGGAATGGGGAATACTACAATAAATAGTGGGATTTGTGTTCAATCATCCAATGATAGAGGTACAAACAATGATTTTTATAATTTATTGGACGACATTATAAAAGTAGAATATCCTAACCCAGTAATGTAAGTTATTATATTTATGTGTCGTTAGTTTGACCATAAAAGTGCATCAATGTTATAATTTGGTTAAAATAAATCATAATAAATTGTATAAAAATATGAACTTTTATATATATATATATATATATATATATATGAACTCAGGCACCTGGATTCAAGATAGAATGCTTTTTTTTTTATTTATTTTTTGGGGTATATTATATATATTTAGGGTTTAAAATTTTAGGATTTAAGAGTTGGATTATAAAGGATTTGAGTTAGCAAGATTTTTCCTCTAGGGTTCAGACTTCCCTTTTGGGTTATAGTGTTTAAAATTAAAAATTTTATATATTCACGAGGTATGTTATATGTATTTAAGGTTCAAGATTTTAGAATTTGGGAGTTGGGTTATAACGGATTTGAGTCAATAATATTTTTCCTCTAGGATTCAGGTTTCTCCCTTGGTTATACGGTTCAAAATTAAAAATTTTAGATACTCATGAGATAGGAAATGTTGATTTAAAAAAAAAATTGAATCCTAGCACTAGATTAAATCCAGCGCTTGGACACTATAGTGCGCACTAGCCCACGGCACACAGTCCGCAGCAGAGAATATATATATATATATATATATATATATATATATAAAAAGAGGAAGGAAAGATTAAAATGATTAAAATTTTATCTAATGGAATTTATAAATGAAAAAAATGGATAATATAATTAATAATAAAGAAAAAAAGAAATGTAAAATAGTATATGTGAATTTTAGAGATTTATTAGGATTTTTTTAAAAAAAATATTTGGTCTCTTCATATTTTATGGGATAATTTATTTAAAAAATTATTTTTCTTATTTAAACGGAAAAATATTGCTTTTCCTAAATTTATTTTTCTTTTTCCTTAACCTAAAGTTTCGCCGACCCACCCTCTCTCTCTCTTGTCGCCTCACCTCGCGACTGAGATTTTAATCAATTTAATTAGATGATTAATTAGATGATTAATCAGTTTGATTGAGAAAATAACCCATCAGTCTAACTTAATTAATGCGTAAATAAGTGATAATTAATTAAGTTTGGTTTAGTGATTCAGTGATAGATTAACAGATTGATTCATATTGATTAATTTAAATTGATTAACAAATCATTTGATATGAGATTTTTTTATGCGGATCCATTGATAGGTGAATTAATAGATTAATATATGAATTAATTAATAAGAAATAAATTGATTTGACTTTATGACTAGGATTACTTTAGTACTAAGACTTCCTTCGCAACATGTACTTATAGGATTTGAGCTCGAGATAGACTTTTTGACTTGAAGATGATTGAGACAATCTACATTTGAGATGGGTAGTTCCTGCTTTAACCTCTTTAGTTGTTTGATTTTAGTGCATGATTATTTATTATCATTTATTTATTAGACAAAAGTTATGACTTATCTTGACTTCATTCTATTTGCTTCTTGAGTTGATACTTTATTGTTTGCCCTTATATTTAGTTTATTTGATATCTATGCAATCTTCTTTGTTTTCATACATATATTATTTGAGTGTTACCATAGTATAGTTACATATTTATGCTCGGACAGTTACACCATATAGTGATACATTTAGACTTGTTACTTAATGCATGCCTATGTATTTGAACTACTTATTAGATCAAATAGTGATCTTGAGCTATCGGATGTAGACCGTAGCAAATAGTCAAATATCTTACTTGACTATTTGGGCTTGTGACTATATGCTAGTGAGACCATACCATAGTATAGCTAACAAAATTTACTCTTAGAGGTGACTATTACTGCTTACGTATCATTTTTTATTAGTACACTTATACATTCTATTTGTCCACAGGATCAACTGTGGTAAAGTGTGCTCCCATAGACAATAATTATTTACATACCCCGACTTCCCATGGGACCATCTGTGATAGAGCGTTCTCTCGCAGTCAGTGATAGAAGAGCTAGATAACTACCTCATCTTGTCCACCCATGAGACCATCCGTGGTAGAACATTTTTTCGCAAATAGTGACTAGTTATTTACCATGACTGGCCACGGGACCATCCATGCACTACAACAAATATGACTTTCCACAGCGCATCATCAACGGCGCGTGGTTAGAGTACATTGTTAATAATAGTTTTTACAGCGCGCCCAATTATGTGCGCTGCAAATAGTATAATATTTATATAAACGACGACGTGCAAAAAAAAGTACACTGTCAATAAACTTTTTTACAGTGTGCAGAGTGCGTTGTTAAAATTTAATATTAAAAGTATGTAGAGTACGCTATTAATATTATTATTCTAATATTAATGACGGCGTGTAAAAAATATATACTGTCAATAAATATTATTTACGATGTTGTTAACATGAAATATTAATCATCTTTAGTTTTTTTTTATTTTTTAAATCTTAAAATTCTTAGCCGAATTCTTCGGCCAAATCCCTAAAGCCACCCACGACTCCCTCTTCGTCAAAATTTTTCTGCCGCAAGCCTTACTCCCTCTCCGCCGAAACCTTCCGCGCTCCGCCTCCCTCTCTGCCTCTGTGCTTCGCCTTCATCTCTGTCGTACTCCGCCTTCCTTGCTCCGCTCATCATTGCCCAAAGTCGCCGCAGGATAGCTACACCCTCAGACTCCACAAGGCCCTTATGTTCTTCAATGCCTAGCGATGTGAGTCCTCATAGATGGCATCTTCGGAAAAAAAAAGGTTTTAACGGTATAAAAAATGTTCCTTTGCCCCTGATTTCTTTGTACCAAGGCTGATTCCCAAACACAATAATGTATTATGGAGGGGGAACTCCGGCTTGAGGGATGGCTTCTCCAATCATTCGTATGGGAAGAGTCTCATCCGTGGATTCTACGATGCCGGTGACGCCATCCAAGGTCGGACCTTTTAGGAGGCAGAGGACATGGAGGATGTGGCTAAGGTAGCGGCGGAGTTCTCAACCAGAGGTGGTGGACGAGCATGCTAAGCGAACAGAGAAACCAGAGGAAAGTGCCAGAGATGGAGGAGAAGAAAGAAATGTTAGAGTGTAACAAGAGGCATGCGGAGGGGAGGGACAAGATCAATAAACAGAAAAACTTTCAACTAAAGATCTAGAAATTGAATCCTGTTAACACAATTTGCTACGTTCAGGTAAAAAACCTAATTTTTTCGTATCTTTTTTCTATCCAAGAACACCTAGGTTGTCTCAAACTATTGCTTCAAATAGGTTAAATCCCTCTTTTGAACCATTTATGCAGTTGTGTAACTGAATTTTGAAGAGGAATGCATTGTGCATAGTGGCTGCAATTGTAGTGTACCTCTATTGTTAAAAGTTTTTATTTGGTCCATTTGGCCCCCAGGGCGTAGCGCAGACGGTGGGCGGATGGTATCTCTGGCGTAATGGTCAGAGGTCAATTCTCAGGAACTGACGACCTGGGGTTTACCCCGTCATACGCCTATGACCTGTGTACCTGCATGAACCTCCCTCCATATCCATGGGGCTGACACTAAGGGGGCCGCTAAGGTAGCGGATCTACCTTTTTTTATTTGGTCCATTTGAATCAATTTACATTAAATCATCTTAACATTAAACTCTATGATACTGTATTTGATGGCTTGTAACTTGTGTGGGTTTGCTTAAACGATTGTTTTGTAAGTGACAAACATTTTAGGTGCTGATTATATTCAAATTACATATATATGATATCATTGTAGATTATATTGATTGGTATATTTTGTATATTTTGTGTCATGTGATTAAAATATTATTTTCCATCTGGTAATGTGAATTAGATGTGTTAAAGAAATATACTTCATTGTATATATGATTCTCATTTTCATCAATATAATTTTTTTAAAAATATTATATATGCCTCCACATATTGCATATGGACTATGTAGTGGGTCTACTGCATATTGCTTGTATATGCCTTTGACTTGAGAGAAAAAATGTATACTTTGTCATGTATGGAACTATGTCTGCTCCTTACTGAGATATATTATTTTACAAATTTAATGTATATCCATTTTACTTTTAAGTCTCAACTCTTTTGAAAATAGTTGCATGTGTGTTGCTTTTTATTGTAGATCTTTGGAATTGACATGGACACACAAGATACTTTGCCATCAGTCTTGTTGTTTTTTGACAGACAAAGGTTCATCTTCAATGTTGCAGAGGTATGATAATCCTAAATGTACTAGTTAAACCTATTTGTGCTTCTAGTCCTTAAGTTAATAATTTGAATGATCTTACAACAGGTGATAATGATAACAATTAAAAAAAGGATACTTCTACTTAGAAGGTAAAAGGAATTTTATAACTGAAAATTTGCTCATATAATCACTATGTTGTTGTATTTCTAATTAGTCTACTTCTACTTAGTAGGTAAAAGGAATTTTATACTTCTACTTAGTCTTGTTATATTTCTAATTTCTGTGATTCTATACTTGTGTATTATGGAATAGCAATGCTATGTTGTTGCTTTCTTTCCCTTTGCCCCCAGGGCGTAGCGCAGACGGTGGGCGCATGGTATCTCTGGTGTAATGACCAGGGGTCGATTCTCATGAACTGACGATCTGGGATTTACCCTACCATGAGCCTATGACCTGTGTACCTGCATGAACCTCCCTCCATATCCATGGGATCGACACTAGGGGGCCGCTAAGGTAGCAGATCTACCTTTTTTTTTTCTTTCCCTTTCCTACCATGACTACAAATTGAGGTAAGTAAATTTAGGAGAGGGCCAATTAAAAGAATAAGTGCATACAGTTTTAACTTTTTAACACATCTGAACTTTAGAAGCATTCAAGAAAGTGATTAAGAAAAAATGATTGATGATTAAATGAGATTAAGAAAGTTGTTTATGCTTAGGAGTTAGAAAGAGTATGAAACTTGAGAGGTGAGCAGAGGTCAAGGGTGTGCCTACTTAGGTGGGAAGGAGTTAAAGTATTGGAGAGAGAGGGAAAGCAATTAAATTTCCTTATCTATTGGGTTGAAGAAGAAAAAGTAAGAAGGAATGGAGCAACTTGGATCTCCTCCCTATTTCTGTTTCCATCCAAAAGTAGATAGAAGGGGAAATTTGCTAAGAAAGGTAGGCAACTCTTTTTCATGCTTCTTACATGTATTTTTAGTTTTAGTTTCAACTCACAGGAATACTATCTGAGAGTTCTTATGGAGAAGGTGGATTGATAAATCTTGTGTAGAAATTTGCTAATCCTCATTCTCTTTCCATTGCATTTTGTTCTTTTTTTCTTGCATTATACTTTTGTTCTCTATATATTTATAATGCTTAGTAATTGTTTCTTGTTTATGGTTGTGTTTTTCTTGCACATGTTAATAACTTGCCTATCTTTCTTTGCAGTTGGGGGCATCAAGCCGATCAGACTTTAATTGTAAAAGAACGGAAGGATAGTGAGTGGCCCTCCTTGTTAAAATCTTTTTCTATTATGTTATCAATGTGTTTCCAACTCCCTTTGTTTTAGAATAAGAAAACTATCGTTTGATTCTTTTCATACACATGAATCAATGGTTGGTTATTTAATGCTAACTTATGTCATTTGATTCATGTAGGACTAGTCTCATGAATTAGCTTCTGAGAACCGAATGGTCTATTAATGTTGGGACTATTTTATGTATTCCAATGCAAGAGAGTTAGAAGAATCAACACAGCAATCAGAAATCAATGTGGACTTTGAACTACTTACACTACTTCAGAGAGGCATAAAAGGAGAGGAAAGGCTTGCTGCTCATAATTTGTTTATCTTATCAACTTGTAACACAATTATTCTTATTAGAAAGGAAAATTATATGATATTTATTTATTTTATTTTTATATGTCTATAACACAATTATTCCTTTAGTGATAAGTGTACGATATTGATAATTATATGTGTGATATTTTTTTTATTTTATATGCAATTAATTACAGCGCGCGGTTGTGCGCTGTGAATGCAATTTATCGCAGTGCGCAGTTGTGTGCTGCAAGTTCAATTTACCACAGTGCGTGGTCGCGTGCTACGAATGTAATTTACCGTAGCTCGCGGCCACGCGCTGCAAATGTGTTTTGACTTTTAATAATATGGAGTTGTGCAGCATGCGATGTGAGCTGCAAATAGCATAATTGCATGCTGCAGAAAGTCATTTTTGTTGTAGTGATGGTAGAGCACTTCTCCTGCAATCAGTGCTTGTTATATGCTTGCTCTGTGTTGGATCGAGAATTTGCTAGAGGGGTGAATAGCGATTTAAAATTTATCGTAGAGTACGCAGTGGAAAAAGTGAAAACACAACAATGCTAACACAAGCAATCTTTTACTTGGTTCGGAGCCTATGTCGACTCCTACTTCAAGGTCCGCACTCGTTGAGTGCTTTCGTTGGACAATCCACTTGTAATTCGTAAAATATTACAAATTTGAGTACAAATGCTATTAAGGAAATAATACCGACAATAATTAGAAAAAGAGGAAACAATAGCACTTTGTCGGAGAAGCGTAGATCGTGAGTTGTTGATTTGCTCTAGCCTTCACCCTCCTTATATAGGAGGTTCGGGGCGCCTAGATACCTTTAGGGTGCCCTGAATGCGACGTACCCAAGCTAATCAGGGTGCACCATGTGGCGAAGCTCGTTTGGGGATAAAACTTACCTCCGAGCATCCGGATCCCTTCCGGGCGCCCGGACCCTTGTTTTCTAGCAATCTCCTTCCTGCAAGAAAACGTTAGTCCGAGGCAATGTAAATTATATATCCTGCAAAATAGAATGTTAGCACAGTTTATAATAAAACATAATAGTAATTAGATTCCGTCTCCTCGAGATCGGAATCTAGTCACAATCTCGACTTAGATATCTGAAATGACTCTAAGTAGGATCGACGCCTAATGCTCCCTTCTCAGGAACGCGTCCTCACAGTCACTCCCCTCCAGTGACTTACCTTAACTTACCTGCCAGACGTCCGGTCAGCCCTTCGATCCGTCTGAACTTCGTGTCAGCTACTTAGTCAACCCGTCAACCTAACTGAGCTTCCCTGCAACACTGAGTTAGCACAGTATTAACAGAATTCAAGTATAACCTAGGGTTACCTCCTAGGGTTGCCTAGCTTCACTCACTAGGACTTCCATTACCTAGCTTCACTCACCAGGACTTCATCCATCTAGCTTCACTCACTAGGGCCTGACTTCACTCACCAGGACTTTCTCCACCTAGCTTCACTCACTAGGGCTCGGTTTAACTCACCAGGGCTCGGTTTCACTCACCAAGACTTCCGCCACCTAGCTTCACTCACTAGGGTCCGGCTTCACTCATCGGGACTTTCACCACCTATCTTCACTCACTAGGGTCTGACTTCACTCACCGGGACTTCCACCACCTAGCTTCACTCACTAGGGCCTGACTTCACTCATCGGGACTTACCTTTGCTAGTCATCTAGTCATGACTAGACTTCTCTCTCCCAAACATCAAGTCTTGTTTCGGGCAACCCTTGGTCATATTGTCAAACATCGAAACCCTAGAGGTCGATTGTACCAACACTATGTCAGTCATGTATTTATTCGTACAGGTTTGGATGTACTATATGTACTTCCAATTTGTTAGTTATACTTGGTTGAGCAAGTTAGTGTAGTGTTATGTATTGGTTATGCTTTTGGCTAGCAAGTGATTATATTGGGACACTTACGTTGGTTAGTAAGTATTTTACCTGAGACTGCATCTTTTGATCTCCTTATATATATAGTATCATCCACTATCTTCTTATATCCACTGAGTTGTTATATTCACTATCTCTTACTTTTCCTTTGACTTTCAGGTTAGCTGATAGAGGACTCACTTGAGTTCAGATTTCTATTTAAGTTATTGGTTTACATTCCGCTGCTTGTAGTTTGGTTTTCTTTTCATATCGAATGTTTATGTAGTTGATTATGTTTTTGGTTACTTTAATATGTTCACATGTGCATGCATACATACACGCATTGAAATTTGTTTCTGGTGGATTTTATATTGCATTGGTATTTGAGTTGGCTTTTATTGGTTTGATATCGGTTATTTTCTTATATTGTCACTAGGGGTACCGTCCGGTTTGACGAACAAGTATACTCTCAAGGCATGACATGAACCATTTGTGTTAGCAATATAAGTGATTCAAGTATTCTCTTCTTCATAAGCATAGAAAAAATTGAGGAACATTGGGAAGACATTGCATATCAACAAGAGGAAGTTACAAATACATTTCAAAACGAGGAATATATTATTCCAACATTATGAGATCCCAGTTGAGTAATAAATTTGGATGCAAGTGAAATTCATGAGAATGATGATGATGATAAAGATGATGAGGAGGAGGATGAGAATGACAATGACAATGACAATGATGACTTTAATGTTTGATGATGGGTAAGTTTTGTAATCTTAATATAAAATATCATAAATGATAATATTTTTATTTATGAATAAATTTAGTTCTAATCAGTAAATTTACAAAATTCATAGCTCAATTAGTTGTTTATATAATATCTCATTTTTTAAATTATATATTTTCTCTGTTGATGCACTATTTTTTCCCTATAGGTCATTATAGGTGACATTTTGGTATTTTGTTGCACACTCTCTTATCTATTAACAAATATGGTAAAAAATTCCATCTTCTTTATTATGCATTAAATCTTTATTTACTTTATCCTAACCATTTTGGTTGACAGTCTCGACGTGGTAGGCATAGACAAACTTCTCTACCTTCCCATGCACCTTCTCATTCATCGTTGATAGTACCTTCACCAGTACATTTGCCAATACCCACACATGTTCCTGATTCAGCCAGAAACTCAGCTACTAAGTTTATAAACCCTCAGGAGTTTATAGTCCCTCTTGGAGATTCGTAAGTACTATAAAATATTTTATTTTTTTAACTATCTTAATTATTTAATATTGCTTGTTTGTAATGATAGATTTGAAAATTTTGTATAGATTATTCACAATATTAATAGAATCATGAAAAATCATTAGGGAGGTACTTCCCTGACATATTCAAGCACTCCAACACCCACAAAAGAACTTTGATGGAACGAGTTTAAGGTATATCCCCTTCAGTTTATATATGAAATTAAAATGAATATATAAACAATTATTTTTTCCATTTCAGTAGGCATTCAATTGGGAGTCGAGTGAAGAGATGTAAATAAAAAGAATATTTAAGAAAAAATATGGCAATTACATTCTACATGTATTGAATCATGCTAAGACTAGAAGGAAAAAGCCACCCTACATCATGGATAAACACTGAGTCAGGATCTCCTCATCTTGCACAATTGAAAAGAGCAAACAAAGGAGTCAACAGAATAAAATAAATCAAACTTATAATTCTAGAGATTCATTTGTGACATATGTGGGAGGCTCTATTAATATCAATAAGCATACACCAACATTGGTAATTTTTTTAACTCTCTTACTAATTTTTTAATCTATTTCAAATTATTTTATTATTTCTAATAGTATTTTTTTTAGACTAAGGAAATGGGAAAGGAGCCTGTATTTATAAATACTTTCACCCACACATTTGGAAAAAAAAAAAAAAGGACAAGACTTAGAGTGGAGATAGAGCTAAAGCAATAAAAATCAAGATTAAACTTTATTTGATCTTAATTTTTAACTTAGATTCTATTATTGTTATTGTAATTTTATTATAATTATTTAATGATAATATTGGATAAATATGATAAGATAGAGCTAGAACTGAGAAATTCACAAGTTAGTGATGGATCCAGATCTAAGCTCTCTGTTAGCAATAATATGAATTTATGACTAAAGCCAAGTAGGGGACCGGAAGGGGGAAGAATATTGGGAACAAGTTCCTTGAACTGAACCCATAAAATTTTTAGTACATCTTCTTTCACCCCACCAGCAGTAAAGGCCAAAATAAATAGCATAACTGAAGAGGTTAGTCATTTGAAGGGGATAATATTGCAAAGAGATCAAGAAATGTTGCAAAGAGATCAACAAATATTTTAAAAGGTTCATGAAATTTGCAATTTGCCCCGACAATAGGACTTAATAATGCAATATATATAGTTAAGCTCCGTTCCAAGTCAGACTCCTCTCAGTTCTAGTGATGATGGTGGCGACGACAATGATGATGGTGGTGTTGATTCTTCATGACTTTATTATATATGGATGATATTTGTCTCATAATAAGTATTTTTAAATATTAATTATTTGATTATGAATATTTCATTTGTGTATTTTTATTAATACTGTTAATTTGTTTTGAACAGGGTTGGAGAGGCAAAGTAAGCTGGTACAAATTGAAAATCTATGTTGAAGGAAGTAAGTAAGTACTAAGTTTTGTGTTAATTTATAGAATTTTTTTTATTATAAATAATACTTTTTATTTTTTTATGCAGGAAAAGAAGAATAATGGAAGGAAAAGAAAGTGTTTGTAAAGGAAGAAGAAAGATGATTTGGTGATGTATGTGTATGAGATATTTTTATTTTAATTGACTTGTTTAACTTTTTTAAGAATGTTAGATATTTTTGGATATGATGACTTGTATGGATTTGATATGTTTCTTTTGACTTTATGGTTTTATTTTGACAATTTTTTTACTTGTATGATTGTAGATGATTTGATTTAGAATATTAATAGGATGTGTATAATATGTGATGTATATGTTAAATAGGATATGTTGTTAAATAGAATGTGTTGGATGTATATGTTAAATAGGTTCTAGCTAAAATATTAGTATTTTGGGATGACTTTGGCGAAGAAACTATTTTGTCATCAAATTATCATAAATTATTATATATCGTATATTCAACGATTAAACTTATTTTCGTCGCAAATTATGCAACGAATCCAAGTATTCGTCGCAAATTCTGCGACGAATTTGTGGATTCGTTGCTAAATCTTCGACGAAAACAGGTTCCATCGCAGATTTGGCGAATTAGCAGTCTGGCAACGAATCCATATTCATTGTAAATATGCGACGAAAATATTATTCATCTCCAAATCTGAGGCGCAATGGGGATTTGCCATTCGTTTCACATTTGGCGATGAATCCATTTTCATTGCCAAATCTGCGACAAAAATCAGATTAGTCATCAAATTTGGGATGAAATTAGAATTTTATCGTAGATTCGCATTTGGTAATTTTGTGACGAATTTTGTTTTCATTACAAAATTAGAACGAATTTAGCCCTAAGAATAAAATTCATTGCAAATTTGGCAATGAATTTACATATTTCCAGTCCAGAATTTGACGACAACTTATTTGTAACGAAAAATTTTCGTCACATAATTCGTCATAGAATTTTTTGCAACAATTTTTTTGAACAAATTTGTCACAAAATTTATCCCAAATTACCATGATTTTTGTAGTGTATTTCTGTATAGTATGTATGGTATCAAAATTTTAGTATTTTTTTTTCATTCCTAATCATCCATTAAGAAAAATTCATCTATTAATTCGTCGAAGCTGACACTCAACTTAGTGCATTGACCTAGCGAGGTCATTCGATCACCATAATTTATTTCCTTCATCTCGCTATGGAGCAAATGGTGAGGAGCACTTGGGGTGAGGATTATCTATCCATTATTTTTTTAGTTGACATCAAATATCCATTTTACGACTAATCCTAAAATGACTGGCCCAATCTCACAAAAGTTTTCTATCATCCAAAAGGGTAAATTTGAAAGCGCTCTCAACAGGTGACCTATTAGCCCAACATTCTTAGGTTAATCACCCGTTAAGGGAAATTTATCTGTTAATTCAGTGAAGCTAAGACTCAATCCTTAATTAGATATCTGAGAAACTAAGAAGGTGCCCTGCCAGTTAGACTTGACCCGAGCCCGTAATCAGGTTAACAGACCGGTTACCCGTTCACTCGGGTTACGGGTATATATATGTTAAAAAGAAATTAGTGAGTGCTAGGGCTCAAATTCGAGTCTCATAAATGCTTCACCAAAAATATATATATAATCTTAATTAGCCTCATTGACTATCCCTGGAGTGACCGATCAGGCACCACGGAAGTTTTTCACCGGCCACCAGGGTAAATCAGGAAGCGCACGCGGTGACCAACCCAGAAGTCCAGCATCCTTTGGTTGTACGCCCCCCCCCCCCTCCTCCATTTGGAGGAAAAATTCCTATAAATAGGCTATAACTAGAGTTCGAACTACGGGTGCCTAGATGATAACCTAGATGTCCTACCAGGATACCATAATCCCGAGGACTCAAATGCTTCACCAAGTATATTAACCAACTAGACTACAACTATTAATGTTTCTATGTTTAGATTAATTATTTAATAGTTAATAATAGTTTTATTTTATTATATTATTATTTTTAATAATTAAAAGGAGAGTAAAAGAGATTTTGTTAGTTAATTTATAATCATTTGTTGATAAATAATTTCATGTGTTATTTAATTATTTAAAACTAATTAATAATTTTATTTTACTATATAATTATTCTTAATAATAAATGGTGCAACAACATGTAAACAATTTTATGAATTTATAATTTTTTTTTAATATAATAATATTGAACCACGACAAATCATGGTGAACGGTAAACGTAACTATCTTAAACATTTAAGATTAAGGATTGATCTCAGAAACTGTCGAACCTATAATTTTGAATTGGGTCAAGTCTAGTGTCATTATACTATTACCCTGGGGGTAAAATTATACCCATCATGTGGTAAAATTATATACCCATCATGTGGTCAAAAAATGATTTGTCCATTTTCAATGCTCTTGTTAATTTATCTCTAGGTTAACATGGATGAGATAAAATTATATACCTATCATGAATCATATTTATTTAGATGGAAAGTAATTGATCAATAAATAAATGATTCTAGTTATATATCGACATTAGGCCATAACACACGCTAATCCAAAGGGAATGGAGCATGCATTTACTTTCATAAGAGTGGAATGGATTAAAAAGGAAAGGATCGATGCAGTTGTAAAGTGCACCGTGCATCACTAAGTGGGCGGGGTGAGTAAAATTTTGATTATATGGAAAGAAGTGATTGAACTGATCCGATTAAAAATTTTAATTTAGTCATTTTAAAATTTTATTTTGTTTTTCTAAAATAAATTAGTTATATTGATTAATTGAGTTCGATTTCATTTTTAAAATCTATTATTCTATTAAACCGAATAAAACAAAATAAAAAAATTGATAAATTTCTAAATAAATAAACCTATAAATCCCTAACTAATCGATAAATTTCCTATGATACCATCATTATTAAAAAAAAATAGTTAATTCAGTTTTTAATCGAATTAACTAATATTTTATTGATTCAATTTATTTAAATTTTATTTAAAATTTTGATCAATTTTGTTAGTTAAAAAAAAATCTATTTATTCAATTTAGATTAATTTAATTTAGTTCGATTCGATTTTAACAAAATACTTAGTCATATTCTTTTCTCTCTTTAATTTTTATTCTCTTCTACTTATGCTTATGATAGCTTCACTCCCACAGCCTCACATGCAAGTCAACTTCTTCTCCTCCGCAATGACAGAGCCAGAAATTTTACAGCCCCCTCTCTTTTCTTCCCGGGCTACATTCCTCTCCCACATATTATTCCTTTCTTTCATCACAAATCCGACAACTCTTCCTCAACGTCATCAACATCAGGCATCCAGGCTAAATCCTAGTTAGGCCATAACCTGGCTCTGCCTTTGCTTCTCCTTCTTTCTTCTCATTTTTTTCTTCCCAATCATAAATCATCTCTTTTCGTTGTCCAACAAGAGTTCTCTTTTCTTCTTCCCCTTCTCAAGAACAGCAACTCTTCTTCTTCCCTTCCATTTATTGTTTTCCAGCTTACCAACAATAACCCTAATTCTTCTTCCTCTCCAACAATAGTAGCCATTATTTTGTCTTTTCTTATAGTTGGAGTTAGTCGCCGTCAAAAAAAGATAGAAAGACTTGCATTATATTCATCCGTATAGTTATTTTGTTAATTATTTTTCTTTTCCCTTGTCAATGCAAAGCAAACTAACCGTAGATCTTACCGTTCTATTTAATTTATCTTTTGGTCTTTTGTTTACTTTGTTTCTCGTCTACTGCTAAATGCAATAGTCAGAACTGCGAAGGATGTCTCCGGCCAGGAAGTCTCAACTTTCATTTTGTCCAGCCTTTCTATCCTTCATCCTAAGTCCAACTTGTATGTTAGTGATCATAGTTGACATCCAACGTGGACACATGATACGATCAAAATTTAATTTTTTTTAATCCCTCTCTTCCTCTGTTTGGGTTTATTTTTACTCTTTCTCTTCCTTCGCTCTCTTCTCTTCTCTAAAACTAAAGTCCTAAATTCTCTTCGCCTCTCTTCCGCTCCTCTCTTTCCCTCAATTTCAACCCTAGATATAGGTATCTTTTTTAACTCTCAGCTCACGGAAAGTGAGTTAGGATTTTTGTTGAAACTATATTGGTCATCTCTCTCCTCTCCTTTTTATACTCGTGTTTCAAAATGATGCAAGGTGTTGCAAAGGTATATTGAGTGTATATCTTTTACCCATCGTAATTTCTTCTAAGAATCAGCTATTTAAAAATCATTGCAAGATCACTTTGGTACTTGATTTCGAAGAACAACATCACCTTAAAAGTAAGACTAAACTATTCTAAACATGATAGTGCTAGTTTTCAAACATATTGGTGCTACTTTCAATATAGTGTTGATTTGTAAAAATCAACACCACGTGTACTAATTTTCAAAAATGGGCACATTGGCATAAACCAATACCACATTAGCACTAGTTTTTGGAAATCAGCACATAGTATCTGTCTGAAAATCCAACATCACTGTGGTACTGTAATATGAAAATTAACATCACTTCAACATATTAATAAAGATATAGAAGTCAAAAGATATAGTATTTTATCAATGTTAAAATCTTAGAACTATTATTTATGTGTATGTATATTTATTTATTTATATTAATAATATATATTTTGAATAATTTTAGTTATCAGGTGATGTTAGCTATAAACTCCAATCAACTAGTATTTTAAATCATTTTAATAGTTTTTTTATTATCTGACAATGATAGAAATGAATCATGTTCATTTGCATTATTAAATAATCCTCTTTTACTATGTGCATTGTTAAATAATCCTTTTTTACTATGTTTTTGACATATAAAATAATCCTTTTTTACTAATTTCTTTTATATATAAGATATTGGATAAATTCATGGTCATGTACATACGCATAGTATATATATATATATCTATATATATAAATAAAAGATGATATAAAATATTCAGAATAGACATATAAATTTATGATTATAATTTTATTTTTTTGAGTCCTATTATTTTATGTATCTATAAGTAAGTATTTTCTAGATATATATCCGGGTCCTTTCCATAAATACACCAGATCTGTATTATTTTTTTTTCCCGTCTTTCACACGGATGTGGCTGAGAATAAAATGAAGTCACAATATTATTTCGGTGTCGCCGTATCGGATTCGGATAAGGCCCTACTCTTCTTGCGGCCGCACATTTCCAATCTTCTCACTGGCCCGTGGGGTGGTGGTCTGACGATAGGCCCGGAAATCTCAGGCCGTATTCGGCCCAAGCAAATCGACGCCGTCGTCTTCCCCGGCGAGACTCGACGCCTCGACGGCTGCGATGCTGTCGTTAGTGTGGCGAGGAATTGATATTTCTTTCGCTCCTATTTCAAAATTCAACCTCGCCGTCGACCGAGGAACTGACGACTAAGTGTTAAGACCACCACCGATAGTTTCGAGACCGGTCACAGGCGCGAGTTGTCGCGACGTTACTCTCCGCCCGTAATAGGTTTTGCATCACAGTCCCGAATTAGTTTCTTTTCTTCGCACACAAAAAATCCATATTCGATTCATGCTCTTTATTGTTGTGCAGTCGACAAAAAAAAAAAATGGAGATCGAAGACATTGTTTCAGCGACTTACAAGCCTTTAATTAATGCGTGTTTGGCAGAAAATAAGGATACAAATAATTGATTGCTACAGAAAATTTGATTATTTCAATCGATGTGCCATTGTTAATTTAAGAGAATCTAGAGTAGCTCTAAGGCTTCTATATAGCTTCGGATTTGTTGATAAATTAGTCCCGCAGTCTGTACTTAATTAATATAAATCTCAAGACAATCATTTCTAAGTGTTCCGGCCGAATATCGAAGATGGTCATTAGTCAATGAATGGATTGACATGTACGCTCTTTAGAAGATATCAGTGAAAAGAATGATGAGGACCTGAAATGCACTTCAACATAGAATTAGAATGGCACGGGAAAGATATTCTGACAAGTCACTCCGACATTTAATTTAGGGTTTGTGTGAGCTATGAAACTAACGAAGGATGGAAGAAGAAGATAGTATGAGAGTTTGATGTAGCTAAAGAGAGTGCGATAGAGAGAGAGAGTGAATATCGCTCCTATACTTTTCTTCTGAACCGTTAAGATAAGAGCAGTGTAGCGGGAAATAAAGGACTCATTTCGGTTACGTTACTTGGTTCGGAGTCTGGTTGACTCCTACTCCAAGACCCGCGATCTCTTGATCACACTGTTGGGCAATCCACTATAATTCTTCTTTCTTAAATCTCTGAAAAGAAGCAATTAGTACAATGAAATATATAAGATAGTAATAGCCTACTATCTTACTAGTAAATAAGTACAATGCAAGCTAATAAAAATATATTGAACAATTAAGAAGCGTTGCATATTGTCGACACTTTATCGGAGTAGTAGCTTGCTTGAAGAAGTGTTGCAGAACAGTTGCACGAACAAGGATTTAGCATAGAGGTGAACTAGAAACTTCTTATCAGTTTTGGATCTCGAGCTCTTCTTTTATAAGCATTGTTATCATTAGGTCGACTGATCCTCGGGTTCGATTGACTGAACACGCTCCCTTCCTTTTCCACTAAGATTCGATCTTCAAGCATTTATGATCTTTAATGGTTCGGTCGACCGATCACATTATTCGATCAACCGAACAATGAATTTCCCTGTTCGCCGAGATTCACACTTAATGCTACTTTAATGAAATGATCGTTCAGTCAACCGATCCACTAGTTCAGTCGACCGATCAGCAAGGTTTCTTTCTTGGCTTCGGCTTGGTATGATCTCTGCCACATCATCAAGGTCCGGTCGACCGATTATCTGGTTCAATCAACCGATCAAGTTTTGATCGGACTCTGCTCTGCTTTGATCTGACTAGTCTCTAGTCTAAGTTAGCCTTGTTCGGTTGATTGATCCCTGTGTTCGGTCTATCGATCAAGTCGTTCCCTGCAAAACAGAGTTAAACAATTCCCTGTAAACCAAATGTAAACCACTTGAAGGCGCTGGAATTCCGTTCTGTTTAAATTTCCTTGTACAAAAATTGTACAAGTACAGAACTATTCCTAGCAACCCGCATGTTCGATTAAACATGTGTTTGATCAATCAAGTAAGTTCTTGACGGATCAAAGCACACCTTGATCGAAGTACAAGATCATTGGCCTCTTGTGTTGGTATTCAAAATCGATACAAAGAAAACTCGATTAATTACGTAGCGAAATTAAGAACTAGTTGTACCTTTTCTTTGTAGCTAAAGACCTCTTGATCTTCTGCCATATTCCTCTCCTCTTCTTGGACGTCGTGTAGGTGACGATCTACCAAGACAACACCACCCTCCTTCTCTTCTCGGTTTCCAAACCGCTGACTACAAAAGGAGGCTCTAGGATGGAGCACCTTCTAATCTTCTTCCTTCTCTTCCTCTTCTTCCTCTTCTTCAAGCCGCCGCCAACCAAGGGAGTAGGGTGTCGGCCCTAAGCAAGAAGGAATGGGGGAGGGGCGCCGGCCACAAGAAGGGAGGAGATGAGGGGCACCAGCCACAAGGGGAAGGATGTGTGCCACCGGCCCTAGGAGGAGAGAAGAGAATTGTGGGAAATTAGGTTTTAGGGGGCACCACCTACTCCTTTTATAACCTTTGCCGTCAATTACAAAGAAATAAAAATAACAGAATTCTGTTTAGAAAAAATCTCCCTTTCTATAACCTTGTCGCCGACCCTAGGAGGAAGGAGAAAACCAAACCAAAATCAAGTTAAACCAAACCAAGTTATGGATGGGTGGATGCAAGGTTTTATATAGAAGCTACAACAGGGACCTAGAAGAGGAATTGGTTTAGGCCTCCTTATGAGCTTGGGCTTCCTGTGTTCAGCTCGAACACCCAACCCAAGTCTATCAATAATAACTCATACCACTAAAGGATTTTTATTGAACTACCGTACCAATCCCATATTATAATATGAGCTTCTTCTTATCATGAGTGCGTTAATCTCCCCGTGTTTAAGATATAGTATGTCCGTTAATTAAATGAGTTACTGACAACTCAATTAATTAACATCTGATTCCAAAAGTAGTACCACTCAACTTTATTATCATGCCAGATTAAGTCCACCTGCAAGGTTTACATGATAATCCTTATGAGCTCCTCAAGGGGACATCATCAACATAAATAATTAGGACACAGCTTCGTTCTATAATTAACAACACACCATATAAATAGTAATATTTACCAACTCATCAGGTCTATTGATTTAACAAATAAATCTCACCCATTGATAAGTTAAAGAAATAAATACTGAGTATACATGCTTGTTATTGTATAGGGATTAAGAGGACGCACATCCATAATAACAGAGGTTTTGTTCTTTTATGTAGTCAGTATAAATCGAACAACCTCAAATGGTCCTGCTCAATACACACATAGTGTATTAGTGTAATTTTATAGTCAAGATAGACTAATACCAAATTACACTACAATCGTTCCAATGGTTTGTCCCAATCTATCTTGGTTGTGAGCTACTATTTATAATTTATAAGGAACCGATAACATGATCTTCTGTGTGGCACCACACACCATGTTATCTACAATATAAATTAAATAGACAACTGCATTGACATATATATAAATATAAAATGCAGACATTTGACCAAAGTAATTCTCATTTCAAAATATTTCAAAACAGATGTTCATACAAAAGCTAGACTTATAGTATACATCCCAACAGTGGGAACTCGTGCCATCGACAGACGGCATGGTCAGGTAAAGGATCGTACGGTGGAAGCTTCCACTGTCATATCAAAGATATACTCAGGTCATTGAGGTATAGTGTCAGGGGCACTTTCCTGACATGTCTTTTCAAGGGAAGTTTCGAGAAGCGTGCGTGCGTGCTTCTGTAGCCTTATATAAGGAGCCCCAAGCTTTGACGGAGGTATGCGAAGATTACTGTAGCTATTGTTACTCTGTTTCTTTCGATTTTCTTCTTTCTCTGCTCCCACATCGCCGGTGACTGACTTGAGCGTCGGAGGGTCATCGTCGGGGAACCCCTCCCTGGCTCGGCACTGACATTGTTATGGTTGCAGGTTCACCCTATTTAGAGTCCACGCACGGTCAACAAGAGCAGCACATCCTCCCAACGTCCATCGCCTCGACTCTCGAACAGAATCAGACAGTAACACTGTCTTGATCTTAACTTGGAAACCTTCTCGGTTTCTTTAGTTGGATCAATAATCTAAGGTTTGTTCCTTTTCGAAACATGACCTCACTATCGCTCCTTCTAGTTTCTTAACTCAACCTACCTATCAAACATGGTCCTCCAGACCTGTTTGGATTTTCTTTGCTCATTGTCTGATCACTGATCCACTAAGACTTTTCTTGTAATATTACATTAGCCAACAACAATAATAGTAATACAAAACACTATGGTAAAACTAAACTTAGATTTACCAAGATCCGCTAGTCCGGTCAACCTCTTAACCTTGCTTGGAGTTCACTCCTCCAAGACTCTCCATTACCTAAGGTTACCTCCCCCTAGAATTTTTTCCATATGGCTTCACTCACCAGAACCTAAAGTTACCTCCCTCTAGGATTTTCTCCACTTGGCTTCACTCACCAAGACTCAGCATTGAATCGGCCCACCAGAGATTCAATATTGGGTCCTCTAGACCTATTGAATCCACCTGGATTCCACGATCTACCGAGATTTATCTTACCTAGCCGCAACTAGGACTTCCCTTGCCTAACCGCAGTTAGGACTAGTCACTCAATTGACTTCTCACCCTTCCTAGCCGTGACTAGAACTTCCCTTGATCAAGCTCATTTAAACATATTTATCGGATATTAAAACCTTAGAGGTCGATTATACCAACAGAGGGGACCAAATCTGACAATCTTTAGTTGTCTATCCTTCCACTAAATGCCACACGTTTGAAGGAGGGCATCTAGGAGACCGGATCTAACAACCACATAATCGATTAATCATTTCTTCATTCACCTAGTGTCATGCATGTGTTTTGGAATATTCATAGTTGTTGTTAGTGGGCCAATCTAGGATGTGGGTCTGATCCGTGGATGAGAAAATGAGGTCGATGTTGAGTGGTCTTTAGGATAGATGAAGTCGACAGCTGAAGTCAAGACAATGAGGATGCCGAGATCTAAGGCCGAGTCTTGAACGGAGTCGGTGGCTGAGACTGAAGTAGGGACGATATCGATGACTGAGGCCTAACTAAGTGCGATGTTGGGATCTAATATTGAGGTGTGGACGATGTTGACGACTAAGACCGAGGCGTGGGAGATATTAGCAGCTAAAGCCGAGGGAGAATATTGGGATCTGAGACTAAAACATGAATGATGTTGGCGATTCAAACCAAGACAGGGGAAATGTTAGCAATTGAAACTGAGGCATAAATGATGTCAGGATCTAAGGTTGAGACATGAATAATATTAGCTACTGAGGTTGCGGCAGGGGTGATGTTAGCAACTGAGATTGAGGCATAAGTAATGTCTGAATCTCGGTCAAGGTATGGAAGATATTGGGATTTGAGACTGAGACATAGACGATGTCATGATCCGATGATGAGGTAGAGAGGATGTTGGGTTCCGATGTTTAGACAAGAATGATGTTAGCAACTGAAGGTAAGTCTTAGTAGCTATTTTGTCTTTGAGCAAATTTTATTCCTTGAAATGAGTGTGCTGATTAGGTTCAATGAAACTCTTTATCTATTGAGTCTTATTCCCTCTAGGTCAAGTTTGACCTACCTTAATTTTGACTGACAACTAGGCACGACTATTGATTACACGGGGCATGGGGATTTCGGAATTCTACCACATCACTAAGTAAATTTAACCCTAAGTGCTATGTAAATTAACTAATGATATTTAAACAAAATAATCTTATTCTCCATGGGCAATTCTCGGTGGACGCATGTTTTCGAGGAAAGAAGTATTTCCTATATTCTATCCACTTGATGATATATAAATTAACATATGATTTATCTCTTTTCACATAATTTAAAAAACAGATTGTGCCGATGACCATAATCAACATACAATATTCTCCTATCCTTTACATAATGGAATGATGGAAAATGTTTTAATTCTCAAATATGAATACACTTGAGTCATGCATGTACGCGTATAGTAAGGAACGTCGAAGTAGACGGTAGTTGGCCGGCGCCGTCAACCATGGAAGAAACCAAAGTCATGAAATGGCAGGCGCTGTAGAGAAGGTGGCAAATTTTGCAGAAGCGCGCTAGGGTTTAAACCCCCTCTCTGGCTAAATTTGTCATCGTCGTCGTCCAACCGTTGCAGTACTTGTTGCATCATCAGGTCATGGCAAAAGCTCGCCGGCATCACCTGAGAAGGCGGCAGCGGCGGCAGCGGCGACGGCAAGAAGTGCCCGCTCCCCCTCAGCGCGGTGGGGCAGTTATGAGTGTGTCTGCCTTCGTAGGTTGTTATCACGATTGATGGATTCTGGTAGCACCTCTCCACCCTCTTCTTTACGGGGCACTTCTGCGTTGTGCAACGGTAGTAGCTCCTGAAATTAAATTAAAACAATTGAATTAATTAGAAAGATTTTTAATTATTAATTAATTACAATTTACACAGACATAATTGACGATCGACCTTGGGTAAGGGCTGTTCTTCACTGCTTTCTGACCATACTTCCTCCAACGGTAGCCGTCTTCCAAATGATCAACTTCGCTCTGGGTAACGAAGGCAAAACTTGGATCTCTTGCTCGCTTCTCGCCTTTCTTCTTGGGCTTGTCCCTAAATTTCACATAACGAAGATTAATTAACATTGTTAAAAGAATTATTATCGATGAATGCAATTAATTCAATCTATTTAATTTGGATCCAAATAAATAGCTATAGGAATTGTAATTTCAAGAAAAAACTGATTCACTTGAAGCAAATTAAGGGAGAAATTATAGAGAGAAATAATTAACGTGACTCACAATTTCTTAGACATATCGCCCTGATCTGTATCCACCTCCTCTGGCTGTTGCTTCACCTCCTCTTGATCCGGCTTCAAGTGCTCCTCCTCGCCGGCGCCGGCCTCAGTGGACGAAGAAGAAGTAGATGAGTTAGGCGTTAGCGGAGTCGAAGCTCCGCCACCGCAGCCCAGCGTCGTCGTCGGAGGAGGAGGAGGAATATTACCAGCTGCACTCAAGGTGTTTACATCCAACATCAGATCAGAACCAACAGTCCCCCCTGCCGCTGGCGGCTCCCAAGAGGATGATGATAAGCCAAAATCACTAGAAGCCGCCGCCGCCATGTAGTCGACCATCGAGCTCCGTAACAAGTCGGTGATGCTCAAGAACGACGTCGTCGTCGACGGTGCTGCTGCCAGCTGCGGCGCATCGTGGTACTCATAATAAGCACCGCCACCGGGAGCTCCGGATGACGGCTTGTGGTCGATGAACGGAAAGGGTTCATCGTGGAAAATGAAGTTGTAGTGCTCCGGCCGGTGATCTTGATCGCCAGACATGGAGATCTGAGCTCCTGGATGGATCCGCAGAGACGGGTGAAGCTGTGGCCTTATTTATATATATATATATATATATATGTGATTATTTTTATTGCTTTTAATGATTTTTCTCATATAACAATAATATAATAAAAAAGTATTTGCCCTTTACTAAATTTTTCGGACTTTTTTTGAAATGCCTCCCAGAAATTTACAATCATCAAACTACCCCCCTTATGTTTTAATTTAAATGGACTTGGCAACTTATATTTCGTGTTGCAATCTTAGATCATGACATAAGTTTCAAAATTGATCCATTGACTTTAGGATGATATAACATTTCTAGTCAATAAAAAGTTTTTTTAATTCTGTGGGCAAAAATTATTCAACTTTTTATCAAATTATGTAAAAAAAAATTAAATATATGCTAATTTTAAAATTATTAAATTACATTACCTATCTAATTTTATTTTTACCTTATTACTATTCCTAGTCGACTACAACAATTATAACAGTCTTATTATTCTTTTTTTTTTAAAAATTGATTGTTAAAAAATTATTACTTCCAATATATTTGATGAAATTAATATTTGAGAGTATGTATATAATTAGAAAAACTAACAAACACATAATATCTTATTTCATATCATTTCGAGTTTTCTAAATTCATCCGTCCATTTTGATCAAAATTAATTGATGGACCTAGAGAACTCAAAATACAATGAAATCAGATACTATGTTTTTGTTTAGCTCTCCTAATTATACTCATGTCCTAAAATATCAATTTGACCTACTATATTAAGAGCAGTGATTTTTTTAACATGAATTATATTTTTTAAATACGTTCATGTTTAAAAAATCACTACTCTTAATATAGTAGGTCAAATTGATATATGAGGACATGAATATAATTATGAGAGTTTGACGAACATATATATAAAATTTGATTTCATATCATTTTGATCTTTCTAAATCTATAAGCTGATGTTGACCAAATTGATTGATCTCAAACATCAATTTTACTTATTATATTGGGAGCATTGATTTTTTTTAAATAAATCGATCATTTAAAAAAAAAGATTTATCGATTTAACTGGGAATACTAATAGGATAAAAATAAAATTATGTATGTGATTTAATAATTTTAAATTTAAATATTTTAAAAAATTTCTCGTGGTTTGACAAAAAGCTGAAAATTATTACAACTCAACAAATTATTTCCCAATGGTTTGATAAATTTATAAAATTAGGGGTGTAATTTAATAAAAAGACACTGTTGACCTAACACGGAGACGTCAATCCCGCCAAGGTGACGGGCTCTTGTCGGTCCAATGGAGATGCGTCGGCACATCATAGGACCAGCACTCACCGACACGCGACACGTGGATCGTGTGTACGACGAGCGATGGTTGACGGTTGACCGCTGCCCGCCTGCAAGATCCGCCGGAACTCGATCGGACGGCGGAAGGACGTCGAATCGGAGAAGTGTGAAACGGGGGCGCCGGGACGCGAGTCAACAGAGCGGACAACATTTTTGGTCTTTTCCTGTTATTTTTTATTTCTCTCAAATTGCTTGAAGAAGACATGGCTTGGGATGGCAACAGCCCTTTTCGTTGACCAAATTAATCGATTCGTTCATAATTAAGGTTTTTTTTTTTTGCAGCTCGTAAGATGATCACCATAACGCAGACAATTATACAAAACACTGTAGTGAGGTTTGACTTTTGTTCAAGGTCGTTATAGGTCACACATCTCTCTCATTTAAATATTATGCGCGAATAGACCCTAATGCAGTGGATGATGATGCGTGCACCTAATCCCATCTTTGAAGTTGACCAGAACATGCAGGATCTTCACTCTTCAGGATCTAATATCAACTGCACCCCTTTTAATTTGCATTTTTATTGGTGTGGAGGTGAGGATAATCATTCAAGGAAGAAGTTGAAAAACATTTGTTCAAAAATCTGGTGCATATATTCAAATTATATCTCTATCAGGAAGAGTTCAATTCAGATAACCTCGTTTTAAATGAGAAGCAGTTTCAGAGTCAAGTAATTATGTGACGGCAGCTTAAATTAGTGAGTATGATCTGGCGCATATATTCTACGAATACGTACAATATGATGTGGGGTTGGCCGATCGAGCGCTGGTCTGTCCACTGCATTCCACGACAAGGACATGTGAAGAGAAATGGTGAGGTAGACGGCCTGATATTGTTGACTGCTCACTGGTTACAGCATTTTAGGCTAAGGAAATGCATGTCTATCGATGTGCATCTCTAGATACTGATCGTTGCGTCTTGATTTTGATTTCCCATAGAAAATGGCAAGAAGTATTTCTACCTTTTAATTTCTTGGCATGTAGTTAAAGATCGATACAGAAATTTATTATGTTTCATGACTTGATTTTATTTCAGCTGTTACTCGAGTACAACGGGTGTGTGTTTCATAATTAAACTTCATTGTTTGAAGGACAAGATGCCCTTCCATAGTTTGTTTCACAAACTTGCGTGTCACAAGTCAAAGCTCGTTAAAGCATGTAAATAATGCATGCCGTGGCGAGTGGCTCATCCGTTCCATTCCCGCAATAAATGCTTTTGACTTTGTTGATTTCTTCTTCTTGAGGTACGTGGTAGAATATTTTTTTAATTTTATTTATATATTTATTTTTTTATATTTAAAGGGTCGCAATTAAGATTCGGAGGCTGGGTAAATTGTGACCAGGAGGTGCTACACATGTTGATATAGATTGTGGCAGGGAGTTGGCAAAGCTTGCTTATTAATTTTCATTATAGCAGTTGTGGTGCTTGAATACGTGTGCAGATACAACAACTGCTATTTCTTTTTAGAGTTGATTATGTGGTTTTCATCGTAGCATTTCCTTCTGCAGTGGAAGCAGTTGCCCAAATGGTTTGATTGAGAAGCTAACAGCGGTATTATTGCTAAGCATCTGAACAAATGCTGTCTACTCTGCAATTGCTTTTTCCACTGCTGAGTCATTTAACTTTTCTATAAGAGCAACAGGATGTCGTCATCTTTCATTTTTAAGGCGATCTGAATTTGATGGTATCCACCCCTAGCATTGATCTGGAAGAATAAGAAGACTTTTTACAGGAAGAAGTAAAATAGACACTTGATGATTTCATGGATATAACATTTCAGTTCAACTGCACGTTCGCTAGCTACTATTCCAGAACTTGGGTTACAAGGCAGACTCAAAACTTGCAGGCTAAGTATAAACTTCATGCCAATTCAGACTTTGAATCTTCCGCCAAGAATAAAACTGTCCCAGCTTAACACAACTTCCGGATGCGCCTTTACAAATTGACTCAAGCTCTAGTGAATAGTCGATATGATGTTTAACACTTTAACTCTCGGTGTTTCTTGCAACAAATTTGATAAAGGTCGGGGCATTGAATGAAAGAAAATTATATCTACAACGCCAAGCACTGAAGAGAGATTATTAATGCACAAGAGACAAATTGAACACCCACATAAGCATGCACCTACCAGCTTTTCTCACCGTGCTCTTGCAGATGTCCCACCAGCTTGTCCATTCAATCTATCGAGCAGAGAATTAAAATCCATCGGTTGCCCACTGTCGCTCATCCTCTGGACAACATTTATAACCTGATTCTTATCAAATCCCATGTTAATTGCTTTCTCAATCATCTCCCCATATGGGTGATTGTGGATGGACTGGGAGTTGTACTGGTGAGTTGGAGGAGGTACTTGCTGGTTCCTAGCAGCTGGAAGGTTGCTCGGTGGGTAGTTGTATGCAGCATTGTAGCCTGGTATGTTGTGCGATGGAGGCGGATAAGGTGGAGTGCCCATGTAACTGCCACCCTTGCCCAGCTGTGGGGTAAAGGAACTCTGGCTGACTGGAGGCTGCATAGGTTGCTGTATGCCATGATGCAAGGGCGGAGGCGGCTGCGATGCTGTGCTGCCACTTCCTCCATAACCATATGGAAAAGCTTCAGGGCGGATGCCTCCAGGATGTACAATTACTGGATTAGGGACTTGCATGGGCACGCTACTAGGAAATGTTTCAGGACCAGGATTCACAGGCTGAGATGGGTAAGGGGTATATGATGGCGGTGGTGGAGATCTGATTTGAGCCTGTGAAGCAATTTGTTGCTGCAGGTGCTGATCTGGCTGTGGAGGTAGTTGCTGCAGGTATTGAGGAAAAGGCGGAGGTTGGTTCTGGTTTACTGACAGAACCAACTGTGGCGGTGCCTGATGTGATCTATTGTGAAGCTGGGATCCTGGTTGTATGTACTGTGTCTCAGGTTGGACAGGTTGGTTGTGTTGGTCTTGCAGCACTGTTTGATGCTGACCATAATAATTGCCAACTTGTTTTGGCATAACTTGATCCTGTTGAATGTTAGGAGGGGCAGGTGCTTGCTGGGGTTTAGATAGTTCTTTGTACGGCTGAACTTGCTGAGAAGTTCCAGCGGGAGGCACTGTTTGATCAGTTTGTCGAGGTAAAGCAAGCGCTAACTGTTGGTTCCCGGTGTCAGGTGTCTCATTCTGGCTTTTTGGCTCTGATGCTTCTCGTACATTAGTATTCTCATTTTTCTCAGGAGCTTTCTGCGCAAGTTGAAGTTTGACTAGTTCCCTTTGAGTTTCAACAAGTTCTTGCTTATCTCTTAGAACTTGAACAGATCTATGCACCTAAACAGGAAAACAGAAAAAACAAACAGAAAAAAAATGCTAACTCCCAGAAAATGAAACAGATGGAAGAATAAAAAGAACTAAAGAACACTCTCGGAATTCAAGACTTCATATTTCTCAGTGAACATGACAGAAGGCATTGAAAAAAATGAAGAAAACAGGTGACGTATAAAATTTCGCTGTTGTGCCTCACTGCACGGAATGAGGCAACTGCAATTTCAGGGGCATTCATTGGAGCACATCCACAGAAAAAGCATTAATTTATCATTTCTGTGCTTGGGAACACCAACAAGTGTAACACAATTCTATACTTGTACAAATAAATTTGAACCCATTGAGTTCTATTCCCATTTGCAGGAGAAATCAGTTCTCTATACCCATGGAGTTAAACACTACTCAATTCTAACAGAATAAAAAAGTCCATCTTTTGAAGATACTAGACTGGATACGAAAGAACAAAAAATTATAATAATTAAATACAAATTCAATTAGGTTATCTTCACTAGAGAATCAAGTGAGAGAATATATGTCAAGCATAGAGATGTTCAAGAGGCTGATGCTTTATTTCCCCCAATTTAAACAGCCAAGCTTGTGCAAGGTGTTATAGTCAAGTACAGAGACGTTCGGAGATAGGGAAAGGAGTTTGCATTATTTGACACAGGTAATGAGAAAATTCATGGCTCAATGGCTTAGGCAATCCGTGTAGTCACCCTGCATAATATGGGTTTCATGTTTTTTCTTTTGTTCTATCTTATAGTAGTGAAGTTCACCTAAGACCATATATATATAAAGTTCTCAGTTTAAATACAACTGTTCAATACCTAATAACATGAGGCTTATGAGTTTGATGTATTGAGCATCATCAAAGAGCAGTGGACTCCACTGCTTTCTGAAATCCTACCTGATCTAACCGTTACTCAAATCTCATTGTTATGGATATAATGGATGCGGATTGGTTAAACTATGTCTTTCAGTGAAATTTTAAGAATGAAGAAATGACCAAAAACTCGAGGGAAAGCTATTTAGTATCACTTTGTAAGAATAAAGATCATCTATGATATTGTTGTTATTCTAAAGGGATGAAGTTGTTGTACCATGAAAATTTTAGAAAAGAGCTACTGAGAGGAAAAGAAGAGATGAGACAAACATTTCTGAAAATCAATTCAATTTTATGCTGAGATGATTGAGATCAAATGATGCCTATTTAATAAGACCACTAATTAAAAATATATGAAAATGAAAAAAAAATGTGATTAATGTTCATCTAGAAAAATAAGATGTTGACAACTTGACAACTACTACTGTAGATGGATTTTACAAAAAGAAAATATAATTATATTAATATGATAAAGGATATGTGATACGGGCGATGAGTGGACCTTGGAGATGACATGGCAATTAAGAGTCAGGACGATGGGGCAATCAAAGTCAAGATTACGTGGCGGTCCCAGTGGAGAAAGGATAACATCCCCTCATCTAACTTTAATTAGTCGCCCAATACTAGGGTTCTTAGAGTCAATCCGATCGAATTATAAGTCGGCCAGCCAGATAAGGACAGCCAGCCCTTAAACCGATCAGACCTGAGGAGGTCAGTGCTTTAAGGATGGCGAAACTTTAAGGCGACCAAGATTAAGGACGGTCGGCCTTATGTATCGGCCAGAGTGACCGACTCACTTCCCAATAGACTAGTCATAGGTATGGTTAAGGGGAAAGCTAAACTCCTTACTTCATATGATTCTCTCTGTATATGCCCGGGCTACCTTGATTGTCGACCGCCCCTAATGGTTTCCATGCGATAGCATGTATGTGTGTCCAGCAAGTTATGAAGTCGGACAAGTTCACATGCCCCGGCCATACAAATATCCGGTCGGGCCAAACACAACCTAGCTTAACATATTAACCGAACCTATCAGAACATAGCGCCATTTCTCTAGGTAGCTCAATATATGTACGGTCGGGTAGAAGGACGACTGGGCCTACAACATTCATCATCATATTACTACTCGGACGGAATTCCAGCAAAGCATAGATTATCAGAGGGATTTCCATGAAGCATGAGGCACTGTATTATTGCTCGAACGAATTTTCAACATAGCCAAGACACTATATCATTTTCTGAATGAAGGTCTCAAGGTTACCGAGCGGCTTAATACTGAGACAGATATAAAGGCGGGTGGTCTCACTGGATAGTCAGGATACATGCAATATGATACACTATAGAGTAGGATATACAGAATATAATTGAACAACCTAATAGAAGTGGTCGGCTTAATGACCGACCGAGATATACTCAGCAAATAACATCCTAATAAGACGGTCCGGCTTAATGACCGGTCGAGATATGCTATATCCTAACAGGGCGGCCAGCTTAACGACCGGCCGAGATATGCTTCGCAAGCAATATCCTAACAGCCTGTCAGAATAACAAACTATATGTGAGAGAATATTCTTCTAAATCCTTCTCCAGAGACCATCCTGTCCCTCGTCAGCTGACCATGTATAACAGCATATTCCTTCATTAGCCTCACCAGTAACAGAAGTTATAAATAATAAAAGAGGTATACATGTGAGTAGAAGGAAGATTCCTCAGATAATTATTATACATTGCCTAACAAACTCTAACACACTTTGTCACCTCATGATTACGGAGGTTATGAGAGGAGGTATATAAAGGGGGAGTCCTCTCCGTAATGAAAATACGCTCTCGGAACATCTGCAACTCATCCTCGTGCACGCATCTACTACTGTTCTTTATCCACCCACTCGAGCTTGTACTAACTTGAGCGTCGGAGGGCCTTCGCCAGGGATTCCCCCTGGTTTCTAGGCACTGACACTTTGTCGGATCGTTTCGGTGTGTGCAGGATCGGAGAGAAACTTCTTTTTAGAGGAAATGGTCTACTGCCAGTCAATCATCGATCCGCCGTGCCCAACGCGTCATCTCTGCAGTTTTCAGAAAGGATCAAATTTGGTACCGTATGTGGGAACTTCCGCCTGGATATGAGAATCAAGGATGAAGGAAGCTGGAAGACTCACTACTATTACCTTAATGCAAGAAGACCTAGATCTACTGATCAACGCACGAGCCCAAAGATTGTTGGAACAGCAACAACAACAACAACAAGGAGCCACCGTGGTACTCTGCCACCACCTAATCCCGTTACATCAACAACGGCTCATCAGAGGGAGAGAGCAGCCAGGGAAGAAGGCCCGCCTCATTTGGCGCGTTCGTCTCACTCACTAGCTCCACGTCGCCGAGCTCTGGAGAGGCACCCGTCCGAGACAAGCGAAGGGAAAAGGCTCCGGCACGATACAACTTCCCCGAAGAAATTAGTACCTCATGCACTATCAAACTTTAGCGATAGGGGAATACTCAGGGTCGCCTGACCCTGAAGATCGTCTCCTTAAATTTGAGCACGCTGCCCTTCTCCATCATTACCGATGGGGTCAAATGTCGGGTGTTCCTCACTACATTCGGTGATTCAGCGCAAAGGTGGTTAAACGACTACTTGCTGAATCCATTCGTTGTTTCAAGGATTTCCGTAAGAATTTCCTTCATCATTTTGCAAGCAGTCGACGCTACCAGAAAACTCCCCTGAGTCTTTTCTCACACAAACAAGGGCCTAAGGAATCATTAAGGGTCTATATTAAAGAATTCAATACGTGGCCATGGACGTCCCTTCAGCCACTACCGAGGTTTTGGTGAGCGCCTTTTTCCAAGGGCTCAACAATAATGACTACTCCGTCTCCTTGGTTAGGAGACCGCCGCCGAGAAATTTTGATCATCTGCTGGACCGAGCGATCGAATTTATCAATGTTGAAAAGGTGCAAGCCGCCCAGAGGAAAGACACCACTACACCGGCTCCGACCCCGACGCCCGAGCATCGAGCATTACCCACTCCTCCACCTAGAGGACCCCGAGCAGCTTCTCAACCTCATCATCCAGAACCACGACCACAGGTCATGTAGCATGTGGAGGTCGAGCAAGAAGGATATCCCGAACCCACACAAGAAGCTCCACGATGATGGTGTACCCTCCACCGGTCAACTACACATGACACGCAAGATTGTTATATTTTGGCTAATCGTCAAAGTGGCAATCGGAGATTCTATCAACAGATCTCATCTCCCAACTGTCGCCCCTATCGACGACTGAACGGCTCGCCCCGAAGAGATCAGCATGAGGCCGAGAGGCACTAGAGGACGCCACCGCCACCCGTGAACCGAACCCCAACTCACGCTCGAAACTAACCGGAGCTCCCGACCCGTCAGGAGGAGAACCGAAATAATGCCGCCCTGGACAACATCAATATGATAACTGGAGGTCCGACCAATGGAGACTCCAACCGAGCGAGGAAGTCACACGCCCGGTGTTTGGAGATTCATGCGACCGACTGCAGTACAAAGCAGGCGGTTGGCCCGAGATTAGCTTTGGGTCGAAAGATTTGAATGGGGTTGAAGTACCCCCATGATGATGCATTAATAATTAAGACTATTATAGCCAATTATAATATTTCCCGTACTTTTGTTGACACAAATAGCTCCGTCAACATCATTTCAAACAAGCGTTTGAGCAGTTGCAGATAGATCCGAGCGAGCTTCAGCTCATGGTAACTCCTTTGTATGGATTCACGGGTAATAAGATTCAATCGCTCGGCCAAAAAAAGTTAGCCATATCTTTTGGAGAAGAGCCCCTAGTGAGGACACGCTGATCGAACTTCATTGTAGTTCGAGTAGTAGTCTCTACCTTCTGCCAGAAGATGAAGTTCCTCATGGATGATCAAATCGAAGAAGTTAGAGGAGATCAATTAGCTACACGCAAGTGCTATGTTGATATAATAAAGATTGAAGCCAGTTCTGCACGAAAGATAGTGGGTGGAGGTCAATAATGTCCAAGAGGTACCGCCCACCCTGGTCTACGAAGAAAAGGAGAAAGTCCAGATTCGACCAGGTCGACCGGAAGCTGTTACACAAGTGGCGGTCGATCTCCCTCGAGAACTCAAAAAAGAGCTTGTTGCGTGTCTTACACACAACAACGATGTTTTTGCTTGGACGCCTTAGGAAGTAACCGGGGTGTCACCTACGATCATGGAGCATGTGTTCTATGTCTACCCGACGCTCGGCCCGTCAAGTAAAGCAAGATTTTGGGGTCGATCAGAATAAATCATCAAAGAAGAGGTGGACAAGTTACTGGGAGTAGGCTACATTCGTGAAGTCCAATTCCCAAGCCGTCTGGCTAATGTTGTCCTAGTGTTCAAGCCAGGAAATAAATGGAGGGTCTGCATCGACTTCAAAGATCTTAACAAGACCTGCCCAAAAGATTATTATCTACTACCTCGCATCGACCAAGTGGTGGATTCTACCTCTGGATGCGAATTTATTTGTATACTGGATGCATATCAAGAATATCACCAAGTTCTGCTCGCTAAGGATGATGAAGAAAAAGTCAATTTCATAATTATGTCATTCGGATTGAAAAATACAAGAGGTACATACCAACGGCTTATGAACAAGGTACTCTAGAAGCAGATTGAGCAGAATATGGAAGTGTACGTGGATGATATCCTTATTAAGTCCCTCCGAGCAACCGACCTATGCGCTGACGTGGAGGAAACCTGTCATACTCTTAAGGCGGTATGGACTAAAGCTTAATCTCAGTAAGTGCTTGTTTGGGGCCAAGAGCGGAAATTCCTGAGATATATTGTAACCAAGCGGGGAATAATAGTTAATCTAAGCAAGGAGCGAGCGCTTCAAGACATGGACCCTGCACACAATCTGAAGGAGGCACAAAGGCTGACAAGCCGGATTACTGCCCTTTCTCGCTTCATCTCCCAGTCGGTCGATCGAAGTTTGCCTTTTTTCAAGATACTCTGTCGAGCGACCAAATTCTAATGGGATGTCGACTGCGATAAAGCTTTTGAGGAGCTAAAAGAATATGTCCGCCCTGCCTGTATTTGCTAAGCCAATAGCAGGTGAAATTTTATGGGTATATCTGTCAACTATTGACCACGCAATCGGCTCAGTATTAGTGAGGCAAGAGGGAAAGGAACAACAACTTGTATATTTTTTAAGTCATTTAATGAAAGGATCCGAGTGTCGTTATACCGCACTCGAGAAGTTAGCGTACGGATTAGTTTTAGCCGCTCAGAAATTACGTTCTTATTTCCTCTCTCACCCGATCATAGCACTTTGGGTCGGGTGCTTGTCAACCCAGAAGCTTCCGGACGATTGATCAAGTGGACCACTGAGCTCAGTGAGTACGATATTAAGTATCAACCCCAAGTGGTCATTAAAGCTCAAGCCTTAGCTGATTTCATAGTAGAAGTACAAAATCCAGAGCCTGAGGGGACTTGAAAAATGTATATGGATGAATCCTCCACTCGACAAGGCAGTGGTATAGACATTCTTATGATATCGCCCAGTGAAGATAGGATGCAGTTATCTATTCGACTGGATTATCAGGCTACTAATAATGAAACAGAATATAAAGCATTGATAGCCGACCTGCAGGCTGTTAGGCATGTGGGGGCTTCTCGGGTTCTAATATACTCAGATTCACAATTGGTTGCGCAGCAATTATCAAGAAACTTTGAGATCAATAATGAACGGCTTAAGCACTATGCAGAAAGCCTTTGAAAAACTTAGGGCCGAGTTCCCGGAGGTAATTATTCAAAAAGTTCCTATCAGAAAATTAAACAACAGATGATCTGGCCAAGTTGGCTTCGGCTTGGGCTATAGATAGGTCAATAGAGCAAACACTACTAGTAGCCTATACTGAACGACAAGCTGACCTTGAATTATAGAGTAGTTGGAGAACACCAATCATATTATTTCTACAATAGGGCAGTTTGTCGGCCGAAGATGAGCAAGCACATATGATTAAGAAGAGAGTTGGTCGATTCACTTTGATTGGTGATCAGCTTTATAAACGAGCTTTCTCATGTCCTTTGCTCAAGTGCATCGGGCCAGAAAACATACAATACATTTTGCAAGAAATGCATCAAGACTCCTATGGAAATCATGCAGGCGGTCGGTCTCTCGCTTAAAAAGTGTTGCTGGTCGGGTATTTTTTGCCCACTCTGCAGGTCGACGCTGCCCAACTAGTAAGAAAATGTTTGTCCTATCAGAAGCACCAGAATATTCCTCATCACCCCCACGAAGTAGTTGAAAACTTTGAACGTTTTCTGCCCGTTCGATCAGTGGGGCGTGGATATAGTGGGTCATTTTCCTTTGGCACCTGCTCAGAAGATAATTTTACTAGTAGCAGTGGACTATTTTTCTAAATAGGTGGAAGCTGAATCATTAGTCAAGATAACCGAGCACATGGTTGTTAAATTCTTATGACAACATATTATTTACAGGTTCGAAATTCCCCATAAACTAGTTTCAGATAATTGAAGGCAATTCCAAGACGGAAAAATCCGAGAGTGGTGCTCTACTTATGGCATCACTCAGACCTTCACCTCCATGGCGTATGCCCAAAGTAACGGCCGTAGAAGTAACAAACAAAGAAATTATCAGTGGGCTGAAAATCAAATTGGATCATGTCGGAGAAAGTTGGGTCGATGAACTACCTAGTGTACTGTAGGCATAGCATACAACCCTCAAAAAGCAACAAGTATAACTCCCTTTCACCAGGTTTATGGAGGTAAAGCAGTGGTCCTGGTCGAGGTTGGCGTGGAGTCCGATCGGAGGGGATTGTATGATGAAGATAATGAGGGTCAGCGCCTTATGGAGCTTGGCCTGATAGAAGAAATTAGAGACAAGGCGACAGCTCGGCTATTGGGTTACCGTCAAAAGATGAGGCAAAACTATAATAGAAGAGTTATTCCCTGATTTTTTCAGGTGGGCGACCTGGTCGGGAAGCGAATAAAATCGGTTAGGACGTCAACAAGCTGGAGCCACAATGGGAGGACCATTTAAGGTGGTACAAAAGCTCACATCGGGCTCCTATTATCTCGAAGATGCAGAAGGCAAAAGATTGGACCGACCTTAGAGCGCGAATCATCTACAGCCTTATAGGGCTTACAAAGTACGCCTGTATATAAGACTTAAAAAGTACTCTTGTAATTTACTTGTGTATTATGTAACACCTTTTACACTTAATGAGAATGCAGATGAATTTATCCAGAGATTTTTACAAATTATAAATTATAAGCCTCCGGCTTATAGACCGGGGCAATCTCAGACTCCTGAGCCACCGTCGGGGTTATAAGTGAGCATGCTCTCGCGGCTCAAAAAAGTCTAGAGATTATAGCCCCCAGCTTAAAAACCGGGTCAGTCCCAAACTCCCGAGTCACCAGCCAATTTATAAGCGAGCATGCTCTCGTAGCTCAAAAAAAGTCCAGAGAATATAGCCCTATGCTTATAGCCAGTCTCAGACTCCCGAGCCACCGGCCGGGTTATAAGCGAGCATGCTCTCACAGCTCAGAAAAACCCAAAGATTATAGCCTCGGCTTATAAACCGGGCCAGTCCCAAACTCTTGAGTCATCAGCCAGGTTATAAGCGAACATGCACTCGCGAGTCAAAAATGTCCAGAAATTATAGCCCCAGGCTTATAGATCGGGTCAGGCTCACCTGTCGGGTTATAAGTGAGCATGCTCTCGCGACTTAGAAATGTCCAGAGATTATAGCCCCCGGCTTAAAAATAGGCCAGTCCCAGACTCCTAAGTCATATGCCGAGTTATTAACGAGCATGCTCTCGCTGCTTAGAAGTCCCAAGATTGTAACCCCTGATTTATAGACTAGGCCAGTCTCAGACTCCTGAGCCACCGATCAGATTATAAGCGAACATGCTCTCACGCCTTTATAATTCGGACTCTTAAATTTTCGTTCGATATAATTATCCCACTCGATTCTATTGTTCAGTCCGGCAAGCAATGATGAAAATAATTAGCTCTTATATTCTAAATTGTTGAGCCGTCAGCCAGGTCACAAACCAGCTGGTCCTCAGATTTCGAACTCTTAAATCTTCAAGCTAATTAAAATCGTAAGGAAATTATTATTTTGTTCGGCCTGATCAGCATACTTAGTAGTGTTATTCTATCAAATTTATTGTTGAGCATGGAGATTCATTATGAAGGGTCCGTTCGTGAGTCGATTATCTAATGGCCACAATTATTGGGTTAGGTTGGTACTCTCGACGCCATTACTTAACCCAGGGTAGTAGTTATTCCGGCTAGCATATCTGGAGATAGTCGTTCGATCTGAATATGGTCGCCCGATTTGATTATTCTAGTTGGGATCGGTATATAGTTCAGCATATCCTCCAATTCTTATGAGGTAATTCATTCCTATAAATTGGTCATTCGGATTATCATGATACGAATTAAGAAATAGTTTAAAGTACTAGTGGCTCTGGAGATACGCTAGAAGTTTGCAAGAAAACAGATGCGATTTAATAATGTTCGATGCATATTCTAACATTTTAATTTATGTTTTACAACCAATTGAGAGCTATGACATGAAAAATATGTGTATACACTTAGTCGAACTTGCTTAAGATGTCCTTCGGAAGTTCTCTATTGAGACGATGGCGATCTACGAATCACGGAGGAGGCTCTGTGGACAAATAGCTAGCTTCCCTTAATTGTTTGGTAGCTCCCTCGGTTGCATGGAAGAGGGACTTGGAGATTGCCGGGTGAAGGTTGTCCCAAAAGCGGGAGAGTTGAGATAAGTCTTTCGTCTAGCCTCAAAATGTTCGTCCTCCCCAATCTTATAAGTCTCCAGTTCAACCTTGGCAGAATCCAACTCGGCCTAGTATCATTAAATCCTTGGAATATGATGCGGTAGTTTGTGTAAAGAAGCTAGTCATGTGAGTGGTCCTTAATTCCTCTAGTAAGGTAGTTTTTTTATCAAAATCTGAAACGGCTTTGGCTCTCATAGCCCTCTCCGATCGGAGAGGAGATTCCCTAGTTTGAAACAGAATTTCTAATCTTTTCTTGTCCGTGTGATATGACTCCGCTAGTAGTTGGGATTCCCTCAAATTTTGCCTCATATCTAAAAGCTGCCCAGCTTGAATTTCAATCTCTTCTCGTAAGATAGTCGCTTCAATGCTAGGGGTGAGGGTGGTAGATTCTAACTCTTCTACTCACTCTTTCAAAATTTTGTTGGCATGCTCTAAGTCCACAGCTATTTGGCTTAAGTGCATCCCAGAAGCGAAAAACTGAAAAAGAATAACAATGAAATCTTAGTGCATAAGATATGTTACTGATATCTTAGTCCACAAAATAGGCCAAGTCATAAGTCTACCGCGGTTGCATTCATGGCGTGCTTATCCGCTCCTGTGTCATAGATTTTTTTGACCGGTTGCGAGCTTCCAACTAGGATTCAGCTAAGGGACCTTTCAACTTTAATACCCCATACGACGATGAAGTAGTAGCCTTCATCTCATGTTGAGTGGATAATACATAAGATTGTTTAAAGAGACAAGGAGGACCAGTTGGGGATCTAGGGCTTGGGGCAAAGCAAATGAAGTTCTAGGGGATCTCAAATGAACGATAGTCAATGGAGCGGGCCAAGTTTCTAGTACTTTCCCGACCAGCCGATGATACTGCGTAGCAGTTAAGCGCGCGAGCGTATGATAGGCCGGTCTTGTATCATAAGTTTGTTCTGAGCCCAAGGTGGTGGAAGAAACGCTCAAGGCTTGTGGTGAAGTTGGCCGCACTGGTATTGTCTTAATTGGACGGGCGACTGGGGTGGTCGCACGAGAAGCATATATAAGAATGTTTGGCCTCATCATAACAATTTTAAAATGAGATCGACTATGTTTTTGAGATCCAAGCCCTTTACCTTGAGCGAAAGAAACCAGGGTCCCATCAAGGGAAGTCCGCTCGATGGTTGATTGCTCAAATAAATTTAGACCCGAAGTCACTTATCAGAGCCTTTTGCGCTTGAATGTGAGGGGAGTGCCTGAGTCTGAAGAGCCAGAGGAGGATGTTTCTTTGGGATTATCTGTAGGAGTAGATTGCCACTAGAGGACGACACTAGCCCACTTCGGGATCCTTTAGCAAGGCTTCCCCCCATTGGTTCAAGACATCTCCCTTCAGTTGAGCACGTTTGGAAAGGAAGGCGGGGGTGATAGCCTCCGTTGTAACGATAAGTGAATACAACAACAACAACCAAGCCTTTTCCCACTAGGTGGGGTCGGCTGTATGAATCCTTTTATGCCATTGAGCTCTATCTCCTATTATATCATCATATATATTTAAATAAATTTTATCTTGTTTTATTGTTGCTAACTAAGTCTTTTTTGGTCTTCCTCTTCTTCGTTTGATATGCATGTTTATCTTATGATAAGTGAATATCATAAGAAAAACCCTTACAAATAACTAAGAAAAAGGTGAAGATTGCATACCAAAGGTGGCGCTTAGCCCAAGGCTGACTAGGGTAAGCCCAAAAATGTATAACAAACCTTCAATGGTTAATTCAAGTAGGCTAAATTTTAGGCCTCTTAGTCTCTCTAAAGCCTCGCGCAAAGTTGGGTCAGCGCGGATATTCCCCAAATCAGGTATAGGGGGAAGATTTTGCTGCCGAGTTATGGGACAAGACAAAGGGGTTGGAAGGCTAATAAAGAAATATTTATCTCTCCATTCGCCTTGGGCCAGAATCCTATCAAATAAAGATGTCTTAGGGCGGGCACGGAAACGGAATAGGTCGTCCGTCACTTGCTGAAGGTTGAAGCAGTGATGAAATAGACGCGGAGACAAAGGGAGGTTAAAGAAACGGAAAATCATAGTGGCGCGTGAAGGGAGTTGGGGAAAAGTTGATGAAGGGGAATGTCAAAATATTGGCTAACCGCGACAATGAAAGGATAGAGAAGGAAACAGAATCTTGCTACAATTTGCTCTCTAAAGACCATAATATTTTCTGATGGAGGAAGATGGGGGCAATCTTTACCAGTTGGTATCACTACGTAAGAGGGTAACCCGTAGTTGATTCTGAGATCATAAGTATCCATAAGGGTGAAGTTGGAGGAGTATTGCATATACCACAGATCATCCTCAGCCATTTTTGCAAAGAAAAGAAGAAGAGGAGATAAGTGTTAGAAATAAGGAGATAACAAAGGAAAGGTAGCAAAGAAGAAGAAGGAGAAATGAAGACATTGAACCTCTTAAAGTCTTTCTCATGGAAATCCCTAAAAGCCACTTTTTCAAGCAGAGTCGTCGAATTATAACAATAAATAAGTAGGCTAGGTTTTGAATCGTTGGATATGAAGGCGAAACAGTGAGTATGGGAAAATATGTGCATTTATAATAAACACACACACGTGTCACCCACAAAAAGCCTGCAACAGTCCTTTCGAAGCACCAAGACCTTTATCAAAGCAAACCTTCTTTTTTGTGCCACTCCCTCAAAGGCCCGACCGGCCAGAGGTTGAGCGAACTTTGGAGCTCACTAGGGAAAGCTCACCCGAGAAGAAAATAAGTGAAACAATAAGGAGGGGGTAAGGCCGAATGCATGCTGGACTAGTTCTTAAAACCGAGCGGGGGTTAGGTCGAATGGATTTGACCCCAATCGGTTATAAATATCCTTACTCTAGAGAAATCTTTAATTGTTATGGCTCGTTCGGTCTTTGAGTTCGGATGGACAATCATGTAAATTATAGTCGAACGGACTTTGATCCAGACGAACTAGCACTATGATTAGTATATCATGCACATTCAAGAAAAAACACAAGTTATCGAGACCTAAGTTATTGGAAGAGATTGACATTGAACCATAGGAAAACGAAATTACAAATTGAACCATGACAAACCAAAACAGTTGCGGAAACAGGTCAGGCGAAGCCTTATGATTTATCCTCTTACGGTCAAAGAAGTGGGCAGGAGGATCGGAAACTAAGTAATCACCTTCCTTTAGTTGCTCTACCGCGCCCTCCGCTCCAAGAAGGAGTGCTTTGCTAATGAAGCGATCGATGGCCACGTTGAAGGCAGGTGTTTGGAAGAGAACTTTCTTCCTCGTCTGGAAGCGTTCATCCTCTCCTACTCAGTATGCTTCCAATTCCGCCTGGGCAGCTATTAGCTTAGCCAAGATACCTGTCAGTTCAGATTCCTTGGAAGATAGGGAATTCTGGGCGGTCGCCAAGTCTGAGCGGAGAGCGTCTCGCTCGGCATCTCGAGCAGACAGCTCAGAAACCTTGGCGGTGAGTTCAACCTCGTGTATATCCTTCTGCTCCTTTAGTTGCGAGGAAAAGCGATCAGTTACGGCCTTTAGCTGGGAGGATAGGTGATCAGATTCTGCAGTTTTTTCATCCAGCTCCGCCTTCATACTCGCTCGAAGGGTTGTCTCTGGTTGGAGTTTAGCTTCGGCAGCCTCAAGGAAGTCTTAAAGCTGATCGCCTTCTTAAACTCAACTTTTGACAGTCGTCGAGCCTCTTGAAGTTAGGTTTCTAGCCCACTTATCCATTCAGAGGAAGGTGCAGAAACGGCTTCAGAAAGTTTTTGTTTTAGTGTTTCGTTTTCCTGGGCCAGGGAGGATAATTGTTATGCAGCACTCATTTCAATCGCCCAACTCTGAAGAAAGGGACAGGTAGCATTAGAAACAGTCAATGTATGAGGGGGTAGATCAAAATACTTCACCTTGGTTCGTGTATAGGCATATTCGTCTACTAACTCCCCAGGAGTTAGCTCGCTGAGCTGGTTTCCAGCATCCTCCCAAGCCTCCGTTAAGCGACACCTTAAAAGTATATGGCCAGTCGGGGTAGTCAAAGGGGAAGTTGTGGCCTAGGCGAATGGCACATAGAAGGTGTTGAAAATGAATGAGGTCGTCTCGGCCCAGTAAAGCCTGGAGGAGTCTTTACACAAGGAGATAGGATGAAGTTGGAATCTATCGCCTCGTTCAGCAGGGAGATCACCTCTTGAATTCAGGCAAGCTCAAACATTGGGCTAGCAAAAGGAAGAGCGGACAAGGTCCGCTTGGACTATTATTCCTGTGTTTCCTCCTAGACAGGCTTTGCTTGGACGGGAGATAGGTAAGCTGAAGGCACCTCGCTTGTAGGTGCTTTAGTTGATGTCGCTAGCTCTTCAGGGACTTCGGCGTGAACAAGTTTACGTCTTTTGCGCCTTTTTGAAGGAACATCCTCCCCCTCCAGGGGAACACTTTCAGGCACAAGAACGGAAGCGAATGGCAATTCCTTTGAAGCAGTAGCCACACTAGGCTCAGTCGCAAGGTTATCGGATGTCCCATTGCAGGGCAGCTAGTTGTAAGCCTCGCTCGAGATGCAGTTCTCGCTCTTTAGCCCGAATTTATTTCTCATCCAAGTCGATCGAGTCATCGATTAGGGCCAAGAAAATGGCATTCACTCCACAAAATAAAGAATACCTTAGTTAGTGATAATGCAGTGACTAAGTTATCAAAACTTATCGAAAGAGCCAGGAATCTTCTTTTGTATGGGGCTCAAGCCAAACAAGTGTAGGAGGCCTTCTCGTAGCCACCAATGAATCTTAAATTGTTAGCTGCCTAGCTTGGGAAAGTAGGTGAGGTAAGTAGCATCTTGTTTATAATTCCCTATGTCAGGAAGAGCAGGAAAGGAAAATTGTTAGGCGCCAAGAAGCGGGCTCGGGCATTTCAAGGAAAAAGAATCGCGACTTCCAACCCTTGTTGGAAGAGGGCATGTCCTTGAAGAAAACGGATTTTGGGCGAGATTGGAAAAGGAAAACCCCCGGTTCTGATTTCTTGAGATAGGAGAACAAAAAGAAATTTCGGAGGTAGGAGGAATGCTAAACAGATGGAATAACATGAATGTACCACATACGGCACGAATAGCGTTTGCGGCAAACTGTTGTAAGGAGATACGGAAATACTGACTTACTGCCGACAGGAACGGATGAACAGGAAACAGAAACCGACCACTAGCAGGTCCATAAAGAAGGTGATGTGATTAGCAGGAGGATGATAAGGATGGGCGTCGAAAGAAGGGATAACGATTCAATAGCTCTGGATTTCATACCGAGAGCGAAGGAAAGCTTTATCGACGGCGTCAAAATCCGAAAAGGTCAAGATATACCGGGTGAAAAGGATTCTTCAGCCATAAGAGAACACAAAGTGAAGAAAGGGAAAAAGACTTACTGGTTGCTTAAGGGGAAGGAGAGGAGAATACTATAGGTGAAAGGTAGACGGAGAAGAAGATAAAGAAAATAAAAGACAAAGTGTGAGGAGTATGGGTTGTTTAGGGTTTTTATGAAGTATGATTCAATGGTAGTCGTTGGATTGAGATGGCATGCAACGGAACGTTATAGTAATCCATAAATAGCATTTATGATGGAGATGACAACCAAATCATTCCTCTGACAATGCACCTCTCCACGCGTCCTCAGTAATCTCTCCCACACAACTAGCTGCAGACAAGCAACTTTTGAAAAAATTGCTAAGTCCTCAAGGCGTAAAGGGGAGCGCGAATTGATTAATGGCCGTGATAAAAGGGCCGAACTGGTGAAAGTGGGAATTGGGTCCAGTCAGTTGACTACACCTCCTTCGACTAGACTTGAAGGGGAGGCTGCGAAACAGGTTGCGATAAGTGGACCCAAGAGATGATGTGGCAGTTAAAGTCAAGACGACGGGGCGATCAAAGTCAAGATAGTGTGGCAGTCCCAATCGAAAAAGGATAACATCCCCTCATCTAGCTTTAATTAGTCGCCCAGTACTAAGATTCTTAGAGTCAATCCAATCAAGTTATAAGTCAACCGTCAGATAAGGGCGGCCAACCCTTAAGCCGATCAAACCTTAGGAGGTCAGTGCTTTAAGGATGGTCAAACTTTAAGGCGACCAAGATTAAGGATGGTCGGCCTTATGTATCGGCCAGCGTGACCGACTCACTTCCCAATAGACTAGCCATAGGTATGGTCAAGGGGATAGGTATGGCCAAGGGAAAAGCTAAACTCCTTACTTCATATGAGTATCTCTATATATGCCGGGGCGACCCTGATTGTCGGCCACCCCTAATGGGTTTCCATGCGGTAGCATGTATGTGTGTCCAGCTGGTTATGAAGTCGAACAAGTTCACATGCCCCGGCCGTACAAATATCCGGTCGAGTCAAACACAGTCCAGCTTAACATATTGATCAAACCTCTCAGAACATAGCGGCGTTTCTCTGGGTAGCTCAGTATATGCCCGATCGGGTAGAAGGACGACCGGGCCTACAACATTCATCCTCATATTACTACCCTAACAAAATTCCAGCAAAGCATAGAATATCAAAGGGATTTCCAAGAAGCAAGAGGTGCTGTATTATTCTCGAATGGATTTCCAACATGACCAAGACACTATATCATTTTTCCAACGAAGGTCTCAAGGTTGCGCCGGATATAACTAAGCGGCTTAATACCAAGACAGATATAAAGGCGGGTGGCCTCACTAGATAACCAGGATACATGCAATATGATACACTATAGAGTAGGATATACAGAATGCAACCGAAGAGCCCAATAGAAGCGATGGGCTTAATGACCGGCCGAGATATACTCAGCAGATAACATCCTAACAAGGCGGTCTGGCTTAATGACCGATTGAGATATATTCAGCTAATAACATCCTAACAGGGCGGCCAACTTAACGACCGGTGACTGTCTTAACGACCGGCCGAGATATGCTTAGCAGGCAATATCCTAACAACTTATCAGAAAGATAAACTATGTGTTAGAGAATCTTCTTCTAGAACCTTCTTCAGGGACCATCCGGTCCCTGTCAGCCTACCATGTATAACAGCATATTCCTTTATTAGCGTCAACCGTAACAGAAGCTACAAACAACAAAAGAGGTATACATGTGGGTAGAAGAAAAATTCCTCAGATAACTATTATACATTGCCTAACAAACCTTGACACACTTTGCCACCTCATGATTGCGGAGGTTATGAGAAGAGGTATATAAAGGGGGAGTTCTCTCCGTGGTGAAGGTACGCTCTCTAAACATCTATAACTCATCCTTGTGCACGCATCTACTACTATTCTTCATCCACCAGCTCAAGCTTGTACTAATTTGAGCGTCGGAGTACCTTCTCCAGGGATTCCCCCTTGGTTTCTAGGCACTGACACTTTATCAGATTGTTTCGGTGTGTACAAGATCGGAGAGAAGCTTCTTTTTAGAGAAAAAGGTCTACTACCAGTCAATCATCAATCCGCCGTGCCCAGACGTCATCTCTACAGTTTTCAGACAGGATCAATATGTATGATAATAGAGTCACTAGCTTTATAATTATTGATAACATTGCAAATCAGCTTTCTATAACGGTTGGTTTAATATCAAGGGTTAGCTCTGAATTTTTATTTGTTTACGTGTGTAAATAGAAACTAAAGGTTTTAGTAAAATGGAATTAAAATTAAATGTATGAAATGAAATGCTACTAATAAGAACATATCTTGAATCTATTATTCGACAAAGAGATATTAGCTGGTATATGGTAAATAGGAATAAAGAGTGTGGTTGTAATGGACAGCTTTTGGAATCTTGTGAGATTGTCAAGTAACATCAAATCTTAAAAAGCAAATTATAAGTGTTATATGATCCTCCATACTCTATTGATTAGAGTGTTGTTTTGCTACAAAAAAATTGATGAAATAGATATGACAATGTTAAGAAGGATACTTGGGGTTTTACTAAAAAGGATTAAAAAAATATTACAGCTTGAAGCAATTGCATGTAGCTCCAACCTATGATAATGAGATAAAATACATTGAGGTGGTGTACATGTTCAAAGGTGGCAATTAGATTCTATAGTTAAACCAATTGAATCAATTAGAATAGAAGAAATAGAGTGATTAATAAATATATAACTCAGGAGAACGTGCTAAAATATTTTAAATAATTTGAATACTAATAATGCAGCCTTACAAAGAGCTCACTAAAAGAATAAAATTTGTATCGTGATTCCATAATTCGGACAAAAAAATGCAGTGTTGATTATGATTGTGATAACAACAAAATAATAGTTTGGTCATTATTGAACTCAAGATGTCACGAAATCCAACTGGTCAGAAATGTCTTATCTTGTATTCAATCTAGTCACTGTACTATTGATTGGTAATGAATCAAATTTTTTGACCATTAGTTTGTGGTCATGGCAGTCATCAGTTACTCAAATGAGTCTAAAGTAACATAATAACTATGCCAGAATCAAAAGTGAACTGTGGAAAATATCAACTAAAAAAAATAATTGCAGAGAGCTAGTTTAATATAACCTTTATCTAAAAGTGATGATAGAAATGTAAGTAACCAAGCAATAAATATATCTAGAGTGAGAATTTGGCATGAAGAATTAGAAACTGGAAGGATATTTTGAATTGAATATTTATAGTAGTAGAAAACGAAATCAAAATAAGAGTTGATCATATTATTCAAACTGACAGTGAACATTGATGAAAAGCGTTCAATGAGAACAGAAAAATAAGAATGCAGTGAAATAGATAAATTGTGCTCTATGAAGAAACGATATATAACTATTGTTGAAGGTAGATTTCCACTGAGTAGAGCTAATAGAATGTAATAAATGCATATTTGAGGCTTTCAAACTATACTGTGTTATAATGAGAAGCTTGTTATAAGTTTCAGATAGAGCAGAGTTTCAAAAGAAAAGTCATCATTCAGTCAAGTTTCTGGAAGAGAACTAAATGATCGTAATAACACCAAATTGCAAGTACCATTTGAGTTTACGAGTATACTATGTACCCTCTTAAATCCCAAGGACTAAAACATTGGCTTATTTGTTGACACACGTGGAAAATTTAAGTGCCACTCAAAAAATTAAGCGATATTAAAAAAATTCCTTGCTTTCATGCATGATTCTTTTTTAAAGAACAACTATTGTTGATTTATGTTTATCAAAAAATAATTTTGTTAATTTGATTGCCAATGCCAAGTACCACTATTTTGACTTGAAAAAGAAAAATGCAAATCCACAGAGGGGTACATATTAATCAACTAACAGTAGTAAATTATATTTTATATCAGCACTTACTTCTTGAAGATGCTTCTCAAGAAACTTGAATTTCACATCTTTTTCATTCTGGTCGTGAGTAAAATCAGCTCGAAGTTCACCAACAGATCGCTCAAGTTTGTAGCAGACTATCTCCAACTGTGACAAACGGCCACAGATACCATCAAGTGATCGGAGTAAATTATCGGCATACTTCTTAATGCATTTCTCAACAGATGGTAATACACCCTCCCTGGAATAATCTTCTTGTTCATAGATACTGACTAATGGTCTTCCCATGCTATTCTCATGGAGATCCTGTTCAGTGATGATCATGTAGTTAAAAAAATGTGGTTTGCTGGAAAATCAAGGACTGAAACATGATAACTTCTATTTCCCGATAAGAACTTTCCAAATAGTTAACACAGCAAGACAAATCGTTAAAAGATGCTCCTACATACACAATTACCATATAGAATTACAAGAAGTGAGAATTATATAAAGACTTCATCTTGGGGCATTACTATTCATGAAGGGCTTGCAGAGGGCCAACGTATAGGTCATCTTGAAGGTAGCTATTATCCAAGCCAAATGGGAGACCTAGATTGCTTCAACAGACAATCTAGGCGGCCAAATTATTCCACGATGACAATGCACATCCAAACAAAGGCAATCCAACGGAAAACCATGAAACGGAGACCGATCAAATTTCAGGAAAATGGCGAACAAGATGCAAGGAAAACGAAACCGTAATCTTCCCTTTCCCCGAGCAAACAATCGCATTAAACCTGCAGCAGGATCCAAATTACAGGTAAACATAAAACTTCCTAGTCATTCCAAGAATCGAAACGTTTAACTCTCTTCATAGCCATGACGAATTCAGGAATAACCTAACCAACATCACGACACACGACATTGAAATGGCACATCAAGAAGCGAAATATAAAAAAGAAAAGAAAATAACGACAACAACCTTTCCGGAGGGATCCGATCGCTTCCCAACCGAAGTGTCCTGCGCGGAGAAATCGTCGTAGGAGCACAGGATGTCATCGGAGCCGAAATCGAACGATCTGGAGTCTGAGGCGGCTGCTCGTCCGGAAGACTCACCCGATGCCATGGGAGAAGAGACGAAGAAGGGAAGAAAGAGGGGAGAGATGCGGTTGCTTGCCTTAGGCGACCAGTAGGTTTATGAGAGCGCGGCGGCGAACAAGCGGAGACCGCCAGCGTAGACCGTCGGGCGGGCGCTCAAGCCCACCGAATTGGGGATTAAGATGCAGTGCCAGTGGCGACGCGTTTTTGTATGTTAAACTTCCACCAATGGAGAGAGAGTGAAAGCGCGACAAAGGTTAAGTCGAAGATTTGGGGTTGATTTGCTATTATGGAAGATAAATAATGATGAATAGACATTTAAATTTTTTATTTATTTATAATTGAGATATTAAATTTTTCGAATCCATTAACTTTAAATAGATCGTGAATAAATTTAGTATTCAATTTTATAAGAGTTTATTTATATTTATTTAATATATATAAAATTAATTAAATAAATAAATTTGAACTATTAGTTAAATTAAACATATAAATTTGAACACATATATACGTTCAACGTGTTAATGTTTATGAATAATGTTTGTGAATAATATTCATGAATAGACTGTAAATGAATCAAACGTTCGTAAATAATCTTTGTGTTCGATTTAGTAAAGGTGTATTTATGTTTGTTCAATATATATAAGAATCAATTAAATAAATAAGTTTGAACAGCTCGTTAAACTAAACAAATAAACTTGAACATATATGTATTCAGCTTATTAATGTTCGTTAATAACGTTCGTGAATAATATTCACGAATTATGTTTATTGATCCTGTCCGAGTGATGAGTGGATGGACGCTGGGAACGTGGCGCTCTCCGCTGTCTCCGGCTGGTGATGTGGATCTCCGCCGCTACCTACAAAGAAGTCGGGCCGGGAGGAGTTTCCCGGCGACGACCCTCCGACGCTCAAGTCAGGCAAGAGACAAGCGAAAAAGTGGCGTTGAGAATCAGAGATTGCATACATCCTCTGAAGTCTGGGGGGCTCTCATATATATAGAGCTATGGGGAGGCTTGTGCACTCCCATCGAGGCATACACGTGTACCTCACCTTACCTCGGTATGGGCTTGCCAGCAGAGCATGTCTGACACCATACTGCTACAGTCCGAGCATCTCTTTGATGGGACGGCAGACCATTTCGTCTTAGGCTTCTGTGTTATGGTCTGATCGTTAAACATACCTGTTGTCAGGGACAGGTGTTTTCTGAGGATGATGCTCCCACTGTTCCCTTTGTGGTCTAGTCTCCTTTCTCCGCGTCGAGCGTCCAGCTATTCGGCCAGCACATTACTCCCGACCGGGCGTAGGTATTGGTCCGACCGAGAAGATTCCCAGTCGCGTGCTCGGACGAGCTTATTCCTGCCCATGCTGCTTTATGCCTTGGCCGAGCAGACTACCCGCTCGGCCCGACTACCCTTTTCACCTTGAGCGTCGGAAATCGAACTCCTGTCATGGGGGTTATTGATTTCGCTCGGACTCGCTCGGTCGGTCGGCCTGTTAACCCTAATCCTATCCGATCGGCCAGACCTTAGGTTGACCATTTTGTCTTTTGACCTCCACGTGGCGTTGACTCCCCTCCAGAGGGGGTCCCCCGACCTTACTGCCGGATCATTTATCAATAAAACTCATATCAACATACTAAATAAATAAAAAAAAATAAAATACATAAATAAATTTGAATTATCAAGCTCGGTAACCAATCAAACAAGTAAAAGTTTTAAACAATCAAATAAGTTTAAATTGAGAGCTCGATAATATTTAAACGAAACAAGCTCAAGCCAAGCTTGAATTGAGAGTTCAATAATATCTAAACGAATCAAGCTCAAGTCAAACTTCAAACAAGTTTAAACTCTTAAAAAATAAATCAAACAAAGTTTGAACAATCATTTTAAAATCGTAGTTCATTTTAAGTTTGGTTCGGCTTAACTCGATTATTTTATCAAATAAGTTTGAACACCCTAAAGCTTGGCTCGACTCGACTTGTTTACAACCCTATTCGTAAACAACATTTATAAACTATATTCATTAATAAAATTATTATTGATGCGGTGATGATAAAGGGCCCCACCCCGCTGCCACGGTAGAGGTCAAAGTCAAGGCGGCCAATGCGTAGATGGCATCGGTCGGTCGGGTGAAGTATGCCCGGACCGAGGTGGGGGCTTCGACTCGCCGTCGCCTTTGACACAGGGAGCAATCAAACAACCGACGCTCAAGGGAGAATATGCAGAAGCTAAACCGAGCGACTACCCCGCTCGGCCAAACAATAGAGTTGGATGCGTGCATAGTTCAACTTCGGCCGAGCGGCTATCTCGCTCGGCCTGGCAACAGGCTTCGCCCGAGCGGCTACCTCACTCAGTCTGGCATCAGGCTTCGGCAATTGTTGGTGCAATCGACCTCCAAGGTTTTAATGTCCGACAAATATGTTTAAGTATGTTTAAGTATGGAGCTTGATCTAGGGAAGTCTTAGTTGTCGGCTAGGCAAGGGAAGTCCTAGTTGGAGGCTAGACAAGAGAAATCTCGGCAGATCGTGTAAGTCGGGTGGATAGGTCTGGAGGACCTAATCCCTGGGTAGCCGAATACTGAGGCAAGGAAAATATTGGTATATCGTAAAAGACAAGTGGATAAGTTTGGAGGACCTGATCCCTGGGTAGCCGAATACTGAGTCTTGGTAAGTGAAGCCAAGTAGTGAAAAACTTAGGGGGAGAGAACCTTAGGTAATGAGAAGTCTTGGAGGAGTGAACTCCAAGCAAGGTTGATCGGATGGTTTCCAGTCGATCGCACGCGGTCGACCGGACCAACGGATCTCGGTAAATCTAGATTTAGGTTTACCATTGTATTCTGCATTATTATTGTTGTTGGCTAATATAGTATTGCAGGAAAGGTCGTAGTGGATTAGGCGATCAGACATTGAGCAAGCAAAGTCCAAACTGTTGGGGCAATTTCCCTAGGTCAAGTTTGACCAGTTTGACTAAGCTTGAGTTAAGTAAAGTTTGAGTCGGGATTTGAGTTTTGATGTTTGATAATATATAGAGATTGCTAGGGCAATTGTCTGTTTGACAATATATGGAGATTGCTAGGGCAATCATCCAATTGTGGAGATGGTCAAGGGATTGACCAGGTTGATGAGAAGACAAGTCAAGTGAGTCAGTGTTGACCGGAGACTTGACCGGGAAAGTTCTAACTGGAGTTTAGGCATCTGGGAAAGCCCTAACTGGAGGTTAGGCAAGAGAGAAGTCAAGTAGATCAAGGTTGATAGAAGACTTGACTGGGAAAGTCCTAATTGGAGATTAGGAAAAAGTAAGTCCAATAGGAAGGTTGGCAAGAGTGAAAATCCAAGTAAGTCAGTGTTGACCAGACTTGGTGGTGAAAGTCCTGGTGAGGAGTCAGGCGATTGAAAAGTCCAAGTGTGATCTTGGCAAAGGGAGAAAGTCCTGGTGAGGAGCCAGGCAATTGGGAAAGTCCAAGTGTGATCTTGACAAAGGTTGAAAGTCCAAGCATGTGGTCTTGGCAAGGTAAGTCCTAGTGTGACTTGGTAAGGATAATCCGACAACTAGGATGAGGCCGAAGGAAGCTCCTGAAGGCAAGGTGTGAAGGATGGGAGATATCCGAGAGACGTAAGACTGAGAGAGGAGGCTAAAAGGCTAGTTCGAGGTTGGTCGGGTGTTGACCAAATGTTAGGCATGGATACCCAACAGGTCATGGTTGATCGGGAGTTGGGTTTGGGACCTTGAATTTGAGTGTGAGGCAAGTTCAGGGTGTTCAATTGATCGGTCGATCAATTGAACCAGTGTTCAATCGATCGGTCGATCGATCGATTGAACCAGTGTTCAATCGATAGGTCGATCGATTGGAGTGTGCTGCGAGTTGGGATGACTCCAATCGATTGGTCGATCGATTTGAAGCATTACTCGCGAACACAGAAGCGATCCCAATCGATCAGCCGATCGATTGGGAGCTACCAATCGATCGGTCGGTCGATTAGGAAGGAAAATCTCTCGCACGGACACGAGAGCACAGAATGAGTCTGAATCAATCGCCCGATCAATTCAGATGGTCCCAATCGATCGGTCGATCGATTGGGAAGTGACCGTTGAGCAAGAAACGAGCGATGGACGACTGCGATGGAGTGGTACTGACGTGGCAATCGATTGGGGATGATTTTGGATCGATTGGGAGCACTGTTTAAAACCTGGGCAGAGCATTTTCTCTACAGATCTTTGCGATTTCTTTCCTGCAAGCTTGTGCGATCTTCACAGCGATTTCTCCAGCACTCACACCAGTTCTTGAAGGCACTTGGGGAGCATCTCCAAGGTTCAAGAGGCAACACCAAATAGCAAGAAGAAAGGTGTATTTGCTAGTATCTTTGTATTTTCTTCTTGTATTTGTATTTGTGTTGTGTGTGAGTTAATACGAGGCTTCTCCGCCTCCGGCTGCGACTGAGAAGTAGGTTTTTCATAGTGGAGATAGGCGTGTCGTGTGGATCCTTGGATTAGTCATATCATCTTGAGGTGGATACCAAGTAAATCCTAGTTGTTAGCGTTATGTGAGTCTTGTATCTATTTCCGCTGCATATCATTGTCAAGACGAAGCAAACCGACGCAAGTGCGACGAGACGCTATTCACCCCCCCTTCTAGCGGGCACAAAGGTCCCAACACAAATATGTTTGGAGGACCATGTTTGGCAGGTAAGTTGAGGTAAACAACTAGAGGAGCGACAGTGAGGTCGGGTTCCTGGAGGGAACAACCTAAGGTCGCTGATCCAACTGAAGAAATTGAGAAGGTTTCCAAGTTGAGATCAAGACAGTTCTACTGTCTAATATTACTCATACATTATATATTACTGTGTTAACCTTTGTGTTGCAGGGATACTTTATTTAACTCTGTGTTGCAGGTTCGGCCGGATCGGTCGACCGAACCATGATGACTCAGCATAGGCTCGTTCATCGGCATCGATCAGAAGCAAAAGGAAAAAAAGTTGATCAATCGACTGAACAATCAACATTAAAAGCACTGTAAATGCGAATCTCGACAAATCTTGACGAACAGGGAAAGAGCATGTTCGGTCGACCGAACAAAGGGATCGGTCGACCGAACCCTTAATGATTAATTAATGTCGAAGATCGAATCAGTATCGGATCTCAGCCAGGAAGGAAGGAAGCTAGTTCGGTCGACTGAACCCAGGGATCGATCGACCGAACATCGACGATCTAATAAATTGAAGCTCGAGGTCTGAGGTTGTACAATACTGTTTCCTGATTATCACAAAGCTCATCTCTGCAAGCGGACCGTGCTACAAGTCTTTTACGACTCTTCAAGCTACTCCGTCCGGAAGTACCGACCACGCTTCAATCTTCACTTACGATTGTCGGGAAAACTTTATTTGTATTGCACTTAAATTCATATAAGATAGTAGAATCGTTACTATCTGATATCTTTGTATCTGTATGATCTGCTTCTTTCTGAGGATTTCGGAAAGAAGGGTTATAGTATATTGCCCATCGGTGCGATCAAGGATCGTGGGTCATCGAGTAGGAGTCGACCTAGACTCCGAACGAAGTAAACGAAATTGTCTTTCATTTTACTTTCCGCTACACGATTTTGTTTTCTAGAATAAAAGAGAAGTTTTGAAAAGCGTGATATTCCCCCCCCCCCCCCCCCCCACTATCGCACTCATTCGATCCAACAACAATAACAAAGTGAACGTTCGGTCGAGTAGACACACACTGAGGAAGAGCGAGGTTCTTGTTGGGACCTTGACGTCCGCTAGAGGGGGGTGAATAGGGTCTTACCCAAATCCTCGCTTCCTACGCTTATTAGTGTACAACAGAAATACAAAACAAATCTAACAAATAGAAAGTTAAATCTAGAGGCAATAACCAAGACAATCAAACCTCTAACACGTTTATGTAACGTGGTTCGAAGATCACTTACTCCTACTCCACGACTGTCCGTAAGGTGGACAATCTCGATCCGTTCGTGGATGACTCCTCGAAAAACCTCCGGCTAGCTCGAGTAGCTCCGTGTGGGTGAAGAAACCTCGCCACAAACTCGCATAAGCTCTTGTTCACTCAAGAAGACCTTGGAGACTCTAATAGGGGTTAACCACCTCTATTTTCGTCAACCTTAACCAAGCTTCCAATGCTTAGTTATATAGGCCATGAGTTGGAAAACTCCGCCTACCAGTCGACTGCCAAAATCATCGGTCGACTAACCTTAGTGGAGATTTGACTATTACAACCCAACGGCTCGATACCAGTCGACTGCTCCATACTAACCGAACGAACAGAAGCATTCTGTTCGTTCCCAGTCGACTGCTCGGTCGACCGCACCAGTCGATTGATGAAAATATCAGTCGACTACTACAGTAACGCTGCAGTAGACTGGTATGCTCGGCCTGTTAAGGTACTGTGTCAAGGACACTTTACTGACAAGTCTTTTTAGAAAATTTTTTGAGAAGCATGCTTGTCTTGGGAAGTGTGCACGCGCACTACCGGAGCTCTATATAAAGGGGGTCCAAGCATCAGCGGAGGTATGCGATATTCACTGTTTGTGCTACAGTCTTCTTGTTGCTCCGCTTTCCACTTCATCGCTGGTGGCTGACTTGATTGTGGGAGGGTCAACGCCGGGGACCCCTTCCCTGGCTTATCATTAACGTAGTCTATGTTGTAGGTCCGCACGGAGTCCACAGGAGGTCAGCATGAGCGTCATATACCCAGCTTTCTGTCTCTTCGACTTTCGGACAGATCACTTATCAATATACTAAATAAATAAATAAAACTTTTAAAATGAATGAAATTTGAATTCTTAAATTTAATAACTAATCAAACAATTAAAAATTTCAAACAATCAAATAAATTTAAATTAAGAATTTGATAATATCTAAATAAATCAAACTTAAATCAAGAGAATTCAATAACATTTAAATGAACCCAGAGACAAGCTTAAACTAAGCTCAAACTTATAAAAAATAAATCAAGCCAAACTTAAATAATTATTTCAAAATTTTGATTTATTTTAAATTTGGTTCGATTATCTTATAAATAAGTTTGAACATCCCAAAATTTAACTAACCTTGATTTATTAAGTATCCTAATTTTGAAGGTAATTGATTGAATCCATAAAAAAAATTTATCTTTATCAAAATAAATTAGAAAGTTATCACTTATTAGTTTTCTCATCCACTAAAATAAAAATCTCTACAGTAATTTTAAGCTCGGCTCGGCTTGTCTAGATTATTTTATCAAATAAGTTTGAACACCCTAAAGTGTGGCTCGACTCTGCTTATTTACAACCATATTCGTAAATAACATTCATAAATTATATTTATTAATAAAATTCTTATCAATATGCTAAATAAATAAATAAACAAAAACTTTTAAACTAAACGAAATTTAAATTATCAAATTTAATAACTAATCAAATAATTAAAAATTTCAAACAATCAAATAAATTTAAATTAAGAACTTAATAATATCTAAATGAATCAATCTTAAATCAAGAGAATTCAATAACATTTAAATGAACCAAGAGATGAGCTTAAACTAAACTCAAACTTATAAAAATTAAACTAACCCAAACTTAAACAATCATTTCAAAAATTTAATTTATTTTAAATTTAGTTCAATTATCTTATCAAATAAATTTAAACATCCTAAATTTAACTAAGCTTGATTTATTTAACATCCTAAGTTTGAAAGTGATTGATTGAATCATAAAGAAAAAATCTGTTATCAAACTAAATTAGAATGGATCACTTCTCAATTTTCTCTTCACTAAAATAAAAATCTTACAGTGCATTATATATATTTTTTTCTCAAATTTTAAACGTCAACTTATTAGTTTAAAGAGTCTACCGTATAATCTTACTATTTTATTAAAAATCTTTCTCCTTTACTAATTAATTTTGGTGAAGTCTAAAATAAATTTATATTAATATTTTTTTTATTTATATTAAAAATAATTTTAAAATTTATTAATAATTTCACAAATAAAATTATCAATGATCTAAAATTTGAAACTTAGCTGCAGCATATTATTATAAAAAGTGTAATTCTCTCTAATGAAAAGTGAAAACAACAGGAATCCATTTCTTATTTGCACGGAGCTTTCTTTTTCCCGACATCGCCAAACACCTAAACGCGAAACCCGTTCCGCTTCCCCACTTCCTCTCTGGTCATCGATGCCGGGCCCCACTCGCCGGTATCCTCCAGTGCCTCGGCTGCCGCCTCGGTGGCCTTCCTCCATTGCTCATTTTGCGTCCTCAGCCGCTTCATCTCGGCTTCCGCCGATGTCTTCTCTGTTTCTGCCGTGCGCAGCTGCTCTGCTAACAGCTCTTCCTTGGCCGCGCTTTGTTTCATCTCCTCCTCCACCGATCTTACCTTCGTCATCAGCGCCTCTTCCCTTGCACGCGCGGCAGCGAGGATGACGACCAACTCTGCCGCTGCTCTCGCCCGGAGAAGCACAGCTTCTTCTCGAAGAATCTCCGCCTCTTTCTCCTTCTCCAGCAGAAAAGCCTTCAGCATGAACATCTCCTTCCGCCATTCTTCCTCTTCGTCTTGATCCCCTACTTCGTGCCCAGAGTCATCGTCTTTATCTGAAGGATCCACCCGATCTTTTTCTTCCTCGACTAAGTTCACGGCAACAGCACGCTCGGCGTCGAGCTTGGTGGCCTCCCCCGAAGACAATTGAGCTCTCAGTTCCTTGAGCTCCTCCTCCGCTTCGCCAAGCTTCAATTCCAGTTGATCCGCATCTCTAGTGCCGCGCTTCTTCTCGTTCTACAGAAACAGCAGCCGCGAAGTAGTTCCAGTAATTACATCTTTATGTTTGGGCTCGGAGAAGTTTACCTCATGCAAGCAGACGCGAGGGGAATGACGACCTCCGGATTTGGGGGAGGCGCCGGCCGCCGCGGACACTGTGCGGTGGAGGACGTTGGCCTCGGAACTGGTCTGCAGGCGGAGCGGCGCTGGCCGCTTTGGGAATTCGGACGCTCTGTTTCCGAGAAGAAGATCAGCAAACGGATTCTGAAACCAAGTGAAATCGAGAGTTTGAACTCTGGCATTACCTCGATCTCGACATCGGAGAAGACGAACTCGAGATCCACTTGCTGCAGTAGATAATTTCCCCTGCTCAAAACGCGGATCGAGATTGGCAACAAGACCGTGACAGAATAAATAAATAAATAAAGAGCGAGAAAAATTTTCAAATTTCAAATCCAGATCTTGCCGGGCAGAATACTAGTTCACGATCTGTTTACACATTGATCAACTAACCTGCATAATTGTAGAATCAAATACTTGAATGACTTGACAACGAATGAAGAAGAGTAAAGCTATAGATCTTGCAGCAGCCAACAATATCAGATTTGTTTGGCTGCCATTTGCTTTACAACTGAACACACACAGAGAATCAATCTGAACAGAAGTTCCTAACTTTTCAGATTACCTGAACAATTAATATAATGTTAATTTACAAGGAAAATATAGCTATACACAGTCTAACTCATTCTAATGTGTATATATTATATATACATAGCCATGCTACACAAACTGGCTCATTAGTTAGTGGTCGACGTATGTCACAGCAGGCGTAGCAAATGGGGGAAAGAAACAGAATAGGCAATGATCCAATAGAGAGCGACTTCAGATAATGTTTGATGAACAATGCTGAAGCTGGTATGATAGTTGTCTTTCATGGCGATCAGCATGCTCCACTGTAAGAATGTATAAACACTAGGAAAAAAGGCAAATCCAGATCAAAATAAAGTCCAGCAAAAGTTATCAGCATTTGGAGTGTCGATGAGAAGAAATGGTTTGTCCACCAAATAACTAGTGAGCATCTGAAGAAAAATCCCTCTACTCCAGTGTCTCATTAGACAACCAACCAGCCAAGGCTTGAGTTGAAATGCTCAACACATGTAAACCTAACCACAAGAAAAATTGTAAATATAACTAAGAATAAGAATCAAAATATAAGTTTTTTAAAAAGAATTATCGAGGTGGCAAAGACAGAAAGTGAAAATGAAGAACGAGGATGGTGATAGCACCATGAAGGACAAAATAATGATCCGCATGCATATCGAATGCAGAAAACAAAAGCCTAGTATTGGCCTTACAACACTAAAAGATCATTCAAACCAAGGAATTTAGTTAGCCATACCCCAACCAAGTCAACTTAATTATTTTTAGTTGTTGATCATTAGAGCCTATACTAGCTCCCCTCTCTGCTTCTAAAAGAAAATAAAGGTTATCAAATTTCAAGTGCCATTTTTCATTGCAAATCTTTAACAAACAATCTACCCTGGCTAGGAGTCTAACCATTATACAATACTAGTCACTAGGTTACATATTCATGTCTATTAAGATACAGAAAACTGAACTCGAATGTAATTCTAAAAATTTTCTAGTGTTTCTATGTCATATAAGTTTAGCATACGTCTACTAAGTGTTAAGAACATTTTTTTAATCCATTTTAAATTAAAAAATTTAACTTATCTTTCAGGTTTTCATAGTTCTGAGTTATAGCCGCTAGCTTCTTTTTTTTTTCCTTTTAACACTTGAGACAAAGAACAGCCTCATCTAAGAATAAACAACATAGTTGGAGAGGCTTTTGTGTATATTGAACTTACTGTTTATTCTCTGATTTTAGCCGGGTAAAGCCCTCATCATGGTCATCACCATTTTGACCCGCTTAAGTGCCAACAATTTTGATTCAGCTGAATAAATCTTATTTCTTCAATAGTTTTATCCTTTGTCATTTGAAAATGTTCGAACATTTTTCCATCTTACCTACCAGATATGCACGAAAATATCTTCTTCATCAATTAATATCCTCAAATAAATGCATTCTTAGGTTCTATTGCTGGAATTATGAAAAGGAGTGGAAAGAAAGCATGATCCATTTTTCACTTTTATAAATAAAACAAGCATATGCAATGATTCCCAATTTAAAGAGAAAGAAAGCTTGGTTAAGATCAAGCGAAAGTGGCAGTAAATTGCAAGCTTAAACAATAGTGAAATTCCTAATAATGCAGAGGATTAGCTTTTGACTGTAGTGGACAGCATCCCGACCATGAAAGAACATGGACAGAGTGATTCAACATCTTAATGTCAAAATATAATTTCACTGTTCCAAGGAAAAGAAAACTAGCGCTATACAAGTGAGGTGCCAGGACTTTTACTAATTGCGTCATGTTCTTAATTGGCTTTTCCAGCCTTCTGTAGTTATCTCAAAGATTAAAAAACAGTCACTTACAACTTGTTCAAAAATTTCCTAATTTATGAAGAAATTATGTGATAGAGCTAACAAAAAAGAATAAATAAATAAACTATGTGGTAGAGCTCGATTATTTAAATAATTCACGATAACCTGAATAAGATTGTCATACTTGGTCTAATCTTGGAAATCTAAATGTACTTGTTAGAAAAGACTACTGTGAGCATGTGATATCCGTTCATCTTGTATCCATGAAATTTCAAATTCTAGAACATGCAATAATAGGCCGCTCTGATTTTTCTAACTCGTTCAACGAATGAAGTTACCTTTTTTTCTATTCGGTATTACGTGCAATGTGGGAGGGCTCATAGACGATATCTTGTAACCCTGGCTTGAGCACCTTATTGCAGAACTCTTCATACTCCTCTCCATCGCCTGCCTTCTGCTTCACCTCGACTACAACAATCGAGGGCGTAAGCTCATATACATCCACGCCGATCGTCAAGGGGCCCTTCTCACTCTCTCTAGTTCCTTCTAAATTGATCTGGCTTCCCTTCTTCCTGACCTTCAAGCTTACTACCTTTGCAATGTCTTCCAATTTAGATACTATTGCTGGGACAGGCTCCTTGGACAGGAACCTGGTCATCTCCGCTTTTTCTTCAAACAAACCTGAGAGGTCAAAGCCACTGGAGAAAGATATGATATCAAATGCAGTAAGGCTTGGTGGCCTCGACGATGGATGATGTTGGTAGGAATCGCCGTAGAATGATGCCGGACAGGAAGCCACGGAGCTATCCGATTCCGACCCTGATTCGTCCGTCTCATCCGGCTTGGGTTCGTTACTCTTCAATTGTTCATCTTCTGAATCTGAATCGTTAAAGCTATGCAATTGGTTGTCTTCGATATAAAATCGGATGTGCCGAAACCCTTTTCTGAACCAGGAATTCTCCATGATCTCCGGAATGGTGGCTCGGGATTGGGGATTCACATCAAGGAGGCGATGGAGGAGATGGTTGAGGTCTTGCGATAACCAGCGTGGGCACCGGAAGGATCCTTTGTAGATCTTCCGGTACATGGCCATAATGCTGCTGTCGTGGAAGGGGAGGTAACCAGCCATGAGCACGAAGAGGATGACGCCACAGGACCAGACGTCAACCTTAGCGCCATCGTAGCCCCTGCGGGCGAGAATCTCCGGAGCGACGTACGCTGGCGTGCCGCAGAAGGTATGCAAGAGCCCGTCGACGTGCATCTGCCCAGCCACGGCCGAGAGGCCGAAGTCAGACACTTTGAGGTCGCCATTTTCGTCGATGAGGAGGTTCTCTGGCTTGAGGTCCCGGTGGAAGACGCCTCTGGCATGGCAGAAGGACACCGCGGAGATCAGCTGCTGAAAATAGCGGCGGGCGGTGTCCTCGAGGAGGCGCCCCTTCGCGACACGGCCGAATAGCTCGCCGCCGCGGACGTACTCCATGACTAAATAGATCTTGGTCTTGGTCGCCATGACCTCGAAGAGCTGCACGATGTAGGGATGACGTACACGGCGGAGGATGGCGATCTCGCGCTTGATGTGCGCGGCGAACCCACCCTTGACGATCTTCTCCTTGTCAAGCGCCTTGATGGCCACGAGCTCATCGGTGCGCACGTCGCGAGCGACGTAGACCTTGGCGAAGGAACCAGCACCGAGGAGCCTGCCTACATCAAACCGCCCGAGAAGGAGACCACCTCCTCCCGTATCCTTCTTCCTCCTCTTCTCGGCCAAGCTCGTTTCCGGCGCGGCTGCTTCTGCCATCGGGGACGCTCGAATTCCTAGTCCCTAATCCGATCTCAGAACCTCAAACTCGCTCGCTCGCTCGCTCGCTCGCGAACTGAGGAAGGAGAAGCGCAGCGCTTATGTGGAGAGCTATATGTGAGCGTATCGCCCACGCGTCGGAGGTGGACCGATGACTTCGAAGTTACGGAAAAGGCAGAACTCGTCCCGACGTCCTCTGGTGGATAACGGGAGATGGCGACACCGTTACGTCTACCACAAATAGAAAACCCAGTATCGCTTGGACGGTTACCCATCGCGGCTTGCTCCAACGGACACTCCGGTTTCTCGGGACACGTGGAAGGACAGAAGCATAGGCTATTCCGTTCGACAGCCGGCGACGAACCGTCCCTCTTGATTGAGTTGCCTGTTTCGCAGGAACGAAGCACACTCGCCCCCACGGCACCGGTTAAGGCGTAGCGAAATTTAAGAGAGTGACATCACATCAGACATGTGTTGTCATTTAATTTGACGGAAAAACTTTGGATTGGACGGCGGGGAAACGAACTTTCGACGGTGTAAAAAGTACATGAATTTATAGTGAAGTAATGATTCGGTGTTGTATAATTTTATATGAGACGGTAAAGACCGCGAAGGTCCACAGGCCACAGCGAGTTGATAGTAAGAATTGGACACTGGTTAAAAAAAAACAACTGCAGTAGACTCTTCTTGGCCAAAAGAGTTACCTGCCTTGTAGTTGGAGGACAGATTGGGGGTCCAAGGAACCCACATGTGAACGCCTCTGTTTTTTTGGATCGTTAACTTTATGAATCTCTCACCGGAATGAATATTTCTTATAGACTTTAAAGCCATTCCATCAGATATGTTGCATCAAAATTACTGAAAATAAGAACTTTTTTACTCGCCGGACTTGTGCTGCGGATTTTGTCCGTGACAGCGTGTATTTTATTTTATTTTTAATTATTTTGTTTAGTTTGTAGATAGGATTTTATTTTTAAAATTTAAGGATAGCATTATAATATTCAGTAAAAAAATTCAAACTATATTTTTTTAAATATGCACGGACCACGGCATATCAAACCTGAGGTGTTATTCGGATTTTCCGTCCTCAAATTTTTCTGTCCTCGTGTTCCCTTATCGATCGGACGGATCAGATTACATCTCAAGAATATCTTGCACATCACAAGTATACTGTACACATCTTAAGGATATCATGATGCTTTGAGATATAATCTGATCCGTTCGATCGGTAGGAGACATAGAGATAAAAAAAAAATTGAAGACAGAATATTCGAACTCTCACTTGAGCTCTTGAAGTCATCAAATACACATTTTCTTTTTGTATTTTTTAGTGTTAAAAATATTATATAATAATTTTGAAAAAAAATTAAAGTCATTCTAAAATTTCATTTTTCTCTCTATTTTTAAGTCCCAAATTCCCATCAAAATATTTTAGCTACAATTGTTATGGTAAAAGAGTGAACAAATTCTTACAGTAAGATGTGGACAGAAAACTTTGGAATTTTGGAACTGTTTTAAGTGTTACTTATGGACGGATAAATTTTAAGATATCCTAATTTTTTATTCAAGTAAAATCATGTGACTTTCAATCTATCAAATCAAAACTCGTTCAAAACTTTTTAATAAATTATTAGATAAAACCTTTAACGGGTCATTCTAGGATTAAAAAAATATTGATTAATACTTTTTCAGATACTCCGAGTAGCTTTTATCATCATTTAAGTGTTATTTTCATCTTTTTATTATTGAGATTACAAGGTTGCAAACATAGTCCCACATTGAAAATACATGGAAAAGATAATGAATTTATAAGAAAAAAATATCTTCATTGGCATGAGGCGTAGCCCCGGTCCTTCGACTCAGGAAGCCAGGGCGAAAAAAATAAAATGAGGTCTAAAATAAATTTTTAATAATATATAATTCATCTACAACGAATTCTTCTAGCATTTCTATTTGCAAAATCGTCTATAATATTATCAGTTTCAAGATTTTTCAAAATATCTTTCTTAATATATAAACTTGTCAATCTATTTAATTTTTCTTGCAACATTGACGATCTCATATATGTTTTCAATAATTTTAATTTTAAAAAACTTCTTTCAGTCGATACTACCGTAACAGACATAGTCAACAAGATTCTATAAATAATTACAACATTTAGATAACAATTTATACTTTTAACAAATTCAAGAATATCAATTGTAGACATTACTATATTTGGTAAAGTCATTTGTAATATTTTTTAATTCGGTAAATAAATCATCTAACTTAACATCTGATGAGTTGTTATGAGTTAGAGTATATTTTAGATTGACACAATATTTTCGCAATTCATCATCGTCCATAGTTCTTAACATTTTTTAATCAAATAAAAAACCAAATATATTTTCATAAGTTTTCATTTGTTCAAATCTATATTTTAAAGAAGCAATCGTCATGTCCACAATAACAACAAAATAATCAATTTTAAAGGACTATGATAGTAAAATTTCATCGTCCTCTCTTTCATTAAATTATTTTTTCCTAAAATATGACGCTTTGTTGTAAATATTGGCTCTATGTTCATATATGATGCAAGACTTTTAGTAATAGTCAAACTTGCAATAAAATCAACATGCCTATACTTTTCAAAAAAAAAAAAAAAAGATTATACCTTTCAATTGTTTCATGGCAGTCCAAAATCTCTAATTTTTCATTTGTTTACCACTTTGCAAATTGCAACCTAAAAGGATAAAAGGAAAAGACAATATCAAAAGGTTCTAAAATATGAATTTCGGTCCAACTACCCAAAGCCCCAACTACATGCCTATAATATATAATACTAAAAAAAAAATTGGGCCCTCTCAAATTCTGGACCCAGGGTCATCGCCCAGTGTGGCCCTCCTCCAGGGTCGGCCCTGATGAGGCGTTTTGGACAAAGTCCAAGAGTAAAATCATGAGGGTTTACTCCAAAAGTGAGCAATATCATATCATTGTGAAGATATCTAAATTCTTTTTGATTATTTAATTGATATCAGAGATAGGTCTGCTACAGAAGGACTAACAGTCATCCGAAGCAAAAGAAATGGTCGGATCGAACATTTATTCGCCAAAATTTGAGGCAGACTTCAAAATTCTCTTAATTATAAAATATAGTTTTGTAGCACCTATGGATCAACACGAAGCAAGAAAGAAGAGTACACATGGATGAAGAAGGAGCAAGTCAACTTCATGGCTAATGGAAAAACAGAATTCCATCTACTTAGTGTTCTTCTACCTCAGGAGGTAAGCCGGATTGAAAGCTACGACTCCTTCAAAGATCTCTGGGAGAAAATTTTGGAGCTCCACGAAGGTACTTCAGAAGCCAAACTGACAAAGCGGGACATCCTCTGAAACCAACTGACGAACCTCCGGATAAACAAGGGAGAAAATGTAGCCCAACTCCATGCAAGAATCAAAGACTTGATCACCCAGCTCAACAACCTCGGAGAAAAAGGTAACAAATCGTGACTTTTTAAGGTACACACTTAACTCTTTTCCAAGAACTCAAGAGTGGTCAATTTTAGTAGATGCTTACTACATCTATAAGGACCTTAAGGTATGCACTCTTGAAAGATTATTTTCAACTTTTGAACTTCACGAGTCTCACTGTGTAGATTCTCAGAAAATAGAGAAATCAAATAATATTACTCAAAAGGCTAAGGAGGATGAATCAAATGCCAACAACTTATTTGACAATGATGAAATTGTTAGCAATTCGAACCGCAAAAATCACTTTTTGCGTTGCGAAAACCCCGAAACTAGCCACGGATCCATGCGAAGATATATTTAAAAATCATGTACATGTTTCTACCCTAGATCTACCTTAGATCTACATGAAAAGAGAGTTACCCTTATAGCGAAGCCCTTCACTTATCCCGCTCGTCCAAAAGTTGTCGGATCTCGTAGAGTGTCAAGTGAACACTCCTCTACAAGTATCCACATAAATAAAAGGTGGAGAAGAATCACTTAGAGTGTGCTAGCACTCTTGGGTGGCTCGGCAATGGAGGAGAGGGAGAGAACAAGAGAATGAGAGGAGGAAGAAGAAGACTTCAACAATTAGCACACAAAATGCTTAATGCACACAATTAAGTGGTCAACCACTTTTAGAGGTTTTTAAACCTCCATATAATACCAAGAGTCATGACTCTTGGTCTCCCTCATGAGGTGGCACACACTTGATGTAGCCTTGATGATGTGGACCATCATCATTGGCCGGCTCCATGCCAAGTCACAATGAGGTGGCAATTGGTCAAGTCAAACTTGACCCTTCATCTTCCCTCTCAAGTCAAGTCAAACTTGACCCATTTATCTCTCATGGTTGATCAAATCTAACCATTGATTCAAGTCAATTTGATTTAATGAATCTCTATTCATTGAATTAAATTGATTCAATGAGTCATAATCTAAATTAGACTCATTCAACACATGAATCAAATTGAGTCCAACTCAATTAGTCTAATTTGGATTACTCTTAATCCAATTTGGTTCATCACATGAACCTAATCCTCTTCGTTCATCATATGAACCTATTCTCCATCTAATTTTCCTTTGTGTGTGACCCTATAGGTTCTTGTAACGTTGGCAATGCTCCTAAACCCATTTAGAAGCATAAGTAATGAGCGGTATCTAGCAACACATTATTACTACCCAAGTTACAAGAATATTGAGATCCAACATCACCTTGTGACTACTAATTGTGACTCTCACAATATGTGACAATGTCCTTCTATCCTTAACATCTAAATTGATCAAATGAGGCATAGACCGTGTCATCCTCTAATCAATTTATATCTTAAACTCTAAATTGACTCACTCTAATCAAATGAGTTCAATATCTCATATTGACTCATTTGGGCATGACCATGTACTTAGTGGTCTTACTCTATCAAAAATCATGATGTCTCTCCCGTCATATAGGAGGGATAGATCCTATCTACATCACTCACATCCTTCCGCATAATTTGTTACATACCCAGTAATCACCTTTATAGTCCACCCAGTTACGGGTGACGTTTGACGAAGCCAAAGTATGCAACTCCTTATGTAGGGAGCCATGGTGACTTCAGGTCCAAGTGTTAGGATCTCTTCGTACGGCTAGAGAGGGGGTGTGAATAGCCGACCCCAATCTTTCGCGTTTCTTCCTACGATTAGGTTAGTTGCAGCGGAAATACAAGGAAGAAACTAAGAAGAAGAAAGCAAACCTCAAACGCAAGGATGTAACGAGGTTCGGAGATGAACTCCTACTCCTCGGCGTGTCCGTGAGGTGGACGAGTCCTATCAATCCGTCGGTGGATGAGCCCCCGGAAAACCGGCTAATACAATATACTCCTTGTGGGTGGAGAAACCTCGCCACAAACGTTTGCAACAGCAGACTAGAATACAAGGAATACAAGTAGAAAGACAAGAATAATGTATAAACACTAACTCGCCTTCTCGTCGACTGCCTGTGAAGCAACAACTTCTCGGACAACAGTGACCGTCGGAAGCTCACACGAAGCTTCGGGAGAGCTCAACAAAGCTCATATCGCAAGCTAGAAGCGGGAAGAAGTAGAAGAAGAAGAATCACAGAAGCTCTCCCTTTATACCGCGAAGAAGAAATGAAGAAACTGGCGTTGCGTCAGCTAGAACCTGATCGATGCGTGGACCGATCGAGTAACATCTGATCGGTCGCGGACAATCGGGGAAGAAGCCTATGTTCGTCACGATCGGTCCACGCATCGATCGGGGAACCTCTCGATCGGTCTACGGACCGATCAGCTTCTTTCTCCGCCATCGATCTCCTTCGATCGGTCTCGGGCCGATCGAGATAACCATCGATAGCATCTTGATCGGTCAGCGATCGGTCACCGACCGATCGATGAGCCATGTCATTGGATCGATGCGGCCGATCCAAACTTTCGACCCTAAACCTAAGGCTTCCACACCAACATCCGGTCAACCTTGACTGTTGGTACATCATGCCTAGCATCCGGTCACTCCCTCGACTGCTAGCACTCCCGCTAAGTGTCCGGTCAATCCTTTGACCCACTTAGACTTTTCAACACAAGTCCGATCATCCCCGATCCATCTGGATTTTCCTTGCTGGTTTCACTCACGGGACTTTCCAACCGCCTAACATCCAGTTAGGACTTTCCCACCGCCTAACATCCAGTTAGGACTTTCCCGCTGGTTTCACTCACGGGACTTTCCACACCGCCTAACATCCAGTTAGGACTTTCTCACTGGCTTCACTCACGGGACTTTCCAACTGCCTAACATCCCAGTTAGGACTTTCCCTCGTGCCAAGCTCCCTGCTTGGACTTTTCCAGTACCAAGTCTCCATACTTGGACTTTTTGCGTGCCAAGCTCCCTGCTTGGACTTTTCCAGTGCCAAGTCTCCATACTTGGACTTTTCCAGTGCCAAGCTCCCTGCTTGAACTTTTTCCCGAATCAGGTCAACCAGGTCAACCTTGACCTACGGTTGCACCAACAATCTCCCAAGTTCGTATTCTTGTCAACACATCAGAATACAACTTTTCTACTCTCGTCAAACATTGTCAAACATCAAAATACAACTCGAGTCAGGTCACCCTTGACCAACTCGAGTTAGGTCAACCAAGTCAACCTTGACCTAAGGTCCTATCTACATCACTCACATCCTTCCGCATAATTTGTTACATACCCAGTAATCGCCTTTATAGTCCACCCAGTTACGGGTGACGTTTGACGAAGCCAAAGTATGCAACTCCTTATGTAGGGAGCCATGGTGACTTCAGGTCCAAGGACTGATAGTCATACTAATAGTCACATGAGAAAGTATACGACACTCATATAACGATCCATGATACTTTCTCATGGCGGGTCATTCAGTATACATTCTTCAATGTATATTCATGTGTCAACTTGATATCTCTATATCCATGACTTGTGAGATCAAGTCATTAAGTTGACCTACATGCTAGTCTCATCGCATTAACATTGTCCCTGAATGTTAATACTTGACTAGGAATGATTAAGAGTAGTGTTCTCTATATCATCTCACTATCAATTCAATCAATCGATTTATATAGATAAGAACCTTCTACTCAAAGGCACTATTATACTTAGTTATTTAGCACCAATACAAGTAAGTATAATAACCATAAAGAAATTCCTTTATAAATATATATATAGGAATATGATACATCGAGTCCATACAACAATCATCATATGATTGGCTCTAGGGCTCTAACTAACAGAAATAACATACATGGTAAGGAAATTCAATATTTTTTTTTAAAACTAATAAATGTAATCAAGTGCAGGCAAAAACAAAAGAGCAAGGAAGGTAAGATACTATAACTACAATGTGTTGATGCAATCGACCTAGGTTTGATCGGTACGATCATGGTTTTGATGTGTTTGTCAAAGAGTTTAAGTTAGGCTTTCATATACGTTTGATATGTGTGTTTGAATCTTGTAGGACTTGGTGAAATACACATGAGGAGCTTGGTGCAGCTAAGTTTGGGAAGCTTATCCTAGGGCTCGAATTCTTGAGTCGGTGAAGGATGGTGTGGAAGACATCCGAGGGATCGCTGGATGAGGAGCAACTGAGTGAAATCGAGGGAAGTGGACTTCAAGGCGATGTGAAGGATGGCATAGAGAGAGCCGTGGGCTCGAGTACATCTGAGGGACGAAGGCCGAGGAAGAGGGCGACTCCGGAGAGAATGAGTGAAAGTGTGTAACCGGGGCAGTCGACTGCTAGAAGTTGCAGTCGACTGGTACAGTCGACTGGGAGCGAACAGAAGCATTCTGTTTGCTCAGCCAGCGGCTACCAGTCGACTGGCAGTTTTACCAGTCGACTGGTAAACGATCGTTGACAAACCGTTGATGCTACAAAGTAGCCGTTGGCTACCACAAACGGTAGCACCAGTCGACTAATGGTTTTGCCAGTCGACTGGTGTCGAGATGAGTTGATATGATGATCAACTCTCTTCTCTTATTTATAGGAAGCTTTGGGGCTTGAAGGAGGTGATTGATTATTGTTGAATCACTCATTGTCATTGTCCAAAGTTTCCAAGCCATACTCTCTTCCTCCAAAACCTAAGTTCATCTTGTAAGAGGAAGAGAGCCTTTGTGAGAGGTTGTACTCCACCAAGAAGGAGTAAGCTCTAGCCGGAGATTGCCGAGGATTGATCCACCGAAGGATCAAGGGTTCGCCCACCTCAAGGATACACCGTGGAGTAGGAGCAACCAATCTCCGAACCACGTAAAGGAATCGTGTTAGTGTTTGTATTCTTCCTTTGCTTTCATTGTTTTAGTTTTAGTATATTCCACTTACGCACTAACCTTGTAGAGAAGAAATCGATTTGGGGATGACCTAGCTATCCAACCCCCTTCAAGCCGACCACCGATCCCTTACAAGTGGTATCAGAGTGAGGACGCCCTTCAACGGACTAATCGCCGAAAAGAACACTTCATCAAAATGGCCGATTCAAGCATCCATCCACCCAAGTTTGAAGGAGAATTCTTTTGGTGGAAGAAGAGAATGGAGGTATTTTTTTAAAACCGATTCTGACATTATGCTAATCATGGAAAATGGTTTCGAAATGCCTAGGGATCAAAACAATGAGATATTAGAGAAAATAAGATGGAACAAGAAGCAAAGGAAAGAGCATCTAGCAAACTCAAAGGCCTTACATCATCTACTAAATGTCCTTCCCCAACAAGAAGTAACAAGGATTGGAAACTACTTAAGCACCAAGGAATTATGGAAAAAGTTAGTGGAGCTTCATGAAGGGACATCGGAAGCAAAACTAGCAAGAAAGGATCTTCTCCGAACTCAACTCAACAATATCAAACTCGAAAAAGGAGAAAAGGTATCAATACTTTATGCTAGGATTAAAGAAATTTTGAATGGACTAACAAATATAGGTGAGAAACTTTCAAACTGAGATATCTTGATGAAAGCCATCAATGCCTTCTCAAAAACCTCGACATGGAGCTCCATTGTAGACTCGTTCTACATTTTAAAGGACATAGAGAAGAGCTCTCTAGATGAATTATTTTCAACTATGGAGCTTCATGAGACACGAGTTGAAGGGCTAGATAGAGAAAGATTAAGAGGAGTATCCCTTGTGGTAAACAAAAGAAGGGGGAAGAAGAAGAAAGCTCCATCTCAATCATCTTCCTATTCTGAGGAGTCAAGTGACTCAATGGATAGCGATCAAGAGGCATATATGGTAAGGAAGATGAGAAAAACATTTAAATCCTTTTCTACTAACAAATCTCATGCTAGGAAAAATTCAAGAAACAAAAGTAAGACAAGGAAGATCATTTGCTACAATTGTCAAAGAGAATGACATATAAGAGATGATTGTCCTCTCTTGAAGAAGAAGGAAGGAAAGAAGAAGAAGGGGAAGAAGACAAAAGAAAAGGGGAAGAAGGCTCACAATCTAAAAGCAACATGGGATGATCCATCGTCATCGGAGGAAGAAGAGCATCATGTGTCCCATTTTGCTCTAATGGGAATTGATGATGTAGCCTCCACCTCATCCGAACAAGAAGATGAAAGGAGCTCAAGTGAATGGGGAGGCAAACATTGGAGTCGGACTTCTTGGTAAGTGAGGTACACAATCTTCCTCCCCATGTTTTAATTAAAATTATTACAAGTACAAATGATGATTTGTTTAAGGCAAAAAAAAAGAACAAATATTTGAAAAATGATATTTGCATGCTTAAAGAAAAATTAGAATCCATGTGTTCTAAGGACAATGATATGCATGTTTCTTCTATAATTTCAAATTATTCATGTTTATTAGAAGAAAATAAGGCCTTAAGGGAAAAGATAGAATATCTTACCAATGCTCTTAGAAAATTTAAAATTGGCTCTAAAACCCTAAATATGATTATTGGGAGTCAAAGGGCAAGTTTTAAGAAAAATGAGTTAGGATACAATAAACCCAACAATGAAAAGACCTATCATTGTCTACTTGTTAGGGGGCAATCAAAAATCAAAACTATAGATAGAAAATGGATCTCCAAGGAATATTTAGTTAACCCAATTAGAAAAAATTTCTATTGGGTACCAAAATCAATTCTCAAAGGTTAAAGGATTTAGGGTCAAGTCAACCATGGAAATCATAATTCTATTTTTTTTTTATATGGTTGACTTGAGACCTTAAGGGGAAGCACTTAGCCTTGATAGAAATTTATGAGGACTAAGTAGAGGTTACCTTTATTTCATCTCACAATGACTTTCATTATTTTCTAAACATAGATATGAGATGATAGGATGATACAAATAATTCACTTATGCTTATGGCATTTTGATGAGTTATGAAATGTATCAATTCTTAGTCGTCATAGGCCAACTATGGGGAAAGTAAATGTTTAATTAATAGAGATTGTGCCCATAGATCATAGTTGGATATTTTCAATGTTTTGAAAATAATTCTATATTTTACTTACTGTAGTATAATTATTTTGAAATATATAAATTCAAAACAAGTGTTTAAATTGATACAAACTTGAGTGATTTTCAAGGTGTTTGAGTTTTTATCAAAACTTCAAAAATATGATGAATTTTCATAAAAAATATTTTTCCTTGTTAAAGAACATTATAAGAAATACGTGTTCAAAATTTCATGATTTTTTGAATTTTATGAAATTTTTTATGCATTTCTGAAGTTGGCTTCAGAATGCTGATTGCTGAAAATCAGTTTGGGTTTGTGCCAGTTGACTGCGACAGTTAGCAGTCGACTGGTAGCTATTTTCCAGCACTATCAAGAGTTGATTTTGGGTATTTTTATGTCCACTTTGATACCTTGGTATATGTACGTGTTTGGTATGATTTTTGATGGTGTCAAAGGGGGAGAAATTGGAAGGTTTAAGTTAGAAACCTAATTGTGTGCAAAACTTGAAAATTAAGGTCGAAGAGCATATGTTAAGGAGGAGCTTGGGAATTATGCTTCATGTTTACATATTGCTTTTAATTTCATGTTGTTATTAACACCTAACTTAAACATATTGCCACACATCACAAAGGAGGAGATTGTTGATACAATCGACCTAGGTTTGATCGGTATGATCATGGTTTTGATATGTGTGTCAAAGAGTTTAAGTTAGACTTTCATATATGTTTGATATGTGTGTTTGAGTCTTGCAGGACTTGGTCAAATACACATGAGGAGCTTGGTGCAGCTATGCTTGGGAAGCTCATCCTAGGGCTTGGATGCTTGAGTTGGTGAAGGATGGTGTCGAAGACATCCGAGGGACCGTCGGACGAGGAGCAACGGAGTGGAGCCGAGGGAAGCGGACTTCAAGGCAACGTAAAGGATGGCACGGAAAGGAACCGCGGGCTCGGGTGCATATGAGGGACGAAGGCCGAGGAAGAGGGTTTCAAGAGGACGACTCTGGAGAGGATGAGTGAGAGTGTGTAACCAGGGCAGTCGACTGCTAGAAGTTGCAGTCGACTGGTCCAGTCGACTGATGGTTTTGCCAGTCGACTGGTGTCGAGATGAGTTGATATGATGATCAACTCTTTCCTCTTATTTATATGAAGTTTTAGGGCTTGAAGGAGGTGACTGATTATTATTGAATCACTCCTTGTCATTGTCCAAAGCTTCCAAGCCATACTCTCCTCCTCCAAAACCTAAGCTCATCTTGTAAGAGGAAGAGAGCCTTTGTGAGAGGTTGTACTCCACCGAGAATGAGTAAGCTCTAGTCGGAGATTGCCGGGGATTGATCTATTGAAGAATCAAGGGTTCGTCCACCTCAAGGACACGCCGTGGAGTAGGAGCAAGCAATCTCCGAACCATGTAAAGGAATCGTGTTAGCGTTTGTATTATTGCTTTGCTTTCATTGTTTTAGTTTTAGTATATTCTGCTTGTGTACTAACCTTGTAGAGAATAAATCGATTTGGGGGTGACCTAGCTATCCAACCCCCCTTCAAGCTGGCCACCAATCCCTTAAACAATGAAGAGGGGCACATCACGGATGAGTGCCTAAAGATGAAGAAGAGGGACAACAAGAAGGGACCAACCACAGCAAAGCACAAAACCCTAAAGGCGACGTGGGACGAGTCGTCATCAGAATCAGATCTGGAGGAGTACGCTGGACTTGCATTGATGGCAAGCTGCCAGGAGGAGAGCATAGATGAAGGGGGAGGCTCCTCAGAAGAAATTTACAGTGAGAAGGAAGAAACAAACTTTAGAACAGATCTGGTAAGTGAGGTATGTTTACAACCCCTAACCAGTTATATTCAGGTATTAAATCCATGACCAGATCGCTATGTAAACTAAAAATAAAAAATATTAATTTGAAAAAAGAAGTTTTTAAATTAGGAACAATCCTAGCAAATACATGCCCCATAAAAATGTATGATAAATTAAAAGATGAAAATAAAAAATTGAACGACCAAATTGAAAAATCAAGAAACTTTGCATATGATAATCAAAATACTTGGAAAATTTATAGAAACCTAAATTGGTATCTTAAATAATATAAGAGTCAAATTAGAAGAATATCATAGAAGTATGCTCCTAAAAAGTTTTTGATAAATCGGTAGAAAGGAATCTGTTTTGGGTTTCAAAGTCATGCTTAAATTAAAATTATCTTTTTGTGCATGACTTGTTTTAAGTTAGACCTAGGGATTTTAGAAAGAAAATTAAATATTTAATGTCTTTAAGAGGCTTTGTCTAGAAGTGGTTGTTGTTCCAATAACTAAGAAGGTCTAGTGCCTCGCTACAGCCTGAAAGTCAATTACTGAAATAAATTTTAATTGACTAACTGTTAAGTATTTAACTATTATAAAACTATCTAATACTTTCAAATAAATTGTGTTACAAAATTCTGATTGAAATTAATCTAATCTTAATTTTTTGGAGAAAAAAGAGTTTAATTTAAAAATATTTTTTTTCAAAATTTGATTTTTTTTTAATTTACATTTTTAAATTTTCTGGATAATTGTCAATTTAGACTTTGTTTCCCTTAGATTTTGTTTTAGGACTTATTTCCAAGTCATTTTAAAGTACTCCATTTTTAATGTGATCAAGGGGGGAGAATTAAAGGTAAAGTCTAGGGGGAGGTAAATTTTTTTAAAACAAATGCAAAATTCATTACTATTTTTGTTTGGTTTACTCTAACTTAACTTGGGGCTGCTCACATCAACAAGGGGGAGATTATAAGTACCCCGTGAAAGTTTTAATGTAATTAAACCAAGACAAATTAGGTCCTGTTATGTTTTGATGTCCTGTGTCTAAGTGTGCAGGAATTTAGGAGAACAGGAGGTTGAGCGAAAGATGCAGCTAGCGAGAATGACAGTACGGGAGAGAGTCGACGAGCTCGGTACGTCCAAGAGACGAGGCGTTACGGAAGAGTACGCTGACGGATGAGAAGGAGGCGCGCAACATTTCCGAGGGACGAGAAGCTAGAGCGGAAGGTTGCTCGAGAAAACCGGAAGATGGGTTCTGGTGAGCCTTATTTCGAATGGCTAAAATCACCTAAGTGAACAGAATCAGAGCGGAAGACCCAAACCAAAAAGTTAACAGTATGCTGACTTTTTGGTTCCGGGCACCCGGAGTTGAAAACTTAGCCAAACGCGACATGGTGCCAGCTGTTGCAACGGGGATAAAATTTTATTCCCCTCCAGGCGCTTGGAACCCTTCCAGGCACTCCGAGTAGGGCTATAAATATAGCCCTGGTCGTAGTAGTCTAGAATCACTCGTATAACGTTTGTAAGAGGTTTCTCCGCCTATGACGAAAGGAGAATTTGAGTAGTGCTTCGGAGTCTTGGATTAACAACTTTCCCGGTTGTAACCAAGTAAAAATCGGTAGCATCTTTATTTTTTTTAATTTATCAATTCTTTTTATATAGGTGTCTTATTATTTCAAAAGATTTTATTTTTATTTTTGAAGGGCAATTCATCCTCTCTTACCGACCACATGAGTCCTAATAATTAGTATCAGAGCGAGGTCGTTCTTCATCGGACTAACCGTCAAAAGAAGTACGGGCTAGAGTCATGATCCAAGATCGAATCATATGGGTGAAACCTTGAACGAAGTAGGGAGGCTTTAATAGGTCAATGACCTGATGCTTGATGAGAAACCTTGAGCAGGTCAAGAGTGACCCGATACTCGAGGAGAGGCCCTGAGCAAGGTCAAAAGTGACCCGATACTTGAGGGGGATCCTGTGATCCTTTGTTTGAGGAGGGAGGATTGTTGGAGTTGCAAAGTCCCATATTGAAAACATATGAAAAATATCATGGATTTATAAGAAAAAACATATCTCCATTATCATGAGACTTTTTGGATAGAACTCAAGAATAAAAAAATTTAGGTCAAAAGTAGATAATAACATCTTATATAGAGATACCTAAATTTTTTTAAATCCTTCATTTATATTTAGGATAGTTGTTTAATTAATAAACTTTTCTTTAAAAAAATTTCTCTAAAACAGTGTGTTATAGATGTTTGTTTTTTTTAATATTCTATTGAATCAATAAATTTTTAGAAAATGATTTTTTATGTTCGTGTCTAAATCAAATCAAGGATTCAATAGTTGGCTGCGTGAAAAACCTTTGAGATTTCTTGCCTTCAGAATCACTACACACTCTCATTTGTAATGTTTAGATTTAGTTGTTTTAGCAAAAACTAGTAAATTAGACCTCTAGTATTCCTTGTTGACCTTTCGTGAGTTCCCTATTCAAAATAAGAACCAAACGAAATGATTGGTATTTAATATTTTGTTTATGACTTTCAATTAGATTAGGTTTACCAAACAATTTTGACCATAAATGCTAGATGATGCCTCTAAAATTAATAATACAAAAACATAAAAAAAAAAACATGTTTTTTAAATGTCAACTAATCCAAATCCATTTAACAAATTTGACCAAAACCTAAACCTTATTTTACAAAACTAATTAATTTAAATTGTAATTTAAATCAAATTTATGATCTTTTAATTTTTCTCTTCTTAAGAAAGAAAGTATAGATTTACTTAAGATTGGACCGTACGTGAACTAATCCAAATCCATTTAACAAATTTGACCAAAACCAAAATCTAAACCTTATTTTACAAAATTAATTGATTAAAATTGTAATTTAAATCAAATTTATGATCTTTTAATTTTTCTCTTATAAAGAAAGAAAGCATAGATTTACTTAAGATTAGACCATGCGCTCCATTGCTTGGACATAGAGAGCACGACTAATATCCGATAAAATATATGTTCAAGCGGAGGAAGGAAATTTCTTCTAAATTCAAGAGAGGATTTGATATTCCATCCCAAAGAAGGAACTATAAAGGAACTATTAATATTTGATATCTGATCTCCGATTTAATTATATATATTAAAGATTTTTTTTTCTAAACTTATTAATTATTTTTGTTGATGTTAAAAATTAGGTTATATAGATATTTAAATTTTTGTTAATTATATTTTATTTTTTTAATGTGTTGTTAATTTGTATTAGTATATAAGATATTTGATCTTTTAATAGGTATAGGTAGGGCTGTAAATGAGTCAAGTCGAGCCGAGCTTTGGGATGTTCAAGTTTGTTTGATAAGATAATCGAGCCAAGCTGAGCCGAGCTTAAAATGAACCAAACTTTTGAAATGCGTGTTCAAGTTTGGCTTGGTTTATTTTTTATGAGCTTGAGCTTGTTTGAAGCTTGACTTGAGCTTGGTTTGTTTAGATGTTATCAAGCTCTCAATTCAAACTTGGCTTGAGTTTGGTTTGAGCTTGGTTCGTTTAGATGTTATCAAACTCTCAATTCAAGTTTGTTTGATTGTTTGAAACTTTTAATTGTTTGATTGGTTATTAGGATTGATAATTTAAATTTATTTATTTTATTTTATTATTTATTTAGCATATTGAAAAGAATTTTATTAATAAATATGGTTCGTGAACATTGTTCACGAACGTTATTCACGAACGTTAACGAGTTAAACACATATGTGTTCAAGCTTGTTTGTTTAGCTTAACGAGCTGTTCAAGTTTGTTTGTTTAATTAATTTAATGTATATTGAACGAACATAAACAAGCTCTTACCAAGCCGAACACTAAGCTTGTTCACGAACGCTTGGTTCATTTACCGCCTTTGTATAGGTACCAGGACAGATATCACATAGGTATGTAAATAAAGGATATAAAATTGGATTTAAATCGTACCTATTATAATCCCCGAGTTTACTGATCCTATCAAATGCGGCACTAACTAAAATGCTTCTCTAATTTATAATTTAATCTTCTTTAATAATTAAACTGGATCACAACTATCTGCATTTGAATGAGGATACCTAATCTTTTGTCTCCAGATTTATACCGACTTTGAATGAGGACTCAACAGCTGTTGCATTTGGTCATTAATTCGTCTCTTGTGCCAATATCTATCTATCTATCCGTTGACCGTGAACTCATTAGCAACCTGGGCTCCTATTTTTTATTTTATTTTTCTCTCAGGATTGATTGACGTAGTTAGCTACTTAGCTCATACAAAAATATTGCTGTCAATAAATTTAGGATCAATTCTCAGTAGGTTCGAAATGTCCCGATTAATTAAGTTTGCTCAATCTCTTTTTTTATACGCCGCTGAGCGAAACTCTTTATTATTTATCTCTCTCTTAAAAAATGGGACCATCTTGGAAGCCGTCGAGACGACAATTTCATTTTTCTGCCGCCCATCTATCCGTTGACCATGGACTCATAAGCAAGCTGGGCTCCGGTTTTTTGGCTGCAGTCTCCCAAAGCGTTTTTCCTTTGTTTCTGTCCCCGGTCAAAAGTCCAATCTGCGGCCACAGCTGAATGCCGCATTATTTTCCAAGCTAGATGCCATTTTTCAGGCTGAGCAGTAGTCAAACCCTATGTTAATGAGCTAGCCGCGCACGAAGGCCATGCTCCCAGTGCTCTAGGGCTGTTACAGTAGATCCGTGGCAATGAGTAAAATATTAAGGTAATATTTGATTAAATGATGAGAATGATTATGAATATAAATTTAATAATAAAGTATAATGAGAATAAAAATGAAAATAAAATTCATCTAATTATATAAGTTTAATTGATTTCAATAAATATAGAAATCATTTCCAAATTATTATTCCTAAACCTATAATTTAATCATCATCTTTTACTATTATTCAATTTCCTCATTCCGAAATCCATCAACCAAACACCTCTTAAAATCATCGTCTGGTCTTTCTGAGACAGTCTCACGTTTTCTAAAATGAGATAAATAATAAAGATTTATTCAGAAATTTAATCAGTACCCTGTTTATAGCGAGTCCTGCTCGACTACCAACTATGGCTGTCATAGTGAGCGAGCAGCAACAATCTGTACGAAGTCCACATCTCTGGTCAAGCTTTTGCGCGGCATTCTAAGGAAAATGAGAGTCTTTGTGTTGAAAATGATAAAGTTAGAACGAGTTGAATAGTTGAATCAAAAGCTCCGAATTATAAATCTTTTTCAATTCAACCACATATATATTATTTTCTTTCATCAAACTGTACAATTTCTAGGAAACTGTTAGTAATGAAAAATAGCATCACGATGGTAAATGTGTTAAGTTGGATTAAATTTTATGATATTTAAATTTATTTTAATCTTCAATAAATTAAGTTAGATTTGAATTTTTTATAAATTTAAGTTTTATTAGTTATATAGTATAGGAGTTTAGATTCTCTTATCCACAATTTCTAAATTTTTCTTAGTCTTTTCCGTAATTTGGATGTCGGATCATCGTCGGAATCCGATCAAAATTGATTATGATCTCCCCTGAGTTCACCTTCTCACTTACGTTATAATTGTGATTAAACCAGACAACCAGAGGTTGTTGACAGTTGGGCTGATTGTATGACGCCGACCAAGGGACGATCCATCCACAGACGGAGGCCTTAAACTACTTGACTCGATCCAAACTATAACGTAGGTAGAAAGAAAAATCTAAGAAAAATCATAATTAATTTTAACTAAATTTCAATCATGATCAAATATACAAATTATGGAATTGTTCAGGAGGGGATTAGTGATTACATAATAAGAAAATATCTCATATTATAGAGTTGAAACTTATTTAATTGGTTATTCACTTATTTTATTGTTTGAATTATAATTATTATTTTTGATGATATAAATTTATTTATTTATATTGATGAAAATTGTATTGATTAATATAATTCGTATTCATAAATAATTTATAAATTTTCCATAAATATTAACTTATAAAATATATATATATATATATATATTCAAGTGTATTTTATTTTATTAATTATTAAAGTTATTTATTTAATAAAATTTATATATGATTTATTTATAAAAAAAGTAAAAAAAAACACCTTCGAGAGATCGTAGTTACTTATTTTAATCGAATGTGAAAGAATTCTGTTACAATAAACAGAAACTATTTATTAATGTTTGCGGTTGAGTTGGAGAGTTTTCTAAACCGGAGTATCTTTCTTCTCGTCCGCCAGACCGCTGCTCTTCTTTCTCCCTTCGCCTTCCCAACCAGCTCACATGGCCTCCCTGCCGCTGGGGCCCCATCATCCGCCGGAGCACGACGCCTTCCTTGCTGCTACCGCGCCTCCCCGGAGCTCTCAGGTGGGCGAGGGCAACGTATTGTCCTCTTGATCCTCCTTTTTTTCTTCGTCCTCCTTCGTAATTCTTCACCTTGTCTACCGTTGGGTTTCCTGCTTCCATTTGCTGCTGCTCCAGGTGATTCGAACTGTGTTCCTTGATGTGAATAATTTTTTGCTCCTTGATTTTCTTTTTCCGATCCTCCTTGGTCCATTATTTCGTAAGGCTGGAGGGTGGATCTCAGATAGATAGTCGCGTTCTTTCTGTCTTATTTGTTCTCTTAAACGGCCCCAGTTTTTTCTGGTAAATTTTTAGAGAGCGTAACTTTACTTGTTCTGTTCGATCTGTTCATCTCTTATATGTAGTTGTGATCTATCCTTTTTCAATTTTCATGATTCTCAGCTTTTCATTAGCTTTTCTTTTTTTAAGATCTCACGGTTTTATGCATTCTAGGTTGCGGATTTCAGCTCGGGTCTTAATCAAGGAGAAATCCCTTCTTTTTTTTTTTTGCAAGACGTTTTTTTTTGTCGGATTCCTTTTTTTTTTGCAAGACGTTTATTTTTGTCGGATTTATGTTTTAAACATTGCATACTCATTTTTCAAACTTCTTTTTCCTAGAGTCTTCAATGTCAATTACGAGATTTTATACACTCTTATGGTCCTTTTTGCGTGATATGGAGCCTTGAACCATTTGATGCCCTACCCAAGGTCTTGGTTTTGTCGTTCAGATTAGGTTCATAACTTGGATTTGTTTGTGCCATTCACCAGGGATATGTTTTCTCTCAGTTTACCGAGCTTCTATGTTAGTTGCTAACTCATGCCTGATTGCAAGTATTCATGTTCCTTGAGTAACTCTAAGTCTTGACCTTGATATTTATTGTTTTACAATTTTCAGTTGTTTTGCTTTTTTTGGTTTTTGTTTTTGCATACATGTTACTACCAATTATGTAAATCAAACTTCTTGTTCATAATGAATCTCAGCAAGCTTCTGTTCCCGAGGGAAATGATGCAGTCACTGGTCATATCATCTCCACCACCATTGGAGGCAAGAACGGTGAACCCAAGCAGGTAAGAAGCTGCTAAGTAGTTGTGTATGGTATCCAAATTTATACCATTCTATCTTCATATTTTCAGTCCTTTTATTTGATATGCAGACCATTAGTTACATGGCAGAGCGTGTTGTGGGAACTGGCTCATTTGGTATTGTATTCCAGGTATTTTTTTTTCCCATTTCCAATAATATGAGTCTCACTGGTGCTGCTTGTAACATGTTCGGATTATGGCAGGGAAAATGTTTGGAAACAGGGGAAACTGTTGCTATAAAGAAGGTTTTGCAGGAAAGTAAATATAAAAACCGTGAGTTGCAGCTGATGCGCTCAATGGATCATTCAAATGTGATATCTTTGAAGCATTGTTTTTTCTCCACCACAAGCAAAGACGAACTTTTTCTTAACCTGGTAATGGAATATGTACCAGAAACTTTATATCGGGTTCTAAGACATTACAATAGCATGAATCAAAGGATGCCACTTTTCTACGTAAAGCTATATACATATCAGGTAAATCTCCTTTCTTTTATAATTCTTGTTACACAAGCATGATGATATGTATCAACCTGTATTTTTTTTTTCAGTTATTTAGAGGTTTGGCTTATATTCATACAATTCCTGGTGTCTGTCATAGAGATGTAAAGCCACAAAATGTTTTGGTAGGTCCCTGTTCTTGCAAAAGTGCAACATTTCATCAACTTTGATTGATTCAAACTTTTGTAATAAGTTAAGCTTTCTGCAGGTAAATCCTCATACGCACCAAGTCAAGCTATGTGATTTTGGAAGTGCTAAAATTTTGGTATGTGTTATTTCGAATAAAACCATGGATGCCAGTTTTATTTATGGCCTACCTTTGTTTCTATAAAAGAGCTTGTTTGTCTTTTTCAAAGAACTAATTGGGAAAGTATTTAGCTGAAAAGATTCCTCAGCAAGGTTTTGGCATGGTTGTTTTGGAATGAAGCAATAGATGTCTGTTTTATTTCTGGCCTAATTCTTCTTTTTCATAAAAAGTCTTGCCTGTTTTAAAGAACTATTCGAGAACAATAATTATCTGTATTTAGCTGAAAGTTTCCTCAGTTAGTTGGCATCTTACTTTTGCAATTTGGGTTTCTTGCAGTGTCTCCACTGTGATTCTGTTGATTTTATCTGATCTTTGCTTGAAAGCTTTGAACATTTATACCTATAACGTCAGCTCATAGTCTATTTCACCAATTTCTAAGACGAGAAGACTAAGAAGAGACTAAGAAGAGTTAATTTCATTTTAAAATTTTAGCAGATGTGAAGTATCATTATGGCTAGATGATGCTTCCTTCCAAACAAATAGAGAAAATCTTACAATAGTAGGCAATTCTTTCCAAATCCCAACATCTTAATGATTTATGGTCTCGTCAATGCCATTGCCCTTGTTACAATAATGCTGGTTTGTTGCCATGACTTATTTAACTTATAGCATAAATTGAATTCGCTCATGGGATAAAGCCTGAATTCTATAATGATTAGTCGTTTGACAATAAGGTTAGTTCTTAACACATGGTGATTCTGAACAATGTAAAATGTCAAAAAGAATTACACGTTCCAATTTATTAGTTTGCTGGACACTTGATTCATTCAAAGAATCTGGGAGTTTTAATGCGTCAAATATTTAGGTCAAGCTTCCATAAATTTGTCTTTTTAGAGCTGTGGCATAGTAAAATACACTGACTGTGAGGTGTGTGTCCCATGATTGATGAAAACTATCCTATTATACAGGCTAGTGTTCCATAGTAGATCTATCCTGGAAGTAACAAAGGACTAGGAAGATATTGCACTAGGTGCTTATTAAGTAAATTTAGACTTTTTTTTAGAATTCTTTGACCTGCATATTACATGTGAACAATCTTTTTGTTATACTTATTTTTCTCTTTCTCCTACAAAAGGATACTGATTTTCTTGAATGATGTTGATTGGTTTTCATTATTGCCATTGGCTTTTTATAATTCATCTTGCCCTATCAGGTGAAGGGTGAACCCAACATTTCATACATTTGCTCTCGCTATTATCGTGCTCCAGAGCTTATTTTTGGTGCCATAGAGTATACTACCTCTATTGATATTTGGTCAGCAGGATGTGTCCTTGCTGAGTTGCTCCTTGCTCAGGTACTACTTTTTTTTTTTAAAAAAATTTCTCTTATGACTTCTTTGGTAATCCTTCAATGAGGACCCTCTATCATTGATTGCCGTACTGGGTAACAATGTATCATAAATTTCTTTTATATATTTTCAGCCGTTGTTTCCTGGAGAAAGTGCAGTAGATCAGCTTGTCGAGATAATTAAGGTACAGTTTTGCTGCATTTATGATATTGGTTCTTGTGGTTTTAAAGAATAAGGTCACATGTCATAATTATAACTTTCCTTTTTTTTAGGTTCTTGGGACTCCAACTCGGGAGGAAATCCGGTGCATGAACCCTAGCTATACGGACTTTAGGTTTCCACAGATAAAAGCTCATCCATGGCATAAGGTTAGTTAATTCCACTCTTTTCATGTCAACTTCAAACCTTGAACTAGTTATGGAACTTCATAATACATGAAAGAGGACTTGGATCTTCTATCCTGACAGTTTGATTCTCGTAGCAGTTCATATAATTTGATTGACTTCCTTAACCCTCTATTTGGGAGGAGGTGAGGGAAGGGGAGGGAAAGGTAAATAAGGGGAAGGGGAGCTTTTACCTCGTTTGGGAAGGAGTGAGATAAGGAGGTGAAGAGGAAGGGTAAGCTTTAACCTTGCGAAGGGGAAAAGAGGCCGAATTCCATATGCCCCAAATCGGAGTGCAATGAAGGTGAAGGGGAACCCAAACAAAATTTATTCCAATTTTAACCTCGAGCTATCAGAGCTTGAGGAGGAGGACATGGTCGGGGCTCTCTCGACGAGCAGCTCGAGGAGGCGGCGTTGGCAGTGAGGAGATGCCATTGGCGGCTGTTCTCCGACTGCTCAATATGGAAGAGGGACAGCAACAACGAAGGAGACGCGTGACGGCGTGAGCATGCTCTAGGAGGTGGCGCTGGCGGTGCTCCTCGCCGCCACGATGCCTCGTGAGCAACGACAGCGAGTGCCTCGCACGAGCGAGGGGAGAGGAGAAAGGGGCACACCGAATTGAAGTTAGGTTTTTAATTAAAATTTTAGTTAATTATTTATAGATTTTTTCAAAGCCTAATCGAATTAATCTCTCTTTATATATATTTTAAAATTATAAAATTATTTATTTATTATATAAATTTTTAACTATTATTATTATTATCATTAATAATAATATTATTATTAGGGGAGAGGAAAAAGGGGCACACCGAATTGAAGTTAGGTTTTTAATTAAAATTTTAGTTAATTATTTATAGATTTTTTCAAAGCCTAATCGAATTAATCTCTCTCTCTATATATATTTTAAAATTATAAAATTATTTATTTATTATATAAAATTTTAACTATTATTATTATTGATCCTGTCTGAACGCTGAATCGATGGACGCTGGGCACGTGACTATCTTCCAACTGGTGACGTGGGTCTCTGACCGGCCGTATGGAGCTCTGGCGAACCTGCAAAGAAGTCGGGCCGGGAAGGGGTTCCCGGCGACGACCCTCCGACGCTCAAGTCAGGCAAGAGGGAAATGAAGAGGTGACTTCGAATCTCAGAGAATGCGTACCTCCGGCGAGGTATGAGGACCCTTATATAGAGCTATGAGGAGGCTTATGCACACATACCGAGGCATACACGTGTCCTCTTACCATACCTCAGTATGGGCTTACCAGAGGAGCTTGTCTGACACCATACTGCTACAGTCTGAGCACCTCTCTGATGGGACAGTAGAACTTTCTGTCATAGGATTCTGTGTATGGCTTGGTCTTCGCACATGCTTGTTGTCAGAGAATGTTCCCTTGTCCTTTTGTCTCTTCTTTCCTCACGCCGAGCATCCATCCGATCGGACGCAGGCATTGGTACGCTCGAGAGGTTCCCAGTCATGTGCTCGGCTGAGACTATTCATGGCATTACTGCCTTATGCCCGGGCCGAGCGGGCCACCCGCTCGGGCCGGCAACCTTGTTCACCATGAGCGTCGGAAACCCGACTCCCTGCCGGGTTGTCTTTGATTCTGTTCTGACCCGTTCGGCCGGATGAACCGACCCTTACCCGATTGGCCGAACCCCATCTTGCCCTTGGACTTTTGACCTCTACGTGTCATTGACTTCCCTCAAAAGGGGTCCCCCGTCCTTACTGCCGGATCAATTATTATCATTAATAATAATATTATTATTAATTTGATTTAATTTATTCTAAAATACATTTTTGATGATTTATTCACTAGAATAATTTTGTAACTTTGTTTATTTAACCTTCTCTCCCTCCCAAACGAGGGTAACATGAATGTAAATGGCTTTTCCCACCCCACAGCACACCCCCCTCTCTCTCCTGTTAAATGACCTTTTTACCCCTTCCTTTAAAATAACAAGTTATTTTAATTTTTTTCCAATTTTATTTACTTTCTTTAGTTTTATTTTTTTCAATTTTATTTACTTCCTTAATTTTATTTTTTAAAATAAATTTCGTTTATAATTTTTTTCATCAATTTTTTTTAAAAATTTTTTATCCATATTTTACTTTCAAATTTTTTATAAATAATAACCCCTAAAATCTATTATTAAAAAAAACAAAGATTATAAGATATCGTATCCTCTATCCCAATATCACCTATCCCTGTGTCCCACTCATTGCCCCAGTCCATCGTCGGCGGCACCGCCGGCGGCCTTCGACCGCCATCCCGATTAAAACTATATCCTAGGGGGAAGGTGAATGCGGTTGCCATCGACGCGATCAACCCCGAAATTTGGCCGGATTTAAGTAAACTTTCTTTTATCGACGATTGAGTCCCTGCTTAAATTCGATCGAATTTTGACGTCGATCGCCCTGATAGCGACCCTCGGGTTCACCTTCCCCTAGGGTATAGTTCTGATCGGGGCGACGACCAGAGGCCGACGGTAGTGGGCTTGAGGCGACGAGTAGGATAGGAGGACAGAGAAAATTTGGGACAAAAGATCCAATCTCATATTATAAATATAAAAAAAACATGATTTTTTTGCCGAGAAAATACTTAAAAAAATAAAAAACGGTATAAAGGTAAATAATACGATGGGACTGGGAAGGGAGTGTGTGCGAAAATCTACGACTAAAAAATAAATAAAAGATTATAAATATATAATAAAAAAATTAAAAAGAATTAAAATTATAAAAAAACTGATTAAAAAACAAAAATCAATAAAATAAAACAAAACAAAATAAAACGTGGAGGTGGGAAAAGCACTGTCACTCAACATATATTAATTTCATATATATATATATATATATATAATTTTTATTTTGATCCATATTTTTATACTATTTAAATTTTTACAAATAATAACTCTTAAAATCTAAGATAAAAAATAAACAAAGATTAAAATAAATAATAAAAAATTATTCAAAAAATAAAACTGATAAAAAATAAAATTAGTTAAAAAAACAAACGACAATTTACCAAAGGGCGCATATAGAGATCTGAATTTACCAAAAGGCATACTCTACTTTGATATTTACTAAAGAACGCACCTTTTTAAAACATTTCCTATTTTACCCTCCTTGACTTTTTTACGTTTTTCTTTTCTCCACTATTTTTCTCTCTCTTCTCTCTCATCTCTTTTTTGCAGAACATATGAATAATATTAGTTAATCTTTTAATAACATTTTAATACATTTGAAGAAACAAAAATAAATAATGAATAGCATATTTGAACTCCTTGCAATTTCAGAAATCCACCGGAACTAAAATGAGTGTAATCGGAGCTCTCTAGGTCGATCAGTGAGTTTCGGTCAAAACCCACTGATGGACCTAGAGAGTTCCGATTACATCCATTTCAGTTTCTATGGATTTCTGAAATTACAAGGAGTTCAAATATGGTGTCCATTATTTATTTTGGCTTTCATAGACGTTAACATGCAAAATCAAAGAATCTGCAAAAAAGCTCACGTTGGGTCTGATATGGAATCATATCATATCAGGCCCAACATGGGCCTGATATGACTCCATATCAGGCCCAACATGGGTTGTTTTTGCCGATTCTTTGATTTTATGTATAAACATCTATAAAAAGCCAAAATAAATAATAAACACCATATTTGAACTCCTTACATCAATCCATAGGAGCGAAATGGGTACAATCACTGATGGACTTAGAGAGCTCCGATTGCACCTATTTCAGTTCCTATGGATTTTTGATGTTGCAAGGAGTTCAAATATGGTGTTCATTATTTATTTTGGCTTTTTATAGATGTTTATACATAAAATCAAATAATCGGCAAAAATAACCCATGTTGGGCCTGATATGGAGTCATATTAGGCCCACGTTCGGCCTGATATGATTCCATATCAGGCCCAACATGGACATTTTTGCCAATTCTTTGATTTTACGTATAAACATTTATAAAAGCCAAAATAAATAATGAACATCATATTTGAACTCCTTGCAACATCAGAAATCCATAGGAACTGAAATAGGTGCAATCGGAGCTCTCTAGGTCCATCCACCCATTTCAGTTCCTATGGATTTCTGATGCTGCTAGGAGTACAAATATGATGTTTATTATTTATTTTGATTTTTTATAGATGTTTATACATAAAATCAAAGAATCATAAAAAAAAAACCATGTTGAACCTGATATGGAATTATTTTAATATATATGTTGCATTTCTTTGATTTGTATGTATCCTTGAATCAGTAATAGTTACATGCATAATACTGAATACGTAAACTTATAGTAACTCCATTTGAGATAGTGATAATGAATGTTGTACTGGACTGAAGGGAGATCAATTGGGATAGGGACACAACTCCAACCCTGACCAATTGAATAAGTTATTCACAACCTCATAGTCCAACCGAGCTTAATTTAGTCATGCAAAATTCCATTCATCATGCAGTTTTCACTACGGAGGAGCATTCCCATTCATCACCTACTGATCCATTTGTTGCAACTCAGCATTCCGAATTAATACTTTTTGCAAGGAAACACACGAGAAATGGAATTGTGCAACCGAAATAGAGAGGAATAATTTCTTGATCTAGGCATAGATTCAGGCAAAGAATGTATTGGAGAATCACTGAGAGCCCTGTTGGACTTGATATGCTTTCATATCAGGTCCAAGTTGGGCCTGATATGCTTCTATATTAGGGTCACGTTGGGCCTGATATGGAATCATATCAGGCCCAACATGGGATGTTTTTGACGATTCTTTGATTTTATGTATAAAGATATATAAAAAGCCAAAATAAATAATAAACACCATATTTGAACTCCTTGCAACATTAGAAATCCATAGGAACTGAAATGGGTGCAATCGGAGCTCTCTAGGTCCATCAGTGGGTTTTGACCGAAACCCATTGATGGACCTAGAGAGCTCCGATTGCACCAATTTAAGTTCCTATGGATTTCTGATGTTGCAAGGAGTTCAAATATGATGTTTATTATTTATTTTGGCTTTTTATAAATGTTTATACGTAAAATCAAAGAATCAGCAAAAACAACCCATGTTGGGCCTGATATGGAATGATATCAGGCCCACGTTGGACCTGATATGATTCCATATCAGACCCAACGTGAGCTTTTTTGCCGATTCTTTGATTTTGCATGTTAACGTCTATGAAAGCCAAAATAAATAATGGACACCATATTTGAACTCCTTGTAATTTCAGAAATCCATAGAAATTGAAATGGATGTAATCGGAGCTCTCTAGGTCCATCAGTGGGTTTTGACCGAAACTTACTGATCGACTTAGAGAGCTCCGATTAGACTCATTTTAGTTCCGGTGGATTTCTGAAATTGCAAGGAGTTCAAATATGCTATTCATTATTTATTTTTGTTTCTTCAAATGTATTAAAATGTTATTAAAAGATTAATTAATATTATTCATATGTTCTGCAAAAAAGAGATAGAGAGAAGAGAGAGAAAAATAGTGGAGAAAAGAAAAACGTAAAAAAGTCAAATTTTTAGGAGGGTAAAATAGGAAATGTTTTTAAAAAGATGCGTTCTTTGGTAAATATCAAAGTAGAGTGCGCCTTTTGGTAAATTCAGATCTCTATATACGTCCTTTGGTAAATTGCCGAAAAACAAAACTTAAAAAAATTAAAATAAAAAAAACGTGAATGAGGAATAAGGAAAAGGATAGAAGGGTAAATATCATTGTATTTTATGGTGGGCCCGGGAAGGGGAGGGTGTCAGCGGGGGTGGGAAAAGCAGCTCTCAACATGAATACTTTACTTTCTCTCTCTTTCCATTCCTTCCCTTTCCGTTAATGAACCCTCATCCCATTGTTATATTTATTTTCTGATGCTGCTTATGGTAAATTAAGAATATCCAATTTGCCTTTCAAGATCTAGATATGGGGAGACTACTAAATTTAATTCCTTGACAACTATTACTATCTCTTTCCATTCCTTCCCTTTCCGTTAATGAACCCTCATCCCATTGTTATATTTATTTTCTGATGCTGCTTATGGTAAATTAAGAATATCCAATTTGCCTTTCAAGATCTTGATATGGGGAGGCTGCTAAATTTAATTCCTTGACAACTATTACTAAATACTTTGTTTTTTTGGTATTATGAAATTAGTGATGAGAATTACGACCTCTAGTTTTCTACTGCATGGTTTCCAACACCCAGGTCCCGGTGCTAATTTTTCTAAATTAACTTATATAGAAACATAGAAAAAAATTATTGATTTGAATCATTGTAAAATTTGACCTTAAGTTCCAGTCAAAATGTGTACAGCACGAAAGTGCTTGTGTAGGGGAAATATTTCCTCAGCACCTTCCTTCTGTCCTGCTGTTTCTGCCCAAGGAAATGGGAGAAAACAACACCTGGGAAAGCTATTCCCTGTGTACTTTTGCTTCAGCCGGTCCTTCTGGCATAGTAATCACATTACTCTTTAGGCTTGAAAATGAAAGATGCTATACTGGGCCTTTTGTCTGTTTACTTACAAAAATTTTCTTGCTATATATATATATATATATATATATGTACATATATTATTTGCTTTTTTTCAGGAATATGATAGTTTCTTTTGATTTTACAGATATTTCATAAAAGAATGCCTCCAGAGGCAATAGACCTTACATCTCGCCTTCTCCAATACTCTCCAAATTTTCGCTGTACTGCTGTAAGTTTTTCCATCAAGTGTAATGATACAGTGACAGCATAAAGCTACTTCATGTTTTTGTAAATTTATGTGACATATACTACCCTGTACTGAAAAGTAGAAAACAAGATGGGAAAGTGCTATTCACTTGTGAAGGCTTGGTTTCCTCTATGTTGGCCAATTAGTATTTAAATTCATTCTAATGTTGTTCAGTGAGTTTATTTAGTTGAATTCTTCTTTTACAGTTGGAAGCATGCGCACACCCATTTTTTGATGAACTAAGAGAACCAAATGTAAGGCTGCCAAATGGTCGACCTCTGCCTCCTCTTTTCGACTTCAAGCAGGAAGTAAGCTGAGCATCTTAAGACCGTCTGCCTGAAGTATAACAAAATGAATTTTGGGACCTAGGATGAATGCTTTGCTGGAAAGTTCTTTGCTGATTAAGATAATTTGTGTTCATCTACTCTGATTCAGCAATTTACCTCCTACCTGATTTGCTCACATTTAAAAACGAACATTAGGTTGTCTTACCTTACAGAGAAAACAACTACAAATTGCTTGGATAGGTTACATGAATTTTCTACTACCATGAACTTTATGCAAGTTATATGAACTCTAGTATCCAATCTCATATGATAAAGGTATGATCTTTTGCTATTTGGATGCACATATAGTTTGCCCTTTTATCAAGTCATTAGAGCATCCATATCAAAATTCTCATTCAAAATCTAAAATTTAGGGTAGAAGAACTACTTTATTAAATTTATATATCTACTTTTCACTACACAATACATCAGCTCTCCTATAATTCGTCATATATTTATTTTTTAATTATTTTTTCTCTTTCCTTCATATTTTTTATTATTAGATGGATGAGAGAGAAATTTTTTATTATTAGCGGGAGGAGAGAGAAATATTATTTTAATATTTAGAAATGAAATCCATTCCCTAAATTTAGAGAACTACTATTTATAAAATGTATATTTAGGAAATGGATAGGGTAGCTAATGCAGATATTTTTTTATGCAAAATGTAAAATTTAAGATAAAAATTTAGTTTAGGATAATTGGTGTGGGCGGAAGCGCCTAATCCCATCTATGGATGACAAGTTTCACCTATAGTGTGTGGTTAAGATCCATACTCGTCAGATCGACATGGTTTTGTTGACATGGTTTTAAAAAAGGGAAATTATCCATTTTTTGAAAATTTAGTATATTTTCCTGGATTTGGACTGCTAGTAAAGACTCTGAGAAATGGAAAACAAGAGCAAAATTTTGCCATCATGGTGGCCAATTCATGTACATGCTTCTTCGATCAAGAGAAGTTGGATATTGACAATTTATATATACCTGTGTAACAAATAATAGGATTTTCTTGATAAGATTGATTGATCATTGTCTATACCATTTTTTCCACAGTTAGCAGATGCATCCCCAGAGCTCATCCACAAGTTGATTCCTGAACATACGAGACGGTAACCTGGTCCTGGAAGCTTGCAAAATGTTCTACTTAAGATGTTATTATGAAAAGCAAGTAATCGACAATGCAGTATTCTTACCATGGTAAAGTCTGATAAGAATACTCGCAGCTGCTCGGTCGTATGAAAGATTCTGATATCTTACCTTGCTTTTCATTCGTAGTCTGTACAATAGTCATTAATACAGCGAATATGGTAATCTAGATTATGGTTCCAGCATTAGCTGGCTTGTAGATTGGTGTAAGCTTAAACACTGTTTATTTGATAGTCTCGATTATTAGTAAAGGTTGGAGGGTCGGGTGTAATTTAAAGCTTCTTGCTTCTTTTTGGTATTGTATAAATGCATTAATGCAGTTTGAAAACATCTTTGTAAATTGTAATGCCTAGGTTGTAAATGAATCAAGGGTTCGTGAACAAGTTTGGTATTTGACTTGGTAAGAGTTTGTTTATGTTCATTCAATATACACAAGATTAATTAAACAAATATGCTTGAATAGCTCGTTAAGCTAAACAAACAAGTTTGAACATATATTTATTTAGTTTGTTAACGTTTGTGAACAATATTTGTGAACAATGTTTATGAATAATGTTCACGAACTATATTCATTAATAAATCTCTTTTCAATATGTAAATAAATGATAAAATAAAATAAAATAAAATAAACAAATAAATTTAAATTATCAAACTCAATAACTAATTAAAAAATTAAAATTTTCAAATAATCAAACAAGTTTGAATTGAAAGTTCGATAACATCTAAAAGAACCAAATTGTTCGAACTAAGTTTGAAATAAATTCAAGTTAAGCTTGAATTGAGAGTTCGATAACATCTCAATGAACCAAGCTCAAGTCAAGGTTCAAACAAACTCAAGCTCGTAAAAAATAAATCAAGCCAAGCTTGAACAGTCATTTTAAAAGCTTGATTCATTTTAAACTCGGCTCGACTCGGCTCGATTACCTTATCAAAAAAATTTAAACACCCCAAAACTCAGCTCGGTTCGTTTACCAACCTTGTAATGCCATGGCCTCTTCAACTCTATTGATTTGGTTTCAGGCTGACAAAGCAAAGGCAACAATTTGCGTATCTAAATCATATTCCCAGAAGTAGCCTCTTTGGAATCTACTTTCGATGATCGATGCATCGCTTTGGTTCGCTCTCCGGATCGCCATGCACCGCCCTCCCTCTCCTTCCTCGTATAGCAAATTCTCTGGTCCCGCCACCAACCTCGCTCCTTCCATGAACTCGACCACCAACTCTGGCACCCGAAGTTGTCCATCAGAATCCTCGCCACCTCCACGTAGAAGAACAACGGCGGTTCCATCTTCAGCAATTCCACTTGCTGCAGCTTTTCTCGGTCGAAGCCGGCTGTGTTGGTTCTTCCGAACACCAGCAATTCCCATGAGTTGCTTCGCCGACATCATTCCAGAGGAAGTAGGAAAATACGCGTCTAAATTTCGTGGCCATTTGGTTGGCGAAGGAAGGATGGTTCGGCGCCAGCCTGAGAATCTCGTAGCCTTCGTCCAGATTCGTCATTGATACCCTCGAGCTACACCCGATCATCACGTCATAAACTCGCACCCACAAGCCATCCTCTGCCATGAGTGCCATTGAGTTCGTCGCCCAGTAAGTCAGTAACCACTCGTCGAGGTGGAGTCGACATAATTGTGGCTGTAACAACAAAGCTCACGGGAGGCGGAGCAGGGGCTGTTATCGCAAGCCGACGACCCCAGTGTTGGACGTGCTTGATACAAAGGACTTAGCTCCTTTGACTCCTTTAGTTCAGTCTACTTGACTCCAAGGACTCAGCTCTCTTCGACTCTTCCAGTTTGGTCAACCAGACTTCAAGTGCTCAGCTTCCTCAACTCTTTCAGTGCGATCTATCCAACTCCAAGGATTTAGTTCCCTCCGACTCCTTCAGTTTAGTCTATTCGATTCCAAGGGCTTAGCTCATGGACGGCGAGGCGCAAGCCAGCGATCCCATTGTTGGATGTGTGCAGTGATTGCACACGTTAATGAGGGAATAGGGGTTATTCCTCTTCTTGCCCATTCATCTTTCTCTTCTCCTCCTATATATGCGCCCAAGGCAATCAAAGGAAGGGTGTCTGAAGAAGAACATTGTTGAAAATTGGACCAACAAACAAGTAAATAAATTACTTGTCTTACGCTAACAATAACAACACTACAACACCCTTTTTGTGGATCACTCACAATTCTAAGACAAAGAAGAAAAAACAAAAAACTTTGACTCACAAATTGATACTTGATTGATGATTGAAACTAAATACAAGGTAGAGTATTTATAGTACTCTTCATACAATCTGGACCGTTCAATTAAATTAAATCCTAGCCATTGAAATTCTAATTCTTATCCATGAAATGAGAAAAATACTCTTGACCACATATTTAATTTTATCTTTTACCAAGTCGTCATCTTTATCTATTAGAAAAATAAATAATTAAATAGCAAATCTTATCTGTAACTCTTATCTTTTATTGGATAAGTTTTATCCTTTATTTGGGTTGGAGTTGATATTTAACACTCCCCCTCAACACCAACCCTTTGTACTATGCCGAGTTGATCACGAAACCTTTTGAATTTGTTGGCGCTCAAGCCTTTTGTGAACAAATCTGCAACTTGATCATCTGTACTGATTTGTCTCATCTCAATTTCTTCTTGGAGAACTTTTTCTCTGATAAAATGATAGTGCACTTCAACATGTTTAGTTCTTGCATGAAAGATCAGATTTTCCGCCAAACGAATTGCCGATTGATTGCCACAATATATTGGAACTGCATAATCAACTGGTTGATGTAGGTTATTTAATAGTTGAATCAACCATGTGCTTTCTTGAGCTGCCATTGCTGCTGCTCGATACTCAGCTTCAGTGCTTGATAATGATACAGTTGGTTGTCTCTTGCTGCACCAAGAAATTGCTCCAGAACTAAGCTTAAATAAGTAACCAGTTGTTGACCTTCTGGTGTCTTGCTCTCCTAGCTGTGTTAGTCTGGACATCTCACTCTCGATCTCTGAGATCCGTGTCCCCCTCTCAGCGGCTACATGCTCCAGGTTTTGCAGCTCCGAGCTCTTCTTGGAGACTTTTTCTTTGAGAGTCACAATTGCAGCCTCAAGCTGCGAAATTTCAATTGCGATTTCGTAATTTCGTTGCTCAACCTGTTCCCTGGCTTGATCCCTAGCCTTCGAGGCGGCGTCAATCTGCTTCATAAGCTCCTCGGAGATCTCATGCGCTCGCTTGATAACGCCATAGGTCACGGAGGGAAGACCGGTGTACTTCTGGGAAGTCGGTAGACCACCGGAGGCGAAGAAGTTCTTGTACCTGCTGACCTTGCTGGAGATCTTGCCGATGCCGAAAAGGAGCATCTGCGCGGCAGTCTCCATCTTGAACCGTAGCGAGTCCTTGTGCTTCATGGACTCGTCTCTGAGTCGGATCGCATCGGCGAGCTCCGCTGCGGTGCATTCGGCGGATCGCGATGCCTCGTCCCTTTCGCGGAGGGCCTCGTCGCGCCTCCTGACGGCCTCGTCCCTTTCGCGGAGCGCATCATCGCGCTGACGGATTGCGTCATGAGCCATGGACTTGAGGCGGCTGAAGGTGCCCTCGGCGGCCTTCCTGGCGCTGCGTTCCTTCTCGAGCTCGGCGAGGAGGTCGCGGATGCGCTGCTCCGAGGCCGAGGAAGAACTGGCGGAGGAAGAAGGGAGGACAATAGGGAGGGGATCATCGTCGCCCTCGACGTCGCTGAGGACTGCGGATTTGTCATCTTCGTAGGCCATCAAAGCTTCAGCATCCCAATCATCTTCGCTATTCTCTTTAGAATTGGAAGTAGCCGTGTTGCTTTGAATGAACCTTTTCTTGGACCAACAATCTTTTGCCATGTGGCCCACCTTCCCACAATTGTAACACTCGCCAGAAAATTTTTTACGATCACCATAATTCTTCGAGGCTCCCCCTGGACGAGAGCCTCCATTCCCATGATAGCTTTTTTCCTTTATTGCCATCCTTTTTAGATCCACCAGTGTGCCGTTTGAAGTTGCCTTTATTTTTGTTGGTGTAGAGCGCTTCTTCTTCATCTTTTAGTGAGAGTCCTCCCATTTGCTTAGCCATAGCTTCTTGACCTGCAAGTAAATTTTCAAATTCAAGAAGCGATGACTGTGTTGGCCATCCTTGTATAGCAGCAATAAATCCTCGATATTCTGGCCTCAAACCATGAATAATTATTCTTTTTATCCTTGCTTCCCCAATAGGAGCTGATGGATCTAGCTCTGAAATTTCGCGACATATCAACTTCACCTTGTGGAATTATTGGGCAATCGTCTTGTCACATTGCGCTATTGACAATAGCTCGTTCTCCAGAAGTTGCAATCTTGTATCATTCTTCTTTGAAAAAAGTGTAGCAAAGATATCCCACACTTCCTTTGGTGTTTTGGCATCTCGGATGTGCTCCAACATTTCTTCTTCAATTGTGATCTTTAAGGCAAACATTGCTTTACCTGCCTTAATCTTCCATTTTCGCAAAATGCCATTGGCGTCTTCTGCCGGCTGCGTAGCTTCACTACTACCAACAACCTCCCAAAGATCTTGACCTTGTAGGTAAGACTCCATGCATGTTGCCCACGTGTTGTAGTTTTTGTTGTTGAGCTTCTTGATACCTCCTACTACTTGAAGGTCCCCCATCACGTCGAAAAGCTTTGATTATACCAAACAAGTTTGATTAAAAAACTTGTAAAGCATAAAACTCCTCACAATCTAAGATAGCTCCACCAAGAATAATCCCTGATTAACTTGGCTCTGATACCAATTGTTGAAAATTGGACCAACAAACAAGTAAATAAATTACTTGTCTTACACTAACAATAACAACACTACAACACCCTTTTTGTGGATCACTCACAATTCTAAGACAAAGAAGAAAAAACAAAAAACTTTGACTCACAAATTGATACTTGATTGATGATTGAAACTAAATACAAGGTAGAGTATTTATAGTACTCTTCATACAATCTGGACCGTTCAATTAAATTAAATCCTAGCCATTGAAATTCTAATTCTTATCCATGAAATGAGAAAAATACTCTTGACCACATATTTAATTTTATCTTTTACCAAGTCGTCATCTTTATCTATTAGAAAAATAAATAATTAAATAGCAAATCTTATCTGTAACTCTTATCTTTTATTGGATAAGTTTTATCCTTTATTTGGGTTGGAGTTGATATTTAACAAACATATCAAGAGGATCATTCATTTGGGATTTAGTTTGTGGATACGGTGAAAAGGTTTCTTGTGTGATCTTCTCAAAGACGACAAACTCTCTTCTCCGATTTCTTCTCCAAGATCGCTGTAAGTGTTTAACGTTTACAAATTTTGTTCCTATATTTTTTCATGCTATTTTTCATGCTTTAGAACAGCTACACGCAGTAGATAGATCATGTGGAATAAAAAAATGTGGCGATCGTCCTCATTGTCGAAAGGACCAAGGAACCGAAGGTGGCAGTCGCAGAGGAACCATGTGCGTCGCTGTTGGTGTCAGGTATCAGAAGCAGAGTCTGCGGTGGGTCGCCGATCAAAAATGGCACCAAAAAATCTCAGAAGGAAAACTCACTGCCGTCTTTGGTCACGATTGGGAACTCAATTGAGGAGGCTGATCATCGCTCATCGCCAACCTGTTTCAGAGATAGCAAATTTCTCTTTTGTAGCAAATTATGTTAACCCCATGTGCTCCTCACAACCCGTACTCAGGTTATGTAAATGGAGGTAAACATTGCGAATGTCTTTGACATGATGGAAGAATGAGAACGAGGATAATAGAGGCTCACACATTGCTAAGTTTGTCAAAGGTCAAGCTGAAGTGACGTCCTTACTATCGAGTCAAAGGTCAAACAGAGGTGGACATTAAAATGGACTCTAGCACCTGACTCTTAGGGCTCTGCTCCCTTGACTTCTTCGGCTCAATTCACTTTGACAATAAGAACTCAATTTGCTCTACCTATCTGGTGGGTCAATGCCACCTGGCTATGCCAACTAGACGCCCTGCTGAGCTCCACTTGGCTACGCCAATCCTATTCCCTGCTTAGCTCCACTTGGAAGGGTTCGGGCGATCTCACTTCTCTTGTAAGTCCTTCAACCCTCTTCATCTGACCTACTATGGCCGCCCTATCCACCTACACCAAAGATGAATAGACAATAAGGATGACATTTAAAATTCCACTTGACCATCTAGTGGATAGAGGGAGAAGTCAAAATACCTGCTCAATTTATTACGACTCCAAGGGCTTAGCTGCCCCAACTCCTTCAGTTTGGTTTACCAGAGTTCAAGGGCTAAGCTCCTTCGACTCTTTCAGTTCGATTTGTAGGATCGATGACACGTGAAAGGAGGGTGAATCATGTGTGTTTTAAAAAACTATCTTTTTTCAATTTTGAAAACAAGTACGCAGCGAAATTAAAACTAATAAAAAGATATTGTGACAGAAAAAGTAAGCGCTAACACAAGTTTAAGTATTTAGTTTAGAGCTTTCAGCAACTTCTACTCCAAGACCCAAGTCCTTCAGATTTATCGAAGAACAATCTACTAAATTCTCTTTCGGAACCGTCGAAAGAGTAATCTAAGTACAAATGAAGAAGAAAAGTATAATAATCATACACTTTTCTTTTACAAGTATATAAAAATAATAATAATAAATTAGTTACCAACACGATGGGTCTGAATGCGCTCGTGTGTTGGTGTCAGTTTGCTGGTGTCTTAAGAGTCTTCTCAGAGCAATATGTGAGTATGAAAGTCGGAGCGAATGGTGTTTTAAAGCTTCTGGCTGAAGTCCTTTTTAAAGGTCTTTTCTAGGCACCCAGACCACCCCTGGGTGCCTCCAACGAGGCATATTCAACCTTGGGACTTCGTTGACTTATCCATGTCCGGGTGCCTGGACCCGATCCAGGCTCCCGAGCTATTGAGGTGGCTGTACTTTAATGGAGTTCTATCTTTGAACTTCATCCATCTCTGAGCGCCCGGACCAGTCCGGGCACCTGGACTCTAATGTGTGATGATCAATCAGCATGCGTCAACTCTTCTACTCAGGTTCCTGGGTTTAGGCTAATTTAGGCACCTGGATCTCAGAGTGGGACCTCCGGGCGCCTGGATACTTCCTGGGCGCCTGGAGACCCTTTTTCCAGCCATATGATTTCCTGTTGTTGGACCCCGTGATGGTTTTGATGTGATCAACCAAGTTAGGTTGGGTCCTGTTTAATTTTGATTCCTGTGTCTAAGTGTGCAGGAGCGTAGGAAGTCGAGCGGAAGCTGCAGCTAGCGAGAAGGACGACATGGGAAGGGAGCCGACGGGCTCGGTGCGTCCGAAGGGCGAAAGAGCTGCAGAAGAGTACATCAGTGGACGAGAAGAACGTGCACTATGTTCGAGGGACGAGAAATCGGGGAGGAAGCCTGCTCGAGGAGAAGGTCGGAAATTGGGTTCGGGTGAGCCCTATTTCAGTTGACCGCAATCACCCAAGCTATCGGGACTTCGGAAGAAGAAAAGAAGTCAAAAGGAGCTGAAAAAGCAAGCTGAAGGTGCCCTTAACGAAGTGTTGGAGGCACCTCGGCTGCCTACAGGCATGAGGGCACCCTCATTTCCTTGAAGGCGCCCTCCACATTGTCCAGGGTGCCCTCAAGGCCGTTGAGGGCGCCCTCGACCCAGTCTACTTGACTGTTTTGTAGTTGGATAAAGTTTTATCCGATACCTCGACTGGAGGCGCCCTTAACCTCACGGGAGGCGCCCTCAAGACTTGAGATAGGATTTCCAGGAGCTATATAAAGGCCCCTGGAGCTAGGAAATTATTTATTCAACTCAGTATTAAATTCCTAGCAACTCTTGAGCTTTCTTAGTGTGTAAAAGACTTCTCCGCCTATAGTGAAGGAGACATTTCTAGTGGAGCTTTTCAACTACCTTGGATTAACAACCACGTAGGTTGTAACCAAGTTAAATTTCTTGTCTCTTCTTTTCTGTTATTTGTTATTATTTTATTGTTGGTATTTTAAGAGTTGAAAACACGAGGAGGGTATATTTTATTTTGTAGGCAACTCACCCCTCCCCTCTTGCCGACCCCGCTGCACCAACAAGTTGTATCAGAGCCAGATCGCCTCAGAAGGGCTGACCGCCAACTAAAGCATCAAGATCAAGACGATGGCCAGTGCAAGTATTCATCCCCCGAAATTCGACAGAGACTTCGCTACATGGAAACGTCGAATAGAAGTATTCTTCAAAACAGAATTTGATATTCTTTTAGTTATGAAATATGATTTTGTAGTCCCTAAAAACAAGGAAGAATACAACTGGACGAAAAAGGAATAAGCTGATTTTGTGGCTAACAGAAAGGCAAAGTTCTATCTACTCAACGTTCTGCCATCCCAGGAGGTAAGTCGGATCGGAAGCTACGACTCCGCCAAAGACCACTAGGAAAAATTCCTGGAGCTCCACGAAGGCACCTCAGAAACGAAGTTAGCAAGGCGCAACATTCTCCAGACTAAGCTGACAAATCTCCGGATGAACAATGGCGAGAAGGTAGCGTAACTCCAAGCAAGAATCAAGGAACTAATAACTCAACTGAACAACCTTGGAGAATCGGTAACAAATCGAGACTTGATCCGGTATGCGCTCAACGCCTTCCCAAGAACTCCAGAATGAGCGTCCTTAGTAGATGCATACTACATCTCTAAGGGCTTTGAGGTAAGTACGTTAGAAAATTTATTCTCTACCTTCGAACTTCACGAATCTCGAATTGCAGAACCTAAACAAATAGAGAAGTCAAATCTCAATGTTGCCCTACAAGCTGAGATAGACAATCCTGACTCTAAAGCGTCAATCGACGAAATTGAAGCGGCGCTATTGGTAAGAAAGTTAAATAAGTTTATTAAGACTAATAAATTTAGATCCCAGTCGAGAAAGCATCAACACAACAGAAGGACGGTCCGATGCTACAACTGCAATGAGGAAGGGCACATCAAGGATGACTGCCCAAAATTAAAGAAAAGAGACAAGGAGAAGTCTCAAAGACCAACACCCTCTAAATGCAAGAGTCTGAAGGCTACATGGGATGAATCATCATCCTCCGAATCAGAAGTCGAAGCCTTCTCAGGAGTAGCACTGTTGGCCAACCATCAAATTGAAGAAGAAACCAGCTCAGAGATGGGGATAGATGAAGGAAGAGAATCATCAGAAGAAAGCTACGCTGAAAGGGGAGCATCAGAAATAGAGGTAAGTAAGGTACGTACTCTAACCCTTAAAAGTCTTTTAATTTTATCAAAATTCTTACAAAAGACTTAGTAAAATCAGAAAAAGAAATTGCTGATTTAAAATTAATGGTAGATAATTTAAAATCAGAAAACGATAATTTGAAAATGCAAATTGAAAATATGAAAACTGATGCATACTTTAAACCAAACAAATTTCAAAAATCAAAGCTTAGAATTTATGGAAAGTTGAATTGGTATATTAGAAAACATCATGGCCAACTTAGAAAAGTTTCCAAAAGTTATGTACCTTCTAAATACTTGATTAATCCAGTAGGAAGGAACCTATACTGGGTTCCAAAATCTTTTCTAGATTAAATTTTTTGTAAGTTAGCGCTTTCAGCAAGAAAAATTAAATAGTTAATTTCTTTATAAAGCTTTGTCTAAGAAAGTAGTTGTTGCTCCAATAACCAAGAAGGCCTTGTGCCTCGCTACTGTCTGGAAGTCAAAATATTGAAATAAAATGTTTAATTAACTTACTGATAAAGCATGAAAATAAAAATTAGAAAATACTTTAACAAGTTTTTTAACATTTTTTGGAAATTTCTAAAAAATATTTTGTTTAAATTACCTAAAGGTTAGAGTTCTTTGTTAATTTAGAATTTATTTTGAAAAATCCTACCCCGTTTTTGCTGTGATCAAGGGGGAGAGATAAAAATAAATTTAAGGGAAGTTAATATTTTTTTAAAATGATACTTAAAATTTTTTTTTATAGGAACAAGTTAATATTTTTTTTTTGAAAATTATAAATTCTATTATTACAATCTTTATGCTTAAAATGTTAGTTTAGTAATTTCTTTAAATTACTACTTGTTTGGTTTTTGCCCTAACTTGAACTTGGGTTGATGCACATCAAAAAGGGGGAGATTGTTGGACCTCGTAGTGATTTTGATGTGATCAACCAAGTTAGGTTGGGTCCTGTTTGGTTTTGATCCCTGTGTCTAAGTGTGCAGGAGCTTGGGAGCGCAGGAAGTCAAGCGGAAGATGCAGCTAGCGAGAAGGACGACACGGGAAGGGAGCCGACGGGCTCGGTGCGTCCGAAGGTCGAAAGAGCTGCAGAAGAGTATATCAGTGGACGAGAAGAACGTGCACGATGTTCGAGGGACGAGAAGCCGGGGAGAAAGCCTGCTCGAGGAGAAGGTCGGAAATTGGGTTCGGGTGAGCCCTATTTCAGTTGACCGCAATCACCCAAGCTATCGGGACTTCGGAAGTAGAAAAGAAGTCAAAAGGAGTTGGAAAAGCAAGCTGAATGCGCCCTCAACGAAGTATTGGAGGCGCCTCGGCTGCCTACATGCATGAGGGCGCCCTCATTGCCTTGAAGGCGCCCTCCACATTGTCCAGGGCACCCTCAAGGCCATTGAGGGTGCCCTCGACCCAGTTTACTTAACTGTTTCATAGTTGGATAAAGTTTTATCCGATACCTCGGCTAGAGGCGCCCTTAACCTCATGGGAGGCACCCTCAAGACTCGAGATAGGATTTGTAGGAGCTATATCAAAGCCTCTGGAGCTAGGAAATTATTTATTCAACTCAGTATTAAATTCCTAGCAACTCATGAGCTTTCTTAGTGTATAAAAGACTTCTCCGCCTACAATGAAGGGGGCATTTCTAGTGGAGCTTTTCAACTACCTTAGATTAACAACCACCTAGGTTGTAATCAAGTTAAATTTCTTGTCTCTTCTTTTTTGTTATTTGTTATTATTTTATTGTTACTATTTTAAGAGTTGAAAGCACGAGGGTATATTTTATTTTGTAGGCAATTCATCCCTCCCCTCTTACCAGTCTCGCTGCACCAACACCTGCGTCACAAGGTTATTACAACCAAGTATAACCTATAAAATAGACTTAGCATAATATAAACTAGAATGATTATTAATTAGATTTTATGTTCCCAAGACCAATACTAGTCATGGTCTCAGCTTAGACTTCTAAAATGGATCTAAGTTGGACCAGTACCTATAGTTCTATCGGAACTCGTTCTCACTGGATCATTTTCTTCCAGCGACTTACCTCTCTTACGAGTTGCAGTCACTTAACTTGCCTCTTGACCCACCATGTCTTCCTACCGGAATTGCATATTCGGGCTTCAGTCAATCGTTTGGAATCGAACATCTCGATTAAACTTTAGCTAACTGTCTGGTCCTTACTGACTGAGCTGGACTTCTTGCCAGAATCACACTTCTGGACTTTAATTTGGTATCTGGTCCTCTAGACTCGTCAATTCATGCACACTCGGTAAAGAGGTTAGACAAGATAACATCTAACTTTAATTAATTCGTCATTCATTAAAATATAAGTTTGACCATTTGTGCTTACTGCACCAACAAGATCTACCCGACTCCAAGGGCTTAGCTCCCTCTGACTCCTTAAGTTTGCCCACTCGACTCTAAGGGATCAGCTTCCTTCGACTCCTTCAGTTTGGTCTATCTTACTCCAAAGGCTCAACACCCCTCGATTCGTTCAGTTTGGTCTATGCAACACTAAGGGCTGAGCTCCCTCGACCCCTATAAACTGGCTCATTCCTTTCAGCGGGCTAGGCCCTACAACCCAATTGATCATATATCCCGTGAGCTGATGTCATTGTTAGGACCTATGTGCTTGGCAAGAGGGGGGGTTGAATTGCCTGTAAATTAAAAATGGACTTTTCTCGATCTTTTAAACAAGATTAGTAGCACAATTAAACTAAAGCAATTTAACAACTAATAAAGTAAAGAGGCAAATAAAGTTATTTGGTTACAATCTAGGTAGTTGTTAATCCAAGGCAAAAGAAAGCACTAAAAATCTTCTTCGATGAAGGCGTAGAAGACTCTTACACTCGTTGAACGCTCATAAAGTTACTAGGAAATGAATACTTGAGTTGTTGAATATTTTCTACCTCCAAGGATCTTTTTATAGCCCCTAAAAAATTCTATCCGAGGCTGGAAGACGCCTTCAATAGGCTTGAAGGTGTCTCCAGCGTGGCAAGTCTTATCCGTACGAAGATAAAACTCTATATTCACTAACGGTTACTGTTTGCCCAGTCTAAGGCGCCTTCAAAGGGTTGAAGGTGCCTTCCATGAAGGCGTGAAGGTGCCTTTAAGGGATTAAAGGCTCCTTCCATAAAGACGTGAAGGCACCTTCTGTAGGATCGAAAAGAATTTAGATATCTCCACAATAGCATGATATTATCCACTTTGGGCCTAGCCTCTCATGGCTTTGCTCTTGGGCTCTCCCCAAAAGGCCTCATGCCAATGGAGAAATCTTTTCTCTTATAAACCCATGATCTTTCCCATGTGTTTCCAATATGGGACTATGTTTGCAACCTTGCAACCCCAACAATCCCCCCCTCAAACAAAGGACCATAGGCTTCCCACGTCCGATCCTCGACCCACCAGGGCTTCCTGCCCCTCGGTCCACCCGACCTACTAGGACTTCCTTGCCTAGTCGCAACTAGGACTTCCTGCCTGGTGTCTGGTCCTCTTGATCCGAACATAGGAGCCCCCACTTTCTTTGTTCGAGGTTAATATTGTACCCACATGGCTCATCAGACCATAACTCTTGTGCACAGTCGGCGGTTAAACCTTCTGGCAGTTCGGGCTCTGATACCAATTGTAGGATCGAAAAGAATTTAGATATCTCCACAATAGCATGATATTGTCCACTTTGGGCCTAGACCCTCATGGCTTTGCTCTTGGGCTCTCCCCAAAAGGCCTCATGCCAATGGAGATATCTTTTCTCTTATAAACCCATGATCTTTCCCATGTGTTTCCAATATGGGACTATGTTTGCAACCTTGCAACCCCAACACCTTCAAGGGATCGAAGGCGTCTTCCAATAGAAAGGTGCGAGGCGCCTCCAACAACATTGGAGGCGCCTCCAACAGCTCCGTAACTCTCGTTTAATCTTCCGTTGCGCCGATCGCCTGGGTAATTTCGTCCATCCAAAATTGGGCTTACCTGGATCTATCTTCCGACCTTCTCCTCGAGCAAACTTCCACTATGACTTCTCGTCCATCGGAAACATGGCGCGCTCCCTTCTCGTCCGTCAACGTACTCTTCCGCAGCACTTCGTCCCTCAGACGTACCTAGCCCGTCGACTCTCTCCTTTGTTGTCCTTCTCACTAGTTGTATTTTTCGCTTGACTTTCTATACTCCTAAGTTCCTGTATACTTAGACACAAGATATCAAATACACACAGGAACTAACTTAACTCGGTTGACCACATCAAAACTACCTCGGGATACTAACAATCTACCCTTTTTGATGTATATCAACCTGAATTAGAGTTAGGGAAAAAAACATAAAGTTAATAAAGTCATAGTTAAAATCATAGTTAATATAACCTTTCCTAGACTTAAGCTCTCAACTCTCATTCTCCCTCCTTGATCACATCAAAAATAAAGTTGGGAAAAACAAAGTTGGATAAAGAATTTGAAACTTTTCTAAGGGTTAAGGAAACATATTTCAATTTTTATAAAATATTTTCAAAAATTTAAATTTTCATGATTTAATAACCACATTTGCAAAAAAAAGTTTTGCATTTTGAAAAAAAAATTGAAAATTTTTCTTAAGGTTCAATAGTGGTGTATGTAGAAAAATTTTCACTAAAAAAATGTACAAGTCTTTTAGCACAAACAAATCATTTTACATAAAAATATAGGTTTTGCAAGTTTAATTTTTTAAAAATTCATTTTAATTAAAATAAATCCTTAAATATTTGCAAGTATTGATAATAGAATGTATAGTTAAGGAAAAATTAAAATTTTCAAAAATAAGGCTTCAAGATTTTTTAGATTTAAAAATAAATTTTTTGGTAAATAATCCATAGAAAATTTATTATTTATCAAAAATTTATAAAAATATATTTTCGAATAGAAATTTAATGATTCTATCATTAAAAAAAATTTGGATAAGAATTTCTAACAGAAAAATTATACAAAAAATATTTTGACCAATTATGATTCTTTTCAAAAATAAATATTCAAAAATAATTTTATTAGTCTAAAAATTAGGTTGATTTTTCTATGTATTCAAAATATAACGGTAATTTTATAAAAAAAATCAGGTTTTTCAAAATACTTATCTGAAGAATTTTGAATTTTAAATTATAATTTTTTAATCAAAAATTCAAAAAAATATTTTAATCGACGAAATTTTTTAAAAAATTTAATACTAAGAGATTTTTATTTTAGAAAAAGAGGAAACAATTTCATAAATAAATATTAATAGTAAGCATACAAACTTAATTTTACAAATGAAATTAATATTCCAAACATATAACATGCATAATCATTCGTTTAGAATAAGAGAGATTTTAGGGCTCAAAATAAATTTTACTTATAGGGTTAATAAGAAATTTCTTTGGAACATATTTTTGTGATATTTTTCTAATTTGTCTATTATGATATTTAAGATATCAATTTAGACTTCTATAATTTTTCCAGGTATGATTAAGATATGCAGAATTTTTAGATTTTTTAATTTGATCCTTCAATTTTTAATTTTCTTCCTTTAACTACATTTCTAAAGGGCAGGTTTTTGCTAAGATTGTTTTTAATTCAATTTTTTTTTCAAACTATTATTTTTGATTTTAGCTTACATATTGATCTAGTCATAGATTTAATGCCTGAATATAATTGGTCAGGGGTAGTAAACATACCTTACTTATCAGATCGACCCTGAAGTCTGTTTCTTCCTCCTCATTGCAACTTTCTTCTGAGGAGCCTCCCCTTTCGTCTATGCTCTACTCCTCCTGGTGACTTGCCATCAGTGCAAGTCCAACATACTTCTTCAAATCAGATTCTGATAACGACTCGTCCCAAGTCGCTTTCAGGGTTTTGTGCTTTGTTGTACTTGGTCTCTTCTTGTTGTCCCTCTTCTTTATCTTTGGGCAGTCCTCCTTGATGTGCCAATTTTCATTACAGTTATAGCATCTTATCTTTCTTGCTTTGCTTTTCTTTGCCTGCATTTGATTAAAATTATTAGTTCTAAAAAATTTCTTAAATTTTCTTACCATATAAGCTATTTCATCATCGTCCAGGGAAGTGTCGGTGTCTGATTCATCCTTCTTGGCTTTTAGAACAATGTTGTTAGATTTTTCTAATTCCCAATTTTCTACACAACGAAATTCGTGAAGTTCGAAAGTTACAAATAAGGTTTCAAGGGTACTTGCCTTGAGGTCCTTAGAGATGTAGTAAGCATCTACTAATGCTGACCACTCTTGAGTTCTCGGAAAGGTGTTAAGTACGTACCTTAAAGAGTCATGATTTGTTACATTTTCTCCGAGGTTGTTGAGCTGAGTGATAAGGTATTTGATCCTTGCATGAAGTTGGACTACCTTTTCTCCCTTGTTCATACGAAGGTTCGTCAACTGGCTTCGGAAGATGTCCCGCTTTGCTAGTTTAGCTTTCGAAGTACCTTCATGAAGCTCCGAGAATTTTCCCAAAGATCTTTGGCGGAGTCATAGCTTTTAATCCGGCTGACCTCCTGGGGTAGAAGAACACTAAGTAGATGGAACTCTGCTTTTCCATTAGCCACGAAGTCGACTTGTTCGTTCTTCGTCCATGTGTACTCTTCTTTCTCGGCTTCGTGTTGATCCTTAGGTGATTCAAAATGATATTTATAATTAGTAAAATTTCAAAATTAGTCTTGAAAAATACCTCGATGCGCTTTTTCCACGTAGCAAAGTCTCCTTCAAATTTTTGCGGGTAGATGCTAGATAGGACCATTTCTTTTGCTTTGGATGGCGGTTAGTCATTCTGAAGTGAGCCTGACTATGATACCACTTGTTAGGACTCGTGTGGCTAGCAAGAGGAGGGGTGAATTGCTTGAAAATTAAAAATGGACCTTTCTCAATCTTTCAAATAAGATTAGTAGCACAATTAAACTAAAGCAATTTAACAACTAATAAAATAAAGAGGCAAAGAAAGTTACTTGGTTACAACCTAGGTGGTTGTTAATTCAAGGCAAAAGAAAGCTCTAAAAATCTCATTCAATGAAGGCGGAGAAGCCTCTTACACTCGTTGAACGCTAAAAAAGTTACTAGGAAATGAATACTTGAGTTGTTAAATATTTCTTAGTTCTAGGGGTCTTTTTATATCCCGTGAAAAATTCTATCCGAGGCTAGAAGGTGCATTCAATAGGCTTGAAGGCGCCTCCAGCGTGACAAGTCTTATTCGTGCGAAGATAAAACTCTATCTTCGCTAATGGTTACTGTTTGCACAGTCCAAGGTGCCTTTAAAGGGTTGAAGGCGCCTTCTATAAAGGCGCCTTCAAGGGATTGAAGGGGCCTTCCATAAAGCCGCGAAGGCGCCTTCAAGGGATTGAAGACGCCTTCCACCAGAAAGGCGCAAGAGCGCCTCCAACATCATTGGAGGCGCCTCTAACAGCTCTGCAATTCCCGTTTACTCTTCCACTGCGCTAATCGTCTGGGTGATTTCGTCCATTCAGAATTGGGCTCACCCGGACCCATCTTTCGGCTTTCTCCTTGAGCAAGCTTTCACTTCAGCTTCTTGTCCTTCAAAAACGCCGCACGGTTCCTTCTCGTCCGCCAGTGTACTCTTTCGCAGCACTTCGTCCCTTGGACGTACCAAGCCCGTCGACTCTCTCCTGTGATGTCCTTCTCGCTAGTTGTGTCTTTCATTCGACTTCCTGTGCTCCTAAGTTCCTGCACACTTAGACACAAGGCATCAAATACACATAGTACCTAACTTAACTCGGTTGACTACATCAAAACTACTTCAGGATACTAATAATCATAAGTTATACAACACATGGGATAGCGTGTGAGTTGTCAGAGTACGTGGAACTGCATGATTATATACATACTAAGGAGATAGATAATGGGATATCTTTCATACCGAGATATGACGACTAATTAATGAGAAATATATTGTTCCTTCTCTAGCAATACTATAAAAGGAGTCAGTTCCCGTGATCAAAGTATTGGTGCAATTTGCACTAATGATCTAACTCAGGTTTTGATCAATAACAAATGAATTAAAGTTAGAATGTTTGTGATCTAATTGCTTAACCAAGTGTGTAGGAGTTGACGGGTCTGGAGGACCTGACACTAGGCTGAAATTCAGCTAAGTCCACGGGACTTGATAGTTGGTGAGAAGTCCAGATAGGATCGCGGGATTTGATATCTGGCGGAAAGTCTAGTTGGGTCCGCTGGATCTGACAACCGGCAGAAGTCCAATTAGGTCTGCAGACCTAACAACTGACGGGAACACCTGGTGGGTCAAAGACAAGTCAAGCGATTGTAATTGGTAAGTAAGAGGTAAACAACTGAAGGAGAGATCCAGTGAGGACGCGTTCCTGGTTGAGGGAACTGTAGGCGTCGATCTAGCTTAGGTCCATTTGGAAAATCTAAGCTAAGACCTTGACTAGATCCTGGTCTTGAGAAGACAAGATCTGATTACTACTCTTATCTTATTATGTTGTGCAGGATAAATATAGTTTTATTTGTTTGGACTAACTCTTTTTTGTAGGAAGGAGAAATGCGAAAAGTCCGGGCGCCCAGACCAGCTCGCCCGGGCGGGTGCCTAGACAAGCACCCGAGTGGTCTAGGCGCCCGTAATTAGTCCAGGCGCCCGGGCCATAAAGTTATCTAGGAGCTAAGTTGGTGCGTGCCGACTGTCTGATCCCACGCCAACGGTTCAGGCGCCCGGAGGTGGATAAAATTTCGTCGATGAAGTTTTGATGAGAGGTCGCCATGTTAGGATGGTCCAAGCGCCCTGAGGGGTTCCAGGCACCCGGAATAGGTCTATATAAAGGTCTTTGACCAACAACTTTATAACATCAATTGCTACAACTTTCATACTCACGCGCTACTCCAAAAGGGTTTCCGGGATACCTAAAAGCTGCATCGACAACTTGCGCTCAAGTTTTCAAAGTTGTATTGTTGGTATAATTTAATTTTTGCAATTATACTTAAATCTATAATTGTTTCATGATTATAGTGATTGTCCAACGAAAACATTCAGCGAGTGTGGACCATGAAGTAGGAGTCGTCGAAGATTTCAAACCAAGTAAAACCACCTATGTTACCATTTGCTTTTCATCTATGTTCTTTTCCGCTACATACTCTTGATTTCTGATTTTCGACGATCGCTATTCACCCCACCCCTCTCTAGCATCTTTACGATCCAACACAAAGGTACACATATAAATACACACGCTCAATCACATTCTCCATACATTCACTATTCTTCAGTCTCTCCCTGCCGAAGACTAACTTAAGTGTTGGAGTGTCTGAGTCAGGACACCCTTAGCTACCATTTTAAATCTTATTTTCTCTCTAGACCTCATAGGCACTCTAGTTGATTTGGCTCTCTCCTCCCATTCCTGCATTCCTTGAAGTTCGACAACTTTGTCAACATCTAAGACAGCTCACCAATAACTTATGTGTTGATTATTTTCAACCGGAACCTGCAGCAGAACAAACAAGAATAGAGCGGTCAATCTCAGAGACAAAGACAAACACATATTTATTGTCTTATTCTGATGAAGGAATTAATTGATATCCTTGCGTGTAGCTTCCTCAGGCAGTTAATACATTAAAATCTCCAAAAATTGCATCATGTTTGGAGCACGAAGAGAAGTTGGTTGGGGCAATAAACAATTCATGTGGTGCTTACCTTGTGTTCTTCTCTTACATCATGTAACTAAAAAAACATAAACATGCGGTTTAAATTAAAGGAGTTCTAATGAATGAATTATAAGTAATCCGTTTGATTAGTTTAATGGCAGACGACAACATCTTAAGCATCAGGGCATCTCCAATGGTTAGAGCTCTAAATGAACTTTTTTCAGGATTCCAATATGCCACATCAAAAATATAAAAGCTCATTGAAATATCTTCAATGGTTAAAGCTTTAAATGAGCTTTCTTATGATCCAATTCATAGCATAAGTTGCATGGATTCATGCATATTGTATCAAATTCGAGACAAAAGAGCAGGTTTGAGTTTTCACTACTATTTTTAAACTATAAATCTCAAACCTCACCTCTACAATGGTTCAAGATTTTTTATTCAGCTTTTTAGATTTTACAAACCTCTCATAAACCTTGCATTGGAGATGCCCTCAGTCGTAATGAAGTCAAAGTCCACCATAGTGTGCGACTGATAAGGGGGCTCCCGCTCTCGGAGACACCCATGGCAGTGCCACCTGCCGACAACTATGACGAGGCTAGCCAGTAGCGCTCGATCTGGTACCTCAGATGCGCACTGTGGTGTTGCGGGTGTTGTGGCACCACGATCGTGTGTCCTTCTCGACCTCACCTCCTCATCCTCTCCCTCATCGTGCTCAGGGTCAAGGACCCCATGCCGAGGGTCAACGGAATCTCCCTCCTCCACTTCAACGCCGCACCCGGAGACTTCGCAAGCGGTAACTTGGTGTTGCTTAATGCCACACTGCTGCTGGTCTACTTGTCTCTCAAGAATCCCAATGTGGTAGCATTCGGGTTCCGCCGCAACACCACCAACTTCTACTACGGCATGGAGACAGTGGGGGTCGCACACACACTGACAGGGGAGGTTGGGTAGTGGCGGACCACATCGCTGACCGCAACGGTGGATGTGTTGATCGATCGAGTGGCGCGGAAGATGAACGTGACGACGGAGATGGTGGCTCGGGGAAGGTCTTCGTGGAGCTCACCAGCTCCACTGACGTCGCCGGGAAGGTGAGCGTGCTCGGCGTGTACAAGTGCGCGATTGAGATCGATGTCAACTGTATCTTGACACTGTGCACCTTCCCCATAGACCAGATCCTGGTCCACAAAAAAGTGGACTAGGGGATGGACTATATTGTGGCCACGATCCGACCACAATTGATTATGATTCCTCCTTGAATTCACCATCCCAGGTTGTAGTTTGGGTCAGTGTAGGTGGCTGAAGGCCGGCAGCGATGGGCAAGTGGCTAGGTTGTCGGGCGCCGAGCAAGGGACGGGGGGCGGTTGGCCATTTGCCTTGACCCGACCCAAACTATAACCTGAGGGATGGTGAACCCAGAGAGGGATCGCAACCAATTGCAGTCACGATCCGGACGCAATTACAAGTGGTCCATCTTCTAGTGTACTTTTATGTGAACCCAGGGGATCTAGCCTCTTCCACCAGCCCTCGCTCACCACCAACCAATGCTCTGCAAATGTCAGTTGAAAAAATAATTACTTCCATTAATAGCAACACGACACAAACGCCATTATCTCGATCTGATATATGCTCCAGCTTCGCGACCGTAATTAATTAAGGGATGCATATTGGATCGATATTGAACGATTTATTGTTATTTTTTTAGTATTTTATTTATATTCAATTTATACTGATTAATCTTAGGATGACCGATTTAGTTTTACATAAATTTCTTATTGATTGATCCTATCTGAAATTGGAGAAAATGATGTACTCGTAGGTGATTTCGATGTTGATCGTGAGAAGACCTTAAGCTAGAAGAAGAGGGCGTCAAATGATCTTGCATGTGAAAAAAGAATGTATAGGGAAGAAAACGTAACAATCGAGCTAGGGATGAGTCTCCGGTGAAGTGCACTTCGACTCTCAAGTTAGACAAGTGATCAAGAGGAAATGGAAGACGATGAACAGTAAAAAATAAACAGTGGACTCTGAGTGCATAATCTTGCCTACCTGCGCCTTTGGTAGGAAACTCCTTATATAGTGTTACTTTTCTTTTGTGGATGAATATCGATGTATTTTCAAAAAAAGACCGACTATTCTGACATTATGACATTCTGACACTTTTTCGAAAATAGACTTACCACTTCTATGCTTTGCAAGGTAGAAGCTTCTATCATACAAATTACACAGGGAATATTCCTTTGATTCTCTGACAAATGTTACACAAAACACCAAAGGGGAATATTAGGCCGTTGGGTTGATGGACCATTAATATGCTTTGATGGTAGGCCGAACGAGTCTCCTCTATGGTTTGATTGAACCTCGTTCATAGATGAGGTAAGATTGGCTAAGGAATGATGACCCTCTCTAGCACTTAGCTTCTTTGTTTGGCCAAAGAGTCTAATTAGGCCGTACGCCTATCATATCTGATCAGACCAAAATGACTCGGCTCTAAATTCCACTAATATAGCTTGGGATTTCATCAAGTCGAGGGGACTCAGGATCCAATCGGACAAAAGGTTCAATCGTCCAGAGTGCTCGGTCGGCTACACAATCGTACTAGCTCGGAGTGTTAACCATTCCTTAACTTTGACCGTCACATCGGTTGACTTTCTTGATTTTGACTTTCACATCAGGAACTCCACCTTATTCATCGAATCATTTGTTGGAGCAATCTAGGTGCCCTAAGTTTTGATGTTTGGGCAAAGGTTTAAGTTAGGTTTATTGTTGTATTTGATATGCATTGTGAGTGTGCAGGATACAGGTACAACAAGGAAAGTCCAAGGGTGAGTCTTGGCGGTGTAAGTCCAAGCATGTAGTCTTGGTAACGTAAGTCCAAGTGTGATCTTGGCAAAGGAGGAAAGTCCAAGGATGAGTCTTGGCGGTGTAAGTCCAAGCATGTAGTCTTGGCAACGTAAGTCCAAGTGTGACTTGGCAATGGATGAAGTCCCGGAGGCACGACCTCTTGGCAAAGGAAGACCCGACAACAATGACAAGGCCGATGGAAGCTCCAGAAGGCAAGACGTGAAGGATGGGGAGACATCCAAGGGACGCAAGGCTGATGGAGGAGGCTAGAAGGCTAGGTCTAGGTTGGTCGGGCGAGAACGAGTGCTGAGTGAATGTACTCGAGGTAAAATCCTAGAATTAGGGTTTATTGGAGCAGCACTGTAGCGTTACTGTAGCAGTCGACTGGTGACTGTAGCAGTCAACTGGTGCACTGTAGAGAGCCGTTGGGCTGACACCAGTCGACTGGTAACGGGCAAATCAGCTTACTGATTTGTTCCAATCTCTATAAGAAGGAGCTTGGGATGGCCGGCCAAGGTGACGAAATTAGACTTGGTTAAAGCCTAATTAGTAGTCACCAAACGTGCTCAAGGTTCTCTTGTGTCCAAGTGTTCTTGGTTGGTGTTGTGGTGAGGTTTCTCCACCCACAAGGAGTTGCTTGAGTAGTCGGAGTTTGCCGGGGGTTAATCCACCGAAGGATCGGGATCGTCCACCTTACGGACAGCCGTGGAGTAGGAGCAAGTTATCTCCGAGCCACGTTACATTGACGTGCATTGGTTTGCATTTCCTTTCTTTGTCTTTTAGCTTTCATATTCGTATTTAGTTTCGTATTATTCCGCTGTGCAACTAACGAATACATAGGAAGCCATTAATTTTGGTGAGACGCTATTCACCCCCCTATAGCGGGCACATCGATCCCAACATCATTTACCATCAGACTAAATTAGAAATGGCTCACAACCGAAAATCTATGGGTCTAGCATTTTTAAATTACCTAATTTATCAACTCAAATTTTAAATACCTATAAAATTAAGAGGGCACCTTCGCTGCTGTCAGAGGGCAACGATTTGTTGTTAGTTGTTGGATACGAGAGTTGAATCAGTAGGTGGAGATTAGTTCAAGTAGGCCACCGATTTGGACTCCTGGAGGATCAAATTTTGGAAGAAAATGGGCTGATAAGTCCCAGAAAAGGTGTACGATGAGACCGTTAGGTCCATAAATCAGTTGGCCTATAAAGTGCACTCTGGAACCCTAAAGCCCCTTCTCCTTTATTTCCTTCTCCTCCCCTAGCAGCCTCTTGAGAAGAAGCGGAATCGTCGCCGTCCTCGCCTCCTCCATTATCTCGATCTGATATCTGCTCGAGCTTCGTGACTGTAATTAATTAAGGGATGCATATTGGATCGAGATTGAACGATTTATTATTAGTTTTTTTAGTATTTTATTTATATTCAGTTTATACCGATTAATCCTAGGATGACCGATTTAGTTTCACTTAAATTTCTTATTGATTGATCCTGTATGAAATCGGAGAAAATGATGTATTCGTAGGTGACTTTGATGTTGACCGTGAGAAGACCTTAAGCTAGAAGAAGATGGCGTCGAATGATCTTGCATGCGAAAAAAGAATGTATAGGGAAGAAAATGTAACAATCGAGTTAGGGATGAGTCTCCGGTGAAGTGCACTTCGACTTTCAAGTCAGACAAGTGATCGAGAGGAAATAGAAGATGATGAATAGTAAAAATGAACAGTGGACTCTGCATGTATAATCTTGCCTATCTGCGCCTTTAGTAGGAAACCCCTATATAGTGTTACTTTTCCTTTATGTATGAATCTCGATGTATTTCCAACAAAAAACTGACTATTCTGACATTCTGATACTTTTTCGAAAATAGACTTAACACTTCTATGCTCTGCAAGGTAGAAACTTCTATCATACAAATTGTACAAGGAATATTCCTTTGATTCTCCGACAAACATTATACAAAACGCCAAAAGGGAATATTAGGTCATTGGGTTGATAGACCATTAATATGCTTTGATGGTAGACCGAACGAGTCCCCTCTATGGTCCGATCGAACCTCGTTCGTAGATGAGGTAAGATTGGCTAAGGAATGAGACTTAACTTCTCTGCTCGGCCAAAGAGTCTGATTAGGCCGTACGTCTATCATATTTGATCAGACCAAAATGACTCGGCTCTAAATTCCACTAATACAACTCGAACTTTCGTCAAGTCGAGAGGACTCAGAATCCAATTGGACAAAAGGTCCAATCGATCGGAGTGCTCGGCCGGCTACACAATCATGCTAGCTCTTAGGATTAACCTTTCTTTAACTTTCACTGTTAGATCAATTAACTTTCTTGACTTCGACATTGACATAGGAACTCCATCTTATTCACCGTATCATTAAATTAGAAATGGCTCACAACCGAAAATCGTCACTAAATTAGAAATTAGTAGGTCACTGATTTGGACTCCTGGAGGATCAGATTTTGGAAGAATATGGGCTGATAAGGCCCAGAAAGGGTGTACCATGAGGCCGTTAGGTCCAGAAATCAGTTGGCCTGTAAAGTGCACTCTGGAACCCTAAAGCCCCTTTCTCCCTTATTTCCTTCTCCTCCCCTAGAAGCCTCTTGAGAAGAAGCGGAATCGTCGCCGTCCTCGCCTCCTCCTCCTCCTCCTCCTCCTCCTAATATTTCATTGTCTTCTCGACGGAGGATGCGATGATGAGAAATCGTCCTCAACGCAGATCGCCAGTTCGAATCCGTTTCAAACTCAGCGACATGAAGCCTTATCTGGTTCATATTCTCTGAGCTTTCTCCTGATTCCTTCCCGTTTCTGTTCTTGATTTTCGATCCACTTCCCGCTCGAAGGGATCCGAGTGGGCATCGCCTTCTCGTAGGGTGCGTTGTTTCCTAAGTTTGCCGTCGCAGAAGAAGCGAGTTTATACGGGCAGCCGTCACTCGATTCCCTGCGAGACCTGGCAGCCCACGGACCCGCTTGGTTGCCCGTTCTTCTTCGCACTCGATTTTCCTTGTTTTTCCCCCTAAAGATTGATTCCGATCGCTGCGTTTTCTGGAAGTTCATTTTGTTCAGATGTTTTCTTTCTTTGAAAATAGCAAATCACTGCTTCATCACGGTTAATGGACATAGATCTACTTCTAGTTCTACGGTCCATAGGAATTTATGAAGCATAAATCACAGTGCTCCCTCGCTATCCATCGCAGTCAAATCCGTGCTGCATTTGGACGATGGCGAGCCACATTCTCTTTGCATTTGAGCAGTGATGCAAAGTGTATGAACTCAATCTCTCTTAGTAGAGTTAGAAATTGTGTTTTCCAAGATCTCTCACGGCGTCTCACAATGCTAATGCTCATCGAATTCATCATGTTTTTTTCGCCAGAAAATTCATAAATCTTGTCAGGAGTTGGAAACTTCAGATTCAGGGAGATGGTTTTTGCAGTTAAATTCTTGTAATCAATAAAGTTTAACAACGAGTATACAAAGTTTTTATACCGCTACACGGTAAGCATGTGCTAAGAAACTCTATGTGTTGCGAGAACATATAAATTTGGCTCGAAATTGATAAAATTTAGGAAGAAGGATCTTAACAAATACTATTTGTGGATCATGGACTGGATATTGATGATGGTATTGTGTTCTAACTTTTTTTTTTTTATCTGAGTCTCTTGGGTATTCAAAAAGCTTTTCTATTTTTTTTTAAAATTATTTTTTATATCAGGTATTCCTGTCTTACAATCTTGGAGGTAGACTGACGTTGTGCTCAATTGTATTTGTAGTTCAATTGTCATTTTTCTAAAATTTTGGGAGGTGCCCCTTAATTCGACTCACAATCATTTATAAGTCTAAGCTAAGGTGTGAGATTGAGCAAGTAAAAAAAAACTTAAATTCTTTTGTAGGCAAACACACATTACTAATTCACTACATTTATTCTGTTGAGCTATAAAAAGATTAAAAGGTTATATTTACTATATAATCGCTCATAATTCTTGTGTCTCCAAGTTTTACTTGATAAATGTACGTCGTTAAGCCATAAATCATATTGAATTTATTCCAGTTTCAACCAGCAAAACAAAGGAATTGCTTGCTTGAATGATATTTTAAACACATTAAAACCATGTGATTAACTTTAAAAAAAAGTGTTGTTTCACTAAAGAAACACCTTCATTATTTATATAGGTTGTTGCTGTTCATTCTCAAGGATGAAACTAACGGGGTGGATTTACATGTGCTTAAATTTAACTTTAAATCCGCTTTATCTAACCCTCTACGTTATGGGCGGTGCTTACAAAAAAAACATTGTAATTTTTTTATCCTTAATGTTCGTCTCCTTCCCTCTCTCTATCAACTGTGTATTCGGCAGCAAAACAAGGAATTTGAATCAGATTTAGGTAATCTTGTTTTTTTTTTTCCTATTTTGCTAAAAGGATGTCGATGTGGCTGTTGCTCGTCAAGGCAGCCTCCTGAGTGAGTGGTCACTTCTCTCTATCACCGAGCATTATAATACTCATTATTATAATATTTACTCATAGGAGAGAGGAGAACAATACTCTCTCTCAATTTTTTTTTAATTGAATTTTTTTTAATATTATTTAAAAAATAGTAAAATTATTTTTTTTACAAATATAATTATATTAAAAAAATAATAATTTAAATATATTTAAATTATATTTATTTAATATGATATAATTTTAAGATGAGTGAGTGGATGGTGGAGTTCATAAATAATGAATGTTAATATTAAAATAAATGTAAGTGAAAGAGATGTGTTATTATTATAAGTATGTGATAGTGGATTTCATATTTTTTGATGAGATGGTGAATATTATAATATTGATGTATTATGGATACTCTGAGGTAGTCGAGCATCAATGCGACCGCTCCTCATGAAGTGGCTATCGTCCTACAAGAAAGCGATGTGGTCGTCTTACGAGGAAGCCATAAGGTATATTTATAATTTTCTAATCAATTGGATTTCCACTTTTCCCTAGATGGAGGTGCAAGAATATTTTATGCTATTGTAAATGTTATTTGTTGTCATGTGCCATAAATTGTAATAATATATATAATAATGTGTATTATATGTTGATTTTATGATTTATCTTTTTTCATATAATTTAAGGATAGCTTACGAAGAATGTATGAATGAGTATAATCATATTTTGCTAGGAAAGATATATCTTTTTGTAATATCAAGGATGGAGCTATTACTACTAACTTGTTTGTCGGCTGTCTTTTAAGTTATGTAGATTATTTTTGATGACTATACTTACCTTTTATAGTTTCTTGTTTGATTTTCAATGGCTTTAGATAGGTCTTGGTAAGTTATTGGATCCAGGAGGTGCAGATAACAATAAATTTTATATGTAACAAAGGTATGACCTTCTGTTGTGCATCGAGAGTCCAATTTGATAGCTAAAGTGAGTTGATGCGGCCGTTCGTGAAGTGGTCGTTGCCCTACAAGGTAGCAACGTGGTCATCTCGCGAGGAAGCCGTTTGGCTGCTATGTTCAATATATTTGTAATATTTATAGTCAATTGTGTTTTTCCTTTTTCCTAGATGGAGGTGCATGAACATTTTCATGCTATGGTAAATGTTATTTGTTGTCATTTGTCATAAATTGTAATAGCATATTAATCCAGGAGGGATTCAAAATATTCAGATTTGTATTCTTGAGGGTTTTTAATTAGTTATTTGTTTATTAAATTTAGTTTATTTTTTTATTAATTATATTTAATTTTATCCTCAATTTTAGAGAAGTATGGTTGGTTAATTTTTCGTTTATTTTTTTTTTTGAGAACTTTAAGAGTTATATAAACCTATGCTTAGATGATATTTAGGACAAGTTTTTTGGATATTGAATTAATTTATTTCGCTTAAGTCATATTACAACTACATCTCTATTTTTCTTCTATTCCGACTCTTGTTTTCTCGAGAAGACTTTTAAGTCTAGCTTGGGCTACTTTTTGTTTTGTTATCTCTCTATTATTTTTTTGTTAATCTCTCATAAACTTCATGCCCCATAACTGTTGGTGCAACCTTAGGTCAAGGTTGACCTGGTTGACCCGACTCGAGTTGACCTGACTCGAGTTGTATTTTGATGTTTGACAAGAACAAAAGAGTTGTATTTTGATGGGAGATTGTGAGTGCAACCTTTGGTCAAAGTTGACCTGGTTGACCCAAGGTGAGTTGACCTGACTCGGAAAAGTCCAAGCGGGGAGCTTGGCACGGGAGAAAGTCCAAGTATGGAGACTTGGCACGGAGAAGTCCAAGTATGGGAACTTGGCAAGTGGAAGTCGGAGAGGGCTCGGTAGCTCATTCTCCGAACTGTGGTCAGAGAGGGCTCGGTAGCTCGTTCTCTGGACCGGAAGTGGGAAAGTCCTGGTGAGTGAAGCCAAGCAGTTGTGAAAACCCTAGTGAGTGAAGCTAGGTGAAAGTCCTGGTGAGTGAAGCCAGGCAGTGGGAAAGTCCTGGTGAGTGAAGCCAGGCAATTGTGAAAACCCTAGTGAGTGAAGCTAGGTGAAAGTCCTGGTGAGTGAAGCCAGGCAGTGGGAAAGTCCTGGTGAGTGAAGCCGGGCAGATTGGAAATCCTGGTGAGTGAAGCCAGGTGAAAACCCTAGTGAGTGAAGCCAGGTGAAAACCCTAGTGAGTGAAGCTAGGTGAAAGTCCTGGTGAGTGAAGCCGGACAAGGGAAAATCCAGATGGATCAAGGGTGATCGGACATCTGGTGTTGAGAAGGTCAAGTAGGTCAAGGGAGTGATCGGATACTTGACACGAAGAGAAAAGTCCAAGTGGGTCAAAGGGATTGATCGGACACTTGGTGGGGAGTCTTAGCAGGTCAAGGGAGTGACCGGATGCTAAGCATGATGTACCAACAGGTCAAGGTTGTCCGGATGTTGGTTTGGAAGGCTTGTGACTTGGTTTGGGCGAAAACCAAGCTCTGGATCGATCCAGTGATACACTGGGTATCTGGATCGGTCTGGTGACCGATCAGTAACCACACAGTGAGCTTCTGTGTGTTATCTGATCGGACTGAAGACCGATCAGTGATCGATCAGTAGCATACAGTGAAGTTCCTGATCGGTCTGCAGACCGATCAGGAGACGATCAGAAGGAGACGATCAGAAGGAGGGAAAGGCCCTGATCGGTCATGGGACCGATCAGGGAAGGACCTGATCGGTCACCATGACCGATCAGGGGAGGGCCTGATCGGTCTTGTGACCGATCAGGACCCTTGTGGACCGATCAGGATGAAGCCTGATCGGTCCACATCCTAGCCGTTGCGTAGCAACGGTTAGTTTCTGTTGTGTCTTCTTCGCAGGTTATAAAAGGGGTTGAGAAGCTACTGTTCTTACTTCTTCTTCTTCTTCTTCTTGCGGCTGCGAGTTCTTCTGCGAGCTTTGCTGAGCTCTCCATTGTTGAAGCTTCGTGTGAGCTTCCGTCGGCTGGGTGATCAGCTGCTGCTGTGAGTTTCCTGAAGTTGCTGCTTCGGATTCCAGTCGACTGAGGTTATAAAAGGGGTTGAGAAGCTACTGTTCTTACTTCTTCTTCTTCTTCTTGCGGCTGCGAGTTCTTCTGCGAGCTTTGCTAAGCTCTCCATTGCTGAAGCTTCGTGTGAGCTTCCGTCGGCTGGGTGATCAGCTGCTGCTGTGAGTTTCCTGAAGTTGCTGCTTCGGATTCCAGTCGACAAGAACAGTAGGCAAGCTTTGTTTTGTACATTCATATTGTCTTCTGTTTTGTGCTGTATTTTTGTACATCTTTCTTGCTGTTGCAAGAAGTTTCTGTGGTGAGGTTTCTCCACCCAGAAGGAGTGTTCTTATTAGCCGGTTTTCCGGGGACTCATCCACCGACGGATTGGTAGGCTTCGTCCACCTTACGGACACGCCGAGGAGTAGGAGTTTCATCTCCGAACCTCGTTACATCATCGCGTTGAGGTTTGCTCTTCCTTATTTTCGTTTCTATTGTTTTATTTTCCGCTGCGCTAACCTGATTTATAGAAAGAAATGAACGATTTGGGGGCGGCTATTCACACCCCCCCTCTCTAGCCGCGATCATCGATCCTAACAATAACAATATATATTATGCTCGACATTAGTTAGTATCAGAGTTCATTAAGATCCAATGGATGGACATCATGGACGTGGTTGTGATTGTAATAGATAGATTCCAAATGAAGAAGTCCAACACCGTGATTGTAACATCCAAGATGTAATAATGATTGAGGGTTTACAGAAGCAAATTGCAAAATTAACCCAACGTCTGGCAACACTGGATTTTAAAAATCGTGAGATCTCTGATCGTAACTTTGAGTCTACCTTTGAGAATGCATATTACCATCGTACTACGTATCGAGAATATGAGGACTTTGGTTTCGAGTTGATCTTCCTATTTTTTTTGGCACATTACAAGCAAAAAGATTTATTGATTGAATCAATGAAATAGAGAGGATTTTTTTTAGTATAAGGAAGTATCTAATCATTCCAAAGTAAAATTTGTTATTAACAAGTTCAAAGGCTGAGCCTTAGTATGGTGGGAGCAACTTTGGCGATCACGAGAGACACAAGGTCCATCCAAAATTATCGATTGGGAAAAATTGAACAAATGGATGAGAACTCATTTTCTTCCCTTTGGCTAGGCGCAAACGTTGTTTCAATGATTCCATACATTGAGCCAAAGGGTTAGAATTGTCGACAACTATACAAAGGAATTCTATCAGCTTATTGTTTGGAATGATCTATTCGAGATTGATGAGCAGGCGGTAGCACGATATTTAGGGGGGGTTACGACAACCCTTACAAGATTTCCTGAGCCTCCACTCACTCTGGATTATTTTGGAGGATTATCAGCGAGCCTTGACGATTGAAAAATAGTTAAATAGAAGACCAACAAATAGGAGTGATCAAAACAATCGAGATGTTCACCATTAGGGGCTATGCCCTTCCCAACATCCACCACAAAGTAACCCTAAGACCTATATTAAGTGCTTTTGAAGTGGTGAAAGGGGCATCGAGCTTCATATTGTAAAAGATTCCTAAATAAAAAAAACCCTATTGGTTGAAGAAGACATGGAGGATGAACTTGAACAGATTGATGAGTCGATTTACGATGACGATATTGATGACAAGGTTCTTTATGTCGATGATCATGAGATTCTAATCACACACAAGAGCCTATTGGTCCCTAAGGAAGAATTAGAAGATGATTGGTTGAGAACCAACATCTTTCACACAACTTACACGATTATGGACAAAGTTTGCAAGATGGACATTGATAGTGGAAGCTGTGAAAACTTTGTATCTGAAAAAGCTATTCAAAAGCTACAGTTGAAGATAGATCGTCATCCAAAATCCTACAAGTTGTTATGGCTTAGCAAAAGAAGCGAGGTAACCGTGGATAGACATTGCTTTTTTATATTTTTCTATTGGCGGCAAGTATTACAACCAAGCATGGAGTGATATTGTGTCAATGGATGTATATCACATACTGTTGAGACAACCTTGACAATATGTTTGCAGCGTCATCTATAATGGATGTAAGAACACCTACACCCTTAGCATCAAAGGGTGGAACATCATATTAGTTCATCGACAAGAAGGAACCCTTCAAATTTGGTAATCAATAACTCTAAACTATTTTATATTTCTAGATTTTTGAACGAGAAGAAGCATGAAGATGTGGTATATGTTTTGCTTCCTTGTGAAAGCAATGTAATAGACATATATTCAGAAGTACTAGCTGAGGTGCGACAACTCCTATCCTACTTCGTTGATTTGATGGACAAATACCTTCCTCCAGGACTCCCCCTTATGAGAGACGTTCAACACTATATTGACTTTGTGCTAGGGTCAAGATTGCCTAACCGACCGGTTTATTGTCTTAGCCCCTAAGGATGCCAAAGAATTACAACGACAAGTTGTGGAGCTATTGAGATGAGGTTGTATTCGTGAGAGTATGAGTTCTTGTGTAATCCCTGCCCTACTCATACCAAAGTAAGATGGTTCGTGACGCATGTGTGTTGATAGCTGAGCTATCAATAAAATCACAGTGAAGTATAAATTTCCTATTCCTCACTTAGAATACATGTTGGATCAATTTTTCGATTCTATGATCTTCTCCAAGAGCGATTTTAGGAGTGGATACCATCATATTCGAATCGAGCCCATAGATGAATAAAAGACCGCCTTTAAGACATAACATGGGTTAAACGAGTGGATGATCATGCCTTTCTGACTATCCAATGCACCCGACATGTTTATAAAATTCATGTATAAAGTCTTGCGACCTTTCATGGGAAGATTCATAGTTGTATACTTTGATGACATTGATAACTAGTAATTTCGATAAGGAAACTTGGTGTAACTAGGCTTGATTTGGATCTTAGTTTTGGTTTTAATGCATGTGAATGGTTTGATTTGCTAAATGGATATATTTTGGGCTATTATGTAAATTTATCTTTAATTGTACATAAATCTAAGGGTGTGAAGGTGAATTATGCAGGAAAATAATTGGAGTCATTGATTAAGATCTAAAGATACTAATCGACCAACTGGTCCAGATGATCTTGACCTTTACTCAGATTTAATCTCATTCGTTCACCTAGATCTAGGATTATCCTAGTTGTCCGATCAGATCTGAGGGGATTCAAAAGACTGGATAAGCTACAGTAGAGGGGGTTTGCAATGGGGAGAGGAGAGGGAAGAGGCGACGATGAAGCGATCATCAGACACCATCCTCCATCGCATTTCGTCGTTAAACTCTAAGATTTAACCGCGAGAGGAGGAAGGGGTTTGCCTCCTCCAGATCTGAGTTTCGGACTACCTCTATCCATTTCTAGCCACTGGTTCATTTTCTCATCTCCGCCAGACCTGCTGCCACAGGCCGCTTCCTCATCATCGCTGGAGCTACAAAAGCGTAAGAGGCTTCCCTACATTTTCTCCAGATCCTGTAATGCACTCCAGTCATTGAATCTAGTAATATCAACAGTAAAATAGGTATGATCCCATGGCGACAATCTACAATCCAGGGTGGAGAGATCATATGAACTTAAGGTATGAGAATGCATTCCATCATACATATCAACCCCCATCAGCATTTCAGAGGTCACTGGGATTCCAGAATAATACAATTCCAATCAAATCACAACAATTCCAGTAGTACACTCTAATTCCTGGCTCTAGCCAATTAGATTCTTCAGTATGAGAACTAAAGGAGTTGATGCAGTAGATGATGCAACAATAGATGAGCATGCAACAAGATCAGAAAAGGAATGATGCAAATATGTAGAGTTTAGAGAGGCAGATTAGTCAGATGACATCTACTGTCAGTCAATTACATTCACAACGGTTGAGTTATTTATCGTCACAGACTATTCCGAACCCTAAGTGAAATGTTAGTGCTATTTCACTTTAGAGTGGTAGATTTATTTCAGATCCTTCATCTCCAATTCTAGTTTCAGCTCAGGACTTAGGATGTGAAGATCAAGATTTAGAGGAACACTCATAGCTCAGAGTAGATTCATCAGTTCCATTGTCTTTTCCATAGAGACTAGTGCAGCCTAGGAGGAGTTCTGATACATAAAAGGCTAAAAAAGTTCAGGAGCTAGTGAACATTTTTTAGTACGGTGGAGGTGAATATACCCTTGTTAAAGATTATTAAGCATGTTCCAAAATATGCTAAGTTTTTAAAAGATCTTTGGGTGCACAAAAAGAAGCTAAAGAGAAATGAATTGGTGAGCATGAGTAAGAATGTATCTACACTCATTCAGACAATGCCTCAAAAGTATAATGATCCAAGACTGTCATTATTCCTTGCATTATTGGAGATAGCATGTTCGAGGATTCCATGTTGGACTTGGGAGCTTCTAACAATGTTATGCCTAGATCTGTGTTTCGATCACTTGGTTTTGGTCCTTTGCAGACGACATGAGTGGTGATACAATTGGTTAATAGGAGCTTTGCACGACTTGCAGGAGTCATTGAGGATGTCTTGGTCCAATTAAAAGAATTGATTTTCCATGCAGATTTGTATGTTCTTGACATGGAGGGGGATTTTGTTTCGAGTCATACTCCGCTTATTCTTGGAAGACCTTTCCTTAAGATGGACAGAACAAAGATAGATGCTCATGTAGGAACCCATTCTATAGAATTCAGGAATACAGCGGTACAGTTTAGTATTTTGGATGCCATGAAATACCTTGTGGAGGATCACTCTTTACTTAGTATCGATGTATCAGAGGATCTGGATCATGAGATTTTTAGTGACTTAGTATCAGATTTGCTATAGTGGTTGATTTTGCTGAGGATGATACTCTAAGTCAGATAATGATGGAGGAGATTCTATGACTGATCACATTGATGCCTTTATGATGGATGAATGTACACAGGTTTGTCCAGTAGAATCAGGTCATAAAAAATTGCTTCCCTCAATTCTGCAACCTCCGCAATTGAAGCTAAAGGTTCTTCCTTCCCATTTGAAATATGTATACTTGGGGCAAGACAAGAAACTACCAGTTATTATTGCTCAGCACCCCATGCCTAATCAAGAGAAGAGATTATTAGGACTTTTAAAGCAATATCAAAAAGCTAATGGGTGGACAATTGTGAATATACCTAGTATTAGTCCTTCCATTTGCATGCATAGGATTTTCCTAGAAGACAATGTGAGACCAACAAGACAACCACAACGGAGACTCAACCCTTTGTTGGTTGGTCCTAGGAAGATCATACCGGTTCCATTGTACAAAAATTTTGTACAAGTATCGAACCTTTCCTAACAACCTATTGTGTTCTTTAGAAATTAAATTCGGAATCGCAAACGGAACTTAACATTATTGATTCCAAATTTAAATTATCTGTTCTTAGTGGTTTAGACTTGGATTACAAACGATATTTAACATTATAGATCCAAATTCACCTAGGTTACAAATTTAATTAAATATTTATTTCGGAAATCGGCTCCCAGGTCAAATATGGCGAGACACTTGGCCTTCTTGGGTATGGGAACATCCACCACTGCCTCGACAAAGCCTCTTAACAAAATTCAATATTTAATTTCCTTATATAACTCTAGGTTTAACCAAAAAGAACAATCGAATCACAAGATCGAAAAAGAAAAGAAAAGAAACACAACTTCGAATTACAAATCCAAAAATCTAGAATCTCTAGCCTCTTGTGTTTGGTATTTCAAATCTATACAAAGAAAACTAGTATGATGCGGAATAGAATTACTAGTTATACCTTTCTTTGTAAGCAACAACCTCTTGGTCTTCTATCGTATTTCTCTTCTTATCTTGGATGTCGTGTGGGCGACGATCTACCGAGATGAGAACCACCCAAGTCGTTCTTCTTCCTTCTACCAAGTTTCAGCAAAGCAACTTTCTCCAAGAAAAATAAGTCTCGGCCACCAAGCAAACTCCAAGGAAAACTAGGAAAAAAAATCCTCCTTTCTCTTCTTCTTCTCCAAGCTAGATCTGGCCACCAAAACAAGCTCCTAGAGGTTGATGAGGTTCGGCCACTAAGGAGGAAGAAAGGAGGAGATGGAAGATCATATGGCCGACCACTACCAAGGAAGAAAAGAGAGAAGAAAAAATAGAAGAGAGTTGTACCCCATAAAGACACCCCTTCCCTCTCTTTTATAATCCTTGGTCATAGCAAATAAGAAAATTTAATTATAATTAAAATTCCCTTTATTTTCCTTGCCCTTGGTTAATAAGGAAAATTTAATAAAAATTCCTTTTAACCCCTTCTATGGCCAACCACCTTAAGAACTCCAAATTAGGCAAGTTTTAAATACAAAATTAAAACTTCCTTATTTGTTTCCGAAAATTTTTAAAATAAAAATTTCACTATAAAATTTTCCCTTCATGGTTGGTTATAAAATAAAATATTATAAATTAAAATCTCTCTATTAAAATATGTGGATGATTTCCAAAAAGGAAAGTTATCTTTAAAATTAAAATCTTCCTCTTAATCTACAAATAAGGAAAGATATCAAATCTTTTCTTAATCTTTTGTAGAAACTATAATAGGAATAATTAATTTTAAAACTCTCTTTTAAAATCATGAATATGGTTTCATAAAAGGAAAGTTTTATCAAAATTAAAATCTTCCTTTCAATCTACAAATAAGGAAAGATATCAAATCTTTTCTTAATCTTTTGTAGAAACTATAAAAGGAAATATTTAATTTTAAAACTCTCTTTTAAAATCATGAGGATGGTTTCATAAAAGGAAAGTTTTATCAAAAATTAAAATCTTTCTTTTAACTACAAATAAGAAAAGATATCAAACCTTTCACTTAATCTTTTGTAGAAAGCTATAAAAGGAAAGATTTAAATTTTAAACTCTCTTTTAAAACCATGGTATCCACATAAGAAAGATTTTAAAAAATAAAATCCTTTTTGATTTAATGTGGTCGACCACACCAAGCTTAGATTCAAGCTAGAGTCGGCCACACAACTTGGCTCATCCTATTTGCTTGGCCGACCCAAGCTTGGGTTCCAAGCTTGGTTGGCCGGCCACCTTAGGATGAGTATAAAGGTGGGTATAGGTGGGTATACTATTTTATAAACAAGAGGCTACGATAGGGACCGAGAGGAGGAATTGGTTTTGGTCTCCCGATGAAATTAAGCTTCCCGTGTTCGCCCCGAATACCCAACTTAATTTCATCAATAATAATTCATTCCACTAAAGAATTATTATTGAACTACCGCACCAATCCCAAATTACATTTTGGACTCCTTCTTATCATGAGTGTGTTAATCTCCCTATGTTTAAGATGTCGGATGCCCACTAATTAATTGAGTTACTGACAACTCACTTTAATTAATATCTTAGTCCAAGAGAAGTACCACTCAACTTTATTATCGTGTCGGACTAAGTCCACCTGCAGGATAACATGACAATCCTTATGAGCTCCTCTTGGGGACATTATCAACCTAGATTACTAGGACACAGTTTCCTTCTATAATCAACAACACACACTATAAGTAATATCATTTCTCAACTTATCGGACCTATTGATTTATCGAGCTAAATCTCACCCTTTGATAAGTCAAAGAAATAAATACTAAATATATGTGATTGTTATTATATTAAGATTAAGAGCACACACTTCCATAATAACTAAGGTCTTGTTCTTTTATTAAGTCAGTATAAAAAAAACTTACCTTAAATGGTCCTGCTCAATACACTCAGAGTGTACTAGTGTAATTTATCAGTCAAGATAAACTAATACCTAATTACACTATGACTATTCCAATGATTTGTTCCTTTCCATCTCAGTCGTGAGCTACTGTTTATAATTTATAAGGAATTGATAGCATGATCTTCTGTGTGTGACACCACACACCATGTTATCTACAATATAAATTAATCGAACAACTACACTTAACTTATAAATGTAGATATTTGACCAATATGATTTTTTATTTTTAAGTAAATGTTTATACAAAAAGCTAGACTTTTAGTATACATTCCAACACCCTTTACTCTTGGAAGTGGTAAAGAAGGAAATCATGATGTTGTTGCAGGTGGGTATCATTTACCCAATCTCATATAGTAGTTGGTGAGCCCAGTCTAGGAAGTACCAAAGAAATTAGGAGTAACTGTCGTTGCAAATAAGGATAAGGAGTTGATCCCTACTCAAATTTAGAATAGTTGGAGGGTGTGCATTGATTACAGAAAACTTAACCAAACCACTAGGAAGGATCATTTCCCGCTACCATTTATTGATAAGATGTTAGAGAGATTAGCAGACAGATCTCATTATTGCTTCTTGGATGGATACATGGGATATTTTCAAATCCACATTGCCCCATAGGACTAGGAGAAGATGACATTCACATGCCCTTTTGGAACCTTTGCATATCGGAGGATGCCTTTTGGATTGTGTAACGCTCCAGGTACATTACAACGATGCATGGTAAGTATTTTTTCAGATCTTTTAGAGCATTGCATAGAAGTATTCATAAATGACTTTATTATTTATAACTCTTCATTCAATCCATGTTTAGATAGTTTATCTCGAGTTTTGCATGGTTGTGTAGAGGCTGACCTGGTATTGAGTTTTGAGAAATATCATTTCATCGTTGAGCAAGGGATAATACTAGGTCATATAGTATCTAAGGAGGGCATAAAAGTATATCCTACAAAAATTGATGTGATTTCATCTTTGCCTTACCCCGTATACGTATGAGATGTTTAATCTTTTCTTAGCCATGTAGGGTTCTACGAGTGCTTTATTCACGATTTTAGCAAAGTTGCTCTTCTAATCTCACGCTTGTTGCAAAAGGAGGTGGATTTCATCTTCGATCAACCATGCAAGGAAGCTTTCGACCCATTTAGGGAGGTTCTTACCTCTATTCATGGCATTCAACCTCCGGTTTGGTTATTGCCTTTTGAGATTATGTGTAATGCCTCTGATTTTACAATGACAGCAATTTTGGCGCATAGAATGGACGGAATATCTTATGTCATTTATTATGCCAATTACACTACCTTAGAGAAGGAGCTTTTAGCAATTGTTTTTGCATTAGAAAAATTTAAATCATATTTGCTTTGCTTTGCTCTCATGTGGTGATTTTTTCTGATCTTGCAGCATTGAAGTTCCTTCTTAGGAAGCCGGATGTGAAACCACGATTAATCATATGGATGCTTCCGCTCCAAGAATTCGATATAGAGATACGTCATAGGAGAGAGAAGGAGAGCATGGTGGCTAATCACCTGAGCAAAATGAAGAGGAGTGTTGAGCTTACACCGATAGTAGATTCTTTTCCGTATGAGCAACTTTTACAGCTGCAAGGTAAACTTCCTTGGTATGCATACATCATTAATTATCTTGTCGCACAAGCTTTACCTGCATATTTCACACAAACACAAGTCAATAAACTAAAAAGTGATGCTAAGTATTATGTTTAAGATGATCCATACTTGTGAAAATTTTATAGTGATCAGTTGATTAGGCGATGTATCTCAGATGATGACTTTCATTCTGTACTTACATTATGTCATTCTTTATCCTATAGGGGGCATTTTGGTCCACAAAGAACTACTAGGAAGGTCTTCGATTCAAGATTGTATTTGCCTAGCCTATTTCGTGATACCTTGGAGTTTTATAGAGTATGTGGGTGTTGTCAAGGGTTGGAAATTTAGGGCATAGGAATGAGATGCCCCAACTATCTATGTTATTTTGTAAGGTGTTTGATGTGTGGGTACTGACTTTATGGGTCAATTTCCTCTTTCTTTTGTGTTTGAGTACATTCTTTTGGCAGTCAGTTATGATTCAAAATGGGTGGAGGCTATCTCCACCAAGATTGATGATTCTTCAATTGTTATGGATTTTATCAGGTCTCACATCTTTTGCAGGTTTGGCTTACCCAAGGCGATCATTAGCGATCAAAGGCCCCACTTCTGCAATAGACAAATGAAGATTCTACTTAGCAAATATGGTGTTATGCATAGAATATCTACTCCCTATCATCATCAAACAAATGGACAAGCAGAGGTTTTGAATAGGGAGATTAAGCAGATCTTTGAAAAATAATAAGGCCAGACAGGAAATATTGGAGGATGCTTTGTGGGCTTATTGAGCTACTTTTAAGTCACCAATTGGAATGTCATCATACAGAATGTTTTTCGGTAAAGCTTACCACTTGCCAATAGAGATAGAGCACAAAGCATATTAGACGGTGAAGACTTGTAATATGGGCATGGATCAAGCTTGGATTGAGTGAAAATTATAGTTGCAAGAATTGGAGGAGCTTCGGCTCGAAGCCTATGAGAACTCCAGAATTTACAAGGAGAAAATAAATATTTATCGTGAAAAGCATGATCTTACGAAAGGAGTTTCAAATAGGTGACAAGGTGCTGGTATATAATTCTCATCTCCGACTCATCCATGGTAAGTTGAGATCTAGGTGGGAAGGTCCTTTTTGTGTTACTCATGTTTTTCCCTATGGTGTGGTAGAGATATAAGAGATTCCTAATGGAAGGATTTTTCAAGGTGAATGAGCACCATCTAAAGAAGTTTTATGAAGGAGTTGAAGAGACGATGGTGGAAAGAGTGAAACCTCACGATCCTATCTATCCGATTTAAGAGGAGTTTGTTCCTTTTCTTTTCTTTTGTTTTTTTACATATATCTGTTTATTTTTGCTTGTTTGGGTAAATAGTTTTGTTTCATTTGGTTTTGAATAAAATGCCTCCATGAGTGTCTTCATAGTGTCTTGAGAATCGTAAGGGTAGTTAAATTTGACCATCAAATTTTGGATATTGTTATACAAATGAATCTCTTATTTGCACTTGATCATGTGTATGATGATGGATTCGAACTTGAGAGATTGAGTATGTTTGACAAAATTTACTAGTAAAACCACCTTCGTGCCTATCATTAATTCTTTTTGAGTGATGGTGTTCATGATAATTGAACTCTAGGGTTTGCTTAGCTGCTTTTCAAAATTATAGTAGTATGTGTGTGCATGAACATGATGAAGCTTGTTGGTTCTCATTCTTTCTTATAATTTCCTCTTTTCTTTCTTTTAATTTCCTCTTTTCTTTCTACATTCCTAGTTGAATAACTTCCATAGTGAATTTTGCTACCTTTGCTACCTCTTTGAGAGTTGGGTGATAATTTGGTGAGTTATTCTATGTGCGCATGATGATGGGGTTTTCAAATATTGGCTTGTGATGTATAGATGTGCTGAGGTTATCTTTGAAGATTTTATATTTGAGGTGATTTGGAAACAGGGAGTTTGATTTTAGCTGGTGTACTGCTGGAAAAGAAACACAAAATAAGAGATGGAATTTAAAAAAAACTGAAATTCACAGAGCTGTTTGGGGAGTTTCATGTTTAAGATTGGAACTCATTCAGAGACTAATGAAAGATGGGAATAGATCTAAGTAATAAGTGTAAGGATCAGTTGGATTACTACATGATGTCGTTTGATCCTTACTGGCAGCCTGTGGTATAATTCCTTGAATATGATGTTTGAACCTTTTGGAATAGTTTCTTAGTGGCTAATGCTTTCCAAGCTATGATTTTGGTGTTACAATGTTATGTGATGTTTCTTTTATCTATGAAGCTACACTTTATTGATGCAAGAGCCTTAGAATGTTTAGGATTTGAAGTGTCGGGGTTTTAAAATCATTGAAATTGTTTAAGATGAAGTCAATAATTTAGATCATGCATTGTTCTTTGCTAGCACTATAGGGAGGCATTTCCCAAAGCTTAGTGGAAGCTGTGCCAAGTCTTGATGCAAATTTCTGATCAGTGAAAATTCTAAAAGAAACATTCAATTTTCCAATGTTCATTGGTGTTCTTTTCTTTAAGAGCCTTGTGATTCAAAACATGAGATCTTATTGGAAAATTTTGAAACTGCATAATTCAGCTATAGGTCAGAATTGAGAATATGGAAATGTTTGAATGCTGAATCTGTGATAGTTTTGGAATTCTGTGTTATGAATATTGAAATTGTATTATGAGTGTTTGAACTATTTCCCTTGGATAAGTTCTTTGATACACATCCGATCGGGTAACATCAAGTTAATTCTTCCAAAACTCTCGTTTTCTTTGTTACTCTCTTTTACCTTCAATAATTTCATTTACTCTCTTTGATTCTTTGGCTCCATTTTAACCTTTAATAGCAGCTTTTGATTCATGCATGCTGTGCATTTATGGTAATGGAGATTAGGAGATAAGCAAGCCTATAGTAGGGAGATGTTATGAATGCCCTTGAGTAGAACTCCATTTTTAATATGCTCTAGAGAGTGAGATAGGGACTAGTACCTAGGGATGATTTTACATGCTTAGTCTACTTGAGTAGTTTGAAATTACCATGCTTATTGACAAGTGCAAGGGTCAAATTTATGAATGTTTTGGGTCCTTGTAAATTTCATGTTCCTAACTTATTGCCTCTTATTATTTTCAGGGTATTGTGAGGAAACTATTGGGAGGGTAAGTCCTAGGTTTTTGTATTTACTTGCCTAGGACAAGTAAGAATAAGTGTAAGGGAATTTGATAACTAGTAATTTCAATATGAAAACTTGGTGTAACTAGGCTTGATTTGGATCCTATTTTTGGTTTTAATGCATGTGAATGGTTTGATTTGCTAGATGGATGTATTTTGGGCTTTCATGAAAATTTATCTTTAATTGTGCAAGAAAATAATTGGAGTCGTTGATTAAGATCTAAAGATACTGACCAACCAACTGGTTCTAGATGATCTTGACTCTTCACTTAGATTTAATCTCATTCGTTCATCCAGATCTAGGATTATCCTAGCCCTCCGATCAGATCTGGAGGGAATTCAAAAACTGGATAAGCTACAGTAGAGGGGTTCACGATCAAGAGAGGAGAGTGAAGAGGCGACGATGAAGCGATCATCAGACACCCTCCTCCATTGCATTTCGTCGTCAAACTCTGAGATTCAACCACTAGAGGAGGAAGGGGTTTGCCTCCTTCTCCATATCTGAGTTTCAGACTACCTCCATCTATTTCCAGCCACTGGTTCATTTTCTTATCTCCGCCAAACCCACTGCCGCAGGCCACTTCCTCGTCATCACCGGAGCTGCAAAAGTGTAAGGGGCTTCCCTACATTTTCCCCAGATCTTGTAACACATTCCAGTCATTGAATCTAGATTCGATTATCAATTGTCATTGTGCCATTGATGATCGCAATTTTGTCAACTTGTTCTTTTCTAATCTATTTTGGTTTGAGTCATCTAGACGTGCTGTAAATCTTAATCTAGTTGTCAATTCATTCCTTCATTGCTATATAGAAGATTCCATGTTAATTCTATAATTCTTGTGTGCCGATCAGTCCTTGTTTTAGTTTGCTTAGTGACAAAATGTCTACACATTCTTTATTAGGTTTAATGGATAGCTTACCCTTGTTTAATAGATGCAGCAATTATGATTCATTTCTGTAGTTTACTTTCCTCTAGATATGATGAATTGCATTACCAAAATAATGTAGGGTACATGTTGTTTTGTTAATTTCCAGTTGTCAATTTTATGTTAAGGAAAATCCCATATTAAATCACATCAATCTAGTAATCACAAGTCATTCATGATGGTTCTTTAGGGATAATTTGGGCCCTTCTTTATGTTAGATTTTGAGGGATGTCCTAAAACAATCATCTTACGATTTTTACTAAATATAGATTCACTATTTGAGTTCATATTATATGTTTGATTGTCTTAAACTCATTTACTGAAGTCCACAATACAATTCATAACATAAGAGAAATTATGATTGGATCACAACTAGTGATTATCTCTACATGTGCAATTATGAACGTATTGGAATTTCTCTAGTTGTCGAATTAATGCATTCGGACATCATCAATTCTATAAGACTAGCATGGGCTATACTTCTTGGTTCACCAAGCAACTATTTTCTCACTAGTTGGAGACAACGAGATGTTGAGAGTTAAACGTGGATGCTAGTTATGATAACTAGTTCATTGGAGTGACTCGCCGTAAGACTTCATATGGTTATCTATATATATGAATATGTCTATGAAGCTCTTATTGCAGTTCGAGTACAAGTTTCCTTCGACTTGAGATATATAAGTTATCTTGGTTATGAAAACTTAGGGGGTGTTTGGTTAAATGATGGGAATGACTATGAGTATGAGTTTGATAGTAGGGTGGAATGAGAATAGAAATGGAAATAAAACCCATCAAGTTATATGGGTTTGGTTGATTCCCATAAATCTAGTAATCATTCCCAAAATGTCATTCCCAAACCCACAATCCAAACACTATCTTTTACTATCATTCCATTCCCTCATTCCCAAACTCATCAACTAAACACCCCCTTATACTTTGACATCTTAAGCAAGCACCTCATTGAGATGTGGACTCAGGATGATTGGGTATAAGTTGAAATACTCGAAGATGTTTGGATAGCCCACAGAGGATTCACCACTCTTTGTGAGGAGATGTATATCCTATGACAACTCATTAGGATTATTACTCAAAGTCTTTGGCCAAAGCATCACATGTTAAGAGTACGAGACTCTTGTATACATGTACGAGTAATTTGAATCCGTAAAACAAGGAAGTATTACTTGAGATAGGTGTAACATAGTCAGTCTAGTAGGGGCCAACCCTTCTCAAACTCTTAAGCTAACATTTGCATAAATAGATAAATAGAAAATAACTCAGAAAAGTAAAAAGCACACCGAGATTTACTTGGTTACAGCCGGGGAGGTTGTTAATCCAAGGAAAATGTAGCACTAATATCTCCTTCAGGCGGAGAAGCCTTTTATAGCAATGAAGCGCACAACAGAAGCTAAACTACAGAAAAGCTCACAAGTGTAGAAAGAATGCTTGAGTTTTGAATTGTTGAAAAGCTTCTGGATCATGATTATATTTATAACCTTGGTCGGGGTACCCTGAGGGTTCCGAGCACCTTGGAGGGGATAAAACTTCATCCCCCAATGTTCAGATCGCGTCAATCGTAATCTGGTCAACATTTCAGGTCCAGGCCCCCCGGACCCCGAAGTCAACTCTGGTTGACTTTTTCAATCCGGGTCCTCTGCTCTGGCTCTGCTCACCTCGGTCCGGGTCTTCTACTCTGGATCCGCTTGCTTAGGTGATCTCTGCCATTCGGAAAAGGGCTCACCCGAACCCAGCTTCCGGTCTTCTCGAGCAGGCTTCCGCTCCAACTTCTCGTCCCTTGGAATCGCCGTGTGGTTCCTCCTCGTCCACTAGCGTACTCATCCGCAGTCTTCATCCCTCGGTCGTCGCACCCCGTGCAGACCTTCTCGCTAGCTACGTCTCTTGCTCCTCGAGCAGTCTTCCGCTCCAGCTTCTCGTCCCTCGGAACCACCGCACGCTTCATTCTCGTCCACCGGTGTACTCTTCCGCAGCGCCTCGTCTCTCGGACGCACCGCGTGCCATCCTTCTCGCTAGCTGCGTCTTTCGCTCGACTATCTGTGCTCCTAAACTTCTGCACACTTAGACACAAGGTTAGAAAAACACAGGACCTAACTTAACTTATTGATCACACCAAAACAACCTTGGGGTTCCAACAATCTCCCCCTTTTTGATGTGAGCAACCCAAGTTAAGATAGGGTAAAATAGACATAGAATAAGACTAACTAAATTTGCAATTAAGTGAAAAAAGATAGAAAAATTAATTTTTGTCTACCTCCCCCTAAATTTGTATTTTTTCTTCTCCCCCTTTGATCACATAACAAATGGGGTTCCGAAAAATCTAAGGGTTAAAAAAATTTCTAAATAAATTCTAAGTTAGAGAATTTACAAAAAAAAAAATTCTAACTTAAATTTTGAATTTTCCAAAAAAAATTTTACGCACGAAATTTTTTTCTAAGTATAAAGATATTTTTTGGAAAAAAAAATTCTAACTTAAAAAAAATTAAGTAAGAAAATTTTCTAAAAGAAGTTCTAAGTAAAAAATTTGAAAGATAAATGTTTAAAAGACTTTTTAAAGCATTATTAAATTTCCACCTTAATGCTTTTATCAGAAAGTTAATTAAACATTTTTATTTCAATATTTTGACTTTTAGGTCGTGGCGAGGCACTAGGCCTTCTTGGTTATTGGAGCAACAACCACTTTCTTAGACAAAGCCTCATAAAGAATTTCAATGTTTAATTTTCTCGCTGAAAAGCTCTAAATGTAATCAATAGTTTAATTTAAACAGAACTTAGGAACCCAATATAGGTTCCAACCTACTGGATTGATTAAAAATTTCTTGGGGACATATTTTCTAGAGATATTCCTAATTTGTCCCTGGTGATATCTATAATACCAATTCAAATTTTTGAATTTTCTAAAATTAGATGAGCATGCATGATTCTTCAAATTATTTACTTGAATTTTCACATCTTTATTTTCTGATTTCAATTTCTCATTTTATAATTTTGATTTGTCTAATTCTTCTAAGGGACATGACTTAGTTAGAATTACTTTTAAATTTTTATTTTCATTTTCTAATTTGTAGCAATCTTTTGTTAAAAGTTTAACAAACTTAAACATTTTATCGGGAGGAAGAGATCGTACTTGACTTACCTTGTCGATCTCGTTGTCTGTTTCTCCCCCTGAACTGATGCTTTCTTCCGACGTGGCTCCCCCTTCATCGATGCTCTCGATGCTCATTTCGGAAGAGCTTGACTCGCAGTCGTCATCTTGATGACTTGCCATTAGAGCAAGTCCGAAGAATGCCTCGACTTCCGACTCCGACGACGTATCGTCCCACGTCACCTTTACGGCCTTTCGCTTTTGGATAGATTTCTTACCCTTCTCCTTATCCTTGTTCTTCAGCTTGGGGCAGTTGTCTTTGACATGCCCTTTTTCGTCGCAGTGGTAGTAACGGATCGTCCTTTTCTTTTTCCCCTGTGGATGGTTAATAGATCTAGATTTACAAAGTTTCTTGAATCTTCTTACCATCATTAGCATTTCCTCATCGTCGAGAGAAGATTCCGACTCAGGTTCGTCTCTCGAAGCTTTGAGGATGACATTGTTCTTGGGCTCCTTCATTCCTGCACATCTTGACTCATGCACTTCAAATGTTGAAAAAAATTCTTCTAATGAAATTTTTTCTAAATCTTTCGAAATGTAAAAGACATCTACTAGTGATGCCCATTTTAAATTTCTAGGAAAATAATTCAGTACGTACCTGAGCGAATCTCAGTTACTTACCTTTTCTCCGAGATTCGAAAGTCCGGTAATGATTTCTTTTATTCTCGAGTGCAGATGCGCGACTGTCTCATCTTCCCCAAGTAGCAGGCTGGTGAGCTGATTGCGAAGCAGATCTCGTTTAGCGAACTTGGCTTCGGAAGTTCCTTCGTGCAGCTCGAGGAACTTCTCCCAAAGTTCCTTCGCGGAGTTGTAGTTACCGATTCGATTGACTTCTTGTGACGAAAGGACGCTCAACAGATAGTATTCTGCTTTGCTGTTCGTCACGTATTCAGCTTGCTCCTTTTTTGTCCATTGATATTTTTCCTTGCCCTCTTGAGTTACAAAGCCAAGTTCCATTGTTAAAATTAATTCAAAATCTGTTGTGAAAAATACCTGCATCAGTTTTTTCCAGGTAGCGAAATCCCCTTCGTATTTCGACGGGTGGATGCTTGGTCCGACTATTATCTTTGCTTCGATTGACGGTTAATTGTTGATACAGTCTGACCTGGATGTTGTTTTGCTGTTAACACTGATTTAAGTTTGTATCAGATATTTAACTCAGATTGATTACTAATCTAGGTTGACTTGTTTGACCTGATTGAAAAAGTCCTAACTGGGATGTTAGGCAGTTGGAAAGTCCTGGCGAGTGAAGCCAGGCATATTGGAAATCCTGGTGAGTGAAGCCAGGTGAAAATCCTAGTGAGTGAAGCTAGGTGCAAGTCCTGGTGAGTGAAGCCAGGCAAGGGAAAATCCAGATGGATCAAGGGTGATCGGACATCTGGTGTTGAAAAGTCCAAGAAGGAAACTTGGCATGCAAAGTCAGAGAGGGCTCGGTAGCTCGTTCTCTGGACCTGATGGACTCGGAGAGGGCACGGTAGCTCGTTCTCCGGATTAGGTCAGAGAGGGTCCTAAGTGGACATTCCATGGCACATTGGATCGGTCGGTAGACCGATCCAATGACACATGAATCAGTGGATCGGTCGGCAGACCGATCCAGTGAAACTGAGTTCCATGGATCGGTCTGATGATCGATCAGATGACACTCAGTAGCACACTGAGTGAAATCTGATCGGTGCGGACCGATCGAAAACACTCGAGCACATCGAGTGCAATCTGATCGGTGAGATCGATCGGAAAAGACTGCAGAAGAGAAAGGGTGGATCGGTGCGTGGACCGATCCACACTCAATCGATCGGTCATTGCGGCCGATCGAATAGCCTCGCCGATCGGTGTTGCTCGATCGGTCAAGCTGTGATCGGTCCGTGACCGATCCACACTCGATTTGTATCGATTCCTTCACCGCTTTTGATATACCTCATTCATTTATGTGATATAATCCTCTGTGCCGTTAGCTTTTGAGTTTGCAGATTAACGGTATCATTCCAAGCCTAATTTCAAATTAAGTTCATAAGAGGAATGCGACAAATGGTCTTCTGCTGGTTTCGCAAGATGGTGCATTTCTGCATCAACGGATCCGTGATCCGCGATCCGCTTGACTCGAGGATTGGTTCGAGCTCAAGACGCCTGATGACCGTGATATCATTGGTGTGAGTTCGGAGAACCGGTAAGGAGAGGGATTGGATGCAGCGTTGATTTGCGAGTTTTGGACCGATCGGTGACTGCAGAGATCAGGTTTGAGAAGCAATAAAACAGTGAGGAACAGAAAAACAACAAGAAAGCTTGAAAGAAAAGTCATGTTGTGCGAAGTTCTTGAGCTCTCGGGTGAACTGCGATCTCTGTTCTGCTACTGATCCTCGCGTGGTTGTAAGCATTTTTATTCTCCTTTGCCACCGAGTTTCTGTAAGTCTCGTGCTTTAACTTAGATATTTCTTGAGACGTTGTGGGGAGGTTACTCCACCGAGAAGGAGGATTTGTAGCCGGAAGTTATCCGGGGTGCGATCTACCGAAGATCAAGGAGTCGTCCACCTTACGGACACGCCGAGGAGTAGGGGCAAGTTATCCCCGAACCTCGTAAATCCTAGTGTTAGTGTGCTTGTGTTTTTCTTTCCTTTAGTTGTCTAATTCCGCTGTGCTAACAATTATCTGTGTAGAAGTTTTGTTTAAGTTTTTAAAGGGCTATTCACCCCCCCTCTAGCCATCTAAGATCCCAACAAGTGGTATCAGAGCGAGGGGCTCTTTGATTCGGATTAACACCCAAAAGAGCAAACAAGGATGGCTATGAAGGAAGGCTTTAGCACAAATCGACCACCCTACTTCGAAGGAGCAGATTTTCAATATTGGAAGGGCCGCATGGAGTATTACCTCAAGACCGACATTGCCATGTGGTTCTCAGTCAAGGAAGGTTTCACACCACTAAAGGATGAAGAAGGTAAGGAACTCGATTCGTCAAGGTGGTCTACCGAACAACTCCGCAAAGCACAAGCCGATGCCAAGGCTATGTTCACCTTGCAATGTGGAATCGCCAAGGACCAACTCGTCAAGGTAGGTCCGTTCTCGAGTGCAAGAGACCTATGGAACAAACTCATCGAGCTCCAAGAGGGAACTCGAGATTCTCGGATTGCCAAGAGGGACCTATTCTTGAATCAGCTCCAAAATCTAACCATGAAGGACAATGAAACGGTAAGTGAACTTCATGGGAGATTCAAGGAGATCATCAACGGTCTACACTCTGTGGACGAACGAGTGGAGAATCGCGATCTAGTAAGGTACGCTCTTAAATCTTTTCCTAGGAATGCCTTGTGGTCATCTATGGTAGATGCCTACAAGGTATCCAAGGATCTTTCCATTGTTAAACTAGATGAATTTTTCTGTGAGATGGAACTTCATGAGCTTGCTAACAAAGGTCAAAAAGAGAAGGGTATTGCTTTATTTGCAGGACCAAAGAGCAAGGATGGAAGAAGGAAGAAGGAAAAGAAGAAGGAAAAGGAGATTTCCTCATCCACCTCTTCCTCCGAATCCGATGATGAAAGTGGATCATCATCAAATGAGATGGCAAACTTCGTAAGAAGGATTATGAGAAGAAGCCGAAGATACAAAGGAAAAGGTAAAACTAATGATCAAAATTTTGATAAATCTAATGTTATATGTTATGAGTGTAGCAAGAAAGGACACATTCGGAGCGAGTGTCCGAAATTAAAGAGGAAGGAGGAACGAGCCAAAAAGAAGGAGGAAAGAGTCAAGAAGAAGAAGGCTCTCAAGGCCACTTGGGATGAGTCCTCATCAAGCTCATCGGAGGAAGAAGAGAAGATGGAAAAGAGCACACGACAATTAGTACTCATGGCAAGGGAGGTTTCGGACTCCGGAAGTGAGGGAGATTCGAGCGACGCTTCAACCGCGGCTTCATCATCGTCGGATGATGAAGAGGTAACTTCTTCTCATATAGAAAAGTGTTATAAGACTATCACTCACTTATCTACATTGCTTAAAAAGTCAAAAACAGAAAATAAATTGTTAAAAGAAGAAGTAAAAACCTTAAGGACCCTTAGGGAAGATGAGGTCGATGACCTACATCTAGAAGTCCTTGAGGATGAGAACAAGACTTTAAAGGGTGAGGTTGAGAAACTCAAGAAAATGCTTGAGAAGTTCTCAACTAGCTCTAAGACTCTAGACATGATTCTAAATTCCCAAAGGGCAGTCTACAACAAGGCCGGGCTAGGGTATCAACCCAAGGAGTCGAGTTTCATTTCTCTAATGTCTAGAACTCAAAATAGTAGATCACATGTTTCTAGGGCTCATGGAACTAGGAAAGGTATGACCAAGGCATGGGTTCCTAGGTCTTTCGTTGTAGAAGCATTAGGTCCCAAGATTTGGGTACCTAAAACCTCTATCTTCCGTGTCTTGTAGGCATTGGTCGAGGGGGAGCATCTATCAACTTGGTTTGTTGATAGTGGATGCTCCAAGCACATGACCGGGGACAAATCACTGTTTACAACCATTCAAAACAAAAGTAGAGGTAATGTGTCTTTTGGTAATAATGGTAGCCTTAAGGTTGTAGGAGTTGGAGACATTCATATATCCGAATGTTTCCATATCAAGAATGTCCTTCTAGTCAAGGGGATGACTTTTAATCTCCTAAGTGTCAGTCAATTGTGTGATACGGGTTACACAATTGAATTTCATTCAAGTCAATGTTTGGTTAAACACATTGACACACTTGACACGGTACTAGTAGGCACAAGGGTTGATAATATTTATCAAGTATCGTTTAAAAGTGCTACTAATGCTTTGATTAAGTGTTTCATGTCGAAAGAAGAAGAGTCTTGGCTATGGCATAGAAGGTTGGCACATGTAAACATGAAGAACATCCGGAAGTTGGCCAACCAAGGATTAGTGCGAGACTTACCCAACATCAAGTACCACAAGACCAAACTATGTGATGCATGTCAAAAGGGTAAGAAAACAAAAGGTGTTCATAAAGGTAAAAGCACTGTAAGTACATCTACTGCTTTAGATTTATTGCACATGGACCTATTTGATTGCAGTAGTATAATATCATTGAATGGAAGTAGATATTGCTTGGTATTCGTTGATGATTTTACTAGATACACATGAACTTTCTTCTTGAAACATAAGGACCAAACTATAGATATTTTTATCTCTTTTTGTAGAAGAACTGAAAATGAAAAATCGACAACAATTAAAACCATTAGAAGTGATCATGGTGGGGAATTTCAAAATCATAGGTTTTTAGAGTTTTGTCAAGAAAAGGGATATAAGCATGAGTTCTCTACTCCAAGGACCCCACAGCAAAATGGGGTTGTGGAGAGAAAGAACCGAGTCCTACAAGAGGCTGCACGAAGCATGCTCAATGAGTACTCGCTACCGAGCTACTTATGGGCTGAAGCTGTGAATACAGCTTGCTATGTGCAAAATCGAGTTTTAATACATAGGTTTTTAGGAAAGACTCCCCATGAACTTTGGTTTGGGAAACCGCCTACAATTAAACATCTTAGGGTGTTTGGTTGTAAGGTGTTTATCTTGAACACCAAGGATCATCTTGGGAAGTTCACGGCTAAGGCTGATCAAGGGATACTGGTCGGGTACTCTCTTACCAGCAAAGCCTATCGAGTCTACAACAATAGGACTAAATTGATTGAAGAGTCCTCTGATGTAGCTTTGAAGAAATCCTAACTTAAATGATCAACCAAGGGATGTAGGAGAAATTCAATTTGAACTTAGAAATCTAAGTTTGAATGATCAAAATGAAGAACGAGTCGAAGTTGACTCTGATGTTGATGAGCAAAGGCAACAAAGAACTCAATCTGATCCTTTGCCTGATATTGAGTCCTTGCCTGTGCCGAGTGAGACCACTCATGAGGCACCGCCAACACCAAGGCAGTCTAGGTTAGCCACTAGTCATCCCCAAGATCAAATTGTGGGAGACATCCAACAAGGGGTTAGGACTAGGTCATTCTTTAGAAATGAATCTAATGAAGTCGCATTGATTTCAGAGATTGAACCAAAAATAGTTGATGAGGCATTGCACGATCCTGATTGGATCTTAGCTATACAAGATGAGTTAGGTCAATTTGAAAGGAGCCAAGTGTGGGACTTAGTTCCTAGACCTAAGAAGACCACCATTATTGGAACTAAATGGGTCTTCAAAAATAAGTTAAATCAAAAGGGAGAAGTTGTAAGAAATAAGGCAAGACTTGTAGCCAAGGGCTATAGTCAAGTCGAAGGTCTCGATTATGATGAGACTTATGCTCCCGTGGCCCGATTAGAGTCCATTCGTTTGATGCTAGCTTTTGCTGCACATAGAGGTTTCAAGCTCTATCAAATGGACGTTAAATCGGCCTTCTTAAACGGATTCATCAAAGAAGAGGTCTATGTTGAACAACCACCGGGGTTTGTGAATACCGAAGTTCCAAACCACGTGTACAAGCTCAAGAAGGCTCTTTATGGGCTTAAACAAGCACCTCGAGCATGGTACGAAAGGTTGTCAACTTACCTATTAGAAAAGGGCTTTGTAAGAGGCCAAATAGACCCAACACTATTTCTGCGTAGAGATGGTGAAAATATTTTTGTAGCCCAAGTATATGTCGATGACATAATTTGTGGCTCAAATAACAAGGGCTATTTGAACGAATTCATTTCTCACATGGAAAGTGAGTTTGAGATGAGTCTAGTAGGAGAGTTGACATTCTTCCTCGGACTTGAAATCAAACAAACTCGAGATGGAATTTATGTCCATCAGACAAAATACACTCAAGAGATGCTTAGAAAATTCAATATGAGTGACTCTAAGGAAGTGTCCACTCCAATGGCGACAAACACTCGCCTTGACAATGATGAGAGTGGAAAACCAATTGATCTAACGCAATATAGAAGCATGATTGGTAGTCTTCTATATCTCACAGCTAGTCGACCGGACATACTCTTTGCTGTGGGCATGTGCGCTAGGTATCAAGTCTGTGCCAAGGAATCTCACTTGATTGCAGTTAAGAGAATTCTGAGATACCTTAAAGGCACAATTAGAGTAGGTCTTTGGTACCCACGTACTGAGTCTTTTGACTTGATAGGTTATACCGACTCTGATTATGCTGGGTGCAAATTGGATCGGAAAAGTACTAGTGGGGGCTGCCAATTTTTAGGTTCATCTTTAGTTAGTTGGTCGAGTCGGAAGCAACATTGTGTTGCTCTCTCCACGACCGAGGTCGAATATATTGCCATGGGAGAGAGTGTATCACAGTTGTTGTGGATGATACACACCCTAGAGGATTATGGAATTTCTTATAAGGGTGTACAAGTGCTATGTGACAACATTAGCACGATCAACCTAACTAAAAATCCAGTCCATCATTCGAGGACCAAACACATTGAAGTGCGTCATCACTTCATAAGAGATCACGTAGCTAGGGGAGACATTGCATCACATATGTTGAGTCAAAGTCAAATATAGCTGATATTTTCACCAAACCCCTTCCAGAGAATGAATTTAGTCATTTAAGGAGGGAGTTGGGAATGTGTTTGGCTCCTTAGGTCCTTAGGACTTCATCATGATCAATAAGGACAAATTAAAATGACAAGAGAAATTGGGAATGATTTTGGGCAACTTGGGAACATCTCACACAAACTATAAGGTTTAACAAAATATTTTTGTTTGCTAGAAATGGGGTGAGATGCTAGGATCAACCAAATTATTCAAAATGTATCATGCATCCTTTGAATAATTAGGTTGAAGAGATATAGATTGAGTATGGGGAAGACCTTTACACAATTCATGTGTAATTGGTTCCTAGATCTTACTCATATATTCCAACCAAGGAATCTTGGTTAGACCTATGTCTAGAAATTCTCTAACCTTGTTGTGTTGATTGATACCATTGCTTGATACCTTCCTGTTTGAATTTAGGACAAGTTGGTAAAATAAAAAAAATATTTTGACAAACTTGGAACTACTCATAACAAGGAGATATTTTGAACTGATAGCCTGGGTACTTGTTTCACTATAAATCATAGTTTCAACAAACAAGCAAACAAAGTAAACTTATTCAGCACATCTGTTATGATGTGTCTGAAAAAGTTTTCGAGCCCTAATAATTCCAAACCATTAGAGCTCATCATTAGAAAATATTCATTGGTATCACTGAATCTGTTCTGTGGGCTCTCCGGATCCTAGGTTCTGAACTTGGAAGCTGTTAAACCAAAATTTCAGAGCTTTTGATAAGAATTTCAGAGGCTGAAATCGCTGACAATCAGACACTGATCGGTCCAGGGACCGATCAGGATGATATCTGATCGGTCTCTACGACCGATCAGGGGTTACTGATCGACCTCTGATCGGTCCAGGGACCGATCAGGAGGCTCCCTGATCTGTCTCCACGACCGATCAGGAGGATATGGCACGCGAGGCTCCCTGATCGGTCTCAACGACCGATCCGGGAATTCCCTGACCGATCAGGACATTCCCTGATCGGTCAGGATTTCTCCTGATCGGACAGCCGTCCGATCTTCTGATCTTCTGCCCCTCTTTTTAACTTCTCCCCATCCCTCACTCTCTCATTTCACGCCGAAACCCTAGCCGAACCCCTCCTCAGTCCCGACTCTTCTCTTCATCCTCTCCGAAAACCTCAAATGGCGCCCAGGTAACTCTCCTTCTTCCCGAGATTTGTTCATTCTTAGCATTTTAGCTTCTTTTCACAGTTTCTCTATGTGTGCTGTCTCGGTTCTCTCTGTGTGGCTCCCTTGGACTCCCATTTACCCCGACCGTGTCCAAATCTTTATCTATTTAGGAAGAAAGCAGCCGGTGAGGGTTCTTCTAAGTCCCCAGCTGAGAAATCCAAGTCCCATGCACCCTCTCGACCCCAACCAGCTAGTTCCAGTAGATTTCCAAACCGCCAGTTTGAGCTAGCATTTCAACAGAGGACATTCAAGCTGCTTCCATGTCGATCTGTGGATCGAAAGTGGATGGATGAATTTTGTCCCTCTGTATCCGAAACCCTAGCCTATTATAAACTTGATTCGGTAGTCTACCTAGAAAGGGACATCAATCTTGACCTAATATCTGAATTCTATAACAACCTTCATCAAAACCATGATGGTGTTTATAACACTCGAGTCGCTAAAAGAAGTATCGATTTCTCCATCAGAGAATTCTTTGGGTATCTAGGTTGCCGTATGTGTTCAGGAGATCCTTTTCCCTTGTATCCTGATTTACCAGAGTCACTACCTCCTCCACTTGATGTATCACCTGACGATATTTATGAGTACTTCTTCAGGCAACCTAGACCGGATGGACTAGATGAGCTAGATGTTGACTTTCCTACTTTTGCAGCCTTGAGATTATCTCCTCAAGACTACATTCTTTTTAAGATTGTCACGAACTGCCTTCTACCTATTACATCTAAACCATTATCTGAGATCCGATCATTTCATTGTCTTATGCTTTATGGTTTGCGTCGACGTCTCGATTTTGAAATCATGTCGAGCATCTACTCCTCGATCATATCATATTCTAGGCCTAGCGGCTCCACTATTTATATGCCTTATGGGCATATAATTACTGATTGGCTCGAGACCCTTCAGGTTGATGTCTCTAAGGGTAGAATAGTCAAAATGGTCAGGCAGGATTGCCGACTTGGGAAACGGGCATTTTCCAAGTCTGGCATCATAGGGCAAAATGGGGATGTTCGGTGGAAGGATGGGAGAGCACTGGGTGAGTTACCACGGGGACCTCCACGACAGGTTACTCCTGTTGCTGACGATGGAGAGGCCGATCCTGATCTGCGCTGGCAGATCGCCGAGCTGGAGAGCCGCTTTGATCGGCACGATGAGATGATATCTGCTGAGCTGGATGGCCTGCGTATTCGGATAGACCAGCGCTACGATGACCTGCGCGGGCAGATTGACCAGCACTTCGATGATATGCGCAGTCATCAAGTGGTGACACAGTAGTTGCTACTCGGATGGATGGCACGCTACCCGCCTCCGTAGTCTTACCCAGGCTATCCATCCTCCAGCGTGCCGCCTCAGGATTTCACCCCTCCTGCCGATGATGGTGATGTTCCTCAATGTGAGGATATTGATTGATACAGTTTGTTTGTTGACTGTATGTATTTTGGATGTTATTTGTTAGTCTTTATGTCTGACCTGGATGTTTGCACTTCTGATGCTACTCATGTATTTATGCTACTCAGTTTTATATTTGCTTGCTCTTTATTATGTTTCATTTTCTATCCGTTATTAATATGCTGTTCACTTGCATGTCTTGTTTGTCCTTTATTTCCTTATTACTGTCTTATAATACACTTAGAGGGAATTCTAAGTGCTTTAAGAAACAGACAGTAAGGGTTAAGGGGGAGTTCTTTAAGTTATCTTACCTTATTCGCACCTTTTCGGTGTTTGACAAAGGGGGAGAGGATACCTAAGTTTAATGTATGAAAGCTTGATTTTAGGGGAGAGGATAACGGGAAGGATCTTGATTCCCGTCATTGACTTGGTGGTGTATCCGTCTTAGGGGGAGGATCCTGATTTCCTAAAAAGTTGAGCATTTCTGTGAAATGATAGATCAATCATGTCAAAATTGTTGATACAGTCTGACCTGGATGTTGTTTTGCTGTTAACACTGATTTAAGTTTGTATCAGATATTTAACTCAGATTGATTACTAATCTAGGTTGACTTGTTTGACCTGATTGAAAAAGTCCTAACTGGGATGTTAGGTAGTTGGAAAGTCCTGGCGAGTGAAGCCAGGCAGATTGGAAATCCTGGTGAGTGAAGCCAGATGAAAACCCTAGTGAGTGAAGCTAGGTGCAAGTCCTGGTGAGTGAAGCCAGGCAAGGGAAAATCCAGATGGATCAAGGGTGATCGGACATCTGGTGTTGAAAAGTCCAAGAAGGAAACTTGGCATGCGAAGTCAGAGAGGGCTCGGTAGCTCGTTCTCTGGACCTGATGGACTCGGAGAGGGCACGGTAGCTCGTTCTCCGGATTAGGTCAGAGAGGGTCCTAAGTGGACATTCCATGGCACATTGGATCGGTCGGTAGACCGATCCAATGACACATGAATCAGTGGATCGGTCGGCAGACCTCATGGCGGACGACGACGATGGCGTCGATGCCGTCGCCGTATTGAAATCGATCGATCGATCAAGCGCGTAGAATTATCATCGCTTGGAATTGAAACTTGTCGAATTGGAATCGAAGAGCAAGAGCCATGGAATTAATTGATCGTTCATGGGGATCGTAATTAATGATACTACATGGCGCGATCAGTTAATTTCTAGCTCGATCAATGTACATTATTTGTTCACTGTATCAGCGATTCCTTCACTGCTTTTGATATACCTCATTCATTTATGTGATATAATCCTCTGTGCTGTTAGCTTTTGAGTTTGCAGATTAACAGGTATCATTCCAAGCCTAATTTCAAATTAAGTTCATAAGAGGAATGCGACAAATGGTCTTTCTGCTGGTTTCAGCGGCGCATGGTGCATTTCAGGCATCAACGGATACTGCTGTGATCTGGCTGCGATCTGCTTGACTCCTGAGGATTGGTTCGAGCTCAGAAGACGCCAGTGATGACTGTGATATCATTGGTGTGAGTTCAGAGAACCAGGTAAGGAGGAAGAGGGATTGGATGCAACGCTGATTTGCGCAGTTTTGGACCAGATCGGTGACAGCAGAGATCAGGTTTGAGAAGCAATAAAAACAGCGAGAGGAGAGAACAGAAAAACAACAAGAAAGCTTGAAAGAAAAGTCTGTGCTGTTGTGCGAAGTTCTTGAGCTCTCGGGTGAACTGCGATCTCTGTTCTGCTACTGATCCTCGCGTGGTTGTAAGCATTTTTATTCTCCTTTACCACCGAGTTTCTGTAAGGCTCGTGCTTTAACTTAGATATTTCTTGAGACGTTGTGGGGAGGTTACTCCACCGAGAAGGAGGATTTGTAGCCGGAAGTTATCCGGGGTGCGATCTACTAAAGATCAAGGAGTCGTCCACCTTACGGACACGCCGAGGAGTAGGGGAAAGTTATCCCCGAACCTCGTAAATCCTAGTGTTAGTGTGCTTGTGTTTTTCTTTCCTTTAGTTGTCTAATTCCGCTGTGCTAACAATTATCTGTGTAGAAGTTTTGTTTAAGTTTTTAAAGGGCTATTCACCCCCCCTCTAGCCATCTAAGATCCCAACAGGTTAGTCCTCCTGAAGCGCCTCGACTCTGATATCACTTGTAGGACCGTTGCGGCCAGCTAGAAGGGGGGTTGGATAACCCTGTAAATACAAAAACAAAAACCAATCATTCTCGAACTCTTAAGCTAACACTTGCATTAATAGATAAACAGAAAATAACTCAAAAAAGTAAAAGACACACCGAGATTTACTTGGTCACAACTGGGGAGGTTGTTAATCCAAGAAAAGAGTAGCACTAGTATCTCCTTCAGGCGGAGAAGCCTTTTACAGCAATGAAGCGCACAACAGAAGTTAAACTACAGAAAAAGCTCACAAGTCTAGAAAGAACGCTTGAGTTCTGAATTGTTGAAAAGTTTCTGGACCAAGGCTATATTTATAGCCTTGGTCGGGGTGCCTTGAGGGTTTCGGGTGCCCTGGGGGGATAAAACTTTATCCCCCATTGTTCAGATCGCGTCAACTGCGATCTGGTCAACTTTTCAGGTCCGGGCGCCTCGGACTGTTCCGGGCGCCCGAGACTGTGTTTCGGGCGCCCCGGACCCTGAAGTCAACTCTGGTTGACTTTTTCAGTCCGTGTCCTCTGCTCTCTGCTCGCCTCGGTCCGGGTCTTCTACTCCGGATCCACTCGCTTGGGTGATCTTTGCCATCCGAAAAAGGGCTCATCCGAACCCAGCTTCCGGTCTTCTCAAGCAGGCTTTCGCTCCGGTTTCTTGTCCCTCGGAATCGCCGTGTGGTTCCTTCTCGTCCGCCAGCGTACTCATCCGCAGTCTTCGTCCCTCGGTCGCACCCCATGCTGACCTTCTCGCTAGCTGCGTCTCTTGCTCCTCGAGCAGTCTTCCGCTCCGGCTTCTCGTCCCTCGGAACCACCGCACGCTTCCTTCTCGTCTGTCGGTGTACTCTTCCGCAGCGCCTCGTCCCTCGGACGCACCGCGTGCCATCTTTCTCGCTAGCTGCGTCTTCCGCTCGACTACCTGTGCTCCTAAGCTCCTGCACACTTAGACACAAGGTTAGAAAAACACAGGACTTAACTTAACTTGTTGATCACACTAAAACAACCTTGGGGTTCCAACAATAAATATGTAAATATTTGTCATGATGGAAGTGCGGATGAGCTACATCTCTTATAGCAGAGTTGAACCATATTTGGTTTAATTATGAATTAGTCATGAACCAAATCAAGGGGTTAATGAGCTAATTTTTGGTCTCCCTCTCCTCTCTCTCTCGCCACCAATAAGAGGGTTCTCCCTCTTGTTGCCGTGACCACCACAAGGGAGAAAAATTCTCCCTTCTGTGCTCCTCTTCTTCTTCCTCTTGATCCCTCTTCTTCGCTCATGGCTAGTAACTTCCGAAGGAGAGGCTTGTACTCAAGGAGTTGTCTTGAGGAGCTCAACATGAATATTAATAGAGGCGAGGTTCGACAACATCGCTACTGTTGATACTCTTCTCATTACAGGTCATCCGTAAGGTATACCTAGCGTAAATTTATTTTTCGTAGAATTTTAATTATATGTTCATGTTTGGCATGTTGTATTCTTGTATACATGTGGTGTATGTGATGTAATAATTAGGAATTATTTTTTTTAAATTTTTTGTTGTGCATATTTATGAAACGTGTTCTAGTATGCACCCGCATCGAGCATATCCCAACACTTTATACTATGCTAGCATTGAAAAGGGTTTAGATAAATAATTGACATTTGTGGAACGACACACGGGTGTTATCATACATCCTTATTTATAATTTGGCATGACCTTTGCACCTTGATCACCTCTGGACTATATTTGAGAAGCTAAAGACAGAATACTTATTCGTCAACAAAAGGAAGTGTTCTTTCTTCACGACTACAATTTCTTTTCTTGGATTTATTGTGTCTACTGATGATGTCTATGTAGATCCATCAAATATAGATGCAATCTTAGAGTGACTGCAACCAAAAACTAGTCACAACATCCAAAGTTTTCATGAATTTATTTCTTTCTACCGCCAGTTCATCCAAAGCTTTAGCACCTTAATTGCTCCTATCATTGAGTGTTTCAAGGGTGCGAGTGCAAGTGGACTAAAGTGGCTATGACTAATTTTCAACTGGTATATCAAAAAATGACTGAAGCACCTGTTCTAATACTTTTAGATTTCGGCAAACTATTTGAAGTAAACTATGACGCATCTAGCATTAACATTAATGGTGTTCTGAGTTGATTGGGATGCCCTATTGACTTGTTTAGCGAGAAACTATTTGGTTCCAAGAAAAATTACTCTACCTATGACCTAGAATTCTATGTTATTGTATAATTCTTGAAGCATTATCATCATTATCTCATGCAGAAGGAATTTATTTTATTCACCCATCATGAAGCTTTGAAGTACATCAATGGCGAACACAAACTGAGTAGTCGACATGCAAGTGGGTAAATTACTTGCAGGAGTTCATCTTCACGCTGAAGCATCAATCCGAGAGTTTTAATCATGTTGTGGATGCTCTAAGCCATTGTTCTTACCTTCTTACTACCATGAGCATTAGAGTTGTCGACTTTGGATCTTTCTCATATATATATACAATTGATCTCTTCTTCGGTAAGATATTTTAGGAGATAAGTAATGGGCTTCATAATAATTTTATTCTACATAATGATTATCTATTTCATGGACTATGATTATGCATTCTAGACTGTTTCTTAAGGCATCACATTATCAGTGAATTACAGAACGAATGACACCTCGACTGAGATAAGAATTCACCCTCATATCTTCCGACTTCTATTGGTCCAAGCTAACCAGTAGCTCATTTCGTGGACTATTGCTTTATCAGTCAACAATCTAAGGAAACTCTCACCAATGCTAGTTTGCCCCTTGGTGTAAGGTTAGCGTAGATTTCGTATTGAGTTTACCCTCACTCAACGCACCGCAAATTCTCTTCTAGTTGTGGTGGATCAATTTGTTGGATCGAGACGCACGTGAGAGGGGGGTGGGGGCAGGGTGAATTATGTGGTTTTTGAAAACTTATTTTTACATTTTTTAAACTAAAAGCGAAGTACGCAACATAAAAAGAATTTAGAAAGCGAAGTAAAAAAGTAGGCAAGAAAGCACGTATTCGATTTTACTTGATTCGGATCCTTCAGCGACTCCTACTCTAAGACCCAGGCCCTGCGGACCTATTGATAGGTAATCCACTAAAATACCTCTTTCGGCACCTCCGGAAGAGGGAATCGAGTACAAAGAGAAGAAATAGAAAAGTGTAACAGACTACACTTTCCTTTATGCAGAATTAAGTATAACAAAATAGCTTCGTTACCGACAACTAAGAATTGAAGTTTGAAAGATTGTTTATTGATGTCGGTCTGCCGTCCGTGATCGAAAGTGCTTGAAATGGTTGTCAGGCACAACAGCTTCACAGCACAGTAGGAGGATGAAGTAGTAACACTTGGAAGCCCAAAGGATCGCGTGGAAGCTCGTATAGAAGTTTTGTTGAAAGCTTTGGGCGATTACTTCTTCTATAAGTTGTGGAAGGCGCCTTCCATAGGGTTGAAGGCGCCTCTAACGTGTAAAATTTGATCCTGAGAATTGTTGGTGCTTATCGCCGAAGAGGTCAACATTTATCCTGCTGAAGGCGCCTTCCATACACTGAAGGCACCTTCTATGAACAGTGCTAAAGCGCCTTCAATGCTTGAAGGTGCCTTCCATCCCCTCGAAGGCACCTCGAGTACAGTTCACCCGAGACTTTTTGTGTTGTTCTTGCCCTACAAAGCGTATTAGTCCAATAAACCAAATAATAACCTGTAAGGTAAGTGCTAGCATAATAATATGAGTAATAATTAGACCATGTCTCCCCTGAGACCAGGATCTAGTCGAGGTCTTAGTTTAGGGATCCGTAATGGAGCTAAACTAGACCGACGACTACTGTCCCTCAATTGGGGCGCATCCTCACCGAGTCACTCTCCTCAAGTGGCTTACCTTTACTTACCAACTTATAGTCGGTTGACTAGCCTCTTGACCCACCAGGTCTTCATGCCAGCTGTCTAGTCTACAGACCCAACTAGACTTATACCAACTATTAGATCCTGCAGACCCAACCGAACTTTCTGCCATATCTCAGGTCGATCCGTTGACCCATCTAGACTTCATAACAACTATCTGGTTCCATGGACCTAGCTGGATTTCTACATGAGTCAGGTCATTTAAACCATCAATTCCTGTACACTTGATAAAGTAATTAGATCACAAATACACCTAACTTAGCTTACTTGTCATTTATCAAAACTTAAGTTAGACCTTTAGTGCAAACTGCATCAACAATTCCTCTCTTTTTGATGTAATGATACCTGGGTTAAAGTTAGGAAAATATATGCAAAACATATATGATAAAATGAAAAATGATTTAAGAGTAGTCTAAGTTAGTTTTTTTGATCATTTTTAGAGTTAAGTTCTTCATATTTTCTTTGGTTCTCTAACTTTTCTTTTTGGTTCTCTAACTTAAACTCTTACTTTCCCCCTTTGACATTCATTAAAAAATTTTACAAAAAAATTAGTCAAGTGAAGAAAAGTGCAGTAAGTTTGGCAAATGAGGCATGGAAAGTAATAAAATTTTACCAATATGAAGACCTTCAAGTTTATAGGAGGAAGCAGTCAGTGTAACCAATTTCACTTGCAAAGCTATAAACACACAATTTTCAAAGTTAAATTTCTCAAAGCTAGATTTTGCAAAATAAAATTTTCAAAGATTTTATAAGTTATTTTTGAAATGCTAAGAATTTGTAACCTAGAAATATTTTTGAAATGCTTCAAAATATTTTCGAAATGCTAAGAATTTTTAACTTAAAAATATTTTTAAAATTCTTCAAAATATTTTCGAACTGCTAAAAGCTTAGAAATATGTTCGAAATGTTTTTCAAATACAAATTTCAAAATACTTTAACTATTAATTTTTTAAAATTTTCAACTATTAATTTGCTAAAGCAATTTAATATGTGGGATATTTAAAAAAACTTTTCAAAATTGATATTTTTGCTTTGTTTTAAAGAAGGGTTGAAAAGTTGGTTCTAAATTACCTCCCCCCATTCTTGGTATTTATTTAAAAATACTCATCTAGAAAATCACCCTTAAATATCTAACCGTTAGTTACTGACTAACTACCAAAAGATAGTAGTGTTCACTTGGTTAGTCAGGTTAAGTAAATGCATCCAGTTAGTATATGAATAAAAAATGAATTACTTAACTTGATCACTATATTGTTTGGTGTTTCACGCCTAGACTCATGTTGATATACTGATATAAGCATCTTAAGTTCAAGCAATCTGCCTATGCATCTCACTCCGCTCTAGGTTTTAGAATGCACAATCAAGGGAGTCCTAGTGTATTTGTAAGATGCTCATGCCCTAGATCTATAGGATCATGCTTCCTATGGATTGGATCTAGTCTAAGGTTTAAATCAATTTTGAAATTCTAAGGAAATGGGAAAAATATAAGAAATTTTCTTAGAATTTGTAAACTATTTAAAAAATGTTTTGAAAGTAGAAAGCCTAGTCTATTATCCAAATAAGATGACAAAAAGTGGATAACTATATATATCAAGTCAGCCAAGCATACAGAGTATGATAGTCTACTAAGATGATCAAGTATAGTCCTCATCAGCTGGAGGGGGTGGAGACTGCTCAAGTACTCGCAAGGCTCGAAGGATCTGCTGTAATCCGGTGGTCATCTCCTCCTGGATCGAGAAGAATCCAGTGGTCATCTCTTCCCGAAGAGTGCTAAATCCATCCAAGACTGGCTGTCGGAGTTGTGCGGAAGACTCCTCAAGTTGTGCTAATCGGTCCTCAACAGATAGTGAGGTGGAGGGTTGTGTTGAGGTTGAGGACTGGGTTAGAGTCAGAAGATATCTGAAGAGCTCCTCAGCCGTGATTGTTGGCATCTCCTCTCCCTCGCTGGGAATGATGGGTAGAAAATCATCCTCAGCCTTGCCTGGTATATCTGGCTGTGGTCCCGCTCTCCAAGCTTGTCCCCCCTAAGCAGTGATATCTATATGCACTAATGCAAGTGTGGTGACACGCACGAGCTTATAAGCTTGGGGGCCGACCTACCGGAGCCGTTCGATCTAGGTCACAGAAACCTAGGCCGAGATCTGACCGTTGAATTTAAATTGCCAAACGTCATATCGGTATCCTGTCACGTCAGGTGTGCGGCGGCAGGGGGTAGGACACGTGGCGTATCACCACAGGTAGGCATTTAATGACGGCATGGGAGCGCGCTCAGCCTTAATGCACAGAGATTTGTATGATTTTCTAGAAATCTGGGTGATGTCAGCCTAGCTCGTGCTCGCCCAAGATAGCCCAAGGAAAGATTTCACAAGTGCAAACCTTCGTCGTACCGATCGGATCGAGGGAGCATACCTACGCTTGAATGACAAGCTTCAATAAGCCGATCGGCGAGGATCGGTCTTATCCCGATCAGAAATCACAGTGTTGAAGGCCGATAGAGAGGAAACCTACTCAAATAATTGTCCAGTCAGTCAGACTTACAACCTCCTTCGACTAGACTTGAGGGGGAGGCTTGTGATGCGGTGATGATGAAGGACCCCACCCCGCTGCCACGGTGGAGGTCAAAGGTGTTAGGACCGATGATCGCGGCTAGAGAGGGGGGGTGTGAATAGCCGCCCCAAATTCTTCGTTTCTTTCTACAATTAGGATTAGCGCAGCGGAAATAAAACGAATAGAAACGAAAAAGGAGAAGCAAACCTCAACACGAAGATATAACGAGGTTCGGAGATGATACTCCTACTCCTCGGCGTGTCCGTAAGGTGGACGAGCCCTATCAATCCGTCGGTGGATGAGTCCCCGAGAACCGGCTAATAAATACTCCTTGTGGGTGGAGAAACCTCGCCACAGAAACTTACAACAGCAAGAGGGAGTACATGTACAGCAAGAAGCAAAATACAATACAACTGTAAAACCTTCGCTTACTTGCCTTCTCTTCGTCGACTGAAATCTGTAGATGAAGCACCAACTTCACAGAATCACAGCAGCAGCTGAAACCAGTCGAAGAAGTCGAGGAAGCTCACGCGAAGCTTCGGAAGCGAGCTTAACAAAGCTCTAGAACAGCACTTGCAGAAGCAAGAAGAAGATTAAGAAGAAGCAGAAGCTTCGGAGAGAGTGCACTGTAGAAGCCCTCAGCCCTCTTTTATACCTGCATCCACCTGCGAAGAAGAGAAGGCAGAAGACTAGCCGTTGTGAGCCAACGGCTAGGGCTGGATCGATCAGAACATCTCTTGATAGGTCCAGCAAGACCCTGATCGGTCCTGGGGACCGATCAGAGCTTCCTCTGATCGGTCCAGGGACCGATCAGCATGCTTTTCTCCCGAACTTCTTGCCTTCTGATCGTTGTTTCCTGATCGGTCTGCAGACCGATCAGATAACACTCAGTAGGCTACTGTTTGGTTACTGATCGGTCACCAGACCGATCCAGATACCCAGTGTATCACTGGATCGATCCACTGATCGATCCAGAGCTTGGTTTTTGCCCAAACCAAGTCCCAAACCTTCCAAACCAACATCCGGTCAACCTTGACCTGTTGGTACATCATGCTTAGCATCCGGTCACTCCCTTGACCTGCTAAGACTCCCCACCAAATGTCCGGTCAATCCCTTTGACCCACTTGGACTTTTCTCATCAAGTATCCGGTCACTCCCTTGACCTACTTGACCTTCTCAACACCAGATGTCCGATCACCCTTGATCCATCTGGATTTTCCCTTGCCCGGCTTCACTCACCAGGACTTTCACCTAGCTTCACTCACTAGGGTTTTCACCTGGCTTCACTCACCAGGATTTCCAACCTGCCCGGCTTCACTCACCGGGACTTTCCCACTGCTTGGCTTCACTCACCAGGACTTTCCAACTTCCTGGCTTCACTCACCAGGACTTTTCCGTCTGCCTGGCTTCACTCACCAGGACTTTCCACATCCGGTCCAGAGAACGAGCTCCCGAGCCCTCTCTGACCACAGTCCGGAGAATGAGCTACCGAGCCCTCTCCGACTTCCATCCGGTCCAGAGAACGAGCTCCCGAGCCCTCTCTGACCACAGGTCGGAGAACGAGCTATCGAGCCCTCTCCGACTTCCATCCGATCCAGAGAACGAGCTCCCCTCTCGAACGGTCCGAGAACGAGCTACAGAGCCCTCTCCGACTTCCCATGTGCCAAGCTTCCATACTTGGACTTTTCCCGTGCCAAGCTCCCTGCTTGGACTTTTCACCATGCCAAACTCCCTGCTTGGACTTTTCCCATGCCAACCTCCCTGCTTGGACTTTTCCCGTGCCAAGCTCCCTACTTGGACTTTTCCGAGTCAGGTCAACTCACCTCGGGTCAACCAGGTCAACCTTGACCACGGGTTGCACCCACAATCTCCCAAGCTTGTATCCTTGTCAAACATCAAGATACAACCATTGTCAAACATAACTCATCAAACATCAAAACACAACTCGAGTCAAGTCAACTCGAGTCTGGTCAACCAGGTCAACCTTTACCTAAGGTTGCACCAACAAAAGGAGGTCAAAGTCAAGGCAGAGATGACATCGCCCGGTCGGGCAAGGCATGCCCCGACCGGGGAGGTGGCTCCAACCCGCCGTCACCTTCGATACGGGGAGAAATCAAATAGCCGACGCTCAAGGGAGAATGTGCAGAAGTAGAAACCGAGCGGCTATCCCGCTCGGCCAAACAATAGAGATCAATGTGCAGAATTCAACTTCGGCCGAGCGGCTATCCCGCTCGGCCTGGCAACAAGCTTCGACCGAGCGACTACCCCGCTCAACTTGACATCAGGCTTCGGTAATAGCAAAGTGAACCTTCGGTCGAGCAGACACACACTAAGGAACTACAAGGTTTCGGCCGACTAAACGGGGCACTAGGGTGGCAGAGTTCAGGCTAAGCGGCCAACCCGCTTGACCTAGCAGTACACTCTTGACGATATCCAGTGATATCCTTTTGGGAGTTGGTTCTGCCGACACTGGGCATGGGTCGCCAGAAGATCGTACGACAGAAGCTTCCATTGTCACTTCAGAAATATGCTCGACCCGTTAAGGTATTGTGTCGGGGACACTTTACTTACAAATATTTTCAGGGAAAGCTTTGAGAAGCGTGCTCGCCTTGGGAAGCATGCATGCACGCTGCCAGAGCTTTATATAAAGGGGGGGGTCCAAGCATCAGCAGAGGTATATGATATCTACTGTTTGTGCTACAGTCTTCTTATTGCTCCACTTTCCACTTCATCGCTGGTGACTGACTTGAGCATCGGAGGGTCAACACCAGGGGACCCCTTCCCTGGCTCGGCACTGATGTAGTCTATGTTGCAGGTCCACACGGAGTCCACAGGAGGTCAGCGTGAGCGCCACATCCCCAGCTTTCCGTCTGCTCAACTTTCGGACAGGATGACTAAGTTTGCTAAAATAACTCTTAACAAATATGATTTTTATTAAATAAGTTTTAATGATCAAATTTTTTTCTAACAAAAATTTTAAAAAATAATTTAAAGTATTAGTTAAGTGCTTCATAGTAAGTCAATTAAATATTTATTTTAATAATTAGCTTCCAAACTGTGGTGAGGCACTAGGCCTTCTTGGTTATTGGAACAATAACCACTTTCTAGATGAAGCCTTTTAAAGAAATTAAATATTTAACTTTCTTTCTGAAAGCCCTAAGTCTAAAAAAAATCAATCTAAATATGATTTTGGAACCCAATATAAGTTCCTTCTTACTGGGTTAATTAAAAATTTTTGAGAAATATATTTTCTAGATAATTTTCTAATTTTTCCCTTGTAATATCTAAATTATCAATTTAATTGTTTATAGTTCCTGAAAGTTGAAGCAGACAAATTTAAACATGAAGAATTTTTTAAGTTTTCTATTTGATCCATTAACTTTGCATTCTCAGTTTTCAATTTTTCATTTTTAGTTTTAATCTTGTCAAGATCTTCTAATCGACAAGATATAGCTAAGGTCGATTTTAACTCTTTATTTCCTTTTTCTAATTTTTAGCAATTTTTCAATAAGTATTTTATAAACTGAAATGACTTGTTAGGAGGAAGAGACCGTACCTGACTTACCTTGTCGATTCCACAATCTAAAGCTCCTCTTGAAGTGTTGCTTTCTTCCGATGTCACTCCCCCTTCATCGATGCTTATTTCGGATGAGCTTGCTTTGTCTTCATCTTCTTGGTGACTTGCTACTAGCGCAAGTTCGGCGAGGGCTTCGATCTCTGAATCGGACGACGTTTTGTCCCACATCGCCTTTAGATTCTTGTGTCTTTTCTGGGTTGGTCTCTTGTCCATGCTTGTGTCCTTATTCTTGTCCTTGCTTTTTTAGTTTAGGACAATTATCTTTTACGTATCCTTCATTGCAGTGGTAGCATTTTACCTTTCTTTTTCTTCTCTTACCCTGCACTTGATTAAATTTATTAGATTTAAATAATTTTTTAAATCTCCTTACCATTAACATCGTTTTGTCATCATCAAGTGATGTCTCGGAATCTGGTTAATCCATCTTAGCTTTTAAGGCAATGTTTTACCTTGATTCCTTCCTTAGACTTGCATATCTTGACTCATGAATTTCAAAAGTTGAAAAAAGTTATTCTAAAGTGCTTACTTCTAAATCCCTTCCAAGTACCTCCAGGGGGCTAAAACTTTATCCTCGTCGCAACGGATCACGTTTGACGTGATCCAGATAAAACTCTTGGTCCGGGCGCCCGGACCTATTCTGGGTGCCCGGATCGTCTGGGCGCTTGGACTCAGTCCAAGCGCCCGAACCAAAGTTAACCTTATGTTAACTTGTTTAGTCCAGGCTCTTGCTCCGGCTCCACTCGCTTGGGTCCGGGTCTTCTACTCTGGCTCCGCTTGCTTGGGTGATCTCGGCCATCTAGAATAGGGCTCACTCGAATCCAACTTCCGACCATGGAGTAATCTTCCACTCTGGATTCTGGTCCCTCGAAAACATAGTGCACCTCATTCTCGTTCGCCCGCGTACTCTTTCATAACATCTAATCCCTCGGACGCACCGAGCCCGTCGACTTTCTCTCGTGTCATCCTTCTCGCTAGATGCATCTTTCGCTCAACTTCCTATACTCCTAAGTTCCTGCACACTTAGACACATGGGTTAAAAATCAACAGGACCTAACCTGATTTAGTTGATCACATCAAAACTACCTTGGGGTACTAATAATCTTCTCCTTTTTTATGTGAATAACCTAAGTTAAGTTAGGGTAAATAGGTAATAAATTTGCAACTCAATAAAAAAAAAAAAATTACCCTCTCCCTACACTTCATCTTCCCTTCTCCCCCTTTGATCACATTAAATAGTATACTTTGAATTGATTTTGGAAAATCTAAATTGAAAATCTAAGGGAAAACAAAAAAATATGAAAGGTTAAGCTTCAAAAACTTTGGTTTTATAAAAGAAATTAAAAAAAGATTCCTTTAATTGTTGATAACTTTAACAAGGGTTGAATAGGAAAAAAATATTTTCACAAAAAGTTAAAGTAAAATTTTTATAAAAAAATTATACTTTGATAAATAATTCATAGAAAATTTTCTAACAAAAAAAATTTAAAAAAATTGTTTAGATAAAATTTCATAGAAAAATAAGTTTTCTAAAATAATTCTAACAAATATGTTTTTTATTAAATAAATTTTAACAATAAAAAATTTTCTAACGAAATTTTTGAAAAACAATTTAAAGCATTAGTTAAGTTCTTCACAATAAGTCAACTAAACATTTATTTCAATAATTAGCTTCCAAGTTGTGGCAAGACACTAGGCCTTTTTAGTTATTATAACAACAACCATTTTCTAGACAAAATCTTTTAAAGAAATTAAATATTTAACTTTCTTTCTGAAAGCCCTAAGTCCAAAAAAAACAGTCAATCTAAATATGATTTTGGAACCCAATATAGGTTCCTTCCTACTTGGTTAATTAAAAATTTATGAGAAATATATTTTCTAGATAATTTTCTAATTTTCCCCTTGTAATATCTAAATTATCAATTTAATTCTTTATAGTTCCTGAAAGTTGAAGCAGACAAATTTAAACATGAAGAATTTTTTAAGTTTTCTATTTGATCCTTTAAATTTGCATTCTCAATTTTCAATTTTTCATTTTTTGTTTTAATCTTGTCGAGATCTTCTAATCGACAAAATATAGCTAAGGTTGATTTTAACTCTTTATTATTTTTTTCTAATTTACAGTAATTTTTCGATAAGTGTTTTATAAACTGAAATGACCTGTTAGGAGGAAGAGGTCGTACCTGACTTACCTTGTCGATCCCGTAATTTGAAACTCCCCCCGAAGTGTTGCTTTCTTCCGATGTTGCTCCCCTTCATCGATGCTCTCGATGCTCATTTCGGACGAGCTTGCTTCGTCTTCGTCTTCTTGGTGACTTGTCACTAGTGCAAGTCTGGCGATGACTTCGATCTCTAACTCGGATGACGTTTTGTCTCACGTCGCCTTTAGATTCTTGTGCCTTTTCTCGGTTGGTCTCTTGTTCATGCTTGTATCCTTTTTCTTGTCCTTGCTTTTTAATTTATGGTAGTTATCTTTTACGTTCCCTTCTTCATTACAGTGGTAGTATTTTACCTTTCTTTTTCTTCTCTTTCCCTGCACTTGATTAAACTTATTAGATGTAAATAATTTTTAAAATCTCCTTACCATTAACATCATTTCGTCATCGTCAAGTGATGTCTCAGAATTTGGTTCATCCATCTTAGCTTTTAAGGTAGTGTTTTTCCTTGATTCTTTCCTTAGACCTGCACATCTTGACTCATGAATTTCAAAAGTTGAAAAAAGTTCTTCTAAAGTGCTTATCTCTAAATCCTTAGAGATGAAATACACATCTACTAAGGTCGACCATTCCAGAGTCATAGGAAATGCATTAAGTGCGTACCTTAGTGGATCTTTGTTGGTTACATTTTCTCCGAGATTCATGAGTCCGATGATGAACTCCTTGATTCTTGAGTGGAGGTGTCCGACGATTTTGCCTTCTTCCAATCAGAGGTTGCTGATCTAGTTCCGGAGTAGGTCTCGTCTCGCTAGTTTTGCCTCGAGGTCCCTTCGTGTAGTTCCAGGAATTTCTCCCAGAGCTCCTTGGTCGACTCGTAGGCTCCGATACGGTTGATGTCTTGAGGTGGTAAAACACTAAGCAGATGAAACTCTGCTTTGCCGTTTACCATGAAGTCGCCTTGCTCTTTTTTCGTCCACTGATATTCTTCTTTGTCTTTCAGGACTACAAAATTATATTTCATAATTATTAATAATTCAAAATCTATTTTGAAAATTACCTCCATCTTTTTCTTCCAGCTCACGAATTCCCCCTCAAACTTCGGTGGGTTGATACTCGGTCCGGCCATCTCGTGTACTTCGTTCAGCGGTTAGTCCTCTTGAAGCGAACCCACTCTGATACCACTTGTAGGACCCTTGGTGGCTGACTAGAGGGGGGTGAATAGTCCTACAAAGAAAAACAAACCTTCCCCGTACTTTACAACTTAATAATAATTAACATTTACATAAAAGAAATAAGAGACTTAAATAAAAAAAAAAGAAGAGGTACAAATACTTTACTTGGTTACAACTAGGGAGGTTGTTAATTCAAGAAAGTTGAACGCTCACTAAACTTTCCTTCAGGCGAAGAAACCTCTTTACAACAATTAAAGCACTAGATTACAGAATAGAACTGAATAGGAATCAATCACAAGTGTTGTGTTGAACCATTAGGACCAGAGCTATATTTATAGCCCTGGTTGAGGCGCCTGGAAGGGTTCCAGGCTCCTCCAAGGGGATAAAATTTTATCCCCGTCATAACGGATCACGTTTGATGAGATCCGGATAAAAATTGGTCCGGCCGCCCAGACCAAAGTTAACCTTATGTTAACTTGTTTGGTCCGGGCTCTTGCTCCGGCTTCACTCGCTTGGGTTCGGGTCTTCCGCTTCGGCTTTGGCTCCTCTTGCTTGGGTGATCTCGGCCATCCAGAATAGGGCTCACCCAAACCCAACTTTAGATCTTCGAGCAATCTTCCTCTCCGGCTTCTTGTCCCTCGAAAACGCGGCACGCCTTCTTCTCGTCCACCCGCATACTCTTCCGCAGCATCTTATCCCTCGAACGCACCAAGCCCGTCAGCTTTCTCCCGTGCCATCCTTCTCACTAACTGCGTCTTTCGCTCGACTAAAGGATTTAGATTGAGTTGTGAATTTTTCTAGTAGTTGTTTTAGTTCAACTACTTCTCCTTTCAAACTAAAATTCTCCTCTTCAAGTTTTGCAACTTGAGTTGGAGTTTTAGCTTGAATTAGCTCAGTCATTGAGATTGATTTTAATTATTCATTAAGTGTTTTATTTTCTAAATTTAGTTCATTCATTTGATCTTCATACAAGGTTAATTTCTTATGTAAACATGCAATTATTTTTTATAAAAATTCTACTTAAAGTAGATTGTACCTCATCGGAACCTTCGAAAATGAGTGCGGACTCATGCCTCAATTCGGGATCGGACCCGTCTTTTGATTCTCTTTTCGATCCTGGTCTATATGTCATTAGCACGAAGTAGGTGTGTTTTGGTTCGTCGTTGTCCGATTCATCAGCGGATGAGTCATCCCACGTTGCTTTGAGGGCTTTATTTTTCTTAAGATTCGAGCGGTCGATCTTGTAATGTCCCTTCTGGTGAAGTTCTTTTTTCTCTTAGTGAACTACTTTCTTATCAGGTTCACCAGGTGTTCTTCATCGTCTGAGTCTTGGTCAGACTCAACTTCAGGTTCTTGTTTGGTTCTGGATTTTTCTTTTGATGTTCCTATAATAAAAGCAACACTTTTCTCAGGTTTGGCGTTAATTTGTTCGTGCAACTCTAATTCATAAAAAAGTTCATCTAGTTTCAATTTAGATAAATTCCTCAAGATCTTATAGGCATCCACGATGGATGCCCATAGTGCATTTCGAGGAAACACGTTTAGAGCGTACCTTATAAGATCTCGGTTCTCCATCTGGTGGCTGATTGTGTGAAGTCATTAAGGACATCCTTTATCCTCGCGTGCAGCTGCCTAGCAGTCTCACCTTCCTACATTTTGATGTTAAATAACTTATTTAAAAATAGATCTCTTTTTGTCAACTTTGCGTCGTTGTTCCTTCGTGTAGTTCTGTGAATTTGTCCCATAGCTCTTTCGCATTTTCGTGTGGGCCGACGCGATTTAGTTCCTCCTTCGTTAGTCCACACTGGATTGTATTGAGAGCCTTGAAGTCGATCTGGGCCTTCTTCTTCATTTCTAGATTCTAATTTTCCAGGTCTATTGGAATTCTGGCGTTGTCGACAAGCACCTTGTATCCTTTGGTAATGCTGAACCAATGGTCAAAATCAGTCTTCAGGTATACCTCCATCTGTTTCTTCCAGTAGGGGAAGTCATCTCCATTGAAAAGAGAAGGTGTCACGACCCGGGGGAGTCTCTGTCCGAAGAAATTTCGGCAGCACCTCCCCTGTACAGGTGACAATCTGAAGCATTTCTACAGACATAATATACATAAGCCACAGGCGGCTGGAATATACACACAACCACGCAGTTATATGTAAAGCAGCTCACTCGGCTGTACCAAAACCAAAACACAACGGAAAATGACAGAAACTAAATACAAACCAAAACACAAAACTGCTAGCCGGCTAGGCTTACACAACCAACAACCAATACAAAATACCACATAACAACATCAACGCTCCAGAAGCAAAATCGGAGTACAGAGCTAAACACACTGATACATAAAACAAATAAAACTTAACGGAAACTATAGTCTTCTGATGTGACGTGGGAACCGACAGCCAGGATACTCCCAAGCGACCATAACAATCTGGTACCTGAAAAATATAGTGCCAACGGGGGTGAGTTCAACAACTCAGCGAATACCAATAGACATGTCTAGTAAGATATATCTAACAGCAATAAACATGGAATACAGCTTCCTAATCGTATATAGGAAAAATGCAAATCTGAAAGGTAACTAAGGAAGCTGTACTCACCAGGAACTCCTATCCAGAACAAAAGCGCCGTCAACCTGAGAGTGTCATAAATCCTGTATGCATGTCAAACATATGCATCCAACCAAATGCAGCAAATAAATGCAGCAAGCACAAGCAATAAATGCATAAATGCGTATGATGCCAATGACATGTCCTGGTCACCCCTACTCTCCAGTCAACCGTCTCACACATGATGGTGAGACCGAGTGGGTAGGGCTGTGACAACCGTGCACTCTGACGTCACTGCTCCTGATGAGTGACCGAGTGGACGAGATGCTGTCGGAGTACACCTATCCTCCTATCCCAAATCATAAATGGGGGAGCCCAATGCTCTCATCTCCCGGTACACGATGACGGGGAGGGATTCCTGTCCTGCTACAACGCTGCGTCACACTAACTCATGAGTGGACCAACGGAGCCATTGACAGAGCACCTGCTGCAACACACCCTGCCTGAATATACCATTAACCCATGAGTGGTCGTGTGTGCAGATACATGTAACTGCCGATGTGCTCAACAATAATGGAGCCGACAATCGCACAGCGTGCAATCATGCGAATGGTGCATGACACTAAGCATGACAATATCCTGTATCAATCCATATATATAAAATGTGTACCCTAGAATAAATTGACCTAATCAATGGTCTAGGTACACCGGTCAGATAAGGAATCAAAAACCCTAGATCCTGAACATATCCACCTCCATAAAATATGTACCATCAATATACATGGATCAAAGAAAAATGGTCTAGGTACACAGATCAGATATGATATAAAAATATAGGTACACATGCCAGATAATAAAAATCCAGAATCTAGTCCTAAACTCAGTAAAGCATGGTATGTCACTTACTCTAGGAACTAAGGTACTCATGACAATAATCACGAGGTATAAACATGGATACATAACAAGCGACAAAATAGATCATGCTATGAATATCAAACCGTGACATACCAAAGACAAACATGATCATTGCTTGTAGCTATAAAATACTATACATATCCAATTGACAATATCATAAAAGATAAGTCAAGAGGTATCCGCCTCCAATCGATAAGATCAATCCGGTCCAACTCGGACGTCGAGATGCTCGTCTCGTGTCAAAACCCTATGTCACCAATATAAATATATTTTATTTAGCTACAATTTACATAAATAGCTAAATAAAATTCTTAAGAACTATTTAGGGCAAAAACCCTAAACCAACTTCCTCGACCTGCCTAAATTAAATCCAAATCATACCTAATTCAATCCATATCTCTAATCAAGCTATACATGATCATCTAACTACAAACATATCACATTCCTTCCCTTTACCTCAATTCACAGTCGTGATTGTTGATCCACAGCAGGGAGCGTTGCTGCTGGAAACCCTCCTTACTGCCCAAATCCAAATCTTTATTTGTGGGAGAGAAGCCCACCTCAATACTGGCCGAAATTGTAGACCTGTTGTCTTCCAAATCAAACGCCATAATCAACACTTGCTAGCCAAGATCCAACAGGTTCTAATGTTACTGATTGGATCTGTAACCCAACCGCAGACCAAAAGAGTACTATTGATAAGAAGGAACAACAAGGATACGTTGCTCACCTCACTCACCTGTGAGCGGGGAAAGAAGAATGATAGATCGGCAGTGGAAGCTAAGCCACGGGAGGGAGAACCTTTTGTCCAGAAAGCCGATCACCACAATTTTGAGGAGGAGCCAGAGCTCGGAACTAGGGCACAGACATGAGGGAAAGGCTCGGATGTGGCTGTAGTGACTCTGTGCCGGTGATGAAGAGCCTCGGCATCGGCTTGATCGTGGCCGAGAGGAGGCGCCGAGAACAGAGGGAAGAGGAAACAGAAATTTGGCCGACAACTCCCGGAACCCAACAATGCCCTTGAAGAGGCGACACCTAGGGCACGGCTCAGACGACGCCTTCGGCTCAGACGGTGCCAAGCGCTCGCCCGGCGGTGGCTCGCGGGATCACTCTGCGAGGGGCGGCTGTCGGCAGGGGAGAGTGGAGCGAAAAAATATCGGGTGGAGAAGGTGAGAAGTGGAGAAGGAGAAGAAGGAAGAGGCGCTGGTTAGGGGCGGTTAGGGTACGAGCGTGAGAGGAGAAGGGTTGCGTCGAGAGAAATCGCTTGGCACGCGGGGAAAGAAAGAGACGGAGAAAAGAAATAAGAAAGGAAAAGTAAATAAATAAAAATCAACTTTTCCTCACTTAAATGGGTAGCCTAAACTAGCTTTCCCGTGCCCCGTTTTTATCCCCGTAAACTCGTCCATACGAGCTCCGAAAAATTTCCAAAAAATTTCTAAAAATTTCAGAAAATTCCCTTATCATTATTCCCCATTTTTTTGGTATTTTACATTCTCCCCCACTAATAAAAATTTGGTCCCCAAATTTCGTTATCTACCACCAGCAAGTACTAGCAAAAGCTAAACAGTATAAATGCTGAACTGAACCATTACTCACACACATCGAGTGAAAAGATGGGGATATCGAGCTCAGACCGTATCCTCGAGCTCCCAGGTAGCCTCCTCGTCCGAATGATGCTGCCATCCGACTTTAACCAGCCGGATAGTCTTGTTCCGCAACTGACGCTCTTTCCAGTCCAGAATCCATACCGGAACCTCCTCATAAGTGACGTCAGGCTGAACGGGAACTGAGATATTTGTCAGCACATGTGTCGGGTCAGGTATGTATCTCCTCAGCATAGACACATAGAATACGTCGTGCACACCTGCCAGGAACGGTGGTGGTGCCAACCGGTAAGCTACCGCCTTTCCGAGATCTAGAAAGATCCAATGTATCGCGGAGCTAGCTTACCTCTGAAGCCAAATCTCTTCACTCCTTTCGTGGGTGAAACTCGCAGAAATACATGGCCGCCAATAGAGAACGCTAGGGGTCTGCGTCTCCGATCAGTATAACACTTCTGGCGATCATGCGCCTCTAACATTCTCCGTCTGATAATACGGACCAACTCTGCCTCCTGCTGAGCTCTATGAGGTCCCAACAACGGGGCCTTCCCAACCTCATCCCAGAGGGTGGGTGTCCGACAAGGCCTAGCATACAACGCTTCAAACGGTGCCATCTGGATAACCAAATGCAACTCGTTGTTATAGGCGAACTCTACCAATGGCAAATGGTCTTCCAAACTACCTCCAAAAATCCAATATACATGACCTCAGCAAGTCCTCTAGAGTCTAAATGGTCCGTTCTGACTGTCCGTCTGTCTGCGGATGGAAAGTTGTACTGAAACGGAGCTGAGTGCCCAAGGTCTGCTGCAGACTCTGTCAAAATGAGACGTGAACCGGGGGGTCTCTATCCGAAATAATAGTCAACGGGACACCATGTGATCTGATGATCTCCCGGCAAAACAGATCTACCAATCGATCCAGGAAATCAGTCTTCCGGATCACTAACGAGTGCACGGATTTGGTTAATCGATCAACGATTACCCAAATCGCGTCATGGCCTCTTCGTGTCCTCGGTAAACCCACCATAAAGTCCATGGTAACCTGTTCCCATTTCCACTCGGGAATAGGAATCCGCTGAAATAATCCGGCAGGTATCTAGTGCTCTGCCTTCACTTGCTGACAGACAAGACCTTTCGCTACAAATTACGCGATGTCTTTCTTCATACCGTTCCACCAATAGGAACGTCTCAAATCTCGATACATGCGGTCCCGCCTGGGTGGACCACAAATCGAGAGTGATGAGCCTCCTGAAGTAGCTCCGACAAAACCGGGTGAGACTGAGGTACGCATAATCTGCCTCGGAAGTATATAATACCCTCCTCGTCTCGTGTAAACGCGGTCTGCTGCCCGGAAGCTATCTGGCTGCAAACGAACTGCAAATGCTGATCACTAGCCTGGCCTCCCGGATCCTCGTCCTGATCGACGACTGAGCAACCATGGTAACCAGAATACCCTGCTCTGTATGTCCCTGCTCCTCAAGGTCTAACTCGGAGAAACCCTGAACCAAGTCTGTAACTAAAACTCGGTGGCAAGCCAAAGTCCCTCTAGACTTCCTGCTGAGTGCATCGACAACCACATTAGCTTTCCCCGGGTAATAGCTAATGGTATAAATCGTAATCTTTCAGGAATTCCATCCTTCTTCTCAGTCGGAGATTAAGTTTCTTTCTAAGTGAACAGATATTTGAGACTCTTATGGTCCGTGAGAATCTCAAATGTAACACCGTATAGATAAGGTTGCCAAATCTTCAAGGCAAAAATAATGGCGGTCAGGCACAAGTCATGTACTGGGTAGTTCTCCTCATGCTCCTTCAACTGTCGAGAAGCATAGGAGACTACCCTGCCGTGCTGCATCAAAACAGCGCTCAAACCCTGTAGAGATGCGTCGGTATAGAGCACGAATCCATCCTCTCCAGAAGGTAAAACCAAAATCGGAGCCGACACTAGTCTCCGCTTCAGCTCCTGGAAGCTGGTCTCGTAGTCCTCGAACCACGTGAACTTCACGCCTTTCCTGGTCAGGCGTGTCAGTGGCATAGCAACACGTGGAAAAACCCCCAACGAATCGTCTGTAATATCGAGCCTGACCAAGGAAGTTGCGAGTCTCCTATATAGACTATGACTACTCCCAACGATAACAACCTCTATCTCCTGTGGAACCACGGTATACTCCTACTAGTGCCCGTGTGTCTCAAACATCTCACAGAAGACAACCAAAATACGCACTACTGATCTTCACATATAGACGTTTCCGTCGAAACATCTCTAGAACTATGCGAAGATGGTGTACGTGACCCACCTCGGATCAGAAATAGATCACCACATTGTCAACAAAGACAATGGAAACCGATCCAATATCCTAGGAATACCAAAAATCATCGAGTCCATGATAACATCTAGGGCACCGCAAGCCCTAATAGTAAAACCAAGACGCATAATGTCCGTATCACAGTCATTCCTAACTATAAGATCCTCGACAATAAACAGATATGATCACCAACGATATAAATCACCAAAGAATAGATCCTCCAGTGTGAGAGCAACGCTCCATCACACGAAATACCACATATGTGGGAGCAACGCTCTACCAAAAGAAATCCTCCATATGTGGGAGCAACGCTCCACCACAAATAATCCGAAACATGTATCTGTAATAAATATGGGAACAATGCTCTGCTACAAGCAATCCGCAATATGTGGGAGCAACGCTCCACCAAAAAAAAATCCATAACACGTGTGGGAGCAACGCTCCACCACAAATAATACATAAGTGCCCAAGGCACCTAACTTGCATGAGATCTCTCTACCACAGATCACTGGGGGTAGCCTAGGGTATAACAACCCAGTAAGCAAATCAAATCCATAGTCAACTCTATCATCATCCTAGTGGGTCGGTCACCCACTAATAGGAGAATTAGTTGACAGGGTAATACAACCAATAACATAATGTAGACACTCAACATTCTACATTCAACATAGGTAGAATCATCATGATGCTACCAACCATACACCTGGCACACGTGCACACACAACATAGGTATGATCGACATAATCCTCCAATTAGTACACACCAAACATACTCACAACAAAGATATAAACCATCATGATACCTCCAACAATGCATACCGAACCCGTGTGCACATATCAATATAGGTATAATAGACAATACACCTCAAACAACACTCACATGACATATATACACCTATGTCAAGAGTATAATCTGTTGGAGCAATCCCAATGGTTCGCGGGACCATGTGTTTTGGTGTTTGGGCAAAGGGTTTAAGTTAGGTTCACCCTTGTATTTGATATGTGTATTTGAGTTGTGCAGGTTTGCAGGATACACATATGACTCAGGTTGATGGCTTCGGGTCCGGTGAAGGATGGAGCATCCGAGGGACCGTGGACAAGGCAGCGAGGACAAGGGCCGAGGGAAGCGACTTCGAGGCATACGCGAAGGATGGCATTGGGTACGAGCCGCGGGCTTGAATGCATCCGAGGGACGAGAGCCAAAGGAAGTAGGCTTGAAGGCAAAAGGTCAAAGCTGCAAAGGAAGAATCAAGTGAGTCATAAGGGTGAGGGTACGAGTGCACGAGAGATTGTACTCGGAGTAAAATCCTAGTTTTTAGGGTTTTACTGTAGCAGTACTGTAGCGCTACTGTAGCAGCACTGTAGCAGTCGACTGCATGTTTTAGCAGTCGACTGGTGCAGTCGACTGGGGCAGTCGACTGGCAGCGAACATAATGTGTGGAATCGAGCCGTTGGGATGTAACGGTCGAATTTCCACAGAGGGCAGTCGACTGCATGTTTTAGCAGTCGACTGGTAGGCGGGGTTTTCCAACCCGTGGCCTATAAAACCAAAGCTTGGGAGCTTGGTTTGAGTTGACGAAATAGAGGTGGTTAATCTCTATTAGTAGTCTACCTGTGCCCTAGCGTCAAAGGAGCTCTTGTGAGGGTTGTGGTGAGGTTTCTCCACCCACAAGGAGGTTTGAGCTAGCCAGAAGTTTTCCGGGGAGTAATCCACCGAAGGATCGGGATCGTCCACCTTACGGACAGCCGTGGAGTAGGAGCCCTAATCTCCGAACCACGTTAAACGATCGTGTCAATTGGTTTGCTTGTCTTTCTCATTCTTAGTGTTTAGCTTTCGTATTTGTATTTGTATTGTTTGTATTCTGCTATACTAACAAATATAGGAAAGCGCTTATTTGGTCGTCTATCCAACCCCTTCAAGCCGGCCGACCGATCCCCAACAAGTGGTATCAGAGCGAGGACGCTCTCCGTTGGACTAACCGCCAAGGAAGCACAAGATGACCGGCTTGATAGAACCGCCAAAGCTTGAAGGTAGAGGCTTATGGGACATCACGTATTGGATGATGAAGATGGAGGTCTTCTTCAACACGGATTGGGACACCATGTTGGTGGTCAAAGAGCCGTTTGAAGTCCCTAAAGACAAGAAAGGGAAGAAGCTCCGAACACGACATTGGACGGAGGAGCAAACCTCACGATCGGAGGCAAACTCAAAGGTAATAGCAATTTTAATTGGTTTATTGCCTCCTAATGTGATAAGTGGTGTAGGTAAATATGAGAACGCCCATGAATTGTGGAGTAAAGTGAAGAAATTTCCATGGGAGGAATTTTTGTCTACACAAGAAGAAGAAGAAAAATCCGAAGAAAGTGATGAAGTGGTCCAAGAGGAGAAGAAGGACCAATCGGATGTGGAGCCCAAGGAGTTGGGTTTAGTAGCTCAAGAAGAGGAGGTGGAGAAAACGGAAGTTGAGTCACGCTCAATATCCGAGGAGGAGAAGGAAGATGAGTCATCATCTACATCCTCAAAGGTTGACGAAGAATCCAAGACAAGTGAAGAGGATGAAGAAGAGGTCTTGGAAGTGGTCAACCTAGCAAGCACCTCCATCGAAGTGAAGTCAAAGGACCATATCACTTGCTTCGGGTGCAATGAGAAGGGACACTACAAGAGTAGATGTCCTATGGGTAAGAAAGAGGTAAATTCTAAACCCATTCAAGTTGATTTGAATACTAATGTGGGTTGTAGAAATGATGGTGCCAAGAAGAAGAAGGAGAAGAAGCACATTAGATGCTTCACTTGTGGTGAAATAGGGCACTACCACACCAAATGCCCAAAGAAGAAAGAGCTCAAGAAGTTGGCGCATTTGAAGATGTGGGACAAGAAGTGGAGGAAGAATGGAGGCTCATGTCAAGGGGGAGCTCCAAAGGTAAAGGGTAAGGTAAACCCTAATTTAAATTTAAAGTCAAATTTAAATTCTTCCATGCATGTTAGGAAAAATAATGTTAATCATTATATACCCATGCAAAATTTTGGTTTTAAATATCATGATAGGAGTAGGGTAATTGTAGATCAAACCCTTAGGAGACCCTTTCATGATAAACCTAGAAATGGTAGACCTAAGGAGACCCAAGGCATTAATCCCAAGAAGGGGAGACACATGCCTAAAAAGGGTAGGTCTAGGAATGTCCAAGGTGGACATGTTGACTCTAGGGTTAGGAACTTAGAAAGGGAAAATCAAGCTTTGAAGTCAAAGCTTGATAATTTGGAGAAATTCCTTAAGAGATTCACTATTGGATCTAAGGGATTAAATATGGTGTTGGGTAGTCAAAGACCTAACAATGATAGATCGGGCTTGGGATACCGATCTAGTCCCTCCAAGGTTAAAAGAAGACCATGTGCTAGGGTGGCACATGATAAGTGCAAGGGAGAGTCATCCAAGGCCAATAAAAATAAATATGCTAGGGTTGCATATGATTATGGCAAGGATGATATGTCCAAGGTCAAGAAGATAAGGAGATCTTCTAAGGGACATCATTGTGGTTTGGTCACAATAGATGAGTCACCTAGGGAGGTGACTAAGGTAAAGAGCTCTAGGGGGAGCTCCAAGAGTCAATTTGGGACCCATGGCCAATGGATCTCAGGTGGGTTCTACTTGGGGGTCTAGAGGAGCCATGGAGTGTGCCAAGTGGTTTAGAGACGGACTTGAGTCTCAAACCTGGGGAATTGGCACACATGGTTTGTATTTCATGCAAGAAATATGACAATTGGGGTCATATAGCATGATAATTGGTTTTGATGTATAGATGCCATATAAATCAATGCTAGGGATGCATTATGGGTTAGTATGGGCAAATACATCAAGAGGAAGTCAAAACTAGGACTTTAGGTCAAGGTTCAATTGAACTTTTTAGCTAGTTTTGAGTTTTGTGTCAATCTTGGGATTGGTGATAGATACATTTTTGAATGTATTTTTCCCAAGTAGACATGGGTAAAACAGACCTCTCCACAAAATTTGGGGATTTTTGGAGGTCTGTGGAATTATTGGTGCATTTCTGAAATTGGGTCAGAAATGCTGAAAAAGGCTGAAAAACTGTGCCAGTCGACTGCAACTTTTAGCAGTCGACTGCACCAGTCGACTGCTAAAAGTTGCAGTCGACTGGCTGGAAACAGAAGCATTCTGTTCGCTCGACCAGTAGCGACCAGTCGACTGGTAGTTCTTGCAGTCGACTGATACCAGTCTGAAATTGTTTTCAGCATTGAATTTTGACCAAGTCAACTCATACAGGTGTATGAAATCCATGGGGGATTAATACATGAGTTTAGGGTCAATTGGAATGACAAGTTTTCAACAATTGGGATATTGTTGGAGGACTTTTTGGATGTTAGGCAAAGGGGGAGAAGTAAGGTTTAGTTGGGAAAACCTGAAAGTGCCTTTGTGTAGGGGGAGCCTTGGGATAGGTTCTTAAAAAGCCCGTTGTAAAAATCCTAGCTCAATGGAGAGCTTAGGTAAAGGGGGAGCCTTGGGATAGGTCCTTAAAAAGCCCTATGTGGAAAATCCTATCTCAATGGGAGCTTAGGTGTAGGGGGAGCCTTGGGATAGGTTCTTAAAAAGCCCTGTGCATTGTTTCGGCGGTTGCCAAGTGTGTAGCTTTGGCAACGTAAGTCCATTCGGCGTTGTAAGTCCAAGTGTGTAGCCTTGGCATCGTAAGTCCATTCGGCGGTTGCCAAGTGTGTAGCCTTGGCATCGTAAGTCCATTCGGCAGTGTAAGTCCAAGTGTGTAGCCTTGGCAACGTAAGTCCATTCGGCGGTGTAAGTCCAAGTGTGTAGCCTTGGCAACGTAAGTCCATTTGTTTTAGCATGTTTATTTGTTATATGTTTTCCCTAACTTAAACGTATTGCCAAACACCAAAAAGGGGGAGATTGTTGGAGCAATCCCAATGGTCCGCGGGACCATGTGTTTTGGTGTTTGGGCAAAGGGTTTAAGTTAGGTTCACCCTTGTATTTGATATGTGTATTTGAGTTGTGCAGGTTTGCAGGATACACATATGACTCAGGTTGATGGCTTCGGGTTTGGTGAAGGATGGAGCATCCGAGGGACCGTGGACAAGGCAGCGAGGACAAGGGCCGAGGGAAGCGACTCCGAGGCATACGTGAAGGATGGCATTGGGGACGAGCCGCGGGCTTGTATGCATCCGAGGGACGAGAGCCAAAAGAAGTAGGCTTGAAGGCAAGAGGTCAAAGCTGTAAAGGAAACGTCAAATGAGTCGTAAGGGTGAGGGTACGAGTGTAAGAGAGATTGTACTCGGAGTAAAATCCTAGTTTTAGGGTTTTACTGTAGCATTACTGTAGCGTTACTGTAACAGTACTGTAGCGGTCGACTGCATGTTTTGGCAGTCGACTGGTGCATTCGACTGGCAGCGAACAGAATGTGTGGAATCGAGCCGTTGGGATGTAACGGTCGAATTTCCACAGAGGGCAGTCGACTGCATGTTTTAGCAGTCGACTGGTAGGCGGGGTTTTCTAACCCGTGGCCTATAAAACCAAAGCTTGGGAGCTTGGTTTGAGTTGACGAAATAGAGGTGGTTAATCTCTATTAGTAGTCTACTTGTGCCCTAGCGTCAAAAGAGTTCTTGTGAGGGTTGTGGTGAGGTTTCTCCACCCACAAGGAGCTACGTGAGCTAGCCGGAGTTTGCCGGGGAGTAATCCACCGAAGGATCGGGATCGTCCACCTTACGGACAGCCGTGGAGTAGGAGCCCTAATCTCCGAACCACGTTAAACGATCGTGTCAATTGGTTTGCTTGTCTTTCTCATTCTTAGTCTTTAGCTTTCGTATTTGTATTTGTATTGTTTGTATTCCGCTGTGCTAACAAATACGTAGGAAGCGCTTATTTGGGGGTGCCGTCTATCCAACCCCCCTTCAAGCCGGCCGACCGATCCCCAACATAATCAACGTAATACTTCCAACAAATCATAATCGACACGAGTGTACACACAGAACAATTATAATGAACAAGATACCTCAAATATTACACCGAACACATCTGCACATATCACAACTCAGATTAAATCGATAAGATACCTCCAATAAACCAATCAAACCACTCGGGTATAATCTACTAGAAACCAACAACAATCATAACTGGAAAAATATACACCCACTACATGCAATAGACCGTCCATCATAACACTCCTACAACACATAATAATCATATGTACACACCACACAGATATACAGAATCAGCATATTTAATCCAATCAACCTGATATTCCACATGCTACATATAAGTTATCCAACCAGGTATATAAAGTCTAAAAATTAAAGTACCTATAGAATAGGATACATCGATCCTCTATAGACTGACCAAACAGATAATGGTATACCGCTAATTCAGTCTTCTCCACGTCAGTACAAGTCATGTACCTAATGTACTCAAGATATCCAACTAAGCACGAATAACCCAAAGATCCGAATCTCTAAAAATAGAGTATGATAATCCCCTACTGATCGAACCAACCAACTAAATCGGTCATCTGCTAACTAATCAAGAATACCTTAATCCTCCACAAGCAACTAAGGTATATCAATCCACGATTACCCAAATCAACAAGCGTAAATCAGTCTTCCACTGACCAATCTAACAAGAGTAAATCAGTTATCTACTGATGTAATTAATTAAGATAAAATGGTATACTACTGGCTAGGTCAACATGAAGATATAGATACTATCCACTACCCAGCTAATACTAGCAGAGGCTGGTATATGCCTCCATCTCCTAACCAATTAGTAGTAACAGAAGTTAAAACTACTGGTGATATGATATGGAAAATCACCAGAGACTGTAATCCTCGATCTCTATTAAAGTCGACCATGATCAGGGGTTTACCAACACATAAAACATATGCTATATTAACTAGACAGGTACTAATAAAGAATGCTAATACATGTCATAAATTGTAATAGTCAACGATGCATATACTAATAAAAAGGTAGGATAACAGTATACCAACATACCTCCTATAGCGTGGAGATGTCCTACTGCTGCCAGGTCCCAAAACCCGAAAAGTCACATCGAGAAGACTAAAACACGAAATCTGAAACACGAGATATAAGACTCGTAAATCGAGTTCTGATACCAATAAATTGGTATTAGATAAATCTTGAAAATCCAGAACACACAGCAAGTATCGTAACCTGGCTCTGATACAACTAAATTGTCACGCCCCGGGGGAGTCTCTGTCCGAAGAAATTTCGGCAGCACCTCCCCTGTACGGGTGACAATCTGAAGCATTTCTACAAACATAATATACATCAGCCACAGGTGACTGGAATATACACACAACCAAGCAGTTATATGTAAAGCAACCCACTCGGCTGTACCAAAACCAAAACACAACGGAAAATGACAGAAACTAAATACAAATCAAAACACAAAACTGCTAGCCGGCTAGGCTTACACAACCAACAACCAATACAAAATACCACATAACAACATCAACGCTCCAGAAGCAAAACCGGAGTACAGAACTAAACACACTGATACATAAAACAAATAAAATTTAACGGAAACTATAGTCTTCTGATGTGACGTGGGAACCGACAGCCAGGATACTCCCAAGCGACCATAACAATCTGGTACCTGAAAAATATAGTGTCAACAGGGGTGGGTTCAACAACTCAGCGAATACCAATAGACATGTCTAGTAAGATATATCTAACAGCAATAAACGTAGAATACAATTTCCTAATCATATATAGGAAAAATGTAAAACTGAAAGGTAACTAAGGAAGTTGTACTCACCAGGAACTCCTATCCAGAACAAAAGGGTCGTCAACCTGAGAGTGTCATAAATCCTGTATGCATGTCAAACATATGCATCCAACCAAATGCAGCAAATAAATGCAGCAAGCACAAGCAATAAATGCATAAATGCGTATGATGCCAATGACATGTCCTGGTCACCCCTACTCTCCAGTCAGCCGTCTCACACACGATGGTGAGACCGAGTGGGTAAGGCTGTGACAACTGTGCACTTTGTCGTCACTGCTCCTGATGAGTGACCGAGTGGACAGGATGCTATCGGAATACACCTATCCTCCTACCCCAAATCATAAATGGAGGAGCTCAATGCTCTCATCTCCCGGTACACGATGACGGGGAGGGATCCCTGTCCTGCTACAACGCTGCGTCACACTAACCCATGAGTGGACCAACGGAGCCATTGACAGAGCACCTGCTGCAACACACCCTGCTAAAATATACCACTAACCCATGAGTGGTCGTGTGTGCAGATACATGTAACTGGCGATGTGCTCAACAATAATGGAGTCGACAATCGCACAGCATGCAATCATGCGAATGGTGCATAACACTAAGCATGACAATATCATGTACCAATCCATATATATAAAATGTGTACCCTAGAATAAATTGACCTAATCAATGGTCTAGGTACACCGGTCAGATAAGGAATCAAAAACTCTAGATCCTGAACATATCCACCTCCATAAAATATGTACCATCAATATACATGGATCAAAGAAAAATGGCCTGGGTACACAGATCAGATATGATATAAAAATATAGGTACACATGCCAGATAATAAAAATCCAGAATCTAGTCCTAAACTCAGTAAAGCATGGTATGTCACTTACTCTAGGAACTAAGGTACTCATGACAATAATCACGAGGTATAAACATGGATACATAACAAGCGACAAAATAGATCATGCTATGAATATCAAACCGTGACATACCAAAGACAAACATGATCATTGCTTGTAGCTATAAAATACTATACATATCCAATTGACAATATCATAAAAGATAAGTCAAGAGGTATCCGCCTCCAATCGATAAGATCAATCCGGTCCAACTCGGACGTCGAGATGCTCGTCTCGTGTCAAAACCCTATGTCACCAATATAAATATATTTTATTTAGCTACAATTTACATAAATAGCTAAATAAAATTCTTAAGAACTATTTAGGGAAAAAACCCTAAACCAACTTCCTCGACCTGCCTAAATTAAATCCAAATCATACCTAATTCAATCCATATCTCTAATCAAGCTATACATGATCATCTAACTACAAACATATCACATTCCTTCCCTTTACCTCAATTCACAGTCGTGATTGTTGATCCACAGCAGGGAGCGTTGCTGCTGGAAACCCTCCTTACTGCCCAAATCCAAATCTTTATTTGTGGGAGAGAAGCCCACCTCAATACTGGCCGAAATTGTAGACCTGTTGTCTTCCAAATCAAACGCCATAATCAACACTTGCTAGCCAAGATCCAACAGGTTCTAATGTTACTGATTGGATCTGTAACCCAACCGCAGACCAAAAGAGTACTATTGATAAGAAGGAACAACAAGGATACGTTGCTCACCTCACTCACCTGTGAGCGGGGAAAGAAGAATGATAGATCGGCAGTGGAAGCTAAGCCACGGGAGGGAGAACCTTTTGTCCAGAAAGCCGATCACCACAATTTTGAGGAGGAGCCAGAGCTCGGAACTAGGGCACAGACATGAGGGAAAGGCTCGGATGTGGCTGCGGTGACTTTGTGCCGGTGATGAAGAGCCTCGGCATCGGCTTGATCGTGGCCGAGAGGAGGCGCCGAGAACAAAGGGAAGAGGAAACAGAAATTTGGCCGGTAACTCCCGGAACCCAACAATGCCCTTGAAGAGGCGACACCTAGGGCACGACTCAGACGACGCCTTCGGCTCAGACAGTGCCAAGCGCTCGGCCGACGGTGGCTCGCGGGATCACTCTGCGAGGGGCGGCTGTTGGCAGGGGAGAGTGGAGTGAAAAAATATCGGGTGAAGAAGGTGAGAAGTGGAGAAGGAGAAGAAGGAAGAGGCGCCGGTTAGGGGCGATTAGGGCACGAGCATGAGAGGAGAAGGGTTGCGTCGGGAGAAATCGCTTGGCACGCGGGGAAAGAAAGAGACGGAGAAAAGAAATAAGAAAGGAAAAGTAAATAAATAAAAATAAACTTTTCCTCACTTAAACGGGTAGCCTAAACAGGCTTTCCTGGACCCCTTTTTTATCCCCGTAAACTCATCCATACGAACTCCGAAAAATTCCCAAAAAATTTCTAAAAATTCTGAAAAATTCCCTTATAATTATTTCCCATTTTTCCAGTATTTTACAGAAGGACAAGCAGTGCTATATCTTTCATTTTGGATCATTTAGATCTGAAATAGAAAACTCGAAGAAGGTACCAAGACTCGGTCTTGATTAGCAGCGTTTTAAGAAAATAAAATATATCGAGGAACTTGAGTGGTGTTGTACTAATTTCGCGTGAAAATTAAACGAATAAATTATTTGAAGAGGTTAACTTTTACTGATTCAAATAGAATGCAAAAAATTGAAATCCGTAAGTCAATTCCCCCTAGCTTGATTGGTGGTTGCACCTGTTGGTGCAATCGACCTCCAAGGTTTTAATGTCTGACAAATATATTTAAGTAAGGTTAATGGATCTTGATCATGGGAAGTCCTAGTCATGGCTAGGTAAGGGTGGGAAGTCAACCGAGTGAATAGTCCTAACTGCGGTTAGGTAAGGAAAGTCCTAGTTGTAGGCTAGGCAAGGGAAATCTTGGTAGATCGTGGAAGTTAGGTGGATTCGATAGGTCTGAGGACCTAATCCCTGGGTAGCTGAATACTAAGTCTTGGTGAGTGAAGCCAGGTGGAGAAAAACCTAGGGGGTGGTAACCTTTGGTTCTGGTGAGAGAGGCTAGATGGAGAAAATCCTAGGGGGAGATAACTTTAGGTAACGAGAAGTCTTGGAGGAGTGAACTCCAAGCAAGGTTGATCAGATGGCTATTATTGCTATTGGCTAATAAATCTAAGTTTACTTAAGGAAATAACCTTAGGTAACCAGCGAATCTCAGTAAATCTAAGTTTAGGTTTACCATAGTATTCTGTATTACTATTATTGTTGTTGGCTAATGTAGTATTGCAGGAAAAGTCTTAGTCGATCAAGCGATTAGACACTAAGCAGGCAAAATCCAAACAGGTCTGGAGGACCAATGTTTGGCAGGTAGGTTGAGGTGAGCAACTGGAGGAGCGACAGTGAGGTCATGTTCCTGAAAGAAACAACTTAAGGTCGCTGATCCAACTGAAGAAACTGGGAAGGTTTCCAAGTTAAGATCAAGACAATTGAACTGTCTATTATTACTAGTCATGCATTAGATATATTATTATTGTGCTAATATCTATTTTGTAGGATTATTGTCTAACACTGTTTTACAGATTCGGCCTGATCGATCGACCAAACCAGATGATCGATCAACCGAACAAGGCCAACTCAGAGCAGATATTAGTTCAGACCAAAATAGAGCAGGGTCTAATCAAAGCTTTATCGGTTGATCGAACCATAGGATCGGTCTATCGAACCCTGCTGACTCAGCACAGTTCAGACCGAGCAAAATGATAGAAGGAAGAGCAACTAATCGGTCAACCGAACTAGGGAATTGGTTGACCGAACAATCATCACTTAATGGTGCATTAATTCTAGATGGAAGGGAGCTGGTTTGGTTGACCGAACAAGGGGATCGGTCGACTGAATACTTTAATGTCATTAAATATCGAAGATCGAATCAGCATCAGATGAAAGGGAGCTGGTTTGGTCGACCAAACCTAGGGATTGGTCGACTGAACGTTGACAACTCTTATAAAAGTGAGCTTGAGGTCTGAGGCTGGGTTATGAAAATTGATTTGTTCGAAGTTCATCTCTGTGCAAGCTATTGTTCGTGCTACTACTCTTCTACTCTTCCATCAAGCAAGCTGCTGTACCATCCAAAAAGTACCGATTGAGCTGCATTTTCTATCTAAGTAATCAGTATATTTATTTAGCTTGTTTTGTACTTAATCTAAAGAAAGATAGTAGGTTGTTACTATCTTACACATTTCATTGTACGATCTGCTTCTCTCCGAGGTTTTCGGAGAAAAAAGAGTTTTAGTGGATTGCCCAACGGTGCAATCAAGGACCGCGAAACTTGGAGTAAGAGTCGACCTAGGCTTCGAACCAAGTAACTGTAGTGTGTTATTTAATTTCCGCTGCACGACTTTGATTTAAATGAGTAAAAGAAAAGTTTTAAAAAGTACAATATTCACCCCTCCTCTATCGCACTCTTACGATCCTACAACACTAATTCAGAGCAGAATCTACTCTGATACCACTTGTTGGATCGAGGCGCACGTGAGAAGGGGGGTGAATCACGTGATTTTTAAAAACTTATTTTTACCTTTTTTTTAAAAAAAACTAAAAGCGAAGTACACAATGGAAAAAGAATTTAGAAAGCGAAGTAGAAAAGTAGGCAAGAAAGCACGCGTTCGATTTTACTTAGTTTGGAGCCTTCGACAACTCCTACTCCAAGACCCAGGCCCCGCGGACCTATCGATGTGTAATCCACTAAAAGACTTCTTTCGGTACCTCCTAAAGAGGGAATCAAGTACAAAGAGAAGAAATATAAAAGTGTAATAGGCTACACTTTCCTTTATGCAGAATTAAGTATAACAAGATAGCTTCGTTACCGACAAGTAAAAATTGAAGTCTGAACGCTTGTTTGTCGATGTCGGTCTGCCGTTCATGATCGAAAGTCCTCAAATGGTTGTCGGGCATAGCATCTTCATAGCACAGCAGGAGGATGAAGTAGCAACACTCGTGTAGCAGCACTCGTACTTCTTTTATAAGTTGTGGAAGGCACCTTCCATAGGGCTGAAGGCACCTTCAACATGTAAAATTTGATCTCGAGAATTGATGGTGCTTATCGTCGAAGAGGTCAACTTTTATCCTACTAAAGGTGTCTTCCATGCACTGAAGGTGCCTTTTATGAACAGTGACAAGGCGCCTTCCATGAAGGTGCCTTCCATCCCTTGGAAGACGCCTCGGGTACTGGTCACCCGAGGCTTTTTGTACTCTTCTTGCCCTGCAAAGCATGTTAGTCCAATAAACCAAATAATAACCTGTAAGATAAGTGTTAGCATAATAATATGAGTAGTAATTAGACTCTGTCTCCCTTGAGACCAGGATCTAGTCGAGGTTTCAATTTAGGGATCCGAAATGAAACTAAACTGGACCGACGCCTATTGCCCCTCAATTGGAATGCGTCCTCACCGAGTCACTCTCCTCCAGTGATTTACCTTTACTTACCAACTTGCAGTCGGTTGACTAGTCTCTTGACCCACCAGGTTTTCATGCCAGCTATTCAGTCTGCTTACCCAACTAGACTTCTGTCGGCTGTCAGGTCCCGCGGACCCAACCGGACTTTTTGCCAGATCTCAGGTCGGCTCGTTGACCCATTTGGACTTCATACCAACTATCCGGTCTCATGGACCTAGCTGGATTTCTGTCTGGTGTCAGGTCCTTCAGACTATCAATTTCTGCACACTTGGCAAAGTAATCAGATCACAAACACACCTAACTTAACTTACTTGTCATTCATCAAAACCTAAGTTAGACCGCTAGTGCAAATTACACCAACACGATTCTCCAAGATAGCTCACTTTATAGTGTGCAAAGAAACCATGGATGTTGTTCGGATTGCCACCGCTCCTTCAAAGAGATTGTATGTTTAAACGGTATTTCTCAAACTATTACTTCATATCGTGATACTAAATTTATCAGTCAATTTTGGAAGAGTTTATGGGAAAAACTAGGCACGAAGCTAAACTTCAGCATCGCCTATCACCCTCAGACAAATGATCACACTGAGGTAGTGAACTAGAGCTTGGGAAATCTTCTGAGATGCCTCATAGGAACCAAACTAAAGTGATGAGATCTGGTTTTACCTCAAGTAGCATTCACATACAATAGATAAAAAAATAGGACCACTGGTTTGAGCCATTTCGAAGTTTTTTATGGACGAAACCCATTTGGGGAACTAGATTTAGTCCTTATTTCATGTCTAGGGCAAGCTAACCACAAGGCTGAGGACATGGCCTAGCATGTTCGGGTCATTCATGAGTAGTTTAAGTAGGCTATTTAGGAAAGCAACGCCGAGTATAAGATCAGGGTAGATCAGCATTGACGTCAAGTTCTTTTTGACATTAGTAATATGGTTTGGGTTGTATCAACTCGTGATTATTTTCCTAATGGTGAATACAATAAGATTAAAGATCAAAAGATTGGACCTTGCGAAATACTAGAAAAGATTAACGACAACATCTGCTGGTTGTGACTTCCTAGTCATTTAAAAACTTCTGATGTTTTTAATGCTCTAAGTCATTATGCTATGGAGCCAGATACACCCATCCTAAACTCAAGGACAAGTTCTCTTCAACTCTAGGCGACTAATGCAAGAGGAAATCCAAAGTATTTAGATTTGTATCTTTTGGATTTTTTAATTGGTCATCCGTTTATTAAGTTTAGTTCAATTTTTTTCTTAATTATATTTAATTTTATCCTAAATCTTAGGAAACTAAGTCTTGTTGGTTAATTTATCCTAAATTTTAGGGAGCTAAGTCTGGTTGGTTAATTTTTTGTTTAGATTTTTTAGGATTTTGAGAGCTATATAAACCTATGCTTAGATGATATATAGGACAAGTTTTTTGGATTGAATCAATTTATTTTGCTTAAGCTACGTTATGGTTACATCTTTTTTTTTTCATCTATTCCCGCTCTTGGTTTCTTGAGAAGGTTTTTAAACCTAGCTTGGGCTACTTATTTTTTTTTATTTCTCTCTTATTTTCTCATTAATCTCTCAGAAACTTTATGCTCCAGAATAATCTATATTCTATCCAACATCACACACATAGCAATGTGTTGTGATACATCTCTAGTCACTTGACGGTCGGCTATAAGTTGACCCTGTGATTTACTTTCTTTCACATAACTTGAGAATGACTACTGAGGGACAAATGAAATGAGCGTAATTATCTTTTGCTATAAAATATATATCCTTTTGTAATATTAAAGAAGGAGATATGGCTACTAACTTGTTTATTGAATGCATTGAAGCTGCACTAACAGTGAATCTATTGCTTATCAAGATTTTTAAGACCAATTTGATCTACTTGTTTAGTTACGAGCTTGTCGGCTTTGCCTTTTAAGTTTAGTAGATTGTTTTTGATGGTTATACTTACCTTTTATAGTTTCTTGCTGATTTTGAATAGCTCTAGATAGGTCTTCTTGGTAAGTTATCGGATCAAGGAGGTTGATAGCCAGAGTGAGTTGTTGCGGCAGACAACAGTAAAGTTTATATGTAAATAAGGTACGACCTTCTATTATGCATTGAGAGTCCAATTTGTCTAGCAATATTGAGCATTGTTGCATTAGATTTCCCATAATTCCAAAGGTTGTGCCATTGTGCTTTGTTGTCTTTCACTTTCACCTTATTTGTGCATTTGATTCGTTCCATCAACAATACTTGTAAATGACATCATCCCATGACCCATATAAAAATTTATTATGTTTCTCCTCAGTTATATTTCTACTGCCTTATGAAACTTGACTAAAGTCAGTTACTATAACTTAATTATCGACTTGTTTTAACAATGTCTCGATTTGTTCCTCCCATGAAGTTTTTAGTTGTGAGTTGAACTTTTCATATTTGAGATCACATATTCTGAGGAAAAACATATAGATTACCCTTGTAGTTGTGGGTCACTTTTGGAGATACAGTAGGTTCTTTTTTTTTTTTAACAAATGACTCAAAAATCTTTCTTTAACTACATGTCTAGATTTTAATTGGTTTATTAATTATAGTCATATTTTTTAACAAAGTTCTTCTAGATTTGTCAAGGGGAAAATAATCCAACCACCCTGGTTACATTGTATTCGAATATAACATATTATGACTACATTTGATTGGATGTAATGTAATCGAGTTTGTAATATAATTAAATTTATAATGTAATGTAATGTAATGTAATGTAATCTTGATTACATTATTACGTTTGGTAATATAATGTATGTAATCTTTGATTACAAGGATGATTAGATTTTTTTTGTTTGGTATCCATTATTTTTTATAAAAAATATAATTCGTATTATTATAAAATGACAAAAATATCCTGCAACTTCTACTGACGGTTGTCGCACCTTTGTCGGAGTTTGCGGTCGTTGGCGACCGGCGGCCGACAACGGCGGTTGGCGAGTGACGGCTGACTAGGGGTATATTCGGCATTCAAATTTTGGTTAAACAGTGACCTCGTAATATAATCGAATTACATAGTATTTGCTTTGTAATCCATATTACAAAACTTTACTACCTTTTGTAATTGAGATTACATTACATTACAAGTTTAAAGTTAAACCAACCAAAATAATCAACCTTGTAATGTAATCTTGATTATATTACAAGGCAAATTACACCTTACCAAATGTAGCCTAGTATTAGCTCCCCTTCTAACCTAAAATCCTGAATGAACATTGAGGCAGGCTCCATTTGGATGATTTTTTTTTCATTAGATGTTTTACTTAAGTTAGAGGAAAAAATATGAAATGAAATTTTTATAATAAGGATTAATACATTCATACGTCCTAATTATTAAGGTAGGTTTTCTTATTTCATCATTAAAGATGACAATGAGAGAGTGGAGTGAATTAGAAGGCAACTCTTGCTCCTCATCCTAGTCGATCCTGTCTGAAAGTGGAGAAGATGGTGAGCTGAGGACGTGACTCTGGGGTTGACTAGATGGTGACTTCATGCGGTACTGCAACACAAAAGGTGTTAGTGCCCGACCGGGAAAGGGTTCCCGATGTTGATCCTTCAATGCTCAAGCCAGTTCTCGGCATAGTGGAGAATAGTAGGAATGTTGTAACAACGAGCGTGTCAAATAGTAAAATTATGCATACCTTCGCCTGTAGATAGGAACTATTTTTAATAGTGTCACTATAGTGTCTGTGCATGCATTTCAAAGTATATGCATGTTCTTCAAAGCATCATAGGAAAAGATAAGTAAAAAAGAATCTCTGACACTTTTCCTTATGCGAGCATATAAATCTATGATGTGACAGGTTGAAAGCTTCTAAAGTACGGTTTGTTTGTTGGACATGCTCTGTTATTAGTGGCACAAACCTCCAAAAAGGTATGATGAGATATACAGGTGGACCCCACTATAGGCCGACCAAAATCCACTCAGCCAGGACATCCCAGCTCGGTCGTACGAAACAAAGATGTCTTCCTTCACTTGGCTTTCTCATTGTCGGAGGGTTGTCTTTCATCCGACCAGCCTGTTGGTTAGTCCTAGGAAAACGTACCGGTTCTACTGTACAAATTTTTTTTGTACAAATGTCGAACCTTTCCTTAAATAACCTATTGTGTTCTTTAGAAGTTAAATTAGAAATCGCAGACGGAACTTAACATCATTGATTCCAAATTTAACTTATCTGTTCTTAATGGTTTAGATTTGAATCGCAAGCGGAACTTAACACTATTGATTCAAATATACCTAAGTTATTAATTCCATAAATATTAATTTCCAAAATTGGCTTCCAGGACTACATGGCGAGGGACATGACCTTCTTGGATATGGGAGCAACCACCACCGCCTAGGCAAAGCCTTTTAAGGAAAGCTAATATTTATTTCCTTAAATAACTCTAGGTTAACCAAAAAGAACAATCGAATCACAAATTCAAAAAAGAAGAAAACACAAACTCGAAAAAAAACTATTTCGAAAACTCTAGAATCATATGCCTCTTGTGTTTGGTATTTTCATAAATAAATATACAAAGAAAACTAGTATGATGCGGAAAACAATTACTAATTATACCTTTCTTTGTAAGCAAAAATAACCTCTTGATCTTCTACCGTATTCCTCTTCTTATCTCGGACGTTGTGTGAGCAACGATCTTCCGAGACGAGAACCACCAAGCTCCTTCTTTTCCAAGCTAGATTCGGCCACCATTAATTCTCCATGAGAAGTAAAGATCCGGCCACCACCACCAAGCTCCAAGGGATGCTAGAAACAAAGCCTTCTTTCTCTCGTTCTTCTCCTAGCTAGAACCGGCCACCATGGACTTCCCTTAAGTTGATGTCGTCGGCCACAAAGGAGGAAGAGAAAAGAAGGAGAAGAGGAGACCCTAGGGTCGGCCACACCAAGGAAGAAAAGAGAGGAAGAAAAGAATAGAGTCGTTAACCATGAAGGCACCTCTACCCCCTCTTTTATAATCCTTGGTCTTGGCAAATAAGGAAATTTTAATAAAAACTTTCTTAATTCCTTTTCCATGAAAAAGAAAAAATTATTTAATTAAAAATAATTTTCTTTTCTTAATATCAATGGTCGGCCACCTACAATCCCCAAATCAAGGAAATTTTAATTCACACAAGAATTAAAACTTCCTAATTTGTTTCCGGAAATTTTATAAAAAATTTCTCCAATAATTTTCCCTTCATGGTGGATTATAAAAAGAAAATTTTATAAATTAAAACTTTCTTTTAAACATGTGGATAAAAAGAAAGTTATCTCTAAAAATTAAAATCTCTTTCAATCTACAAATAAGGAAAGATATCAAATCTTTTCTTAATCTTTTGTAGAAACTTATAAAAGAGAATATTTAATTTTTAAACTCTCTTTTAAATCATGAACATGGTTAAAAAGGAAAGTTTTCTTAAAATTTTAAATCCACCTTTTAATTTACAAATAAAGAAATATTTTAAATCTTTTCTTAAACTTTTGTAGAAAGCTATAAAAGGAAAGATTTAAATTTTAAACTCTCTTTTAAAACCATGGAATCCACATAAGAAAAAATTTATAAATAAAATCCTTTTTAATATGATGTGGTCGGCCACATCATGCTTGGACTCCAAGCATTGGCCGGCCACCAACTTGGCTCAACCTTTGGGTCTTGGCTGGCCCTAGCTTGGGTTCCAAGTTAGCTTGGCCGGCCCCTATAGGTTGAGTAAGAAGGTGAGTATGTGGTGGGTATAAATCTCTATATACAAGAGGCTACGATGGGGACCGAGAGGAGGAATTGGTTTTGGTCTCCCGATGAAATTAAGCTTCCCGTGTTCGCCCCGAACACACAACTTAATTCCATCAATAATAATTCATTCTACTAAAGAACTATTATTGAACTACCGCACCAATCCCAAATTATAATTTTGGACTCCTTCTTATTATGAGTGTGTTAGTCTTCTTGTGTTTAAGATGTCGAATGTCCACTAATTAAGTGAGTTACTGACAACTCATTTAATTAATATCTTAGTCCAAGAGTAGTATCACTCAACCTTATCATCATGTCGGACTAAGTACACCTGCAGTGTTTAACATGACAATCCTTATGAGCTCCTCTTGGGGACATTATCAACCTAGATCACTAGGACACAGTTTCTTTCTATAATCAACAACACACACTATAAGTGATATCATTTCCCAACTTATCGGGCTTATTGATTTATCGAACTAAATCTCACCCATTGATAAATTAAAGAAATAAATATCAAATATATGTGTTTGTTATTATATTAGGATTAAGAGCGCACACTTCCATAATAACTGAGGCCTTTGTTCCTTTATAAAGTCAGTATAAAAGAAACGACCTCTAAATGGTCCTGCTCAATACACTCTAAGTGTACTAGTGTAATTATATAGTTAAGATAATTTAATACCTAATTACATTACGACCTTCCAATGGTTTGTTCCTTTCCATCTTGGTCGTGAGCTACTGTTTTTAATTTATAAAGAACCGATAAGACGATCTTCTGTGTGTGACACCACACACTATGTTATCTACAATATAAATTAATTGAACATCTACATTTGGTATATATAAATGTAGACACTTGACCAATGTGATTCTTATAAATGTTTATACAAAAGCTAGGCTTTTAGTATACACTCCAACATAGCCATGAAGTCCGATCGGTTGGGACAGTGGTCTAGGGGATTTACTATTGTCTCTAAATTCCCGTCGTAGGTTTCTGGAGAATGGCTGCTAGAACAAGCTGTTGGAACCCCAAGGTTATTTTGGTGTGATCAACAAGTTAAGTTAGGTCCTGCGTTGTATTTAACCTTGTGTCTAAGTGTGCAGGAGCTTAGGAGCACAGGTACTCGAGCGGAAGACGCAGCTAGCGAGAAGGACGGCACGCGGTGCGTCCGAGGGACGAGGCGCTGCGGAAGAGTACACCGGCAGACGAGAAGGAAGTGCGCGCGATGATTCCGAGGTACGAAAGCCGGAGCGGAAGATTGCTCGGGGAGCAAGAGATGCAGCTAGCGCGAAGGTCGGCACGGGGTGCGATCGAGGGACGAAGTCTGCGGATGAGTACGCTGGTGGACGAGAAGGGACACGCGGCAATTCCGAGGGACGAGAAGCCGGAGGGAAGCATGCTCGAGAAGACCGGAAGATGGGTGCGGGTGAGCCCTATTCCGGATGTCAGAGATCACTCAATCAAGCGGATCCGGAGCAGAAGACCCGGACTGAGACGGGGACTTAACGGAGAAGTGGTCCCGGACAAAAAGTCAACTGCAGTTGACTTTTTGCTCCGGGGCGCCCGAAACCAATCCGGGCGTCCGGAGCTGTCCGGGGCGCCCGGACCCTGATTTTGACCGAGATCGCGATTTACACGATCTGAACGTTGGGGGATAAAACTTTATCCCCCCAGGGCACCCGGAGCCCTTCCAGGCGCCCCGACCAAGGCTATAAATATAGCCTTGGTCCAGAAGCTTTTCATGAGTTAAAAAATTGTAACAACACTTGTGTGCTTCCACTGCTTTGATTAGCTTCATTCTTTTTGTGCCTACACTGCTGTAAACGAGGCTTCTCCGCCTGAAGGAGTTCTTAGTGCAACCATCTTCCTTGGATTAACAACCTCCCCGGTTGTAACCAAGTCAAATCCGGTGCCTCGTTTTTATGCTTTATTTTATGCTTTATTTTATGCTTAATCTATTTTTCAAGTGTTAGTTTAATTGTCCGAGAAAGGGTTGTGTTTTATTCAGGGCTATTCAACCCCCCCTTCTAGCCGGCCCAACGGTCCAACAAGTGGTATCATAGCCGAGACGATTCAGGAGGACTAACCGCCGAACGAAGCAACGAGATGGCCGGATCTAACATCCACCAGCCAAAATTCGAGGGGGACTTTGCAAGCTGGAAGAAGCACATGGAGGTATTTTTCGGTACCGATTTTGATTTATTATTAATAATGGAACTCGGTTTTGAAGCTCCCGAGGGCAAAACAAAAAGTCAATGGACAAAGAAAGAGCAGGCCGAGTACGTGGCAAACAAGAAAGCAGAATTCCATCTGCTAACCGTACTTCCTCCACAAGAAGTCAACCGTGTCGACACCTACAATTTGGCAAAGGAGCTTTGGGAGAAGTTCCTTGAATTACACGAAGGAACATCCGAAGCCAAGCTTGCGAGACGGGACTTACTTCGCAACCAGCTCACCAACCTCCGTTTTGAAGAAGGTGAAACAATTGCACATCTACACTCGAGGATACAGGAGCTCATCACCGGACTTTCGAATCTCGGAGAAGAGGTAAGTAACCGAGATTCGCTCAGGTACGCTTTAAATTCCTTCCCTAGAAATTCAAAATGGGCATCATTAGTAGATGCCTTTTACATTTCAAAAGACCTAGAAAAAATTTCTTTAGAAGAATTTTTCTCGACATTTGAAGTGCACGAATCAAGATACGCAGGTTTGAAGGAGCCCAAGAACAACGTCGCCCTCAAAGCATCGAGAGACAAACTTGAGTCGGAATCTTCTCTCGACGACGAGGAAATGGTAATGATGGTAAGAAGATTTAAGAAGTTATATAATTCTAGAAAAACTAACCATCCACAGGGCAGAAAGAAAAGAACGATCCGCTGCTACCATTGCGACGAAGAAGGGCATGTCAAGGACAACTGCCCCAAGCTGAAGAACAAAGACAAGGAAAAGGGTAAGAAGCCTATCCAAAAACGAAAGGCCCTGAAGGCGACGTGGGACGATACGTCGTCCGAATCGGAAGTCGAAGCATTCTCCGGACTCGCACTGATGGCGAGTCATCAAGACGACGACTGCGATTCAAGCTCTTCCGAAATGAGCATCGAGAGCATCGATGAAGGGGGAGACACGTCGGAAGAAAGCAGCAGCTCAGGGGGAGAAACGGACAACGAGATCGACAAGGTAAGTCAGGTACGATCTCTTCCTCCCGATAAAATGTTTAAGTTTGTTAAACTTTTAACAAAAGATTGCTGCAAATTAGAAAGTGAAAATAAAAATTTTAAAGTAATTCTAGCTAAGTCTTGTCCCTTAGAAGAATTAGATAAATTAAAACTAGCAAATGAAAATTTGAAACTTGAAAATGATGATTTGAAAATTCAAGTAGACAACTTGAAAAACCATGAATGTTCATCTAAAACCAATGTTAGAAGATTTAATAATTTAAATTGGTACTTTAAATATCACCCTGGACAAATTAGGAACATTTCAAGAAAATATGTTCCTAAAAACTTTTTAGTTAATCCAGTAAGTTGGAACCTATATTGGGTTTCTAAATCATGCTTAAATTAATTTTAAAATTAAAATTTGCGCTTTAAGTGAGAAAATTAAACAAAGAATTTCTTTATGAGGCTTTGTCCAAGGAAGTGGTTGTTGTTCCAATAACCAAGAAGGCCTAGTGTCTCTCCACGACCTGGAAGCCAAAATATTGAAATAAATGTTTAATTAACTTACTAATGAAGCATTAATACAAGAATTAATCAGTGCTTGAAAAAGGTTATTCAAAACATTTTATTTCAAATTAGAAATTTACTTGCTTAGAATCTCTTTATTCTCGAAAATCATTTTTTTTAAGAATCTTTTTAAAAAAGAAATCTCAGCTTAAATTACTTAGAAAAACTTTCTAAATTTCTTAAAAACTTAAAAATTTATTGAAATATTTTTTAAGTCTTTTACCCTTAGATTCTTTTTTATGGAACCCTATTTTTATTGTGATCAAAGGAGGAGAAGGGAAAGTATAAGTCTAGGGGGAGGTAGAAAAAATTGTAAATTAAAATTTGAAATTTTAATTTTTTCTATCATGTTGCATATTATTACAATTAATTTCATATCTATTGTTGACTCTAGCTTAACTTGGGTTGATCACACCAAAAAGGGGGAGATTGTTGGAACCCCAAGGTTGTTTTGGTGTGATCAACAAGTTAAGTTAGGTCCTGCGTTGTATTTAACCTTGTGTCTAAGTGTGCAGGAGCTTAGGAGCACAGGTACTCGAGCGGAAGACGCAGCTAGCGAGAAGGACGACACGCGGTGCGTCCGAGGGACGAGGCGCTGCGGAAGAGTACACCGGCAGACGAGAAGGAAGTGCGCGAGATGGTTCCGAGGTACGAAAGCCGGAGCGGAAGATTGCTCGGGGAGCAAGAGACGCAGCTAGCGCGAAGGTCGGCACGGGGTGCGATCGAGGGACGAAGTCTGCAGATGAGTACACTGGTGGACGAGAAGGGACACGCGGCAATTCCGAGGGACGAGAAGCCGGAGGGAAGCATGCTCGAGAAGACCGGAAGATGGGTTCGGGTGAGCCCTATTCCGGATTTCAGAGATCACCCAATCAAGTGGATCCGGAGCAGAAGACCCGGACCGAGACGAGGACTTAACGGAGAAGTGGTCCCGGACACAAAGTCAACCGTAGTTGACTTTTTGCTCCGGGGCGCCCGGACCCTGATTTTGACCGAGATCGCGATTTACGCGATCTGAACGTTGGGGGATAAAACTTTATCCCCCCAGGGCGCCCGGAGCCCTTCCAGGCGCCCCGACCAAGGCTATAAATATAGCCTTAGTCCAGAAGCTTTTCATGAGTTAAAAAATTGTAACAACACTTGTGTACTTCCACTGCTTTGATTAGCTTCATTCTTTTTGTGCCTACACTGCTGTAAACGGGGCTTCTCCGCATGAAGGAGTTCTTAGTGCAACCATTTTCCTTGGATTAACAACCTCCCCGGTTGTAACCAAGTCAAATCCGGTGCCTCGTTTTTATGCTTTATTTTATGCTTAATCTATTTTTCAAGTGTTAGCTTAATTGTCCGAGAAAGGGTTGTGTTTTATTCAGGGCTATTCAACCCCCCCCTTCTAGCCGGCCCAATGGTCCAACACAAGCCACCTGTCCATCATTGCTCGTTCGCTCGGCCTATATAGGTCATCCGTCCGACCTTACTACTCCGTCCAGCCGCTTCGCCCAATACGTGCACCATATCTCTTTGACTTTGACCTCCACATCAACCATTCTCCCTTAATTTAACCTATCTTCGGTGGGACCACTCTTCATCCCCGCATCATCCGTCTTTGCTTGTGGTCTCATAAGGATTAGGTTTGAAGCCGATTTTAGAAAAATATGAAATGATTTGAAATATATTATTTAGACAAATTGTCACTCTCTCATTTTCACCTCATTAGGGATGACGATGAGTCAAATTTAAATGCATTGTATTCAATTTTCATTTTCATATCCGTCAATCAAATATCTATATCCTAGCCAAATATCGTATCACCATCTATAATTTTATCCTTTAGCAGTATCATATTGCTCAAAATGTCACCCTATGCTTTGGATAATCTGTAAATGGCTTGAATATACATTAACCAATGTGGAAAAATGTATATAACTTAATAGGTTGAGTTCAATTGATATATAACAGAAGCAGCATAACCATAATAATGTGAATAAGTTGATTTATTTTGATGTAAATAGAATTAGAAGTTAAAACACTATTGATATGAGATATTATTAGTTCTTTTTTTAAGGATAACAATAGTACTCTATTTTCCCCTTTTAAATACGAAAATATATTCCTAAATATTTTCACCTTGCATTTAATTAATTACAATGGAGAATTATATATATTATAATTTAATCATATATATATTTAAGTCGGGTATAGGTAGGGTATAGGTACTGGCATCGTCTGTGAAAACCTCTTCACATAATCTAAAATATGAAGATGGACGACGTCGGAAAACTCTCCGACATCATCTTGACTCCCAAGGATTTTGATGAACATATCGCTATCACAGTGCAGAAGGAAAAAATGGAATTTCATCGACTTCATTCTCGGTCGATCGGGGCGCTAGAAATCGGGGCGCTAGAAGCTTACGGGTCTTTGTCTTGACGAGATCCTTATTTTCTAGATCCTTAACTTGCATAGGCGCTAGATTCTTATTATATTATATTTTCTTCTCGACTCCATGGGTATTTGTCTAATATACCAAAAATGTAGATAAAGAAGAAAATAATTAAAATATGACATAATTAATTTTTTAAAGGAAAATAAAAATATTTTAGTGGATAATTTATCAAGAAATAAGAATTTATAGAATTTACTGAAATTTTTATAGATTTTAAAGGAATATTTTAATATTTCAAGGGGATAAATGAATAAAAGAAAAGTCGGTTTGAGAATACTCATTTAAAGTGAGAGTTGATTGATTATAAAGTTAGGTTTTTCTTATTAAATCCTGAGTTGATCAACTCGCCTCCCTCTCACACTCGCACACACGCGGCACACCATCGTCGAGCTTCCTGCCGTGCCGGAGAACCCCTCCTCCGGCCATCGAGAGCAACCCTACCTCCCCGTGAGCACCAACGGCTGTCCGTCGCCACACCAGTCTCCTCCGTCGTTCATCTCTCATGCACGCATAGGGCTTTTCACCGCGCACGATCAACGGGCGTTGCGACCAGTGGTTGGCCGCTGACTGCTCCACTGACCTTGCGAGCGGCCAAGATCAGTGCCCATCTCTTGTTCTCCTCCCTCCTCTTCGATGGGATCTCGCGATGATAGTTTCGCCGTGCGATCCGAGCCGACACCGCGTCTCTTCCTCATGCATTGGCAGCACTGCTCCCCGCCACACAGTCGATCCGAGCCCATGCAGTGTCAATTTTCTTCCCTCCGAATCGTCTCCCCGAGCAGCAACCACTGTCATTTGACCTCTGCCATCCCTGCGCACGTGCAGCCCTCGCACGGGTCTGCCGGCCACCAAGAACATCCCCCGGATGTGGCTGGGTGTTTCCCTTGGCGCTACCGTCGTGAGTCGATCCAGCCACACTGTTCCATTCACGACTGCGATGTGATTCCACATCCTCTGTCGTTTATCCCTCGACGTCTGTGACCTCATTGTAGTCGCTGCCCCGGCCCTAGCGTTGCTGCTGTCGTTGCCTCCGATAAAGCCATTTATTGTTCCATTAGGCTGATTAATTAGTTCATAGATTTAGTTAGTGTTACTAAGCTAATTAATTAAGATTTATTTAATCAACGGGATAATATTAGGTAGTTAATCTGTTTAATTAATTAGCTTGTTAATTAAAGTTTGTTTGATTTATTAAATGATCTTCGATTACTTAATGAGGTTTATATGATTAATCAATTTCATTGAGAAAATAATCAATTGGTCTAACTTAATTAATAACTATTGATCCGGTGGTAAGAACAGGGGACCCCGTTCGGTGAGGTCAACGCCACGTGGGAGTCAAAGTGGAAGGATGGCCGTCCGGAGATGGGAGGTTCGAACGTCCGACCGGACGGCCGTCCGGCCGGTGTCGGGCTGATGGTTAAAGGCGCCCTGTAGGAAGTCAGGGTTCTGGCGCTCAAGGGGAAAGATCGCAGGGACGAGCGGACTGCACGCTCGGCCAATGCCATAAGGTAACATACTGCTAATGGTCTCCACAAAGCACGTGATGGAGAATCTCCCCAAGTAAATCACCACATACGTCCGGCCGGATGTTGAAGGAGCTGGCCGACCAGACGATAGATCTAGAGCAAAGGGGAAAAGGTCAAGGGACGTCTTTTTCTGACAGCAGGTATGTTTCACACGCAAGCCATGCTCTAAATCTTATGACAGGAGATTTCGCTGTCCCATCGAGGACATGCTTGGACTGTAGCAGTATGGGTCGTGAAGCTCTCGGCCCTTACGGGGTATGGGCCATGGACACGTGTACACCTGTAGGCGACACCCACTTCTTCGCCGCCTATATAAAGGCCCTCTTACTTCGGAGGTACGCACGTTACTAGTTTTGAGCCCTTTCTCTCTTGATCACCGACTTGAGCGTCGGAGGGTCGCCGCGAACCCCTTCCTGGCCCGACCGCAGATCGCCGAGCTTTGAGGCCTGTGCCATCGACTAGAGAGCGTCAGCGCCCGGCCCCTTGGTTCGACGATTCGGACAGGATCAATTTGGCGCCGTCTGTGGGAACGCTCCTGCATCCGATCGGAAACAATGGACGAGGCTGGACGACAACACGCGGTGACACTTTCGACTGAGGAACTAGACGCTCTGATCGAGATAAGGGCCGCCAAGCTTGTGGAGAAAAAACAGAAGGCATCAGCCGAGCGGCCGGAGCAGCAAGCAACTTCAGCGTCTGGGGGCCGGGCGGAAGCACCACCTGCCACCGTCGCATTTCATCGGGCTCTGTTCCGCACCCCTGAAGCCGTGGCAGCCCACCGGGATAGGGGATCTTCTTCGGATGAAATGCCTAGGCGAGATAACAGAAAGGGGAAAGCCCCCCGAGCGGACGTATCGCCCGAGCGGATCAATCGCCAATTTTCGGAGGCTATCCTACGAGACCCTCTGCCAAAGCACTACGCGCCTCCGACGATCGGCGAGTACAATGGAACAACCGACCCGGATGATCATCTGGGTAAGTTCGATAACACAGCTATTCTCCATCAATACACAGATGGAGTAAAGTGCCGAGTTTTTCTTACCACTCTCTCGGGCTCGGCTCAACGGTGGTTTCGGAGATTGCCGGACGGATCCATCACAAGCTTCAAAGATTTTCGAACGGCCTTCCTCCACCATTTTGCAAGCAGTCGACGCTACCAGAAAACGAGCGTGAGCCTGTTCGCCATCAAGCAAGAAGCCCGTGAATCGCTTCGAGCTTACATCCAACGGTTCAACCAAGTGGCGATGGGCATCCCAACGGCCACCTCAGAAACCATGATGAATGCCTTCACACAAGGCCTGGTGGATGGGGACTTCTTCCGATCGCTCATCCGAAAGCCGCCCCGAGACTATGATCACATGCTACACCGGGCGAACGAATACATCAACGTGGAAGAGGCACAAGCGGCCAGGAAAAAAGAAATTCCAGCTGAGCGGCCCCCTCCGTCCGAGCGGAAACAACATGCCGCTCATCAGCCGCCCAGAGGACCGAGGGCCGAAGCAATCAGAGCCCACCATGTCCGATCCCACGTGCAAGAGGTAGCTGCCGCTCGGCCAAAGCCAAAGAAGAAATGGACCCCGATGTTCTGCTCCTTCCACCGAACGGATACGCACAACACAAGGGATTGTCGAAGTCTTCCCTTCGTGTCTCATCCCGTACCTCGGAATGTCGAACGACGGTCTCCCTCAGTCGACAGGCGACAGAGAATTCATGAAGCCGATCGAACGCGAGCTGATAGGCGACAGCAACAGACTCCCGATCGGCACCGTTCCCCAAGGCAGGAGAATCGCCGAGCGTCCAGAGAACAGTCTCGACCGTCCGCTCGGGAAGAGGAAAATAAAAGCAATACCTCCCGAGGCGAGATCAACGTTATTGCTGGCGGGCCGACCGGAGGAGACTCAAATCGAGCCAGAAAGGCGAGCGTCCGGCAGCTCCAAATCCATGTCGTTGGCTGCAGCCAAGAACGGGCGAGCGGACCGAAAATCAGTTTCGGGCCAGGGGACTTGGAAGGAGTTGAAGTACCCCACGACGATGCTCTGCTCATCAAAGCGGTAATAGCCAATTACACAATTCACCGCGTATTTGTTGACACAGGGAGCTCAGTCAACATCTTATTCAAGAAGGCGTTCGATCAGCTGCAAATTGATCGAGCCGAGCTGTTACCCATGACAACTCCGCTCTACGGGTTTACGGGTAACGCAGTTCAGCCGGTCGGACAGATCCGGCTGGCTACCTCGTTGGGAGAAGAGCCGCTCAGGAGGACAAGGACTACAAACTTTGTGGTGGTCGACTCTCCCTCATCCTACAACGTCATTCTGGGACGACCGGCGAGCGGTCGTCTCAACCTTCCATCAGAAGATCAAGTTCCTCGTGGAGGACAAAGTGGGAGAAGTACGAGGAGATCAGCTAGCAGCTCGGCGATGCTACATCGAGATGGTCCGAGCAGAAGCCAATTCCGCTCGGAAGGCGCCCCGGATCGAGGTAAACGCCATCACCGAAAAACCACCCTCTTTAATTTATGAAGAAAAAGAGGAAGTGCAGATTCACCCATCCCGATCGGAGGCCACAACCTTTATTGCGTCAGATCTGGAGGAGAAGCAGAAAGAAGAGCTGATCCAATGCCTCCGAAGAAATCATGATGTCTTCGCCTGGTCGACACATGAGCTGCCCGGAATTTCGCCGAGCATAGCGCAGCACGAGTTATATGTCCGACCGGACGCTCGGCCGGTAAAGCAAAGAAAAAGATATTTCAGCGCCGAGCAAAACGTCATCATCCGGGCGGAGGTGGAGAAGCTTCTGGAAGCCGGCCATATACGCGAGGTTCAATTCCCAAGCTGGTTGGCTAACGTAGTATTGGTCTCCAAGCCGGGCAACAAATGGAGAGTGTGCATAGATTTCCGGGATCTCAACAAAGCTTGCCCGAAAGATTTTTATCCTCTGTCCCGGATAGATCAGCTGGTGGACTCTACGGCCGGCTGCGAATTAATCTGTATGCTCGACGCCTACCAGGGCTATCACCAAGTGCCGCTCGCCCGTGAAGATCAAGAAAAGGTCAGCTTCGTGACGGCCGACGGCACTTATTGCTACAATGTGATGCCGTTCGGATTGAAAAATGCGAGAGCCACATATCAGCGCTTAATGAATAAAGTATTCAGAGAGCAGATCGGGCGGAACCTAGAAGTTTATGTGGACGACATTCTCATCAAATCCGTCCGAGCGGCAGATCTCTTCAAAGACATGGAGGAAACCTTCCGAACGCTGCGCAAATATGGAGTCAAGCTAAATCCTCAGAAGTGCCTGTTCGGAGCAAAAGTGGGGCGTTTTCTGGGGTACATAGTGACCGAGCGGGGAATTGAAGCAAATCTCAGCAAGGTGAAAGCCCTACAAGACATGCCGCCCCCAAGAAATACAAGGGAAGTACAGCGTTTGACCGGTCGGATAACCGCTCTATCCAGATTCATCTCCAAAACGGCCGACCGGAGCCTTCCTTTTTTCAAGATCTTACGCAAAGCTACAAAATTTCACTGGGACGAAGAATGTGATCGGGCGTTCGAAGAATTGAAGACATATCTTAATTCTCTGCCTGTACTTGCCAAGCCGATCGGGGGTGAGTCACTTTATATTTATCTGTCTTCAACTGAGCATGCTGTAGGCTCAGCACTGGTGAGGTCTAGCGGCGATGAGCAGCCGGTGTATTTTCTGAGCAACATTTTAAAAGATGCTGAATCTCGCTACACTGGGCTCGAAAAGCTAGCCTTCGCTCTAGTCCTCGCCGCTCGGCGCCTTCGTCCATATTTCCTGGCGCATACCATTATTGTCAAAACCAACAGCCCGCTCGGACGTGTCCTACTAAATCCGGAGGCATCCGGACGGCTCATTAAATGGACGACGGAGTTAAGTGAATTTGATATCCAATACCAGCCCCGTTCGGCGATCAAAGCGCAATCCTTGGCCGATTTTGTGACTGAGGTGCAAAGGCCGGAGCCGGAAGCTATGTGGAGAATATATGTGGATGGATCGTCCACCCGGCTCGGAAGCGGGATTGGAATATTGCTGCTCTCCCCACAAGAAGAAAAAATGCACCTATCCGTCCGGCTGGATTATAAAGCTACAAACAATGAGGCAGAGTATGAGGCCCTCATAGCTGGTTTGCAGGCAGCACGATATGTGGGAGCCGGTCGGGTAACACTCCACTCGGACTCTCAGTTGGCCGCTCAGCAGCTCTCTGGTACCTTCGAAATCAATAGCGCTCGGCTCAAGCTCTACGCTGAAGCCTTCGAGAAGCTCAAAGCTGATTTTCGAGAAGTTATTGTTCAGAAGATACCCAAAGCAGAAAATCAAGCGGCCGATGAGTTAGCCAAGCTCGCGAGCTCAATAACGCCGGTCGCCATTCAGCAGCCAATTGAAAAAGTACTGTTGGTGGCGCACATTGACCGGATGGAAGGCCTCACATTTCCAAGCGACTGGCGGACGCCCATCATAGAGTTCCTCCGCTCGGGTGCCACACCATCCAATGAATATGAAGCCCAGCTGCTAAGGAGGAGAGCCGGTCGGTTCACACTGATCGGCAATCAACTTTATAAAAAGGCTTTCTCACGCCCGTTGTTGAAATGCGTGAGCTCGGAGGACTCGGCTTACATCCTCCAAGAAGTACATCAAGGATCGTGCGGAGGACATTCAGGCGGACGAGCACTAGCTAAGAAGATCCTGCTAGCTGGATACTTCTGGCCGACTTTACAAGCAGATACCGCTCGGACAGTGTCGACGTGCCTTTCATGCCAAAAGTACCACAACTTCAACCACCGACCGGCAGAAGAAATGAAGGCATCAACAGTTTCATGTCCTTTCGATCAATGGGGAATGGATATTGTTGGTCCATTCCCGATGGCGACCGGGCAGCGGAAATTTTTGCTAGTGGCGGTTGATTATTTTTCCAAGTGGGTGGAGGCCGAGCCGCTAGCTAAGATCACCGAGCAGATGGTCAAAAAATTTATCTGGCAACACATCATCTGTCGGTTCGGCATCCCTGGCCTATTGGTCTCAGACAATGGGCGGCAATTCACAGGGAAGATGCTAGAGGATTGGTGCAAAAGCTACGGCATCGAGCAACACTTCACGTCCGTGGCTTATCCCCAAAGCAACGGTCAAGCCGAAGTGGCCAATCGGGAAATTCTTCGTATTTGGGTAGATGAAGTGCCGGGCGTCTTATGGGCCATCCGAATGGCTCCAAAGGAAGGGACGGGCGTCACGCCTTTCCACTTGGTGTATGGCGGCGAAGCGGTCATTCCTGTTGAAGTCGGAGTCGAATCCGCTCGGATCCAAGGTTATGACGAGGGCAACGTCGAGAGGAGGAACGTGGAGCTGGATCTGGTCGAAGAAGAAAGAGCCAAGGCGTCCGTCCGGCTGATGGCGTACCGACAACGGATGAAGCAAAATTACAACCGCCGCATAATCCCCAGATCATTCCAGGTCGGCGATCTCGTCTGGAAGAAAGTCGGCAAACTGGAGGCACCGTGGGCGGGCCCCTTCAAGGTTATTGAAAAGCTCCGCTCGGGCGCATATTACTTGGAGGATGAAGCCGGGCGGCTGCTGGATCGACCGTGGAGTGCAAATCATCTCCAGCCTTATCGAGCTGGATGAAAGGTGCACGAATGTAATTCATTTTTGTGTATGTGCTAGTCGCCTATGTACTTGTAATGCAGGAAGCAAAAAGATGAAAACACATTGAGCATTCTCCACTGAACGGCTTACTGCGTGAAGACCCCGTGCCGTTCGACCGGGGCATATAAATATACGAGCCGAATGTTCGAGGACGAAGACCCCGCGCCGTTCGGCAGGGGGAATTGTATCCGAGCCAGGGCTCGATATCGAAGGCCCCGGACCGTTAGGCCGGAGGTATATTGTACGAGCCGCACGCTCGATAACGAAGACCCCTCGCCCCTCGGCAGGGCGTATATAATCAGTTAAAGTTAGCCGTAAAGACCGTCGAGCTCCGACGTTAAATATCGAGAGACGAGCCGGCGTCTATAAACCCTCCGAGCGGAAGGCCGTCGAGCTCCGACGTTAAATATCGAGAGACGAGCCGGCGTCTATAAACCCTCCGAGCGGAAGGCCGTCGAGCTCCGACGTTAAATATCGAGAGACGAGCCGGCGTCTATAAACGATCGAGCGGAAGACCGTCGAGCTCCGACGTTAAATATCGAGAGACGAGCCGCCTATAAACCCTCCGGCGGAAGACCGTCGAGCTCCGACGTTAAATATCAAGAGACGAGCCGTTTATAAACCCTCCGAGCGGAAGACCGCCGAGCTCGGACGTTAAATATGGGGAGACGACCCGGCGTCTATAAACCCTCCGAGCGGAAGGCCGTCGAGCTCCGACGTTAAATATCGAGAGACGAGCCGGCGTCTATAAACGATCGAGCGGAAGACCGTCGAGCTCCGACGTTAAATATCGAGAGACGAGCCGGCGTCTATAAACCATCCGAGCGGAAGACCGTCGAGCTACAACGTTAAATATCGAGAGACGAGCCGGCGTCTATAAATGTCCGAGCGGAAGACCGTCGAGCTCCGACGTTAAATATCGAGAGACGAGCCGACGTCTATAAACGCCCGATTGGAAGATCGTCGTGTGGGTGAGGCCAATAAGAAGGATGCAATTCCTCCGGAAACTCGCCTTCAATATCGATAAAACCGACTCCACGTCCTGCTCGGCTCAGAGCACAAAGGTACTTGTCGGCTTCTAGTGAGCGATCTCTGCTACCTAAGCGGAAGGTTACGCACTCGAAATAAATAGCCGAGCGGAAAGGTAACTCCAAGTACTTCTCTACACTCCCTTTCGAATGCCAGAAGAGTGATAATAGGCGAGTGGACGACACACATGCTAACTTAAAAGGACAGCGTGCAAAAGGAAAACACTGCATTCAAATTAAAACTTTAGGCCGGGCAGCCTAAGTACAAAAGGGATCATATCTAGCCGAGTGGCCGAATTACAAAAGTTACTCTATGTAATCGTAAAGGGTCTTGGGAATGCTTTCCAGGAGCGCCACTTGATCGCCGGCCGGAATGGTAGTGGACTCTGGAAGAAGACCCTTGGACTTCAGATAGTTGGTGGTCGCGGTCATAGCCAAGTCGAAGGCTGTGTACATCCGCTCGCAGATTTTCTCCGAGAATTCAGGCGAGCGGATGTAGCCCTGTCTTAAGGCAGCAACTCGACTCGGCTCAGCATCTTGATATTCTTTGAAGGCCGCCTGGGAGCCAGTGAGGGCCTCATTCAGACTCTGAAGCTTTGCCGCGTCGGCTGAGCGGCCCACCTTCTCTCTGTCGAGCTGCTCCATCAGCTCTTTTACCTTAAGCTCCAGGCCCCGAGCCTCCACGTTCTTTTTCTCCAAATCGGAGATGGCCGTATTTTTTCGAGTGGTGGCCAGGGTTAATTTTGTGTCGAGCGACTTGACTTGTCGCTCGGACTCAGCCAGGGCGTGGGCCTGATCGGCCGTTTTCTTCTGCTCGGCCGCCAACAGATCTTGAGCTTTCTTCAGCTCCTTTTGCAGCTCGGAGTAAGACGGGCCCTGAGAGCCGGACGGACCGCCTGTCGCCTTCAGTTGCCTTAGCTCCTCGTCCACCATAGCCAGGCGGTTGGAGATGTTGGTTGCTACTCGGAAAACCTAGAGGTTCCACTGTACAAAAATTTTGTACAAAGGTCTGAACCTTTTCCTAGCTACCATGTGTTCTTTTAAATTAAATTTTGGATCGCCTGCGGAACTTAACACGTTTGATCCAAAACTTAATCTATTTGTTCTTTTAGGTTTTGAGTTGGATCTCCTGCGGAACTTAACACGTTCGACCCAAATCTTCTTAAGTTATTAATTCCATTAAATATTAATTTCCATAATTGGTTCCCAGTACTGACGTGGCGAGGCACATGGTCTTCTTGGATATGGGAGCAACCACCACCGACTAGACAAAACCTTTTATGGAAAGATAATATTTAATTTCCTAAAATAACTTTAGGTTAACTGAAAAGAACAATCAAATCACAAGGGAAAGAAAAATAAAAGAACACTATATCGAAAACAAATTCGAAACTCTAGAATCGTATGCCTCTTGTATTTAGTATTATTTCCAAAAATAACTAGTATGATGCGGAAAGAAAAATACTAGTTATACCTTTTAGAAAAACCTCTTGATCTTCTACCGTATTCCTCTTCTAACCTCGGACATTATGTGGGCAACGATCTTCCGAGATGAGAAACCACCAATCACCTTCTTCTTCCTTTCAAGTTTCGGCCATCAAAACATCTTCTAGGATGAAGAGGTTCGGCCACCACCACCATGCTCCAAGGGATGCTAGAAACGAGGCTTGCTTTCTCTCCTTCTTCTCCTTCCTTGATCCGGCCACTAACAAAAGCTCCACCAAGAGGTAAGTTTCGGCCAACAAGAGGAGAGGAGAGAAATAGGGTCACCACACCACCAAGGAAAAAGAGGAAGAAAATAGAATAGAGTCGTTAGCTTTGAAGCCTCCTCTACCCCTCTTTATAATCCTTGATCCTATAATAAGGAAAATTTAATAAAATTTCCTTAATTTTTTTCCATTGAAAAGAAAAATTATTTTTAAAAATAATTTTCTTTCTCAATTTTATTTGGCCACACAACAAAGTTACAAACAAGGAGAGTTTTAATTAATTAAAACTTCCTAATTTGTCTCCGTAAATTTATAAAATTTCTCCAATAATTTAATCCCTTCATGATTGGTTTATAAAAGGAAATTTAATAAATTAAAATCTTTCTTTTAAACATGTGGATAAAATAAAGTTATCTCTAAAAATTAAAATCTCTTTTAATCTACAAATAAGGAAAGATATCAAATCTTTTCTCAATCTTTGTAGAAACTAATAAAAGAGAATTATTAATTTTAAACTTTCTTTTAAATCATGAACATGGTTAAAAGGAAAGTTTTCTTAAAATTTAAAATCCTCCTTTAATCAATAAATAAGGAAAGATTTCAAATTTTAAACTCTCTTTAAACATGTAGATGATTTACAAATAAGGAAAGTTTTACCAAAAAATTAAAACCATCCTTTTAAACTACAAATAAGGAAAGAGATTAATCTCTTCTCTTAATCTTTGTAGAAAGCTATAAAAGGAAATTTTTAATTTTAAACTCTCTTTAAAATCATGATATCCACATAAGAAATAATTTTAATAAAATCCTTTTAATATTCTAGTGGCCGGCCACCTAAGCTTGGGACCCAAGCTTTGGCCGGCCACCTACATGGCTCATCCACTTGGTCTTGGCCGGCCCTAGCTTGGGTTCCAAGCTAGCTTGGCCGACCCCATTGGATGGGTAAGAAGGTGGGTATGTGGTGGGTATAAATCTCTATATACTAGAGGCTACGATAGGGACCGAGAGGAGGAATTGGTTTTGGTCTCCCGATGAAATTAAGCATCCCGTGTTCGCCCCGAACACACAACTTAATTTCATCAATAATAATTCATTCCACTAAAGAACTATTATTGAACTACCACACCAATCCCAAATTACATTTTGGGCTCCTTCTAATTATGAGTGTGTTAGTCTCCCTGTGTTTAAGATAACAAATGTCCACTAATTAAGTAAGTTACTGACAACTCACTTAATTAATATCTAGCTCCAAGAGTAGTACCACTCAACTTCATCGTCATGTCGGACTAAGTCCACCTGCAGGGTTTAACATGACAATCCTTATGAGCTCCTCTTGGGGACATTCTCAACCTAGATCACTAGGACACAATTTCCTTCTATAATCAACAACACACACTATAAGTGATATCATTTCCCAACTTATCGGGCTTATTGATTTATCGAACTAAATCTCACCCATTGATAAATTAAAGAAATAAATATCAAATATATGTGCTTGTTATTATATTAGGATTAAGAGCACACACTTCCATAATAACTGAGATCTTCGTTCCTTCATAAAGTCAGTACAAAAGGAACGACCTCAAATGGTCCTACTCAATACACTCTAAGTGTACTAGTGTAATTATATAGTTAAGATAAACTAATACCTAATTACACTACGACCTTCCAATGGTTTGTTCCTTTCCATCTTGGTCGTGAGCTACTGTTTATAATTTATAAGGTACTGATAACATGATCTTCTGTGTGTGACACCACACACCATGTTATCTACAATATAAATTAATTGAACAACTACATTTATCATAAATGTAGACATTTGACCAATGTGATTCTTATAAATGTTTATATCAAAAGCTAGGCTTTTAGTATACACTCTAACAGGAGACAGCTATCTCTTCCACCCATCGCTGATGCAAAAAGGCGAAATTGTCAAAGGCCGAGCAGAAAAATGCAAGTGAAGCTTAATAAAAGAAAACTTACCCCCGTGGACTCCTGCATATGGCTATTGGCCAAGTTCTGGAGGGGGATCATTGCAATGCGCGCCCGAGCGTCGGCCCACATCTCGGCCAGAGGCCCTTTCAAGGTGATGGTATGCTCGGGCGCGGTGGGCCGGTCGGCTTCTGGCAGCAATTCTTCAGTCGAGAGATGAAGGGTGACCCGTACTGTGCGGCCGTGACCAGGGATTGTCCGACCGTGATCAGAAGCCGGCGCAGAAAACTGCGAATGGATAGTTGAGCTCTTGACCGAGTGCCGAGCGGGTGGGCGGGTGCTGACCGGAATAGCCTCAATGGGGGCTTCCGGCTCGTCCCATTCAGAAGGAGTCCGGTCAGATGAAATGGCTTCGACCTCTGGCGCCTTGCCTCGAGCGGCGGCGTCCACTCAGCGCCTCTTTTGTAGAGGCTGCTCCTCCTCCCGAGCGGAACCTTCCTCGGGTGCAGTTCGTTCTTGGGGAGGGGTGGCTCCGCTGGCCACATTTTGTTGAGAGGCCTGAGCGGCCGACTCAGCCTGAGTCCCGCTCTCACCTTCGTGGGATCCGACCGGATGGATACCCAAAGCTTCCATTTCTCTGGCCGCCGCGGCTTCCAGAGCGGCCGCCTTTCTCTTCAAAACGCCGGCCATCACTGAATCCATGACGATGTCCGCTGCAAAAGAAAGAAAGGAAATCAGTTAGCGATCAAAGCAAATGTCCAAGTAAAGTTCTTACCGAAGCTGGCCGGAAGAGGAGTCCGTATAGGACTCAGACCGAAGATATACATCACTCCTTCATGAAGGAGCTTATTGATGTCGAGTCGCAGACCGGCTAGTATGTTTGCAGCGTGGAGGTAGTCCGGTCGGGTCTTGAACTTCTTCAGCTCGGGAGTAGGGGGCAAGCTGACTTGCCACTTTGTCGGGAAGGTGGCCTGATCGGGCATGCGGATGTAGAAAAAATAATCCTTCCAATGTTTATTGGAAGAAGGGAGTTTGTTGAAAAAGACCAAGCCGGGTCGAGCTTGGAACATGAAGGTGCCCGACTCGGCTTGCTTGGGGTAATAGAAATAAAATAAGACCTCTGGTCGGAGGGGGATGTTGTGAATCTTAAACAAAACGACAACACCGCAAAGGAGACGGAAGGTATTGGGTACTAGACTGCCGAGCGGCACACCGAAAAAATTGCAGACATCTATGATGAAAGGATGTACAGGGAAGCGAAGACCGGCGGTAAACTGGTCTCGGAAGACACAGAAAGCTCCACGCGGCAGCCTATGGGGCCGAGCGGAAGGATCGGCTAAACTAATTTCAAAATCCTCTGGGATTTCGAAATTGTCTGTCAAAATATCAAAGTCCCGCTGTTCGAATCGGGACTGCATGGTGGTGTACCATGGGCCGAGCGACTGGTCTTCGGGATTTGAAGAACTAGCCATTGGCCGATCGGAAGGAATCAAAAGGTAAAAAGGCAGGAGAAAAACGACAGCAAACGAAAGGAGGTTTCAAGGATCGAAACTGAGGAAAAAATACGGAGGAAACACCGGAAAGGAGGAAGGAAAGATATAAAATCTTACTGCGAGGAAAGGGATCGCGAAAAAGGCGCCGGAGAGCAGAAACAGGATCGCCGGAGCTCCAAAGCACTAGAGGCAGTGGTCGAGATCGCGGAAGCAAATGAGGGAGAGAAGGAAACGAAGGCTTTATAGGGCGGAGGCCGGCCGGCCTCCACCGTTGGATCCAGGTCACGGGAATCAAAGCGTGCATCTTGCCGTCCATTTCGAATCGCTTCGATCGCATCAAAACACCATGCCGCCGCCGTCGTAGGCTGATGGCATTGCGCCACGTGGCATTCTACCATTCGGAGCATTTAATGAAAGCATGCTCAACCTTAATGTCGAAGATTGGCGCAAAACCCGAGGAGATCCGGTGAATGTCATTGTTGATTTGTTCAAGGCCATCTCTGCGATAGGCCGATCGGAGGATACTAGCACGGAGGAGCTGCCCGGCTAGATTCGCAGTCCAGTCAGTCGGACAATTCGCCTCCTTCGACTAGACTTGAAGGAGAGGCAAGTGATCCGGTGGTAAGAACAGGGGACCCCGTTCGGTGAGGTCAACGCCACGTGGGAGTCAAAGTGGAAGGATGCCCGTCCGGAGATGGGAGGTCCGAACGTCCGACCGGACGGCCGTCCGGCCGGTGTCGGGCTGATGGTTAAAGGCGCCCTGTAGGAAGTCAGGGTTCTGGCGCTCAAGGGGAAAGATCGCAGGGACGAGCGAACTGCACGCTCGGCCAATGCCATAAGGTAACATACTGCTAATGGTCTCCACAAAGCACGTGATGGAGAATCTCCCCAAGTAAATCACCGCATACGTCCGGCCGGATGTTGAAGGAGCTGGCCGACCGGACGACAGATCTGGAGCAAAGGGGAAAAGGTCAAGGGACGTCTTTTTCTGACAGCAGGTATGTTTCACACGCAAGTCATGCTCCAAATCTTATGACAGGAGATTTCGCTGTCCCATCAAGGGCATGCTTGGACTGTAGCAGTATGGGTCAGGGAAGCTCACTGACAAGCCCTTACGGGGGTATGGACCATGGACACGTGTACACCTCGGTAGGTGTACACCCACTTCTTCGCTGCCCTATATAAAGGCCCTCTTACTTCGCCGGAGGTACGCACGTTACTAGTTTTTGAGCCCTTTCTCTCTATTGAGCTTCGCCTGACTTGAGCGTCGGAGGGTCGTCACCGGGAACCCCTTCCCGGCCCGACTTCTGTGCAGGATCGCCGGAGCTTCGGAGGCCTGTGCCATCGACTAGGAGAGCACCGCGTGCCCAGCGTCCCTTGGTTCGGCGATTCGGACAGGATCAACTATATAATCGACAAATAATTAAGTTTGATTTAGTTATTCATTGATAGATTAATAGATTGATTAATATTGATTAAGTTAAGTTGATTAACGAATCATTTGATAAGGGATATATCAATGTGAATCAAATGACAAGTGGATTAATGGATTAACATATGATGTGATTATAGATGAATTAGTTTTACTAATCATTGGATTAATTGAATTATTAATTAATTAGTGAGCTAATTAATTAATCAAGGGATAAATAAATTAAAGAGTTGATTAATTAATCAATAGGGTTTGATTATTGATTGATAGACTCTTAGATTCCCTACATCCTATATTTGTAGGATTTGAGCTCAATGCGATTTCACGGACTTGAAGATGATTTAGACACACTACATCGAGGTGGTTAGATTCTACTTGTATTTTGCGAGCTTTGATTATAGTGCATGATTATTTACTGTCATGTTTTGATTGGGTCGCAGATACTTGCTTACCATAACTATGCGCTATATTACTCCTGAGTTTGATACCTTATTGTTGTCCTTATACGTTGACCTATTGTTGATAGCTATGTAGCCTTATTTATTATATATATATATATGCATGATATTACTAGACTCTAGTGTAGGACATTGGATATTCTGCTAGACTCCTTAGTAGATGATTTGACTTTGTGTTTATTGTTAGGATGATCATACCATACTATAGGATATTGAGCATCTTACTAAACCTGTGTTACTTACTCACACTATGGTGTAGGATATTGAGTATCCTAATAGACCCTTGTTATTAATTAAACCTATAGCTTATGTTCGTGCATTTGTGTTATAGTATGGTTATATACTCAGGCTCGTGTCTATAGATCACTGATATTATAAGTAGTATAGTTGTATGGTGGTGTGAGGGCATATATGTTAGTATATTGACCTATACTTGATGGAAATCACTCCTAGAAAAAGGGTAGTGTATTCCACTAGGCTTTCTCCTTTGAATCAGCTCCTAGGATTACTTGATCTTGATCATGGTGTTTATTATATCTGAGATGATTTCACGGAATTAGTCTAGATATTAATGCTAGGTTACTAGTAACTTGAGGACGTGATTGCCTATGTTCTGCCTACATATTAGTAGGATTATATCATAATATAGGACACCAAGTATCCTAGTAGACCCTTACTTATTATATAGGCTCATGCCTATACATTAGTAGAATTATACCATAGGGTAGGATTTCGAGGATCCTACTAGACCCTTGGTTGCTATATCTTGTTGACCATTATCTCTCATTCATGGTTGAGAGAGTCGTCAGCAATTGTTGGTATATCCTGTCGATCATTGTCTTCTATTCGTGGTTGAGAGAGTCGTCAATGACCATTAGTATATCATGTCTCCCATGCGTGGGTGAGAGGGTCGTTAGTGATCATTGGTATATACCCTTCTGCCCACAGGACCATCTGTGGTAGAGCGTTCTCCCGCAGACAATGACTAGTTATTTACCTTGTCCACCCATGGGACCATCCGTGGTAGAACGTTCTCCTACGGATAGTGATTAGTCATTTACCTTGACTGTTCACGGGACCATCCATGGTAGAGTGTTCTCCTGTAGTCAGTGTTTGTTAAATACTTCCTATATGTCGGTCATGTGTTTGTTAGTGCAGCTTTGGATGTACTATATGTACTCCTGATTTGTTGGTTATACTTGGTTGATCAAATTAGTGAAGTGTTATGTTATTGATTATACTTTTGGTTAGCTGGTGATTATTTTGGGACACCTACGTTGGTTAGTAAATATTTTACCTGAGACTGTATCCTTTGATCTCTTATCAGTATGTTATTTATGTACTATCTTCTTCTACTTACTGAGTGGTTGTCCTCACTACCCTTTACTTTCCCCTTGCCTTTCAGGTTAGAAGATAATGTACAGGAGGTGTTGTGCCACTCAGAGGTCCTGGCTGCCAATCCCACTCAAGTTCAGATTTTTGTTCGAGTTATTTGGGTTATTTTCCACTGCTTGAATTTATAGTTTCTTTCTGTATTAAATGCTTGAGTGTTGTTCTTAGTTTGTTAGTTAGTATAATCACTTGTTCATGCATACATATACGCATTGTCATTCGTGACTTGATATTATTATTATATCGCATTGGTATTTGTGTTGGCTTGAATTGATTTGATATCAATTATTTCATGAATTGTCACTAGGGAGTACCGTCTGATTTGACGGACATGTATACCCTCGGGATGTGACAATTTAGAAGTTGAGGAATCGAGTCAGATTCTTGGCCAATCGGTAGATTGGTTTTGATTATATTCTATCCCTAACTCCACAGACGTTCAAGAGTCGAGGGGTCAAGTCAGCTCCTCGACAGATTGATTTTCTATTATATTATCTTCTCAGCTCTGTGAGAGTTGAGGGATCAAGTCAGCTCCTCAACAGATTGATTTTATATTATATTTTATCCCCAAGTCCACGAGCGTTTGGGAGTCGAGGGGTCGAGTCAACCCCTCAGTAGATTGATTTTCTATTATATTCTCTCCCTAACTCTGTGGGTGTTTGGAAGTCGAGGGGTCAAGTGAGCTCTTTGGCAAGTTAATTTTTTATTGTATTTTCTCCTCGATTCCTTGAGCGTTCGGGAGTCGAAAGATTGAGTCAACTCCTCGGCAAATTGATTTTCTATTATATTCTCTCCCAGATATTCACTAGGCTTTGTGCCCCACTTTTTTCCGGTCGGCTACCACTGATCGAGCGGCCCCCCATGGGCCCACTTCTCAATTCTCCCAGACATCCATAGGGCTCTACACCACACTTTTTCCTGATCGATTATATCCGATCAGACGGACCTCCCATGGGCCCACTTCTCGGCTCTCCTAGACATTCGTAAGGTTTTGTGCCCCACTTTTTCTAGATCAGCTACTGTCGATCAGACAAGCCCCCACAGACCCACTTCCTGGCTTTAACTGGATCTGCATGGGCTTAGCTACCTTAGGGCTTGGCTACCACTAATATCCGAGCTCAGCTCCCATTTACTTTAGCACTTAGCTCCCACTGACTTTAAGGGCTCAACTCATGATCAGAGACTAGGGGCTCAGCTCCTCGATCAGATATTCTAGGGGTTTCATCCCCGAACAGATACTCAGGGCTCAGACTATTCAAATCCTCGACTCTGTAGATCCTTGGGAGTCGCAGGTCAAGCACTATATCACTGTTTCCACCACTTGCTCGACTCTATTTTTCGTCGTTTGGTTGACACTCACCTTACACGCTACTCAGTCAACACTTACCTCACTCGTCGCTTGGTCGACACTCACCTCACCTGCCTCTCTATCATCACTAGCCTCACTCACCCCGCAGTTGACACTTACCTCACTCGCCGCTCAGTTGGCACTCATCACATGGTCGACACTCACCTCACTCGTCGCTCGATCGACACTCGCCTCACTCACCGCATGGTCGGCTCTCATTTCACTCGTTGCTCGGTCGACACTTGCTTCAATCACCGTATGGTCAGCACTCGCCTCACTTGCTTCTTGGTTGGCACTTGCCTCACTCGCCGCACGGTCGACACTCACCACTCGGTTGGCACTCGCCTCACTCGTCACTATTGGCACTCGCCTCCCTCGTTGCTCGGTCAGCACTTGCCTCACTCACCACTCGCCTGACACTGTCCTCTCCACTCGATCGGCACTTCTATCGTCTCCCGCTCTACATTCGTTTGGTTGCCCGCTTGGTATCTACTCGGTCATCTATTAGCGTCATTTTTCACCACTTGCTCGGCATTATGTTTGTTGTTCTCTTGGTACTATTTTCTTCGCTTGCTCAACACCGTTATCGCCGCTCACTCACATTTCCACAGCTACTGACTCGACATCGTACGACGGGCCCAATAATCTGACTTTATAGTCATGATCGATTCAACCTTACGATGGGTTGTCTAGTTAGTCAGACTCAGTCCTCATTCCACTAGACTTGAAGGGGAGACTTATGATGTAGTAAATGGAGATGAGGACACGTGGGGGGAGGGCATTTTAGAGATTTAACTTTTGCTCCTTTGGGGGGTTTTCTTTGAGACAAAGCAAAGAGGGATGGGAGGCTTTTTCTGTTGGTCCCGGTGTGGCCGATAAGAGGGGGTGAATTGCCTAAAAAAAATTAACTTTTCTAGATCTTTCGGCTTTACCAAATACACACTTTAATTAAAGTAAAATGAAATGCATAAAAAGAAATATTTTATTTTATTTGCAATCATAAGATTGCTACTTCAAGTAATGACAGCTTACTAAGATCTCCTTCTAGAGTGAATCTTCGAAGGCAGAAAACCCTCGTACAAGCGTTGAAGAATAGAAAAGAAAGTACAGAATATGGAAATGAAAGTACAGAAAGTATGTTATCTAAACTCCTTAGACCAGGGCTCTATTATAGCCTACTGGTCGAATTTATCCGTTGGTTGACGTGGCAGCTCCAGGTACCTAGAACAGGTCTGAGCGCCCCCAACAGTGCATCTTATCTGCTTACAACAACTCTTCAACGGGTTGGCGATAACATTTTTCTGGTACTCAGGCACCTAGATCGGTCCGAGCACTGGGATTGTTGTTGACGTGTGTTGGTGCAACCTTAGGTCAAGGTTGACCTGGTTGACCTGACTCGAGTTGACCTGACTCGAGTTGTATTTTGATGTTTGACTTAGAAAGATTGTTGGTGCAACCTTAGGTCAAGGTTGACCTAGTTGAGTTGTATTTTGATGTTTGACACTCGTGGAAGAGTTGTATTCTTGATATGGGACAAGAATAGATGTTTGGGAGATTATTGGTGCAACCGTAGGTCAAGGTTGACCTGGTTGACCTGATTCGGGAAAGAGTCCAAGTATGGAGACTTGGCAACGGAAAAGTCCAAGCAGGGAACTTGGCACTGGAAAAGTCCAAGCAGGGAGCTTGGCACGCGAAAAGTCCAAGTGTGGAGACTTGACACGGGAAAAGTCCAAGTATGGAGACTTGGCACTGGAAAAGTCCAAGTATGGAAACTTGGCACGGAGAAGTCCAAGCAGGGAGCTTGGCACGAGGGAAAGTCCTAACTGGATGTTAGGCGGTGGAAAGTCTAGTGAGTGAAGCCGAGAAAGTCCTAATCGGGATGTTAGGCAGTTGGAAAGTCCCGTGAGTGAAGCTGGGAAGTGGAAAGTCCTGATGTTAGGCGGTTGGAAAGTCCCGTGAGTGAAGCCAAGCAGTGAGAAAGTCCTGCGATGTTAGGCAGGTGGAAATCTTGGTGAGTGAAGCCGTGAAAGTCCGTGTGTGAAGCTGTGCAGGAAAATCCAGATGGATCAGTGATGATCGGACATCCGTGTTGAGGAAAGTCCAAGTAGGTCAAAGGATTGACCGACATCGGAGAATTCTAGCAGTCAAGGGAGTGACCGATGCTAGAATGAAGTACCAACAGTCGAGGTTGACCAATGTTGGTTTGAAGGCTTGGGACTTGGTTTGGGCAAAACCAAGTCATTAGTTATCTGACGGTCCGTGACCGATCAAGAATCGATCGCGTGCTATCGATCGCATCCGATCACCGCACCGATCGAAGGTGATCGAGTCGCGAGAAAGACGCTCGATCGGCGTGGACCGATCAGAGCTTCGATCGCGTGGCGACCAATCCAGCTGTGGCTCGATCGGTCCACGCATCGATCAGAGTACGCATGTAATGTTTCGCAGATCGATCGATCGGGTCGGGGACCGATCAGGGCCCGATCGGTCCACGCATCGATTAGTTCTAGCCGCTGCAACACAACGGCTAGTTTCTTCGCTATTTCTTCTTCGCAGTATAAAGGAGACGAGGGCATCTTCTGCTACACCTTCTTCCTCTTCTCTTCTGCTACAGAGCTGCGGTGCTTGAGCTTTGTTGAGCTCTTCTTCGAAAGCTTCGCGTGAGCTTCTTCTTCGGTTGGGACTCCGCTGCTGTGGTTGGCGTCCGAGAAGCTGTTGCTTCTTCAACAAATGACAAGAAGGCAAGGGTTGCTTACATTTGCTGTGTATTTACTTCTTGCTTCTCTTGTATTTGTACTCCTTATCTTGCTGTTGCAAGAAGCAGTTGTGGCGAGGTTTCTCCACCCATAAGGAGCTCATATTTAGCCGGTTCTCCGGGGACTCATCCACCGACGGATTGGTAGGCTTCGTCCACCTTACGGACACGCCGAGGAGTAGGAGTTCATCTCCGAACCTCGTTACATCGGTTTGTTTTTCTTCTCCTTAGTTTCTTCCTTGTATTTCCGCGGCGACCCTAACTGTAGGAAGAACGCGAGAATTTGGGGCGGCTATTCACACCCCCCTCTCTAGCCGAGTACGAACGATCCCAACAAGTGGTATCAGAGCGAGGCCGCTCTTCGACGGATCAACACCCGGGGGAGCACGGGCTAGAGATGGATCTCTATGGAGAAGATGTCACGATTCAACCCTTCTACGAGTCTCACGACAACTTCACATATTGGAAGGTAAGGATGTATTTTCTTAGGACTAATATGTTAAATTGGTTTTGTGTACAAGAAGGGTTTTCCCCTCCGATGGATGAGGAAGGAAAACCTATCAAGAAGAAGGAGTGGACGAAAGAGCAAATCCGACAATCCGAAATCAATGACGAGGTAACAAAAATTATTGAATTTGCTTTACCTAATAATGTTTTGTGCAAGATAGATAGGTACAACAACGCCAAGGAATTGTGGAACAATTTGGCAAAATTCCATGAAGAGGAGCCTAGTGAGCCAAGTAGCTCACATCATGGAGGAAGCGAATTGGGAGTTGAGGGTTACTCAACATCCAAGGAAGAAGAGGAGGAGAGCTCTTGTTCAAGATCGGAGCAAGAAGAGGCATCTACCTCCGGAAGGGATGAAGAAGAAAGCTCATCTACATCCACAACCCTAGGTAACTCAAACACTGTGATTTCAAGCAAATTACACATAATGTGTTTTGAGTGTAGGAAGTTTGGGCACTACAAGAGTAAGTGTCCAAAGAGGGTTAGAAAGACTCCACCGGCACCAAAGGTCAAGGAAGCCGGAGTCCCGACATGCAAGAGAAAGAAGCACGTGGTGTGCTTCCAATGCAAGCAACGGGGACACTATAGGAGTCAATGTCCAAGGGGGAGGCAACCTCACAAGGACAAGAGGCCAAACACGTGTAAAGGGGGAGCTAAGGCAAACCCTAAGGTAACATTTAAAGCTCATTCTTGCAATTCTAGTAGGATGCATGCTAGTAGTCTTATTGCCATTGTCAATAATGATAAGCATGTTAACACTAGAAATCGATACATGTGCTTAGGAGCTACATGTTAGCCTAGATAAGAACAATTCTAGAAATGCTAACCCTAGAATTAACTCATCTAAGGCTAAGGAAAATCTAGATAGAAATCCCAAATCATCTAGACACATGCCTAGGAATACCTCAAAGAAAAATGATAAATCAAAACTTGAGGTATTAGAGAAAGAAAATCAAGTCTTGAGGTCAAGACTTGACTCTCTAGAAAAGGCTCTTAAGGATTTGACTCTAGGGTCTAGGGGTCAAAAACCCAAGTCCAAGGACAAGAAAGGTTTGGGTCACAAACCTAAGTCCCAATTGGTCAAGCCCACTTATCATAATGTTTCATTCGACTATGGAACAAAACCTAGGGCTAGGAAGACCATTACCAAGGTCACAAGGGGAGTCACCCCTATAGTTGACCTTGATGAGACCCAAATGACCAAGGCTTTAAAGCCTAAGAGGGTCATTAGGAGGGTTGCTAGGGAAGTTATCCCTAGTGAATATTTAGTGAACCCAATGAGCTCTAATAGGTATTGGGTTCCTAGGAGCATCTTCTCTACCCCATAGATGGGTTAGAGAGTGTCAACTCCGATTAGAAGGGTAGTTAACCCAACTTTGAGGAAATTGACACTCAAGGAGCATTTTCAAGGTTTTGAGAACTTTTGAAAATGAAATGGAATTATCATTTACTCCTTTGAAGAGTTAAATGTGCCTAAAGATTGGGAATTTCATTTTAATCTCAATTGGCACAATTTGGGAAAATCTAGAGAACTCTCGAGGAAAAATGAAACATGCCAAGTTTTGAGGATAAATTTGATCTTTAAGTGGCATGAATTAATCTAGAGTTCAAGAAGTGTCAAAATTAGGATTTTGGCATTTTGGGGCAATCTAGGATTAAATTTGAAGTTAGCCAAGTGGTTAAGGATACTTAGATAGGTAATCTAGGTATATTTATTTATGCTAAATCTTGCCATGATTGTTTGCCCTCACATGTCATGACATCATGTTTAGTTTCATTATCATTTGAAATGTCATGATAATGCTTAGGCTAGTTTTTATGTCATGTTTATTTAAGTTTCAAACTTTATGCCATGACATCCTGACATTGGCACATGTTTTCATTTATGATATCATTTTATGTCATGTCATCATCTCTTGCATTAATAATCAATTGAATTGATTTAAGGATGAAAAACACATTTGGATATTGAGATCAAATTTGTGTTTAGAAAATGCATGAGACCTTTGTCTAAGATACCTAAACCCATATCTCACATCAAAATTGCCATGGATGTGTTTGATACACTTTAGATGTGTGTGAGATATTAGGATCATGAATTAGGATCAAGGTGTATAGTTCTTGTACCTAGATGAGCCTAATTCAAGAAATGGAGGATCATAGGGAAAGCTTGTGTACAAGTCATGTACATTTAGCCCTAAGATTATGTGTTGGTGCGGGAAGCATCCGACGATCGAACCTAAGTTTTGATAATGGCAAAGGATTCAAAGTTAAGGTGCTTTGTTATCTGACAGCTTTTGCTGAGTGTTTCAGGAAAGTCCTAACTGCGGTTAGGCAAGGTAAAACCCTAGGGGGTGGTAACCCTAGGTCATAGGGGGTGGTAACCCTATGCGGAAAGTCTTGGCAGGTCGATGGCTTCAGGCAAAAGTCCTAGGGGGTGGTAACCCTAGGTGGAAAGTCCTGGTGTCGCGAACCAGGTGAAAGTCTGGACTGGCCGGTGAAGCGGATGTTCAGCAGAAAGTCCGGAAGCATCGAGTGCCGAGCAAAGTCCAATCGATCTGGAGGATCGCACTGCAACATGTAAATCTCCCGAGTGGAGTAGGTGAGGATGCGTTCCCGGAAGAAGGAACCGTCGGGTCGACCTAGGGTTTTCGTTTGGAAACCCGAAGTCAGACAGTTCGAATGCTGTCAAATCTTTTATTCATTATGTTTGCTAACTTTGTTTTGCAGGTATGTGTTTGGGACTAACACATTTTGCAGAACAAAGGAGCAAGTTACAACTCGGATGAATAGTGTCCGAGGCGCCCATGGAGCTTGAGGCGCCTGTGAAAAGGCCAACAGCAGATTGAGGCGCTTGAATGGAGTTCAAGGCGCTTGAACCGAGGTCAAGGCGCCTGATAGGTCAAGGCGCCTTAAACCGATAGAGTTCACCAGTCCGTGCTGATCCACGCGGTGACTCGGCTCAAGGCGCCTGGTGAATAAGCAAGGCGGCTTGAACCCCTTTATAAGGGTCTCGACCAGCAGCCTTCAGGACACAACTTCCAAGCAATCCTTGTCAGGTCGCTCATTCAACGACCGGTGTCAACAAGTCCACGACGACCGTGAGCTTCTAGATTACGATTCGTGATACTTGTTTTTAATTCATCGACTAATTGTAAATCTTGTACTCCTTTTCGTACTTATAAGTGTTGCCACCGAAGCGATCAAGGATCGCGGCCTTCGAGTAGGAGTCGCCCTAGGCTCCGAACGAAGTAAAACTACTTGTGTTCTTCTCATGATTTTCTCGCTGCGTAAATTTACTTTGATAGTTTTACGATTCCGATACGAACAAATAGTCACGAGCGCTATTCACCCCTCTAGCGCGCCTCGATCCAACAATTGGTATCGAGCGGGGTCGTTTTGAATTGGTGCAACCACCTTTCAAAACAATTTTTGCAGCTTTTTTTCATTTTGAGTCGAATTAGAATTTAGCCTTATAGCTATATTCTAATTTTTGTTTCTCTCGAATCGTGCTCGAGGTAGGTGCAACACCACCGAGTTCGCTTTTATTATCCTTTACTCTAGACTACTAATCCAAGACTCGGCCTTGGAATAGATTTTGTTGTTTTTGTTCTTTAGATCTAAAATGGCCCAACAAGAAGGATATAGCACCGTTCGTCCCCACTATTTTCCGGAGAAGACTTGTATTGAAGGCGAATGGAGATATATCAAGATCCATTCGATACCGGATGATCATCAAAACAGATGAATCGCTAACCGGTACCGACGAAGCCTACACCGTGAAAATTGGGAGCCAGATTTATCAAAAGGTGGAAGTCGACGCAAAAGCCACCGCACCATCCAATGTGGTCTTACCAAAGAAGAGCTCAACAGTCGGTCCATTCTCCTCCGCAAAGAACCGGAAAAGCTCATCGAACTCCACGAAGGCACTGACGACACCAAGGTAAGTAAAAGATATCTTTTACTTAATAAATTATATAATCTAAAAATGCAGGAAGGCGAAACGGCGAGTTCTCTTCACGCGAGAATACAAGACATCCTTAACTCTCTTCACGGAATTGGCCAAAAGATAGAAAATCGGGACGTAATAAGGTATGCCCTAAACTCGTTTCCAAGGAATACATTGTGGGCATCAATGGTAGATGCCTACAAAGTTTCCAAGGATTTATCTTCTTTAAAACTAGATGAACTTTTAGTGAATTTGAACTTCATGAGCAGACTAATGCACACCAACCGAGAAAGGTATTGCGTTGGTTGCAGGTACACCCGGGAACCGAGACCTCGACGGAGAACCGAACCAGCATCGGAAGCTGAACCAGACTCTGATGATGAAGAAGGTGACATTACAACCGAGCTGGTAAATCTCGTGAAGAAGCTCTACAAGACGAAAGGATTCGACAAAAGAGATCTAAAGAAGGCAGTGAAATCAAAGGAAGGCCCACAAAAAACAAAGATGAAGTTTGAAGTTACATGCTACGGGTGTAACCAAAAAGGGCACATCAAAACCAACTGCCCTAACCTGAAGGAGATCAAAAAGCAAAGAAGGAAAAAGGTCCTTAAGGCAACATGGGATGAATCTTCATCAGAGGACGACGACGACGAGCTCGAACAAACGAGTCTACTCGCATTAATGGCCCGGGACCAAGTCGTCGAATCCGGATGCGAGAGCGAGTCTGAGGCAGAGTCCGAGCAAAACCACGGATCCGTATCCGTTTCCGAAGGACCAGACCCCGCTGTAAGTATCTCCCGGTTGAACAGCTTAGTTAGCTATTTATTGCGCAAATTAGCTAAGTCAAACCTGAAAGTTAAGTCACTTCTAAAGGAAGTAAGTGTCCTTAAAGAAGTGGCCGACACCAAACCCTTACCTGACCAGAGTCAGACTGAATTTCCAACTCAAGTTCAAAAACTTGAGGAAGAAAATTCAAGTTTAACAAATAAGGTTAAAGATTTAGAAAATACCTTAGAACGGTTTACTTTGGGCTCCAAGAATTTGAACTTGATTCTTGGGACACAAAGAGCCGTCTACAACAGAACTGGGTTGGGATACAAAAGTAAATATAGATCTTATTTATCACTAATAAACAAACAAAGTATTAAATCAGTCCAAGCATGGGTCTCCAAGTCTAACTTGGTCAATCAAGTTGGACTTGGCCAATACTGGGTTCCGAAGGATCAAATATACTACCTCGATAGACCATATCGAGGCCATGATCCAGGGGGAGCAAAAAGAAAGACAATCCTAAAAATTTAAAATTCTAAAATCTAAATTGAAATTAAAGTTAAATTCAAAATTCAAAATTCGAAATTAAAATTAAAAAATTAAATTCAAAATTCGAAATTAAAATTAAAAATTAAATTCAAAATTAAAATTAAAAATTAAATTCAAAATTCGAAATTGAAATTAAAAATTAAATTCAAAATTAAATTCGAAATTGAAATTAAAAATTAAAGTTAAATTCAAGATTCGAAATTGAAATTCAAAATTAAGTTATAAATTCAAGATTTGAAATTAAAACTCAAAATGAAGATAAGGGATCCAGACTCGCTGGCACCCCCAACTAAACTACCCGGGAGGGTAACTGAACCTAATCTACCCGAAATGGGTAAAACAAGAGTAGATTACCCGGCAGGGTAATTAAGGTTAGATTAAAACGGACTAAGGTTAACTTGAACCACAGTACTGGTGAAGTTTTTGGATGATAGTACGTTAGGGAAGCTTGGGCATCGCATGTCTAGGAAGATATGGCTTCGACCTGGTGCATTTGGCCAAGTGGAACTGACCGAAGCTACCCTTAAATGGATCCTAACTAGTTAGACCAAGGTTTAGTACTAAGCTCAATGGGTAGGACTATTTGGAAAACCTCGAAGGCATGGTTACTTTAATGAGTTCCTTGTGACTCACCATAGCCCAGAAGTTTATCCAAAGAATGCTTACTTGTTGAACCCAAAGCTAAACCTGAATCTAACACAAAGTTAACCCAAACCTTAAAATTGAATTATAAATCATCTCACATCAATCATAGGTTTCCCTGATTGAAAATTTAGATCGGGTGAGATGACTAAGTAATAACATTCATTTGAAAATCATTTTCAAAATCAATTTTAAAACTCAATTTTCAAAATCAATTTTAAAACTCAAATTTCAAAATCAATTTTAAAACTCAATTTCAAAATCAATTTTAAAACTCATTTTCAAAATCAATTTTAAAAATTATTTTCAAAATCAATTTTAAAACTCAATTTTCAAAATCAATTTTAAAACTCAATTTTCAAAATCAATTTTAAAAATCATTTTCAAAATCAATTTTAAAAATCATTTTCAAAATCAATTCTAAAACTCAATTTTCAAAATCAATTTTAAAAATCATTTTCAAAATCAATTTTAAAACTCAATTTTCAAAATCAATTTTAAAACTCATTTTCAAAATCAATTTTAAAACTCAAATTTCAAAATCAATTTTAAAACTCAATTTTCAAAATCAATTTTAAAACTCAAATTTCAAAATCAATTTTAAAACTCAATTTTCAAAATCAATTTTAAAATTCAATTTTCAAAATCAACTTTAAAAACTAAATTTCAAAATTATTTTAAAACTCAATTTCAAAACTATCTTTAAAAACTCAATTTCAAAATTATCTTTAAAAACTCAATTTCAAAATTTATCTCTAACAAGTTTACTTCAATTTAACTATCGTGAAATCCATTAAAACAATTCAACCACTTCCTATGTAGGAATTGGATCAATGGATGTTGGATAGTGGCTGCTCCAGACACATGACTGGAGATAAATTGAAGTTTACTAAACTCACGTACAAGAACTTAGGATCAGTTGCATTCGGTAACGAATGTCAACTTAAGGTAATCGGAAGAGGTAATATCGAACTCAACTCCGATTTTATTATTCGAAAAGTCCTTTTAGTTGAAAATTTCAAGTTTAATTTACTAAGTATAAGTCAATTGTGTGATAGCGGATACTTAGTAACTTTTGACAAAACCAGGTGTTTAGTTAAAAACGTTGAAAATCCTGAAATCTTACTTAAGGGACTTAGGATAAATAATATGTATTCAATCAATCTACCGACATCCTCAACAAAGTGTTTTCTAACACAAGAAGAGGAAACTGCGTTGTGGCACAGAAGACTGTGTCACACTCACACTAGACTCATTTCAAAAATGAGTCATAATGGTCTAGTTAAAGGTTTACCAAATCTGAAATTCATTGAAAATTCTATCTGTAATGCTTGTCAACAGGGAAAACAAACTAAGTCAACACACAAATCAACAAATCTTGAAAGAACCAGTTCCTTGCTTGAGCTCCTTCACCTTGACTTATTTGATTCACATGGAGCTAAGTCACTAAGCAAGAACCAGTATTGCTTAGTAATAATTGACGACTACTCTAGATTTTCATGGGTAAAATTCCTAAAAACTAAAGATGAAACCTATGAAATATTTAATAACTTTTGTAAATTAATAGAAAATGAAAAAGATACCAAAATTAAAAGAATAAGAAGTGATCACGGAGGAGAATTTGAAAATCATAGGTTTACACAATTTTGTAAAATAAATGGATATCAACATGAATTTTCATGTCCTAGAACCCCCCAACAAAATGGTCTGGTGGAACGTAAAAATAGAACTCTACAAGAAGCCGCTAGAACCATGTTAAATGAATATAATTTAAATCACCAATTTTGGGCAGAAGCAATAAATACTGCAAATCATATTCAAAACCGAATTTTGATCAACAAATTTCACAAGAAAACCCCTTATGAACTATATTATCATAAAATTCCTAACTTAAATTATTTAAAAGTATTTGGATGTAAAGTTCACATTTTAAATACTAAAAATTATTTAAGAAAATTCACACCCAAATCTAACAAAGGAATATTTTTAGGATACTCCTCAAACAGTCGAGCCTATAGAGTCTACAATCAAAACACCCTAAAAGTTGAAGAAACAACTAATATAATATTTGATGAAGAAAATAATCTACCAAACATAAATGAGAATGTTGATATTGATCCAAGAAATATAGAAGATGATGAAATTCAACCAAATCTTAATAAACCAGAGGAACCAGCCCCTGACCCACTTATAAGACCAACTAGGGCCAGCACCTCTCACCCATCTGATCAAATTTTGGGTGATCCAAATCTAGGAGTCAGAACTAGATCCTCCTATAGAATCCACAATCAGATTGCCCTAATTTCTAAAATCGAACCAAAAACAATAGAAGAAGCACTACCTGACCCGGACTGGATCATAGCTATGCAGGAAGAGTTAGCCCAATTCGAGAGAAATCAAGTCTGGGAACTTGTATCTAAACCCTCAAATAAATCAATAATCGATACAAAATGGGTATTTAGAAACAAGCTAGATGATCAAGGCGAAATAATTAGAAATAAGGCTAGGCTTGCTGCTAAAGGATTTAGCCAAGTTGAAGGTTTGGACTATGATGAAACCTATGCCCCAGTAGCCAGACTTGAATCCATTAGAATGTTGTTAGCCTATGCAGCAAACAAAGGATTTAAACTATACCAAATGGATGTCAAGTCAGCATTTTTAAATGGATTTATCAAGGAGGAAGTTTATGTAAGCCAACCCCCAGGATTTGAGGACTTAGGATATCCTAATCATGTATTTAAGTTAAAAAATGCCTTGTACGGACTTAAACAAGCCCCTAGGGCATGGTATGAACGATTATCAAATCACTTAATATCCAAAGGCTTCAACCAAGGTCAAATAGATCCAACTCTATTTGTAAAAACTGTAGAAAAAGACATCTTCATAGCTCAAATCTATGTTGATGATATAATATTTGGTTCAACTAACTCTAAATTTTTAAAAGAATTTATTAGATTAATGGAAAATGAATTTGAAATGAGTATGGTTGGTGAACTTAATTTTTTCTTAGGCCTACAAATAAAACAAACTAAAGATGGAATATACATTTATCAAACTAAATATGCAAAGGAATTAATTAAAAAATTCAGCATGGAAAATTCAAAAATAATAAATACTCCAATGGCAACCAACATTAACATAGACTCTGACCCTGAAGGAAAACCAGTAGATCCAAAGTACTATAGGAGTGCCATAGGAAGCTTGCTTTACCTAACTGCAAGCCGACCCGACATATTATTTGCGGTTGGAATGTGCGCAAGATACCAATCTTGTGCAAAAGAGTCACATTTAACCTATGTTAAAAGAATACTTAGGTACATTAAAGGTACTCTAAATATAGGACTCTGTACCCTAGAACTTGCACATTTGACCTTCTTGGCTATTCTGACTCGGATTACGCCGGATGCAAGTTAGATAGAAAAAGCACAAGTGGTAGCTGTCAATTTCTAGGACAATGCCTAGTAAGTTGGTCAAGTAGAAAGCAACATTGTGTTGCTCTATCTACCACTGAAGCTGAATATATAGCCTTAGGTGAATGCACATCACAATTGCTTTGGATGATGCACACTCTTAAAGACTATCAACTGAACTATCATAACACAAAAATCTCAATTGATAATATAAGTTCCATAAATTTAACAAAAAACCCAATTCATCACTCAAGGACTAAACACATAGAAGTAAAGCACCATTTTGTAAGGGATCATGTAGCTAAGGGTGATATTATACTCAACTATGTTGAGTCAAAATCAAATCTAGCTGACATCTTCACAAAACCCTTACCTGAACTTGAGTTCAGCTCACTCAGAAGACAAATAGGAATGTGTTGGGTAGAATAGACAATGTTTGGTTATCATTTGCTTTCAAAAGTTCTAGGAAAAGACCTATTTCAAAATTCCAATTTCTTAGAATTTTTCAACATTTGGATCTAGCCTAAGTTTTCCCCTAGAAATCATGTTCCCCTAGATTAAAGCCAGAGCATCTCACAAACACCTAGGTCTACCTTGCTTGTGTTTTAATAACTTAGAAATGCGTGAGATGCATAGGGTACAGCCTGGACTCAGGAATGCTTATATTTGTGCATCGATATGAGTCTGGGCGTTAAATACATTATAAATATTAATCAAGTCAAGTCTTCCAGCTCTAGCCAACTCTAACTGGACCAAATGGACTTAATTTGACTAACCATGTGAAAGCTACTGCCCTCTAGGCAATCAGCAAGTAGCTAAAGGTTAGACAATTGGGAAAAGTGTGTTTCAATTTGTTGTTTAAGCATGATTGTACTTTAAGGTTCTAATCAAATTACTTTACCTGATTATTTTAAAGGCTCTGATACTTAATCAAATTAAACTCAATAATTTAATTTGACTCATGCTTGGACTAGAAAACAAACTACTGCTACTCCCTCTGTCCTAAAACTAAACATTTTTTAATATCAAAGTTTCTTCAAAATGAGTATTCAAAACTTAATTACAGTTTTTTCAAAACACTTGTCCATGTAATTGAGTATTCAAATCTAGTAAACTTTTTATAACGTGTTAAAGTTATTTTTTTTCAAGTGACCTCATATTTTCATCCAATTGACCTCATATTTTATAACTTCTAAGCAAATCCTTTTATTGAAAATTCAAATGCTCATATTTTCAAACCTAATTAATTTTAAGACTATTTGAACTAGACTTAGTTAGATTGTACTCTAAACTTAGCTATTTGGCAAAATATTTTCTCAATACAAATCATTTTGAAGCTGAATATATAGCTAAGTATTTTCAAATTTGGCAAATTCCAAAACTCAAAAAGCTAAGTCATTTTTTGCTAAGAAGAAAATTGTTCTTTTTCCCTCTTTTGAAAATTTTCCTTCAGAAAATACAAATCTACTCTCAAACTGGTTTATTTTTGATATATGGCAAAGGGGGAGAGTAGGTAAATTAAAGTTAAAGGAAAATTCAAGGCAGAGAGTAGGTAAAGTAAAGTTAAATTCAAGTATTTAATAAAAGGAGGGCTTTTATTAAGGAGGAGTCTTATATTACAAAGTTAAAAGTTTCTAGCTTAACTGCTATTGCATTTTAAGTTTATTTACTTAAGCTTGGTTAACTTTATGCAGTTATTACATATGTTGTTTTTCTTAACTTTGAATTACGTGTTGCCATAATCAAAAAGGGGGAGATTGTTGGTGCGGGAAGCATCCGACGATCGAACCTAAGTTTTGATAATGGCAAAGGATTCAGAGTTAAGGTGCTTTGTTATCTGACAGCTTTTGCTGAGTGTTCTAACTCAGGTTAGGCAAGGTAAAACCCTAGGGGTGGTAACCCTAGGTCATAGGGGTGGTAACCCTATGCGGAAAGTCTTGGCGTGTCGATGGCTTCAGCAAAAGTCCTAGGGGTGGTAACCCTAGGTGGAAAGTCCCGTGTCGCGAACTGAGCAGGCCGGTGAAGCGGATGTTCAGAAGAAAGTCCGAAGCATCGAGTGCCGAGTAAAAGTCGATCTGGAGGATCGTCTGGCAACAAGTAAATCTCCGAGTGGAGTAGGTGAGGATGCGTTCCCGTAGAGGGAACAGGAGGCGTCGGTCGACCTAGGGTTTTCGGTTGAAACCCGAAGTCAGACTCGCGAATGCTGTCAAATCTTTTATTCATTATGTTTCGTGCTAACTTTGTTTTGCAGGTATGTGTTTGGGACTAACACATTTTACAGAACAAAGGAGCAAGTTACAACTCGGATGAACAATGTCGAGGCGCCTCCATGGAGCTTGGAGGCGCCTCAGAAGGCCAGCGCAGCAGACTCGAGGCGCCTTGAATGGAGTTCAAGGCGCCTTGAACCGAGAAAGGGGCTGATAGGTCAAGGCGCCTTAAACCAGATAGAGTTCGACCAGGTCCGTGCTGATCCACGGGTGACTCGGCTCGTTCAAGGCGCCTTGGTGAACAGTGTAAGGCGCCTTGAACCCCTTTATAAGGGGTCCAGCAGCTTCACCACTTCCAAGCAATCCTTGTGCTGCGTGCTGCTCATTCAACGACCCTGAAGTGCTGTTACAAGTCCACGACGACCAGGAGCTTCTAGATTACGATTCTGTCGTCGGTATACTTGTTTTTAATTACTGTACTAATTGTAAATCTTGTACTCCTTTTTCGTACTTATAAGTGTTGCCCACCGAAAACGATCAAGGATCGCAGGCCTTCGAGTAGGAGTCGACCTAGGCTCCGAACGAAGTAAAACTACTTGTGTTCTTCTGTGATTGCGTTCGTTACTTCCGCTGCGTAAATTTACTTTGATAGTTTTACGATTTCGATAATCGAACAAATAGCCGCGAGCGCTATTCACCCCCCCTCTAGCGCGTCTCGATCCAACATTATGGTCCTAAATTAAAAGGTTTAAAATCATTTTGAAATTGATTTGGAAAACCTTGATGAAGCCATCTTAGTGATTGCATTCATCATTGAACATTGTGATACAAAGTTGAGTTAAACTTGAACTATTTCAAAGTTTTTGAACTTTGTATAAAGATTGAAAAATGGAAGTTAGTTTCATAGAAAACTATTTTTCCATGATAGTATATGTTATGAGGAATGTATCCTCAAAATTTGACAATTTTTGGAATTTTCTGGAATTTGTTGTGAGTTTCTGAATTTTGGGAGAAGTAAATCAGAACTCGAGTCTGTCCAAGGCTGGATCGGTCACTGGACCGATCCAGGGAAGGATGGATCGGTCTGGGGACCGATCCAAAGGGGTCCTGATCGGTCCGGTGACCGATCAGGCGTGCTAAATTTGCTGAATTTCGACTATGGTCTGAAATTTTAGCTGTGGGAGTTGAGTTTCGGGTTTTCTAAAGGTTTGAAACTCTCCAAGACATTATTGGTGCAATGGTCAAGGGGGAGTTGACCTTTAGGGGGAGTCTTAACTAATTGTCAAGGGGGAATTGACTTTTAGGGGGAGTTTTTACTCCTTAAGACTTTTTGAGGATTAGTGATATGAGATTGCCACTAAGTTGATTGTTGAGTTTAGTATCAAGGGGGAAATTAAAGATTTCAATGAAAGGTATGGGACTTTCATTAGGAAGAAACTCTTGACCTTGATTCCCTCTTTTTGATGTGTGTCAAAAAGGGGGAGAGATGTCTCAGGGGGGAGAGTGTAGGTTTTGGAAGAATGTTCAAGGAAGAACATTGGAAAACCTAAGTTAGGTTATAGGTTATCGGGTTAACCAAATTTGATTTTGTCAAACATCAAAAAGGGGAGATTGTTGGTGCAACCTTAGGTCAAGGTTGACCTGACTCGAGTTGTATTTTGATGTTTGACTTAGGAAGATTGTTGGTGCAACCTTAGGTCAAGGTTGACCTAGTTGAGTTGTATTTTGATGTTTGACACTCGTGGAAGAGTTGTATTCTTGATATGGGACAAGAATAGATGTTTGGGAGATTATTGGTGCAACCGTAGGTCAAGGTTGACCTGGTTGACCTGATTCGGGAAAGAGTCCAAGTATGGAGACTTGGCAACGGAAAAGTCCAAGCAGGGAACTTGGCACTGGAAAAGTCCAAGCAGGGAGCTTGGCACGCGAAAAGTCCAAGTGTGGAGACTTGGCACGGGAAAAGTCCAAGTATGGAGACTTGGCACTGGAAAAGTCCAAGTATGGAGACTTGGCACGGAGAAGTCCAAGCAGGGAGCTTGGCACGAGGGAAAGTCCTAACTGGGATGTTAGGCAGGTGGAAAGTCCTGGTGAGTGAAGCCAGGCAGTGGGAAAGTCCTAACTGGGATGTTAGGCAGTGTGGAAAGTCCCGGTGAGTGAAGCCAGGCAGTGGGAAAGTCCTAACTGGGATGTTAGGCAGTTGGAAAGTCCTGGTGAGTGAAGCCAGGCAGTGAGAAAGTCTTAACTGGGATGTTAGGCAGTGTGGAAATCCTGGTGAGTGAAGCCAGGTGAAAGTCCGGGTGTGTGAAGCCAGGCAAGGGAAAATCCAGATGGATTAGGGATGATCGGACATCTGGTGTTGAGGAAAGTCCAAGTAGGTCAAAGGGATTGACCGGACACTTGGCGGGGAATTCTAGCAGGTCAAGGGAGTGACCAGATGCTAGGAATGAAGTACCTGTTAGAGTGTATACTAAAAGCCTAGCTTTTGGTATAAACATTTATCTAGAGATAAGAATCACATTGGTCAAATATCTACATTTGTGATAAATGTAGTTGTTCAATTAATTTATATTGTAGATAACATGGTGTGTGGTGTCACACACAGAGGATCATGTTATCAGTACCTTATAAATTATAAACAGCAGCTCACGACCAAAATGGAAAGGAACAAACCATTAGAAGGTCGTAGTGTAATTAGGTATCAGTTTATCTTGACTGTATAATTACACTAGTACACTTAGAGTGTATTGAGTAGGACCATTTGAGGTTGTTTCTTTTATACTGATTTTATAAAGAAACAAAGACCTCGGTTATTATGGAAGTATGTGCTCTTAATCCTGATATAATAACAAGCACATATATTTGATATTTATTTCTTTAATTTATCAATGGGTGAGATTTAGTTCGATGAATCAATAAACCCGATAAGTTGGGAAATGGTATCACTTATAGTGTGTGTTGTTGATTATAGAAGAAAACTGTGTCCTAGAGATACTAGGTTGATAATGTCCCCAAGAGGAGCTCATAAGGATTGTCATGTTAAACCCTGCAGGTGGACTTAGTCCGACATGACGATAAGGTTGAGTGGTACTACTCTTGGACTTAGATATTAATTAAATGAGTTGTCAGTAACTCACTTAATTAGTGGACATTCAATATCTTAAACACAGGGAGACTAACACACTCATAATAAGAAGGAGCCCAAAAATGTAATTTGGGATTGGTGCGGTAGTTCAATGATAGTTCTCTAGTGGAATGAATTATCATTGATAAAATTAAGTTGTGTGTTCGGGGCGAACACGGGATGCTTAATTTTATCGGGAGACCAAAACCAATTCCTCCTCTCGGTCCCTATCGTAGCCTCTTATTTATAGAGTTCTATACTCACCTATACCCACCTTCTAAACCTACCCAATAGGGGTCGGCCAAGCTAGCTTGGGAACAAGCTAGGGCCGGCCTAGGTATAACATTGGGTGGCCTAGCTTGAATCCACGCTAGTAGGGCAGGCCAAAATAAATTAAAAAAGAAATTTAATTTTAATTTTTATTATTATGTGGAAGATATAATTTAAAGAGAATTAAAATTAAAATATCTCTCTTGTAATAGATCTACAAAAGATTAAAGAAAAAGATTAGATCTCTTTCCTTATTTGTAGATTGTAGAGATGTTTTATGTTTTCTTTTAATATTATCCACATGTTGATAAAATTAAAATTATAGAAATTTCCTTTTTATCAACCATGAAGGGATTTTGAAGAGAAATTAAATTTACAAGAACAAATAAGGAAATTTTTGTTGATTGGAAATTTTTTCTTCTCTTTAAATTATGGCCGGCCATATGAATTTAATTGGGAGTTTTTATTTTATTAATTCCTCATTAATTCATATTAAGGAAAGCTATTGATATTATTTTTAATAAGTTTCCTTAATTGTCAAGGCCAAGGATTATAAAAGAGGGGGTTAAGGTGCCTTGAAGAGAGACAATATTTTTATTTTTCTCTCCCTCTTTTCTTCTTCTTGTGGCCGGCCCTAGCCTTTCTTCTTTCTTCTCTTTTGGTGGCCGAACCATACATCTCTTGGAGCTCTTGTTGGTGGCCGGACCTAGGAAGGAGAAGAAGAAGAGGAGGAAGCCTCATCTTGAAGATCCTTTGGAGCATTGGTGGTGATCAAGTTCTTCTTCCTTGGAGGTGGTTCTTCTTGTGGCCGAACCTTGCTTGGAGAAGAAGAAGGTGCATGGTGGTTCTCATCTCGGAAGATCGTCGCCCACACGACGTCCGGGATAAGAAGAGGAATACGGTAGAAGATCAAGAGGTTTTTCTACAAGGTATAACTAGTAATTTCTATTTCCGCATCATGCTAGTTATTTATGGAAATAATACCAAATACAAGAGGCTTACGTTCTAGTGTTTCGAATATGGTTTTTCGAAGTTGTGTTCTTTTGTTTCTTTCTTTTCCTTGTGATTTGATTGTTCTCTTTGGTTAACCTAAAGTTATTTTAGGAAATTAAATATTAGCTTTCTATTAAAGGTTTTGTCTAGTCGGTGGTGGTTGCTCCCATATCCAAGAAGGTCATGTGCCTCGCCACGTCAGTACTGGGAACCTTTTATGGAAATTAATATTTAATGGAATTAATAACTTAAGGAGACTTGGGTCAAACGTGTTAAGTTCCGCAGGAGATCCAAGTCAAAACCTAAAAGAACAAATAGATTAAGTTTTGGATCAAACGTGTTAAGTTCCGCAGGCGATCCAAAATTTAATTTAAAAGAATACATGGTAGCTAGGAAAAGGTTCAGACCTTTGTACAAAATTTTTGTACAGTGGAACCTATAGGTTTTCCGAGTAGCAACCAACAATTGGTATCAGAGCTAGGGTTTTGCCTCTGTGTATTTGGTATTAGTTTAATTATGCACATGTCATACATAATTTAGGCAGGATAATAGTAGGATGTGCTAACTTTGTGGATGCAGGATCCAACTATTATGGCTTTTAGTTATTATGTGTGATTGGACCCTGGACATGTCAAGGGCATTTATCGTGTGCATGATTGTATTAAAATACAGCAGGAGCTGTATTTAGTTTTATTAGGATTTTATTTTTGATCTAGATACATGTACATTCCTTTTATGGAATATAGGATCAAAATGTAAAATTCTATTTATGTCGCGGATCGAATCTTGCAACGCGTGGAACCTTCTAAGGACCAGAGGCGCAGCGGAACTAGGAGCAAGATGGATGCGACAGCTAGATCCGGTGGCGGTGGCCAAATATGACAGCAACTTGGGATGACAACACACGGAGGACAACTAGAGACAAAAGCCATAATAGTTGAAAATTAGATTTTCTATTTATTGCTTTTATATTGTGCTGTGTGTGCATGTTAGTTTACAAGTTTAGTAGGCTAGCATAGTTAAAATTCCTCATTCATAAATAACTAAGTGGGAGAGGGATTTTTAAGTAAATCCCATGGTCTCCATTACTGGTTTGTAAGTGATGCAAACAAGCTTGCGCGTTGGCTCTGAGTGCCTTCCTCCATAACGGATGAGCTTGTTTGTGGATCACTAGAACATACTTCCATTTTTGGATGACTATAGGAAGTTAATTAAGAGCGTGTGATCTTCCCCAACGGAAGGGGCATAATCTTATTAATGGACTTAGTGTCAAGTAATGGTATACACTTAGACACATCTAATAGTATCCTCCCCATCGGAGTCACTGCTATTATTTGTGTGACCAAATGAAACCAACTATTAATTTGTCATAAAACTAGGTTGACAAGATAATAAAATTAAAGGGTTAAAACCCCTCTTACAAATGATTGATTTTGTATACGTCCACACTAACGTGGCATACAAAATTAACGGTGTTTGAGATAATTTTATTTGTCATAAAGTTACGTTGACAAGATAATTAATGGGTAAAACCTTCCTCTTACAAATGATGATTTTGTATACGTCCACACTAACGTGGCATGCAAAATTCACGGTGTTTTGAGGTGTTGGTAAATTTAAATAGTATTGTTAGAGGAATCAATATTATTTTAAATTTAGAGTCTTGACCAAATATTTGATTAAAGATAGACCAACTATTAATTTTATTCGTCATAAAGTAAAGTTGACGAGATAATAAAATTAATGAAATCTCCTCTTCAATTTTGTATACGCAAAATTTATGGAGATTTTAAGAAGTTGATCTTGACCAAATATTTTTGTGATTCTTAGGATGTTTGTCAATCCCTAGTAGTCATACTATAGAAAAAGACTTAGTAGTCCCAAATTGTAATGATTGGAAATAGGACATGGACATTAAGGTAGACTGTCTTCTTAGAACTAAGAACAATTTAGGTGTATTTAATTCATTAGTTGAAACATGTCTAGTGGTGTTATCTACCAGAACCTGGAGTGTAGATACAAGATGTCATTAATCATGTCTGCAATTCATTGCAGGGTTCCAGGAAACCCGACAACTAAATGAAAGGTAAATCACCGTCCACATGGGCACCACTGTAAAAGTGGTTGCAGTGGGAGATGTTTATCCTTTGATAAGAATAAAATATGGATTTTAAGTAATTGTCTTTACGTACCAAGTTTAGAAAGAACCTGACTTCAGTTTCTAAACTATTATAGATATTGTATCTATTTTGATAACAAAGTTGTTATCAAGAAAAAAAAGGGAAGTTATCTATTCTGGTATGGTAGTTGACAATTTATAATCCAATAACTCCCACGATGCAACAAATGGAAATTAGTAACACATCTTCTAATTTTAAGAGAAAGTAACCTTCGGAAATGAACCAATTATATCTTTGACATCTAAAAGCTAGGTTATACTTGAGTAGGATTCATTGGTAGCTGATGAACTTTTGGGTTCATTAGTAGTGGAAATCTTTCCAACCTGCGAGTCTTACTTGGAAGGAAAATAACCAAGGAGCTTTTAAGTCTAAGGAGTATGGAACCAAAGATATATAGGAATTGGTTCATTCTGATTTGTGTGATCCTATGAGCATCCAGGCAAGAGGTTGTTTCAAATATTTCATCTATTTTATAGATAACTATTTGAGATACGGATATATTTACTTGATGTGCCGCAAGTCTAAGTGCTTTGATTAGTTCAAAGAGTACGAGGCTGATGTGGAAAAATATCAAGACACTACAGTAAGATCGTAGTCATTTATCAGAAGTAGGATTTCAATCCCAACTAACTGCATCTGGTACACGCCAACAGAATGGTGTAGTAGAAAGAAGGTAAAGGACTCTTATGGAATAATTAGATAGATGATGAGTTATTCAGAAAATTACCAAATTTGTTTTAAGGATAAACTCTGAAAACGAAAGTGAACATAGTACCTTCCAAGTTAGAACTCTCTACTCATATAGAATTGCTGAATAGGTGAAAACCTATTTTGAAGCATATTCGGATTCGGGTAATCTAGCACATATGAGAGACATTGATAAGTTGGATAGGAGTTCACTTGTTTGTAAGTTATCCTAGATAAACAAAAGTAGGTTTATAGTCTTAAAATCAGAAAGTCATTGTTAGCATCAATGACTGATTTTTAGAAAAGGACTATATAATGAACCACGTGCTCATAAGTAAATTTGTTCTTAAGGAAATAATAAAGGACATGTCTAACCTAGTACCAACTGTACAAGATGAGATACCACAAGAAAACTGCAACACGTATCACAAATGATACACAATTGCAGAAAGTGCCTTGTCGTAGTGGGAGGGTTGTTAGGCAACCTAAATAGGTCATGTTTTGAGAGAGTTTTTGGACTCGATCCCTGAAGGACATAAACCTGATCTCCGGACATATGACGAAGCACTCCAAGATAAATATGCAGCATCTTGGCAAAGAGTAATGAATAATAGAATTAGAATATATGTATTCTAATAAAATCTGGAAGCTTGTAGAACCACCAAGCGGTGTAAAAGCCTTTGGGTGTAAAAGGTCTATAGACAGGAAGGTAGAAACCTTCAAAGCAAGGCTAGATGAAAAAGGAAACTTTTTCACTGGTAGCCATGCTTAAGTCTATTCGGATTCTTTTATCTATTTGGCAAGTGGATGTCAAGACAACATTCCTTAATGGAAGTCTTGAAGAAAACATCTATATAAAGCAACCAGAAGGGTTCATTGCAAAGGGCTAAGAGCATCTTGTGTGCAAGCTCAATCAGTCTATGGACTGATACAAAGCTTCAAGGTCTTGGAATATCCGGTTTATCAAAGTAATCCAGACCTTTGGATTTATTGAGTAAACGGATAAGTCTTGTGTATACAAAAGATGTGATGGAAACGTGGTGGTATTTCTTGTACTATACGTAGATAGCATTTTTGGTAGTTGGAAACAATATCAAAATGTTGTCAGAAGTAGGGGTATGGTTGTCCAAATAATTCGATATAAAGGACTTGGGAGAATATATATATTCTTGAGATCAAAGTAATAAGGGATCACAAGAAAAGAATATTTTACTTATCCCAAGCTTCATACATCGAAAAAATCCTTGCTCGTTTTAAGCATACAAAAGTCCAAGAAAGGTTTCTTACCTTTTCAGGACGGAGTAACTTTATCTAAAGATATGTCTCTGTAGACATCAAAGGAGATAAAGGAAATAAAGGCAGTTCTTTATGCTTCGGCTGTCAGAAGCCTAATGTATGCTATGCATGAGATCAGAAATCTATTTTGCCAAGGGCATAGTTAGCAGATATCAAAGTAACCCTAGACAAGGACATTGGACTGCAGTAAAGCATATATTAAAGTACCTTAGAGGCGCTAGAGATTATATGCTAGCTTATAAGGCAGTTAATTTGGTCCCTGTGGGTTACACGGATTTTGGCTTCCAATCGGATAGGGATAATAATAAGTCAACCTCGGGGTTTTGTGTTTACTTTAGGAGGTAAAGTCATAACTATGGAAGAGTGATAAGCATAGGTGTTTTTCTGGACTCCACCATAGAAGCTTAGTATATGGCAAACCTCTGAGGTAGCCATAAAAGCTGAATGACTCAATAACCTCAAGATAGACTTAGATATGATTTCTGGTTTGTCCAAAGATTATTACAATTTATTGTAATAATGTTGGTGCAGTAGCAAACTCGAAGAAACCATAAGTCTATAAGGCAAGTAAACACAATAGAGCGCAAGTACCACCCAATACAAGAAATTATATAAACGAGGAGAAGTTGTTGCCGCCTAGATTGCATCAGGTGATGACCTATAGATCCTTTCACTAAGGTCCTTAAGGCAAGAGCTTTTGATGGGCATGTTGAAGGGTTGGGAATCAGATGTATGGCAGCTGATATGGCAACTTAGTCTTTTAGTATAAGTGGGAGATTGTTAGAGTGTATACTAAAAGCCTAGCTTTTGGTATAAACATTTATCTAGAGATAAGAATCACATTGGTCAAATGTCTACATTTGTGATAAATGTAGTTGTTCAATTAATTTATATTGTAGATAACATGGTGTGTGGTGTCACACACAGAGGATCATGTTATCAGTACCTTATAAATTATAAACAGTAGCTCACAACCAAAATGGAAAGGAACAAACCATTAGAAGGTCGTAGTGTAATTAGGTATCAGTTTATCTTGACTGTATAATTACACTAGTACACTTAGAGTGTATTGAGTAGGACCATTTGAGGTCGTTTCTTTTATACTGATTTTATAAAGAAACAAAGACCTCGGTTATTATGGAAGTATGTGCTCTTAATCCTGATATAATAACAAGCACATATATTTGATATTTATTTCTTTAATTTATCAATGGGTGAGATTTAGTTCGATGAATCAATAAACCCGATAAGTTGGGAAATGGTATCACTTATAGTGTGTGTTGTTGATTATAGAAGAAAACTGTGTCCTAGAGATACTAGGTTGATAATGTCCCCAAGAGGAGCTCATAAGGATTGTCATGTTAAACCCTGCAGGTGGACTTAGTCCGACATGACGATAAGGTTGAGTGGTACTACTCTTGGACTTAGATATTAATTAAATGAGTTGTCAGTAACTCACTTAATTAGTGGACATTCAATATCTTAAACACAGGGAGACTAACACACTCATAATAAGAAGGAGCCCAAAAATGTAATTTGGGATTGGTGCGGTAGTTCAATGATAGTTCTCTAGTGGAATGAATTATCATTGATAAAATTAAGTTGTGTGTTCGGGGCGAACACGGGATGCTTAATTTTATCTGGAGACCAAAACCAATTCCTCCTCTCGGTCCCTATCGTAGCCTCTTATGTATAGAGTTCTATACCCACCTATACCCACCTTCTAAACCTACCCAATAGGGGTCGGCCAAGCTAGCTTGGGAACAAGCTAGGGCCGGCCTAGGTATAAAATTGGGTGGCCGGCCCTAGCTTGAACCCAAGCTAGTAGGGTCGGCCAAAATAAATTAAAAAAGAAATTTAATTTTAATTTTTATTATTATGTGGAAGATATAATTTAAAGAGAATTAAAATTAAAATATCTCTCTTGTAATAGATCTACAAAAGATTAAAGAAAAAGATTAGATCTCTTTCCTTATTTGTAGATTGTAGAGATGTTTTATTTTCTCTTTAAATATTATCCACATGTTGATAAAATTAAAATTATAGAAATTTCCTTTTATCAACCATGAAGGATTTTGAAGAGAAATTAAATTTACAAGAACAAATAAGGAAATTTTTATTGATTGGAAATTTTTCTTCTCTTTAAATTGTGGCCGGCCATATGAATTTAATGGGGAGTTTTTATTTTATTAATTCCTCATTAATTCATATTAAGGAAAGCTATTGATATTATTTTTAATAAGTTTCCTTAATTGTCAAGGCCAAGGATTATAAAAGAGGGGGTTAAGGTGCCTTGAAGAGAGACAATATTTTTATTTTTCTCTCCCTCTTTTCTTCTTCTTGTGGCCGGCCCTAGCCTTTCTTCTTTCTTCTCTTTTGGTGGCCGAACCATACATCTCTTGGAGCTCTTGTTGGTGGCCGGACCTAGGAAGGAGAAGAAGAAGAGGAGGAAGCCTCATCTTGAAGATCCTTTGGAGCATTGGTGGTGATCAAATTCTTCTTCCTTGGAGGTGGTTCTTCTTGTGGCCGAACCTTGCTTGGAGAAGAAGAAGGTGCGTGGTGGTTCTCATCTCGGAAGATCGTCGCCCACACGACGTCCGGGATAAGAAGAGGAATACGGTAGAAGATCAAGAGGTTTTTCTACAAGGTATAACTAGTAATTTCTATTTCCGCATCATGCTAGTTATTTATGGAAATAATACCAAATACAAGAGGCTTACGTTCTAGTGTTTCGAATATGGTTTTTCGAAGTTGTGTTCTTTTGTTTCTTTCTTTTCCTTGTGATTTGATTGTTCTCTTTGGTTAACCTAAAGTTATTTTAGGAAATTAAATATTAGCTTTCTATTAAAGGTTTTGTCTAGTCGGTGGTGGTTGCTCCCATATCCAAGAAGGTCATGTGCCTCGCCACGTCAGTACTGGGAACCTTTTATGGAAATTAATATTTAATGGAATTAATAACTTAAGGAGACTTGGGTCAAACGTGTTAAGTTCCGCAGGAGATCCAAGTCAAAACCTAAAAGAACAAATAGATTAAGTTTTGGATCAAACGTGTTAAGTTCCGCAGGCGATCCAAAATTTAATTTAAAAGAACACATGGTAGCTAGGAAAAGGTTCAGACCTTTGTATAAAATTTTTGTACAGTGGAACCTATAGGTTTTCCGAGTAGCAACCAACAGTACCAACATGTCGAGGTTGACCGAATGTTGGTTTGGAAGGCTTGGGACTTGGTTTGGGCAAAAACCAAGTCACTAGTTATCTGATCGGTCTGGTGACCGATCAGTAACCGATCAATGTGCTACTGATCGGTATCTGATCGGTCTGCAGACCGATCAAAAGGTGATCAGTAGCCACCAGAAAGACGCCTGATCGGTCTGTGGACCGATCAGGAGCTTCCCTGATCGGTCGTGGCGACCGATCCAGCTGTGGCCTAATCGGTCCACAGACCGATCAGAGTACGCACAGAATGTTTCTGTGCACTGACTGATCGGTCTGGGGACCAATCAGCGCAGGGACTGATCGGTCCACAGACCGATCAGGGTTCTAGCCGTTGCAACGCAACGGCTAGTTTCTTCGCTGTTTCTTCTTCGCAGGTATAAAGGAGACGAGGGCATCTTCTGTGCTACACCTTCTTCCTCTTCTCTTCTGCTACAAAGCTGCTATTCTGGTGCTTGAGCTTTGTTGAGCTCTTCTTCGCAAGCTTCGCGTGAGCTTCTTCCTTCGGCTAGGAGTCTTTGGCGTCTGAGAAGCTGTTGCTTCTTCAATAGTCGACAAGAAGGCAAGGGTTGCTTACATTTGCTGTGTATTTACTTCTTGCTTCTCTTGTATTTGTACTCCTTATCTTGCTGTTGCAAGAAGTAGTTGTGGCGAGGTTTCTCCACCCATAAGGAGCTCATATTTAGCCGGTTCTCCGGGGACTCATCCACCGACGGATTGGTAGGCTTCGTCCACCTTACGGACACGCCGAGGAGTAGGAGTTCATCTCTGAACCTCGTTACATCGGTTTGTTTTTCTTCTCCTTAGTTTATTCCTTGTATTTCCGCTGCGACTAACCCTAACTGTAGGAAGAACGCGAGAATTTGGGGCGGCTATTCACACCCCCCCTCTCTAGCCGAGTACGAACGATCCCAACAACGTGGACCCAAACTTTATCCCCCACTACAACGTCTCTGAAAGAGCACCTATGCTAGCCCAAGGTGGTCCAGGAGTCTGAACGCCTGGACAAGTCAACTTTGTGTTCACTTATCCGACTTCTGCTTCGGTCACTTGGATGATTTCTCCGGCCATCCAGAGTTGAGCTCATCCAAACCCAACTCCGACCTTCTCTTTTTGAGTAGTCTTCCACTCTGGCTTCTCTTCCCTCAAAAGTATCGCTCGTGTCCTTCTCACTCCACCGATGTATTCTTTCGCAGCTTCTTGTGCCTTAGATACACCAAGCCCGTTGACTCGTTTCACGTGTCATCCTTCTCGTTTGCTGCATCTTCTGCTCAACTTCTTGTGTTCCTAAGTTCTACACACTTAGACACAAGACATCAAAAATGCAGAACCTAACTTAACTCGGATGATCATATCAAAACTCACCTGACATACTTACATCTTCTTCGTTTGCTCCGCCTCACGCACGCACACATACGCATCTCCATATTTTTGTTACTTGCTGTCAACTTTGCACCCCTATCATTTCTAACTTGATCATTAAAGTAGCTGGTCCAGGGACTCCCCTGGCCTGCTTACTGACGATTTCCTTTTCTTCTCAAGAGTACTTGGAGTTGGTCAACCTACATGCCCATAGCCGGTGGTCCACCCTCATCACTTCTAGATAGGATCTAATATGATTCTACCATACTCGCCTCCATATCCAATCCAAAAATCTCCATAATGGATTATTTAATTTGTTCTAAAAATTCCTTCATATCCTCCTCTATTTGGGTTGGATATCAAATCTTCCATCGGATCAGAGGAAATTGTAATCTTTACATCTCATTTTAGGGATGACAATGAAATAGGGTGAGGTGGGTCACATAGGGAATTCTTCATTTCTATCCTCCTATTGATGTGTCACATAGTACAATTACAATGCTTAATTGAAAATATTTTAATATTTTTTTTTATTGTTGTATCATTATGCATGTTAAGGGGAGATTCTAATCATTGGCATATACATTTAAATAACAAAGGGTCTAAAATAAAATAATTTAGAAAAGAGTAGCTTCAAAATTATCTTTCAAAATTTTCAAAACAGATTGAAAAGTTAAAAATATTTTCTCAAAATTTCCTTACTTAAAAAATATTTACTTAGAAAAGCATTTTCAAGAATTTCTTTACTTCAAAAATGTTTGCTTAGAAAAGCATTTTTAAAAAAATCCTTACTTGAAAACTATTTGCTTAGAAAAGTATTTTCAAAAAAAATTTCCCAAAAAATTCCCCACTTGAGAAATATTTACTAGAAAAGCATTTTCAAGAAAATCCTTACTTGAAAAATATTTGTTTGAAAAAAAATTTCTCAAAAGTTTACTTACTTGAAAAATATTTTTAAAACAACTTATTATGTCATCTTTCAAAATATTTTTACTGCAAAATCCTTATGAAAACCTATACTGTGAAAATATATTTGGAAATCATTCTTTCAGACCTGATTCTCAGGACTTAAATTTGTTACTTAAAAATATTCTTTAACATTTTAAGTACAAAAATTTGAAATAAAAATTACATTATTTCAAAAGTGTTAAAGGGGGTGTTTGTTTGAAATTCTTTGGAATGATAAGTTGTTTGGTAATATTTTTATAAACTGTTGATTTCATTTGTTTATTACTTATTGGCTTAACTTTGCTTGTTTTAATGAATGTAATGTGAGCCCTTAAGTATACAAGTATTGTCAAGTAATAAAAATATCGATCTTACATGGCCTGAAAATAAGTACTAGAATCTAAGCATAGTGAACTAGCTAAACTATTGAAAGGTTGAAGATCACAATCACAAATGTAAAGGGAAGTAAGTAAGAGAAAGAGAGAGAAAGAGAAAGAGTGTTAAGGAACTTGGTTTGGGAAAATGTTCTAGGGGTTTAGTTTCATTGTGATGCTAATTAATGTATCATAGATCACCTATTGTCCATCCTCTATTCCTATGCACTTGTAGGAAGTTAGATTTATTACTAGCTCTTCCCTACAGAGGTCGAGCCGGAATGCTATTTTAATCCATATCCTATGTTACTAACTGGAAGTGATTCCTATGAAGTCTGGTAATGGAATACCCCTATCGCTAGGATCCCTCGGTCATACATCACAAAAACACATTAACATTCAATAACATAGAGATAGAAATAACAATTATGTAAAATTCTCTACTTTCTTGTGGAGAATTGCTTCTCCTTTCAAGGTAATGTCCTAGATGTCTAGAAACAGGATACCCTTATCACTAGGGCTCCTCAATCATACGATCTAGGGCATTCTCCCTACAGGATTAGAAATTCTACACAAACATTCAATTAAACATGGAAATTAAGCTCAAACATATTAGTGTAGGGGGCACCAGACGATCAAACTTGAGTTTTGATTATGGCAAATGGTTCAAAAGTTAAGATATCTTGTTATCTAACAAGTGTAATTGAGCTTGTAGAAAAGTCATAAATATTCTTAGACAAAAGTCCTAGTGGATTCTATACAGGTGGAAAACCCTAGGGGAGGTAATCCTAGGTTATGGAAAGTCCTGGCTGCGATTAAGCAATGAAGTCCTGGTCTGAGGGACTGGGCGAAGTCTTAGTGGGTCGAGGATGTTGATCAAAATCATAGAGTCAAGGATTCTAAGTAAAAATCCTGGGGTGGCGGACACCAGGTGGAAGACTGGACGGATCAAGAATCGGACGTTCAGCATGAAGTCCTGATGTCTCGGACGTTGAGCAAAAGTCCAGACGGCCTGAAGGACAGGTTTGATAAAAGGTAAATTCTCATGAGATGAGTAGGTGAGGACTCATTCCCCGTTGAGGAAATAGTAGGCATCAATTCAACTTAGGATTTCTAGGAAATCTGAAAGTCAGAACCAGACAGTTCGAAGACTGTCAAACAGTTCTATTAATCATATTTTATCATGCTAACTTTGTTTTGCATGGTATGTTTGGTATTTTTGAACTAACGTATCTTGCAAGGAGTGAAAAGCCCATGAAAGGCTCAGATGAACAATGTTTAAGGCACCTCCGGGGCTGTTGAAGGTGCCTTAGGTGGCTTAGTCGAAGGCCCGCACGGAAGAGGCGTGGAGGCGCCTTCGAAGCACCTGAAGGGGCCTTGGATACTGGATGGAAGGCGCCTTCGAAGGGATAAAGTTCTCAAAATGTCGGAGTTATCATCTCCACAGATTCGGGGATAAGGATTCGAGCTGGAGGCACCTTCAATGGGATTGAAGGTGCCTTTGACAACCCATAAAAGGAGTACTCGAACAGATGCTTAATAACACTTTATTTTTCGCATTCTTTCTCCTGCGTGTTGTTCTAAAGACGATCCTGCTACTCCGCAACACGACTCCAACGACCGAAAGCATGACCTTCAGATCCTCAAAAGTTGTCGATATATTTTCAATTGTAGTACTTAAATCATCAATTTATTATACTCGTCTTTGTAAAGATTTTCTGAATTGATAGTGGATTTCAACAAAAGTGATCAATGATCACAGACCTTGGAGTAGGAGTCGTCAAAGGTTCTGAACTAAGTAAAATCAACACGTGTTAGCGATTGTTTTACTTCTGCTATTTTGCTTACTATTTCCGCTGCGTTTATTCTGTGTTTTCTGAAAATGTGAAAAACCACAAGTGTTATTCACCCCCCCCCCCCTCTAGCATGTCTCGATCCTACAAAACACACTACACACACATAACATAAGTAGGGATGTAAATGAACAAAATGGTTCACGAGTTATTCGGAGGTCGGTTCGATAAAAAGCTCGTTCGAGTTCGTTCGTTTATCTTATCGAGCTGAGCTCAAGCTCGATTTCGAGCTCGACAGTTTTATCGAGCCGAGCTCGAGCTTAAGGATATTTGGCTCGTGAGCTCGCGAACATATTTGTTTGTAGGCTCACGAGACAAAAAAGGAGCCTTAAAATGAGCCTTAAATCAAGCTAAAAAAACGAGTTCTAAAATGAGCCAAAAAATGAGTTCTAAAATAAGCCCGAAAATGAGCCCAAGCTCGCTTAACGAATTAGGCTCGTTAACTATGATAATCGAGCTAATAACGAGTCGAGCTCGAACTGTTCGCGAGCTTGATAATTCCAAAATGAGCCGATCTCGAGCCTTGTAATAAAAGTTTGATTCGAGCTCGAGCCCGAATATAACTTAAATGAGCCGAGCTTGAGCCTAATACTGTTCGACTCGGTTCAACTCATTTGCATCCCTACACATAAGATCAAATAGATATAAGGTATAACAATGCTATATATATAGGAAATTGGCAAATTCATTAATTTTACATCAATTTACATTACAATTACTCTCTTAATCCTAGAACAAGAGATCTACTCCATAACTAGGAGGATTGAATCATTAGATGTCAATATCTAAGCCAAAACACCAAACCTCGAGAAGAGAAGGGAAGAAGGCCTATCCTATACAAAGAGTGGTCTTCAGATTCAATCTAAGCTTCTGGAGTGATGGAGATGCTGAATTCAGCTTCGGATCGTCCAAGAAAGTGCTAAAGAAGTCCAGATCTCGTCCAAGTTGGATCCCCCAAAAGGGAGAACCTTCCTCCCCTCAAAAGGGGAAGAAACTCCCTTTATATAGAATATGGCATGGGCAGGGCACCGCCCGTGCCACGATCGTGTGAATCCACATGGTTGGAAGTTGCCTTGGCTCTGATCTGGTGGCACGACCATGTGGATTCCACAAAGTCATAGCCTTCTTCCTCTTTGGAAATTCCATACTGCCGTGTGAATTCCACACAGCCACAACCTGTTTCTTCTTTGGTTTATTGACACAACCGTGTGGATTCCACACGGTCGGGACTTGCTTGCTCTACTTTGTGTCACGACCGTGTGGGTTCACACGGCCGGAGCCTTCTCCTCCTTTGGGCATGTGGTACGGTCGTGTGGATTCCACACAATCGAGCCCTTTTTCTTTGTTTCTTCTCCGAGTCGTCTACCACACCATTTTCACTCCACAAGCGTATCCTATTAATAGAAAACACATAAAGAGAAGATCTCTGACAAAGAAAAGTAATTATGCTGAAAATATGATAAGAGGTGTAAAAGTGCATAGATCAATCACAAATAAAATATGTGAATGTGCGTCAAAATATTCATAAAAATATATATAATCTACACACATCAGAATACTAAAGGGGGAGGATGTCAAATTAGATAGCTTAAAAAAAAGAAAAAAAAACCATGCTTAAGAGAATAAATGAAATGTTTACTATTTTTTCTCATGACATAATCATGACATGATGATCTATTATTTTTCTATATGTTTTTTTTTTAACTTTAACCCGAATTGTCATTATATCAAAAAGGGAGAGATTGTTGCTGCAGTTAACACTAATAATCAAACTCAGGTTTTGATGCATGATAAATTGTTAAAGTTAGATTGTGTATTATCTAATGTATCTACCAAGTATGCAGAGTAAATGACTTGACGGGTCTAGAGGATCTGACATCAGGCTAAAGTCCACTTAGGTTAGGAGGACCTGATAACTTGCAGGAAGTTCATATTGGTCAAAAGAGGGTCTGATATCTGGCAAGAAGTCTAGTTCGGCCTAGAGCCATCAATTTGGATTAGGCTTGTCGAGTTGGCCTGTCCCGCCAAATAATTTAAAGGGTTGAGTTAGAATTTTATCAACCCAAGCCCACTGCGGGCCGACCCACCTAGGCCCACGATCAGCGCAGGTCGGCCCACGATAAGCTTGGGTTGGCCACCGGGTTGAGAAACGCATGTAAGCCAAGTTTTATGTCAATTTATTATCTTTTTTATTATAATTTTGAAATAAAAATAGCACTTTTCATTAAACATGAGTACGCATTTGTAACCATTTATATTTAAAATACATGTTTCTGGATACATTTGATTGAAGAAATCTTTCTGAAGTAAAATGTTGAAAATATGAAACCTTTTTTATTTTTTAAAATTTTTTTATGGGTCCGTGGGTTGGCCTGTCTAATCCGCAACCCACCTTAGATTGGGTTGAGTTGGGGATTTCTCAATCCACCCAGATGATGGGTCGGCCTACCTCGCCCCGCCTAATGGCTGGCTCACCACGGGCTAACCCACCCCACCACAGATTGGCCCTTCTCAGAACGTGACAACTGGCTGAAATCCAGATAGGGCATCTGGCAGAAAGACCTCATGGGTCAGAAGTCGAGTTAGAAAGTCTACAAAAGATAAGTGAAACTAAGCTACTAAAGGAGAGATCCAGTTAGGACGAGTCCTAGTGGGACTATAGGTGTTGGTCAAATTTAGATCCATTTTGAAAACCTAAGTTGAAACCAAGACTATATTCTTATCATATGATGATTGTTGTATGGACTCGATTATCATATTCCAATATATTTATAAAGGCATTTCTTATAGTTATTATACTTACTTGTATTGGTGCCAAATAACTAAGTATAATAGCGTCCTTGAGTAAAAGGTTCTTATTTATATCAATCGATTGGTTGAATTGATAGTGAGATGATATAGAGAATACTACTCTTAATCATTCATAGTCAAGTATTAACATTCAGGGACAATGTTAATGTGATGAGACTAACATGTAGGTCAACTCGATGACTTGATCTTACAAGTCATGAATATTAGATATCAAGTTAACACATGGGTATGCATTGGAGAATGTATACTGAATGACCCGCTATGAGAAAGTATCATGGATCGTTATATGAGTGTCATATACTTTCTCATGTGACTATTAGTATGACTATCAATCCTTGGACCTGAAGTCACCATGGTTCCCTACATAAGGAGTTGCATACTTTGACTTCGTCAAACGTCACCCGTAAATGGGTGGACTATAAAGGCGACTACTGGGTATGTAACAAATTATGCGGAGGGATGTGAGTGATGTAGATGAGATCTATCCCTCCTATATGACGGGAGTGACATCATGATTCTTGATAGAGTGAGACCACCAAGTGCATGACCATGCCCAAATGAGTCAATATGAGATATTGAGCTCATTTGATTAGAGTGAGTCTACTTGGAGTTCAAGACATAAATTGATTAGAGGATGCACACGGTCTATACCTCAATTGATCAATTTAGATGTCAAGGATAGAAGGACATTGCCACATATTATGAGAGTCACAATTAGTAGTCACAAAGGTGATGTTGGATCTCAACATTCTTGTAACTTGGGTAGTAATGATGTGTTGCTAAATACCACTCATTACTTATGTTTCTAAATGGTTTAGGAACATTGCCAACGTTACAAGAACCTATAGGGTCACACACAATGGGCAATTAGATGGAGATTAGGTCCATATGATGGACGAAGAGGATTAGGTTCATGTGATGAACCAAATTGGATTAAGAGTAATCCAAATTAGACTAATTGAGTTGGACTCAATTTGATTCATGTGTCCAATGAATCTAGTTTAGACTATGATTCATTGAGTCAATTTAAACCAATGAATTTAGATTCATTAAATAAAATTGGTTTGAATCAAAGGGTAGATTTGATCAACCATGGGAGATAAATGGGTCAAGTTTGACTTGACTTGAGAGGGAAGATGAAGGGTCAAGTTTGACTTGACCAAATGCCACCTCATTTGTGACTTGGCATGGGTCGGCCAATGATGGTGTTCCACATCATCATGGCTACATCATTGTGTGTCACCTCATGAGGAAGACCAAGAGCCATGACTCTTGGTATTACATGGAGGTATATAACACACAATGAAGTGGCCGACCACTTTATGGTGAATTGAAGCAAGGTGTGTGTTCATTCAATTCTTCTTCTTCCTCCTCTCTTCTTCCTTCTCCCTCTCCTCCATTGCCGAAACCATTCAAGGGTGCTAGCACACTCTAACTAGTTTTTCTCCACCTTTTGTCAATGTGGATACGTGTAGAGGAGTGTACACTTGACACTCTACGAGATCCGACAATCGTTTGGACGAGAGGGATAAGCGAAGGGCATCGCGACAAGGGTAACACTCTTATCATGTAGATCTAAGGTAGATTTAGGATAAACAAACATGTACATGAATTTTATTTATCTTCGCACGGATCCGTGGCAAGACTTCGAGGTTTCCGCAACGCAAAAAGTGATTTTTGCGACTCGAAAGTCCCAACATGTAGGTGTTGGTCAAATTTAGATCCATTTTGAAAACCTAAGTTGAAACCAAGACTATATTCTTATCGTATCAGACAGGATTTAATTCATAATTTTATTATCTGTGTTGATATGTTTTGCAAGTATTTTCTTTTAATTTGAACTAACATATTTTGTAGGAGCTTAAATAAAATTGAAATTCGGATGAGCAGTGTTCAAGGTGTCTAAGCTGATTAGAGGCACCATGAGTAAGGGACTGGAGACGCCTCGGATGGTTGGAGGCGTCCTAGAGCAGATAAACTATGAGGATAAAAGTTCAGTGCTAAAGGCTCCCCGGGTTACTTGAGGCATATTGAGTTGAAGCGTTGGAGTCTCTCTCAGACGATTGGAGTCGCCTCCAAATAGATAAATGCTAAACTCTGAGGATCAAATCAAAGTTCATGGAGGTACATTGGGGGACATTGGAGGCACTCCCAATGACTTATATAAGGAGCATTCGGCTAGTGCTTTGTACACAACTACTTCTAATCATTCCAAGTCATTTATTGTTATGCCATCTCTTTGCTACTTCGTTGTTGCAATTCTACTACACCTAACTGTTGTAGTTAAATCAACATTGAGCTTTGATCTTCAACTACAATCATTACTAGTAAAAATTATATTTTCATTTAATATTTATTGTACTGGCATAAGAGAGTGTAGGTTGTTACACTCTATTTTTTTATTTGACCTCTCTGTCCAAATGTTCTTCAAAGGAGATTTTAGTAGATTATCCAATCGAAATAGTCCAATGGATTGTGAGTCTTAGAATAACAGTTGCTAGACTACGAATTAAGTAAAAAATAAATCTATCCTTACTTTTCACGGTATTTTTTTTTTATGTGTTACTTTTCCATTATATACTGGTTTTAGAAAAATTTTAAAATCGAAAACAAAAATTTTAAAACGAGATTAACCTCCCCTGCTCCCTCTGGTTATTTTCGATCTTACCATTTCCAAATATTATAGATAATGTAGGAGATATTTCTCCTAATTAATTACCACTAATTAGCTTTCAATTTGTCATTGACATTAAATTAAATGTGGATAACATGTTCTCTTCTCTTTGGCATAAGACGCGCTTCCCGTTCAATGTGTGCTTTAAATAAGTTTTTCTTCTCCATATTACCCAGCGTTATTCAAGATTTTTCTGTGATATCAATCCCCTAGAAGTTTTTAAATTAGTTACTTTAGTCTCCGAAGTTACGGTGTTGTAGTTAGATATCCATAGTTCGAACTCTAGTTATAATATATTTATAGAAATTTTTTCTCTAAATAGGAGGTGTGACTAAAGAATACTGAGCTTCTAGACTAACCGTTCATGCGCTCTCGATTTATCCTGATAACTAGTAGAAAACTGTTTAAAATCGGACCGATCACCTCAGAAATAATTAACTGAGATTATTATTTTAAAAAAATATATATTTTCACTAATGTAAATCAATAGTTCAAACCTCACGGGTGGATTTAATTAAGGATGATAATTAAAGTTGAGTTGGCTAGTCATGAACATGTAGATCTTGTCTAACTAGTGAACGGGTAAATTTCTGACACACACCTGACTCATTTATAAATTTTAGGTGCAAACTATATGCAAGCTACCTTGCTTATATAAAACTATATTATATATAGAGACAACATATGTTGCGTGCCTCCTCAGGGCGCACGCGGGCACGCACCGGGCACGTGTAGCATATCTAAATCACGTGTAGTTACAATCATTTGAGAGAAATTAGAGCACGATGGTGAAATGCCCAATGATTCGAGTTCCACACATAAGCAAGCAAGCAAAGCAACATGTTGGGAAAGCAACGCACACGAGTAACCCAAAAACTAAAGCTCCATCCAAAGCTCAAGGGATCGAACTTAATTATGCACGCGCAGAAGACTAATTAATGTTCTTTATGAGACAATAGGCATGCTGTGCTGCTTGCTACCTCAATTGGATACCTCTTGTGGCTGTTGATTTATATCTTTCTTGATATTATTTAGAGATGGCTTATAAAAAACGTATAAAATGAGCGTAAATTGCATGACTTGTCCTCCACTAAACATTAGCTTGCTGGCTAGGCCAAAAGTCACATGTTGGTTTTTATAGATGTTTTAGCCTATGGTACCTTTATTCTAGTGTTAGTGTAGTTGCTTAAGCATAGCTGTTGTACACTTGTAATTAAATTTTAAATTTTAAGTATTATTATATAAAAATATTTAATTAAAATTATTTTAAATTAATCACAATCAATTTAAAAGAATTATAAAAGCTACTTAGTGACTGATTAACACTATAACAATATTATATTAGATGTTATACATGCTAACCATATAGAATAACTATTAGAACATTCATATCATATTCCCTAAACAAATATTTTACTTTAAAATTTACATTTTACATGAAAAAAAATCTTTAAATCGGCTATCCTACCCATTCCTTCATGGATAATAATAAAAAAATTATAGAGGAGAAAGAAAAATAATAAAATAAATAAATATATGGTAAATTATAGAGAAATTGATGTATTATGTAGTGAAAAGTTGATATCAAAATTTAACAAAGTAAATTTTTTAGCTAAAATTTTAAATTTAGATAGGGAATCTGATATGGATATTCTTACACATTATAGCAGCTAATCATAGCTGCTACAATAATAATATATATAATCTTAAATATTATAACCCAAGAGGGAATCATCAACTCTAGAGAGAAAATCAAACCAAATATAACTCAACTCTTAAATCCTAAAATCTTAAACCCTAAATATATATAATATTCCTCGTGAGCATCTAAAATTTTTAATCTTGAACACTATAACCCAAGAGGGAAGCCTGAACCATAGACAAAAAATCTTATTGGCTCAAACTCATTATAACTCAACTCCTAAATTCAAAAATCTTGAACCCTAAATACATATAATATATCAAAAAATAAAAAAATAAATGTTCTGATTGAATCCATGGTGCCTGGATTGAATCCTAGCACCCTGGGTTTGCATAGTTGTGTTGGTCAGTCCTAGGAAAATGTACCAGTTCTACTGTACAAGTGTCGAACCTTTCCTTAAATAACCTATTGTATTCTTTAGAAGTTAAATTAGGAATCGCAGATGGAACTTAACATCATTGATTCCAAATTTAACTTATCCGTTCTTAATGGTTAAGATTTGAATCGCAAGCGGAACTTAACATTATTGATTCAAATCTACCTAAGTTATTAATTCCATTAAATATTAATTTCCAAAATTGGCTTCCAGGACTGCATGGCAAGGCACATGACCTTCTTGGATATGGGAGCAACCACCACCGCCTAGGCAAAGCCTTTTAAGGAAAGCTAATATTTAATTTCCTTAAATAACTCTAGGTTAACCAAAAAGAACAATCGAATCACAAATTCGAAAAAGAAAAAAACAAAAACTCGAAAAATAAATTCAAAAAACTAGATCTAATTGTCTCTTATATTTAGAATTCTTACAAAGAAAATAACTAGTATGATGCGGAAGAAAACTACTAGTTATACCTTCTCTTTGTAAGCTAATGACCTCAAGATCTTCTGGCGTATTCCTCGCCTCGCCTTGGACGTCGTGTGAGTGACGATCCTCCAAGATGAACACCACCCAAAAGCTTCTTCCTCTTCTTCTAAAATTCGGCCACCACCACCACCAAGGAGAAGAGAGCAAAAGGAAAAGGAGAAGGGAGAGAGGGGTCGGCCACTTGAGGTTCTCTAAGCAAGAGAATAAGAATTGTGTCTCATGAAGCCTCCTCACCCCTTCTTTTATATTAGTTGCCCAAGGCAAATAAGGGAAGAATTTTTACAAAAATTAAAATCTTCCTCTAGTTTTTCCTTTTCCCTTTTAATTTTCCTTTTCTTTCCTCTTGATAGAATCAATCACCAAATTTAATTGGTGATGATTTTTTTTTTAAACATGGCTGGCCACCTTGCTTGGCCACCAAGCAAGGGTGGGCGGCCCTCACAAGAGGAAAAGGAAAATTATTTTTTTTATAAAATTTTACAAGAAGAAATCCTCTTATAAAATTTACAAGCTCTCTTTCCTAAAGTAGGAGTTAAAAAAGGAAAATTCTAAAATTAAAACCATGTTTTAAAATTTAAAACTTCTCTTATAAAATTTTCTTTTTTAACATGATGATAGAAAATTTAAATTTTAAAACTTATCTTCCTTTTTTTCTTAAACCATGGGGATGGTTAAAAAAGGAAAGTTTTAAAACTTTTAAACTTTCTTTTAAAACATGTGGCCTAATTCAAATAAGGAAAGTTTTTAAAATTAAAATCTCTCTTTTAAAACTTATAGTTTTCTACAAAGAGAAGATTTTAAAAATTCAAAAACAACCCTCCTTGTTTGAATATTATGGTCGTCCCCTACATACTTGGTCACCAAGCAAAGGGCCGACCCCCTATAGAAGAGGATGTGGTCAGCCCTTGCTTGGTCACCAAGCATTGGACCGGCCCTCTTCTTGGACACCAAGAAGAGCCTTACATTTGGATGGACTTGAGGTTATAATGAGGCTACGACAGGGACCTAGAGGAGAAATTGGTTTTGGCCTTCCGATGAGCTTGAGTATCCCGTGCTCACCTCGAACACACAACTCAAATTCATTGATAATAACTCATTTCACTAGAGAGTTATTATCGCACTACCGCACCAATCCCAAATTACATTATGGGCTCCTTCTTATCATGAGTGTGTTAGTCTCCCTGTGTTTAAGATAACGAATGTCCACTAATTAAGTAAGTTACTGACAACTCACTTAATTAATATCTAGCTCCAAGAGTAGTACCACTCAACTTCATTGTCATATCGGACTAAGTCCACCTGCAAGGTTTAACATGACAATCTTTATGAGCTCCTCTTGGGGACATTCTCAACCTAGATAACTAGGACACAGATTCCTTCTATAATCAACAACACACACTATAAGTAATATCATTTCCCAACTTATCGGGCATATTGATTTATCGAGTTAAACCTCATCCTTTGATAAGTCAAATAAATAAATATTAAATATATGTGCTTGTTATTATATTAGGATTAAGAGCACACACTTCCATAATAACTAAGGTCTAGTTCTTTTATTAAGTCGGTACAAAAAGAACTTACCTAAAATGGTCCTACTCAATACACTTAGAGTGTATCAGTGTAATTTATTAGTCAAGATAAACTAATACTTAATTACACTACAACTATTCTAATGGTTTGTTCATTTCCATCTTAGTCGCGAGCAACTATTTATAATTTATAAAGAACTGACAACATGATCTTCTGTGTGTGACACCACACACCATGTTGTCTACTATATAAATTAATTGAACAATTACATTTAACAAATAAATGTAGATATTGACCAATGTGATTCTTTTATTTCAACAAATAAATATTTACAAAAGCTAGGCATTTAGTATACACTCTAACAAGTTGTGGGGTTTACGATCCGCAGCATATATATATATATATATATATATATATATATATATATATATAATTTAGGCTATCTTTTTTATTTTTCCCCTATACGTGTCTAATGAATTTAAAGTAGGAATGCTAATTTCTTCCTAACCCGGTGGAGAATTTGATACCCAACTCAAATAGAGGAGGTTATGGAGGAATTGTTTGGACCAATTAAATAACTGAGTATGGAGATTTCTAGTTTAGATATGGAAGCAGATCTTATATAATCCTACTCATATCCAACCTGTTGGAGCAATCTAGGTGCCCTACGTTTTGATGTTTGGGCAAAGGTTCAAGTAAAATTTATTATTGTATTTGATATGCATTGTGAGTGTATAGGATACAAATACAATAAGGAAAGTCCAAGTGTGATCTTGGCAAAGGACAAAAATCCAAGAGGAGTCTTAGCGGTATAAGTCCAAGTATGTAGTCTTGGCAACTTAAGTCCAAGTGTGACTTGGTAAAAGTTGAAGTCCTGGAGGCGCGACCTCTTAGTAAAGGAAGACCTAACAACAATGATTAGGTCGAAGGAAGCTCTTGAAGGCAAGGCATGAAAGATGAGAAAGCATCCAAGGAACGCAAGACTGATAGAGGAGGCTAGAAGGCTAGGTTTAGGTTGGTCAAGTAAGGACGAGTGCTGAGTGAATGTACTTGAGGGTTAAAATCCTAGGTTTAGGGTTTTACTTTAGTAATATTGTAGCAATTATTGCAGCAGATGACTGATATTTTCATCAATCGACTAGTAGCGAACAGAATACTTCTGTTCGCTCAACCCATATGGAGCAGTCGACTGGTATCGAGTCGTTAGCCTATAACGGTTGAATTTCACTTAGGCGCAATCGACTAGTGATTTTACTAGTCACCTAGTGACGAGAAAATAGTTTAGTGTTTTCCTCCCGAGCTCTATTTAATAGAGCTCGGGGTACTTGGGCAAAGTTGATGAAATAGAGATGGTTAACCCCTATTAGTAGTCTTCCAAGTGCCCTAGCATCCCAAGAATTCATGTGCGAGTTATGGTGAGGTTTCTCCACCCACAAGGAGCTATGTGAGCTAGCCGGAGGTTTTCTGGGGAGTCATCCACCGGCGGATCGGGATCGTTCACCTTACGGACAGCCGTGGAGTAGGAGTTTTATCTCTAAATCACATTAAATCAACGTGTCATTGGGTTTGTCTTTCTATTTTGTTAGTTTATTTTATATTCCATTGTGTACTAACAATTGTAGGAAATGACAATTTAGGTGAGACACTATTCACCCCTCTCCCCCCTCTCCTCCTCTAGTGAACGTCAAGGTCCCAACACAACCTATATGTTTTTATTGATAATGGTAATCGAATGGAATGAAGAAGCTCGTGCTATGTTTTTAGGATAATGATGTTGGAATTAACTATTTTTAATATTTTGTTATTTCTAATTATTTTTTTTAAGAATTTGATAAATATTCGTAGCATCAAAATAATTTAAATTATATATATATATAATGTTGGTGTAGTTAGCACCAATGGATAAACTTAAGTTTTGAAAAATGATAAATAAATTAAAATTAGATTTTGTGTTATCTAACTTTATTACCAAATGTGCAGGAATTGTAGGTCTAGAGGACTTGACATCAGGTTGAAGTCCAGTTAGGTTGAGGGACTGATAACTGGCACGAAGTCCAAATAGGTCAATGAGTAACCCGATATCTGGCAGGATGTTCGGCTGGGTCTACAGGACCTGACAGTTGGTCGAAGACCAATTGGGTTTGCGAACCTCACAACTGGTGGGAAGACCTAATGAGTCAAAAGGCAAGTCAAATGACTACAAATGGTAAGTGAGGTAAGTCACTAGAGGAGAGTGGTTAGTGAGGGCTAGTCCCAGTTGGGACTATAGACGCTGGTACAGTTTAGGTCCATTTTAGAAACCTAAACTGAGACCATAACTAAATTCTTATCTTGGTAAGACAAGATCTAATTCATAAATCTTATATTTAATTGTGTTAAGTCTATTTTGCATGGTATAATTTGTTATTTGGACTAATATATTTTGTAGGGTAAAAAGCACTTTAAGCCTCAAATGAACAATGATCCGAGACACCTCCTATGGCGCCTCGGCTAAAGATTCTACGCAGAAAGGCATGGAGGCACCTCCTGTGTGTTGGAGGTACCCCGAAGCTTGGCATAGAGGTGCCCTCGAGGAGATAAAGTTTACAGATAAGTTTTTGTGCCATGGAGGCGCCCTCGAGGCATTAGAGGTGTCTCGAAGATGCATTGGAGGCGCCCTCGAGGCATTAGAGGTGTCTCGAAGATGCATTGGAGGCGCCCTAGAGGTATTGGAGGTGTCTCGAATGTGCATTGGAGGTGCCTTGGAGCGTTTGAAGGCACCCTTGTGTGGATAGAAACTGAGAGCTTCAGAGCTGATAAGAGTTGAGGTTGGAGGCGCCTCGGATGAGGTTGAAGGCGCCTTCAACACTCTTTAAAAAGCTTGTTCGACCAACACTTAAATATCAACTTATATACAAGCTTTAATGATCCTTCTACTGCTCCAACTATGCGAAATTTGTTGTGTTGTTGTCGTGCTACTATTCTACTTCATCCGACCGTTGCTAGTAGACTAACACTAACATCCAAACTCTCAACTTCAATAATCTTGTGTTGGTAATAATCTAATTTAAGTTGTTTGTATTATTGCTAAGGGTGTGCAGATTATTATGTTGGATATAATTATCCCTATTTGGTGGGCTTATTTGTAAGTTGCACACGTAAATACGATCCAAACCCTTTAAAGTGATCTAACTTATGTCTAGTGGGTTTCGGGTAATTGGATATGGATCTCATATGTGTAGAACCTATAGTCCCGCATTTATTATCATCTATTTGCTGATAATAGATGTTTAATATATATGGATTTATAGTCCCACATCTATTATTATCGATGGGCTGATAATAGATGTGCACTATATAATAGGTTGGTCCCCAAAGGATTAGGGTAATCTTGAGACGTCTCTTCGTTCCCCATTGACGAAGAGAATCCGGCGCCGTCAACCCTAACTCCTTCGGAAGGCCAACCTTCTTCTCCTCCTCCTTTTTTCGCAAGATTGTTGGATCGACGAGCTCTGCAGCATTCAGGTTCTTTATAATTACAGTATTTATTTCCTTATGTCATGTTCTCGATGAAACGAAGATTCATACTCAAATGTTCTTGTTTTTCCTATTCGAATTCTTACTTTGATTGTCTAGAATTTATGTGGCTTAGGTTTTACGAGAACCATCATGTTACACTATCCTTTATTTCATTTCTTATACTTGATTCTCTCTTTTAGCGATTTTGAGAAATGTTTTTAGTGGATTGTCTATCCATACGGTCCAAGCAATTATGGAGCTTGGAGTAGCAGATGAAAACTCTGAATCATATAAAAAATACTTGTGTCTTATTTTTTTCTCGTAATTAACTTATTTTATTTTGTTGCACTTTGATTTCAAAGATAGAGTTTTAAAAAAAAAAATCAATTCATCCTCTTCTCACTTCACGTGCACCAATCTTACATGTAGGTGGTAATAAAATATTTAGATAGGTATAAAAATTGAATTCCCGATGAAAATAAATATAATAAAGAGATGGAGATAGAAGATATAAAATTTGATTCATGGTCATCTCTAATTTTTTTTTAAAGAATAATTTAAATATTTAATTTTTCGAACTAACTAATTTTAAAATTGATCGATTTGATATGAAATTTTTTACTGATGATTAAGATAAATTAGAAAATGTTAATGAAAATTTATCCAAATAATTAATAATCTTTTAGTCTATTTTTCACGAAAAATTTTAAAATTTAAGATGGAGATCCTTGATTATTCATTAGAAGGGCGGGCCCTTGTCCGGGAGCATTGTCATCTCTACATCAAATTTGAGACGAGCACGCATGAGCACGTGCCTAATGCTACGAATCAATATTTTATATGCAAGCATGTAAAATATGTGCGACGACGGGCATTGGCATTTGGCACGCACGATATAGACTACAGACTTTTCCAGTAAAAATGGGTTCATTGATGCCCGGCAATGGCCGGCAATGGCACGCGCACGACCACCGAGGGACCAACGCCCTTCTTCGGTTCGTTCATTTTCAGCACGTTGTTCAATTATTAGTTAAATCACTACGGACCAAATGCATATCTGGTTTACCGACCATAATTTTCTGGTCAAAATTAAGCATTTTCCTACGAAAATTGAAACAATCATGTTAATTATGCTATCTTCTAGTAGTTGATGATGGTGTTTAACCAATTAATAGGCTTTTTACTTATGCATTCAGTAACCAAACTAATTTATATTTACACACCCACACACAATTAAGGGGGAAATATATATATGTGAGAAAAACACTTGCCATGTTATGGTTAGGAGGGACAATTAATTATGATAACTATAATTAATTGGTTTAGTTTGTAACAGTTGGGACACATGGACAGAGTCCTTTTAAGATTAGTGTTTCATGCAACATGCAGTGAATTATTTTTAAGCAAGTTGATTAATTAATTTATTGATTGTTGCATCTTCAATTAATTAATCAAGTAGAGATAAGATCGATGTGGACTACAGGAAATAAGATGGAGTTGATTTTTGAAAATTAATCTAGAATTAATGAATTAATTTAATCATAGATACTTTCAATATTAAGTCAGATATCTTTACATATTAATTGACCAAGTGTGATCATATTGAATAGATGGTAAGTGATCCTGTCCAAAAATTAAAAACAATAGTTAGTTAGAAATGTGGTTACTATATTGATTAGATATAGATCGTATTCTACTCTGTAACATAAAAAATATCAATGTCGAGTCATGAAAGGGGTTCCCGACGTTGGTCCTCCGATACTCAAGTCAGTCACCATAATGTAGAAGAAAGTTAAGCAATAGTGAACGTAAGCGTGTAGTGAATAATGCGTACCTCTGTCAGTATATAGATCCCTCATTATATAGCGCCCTAGAGGTGTGACATGCATGCTACTCGAGATGTGGACACGTTCTCCAATTTTTCCTATGAAAGGATCTGTCAAAAAAGTGCCTCTGACATCATACCCTAACAGGGCATGCATATCCCTAACAAGACAGTAGAAGCTTCCGTCGTACGATCTACCTATTGATCATGCCTTGTTTCAACGATACTATCTCCCAAAAGGATATTAAGAGATATATCAATGATCCCTCTGCTCGGCCAAGCAGGCTAGCCGCTCGATTGGAAACTCCTATGCTCAGGCGGGCTCGGCTACTCTTCCCTGTGGTGACTTGACTCGGTAGCTTGTTTCCTCCCGACTGGACTAACACTCCGGTCGTCCCAACGTTCCTCTGCTCCATGATGAACGTCTGATGATCTTGACTGCATGGATGTTCTGTTTGGACCAGCCTTTGCCAGTCGGGCGATTCTTGGTCGTTCGGCAACTGCAAGAGAGCTCCGCTCGGCCACTGCAAGAGAGCTCCGCTCGACCACTGCAGGAGAGCTCCGCTCGGCACCCCTTTAGCAAGCTCGTTAATTCTCCAGCGTTGATCTCCTTGACTTTGACCTCTACGTCGATTGTTATCTTCGCTCTTAACTTGTACTTAGTGGGCCCTCTTTATGACTGCATCAGTAAGTAAATATTATTATTATTATTATTATTATTATTGTTAAATATGTAATTAAATAATTAATAGTTAATTTTTGTATGTACTCTACGGTATCTTGAGCATGCACATGTGTTCAGATGGATGACTTTGATAGAATGGAGTTTAAGTAATTATTATTTTTTAAAAAATAAAATATTATATATGTACCAATTTTGCCTAGTATTCCATTTAGTATGCATTATATGTGCAATTTAAATACTCAAAATTAGTTATTTTTATTTATTATAAATATATATATATATATATATATATATATATATCCAACTGTCTGATTGCCACTTGTCCACCACGTACCTGATGACAGGGATAGAATTGTAACCGTCAACCGACAGCTGTCAGGAAATATTCCGGCTTACTAATTTCGGTTCATCAAGTTGTAGACGCCAAAACCTGCCATGAGACGGTGACGTGGCACTTTGTCCTGTAGCAAACCAATGAAAAAAAACAGCCAAAATTATATGAAATTAATCACAATTTAGTTAATCAATTAACTATTAAATTGTTTCCGAAAGGAGCACAGATATTTGGTTCGCTTTCGTGGTTGCACTATAAATGGCCGACCCTGGCCTTCTCCCTCGGCGGCAGAGACTGCAGAAGAGCAAGCTTGGGAAGAAGCTGATCAAGATCGTTTTCCGCTGGCCTTAGAGAGAAGTGAGGGATCGATGCGTGTTTTTGTATAATATTCTTTGGGTTTGTTTGTTCTCGTTGGACTTTCTTTGGAGGGGAATCGTCGATCGCCTCGCCAATCTTTTATATATTGTTACCTCGATCAGAAGATCGATGGTAGCTAGGTCTGCAGAGGCGTGAACTTTTGCGGATTCGATGCCTATTCCTCGAGGAATCTTTGAGTAAAATGGACCAAAGTTTGGATTTCTTTCTCTTTTTTTTTTCCTCCGGGGTTTCTCTCTAGGTCCTATTTGATTCGAACCGACTGTTCGCTTGACTTTTCTCTGGTCTTTTCTCTTCCTCTTCCTATTTTGTCTGTTCCTTGTCTTCAGCTTTGTTGTACATTTTTGTTCCTACGTCCGTATGTTAGCTGGTCTGCATAGGAATTGTCGCTCGGAAATTTTTCGTTTCTGACGGCTGATTATTTTTCTTTACCCGCCAATAAATTGATTTCCTACTCCATTACGCCTCTTGATTCCTGCTGAACTTTCTGCGTTTTTTTATAATATCACCAAACTTGCTCATTGCGTTTGGTATGTGATCCAGGCAAAGCAGTGATCTTCTCCGGGAAGATGACGGCTTTCAGCATTGAGAGCGTGATAGATGAATTCGAAACGATGACCAAGAATGCTGGTCACCACCAGAGGGAGACTCTCCGGCAGATTCTCGAGCAAAATGGGAAAACAGAGTACTTGCAGAACTTAGGCCTCGGTGGAAGAACTGACCCAGAGAGCTACAAAGCATGCGTCCCTTTGGTCACTCACAGTGACTTGGAGCCGTACATCCAGAGGATTGCGGATGGTGATTCTTCTCCCATTCTGACAGGCAAACCTATACCTGCAATTTCACTCAGCTCTGGCACCACACAAGGGAAACGCAAGTATTTACCATTCACTGAGGAGTTGGTTCAGTCCACAATGCAGATATATCGGACTTCATTTGCATTCAGAAACAGGTACATTGTTCTCATTGTTTTACTTTGAGTTGTCTTCATTCACTAAGTACTTAATGTTGCTTTTAGGGAGTATCCGATAGGCGATGGAAAAGCTTTGCAATTCATCTATGGCAGCAAGCAGTTCAAAACTAAAGGAGGTATTACCGCGACAACGGCGACGACCAATGTGTACATGAGTGAACAATTCAAATGCACTATGAAGGATATCCAATCTCAGTGTGCAAGTCCTGACGAAGTTATATTTGGTTCAGATTACCAACAGTCATTGTATTGCCACCTCCTGTGTGGGTTGATTTACTCAGATGAAGTGCAGTTCATATTTTCCACCTTTGCTCACAGCCTAGTTCATTCTTTTCGGACTTTCGAGAAGGTGTGGGAAGAAATCTGCACAGATATTAGAGTAGGAGTCCTCTCGAGCAGAATTACCATTCCATCTATTCGCGAAGCTGTTTCAAAGATTTTAGTCCCCAATCCTAGTCTGGCAGACTCCATATACAACAAGTGTGTTAGATTGAGCAACTGGTACGGTGTGATCCCGGCGCTTTGGCCTAATGCCAAATATGTCTATGGCATTATGACAGGGTCTATGGAGCCATATCTGAAGAAACTAAGGCACTATGCAGGCAACCTGCCACTTATAAGTGCTGATTATGGATCTTCAGAAGGATGGATTGGTGCCAATGTGAATCCTAGCTTACCTCCAGAGTTAGCTACCTTTGTAGTGCTTCCGAATATTGGTTACTTCGAGTTCATTCCTTTGGAGAAGCCTGAAATGCAGGAGCTGGAGACTAGTCCCACCTCCATTCACTACATAGAAGCCGAGCCGCTAGGCCTCACAGACGTCGAGGTTGGCAAAGAATATGAAGTTGTTTTTAGCAATTTTGCAGGTATCATTTTCCATCTGCACATCCTGTTTGCTATTTCCAATTTTCTTTCGTCGTTTCTTCTTTGTCCATCTACTAGTCAACTTCCTGCAAATTTTGTGACTTTCTGAACTTTTCTTTAGATACAAATACATAAGCCTGTAAATGCATCAATCATAGTATGGCAAGTTTGATTCTCCACCTAATCTTGCATCATCAGACTATTTATTAAAAAGCAGAGTCAAATTTGGTGACAAATTTGATGGTTTTAGACTAGGTAATCTGTAAAAGGATTCAACGACAACTTCAATCAAGTTTGATTGATTAGCAAGCCTCCCAACCTGTCGTTCTATTTACAGAAAAGCAGAGTCAAATTTGGCGGCAAATTTGATGGTTTTAGGCTTGGTAACTACATCTTCAATCATCGGTTAGTTAATAGTTGGCTTCAATTCTCCAGCCATGTGTGGAGATGTGCATAAAAACATATCGCCATTTACTGTTCTCGCGAAGTCAGCTAACAACATCGAGATGCGAAAGACGACTTCACTTCTTTGTTACTATAATTCGACTTCCCACTTTGATATTTGTTCTTCAAAATCACATTGAGTCCTTGCTATTGAAGCTTACTAGTTCCTTCACACATTTCTTGTCATATGCCCAAGTTTTTTATACACATAACTGATCGATGTGCATTCTACCGCAGGTTTGTATCGGTATAGATTGGGAGATGTGGTAAAAGTAACTGGCTTTCACAACTGTGCGCCCGAGCTTCGGTTCATATGCAGGAGAAGCCTAATGCTGAGCATCAACATAGATAAGAACACTGAGAAAGACCTGCAGTTGTCAGTTGAAGAAGCAGCCAAGCTTTTGGCTGAGGAAAAAATCGAGGTTGTAGATTTCACTAGCCATGTTGACACTTCGACAGACCCAGGACACTATGTGATCTTTTGGGAGCTAAGCTCCGATTCGAGCGATGAGATTCTCCAAAGCTGCTGCAATTGCTTGGACCTATCTTTTGTTGATGCTGGCTATGTTAGCTCCAGAAAAGTCAGTGCTATTGGACCTCTAGAACTTCGCATTGTGCGGAAAGGAACATTCAATATGATCTTAGACCATTATGTTGGACTCGGGGGTGTCTTGAGCCAGTTTAAGGCTCCACGCTGTGTCAGCCAATCGAACAACAAGGTTTTGCAGATCTTGTGCATGAATGTTACAAGCTGCTATTTCAGCACTGCCTATGAGAAGTGAAGAAGAAAAAAACATGCTTGTAAACCTCATCTGATGTAGTCTCTCATGTATCCTTTGAGCATAGGAGCAGTCCTACTCGGTGCATGATCTTCAGTACCTGTTAAGATTTGAATGTCGAATCCTAGTGTCAATGCCAATCCTTTCAAGTTAAATTTGGTCTTTGTTTAGCCTTGTGCAAGAATTTGCTCGACTACCATCTGTTATCAGATTCTACCGACAGCTGAAAACAATTGACAGGCTGGGACTTTATCCTTTGTTTCCTGAAACTTTCTTCCTATTGGTGTTTCTAGATGTGTTCATCAACCGCATCCCAAATTGCACAGGTTGAGGGCTTGTATTCTTTAGCTTGATCTGGATGAGCTTTTGCCTTCTCAACAAGTTTAATTTGGAACTGAAAAAATTGTGAAGCCATCTCAATCACTGAGAAAGCGACAGAAAAATGAAAATGTGGAGGTTGTTTTTGACACTGGATTCTGCTGCTATCTACTAATTTTGTCTGATAGTTACACAATCAATACTATGACAGTTTTGTCGTGTTACCACTTCATTCATATAAAATTGTAGCATTTTTTCACTGAAAGATGTTCATTTCTAATTAAAATGTCTAATATGTAAGTGGGAACCAGAAAAATGGCAAATAAAAAGATGTTCACTCTTAGTCTTTTACTGATTTAATGCATACAAGTATATGGAGAGGTGGTGGAGCTGTGGAAGTCTTTTGAATGAAGAGGAATAAGCTTAAACAATGAGTCTACACGACGTAGAAGTGATGTGTTTTTTTTTACTGCCATACCTTGTGCTGCTTAAATTGCAATCTGGAGGAGCTTCCCCACTCCAATGCAATGGAACTAAGAACTTGATCTGTTGAAAAGAATTACAAGCATTGCCAATTAGCTAAATAAATGGAAGCTCAGTGAACAAATTAAGACGAAATCGTGTTTTCTTCTACAGAAATCAAGTGCTAAGAGACAATGTTTCAAATAGCCAATCGTAGAAATATTGGTTATTTGTTTGTTCTTCCTTCGCTTTTCTGCAAGCCTATCTAAACAAGTACCATCATATCATACCAAAAAATTGAGATGTAGGAAGTGTAAGATTTGACTGGGACTCGTGGTACTGTTATTCGGTTGCTTGAATTTCCAACTTTTTTCACTGTTCATCAGTTGAATATATGTGGAAGTATTTGTTTAAAAACATTATATGAATGTAAAATTTTAATTATACATGGAAAAAATGGATTATTCATTATAATGGGGGTGATGGCCTTCTACGATTATGCACATTAGTTGAATTCCTACATCAAAACATTTAGCAACAAATATAAATGTTCTGCTAAATCCACAATGAGTGCTACAGGCTCTCGGAGTAATAAATCAACAAATGAAACTAGTTGCTGCAACCCAATCAAATGGACTCGACTGCAGGATTAGCTCACTGACATGAGGTTAGAAAATTTTCATGAACACGAGTGAAGTAGGGGAAAATTGTCAAATACCAAATTACTTGAGTAGCTTCTGCGTGGAATTCAGACATCTATCAAGCTTGAGCAGCTGTGGAAGGAAGAGGAGAATGCTTCTGCGTGGAATTCAGACATCTATCAAGCTTGAGCAGCTGTGGAAGGAAGAGGAGAATCTACACCCTGTTTATCGTGATTGAATCTAACTACGATGCATGTTATGTTGTCCGCACTGCCACGGAAGAAGGCAGTCTCTGCTAACTTCCTTGCTGCATTGTCAGCTTCTTCTTCAACTTTCATAATTGCAACAGCATCCTGAAGACAAATGTTAGGCAAGTAGGAGAAATGCACGTCACTGTAAAATTTGGACAAAACATGCACTGTGCCAACAAAATGTGACTATTTTCTCCAATTCAGTCTGTTATATCTGATACAATACTCATCAAAGAAGACGGTGTGAAATTATATATCTAACCTCATTGGTCACCACATCCCAAAGACCATCACTGGCCAAAACTAGATATTCTGATTCTCCATCCACCACTTGTTCCTGACAATATGTCCATGCAAATATGACTTATCTATGCTGGACCAAAAGTATAAGCATAAAAAGAAATGCAGTACTACTAATTATATATATAAATATTAGCAGAGATGGAAAGTATTTATCTGAATCTTTTTGAAGTTGGCAACAAGTACAAATGACAGGGAAAAGCTTGAGGTCAGTGTCTATGTAGTAGCAAACTACCTGAATCTCAGGTTCTGCGACAACAAACTGTTTTAGAAGGCGGTTGCCAAATGCTCTTGACATTGCCAATACACCTCCAACCCTCCAAGTGCCTATATAACATAAGTGTTAATAATCAACCCGGAGCAACTCAGTTAAAATTCACATAAAAGAAAATTTGTTTGCAAGTGAAAACTCTCAGACACTATCAATTCTTATCAGGAATGCAGGGCCAATATTTCAAACATCAAAAACAGTTCAATACAAGTGCCACTTGCGTTGTCTCAAAAATTTGTTTGCTCAGTGACAACTCTTTTGCCGAAATGAGAGCTTATCAGGAATAAAGAACCTATAAATTTCCAACATCAAACTCATCGACCTACCCATATGATATTTATTTGTTACCACCGGTCATCCTATCCCAAATATGCATCATATTTCCCACCTGTCTGCTAATATCCGAAACAAAATATGGATGAGAAAAAAATATAGCGGATATCTGAAGTTCTAGATCATGTACTAGAAAAGTATATTAAATGTTGTTCTAAATTATATACTAGTAAAGTATATTCGATGATTGTCAAACTAGGAACCATGAGAAGGAAATCTTTCAGAATGCTTGAAGACTTACCAGCCCAAATGACAAATCCTCCAGCATCCTCAATTCTCTTGCGCTCGTCACTTCTGTTTGGCTTGTGATCCTCAGAAAGGGGGATTGCTACCAAATAAACCAAGAAATGATGCTTCAGAATAACTCAAAAACTTTAAACAGCTTAGGAGGCGATATAATTTCTAGAAAAGATTTGTTGATTTTGAAACAATATGGAGACTACATTTAATACTTGATAATTTTGACAAGTAAAAAAGTGTTCTCATATCTGAAATGGATATAAAAAATAATTTGGAATTTTTGTAGTACACATGCTTGTACATTAGACAAATTTTAGAGTATGGTAAAAAGTAAAATACAAGAAAAAACTGAAAATGCTAAGTATAAGCAAATTCTATCCTTGTCATACTTGTGAATTACATGTACAACTGCCCTCCTGTGTCATATACTTCAAAGGACACCCATACAAAATTTCCATAAAAGAGAAAGGAGAATAAGATCAATATTCACCTTTTCCAGCCTTTGATATCACAGTACGTGAATCACCAACATTCGCTACATATAAGTGCTTGCCAATCAAGATAGCTGTTGAAGCTGTAGAACCATCATCTCTGGAAGAGTTGCTTTCCGCATCTAAGAAATCTGTATCCGTTTTCTTGTATGTTTCACCTGCAATTCTCATGAACTTCCAGATGTGCCCAAGGAGAAGAAACTGACAAAATTACAAACTCAGTAAATTAACAAAGCTTGTTAATACTTATTGCAAGCTTCGTGTCAGTCATGAATTTTGAGTGCTTCATAAGGTTGTCAAACAAGTGTTCCTTCAAGTATTCTGCAGCTCGTGAACCACCATGTCCTGCAATACCAAATTAACTAAAAAAACATAGATTTGACACATAACAAACAAAAATGTGTATTGACAGAAAGTAAAACAGACCATCAAATATTCCAAAAAGGCCAATTGTTTGCCCATCAATTGTTGATGATTTCAAATCACAGTAGTCTTCCATGCTTGCTCTTTTTCCCCTGAAGCTAGTGTACCCACAACTGAAACTTCCATCCTCACTACAAGCATAGAGAAAAACTTTAGATGAACAAAGATACTTGCAAGGTAATTATCACAAGTTTCAATAAACAACATATGGTAGTATTAATAAAATATAATATTAGATTGGATAACATTATGATCTATGTGATTATCATGAACTAGGCCCCCTAACATGTGGCTGGAAAATAATTTCTCTTTAATAAGACCCAGAACATAGAATTGATATCCGAATCCTAGGTAACCTGAGTATTTTTCACAGCATTCCTGCAACCAGGCCTTCTACCCTATATCATATTGACCTGCCCTATCTAATTTTATTGACCTTGTAGAGGCCAATAGTGATGATACTTTCACAACAGAACGTAATGGTTCAAAAAGTTAATCATATTGGAACTCATAAGCTAGTTTATCCCAGTAGGAATGGCATTGGGACAGGCAATTTTTACCTTTTACAGTCTGGCATGGCTCAGACATAGCACAAGTTGGCACGCCATGTAAATGATGGAATCCACATGGCAAACCATGAGTCCATTTTCAAGGAGAATGTTTGGTAAACCAAGCAGTGAAACAGGTTAGGAGAGTGGAATGACCCAGGAATAGATTGACAAAATTTGAGAAATAAAGAGTATAAGAAAAATATCGAAAATAACAAGTCAGAGAGAAGGGTAGCCAGTAAAGGATCACGATTGTGGGATGTACTTGTCCTCCCATATTCTCTCCTCCAGTACCAAGTAACACTGGTTTGTATGGTCATATATCCCTCAATCCTACTTTACAGGTCCAACTGCTATGCAACATGTGAAGAAGTAAGACAAATCTTGAGATTACAAATTTACTTAGCAAGGGGACAAGCTTCGTGAAGTTGATTCCAAATAGTTGGAAAATATGGCTCATTGAGTCATCGTTGTTTTCATTCCAATTTCAGAAGTGACACGAGTGTCTGGGAATGGAAAAGGGAGATTTGCCAATTTAAGAGTTCTCAGGTGAAGAATCATTCCCTCTGCAGACTGGACCATAAACAATGAGTAGCCAACAGACTGCACCATAAACAATGAGTAGCTGCAGACTGGACCATAAACAATGAGTAGGCAGAACAACATTTCAATGGTGTTAAAGCTGCAGCGAGATGTAAATAATGCAATTGAATGCTGCAGACTGAACCATAAACAATGAGTAGCTTCAGGTGTTGACGCTGCAATGAAATGTAAAGAATGTCATTTAATGGATAAACGTCATGGCCTTTGAAATGGCTACCTCAAGCCTGCAGCAAACAACTTGATTCATTATGCCATTCCTATCAACATTCAAGTCAGGTCCTCATTTATATATTAAATACCTACCATGAGCTATTAACCTCATGAAATTTTCTTTAAACAATGTTCCACTTACTGGAGAATGTGTACTTCATGATTCGGCAATTTCCTCTACAATGGTAGGAACTTCTCAAATGTTAGCATCACAAACACATTGGAAATTCTGAAGGCAGAACTAAAAAATACCACCTAAAACAAATGTCCTGATCATAATACCTTCCCATTGTTGACTACGCATCTCATAGGGTCCACGTTTCTCATGCTAATACAACAGTAAGAGCAAGTTGAGAACTACCAGAGTGTGCATTCACAAACCTGCCAATCTTCCTTTATAACTATCCTGTAGACCACAATTATCATGATCCCCATGAAACCAAACTTGAACCGTACATGACGAAGGACGCCCAGTCAAATATATAGAGTGCAACAAATAAAACAAAACTTCTTAGATCACCAAAATATGGCAGAATAATTAATAACAAAACTATATTTGAAACAACCTGCGTGTAACAGCCGTATGAAAATTTTCGTAGTAGTGTTCAAGAAATGCACATCTCTCGGCATTTATTATCAACTAACGGGATAAATAAAAATAAAACGAGGACATCAGCGGTTACAGAGTTCGATTACAAGCGCTTGACGTACAACCATGCAAATAATTTACCTTTTCCATCCTCCAGTGGCATAATCGCCAGTTCCTGAAGCATCCTTTTCAGGTGAAACATTGGATGTAGCTCCAGGACCCGCAGCTGTAGCAGAATCCACCATCATATTTAAAAATACTCAGGATGGCCGGTCCAGCCTCTTAGACGCCACAAATCAAAGCTGTTTTATCTCTCAGCACCGAAGCACTCTAGTTCCCCTCTCCCAATGTAGCTTATACTGAGAGAATAGCATACCATTTAAGCTGTTATTTGATGGTCTGCAAAGGGAATAAAAACACATAGAAAATGGAAAAGGAAACGTCATTCAACAACTTCCGACCATCGAAAATATAAAGCGGCAAAGATTCTTCATGGATTCTGATCTGAAAAAAAATGCGTGGATCACCCAGAGCCCAGAGAATCTTCAACCATGATCCAAAACTCAAAAATCCAGAAAGCGATGAGACAGAGAAATAACAAGCATAGAGAATCATCAACCGAGCATTCCGATTACTTAAAATCGTCGATCTACATCCGACCGAAGAGACCGCCGAGTTCAGGGCGAGATCGCATGAGGCAGGCGCAGTGGAGATAGATCGGGACTGGGGATCAGGAATTCGACCTGGGATTCCGTTCCGAATACGACGCCGTCAATCGTCGGAAACCCTAGTGCAATCTAGAGAGAGAGAGAGAGAGAGGCGAGAGCGAAGGTGGTGACTGGCGGTGCGGCGGTTGATAATAGTTCAAATTAAAAACGGAGAGAAAGAGAGATGAGAGCGATGGGCTGGCAGGATGGTGGGATAGAACGTGGCACGGTGACGGTGGCAGAAAGCGGTATGTCGGTCGCTGTACCAGTGGATATCCGAAACTAATAACGCGCCCGTTATTAACGGATTATACCGGACGTCTTGCATAACAAAACAAAAAAAAAAAAAAAATTGGAACCGCCGCATCAGCGGCCCCTAGAACCAGTCCCCAGGCAGTGACATCCCGGAGATCGACCCCTGGACCTTTCAGTCACAGAATCATGCACTCCCCATCTTTACTGCGCCCTTGACGTCTTGCATAACGATGATGCGTATAGGAGTGCTGATCTGAATTGATTTAAAAAATTATATTTAAATTGAAAAAATTTAGGTTTAGATTGGAAAGTTTTTTTATTAGAGATTTTCAGATGGGATTTAGATTAATCTGGATTGATGCAAATTTAGACTTTAATGGACTTGTTTTAAATTAAATTAAATTATATTTTATTTTATTTTAAAATTTAAGATGGTTTTATATATATCAATATCAATACTAATATTATAATATTAATACTTAAAGAAATATAGAAAAAATAGTTAAACAAATAATTTTTAATTTGATTATTATTCGGATCTGATTTGGGTTGATTAAGTTTAAATTTACGAGTTTCGGATTGGGGTCTATGTCAAATTTGGGTTGAAATTTTTTATAATTTTTTATTTAAAAACTGTTCTCAATTCAATCTACCTATGCGAAGGAGGCAGGATCTCCTGGACCACTTTTTTGTGGTTCGGGGATGTGTCACTTGTATTTGCGGTCGGATCGTGGTCGCGATCCGGCCGCAAATGATTGTGATCTCTTCTTGGGTTCACTGTCCCCACCAAGTTATAGTTTTTGTTTGGAGCGGACGGTCGGAGATCTCCGGTGGTGGATAAGTGGTCAGGTTTAGGGGCAGGATCTCTTGGACCACTTTTTTGTGGGTCGGGGATGTGTCACTCGTATTTGCGGCTGGATCGTGGTCGCGATCGGGCCGCAAATAGTTGCGATCCCTTCCTAGGTTCACCGTCCCCACCAGGTTATAATTTTTGTTCGAAGCGAGCGGTCGGAGGCCGTCCGGAGGATACCCTCGCTCGACGCCCAGTAACCTGACCACTTATCCACCACTGGAGGCCTCCGGCCGTCAGCTCCGAACAAAAACTATAACATGGTGGAGACAGTGAACCTAAGAAGTGATCGCAATCATTTGTGATTGAATCGTGACCACGATCCGACCACAAATATGAGTGACATATCCTCGGATCACAAAAAGATGATCCAAGATATCTGTGCTCTTATGCAAAGTCAATTCAGATGGGTTTATTCCAAAAATAATTAGAGATGGAAAAAATCTCTAAAATATTTTATTTTGATTATAAATCTTTACATATTAAGTAACATATTTTAACATATTTATTAAAATTTTATATATGCATAATCTTTTTCTTAATAAAGAGGTCATGCATATTATAAATAAAATTTAAATGTGCATATTCAATTAATTGAAATCTTAGTAACATTAATATCATATCTTCTAATATGGTAGGATTATTTTATCATATTTTTTAATATAATTTGATTATTTTATTATGATTTACCATAATATCAAGAAAATAATACTAAATGGTTAAAATTTGACCAACTAAAATATACTTTAAGGTTATTATTAATTATCTCTTTCTATATTAATAATTAATTATAATTTAAAATTGCATGTATTACCATCTATATTCTAATTGACTAGATTCTTACGGAAAGATTTATCATATTAAAAATTAACTCAATAATGATAATGACTCTTATAAATAATGGCATTTAAAGTTCCAAATATACACACTTTTAAGAAATAATAACATCATCCATAAAAAAAAAGTTTATAACGGTTAGAATCTTCTAAAGTATCAAGCATAAAAAAGGTGTGAGATAATAATTATTTTATTTTTTCGGTATTCAGTTATATATTTATTTATTATTTCTAACCGTCAAAAAGAAAATAGAAAAAAAATAAGAAAGTTGTTTTAAATAAATATATATCAAAAACTAATTTGGAGACGAATTGTTAAATCAATCTACTTGTTAAGTAAATAAGAGGAAAAAATATAATTCTTTGTTTTTTTTTAACTAAATAAGAGAATATTTTTTACGAAATCTTGGTTTTTATTTTCGTCCTCAGGCTTAATCTGCATCGTGCCCCTTTGCCAAAAGACTCTCGCCTTTGTTCAACTTTTCCTTTGATCACTCAATCAATGCTAAGTTGGTGGCCTATCCACTTTGTCGATAGGCTCTCGCGTGTTGATCTTTTTTTGCATGTATTTGTGCATAGCAATTGGAGATATCATTTATGAATGAAGGAATAACTGGTGTTGAGTAGGGATGATAATTTTCCCTATTAGTTCGGAGTTTCGTTGAAAAAATTTGAAACAGGTGAGTTCGGGGAGACATTTCGGATATAGATTTGAAGACGGATATTCGAATGTTATCCCCATCTCTGAATTCGTCCGAATATAAAAAGGCTTACGATTTCTAATTGGAAAATCCTCATCGCTGACCCTATGAGGATTTAACCTCCGCAGGACTGAGGATGGGGATTTAATCCCCAGGGGTTAGAAATGAAAATTCCCTGATTAGGTCTCGGTGCTATGGTGTCACGGTAGGACATCTAAGTTATCACCCAGGCATCCGCAGTTCAATCCCCAGCTATGACGTATTTACAGAAATTTTTTCTCCAAATGGGGAGCACGACCAAAGGATGTTAGGCTTCTGGGCTGGCCGCCACATGCGCTTCCCTATTTACCCTGGTAGTCGATGAAAAACTTCTATGGGACTGAACCGATTACCCTAGAAATAATTAATGAGACTAACTGGGTTTATCATTTTCAAAATCATATTGCTTCATGCATCACCGGAGGTTCACCGACGTTTTTAAAATATGTGCAAATTTAAATCGACACGTTCCATAGAAGAAATCTCTTGGACTAATTATTCAGTATTAACGGACAATAATTTTAGAAGATATTGGTCTTAATTGGAGTTCTCCTTAATTGAAAATCTTTGATAGCATTTTGATTTGGTTTTGGCGTGGATTAATTAGAGCTATCTTGATTTTGAAGTCTTAAGTGGCATTTTGAAATTGATCTTGATCTCAGTGTGGACCACTTGGTTGCTTGGACACAGTGTGGACCACTTGGTTGCTTGGACAGTGATTCCAATTTGGTGGTTGCATGCATGTTGCTCTTCCCCTTGAATTGTGATTGACTTTGACTTTGCTATGTTTTGTAATTCCACGTGGATACATCCAGATTGGAAAGAAAAAGAAAAGTCTCAAGTATTCTCCTTATCCCATGTCATTTGAAGAAACTATATTTGTTACTATAGAGGATACATCACAATTGGCAAATCATGCTGAGGTGGCAGACCAAGCATCCAACGTGCTTGGACAAGAGCACATTTACTTGGATGAACAAGATGAGATGGTCAATGCAGTTGATGTGGCTAACTTACCACATGGGACAATTGAACCTCCTCCTCAAGGTCAGGCACAAGTTGAGATAAATCAGTCACTGGTGGTGGAGGAGGTGGTTCTGGCGACTAACCAGCCACCTCTGGCTGGGGACAGCAGGCAGGCTGGAGCCACCGAAACAGTAGATGTTGGTGGGCAAGGGAATCATTCAGCACAAAAAAAAAAAAAAAAATCTTGGGCAAACCTTTTCAAAGATAATAGGAAGATAAAACATGCTATGACGCTTGATCAATACAAAAGCCAAAGGTGAAAGAATATCTTTTGATTATGGTGACATAGACGACATGGAAGACGCTATGAGCTTCAGTCTAGTTGGTTGCTTCATGGGACGACATTCGGGCATTGATAGGGTTAGAATTATAGGTGCTCGTTGGAAGATTCCCTATAATTTTTTCTTGCATAAAAGTGGTTAGGTGGTTTATCGTTTTGACACAGAGTAAGACCAACAAAAAGTCTTGCAAGGAGGATCCTATTTTGTTTTTAGAATTCCAATCTTTTTGAAGATCATGCTAAGATGTTTTCTTTTCAATGAAGATGAAAGATTTGTCCCTCCTTGGATACAAATTCATAGACTACCACCAAAGTGTTGGAACAAAGAGTATTAAGCATGATTGACTCAAGTAGGAAGGTCACTGTACACCAATAATCTAACACGAACAAGAGAAGTCTTGGACTATGTGTCACTGTACACCAAAGTGTTGGAACAAAGAGTATTAAGCATGATTGCATAAAAGTGGTTAGGTGGTTTATCGTTTTGACACAGAGTAAGACCAACAAAAAGTCTTGCAAGGAGGATCCTATTTTGTTTTTAGAATTCCAATCTTTTTGAAGATCATGCTAAGATGTTTTCTTTTCAATGAAGATGGAAGATTTGTCCCTCCTTGGATACAAATTCATAGACTACCACCAAAGTGTTGGAACAAAGAGTATTAAGCATGATTGGCTCAAGTAGGAAGGTCACTGTACACCAATAATCTAACACGAACAAGAGAAGTCTTGGACTATGCGTGACTCTTGGTGGAGATTCCATCCTTTGGGGAAAGAGTTCATGAGGTGTCTATTACTTTGCCTACTGGAGTACAAGTAGATTTACGTATTATCTATGAAATGGTGTTGGATTTTTGTCAAATCTGTAAGAAGGTGGGCCATCGATTGGAGACTTGCCACGAAGGTGCTGATTTTTTCGGCCACCAACACAACCGACCGACACAGAATATGCATACTGAGAGGAATGACCAATGCCTTGGGAGACAAAGATAACAATCAGTACAGGATCGAAGAAGGACGAGGACTAGGGACCGAACTCGACAACAATGGAGATAAACACAATAATGATCAAATGCTGGAATTCTGGTATGGCATAATGAAATGACAATAGTGGAATTTCACAGTCTGATTCCAATGACTATTAAACAACTCATTGAAAAATACATTGGAGTCCAAAGAGCTGATGATCATGTTAACGTACAAGAGATGATGACCATGTTGGCGTACAAGATGCAGTTGACCAATACGCTGAAGTCCAAGAAGATGCTGATCAAAATGTGGAGTTCCAAAATTTTGAAACTCAAGGAGCTGTTGTCCAAAATGTGGAATTCTAAAATCTTGAAGTCCAAGATGTTGTTGACCACATTGGTGTCCAAGCTGTAGACCAAGATGGAGTCTGTGTTGACAACGTTGGTATTCAAAGAGTTGTTGAGTTTGCTACCAAAGATGACATCGCAAAACATCCACCATTTGTCAACACAAGTGTTGTTCAAGAACTACAGCAGCCAACAGGTGTGCAGCAAGCGGCAACATCCAGTCGGGGGAGCTCCTCTTCATCCTCCATGGCATCAAGTGAAACATTGTTATCTACATCTAATGAATCTTCATTCTCCTCCATACCTACAGCTACTACCTTAACCACAAATGGAGACACAAATGGAGTCGCAAAGGAGGTGATGCCGACACCAAGGATTAAGAGACAACTTCTGGTGCGAGCAACCCGTCAAGGTGACCAATAAAGGTAGCCGCTTAGAACATTAGGGGCTTTAACAAGTCCCTAAAGCATGGAGGAGTGCAACATCTCCTCAATACAAAAATATTCAAATTTTGACACTAATGGAGACAAAACTTAATGCAACCTTTTTAGAACCGATTATGGGGAGAAGGTTTTCAGGTATGGGGTACGCATACAACTTTAGTTTTTCTAAGCATGATCGTATACTGCTTCTTTAGGACTTGCAGAGGGTTGATATGGATATTATTATGACCACCGATCAGTATATGCATTTTTATGTTCGATGTCATATTTCTAGTAGGGGTTTCTTGATGACTTTTGTATACGGGCTTCATTCAATTGTTACAAGACAATCATTATGAGAGACACTCACTGATTTTGGAGATACTATCACTGATGTATAAATGATCATGGGTTACTTTAACTCTTTCTTATCTATTGATGAAAAGCAAGGGGGTTGCCGATCACAAATCATGAAATGAGGGACTTGCAGATTTTTGCACAAGTTTATAGTTTGGTAAATCTCTGATCCATTGGATGTCGATTTACGTGGTCTAATGGTAATATCTCTTGCAAGCTAGATAGAGCTTCGGTTAACTCCTTTTGGTTAATGGCATATTTTGATGCATATTTGTAGTTTATGGCATTGAGATGTCTCTCCAATCATTCATGCACCATTGTTCACACACTAGCCAAGGACCGGTCCCCAAATAGAGCATTCAAATTCATCAACATGTGAATATTGTGTGAAGATTACTTTAAGGTTGTAGAGGAATCATGGGCAGACCCGGTAATAGGCAATGCGCAATTTATCTTAAAGACGAAGTTATTTCAATTGAAAAAATGTTTGAGGGAGCTAAATAAAAAGCACTTTGGCCACATTTTGGAGAAAGCAAAGAAGACAAAAGTTGAGCTAGAGGAGATACAAAGAGACATTCTTGATGGTGGTCCAACCCCCTTGAGTATAGTCACGTAAGCAAGAAAGTTATTCTACTAATGAAAGTGGAAAGACAATTTCAACAACAAAGAGCAAAGAATGTTTCCTTAAGAAGCACGGACGAATGGACAAAATTTTTCCATAATGTGGTGAAAAGAAATAACAAGAGGAATGCAATTATTATACTCAATAAAAGGAGTGGAGAACAAACCACAAGCATAGGTGAAGTTGCGGAGGAATTTATTGATTATTTTCATAGTTTACTTGGTCAAAAAGAGATGTGCAATGCATGGGACAGCAATGCTCTTGAGGGGTGGAAGTTAACAGTGGATCAATCTGAGCATTTATGTAAGTTGGTTGATGTGGAAGAAATCAAAGTCGCCCTACATGATATTGGATATGGAAAAGTTTTGGAACCGAATGGTTATGGTTCAAAATTTTTTACTTTTTATGGGATATTGTTGGTAATGATTTTATTACAATTGTGCAGAAATTTTTTCAACATAGCAAGCTACTCAAATAATGGAATCATTTCTTGATCTCATTAGTGCCAAAAGGAGATCATACTATTGGTGTTTCAGACTATAAACTGATATCTTATTGTAATATCTTCTACAAAGTCATATCAAAAATACTTACTAGCTGGTTATCATATATTTTGGATTTCTTATTAGATCCAGCTCAAGTGGCATTCATTCAAGGGCGTTCTATTGGCAATAATATATATTTAACGCAAGAATTGCTTCGGAAGTATGGTCGCAAAAGGATCTCACCTAGACGTATGATCTAAGTAGACTTGAAGAAGGCCTTTGATATGGTTGATTGGATTTTCTTATAGTCGGTCTCGTGGGTTTTGGGTTTCTCCAATGCTTTTATGATTGAATCAAGATATGTGTTACCACGATATCCTATTCTATTTCTTTGAATGGTGACATATATGGATTTTTTAGTGGTAAAAGAGGATTACAGCAAGGAGATCCTCTCTCTCCCCTTCTATTCGGCCCATGTGTGGAAATTCTATCAAGGAAGCTAAAGACAACCTCCATGTTGCCTTCTTTTCATATCCATCCTATGTGTAAGGAGGTAGGTATCACACATCTTATATATGTCGATGATCTTATGGTATTTTGTAGAGGGGATGAATCATTTACACAACACTTAGTGGATTGTTTGAATTACTTTAGAGAGATCTCAGGGCTTAGGGTAAATTCACAAAAGACACAAATATTCTTGGCGGGAGTGGACACTACCATGAGGAACCGGTTGCTTGAACTTATGGGTTTTCAAGAAGACAAATTTCTTTTTAGATCTCAGGGCTTAGGGTAAATTCACAAAAGACACAAATATTCTTGGCGGGAGTGGACACTACCATGAGGAACCGGTTGCTTGAACTTATGGGTTCTCAAGAAGGCAAATTTCTTTTTAGATATTTGGGAATCCCTTTAGCGGTGGAGAAACTAAGGATTGTAAATTATAAGCCACTTCTTGAGGCTATTACAAAGAAAATCAAATCATGGCCTAAGCACATTTTATCCTACGTCGACCGCTTAGAACTAGTGGGCACAGTTCTTTAAGGTATGGAATATTTTTGTCTTTCCATGCTTCCAACTCCTAGAGGTGTGAATGATAAGATAATAGCCATTTGTCGCACATTTGTTTGGTCTTCAAAGCATCCACTTATTGCATGATCAAAGTTTTGTCTAGCTAAACATGATAGTGGTTATGGGCCTAGGGACCTCTTAGCATGGAATGAAGCATTGTTGCGCAAAATACTATGAAATATCCTATCACGCCCCGGGGGTATAGTTCTCGGTACCCCACTCGGTGACAATATAATATAAGAACCCCTAGGAACTATCAAAACAGAATAACCAAGAAATGTATCAAATTTATATATATATGTCTTAGTTTTTCGTAGACTAAAAGACTATTAATCCCGTCCGAAAGCTGAATCAACGGACGCTGGGCACGTGGCGCTCTCCAAGCGACTGACGTAGATCTGCTGACTATCCGCCCGGACCTTCGGTGAACCTGCACAGAAGTCGGGCCGGAAAGGGGTTCCCGGCGATGACCCTCCGACGCTCAAGTCAGGCGAAGCTCAATAAGAAAGTGGCTCCAAGAATCGTAGAATGCGTACCTCCGTCGAAGGATGAGAGCCTTTATATATGGCTGTGGAGAAGCGGGTGCACGCATACCGAGGTGTACACGTGTCCTCAGCCCATACCCAAGTAAAGGCCTGTCAGTGAGCTTACCTGACCCCATACTGCTACAGTCCAAGCACGTCTTCGATGGGACAGCGGAACCCCCTGTCATAAGGTTTGGAGTACGACCTAGTCCTAGAGCATGACAGCTGTCAGAAGATGTTCCTTGTCCTTTTCTCCTTACTCCCTGCCGGGCGTCCGACCGGCCAGCATTCGCCTTACGTCCGGCCGGTCATATATAGAGGTCTACTTGGGAGATTCTTGATAACGTGTTCTGTGGAGACTGTTAGCAGTATGCTACCTTATGTCTTTGGCCGAGCGTGACATCCTCTTGGCCCTGCGATCCTGTTCAATGAGCGTCGGAACCCCGACTCCTGCCGGGGCGCCTTTTGCCATCAGTCAGACACCGGTCGGCCGGCCGGGAGGTCGGTCCACCCTTATCCGGTCGGCCACCTGGCCCTTTGACTTCCACGTGGCGTTGACTCCCCAGAACGGGGGTCCCCTGTTCTTACCGCACGATCACTTGCCTCCCCTTCAAGTCTAGTCGAAGGAGGCGATTAGTCCGACTGACTGGACTGCTAGCCTAGCCGGGCGGCACCTTCAGGTGCACCTCCTCCGCTCGGCTTTCCGTAGGGATGACCGTAAGGTTAGTCAACAGCAACCTTCCTCGAATCTTCTCGTAATCTACGCTAATCTTCGACATTAAGGCTGAGCATGCGCTCATTAAATGCCTCGAATGGCTGAATGCCACGTGGCACACTGTCATCATCGTACGGCGGCGGCGTGGTGCTTTGATGGGATCGAGGCGGTTCGAAATGGACGGCGCGATGTGTGCTTTGATTCCCGTGACCTGGATCCAACGGTGGAGGCCGCTCGGCCTCCGCCATATAAAATCTTCGTTCTCCCCTATTCCCCTCATTTGATTTCGCGACTTCTACCTTCGTCCCTGGTGTTTCGGTGCTCCAGCGATTCCATTCCTGCTCTCCGGCGCCTCTTCCTTGATCCTTTTCCTCGCAGTAAGGCTCTATATCTTTTCTTCCTTGTTTCCGGTGTTTGCTCCGCATTTCTTTCCCCAGTTTCAATCCTTGGGGCCTCTTTTCGCTTGCTGTCATCTTTCTTCTGCCTTTCTGCCTTTTTGATTCCTTCCGCTCGGATCATGGCTAGTTCTTCTCATCCTGAAGACCAGTCCCTCGGCCCCTGGTACACCACCATGCAGTCCCGATTCGACCAGCGTGATTTTGATGTTCTGATAGACAATTTTGAAATCCCCGATGATTTTGAACTTCTTTTGGCCGGTCCCTCCGCTCGGCCACACAGGCCGCCGCGCGGAGCTTTCTGTGTCTTCCGCGACCAGTTTACTGCTGGCCTGCGTTTCCCTGTACATCCTTTCATTATAGATGTTTGTAACTTTTTCGGTGTTCCGCTCGACAGTCTAGTACCCAACACTTTTCGCCTTCTCTGTGGGGTTGTTGTTTTGTTCAAAATCCACAACATCCCCCTCCGACCGGATGTCTTTTTTTATTTCTATTACCCCAAGCAGTCCGAGCCGGGCACCTTCATGTTCCAAGCTCGGCCCGGCCTAGTCTTCTTTAACAAACTTCCTTCTTCCAATAAACATTGGAAGGAGTATTTTTTCTATATTCGTATGCCCGATCGGGCCAATTTCCGGACCAAGTGGCAGATCGACCTATCCCCCCCCTTCTGAGCTGAAGAAGTTCAAGACCCGACCGGACTACCTCCACGCGGCAAATATGCTAGCCGGTCTGCGGCTCGACATCAATAAGCTTCTTCACGAAGGAGTGATGTACATCTTCGGCCTGAGTCTCATACGGACTCTCTTCCGAGCAGCTTCGGTAAGAATTTTACTTGGGCATTTGCTTTGATTGCTAACTGATTTCTCTTCTTTCCTTTGCAGCGGACATTGTCATGGAGTCGGTAATGGCCGGCATTCTGAAGAGAAAGGCGGCGGCGCTCGAAGCCGCGGCAGCCAAAGAAATGGACACGCTCGGGATCCAGCCGGTCGGCTCACATGAAGAAGAGAGCGGGACACATGCCGGGGAGTCGGCCGCTTAGGCTTCTCTCCCAGAGCCAGCGGCTGGAGCAACCATCAGCCAAGAGCCTTCCGCTCGGGGTGACGGCTCAGCTCCGGAAGAAGAGCAGCCTCTTCCGAAAAGGCGCCGAGTGGAGACCCCCGTCCGATCAGCCACGTCGACGGTTCAACCGTCCGCCCGAGCCACTGCAAGTGCTCGCAGGAAAGCTCCAGAGGTCGAAGCTATTTCGTCCGATCGGACTCCTTCGGAATGGGACGAGCCGAAGGCCCCTATTGAGGCTGTTCCGGTCAGCACCCTTCCGCCCCCTCAACCAGTCAGGCGTTCAACCATCCACTCTCAGTTTTCGGCGCCAGCCTCTGATCCTCTTCCGGATGCCGGTCGGACGACCCCAGGTCATGGCCGCACCATACGAATCACTCTTCATCTTCCAACTGAAGAACTGCTGCCAGAGGCCGACCAACCGACAACGCCCGAGCATACCATCACTTTGAAGGGCCCACTAGCTGAGATGTGGGCTGACGCTCGGGCACGCGTCGCGCTCATCCCCCTCCGAAATTTGGCCAATAGCCATATGCAGCAAGCCACGGGGGTAAGTTTATTTTCCCTCCGAGTTTTGTGTGCATTCCTTCCGATCGGCCAATAACAACTTCTTATTTCTTTTGTCAGAGATGGGTGGAGGAGATTGCTGTCTCCAACCGCCTGGCCTTGGTGGATGAAGAACTAAGGCAACTGAAGGCGGCCGTCGGTCCGTCCGGCTCTAAAGGCCCCTCATATTCTGAGCTGCAAAAGGAGCTGAAGAAAGCTCAAGATTTGTTGGCGGCCGAGCAGAAAAAGACGGCCGATCAGGCTCATGCCTTGGCCGAGTCCGAGCGCAAGTCAAGTCGCTCGACACAAAAATAACCCTGGCCACCACTCGAAAAAACACGGTCATTTCCGACTTGGAGAAGAAGAACGTGGAGGCTCGAGGCCTGGAGCAGAAGGTAAAGGAGCTGATGGAGCAGCTTGATAGAGAGAAGGCGGGCTGCTCGGCCGACGCGGACAAGCTTCAAAATCTGAAGGATTCCCTTACTGCCTCCCAAGTGGCCCTCAAAGAATATCAAGAGGCTGAGCTGAGTCGGGTCGCTGCCCTAAGACAGGGCTACATCCGCTCGCCTGAATTCTCGGAGAAAATCTGCGAGCGGATGTACACAGCCTTCGACTTGGCTATGACCGCCACCACGACGTATCTGAAGTCTAAGGGTCTTCTTCCGGAGTCCACTACTATTCCGGCTGGCGATCAAGTGGCGCTCCTGGATAACATCCCCAAGGACCTTTATGATTACATTGAGTAGACGTCTTTATATGTAGTTAGGCCGCTAGGCCAAAAAATGATCTTTTTTGTACTTAGGCCGCTCGGCCTAAAGTTTTAATTTTAATGCAATGTTTTCCTTTCGCGTACTTTGTCCTTTTGCTAGTTAATGTGTGTTGTCCGCTCGCCTATTATCACACCTCTGGTATTCGAAAGGGGCTTTTACGAAGTATTTGGTGTTGTCCTTCCGCTCGGCTAAATATGTAATCTTTCGAATACGTAACATTCCGCTTTAATATTAGAGATCGCTCGCTAGACACCGATGAAGTACCTTTGGGTACTGGGACGAGCGGAACGTATAGACGATCGAACGATATTGACGGCGAGTTTCTTGGACAATTACATCCTTTTTATTGGCCTCTTCCGGTCTTCCGCTCGGAGGATTTATAGACGCCGGCTCGTCTCTCGATTTTTAACGTCGGAGCTCGACGGTCTTCCGCTCGGAGGGTTTATAGACGCCGTCTCGTCTCTCGATATTTAACGTCGGAGCTCGACGGCTTTTAAGGCTAACTTTAACCCTGCCGTTCGGCGAAACCATGCGCCATCCTTAAATCGTTTTTTGCTTCCTGCAATACAGATACATAGGCGACCAAAGTACATGAGAAATTACATTAGCGCACCTCTCATCCCACTCGATATGGCTGGAGATGATTGGCATTCCATGGTCGATCTAGCTGTCGCCCGTCTGCATCCTCCAAATAATAAGCACCCGAACGGAGCTTTTCGATGATTTTGAAGGGGCCCGCCCAAGGAGCTTCCAGCTTGCCAACGTCGTCGACCGGCTTTACTTTCTTCCAGACAAGGTCGCCGACCTGAAATGATCTGGGGATTACACGCCGGTTGTAGTTTTGCTTCATTCGTTGACGGTACGCCATTAGCCGGACGGACGCCTTTGCTCGCTCCTCATCAACCAAATCTAGCTCCATGTTCCTCCGCTCGGCGTTGCCCTCATCATAATTCTGGATCCGGACGGACTTGACACCGACTTTGACAGGAATCACCGCTTCACCGCCGTATACCAGATGGAAAGGCGTGACGCCCGTTCCTTCCTTTGGGGTCGTTCGGATGGCCCATAGGACGCCCGACACCTCATCTACCCAACTTCCTCCCAAATGGTCGAGCCGAGCGCGCAGAATGCGAAGAATTTCCCGATTGGTTACTTCAGCTTGACCATTGCTTTGGGGGTATGCTACGGACGTGAAGTGTTGCTCAATGCCATAACTTTTACACCAATCCTCGAGCAACTTTCCAGTGAATTGTCGTCCGTTGTCGGAGACCAGTCGGCGAGGGATGCCGAACCGACAAATGATGTGCTGCCAAATAAACTTCTTGACCATCTGCTCGGTGATCTTGGCTAGCGGCTCAGCCTCCACCCACTTGGAAAAATAATCGACCGCTACTAATAGAAATTTCCGCTGCCCAGTTGCCATGGGAAATGGACCCACAATGTCCATTCCCCATTGGTCGAACGGACAGGACACAGTAGCTGCTCTCATTTCTTCCGCCGTTCGGTGTGAGAAGTTATGATACCTTTGGCAAGAAAGGCACGTCGACACGGTCCGAGCGGCGTCTGCTTGTAAGGTTGGCCAGAAGTATCCGGCCAGCAGGATCTTCTTAGCCAGCGATCGTCCACCCGGATGCCCTCCGCATGATCCTTGATGTACTTCTTGGAGGATGTACGCCGAGTCTTCCGAGCTCACGCATTTCAACAGCGGTCGAGAGAAGGCCTTCTTGTATAATTGATCTCCAATGAGTGTGAACCGGCCGGCTCTCCTCCTCAACAGCTGGGCTTCATCCCGATCGGACGGTGTGGCGTCCGAGCGCAAAAACTCCATGATGGGTGTCCTCCACTCGCTTGGAAACGTGAGGCCTTCCATCCGGTCGACGTGCGCTACCAAAGATACTTGTTCAATTGGCTGCTGGATAGCGATCGACGTTATTGAGCTTGCAAGTTTGGCCAACTCATCGGCCGCCTGGTTCTCTGTTCGGGGTATCTTTTGGATAATAATCTCTCTAAAGTTGGCCTTGAGTTTTTCAAAGGCTTCGGCGTAGAGTTTGAGCCGAGCGTTGTTAATCTCAAAGGTACCTGTGAGTTGCTGAGCGGCCAACTAAGAGTCTGAATGCAGCATCACCCGTCCTGCCCTTACATGCCGGGCGGCCTGTAAGCCAGCTATAAGGGCTTCATACTCTTCCTCATTATTCGTAGCTCTATAATCAAGCCGGACGGATAGATGCATCTTCTCTTCTTGGGGAGAAAGCAACAATACACCAATACCGCTCCCGAGCCGAGTGGCCGATCCGTCCACAAATATCTTCCACATGGCTTCGGGTTCTAGCCTTTGTACTTCGGTGACAAAATCCGCCAAGGACTGCGCCTTTATCGCCGACCGGGGCTGGTATTGGATGTCGAATTCGCTCAACTCCGTCGTCCATTTAATGAGCCGTCCGGACGCTTCGGGATTCAACAGCACTCTTCCCAATGGGCTATTCGTCCAGACGATGATAGTATGAGCCAAGAAATAAGGACGGAGGCGACGAGCGGCGAGGACCCAAGCGAAGGCCAGTTTCTCGAGCCCAGTGTAGCGAGATTCGGCGTCTTTTAAAATATGGTTCAGAAAATATACATGCTCTTCTCCGCTCGCCTTTACTAGTGCCGAGCCGACGGCTTGCTCGGTTGAAGATAAGTAGATACAAAGTGGCTCACCCATAGTTGGCTTGGCTAGTACCGGAAGAGAATTCAAATATGTCTTCAGATCTTCGAAAGCCCGATCACATTCTCCGTCCCAATGAAACTTGGTTGCTTTGCGCAAGATTTTGAAAAAAGGTAGGCTCCGGTCGGCGGTCTTTGAGATGAATCTGGACAGGGCAGTTATCCGACCGGTCAAGCGCTGCACTTCCCTCAGATTTCTGGGAGGCGACATATCTTGTAAGGCTTTCACTTTGCTGGGATTTGCTTCGATGCCCCGCTCGGTCACTATATAACCCAAGAAACGTCCTCCTTTTGCTCCGAACAGGCACTTCTGTGGGTTTAACTTGACTCCATATTTCCGTAGCGTCCGGAAAGTCTCTTCCACGTCTTCAAAGAGATCGGTCGCTCGGACGGATTTGATGAGAATGTCGTCCACGTATACTTCCATATTTCGCCCGATCTGCTCTTTGAACACTTTTTTCATCAATCGCTGATAAGTGGCTCCCGCGTTCTTCAACCCGAACGGCATCACATTATAGCAATAGGTGCCGTCGGCTGTAACGAAGCTGACTTTTTCTTGATCTTCTTGGGCGAGTGGCACTTGATGATAACCTTGGTAAGCGTCGAGCATACATATCAGCTCGCAGCCGGCCGTCGAGTCCACCAGTTGATCGATCCGCGACAGAGGATAAAAGTCTTTCGGGCAAGCTTTGTTGAGATCCCGAAAATCTATGCACACTCTCCACTTGTTGCCCGGCTTGGATACTAATACTACGTTCGCCAGCCAGCTCGGGAACTGTCCCTCGCGTATATGGCCAGCCTCCAGAAGCTTCTCAACCTCCACCCGGATGATGGCATTCTGCTTGGCGCTAAAATCCCTTTTTCTCTGCTTCACCGGCCGAGCGTCCGGTCGGACGTGTAGCTCGTGCTGCGCTATGCTCGACGAAATTCCGGGCAGCTCATGCGTCGACCAGACGAAGACATCACAGTTTTTCTGGAGGCATTTGATCACTTCCTCTTTCTGGTTGGCCTCCAGATCGGACGCAATGAAGGTCGTGGCCTCTGATCGGGTCGAGTGAATCTGCACTTCCTCTTTTTCTTCATAAATCAAAGAGGGTGGCTTTTCAGTGATAGCGTTTACCTCGATCCGGGGCGTCTTCCGAGCGGCATTGGATTCTGCTCGGACCATCTCGACGTAGCATCGCCGAGCTGCTAGTTGATCTCCCCGTACTTCTCCCACTTTGTCCTCCACGGGGAACTTGATCTTCTGGTGGAAGGTGGAGACGACCGCTCGGAACTCGCTGAGCGCCGGTCATCCTAAAATGACGTTGTATGATGAGGGAGAGTCGACCACCACGAAATTTGCCATCCGTGTCCTTCTGAGCAGCTCCTCTCCCAACGAGATAGCCAGTCAGATCTGTCCGACTGGCTAAACTTCGTTGCCCGTAAACCCGTACAGGGGGGTCGTCATGGGCAGCAGCTCGGCTCGATCAATTTGTAGTTGGTCGAAGGATTTTTTGAACATGATATTGACCGAGCTCCCTGTGTCAATAAAAACACGGTGGATAGTGTAATTGGCTATTACCGCTTTGATGAGGAGAGCGTCGTCATGCGGCACTTCGACTCCTTCCAAATCTCTGGGCCCGAAGCTTATCTCGGGTCCGCTCACCCTTTCCTGACTGCAACCGACTGCATGAATTTGGAGCTGCCTGACGCTAGCCTTCCTTGCTCAGTAAGAGTCGCCTCCGGTCGGACACCAGCTATGATGTTGATTTCACCTCGGGAAGTGTTGTTTCTATTCTCTTCTTCCCGAGCGGACGGTCTAGACCGCTCCCTGGACATCCGAGGATTGTCTTCACGCCTGAGAGTATGCTGCCGTTCGGGAGTCCGTCTGTGTCGGCGATCAGATATAGTCCGATCGGCTCCGTGAGTTCTCTGTCGCCTGTCGGACGATGGTGATCGACGGCCACCACTCCGGGGAACGGGATGGGCGATGAGGGGAAGACTCCGACAATCTCTGGTATTGTGCGTGTCCGTCCGGTGGAATGAGCAGAACATGGGGGTTCAATTCTTTTTTGGCTTGGGTCGCTCGGCTGCAACTTCTTGGACATGGGACCTTGCATGGGGGGAGCGGATGGCTTCGGACCTTGGTCCTCTGGGTGGCTGATGAACAACGTGCGACTTCCGTTCAGTAGGAGGAGCCCGCTCGGTTGGAGTTTCTTTTTTCCGGGCCGCTTGGGCTTCCTCCACGTTGATGTATTCGTTGGCCCGGTATAGCATGTGGTCGTAGTCCCGGGGCGGTTTCCGAATGAGTGATCGGAAGAAATCCCCATTGGTGTCGGCCTTTTTGCATGTCACAAGGCTCACCGAATTAATAAAGATTGGAACTCACATAAACTAAATGAAACACGTGTAGTAAGAAGTCCCAAGTCGTATTTTTCCAAGGATAACTAGTAAGTGTGTATGAATCATATTATTAGTTCCAATCAAAATCTAATCTCAACTTGATCAAGAATAGTATCAAAGAAAGATAACTTTCATCTAAACATGATCCATTGCCTTCTCATCAGATAAACGAAATTGAATTTAGATTCTTAAGTATCATCTCATCAAATGAGTTAATTAATACACATACCATTTCAATTCACAATAACAAAGCATTCAAATTCACAGTAGCCATTAAACTCAAGAACTAAAGACAATTGTGAACCGAAATCAACATTGCATTCACCATTATAATCCAATTCTATACTCATCTCACTTTCCAAATCTTCAATTCTCAATCACAATCAACCACATTCTACAAAGGTGAACAATGAAAAGTTTAAGTGATTCATTCATCAATCAAGCTCATTAACAGCCACCTCAACATTCAATGAGTCAAACAAGTATTTCCTAAATTCATGAATTGACTAATCCTAACTTATAGAAACCGAAGCAAAGAATTTCAAGTAAAATAAAATTGCAAACCAAGTTAGTAGCTAACATTACTGTAATTATAGAAATCTTAAGGAATTAGAATTCGAATCAGAAATAAGAACTGGGTTTTTGCAACAAAGAAAATCAAAACAGAATTGCATAAAAAAAAAACTCAAACAAATTAAAATAGCAAAGTAATGGATCAGATCTGAGGATCTGAACAGGAACATCAACAATTCAAAGACAAAACAAATAAATCTAAACCCTAAGCATTCCTCAACCAAATCCCGAACTCAACCTTCTTCAATCTGCCAGGAAACCTCCAAAATAGAAGTGCTCTCGGAAACCTCCTTTCAAGCACCCAACAAACAATTCCCGAGCTTTCAGCTATTACCAGGGAATGATCCTAGCTCCAGGAAACCTCCCTTCAGCTCACATTCCTCTGATAACCTCACCAGCCGAAAAACGGAGCATGAATCTGTGAATTTGCAAACCGGATCGAATTGGCCGCATCGTCCAAGTATTGCTGTGAAATGGAGATTGAAAAGAAATCAGTAGCTTCCAGGAGACCTCCCTTAAGCATATGATGGATGCGAATACGCCGATCTAGAAACCTCCTCAACCGGGTATGCGGCGGCGGAACAGATTCAAAATCGCCATCTGGAGACCTCCTTCAAGCTCTCTGATCACCGGCAGCTGGATGATTGTTGTCGTTGAAGAAGAAGAAGCACCGGATCTGGAAATCGGAATGGGAGCGTCGGCGTCGCGCGAAGAAGAAGACGGCACTGTAGCTCAAAATCGCGAACCGAGCTCAGGTGCACTGTAGCTTCTCACGAAGCTTTTAAACCTCCTCAAAACTGATCGAACGGTCCAGAACAATCCGGGTCTTGATCAACGGCTGGATGAGGTCAGATCTGGATCAAAACTTCTGGATATTCATCAATGGACGAGATCTGCTCCTCATTAGGTCGGATGGACCAAATTCTCAACGGATGGCTCAGATCTCTCTGATCTTCAACGAACGGTCCATAATGTTCCAAGGTTTGGTCGCCTCGTTTAGCCCTTGATTTGAGCCCAAGTGTGGTACAATCTTATCGGGTCCATGACCCTTTTGATGCCTACAAAATAAGAATCAAATATTAGCATCAAATACCATGAAAATTAGCTAATTTACAATTAGGTCCAAAATCAAATGTAATTACAAAATGTAATGTATATATGAGTTTAAGCTATGAATAGACCATCAAAAATATGCATTATGAATCAAAATAATATAGCTAAATCATGGTTATCAAATCCCCCACACTTAGTCTTGGACGTCCCGTTCAAGTAAAGAAAACCTAAAATCATCTCCACATAAATTTCCTAGCAATACCTTAAAAATGGTAAAAAGAATTTAACTAAGGTCATCTAAAGATTACCAACAATCATGAATACAATTCAAACAATAATCAGTAGGTATGGTGGTTTCAATCCAATCGAGAAATTAAGCAAATTGCAAGCTCACAAGGAATTTACCTATTCTAGCCCTCACACTCAAAATATGTTTTAGTGGAGCTCACTCAATGTCACTCACAACATTTCACTACCATAAGCTTGCTTATTTTCTACTTCTCCACCACTATAAAACATAGCATACATGAATCAAAAGGAATTTATCATGAAGAATTGAAATGGAAGCAAAAAGAACAATGAAAATGAATGAAATGGCAAAAGAAAAGAATTCAATGAAAAATTTAGAAGATAAGAGTATTGGAGGAATATACTTGATGAGTTGACCAATTTGATGTATAAAAAAAATGAATATCATTTGTTATTACCACTTCAAAGTATCAAGCTAACCTCTCCTTCAATTTGATGGCAAACAAAGAATCTTGATACTCTATCTCCAACTTTGATACTCTCTTGAATGTGCCATTTTTTCTCTTCTCTTCTTCACTATTTTTGCACTTAAATTCCAGCATTTTGAAACTCAAATAATCTCAAATTAGCTAATGGAAAATAGCTCCCTCCCCCACACTTAAAACAATGTCCGTCTCGGACAAAATTAACACAACATGTTATCCAATGTCTTAATACTCCTCTACCTGTGTTCATTCTGTTCTGCAGAATTTTTTTTCTCTGTTCTGTCTTTGGCATCTATATCCATGTTCAGAAATATTACTCAGCAGCAACAACTATCAGCTATCTGAAATTCCAGCCCTAGCAAGTTCAGCAAAAGAGTTTAATCATTCCAACTCTTCCCAGTGCTCAGATATGTCATTCATAATCTGAATTTCAGAATTTCAAAATCAATGAATCTTCACTTCTGAATATTGATATTTATCCAATTCCAATTTCAGAATTTGTTAGACCTTCGATTCCATGATTGTAGACAATGCCAAATTCAGTGTATCAAATTTTAATGTGTTATCTAAGATTTCATTTTAAAGATTCGGCAGCAATGAATTAATAGAAGGTGCATAACATAAGATCATCTTATAAATCTTCCACTCATCTCAATAACATATCTGTTAAGACCAAAATTTCAGATTCCCAATAATATGAATTCTTGGCAAGCTGCTGCAATTCCAGTTCTTAAAATATCAGACTTGAGTTTCAAAAATTTTAAACTTGAATTCACCATGATGTCAAACATATCAGCTTCAGCCCTTCCATTAACCACCAAATGCAGCTTTGATCACAAACATTTAGCATCAGAAACTGAATTTAGGTGCTTACAGTTTAGTTGCAGATTAGAAAATTTACAAAAGTGTGAGAGGATACTGCTATGAGGTCTTCTTGAATTCTGCACTGCTGAGGTTTCTATAGTTACAAAGTTCTCACAATTGGTTGCTATCATCACTTATATTTGGCACTCAACTAACATTCCAAGATCAGTATCCTCTACAATTCTTCACATGAATATCAGATTTCAAAACTTGCAGAAGTTTACAGATGTTCTGATTTCTGTTACTTCAGCAATACTTCCTTTTGTTTTCATTATTCCATTTCAGATCTGACATTCCATTTCCTTGTATTAAGTATCATTTCACACTTGAAATCCATCTCTGCCTTCTTTTGTTCTTTTTCGACACCCAAAATCAGCCTTCAATTCCCTGCAGAATTCTGCACATTCCTGTTCTAAAGCAGCTTCTTCTACTTCAGATTTCAGAACCTTGAAGTTGTCCAGAATAAGCAATGTTCAGCAACCAAATTTTCAGGATTTTGCACCATAAACACCTCCTAAAATCAGCCCTTGCTCAAACAATTTTCAGAATCTTTTCTGAAGTTTCCAACTTGGTGCAACTACACTCACTTTCAATTCACATTTTGTGTTTCAATTTTGTTGTTTACCTCTTGTTCAAACCTCATAGACTTAAGTATCATCTGCAGGTTTCTGATTTAATAGATTAGTTCCTGATCAACTTCAACTTTACAACTCAACAAAACTCACAGTTTCCAAAAACAGCACTTCAAAAATTCATAAGATTCAGCAACTATCTGCTTGATTCAAGCAAATTTAAATATCAAACTGATTTCCATTTGGCACAAAATATGTCAATGCTCTTTTTGTAAGCACAGTATGTCAATACTAAAGTAGCTCCAGCTTAAATTGTGAGGATTTCAGATAAGCAGAAATTCTCATCCAGCACTAAACTATAGGAAGCTGAATATTCTTGGCTTCTGAAATTGCTGCATTCATGTCTTCAAACCAGATTCATAAATCCTGCTGTCCATAGAAAGAAAAGGATACCAAATGACACTGAAGTGTTAATTCCAGCTCAAAGAGTTAAGGGAAACAATATTTGTAAATTCAGTGATGACTACAGTGCCATTTGGCAATTCCAGTTTGAATGTTTCAGAATTTGAAAATCCAAAGAGTCTTGGTGTCAAAAACCAGCAACTATAGCAGCACAATCTGATTACAGAAATCAGATTCTATGCTTCCACGTTCAACAGAGATACAGAGATTAAGTTTCAGTTTATGTTCAAGTCAGGAATAGCATGATAAGTTGGTTTCTGAAATTATTGGCAAACTCGAAACCTTGCAACTATGTTCATATTCCATAATTCCTATAAATACTTCCTGTAAAAGGAACATTGCAATTTTCATATCTCTCTCAGAAAGGTTAATTTGCATTTCCAGCAAAATGCATTCTGCTTTCAAAATTCAGATTCTGATAACTAGCATTTCTTTCCGATTTACTTGAAAATTACAATAGGGATCTAAGTTCAGTTTCTGAAAATTTCAGAAACTGAACACTCAGTCTCAGCTTCAAAATTAGCAGGACACTTTCCAGATTAAGTATAAGAATTTTGATATCTAGCAGCTTCATCATATGAATCTGGATCTGTCTTGCTTTAGTTTCTCCAATAGCTCACAAACGACAACCATTCCTCTGATTTTCTAATTCCAACAGATGTGTAGTGCAGTACCAAATCCAGCTTAGTGATTCATTCCTGAAATGGTTCCTGATTATCCTGCAGCTTACACAGAATTTCAGCAATTTAAATCTACTTCAGCAACTCACAATTTCAGAATCAGGAGCTTCAGTTTCCATTGAGTCCATGAATTTTAGCAGTACTACTCATTCTGATCAGGAAATGGGTTGAAAAGTTGGCATAAACTAGCACATCTCAGACTACACTCATCTCACATTTTCATCTTTAATTTCCTTATTGTTGCAGCTTACAGCATTCTGCCTTTGTATCAACTATACATTGTTTAACCACCAAAATCTCAAAACTTCTTCATCTTGCTTCTTAAGATCCTTTATAATGCATCACTGTGAAGCCTACAGGTTTCAGCATCTCTTAATAGTTACAATTCATATCTCAATTTGGCACAAAACTGTCATATTTCTGCAATTCTGCACTTCCTTCATTTCTGTCTCTGCCTCTAGTTTCCAGTTTCAAAAATCATAGTTCTAATTCCTTGAAGCCACTAAGTTTTGCATTCAAGAAACGATAAAAAGTAGAGCATCAAATAACAATCAAAAACTGAAATCTTCACAGATCACTTAATGCTCTCTGATCATTTCTGTATTTGCAACAGTAAATCTCACAAAGAGAAGAGACACCAATTGACAACATTAAACCAGAAACTTAGGAATTTAGTCCAAAATAGACCAGCTAGCTCCTTTGTTCATCTTACTGATTCTTAACACTATAATGAATCTGGATAGTTTCAGCAAATCAAACAATAATTGATTTCACAATTCCAACTTATATTAAGAAATCTCCATGACCTCAACGATAAACAATCCTTCCCCCCACACTTAATCCTTAATCCATTTTGCAAATTTAACTCATCAAGTATTCAACCAAACTCTCAACGAAATAAAAGAAATATGACAAGCAAAGAGAATTAAGATTTATAATGCTACATGAGAATGTTTCAAGAAAATTATGAGGAAAGGAATTGGAAAGTATGGGGAACAAAATTGACAAAATCCTCAATTTCCATGCATACTTATGATATTGTGATTTTGAAAAGAAACTAAGCAAGTTCTAAAGTTCAATTGCTATGAGTGCATGCCACACAAGAGAAAATAATAGTGTATAGGCTTAAAGTGGTCCTCTCTAGGTATTTTTTATGCAATCAAGCTCAATTAATCAATATGGAATCCACTACCATTTTAACCAATATCATGCAAGAAAAAGCATCCAATCATGTTAAATGACCTTAAATTGATGATCAAATTTAAGAAGCTTTACCATCTTAAAAATATTACTTAGAAAAATCATGGGAGAATTTATTCAAAACAAATTGCTAGGTACTAAACAAAAATGCAAAGTATGGAAGCAAATGTAGAAACAAAATGCAAAATGCAAAGTATGAAACTAAAGAAATGCATAAAAAGAATTTATTAACAAAACATGAATTAAAATGCAAAAGAAAACGAAATTAGAACCAACTCCCCTTTCATTCCGGCGGTCGAAGAAGATTTAGCAACAAAATCCACACCGGGAATGGAGTACTTTTGGTTGCAATCAATTTCTTTTTATTGACCATTTTTCCCTTCAAAATTCTTTCCGGAGGTCTTAATCGGTTCAGTTTAAGCACCCACTCCGGAAGCTCATGTTCTCCTACCACATCAATCAAAGAAAACGTCTCCCACAAGCATGTGGGGTAAAATGAAGATAGGAAAATATTAGTGTTGGTACAAGATATGTCAAGGAATGAATCACAACTAATAAAATCAACAAATGGTACCTCTATTGAATTTTCTGATAAATCACAAGAAAAACTCACCTTTTCATGTTGAAAGGTACCTGGAGTGGTGATTGTTACCTCTTCCTCATCATATTGATATGGCTCAAGCTCTTGTTCTTGTGAATGTTCATCCTCATGTAGTGATTCCTGGGTGCTTGGCTCCATAGCACAAGTCCCTACACTTACATCTTCAACTCTCGGTGATTCTTGAGGTAATGCTTCCAGTAAGCATTCCCCTACACTTAAATCATCTTCAAAAATATGTTCAGAACCTGAATCACTAACAACATCTTCAACAACAATATCAGTAGGATCAGAAATTTGCATAATCACATAATCATCACAAAAAGTATTAGAAAAATCATGTGAATTAATGGAAGTAGGATCAGGCCTGACAGAATCGCTACTTTCCATCTCTCCACTGGAGTTTTGTGCTTGCGGCTGATTAATAGATGATGTAATTTTATCTAATTGAATCTGTATGTTCTGAATCCTTGAAAATTGTTGCTCTTGATGTTCGATCATTTGTTGCATCATCTCCCTGAGTTTCCATGTTGTCTCATCCATCTGAGGATTGTTTTGTTGAAAAGAATATGGTTCAAATGATGTTGAAACTTCTTGAAATCCATATGAACTCTGGAAAGCTGGATATGGCTCAATGAATGGTCCTTGTGCACTTTCATACCTGAAACATGAATTATCCACCCAATTAGCATTAAAACCATTTGAAAATGACTCATACCTATTTTGTTGATCCATGCTTGGGTAATATTGATACTCAGGTTGAAAACACTGATAACTCTCCATTCCACCTCCAAAATTCTGAAAATATGGATCCATGCTAAAGAAATCTCCTGTTCTCACACTACAACACTAGAACAAATTGTTAGAAGACTCAAATGCATAAAGTTTCAATCACATAAAAACATGAACAGTAAAAGCATTTAAAAAATTCAAGAATAATCCAACATGAAAATACAAAAAAAATAAGCAATCAAATCAATCAACATGCTAACAAGATAAACCAATCAATGCATCAATCTAAAATTAAACACACATTGCTAGTTGTCCCCGGCAACAGCGCCAAAATTTGGTGTCGGCCTTTTTGCATGTCACAAGGCTCACCAAATTAATAAAGATTGGAACTCACATAAACTAAATGAAACACGTGTAGTAAGAAGTCCCAAGTCATATTTTTCCAAGGATAACTAGTAAGTGTGTATGAATCATATTATTGGTTCCAATCAAAATCTAATCTCAACTTGATCAAGAATAGTATCAAAGAAAGATAACTCTCATCTAAACATGATCCATTGCCTTCTCATCAGATAAACGAAATTGAATTTAGATTCTTAAGTATCATCTCATCAAATGAGTTAATTAATACACATACCATTTCAATTCACAATAACAAAGCATTCAAATTCACAGTTGCCATTAAACTCAAGAACTAAAGACAATTGTGAACCGAAATCAACATTGCATTCACCATTATAATCCAATTCTATACTCATCTCACTTTCCAAATCTTCAATTCTCAATCACAATCAACCACATTCTACAAAGGTGAACAATGAAAAGTTTAAGTGATTCATTCATCAATCAAGCTCATTAACAGCCACCTCAACATTCAATGAGTCAAACAAGTATTTCCTAAATTCATGAATTGACTAATCCTAACTTATAGAAACCGAAGCAAAGAATTTCAAGTAAAATAAAATTGCAAACCAAGTTAGTAGCTAACATTACTGTTGATCCGGAGGTAAATTAGGGCATGAGAAGTAAATAGAGAGGGGGTGAGGGGCATTTTCGGGATGGAGGATTGCTAGGGCTGAGGGGTTTTTTTGGGAAGCGACGTTCACAGCAGAAAAAAGGAGGCTTGCTCGCGTTTGTGGGGGGATTCCGCCGCCGCACATGGGAAGAACCTCTCTCCCTCTCCTCTCGCCGGCAGGAGCCTCCCGACAGGGCTCTCTTTTCTCCTCCGGCCGAAGCCATCATCGGGCGAACTATGATCTGTCGCCATGGAGAGACCCACAACGGTCCAGCGGCCTTCGTCGCCGCGTCCAGCGGCCTCCGTCACCGCGTCCAGCCGCCCCTGCATGCAGCAGCCACTTCCTTGCGCCGTCAGCCACTGCTGCCCTCTCCCGCGGCCATAGCCACCGCTGGCAGCCACCGCTGCCTTTTCCCACCGCCGGCAGCCACCGCTGCCTTTTCCCGCGGCCACAGCCGCCGCCGGCAGCCATTGCTGCCTTTTCCCGCGGCCACAGCCGCCGCCGGCAGCCGCAACAGCCCCCTCACGCGTCTACGCCGCTGTTTTTAGTAGATATCGCAGCTCACCGCTCCATCCGAGGGCGCCCCCCTGGGCCAGGTACGTTCTCGTACTCGGTATCTGTTTATTTTACTACTATTCTGTTATTATCTGGTTACTCATACATTTGTGGGATTCGCCTCGAGCACCGAGGTACCAGAGACCGGGGGAACCCAGTTGACCGGAGGAGGACTTCAGACGACTTGGTCAACGCAGCGGACAGATCATCAACCGGGTCATGGGGATGCGGTCAACCTTCCAGACACGTCACACCGGCAGGTTCGTTTTCTCAGCTTCCAGACAGGAACAAATTGGCGCCGTCTGTGGGAACGCACCTGATCTGGAATGTGAAGATGGACGACGCCGGAGAGTTCTGCTATCCTCATGACCTAGGTCAGTCTTTCCATTATTTGTTCTCGGTTAGTTATGTGATCTGTAGTAGTTCTTCGAGCCAAGACCCCCGTGCCGATCGGCCGGGAGGTTTATATCCGAGCCATAAGCTCGATGACGAAGGCCCCCGTGCCGTTCGGCCAGGAGGTTTATATCCGAGCCACAGGCTCGATGACGAAGGCCCCCGTGCCGATCGGCCGGGAGGTTTATATCCGAGTCATAGGCTCGATGACGAAGGCCCCCGAGCCGTTCGACCGGGAGGTTTATATCCGAGCCACAGGCTCGAAGACGAAGGCCCCCGTGCCGTTCGGCCGGGAGGTTTATATCCGAGCCACAGGCTCGATGACGAAGGCCCCCGTGCCGATCGGCCGGGAGGTTTATATCCGAGCCATAAGCTCGATGCCGAAGGCCCCCGAGCCGAGCAGCCGGGAGGTTTATATCCGAGCCACAGGCTCGAAGACGAAGGCCCTCGAGCCGATCGGCCGGGAGGTTTATATCCGAGCCACAGGCCCCCGAGCCGATCGTTCGGGAGGTTTATATCCGAGCCACGGGCTCGGAAAAGGCCCCGAGTCGTTCGGAGGTTTATATCGAGCCACGGGCTCGGTCAACCCCGGCCGAGCGGGAGGATTATATCTGACGAGGGCTCGATGGCGAACCCCGAGCCGTTCGGGAGGATTATATACGAACCCGTGCTACGGGCTCGATGTCAAGGCCCCGAACCGCTCGGGGAGGTTTATATCGAGCCACGGGCTCGAGCGAAAGGCCCCGGCCGATCGGTGGAGGATTATATCTGAGCCAAGGGCTCGAAGATGAAGGCCCCCGAGCCGCGGGAGGTTTATACCGAGCCACGGGCTCGATGGCGAAGACCGCCGAGGAGCCGGGAGGATTATATACGAGCCGGGGCTCGATGGCGAACCCGAGCCGTTCGGTAGGAGGATTATATCTGAGCCGTGGCGCCACGGCTCGTCCCGAGCCGTTCGGGAGGATTATATCTGAGCCCAGCGCTACGGGCTCGATGGCGAAGACCCCCGAGCCGAGCAGCCGGGAGGATTATATACGAGCCAGGGGCTCGATGGCGAAGACCCCCGAGCCGATCGGCCGGGAGGATTATATTCAAGCGATCATCACCAGTTTCGGATCAGTTCAGCGGACCAACACATCATATATCTATATCCCCCGTTTGGGGTTGAGCGGCCTTCACTGGTCACGGACCAGATTCATGATCATCTATCTCCCCCGTTCGGGGTCGAGCAGTCGCCGCGGTCAGGTATCTATTCTTCCGATCGACATCATTCCGGTTGCACGCGCGGTATCGTCCGCCCGGCATTTATCCGACCGATCGACGTCGTTCAGGTCGCACACGCGGTATCGTCCGCCCAGCATTTATCCGACCGATCGACATCATTCCGATCGCACGCGCGGTATCGTCCGCCCGGCATTTATCCGACCGATCGACGTCGTTCAGGTCGCACGCGCGGCATCATCCGCCCAGCATTTATCCGACCGATCGACATCATTCCGGTCGCACGCGCGGTATCGTCCGCCTGGCATTTATCCGACCGATCGACATCATTCCGGTCGCACGCGCGGTATCGTCCGCCCAGCATTTATCCGACCGATCGACATCATTCCGGTCGCACGCGCGGTATCGTCCGCCTGGCATTTATCCGACCGATCGACATCATTCCGGTCGCACGCGCGGTATCGTCCGCCCGGCATTTATCCGACCGATCGACATCATTCCGGTCGCACGCGCGGTATCGTCCGCCCGGCATTTATCCGACCGATCGACATCATTCCGGTCGCACGCGCGGCATCGCCCGCCCCGCATCTATCCGTCCGATCGACATCATTCCGATCGCCCGTTCAGCATCTCCGTTGTTGTGTGCCCGTTATCGTCATCGTTCGCAGAGATGTTTCTGTCCCTCGTTCGGCATCTCCGCGGTCGCACACTCAGCAGCGCTTATCCATTCGGTCTACTTGTGGTCCAGCGTGTTGTTCGGTCTGCTATGCTTGCACTCGCCATGCGCTTGTTGTTTTGCCGCTCATTTGATGTTTTGTCGTTCGCTCGGCCTCGGGCCGATTATCGACTTGATCCGCTCGGCTTGATTACTATCTCATTCGACACCACTATTATAGCGACCGCTCGAGCGACATTATATTATTGGTTCAGCGATTTGGCTTTGACATCGAGAGTGGTTCAACTCTTTGCGATAGACTTGTCTAGTCAGTCGGACTTGCACCTCCTTCGACTAGACTCGAGGGGGAGGCTTGTGATCCGGAGGTAAATTAGGGCATGAGAAGTAAATAGAGAGGGGGTGAGGGGCATTTTCGGGATGGAGGATTGCTAGGGCTGAGGGGTTTTTTTGGGAAGCGACGTTCACAGCAGAAAAAAGGAGGCTTGCTCGCGTTTTTGGGGGGATTCCGCCGCCACACATGGGAAGAACCTCTCTCCCTCTCCTCTCGCCGGCAGGAGCCTCCCGACAAGGCTCTCTTTTCTCCTCCGGCCGAAGCCATCATCGGGCGAACTATGATCTGTCGCCATGGAGAGACCCGCAACGTCGCCGATCGCACACGTCGCCGGCGATGGTCGCACACCTCCATCGTCGCCGTGTGCACTGATTCTACTGCCAGCGGCCTCCGTCGCCGCGTCCAGCGGCCTCTGTCGCCGCGTCCAGCGGCCTCTGTCGCCGCGGCCACAGCCGCCGCCGGCAACCATTGCTGCCTTTTCCCGCGGCCACAGCCGCCCCCGGCAGCCATTGCTGCCTTTTCCCGCGGCCACAGCCGCCGCCGGCAGCCATTGCTGCCTTTTCCCGCGGCCACAGCCATCGCCGACAGCCGCAACAGCCCCCTCACGCGTCTACTGCCGCTGTTTTTAGTAGATACTGTCACCTTCCAGGCTTATCCGGCCTGCGTGCCGAGTTCCGGTCTGCGAGCCGTTGTGGTATCCCGGCCTACGTGCCATCTTTTGGATCCATGCCGCACTGGATTCCGAGTTATCGCCTGCAGATTCGACTGCCCGACCGACATGCATTCATCCACCTCGCCGGAACCAGCTCACCGCTCCATCCGAGGGCGCCCCCCTGGGCCAGGTACGTTCTCGTACTCGGTATCTGTTTATTTTACTACTATTCTGTTATTATCTGGTTACTCATACATTTGTGGGATTCGCCTCGAGCACCGAGGTACCAGAGATCGAGGGAACCCGGTCGCTGGATACAGGTACAGTTGACCGGAGGACTTCAGACGACTTGGTCAACGCAGCGGACAGATCATCAACCGGGTCATGGGGATGCGGTCAACCTTCCAGACACGTCACACCGGCAGGTTCGTTTTCTCAGCTTCCAGACAGGAACAACTGTAATTGCAGAAATCTTAAGGAATTAGAATTCGAATCAGAAATAAGAACTGGGTTTTTGCAACAAAGAAAATCAAAACAGAATTGCATAAAAAAAAACTCAAACAAATTAAAATAGCAAAGTAATGGATCAGATCTGAGGATCTGAATAGGAACATCAACAATTCAAAGACAAAACAAATAAATCTAAACCCTAAGCATTCCTCAACCAAATCCCGAACTCAACCTTCTTCAATCTACCAGGAAACCTCCAAAATAGAAGTGCTCTCGGAAACCTCCTTTCAAGCACCCAACAAACAATTCCCGAGCTTTCAGCTATTACCAGGGAATGATCCTAGCTCCAGGAAACCTCCCTTCAGCTCACATTCCTCTGATAACCTCACCAGCCGAAAAACGGAGCATGAATCTGTGAATTTGCAAACCGGATCGAATTGGCCGCATCGTCCAAGTATTGCTGTGAAATGGAGATTGAAAAGAAATCAGTAGCTTCCAGGAGACCTCCCTTAAGCATATGATGGATGTGAATACGCCGATCTGGAAACCTCCTCAACCGGGTATGCGGCGGCGGAACAGATTCAAAATCGCCATCTGGAGACCTCCTTCAAGCTCTCTGATCACCGGAAGATGAACGTCGGCAGCTGGATGATTGTTGTCGTTGAAGAAGAAGAAGCACCGGATCTGGAAATCGGAATGGGAGCGTCGGCGTCGCGCGAAGAAGAAGACGGCACTGTAGCTCCAAATCGCGAACCGAGCTCAGGTGCACTGTAACTTCTCATGAAGCTTTTAAACCTCCTCAAAATTGATCGGACGGTCCAGAACAATCCGGGTCTTGATCAACGGCTGGATGAGGTCAGATCTGGATCAAAACTTCTGGATATTCATCAATGGACGGGATCTGCTCCTCATTAGGTCGGATGGACCAAATTCTCAACGGATGGCTCAAATCTCTCTGATCTTCAACGAACGGTCCATAATGTTCCAAGGTTTGATCGCCTCGTTTAGCCCTTAATTTGAGCCCAAGTGTGGTACAATCTGATCGGGTCCATGACCCTTTTGATGCCTACAAAATAAGAATCAAATATTAGCATCAAATACCATGAAAATTAGCTAATTTACAATTAGGTCCAAAATCAAATGTAATTACAAAATGTAATGTATATATGAGTTTAAGCTATGAATAGACCATCAAAAATATGCATTATGAATCAAAATAATATAGCTAAATCATGGTTATCACTCATCTACGAGGCCTTGTGTGAAGGCATTCATCATGGTCTCCGAGGTGGCTGTTGGAATGTCCATGGCCACCTGGTTGAACCGCTGGATATAAGCTCTGAGCGGCTCTCTTGGCTCTTGCTTGATGGCAAACAAGCTGACACTCGTCTTCTGATAACGCCGACTGCTGGCAAAGTGGTGTAGGAAGGCCGTACAGAAGTCTTTGAAGCTTGTGATGGATCCGTCCGGCAACCTCCGAAACCACCGTTGAGCCGATCCCGAGAGGGTGGTAAGGAAAACTCGACACTTAACCCCGTCTGTGTATTGATGAAGGGTAGCGGTATTGTCGAACTTACCCAAATGATCATCCGGATCGGTGGTCCCATTGTATTCACCGATCGCCGAAGGCACATAGTGCTTTGGCAGAGGGTCCTTCAAGATGGCCTCTGAGAACTGACGATTGACCCACTCGGGCGAGGTGTCCACTCGAGGGGCTTTGCCTTTTCTATTATCCCACATTGGTACTTCATCTGACGAAGAGCCTCTATCGCGATTAGCTGCTGCGGCCTCAGGAGGAGTGCGGAAGAGAGCTCGATGGAATGGAACCGTGGCCTGTGGTGCTTCCGCTCGGCCACCTGATGCTGATGTGGCTTGCTGCTCAGGCCGCTCGGCTGGTGCCTTCTGTTTTTGTTCCACAAGCTTAGCGGCCCTCGACTCGATTAGAGCATCGAGTTCTTCCATGGAAAGCGTCACCGTGTGCTGTCGTCCAGCCTCGTCCATTGCTTCCGTTCGGATGCAGGAGCGTTCCCACAGACGGCGCCAAATTGATCTCGTCCGAAAGCTGAATCAACGGACGCTAGGCACGTGGCGCTCTCCAAGCGGCTGACGTAGATCTGCTGACTATCCGCCCGGACCTTCGGTGAACCAGCACAGAAGTCGGGCCGGGAAGGGGTTCCCGACGACGACCCTCCGATGCTCAAGTCAGGCGAAGCTCAATAAGAAAGTGGCTCCAAGAATCGTAGAATGCGTACCTCCGTCGAAGGATGAGAGCCTTTATATAGGGCTGTGGAGAAGCGGGTGCACGCATACCGAGGTGTACACGTGTCCTCAGCCCATACCCAAGTAAAGGCCTGTCGGTGAGCTTACCTGACCCCATACTGCTACAGTCCAATCACGTCTTCGATGGGACAGCGGAACCCCCTGTCATAAGGTTTGGAGTACGACCTAGTCCTAGAGCATGACAGCTGTCAGAAGATGTTCCTTGTCCTTTTCTCCTTACTCCCTGCCGGGCGTCCGACCGGCCAGCATTCGCCTTACGTCCGGCCGGTCATATATAGAGGTCTACTTGGGAGATTCTTGATAACGAGTTCTGTGGAGACTGTTAGCAGTATGCTACCTTATGTCTTTGGCCGAGCGTGACATCCGCTCGGCCCTGCGATCCTGTTCAATGAGCGTCGGAACCCCGACTCCTGCCGGGGCGCCTTTTGCCATCAGTCAGACACCAGTCGGCCGGCCGGGCGGTCGGTCCACCCTTATTCGGTCGACCACCTGACCCTTTGACTTCCACGTGGCGTTGACTCCCCAGAACGGGGGTCCCCTGTTCTTACCGCCGGATCAACTATACAGATCAACAACATCTGGAATAAAATTTCAGAATGTAAATACAACGAAACAAAAGTAAGAAAAACCAGAAAATCAGTACGTCGGGATCTCTGAGCAACTCTATAGAAGTCCAAAATCAACTACAATATCAAAAGGGTCCCTGTGCCTACAAAACTAGAGGCCAAGGAATGTAGAAAGTTAGCCAAATGGCTAAGTGGATACTCAAGAAAGATGTACATGAATTTAATCTTGTTTAAGAAATCAAAGAGGTATCATTTATTATTTCAACTTTTATTTATTCTTTGAGTTCTCAGATAACATACATAAGTGTATAGGTATGATCATCTAACATTTATTTGTTAGAATTAAAATTCATCTTCATATATTATCATCAATTAAGATCAATTTTCAATCTTATTATTTAATCAATCAGTATACAAGTTATCATGGTAATATCGACATGTATATCCATAGTCTAAATATGATAAATCAACTAAAAAGTGAATCACTGGAGTCAATATCATCAGAGTGTAATATCATATGGATAGGCTAAAAGCCTCCTCAGAGTATAAGACTGTCGCATACATCATCTGACGTACGGGCTATCAGCCCTCACTGGTAGAAGACATACTAAACACTTGCCGAGGGCTACATCACGCCACCACACCTCGGGTGTATAGTCAGGTACTCTGGATCGTGGCTGTCGCGCTACCACAATAACATGTGGGTGGTGCAATACTCTAATATAAAGCTCTGGTATAAAGTTATGCTCATAGTCTTCACTTTTTAATTCTTCATTACCATCTTTATTATTTCACTTTAAGGATTCCATTTTATCCATTTATCACAATTATTCTCTTTTCATAATAAATGGTCAATTAAGTAAACATTTTTATATCAAGTCTATAAATTTATCATTATATGATTCACAGATAAAAAGCTACAAGTATCAACAGATAGAATATCAAAAGCATGAAGCATGAAAGGTCAAGCAAGTCAAAAGACAAAACAATAGAAGAGTAATTCAGGATATTCCTTTGATTTTAAACACAACTCTTCCTGTATAAATCCCAGTATGAACTCACATGTGAACAAGAAATAATATCAATTATTTACCCTCTAATGATTTTAATATTTTAACCCATTTCACTATTTATAATATCAGTTTAATCCCCATTTTGAAAACAATGATACAACATATACATAATCCAATTTATATATTTATTCATGCATAAGGAAATATACAAGAGTAGATGTATCCACCTTATGTACAGCAAAAATCTTCGAGTGTCGGCAGGTTATCGTGCTCCACTTGAGCTCATATCTACAAAATATAATAATTCAAATAATCAAAATGATAATAAAATCATGACAAAATCTAAACATGATTTACGACTCAAAGCCACTAGATCATTATTTTTTATCTCACTATCTCGTACTACTTCATATTCCTAAATAAAAACTCTTATCTAACCTAGATAACCCTCCTAACTACACATCAATTTAACACAAAGCAACTCAAAATATACCTTCTATGGGTATTGTGGTTGCTGGAAAAAGAGGGCAGCAACTAGGGTTTTATTTTCTCTTCGTCGCTAGCCGTCTCAGCTAGCTCTGGTGAACTTCGGCAAACTCTGGTGGTGCTGCCAAGGAAAGGACAGCAGCTAAGGCTGCTGGTTGGAGAAGACAAAAGGCAACAAGTGTTGGTTGCTACTCGGAAAACCTATAGGTTCCACTGTACAAAAATTTTGTACAAAGGTCTGAACTTTTTCCTAGCTACCATGTGTTCTTTTAAATTAAATTTTGGATCGCCTGCGGAACTTAACACGTTTGATCCAAAACTTAATCTATTTGTTCTTTTAGGTTTTGACTTGGATCTCCTGCGGAACTTAACACGTTTGATCCAAGTCTCCTTAAGTTATTAATTCCATTAAATATTAATTTCCATAATTGGTTCCCAGTACTGACGTGGCGAGGCACATGGCCTTCTTGGATATGGGAGCAACCACCACCGACTAGACAAAACCTTTTATAGAAAGATAATATTTAATTTCCTAAAATAACTTTAGGTTAACCAAAGAGAACAATCAAATCACAAGGAAAAGAAAAACCAAAAGAACACAACTTCGAAAAACATATTCGAAATTCTAGAACGTAAGCCTCTTGTATTTGGTATTATTTCCATAAATAACTAGCATGATGCGGAAAGAAAAATTACTAGTTATACCTTGTAGAAAAACCTCTTGATCTTCTACCGTATTCCTCTTCTAACCTCGGACGTTGTGTGGGCAATGATCTACCGAGATGAGAAACCACCAACCACCTTCTTCTCCTCCAAGCAAGGTTCGGCCACAAAGGAAAACTTCACCAAGGAGAAAACCAAAATACTAACCAAGCTCCAAGAGATGCTAGCTTCCTCTCCTTCTTCTTCTTCTTCTCCTAGTAATATCCGGCCACCACAAGAGCTCCAAGAGAATAGAGATGTTCGGCCACCACAAGAGGAAGAGAGGGAAAGGATCTTGGCCGGCCACACCAAAGAATAAGAGAGGGAGAGAAAACAATAGAGGTTGTGTCTTGTGAAGGCACCCTCACCCCTTCTTTTATATTCCTTGGCCTAGGCAAATTAGGAAATTTAATTACAATAAAATTTCCTTAATTCCCTTGACATGATTTAATTGAGAAAAATAAAATAATATTTCCCCAATTAATCTCTAATGGCCGGCCACATCAATGGGAAGCAAATTGGACAAGTTTCAATCAACAATTAAAACTTTCCTTATTTGTTTCCGGAAATTTTAAAAATAAAATTTCTCTTCAAAAATCTCTTCATGGTTAATAAAAAGAAATTTCCATAATTTTAATTTTACAACATGTGAATAATTTTTAAAGAGAAAATAAAATATCTCACCAATCTACAAATAAGGAAAGAGATCTAATCTCTTTCTTTAATCTTTTGTAAATTTTACAAGAGAGATAATTTAATTCAAATTCTCTTTAATAAATTATTTCTTCCACATAATAAAAATTAAAATTAAAATTCTTTTTAATTTATTTTGGCCGGCCCTACTAGCTTGGGTTCAAGCTAGGGCCGACCACCTAATCTTATACCAAGGCCGGCCCTAGCTTGTTCCCAAGCTAGCTTGGCCGGCCCCTATTGGGTGGGTATAGAAGGTGGGTATAGGTGGGTATAGAACTCTATAAATAAGAGGCTACGATAGGGACCGAGAGGAGGAATTGGCTTTGGTCTCCCGATAAAATTAAGCATCCCGTGTTCGCCCCGAACACACAACTTAATTTTATCAATGATAATTCATTCCACTAGAGAACTATCATTGAACTACCGCACCAATCCCAAATTACATTTTTGGGCTCCTTCTTATTATGAGTGTGTTAGTCTCCCTGTGTTTAAGATATCGAATGTCCACTAATTAAGTGAGTTACTGACAACTCATTTAATTAATATCTAAGTCCAAGAGTAGTACCACTCAACCTTATTATCATGTCGGACTAAGTCCACTTGCAGGATTTAACATGACAATCTTTATGAGCTCCTCTTGAGGACATTATCAACCTAGTATCTCTAGGACACAGTTTCCTTCTATAATCAACAACACACACTATAAGTGATATCATTTCCCAACTTATCGAGTTTATTGATTCATCGAACTAAATCTCACCCATTGATAAATTAAAGAAATAAATATCAAACATATGTGCTTGTTATTATATTAGGATTAAGAGCACACACTTCCATAATAACTGAGGTCTTTGTTCCTTTATAAAGTCAGTATAAAAGAAACGACCTCTAATGGTCCTACTCAATACACTCTCAGTGTACTAGTGTAATTATATAGTCAAGATAAACTAATACCTAATTACACTACGACCTTCTAATGGTTTGTTCCTTTCCATTTTAGTCGTGAGCTACTGTTTATAATTTATAAGGTACTGATAACATCATCTTATGTATGTGACACCACATACTATGTTATCTACAATATAAATTAAATGAACAACTACAAACAAATGTAGACAATTTGACCAAATGTGATTCTTTATTCATAATGAATGTTTACAAAGCTTAGACTTTCAGTATACACTCCAACAATCTCCCACTTATACTAATGACTAAGCTGTCATATCTTCTACCATACATCTGATTCCCATTCCCTCCACATGCCGATCGAAAGCTTTCGCCGGAAGGGCCTTAGTGAAAGGATCTGCCAGGTTATCCGCTGATGCAATCTTGGCGATGACAACATCTTTTCGTTTCACGATATCTCATATCAGGTGGTACTTGCGCTCTATATGTGTACTTGCCTTATGAGCTCGTGGTTCCTTCGAGTTTGCAACTGCAACGCTATTATCACAATAAATTGTGATGATTTTTGGCAAACCAGGAATCACATCTAAGTCCATTAGAAAGTTCCTGAGCCATACTGCTTCTTTAGCTGCCTCAGAGGCTGCTACATACTCAGCTTCCATGGTTGAGTCCGAAACGTATTTCTGCTTAACACTCCTCCATGAAATGGCTCCACCTCCTAAAGTAAACACATAGCCTGATGTAGACTTACTATTGTCCCTATCTGATTGGAAATCTGAATCCGTGTAACCCACAGGGAGCAGATCGTCTGCTTGGTAAACTAGCATATAATCTCTAGTCCTTCTCAGGTACTTTAATATATGCTTTACCGCAGTCCAATGTCCTTGTCCAGGGTTACTCTGATATCTGCTGACCATGCCCACGACAAAACAGATATCAGGTCTCGTACATAGCATTGCATACATTAGGCTTCCTACAGCCGAAGCATAAGGAACTGCTTTCATGTCCTCTATCTCTTTCGATGTCTTTGGAGACATCTCTTTAGATAGAGCTACTCCATGTCTAAAAGGTAAGAAACCTTTCTTGGAATCCTGCATGCTAAAACGAGCAAGGATTGTATCTATATATGAAGCTTGGGATAGACACAACATTCTTTTCTTACGATCCCTTATAACTTTGATCCCAAGAATGTGTGCACAATCTCCTAAGTCCTTCATATCAAATTGTTTGGACAACCATACCCTTACGTCTGATAATACCTTGACATTGTTGCCAATTAACAAAATATCATCTACGTATAGTACAAGAAATACCACCACGTTTCCGTTACACTTCTTATATACACAAGACTCATCCGGACTTTGAATAAATCCATATGACTGAATTACTTCATTAAACCGGATGTTCCAAGATCTTGAAGCTTGCTTTAATCCATAAATGGACCGATTGAGCTTGCACACTAGATGCTCTTTGCCTTTTTCAATAAATCCTTCTGGTTGCTTCATATGGATGTTCTCTTCAAGACTTCCATTAAGGAAAGCTGTCTTGACATCCATTTGCCAAATCTCATAATCCATATGAGCAGCAATGGATAAGAGTATCCGGATAGACTTAAGGCTACCGGTGAAAAGGTTTCCTCATAATCGATTCCCTCTTTCTGAGTGTACCCTTTCGCTACAAGCCTAGCTTTGAAGGTTTCTACCTTCCCGTCTGTCCCTCTTTTCCTTTTGTAGATCCACTTGCATCCAACGGCTTTTACACCATCAGGTGGTTCTACAAGCTCCCAGACCTTATTAGAGTACATAGACTCTATTTGAATTCATTGCCTTTTGCCAAGATCTGCATCTATATCTTGGAGTGCTTTCTCATGTTCGTGGATCGGGTTCATGTTTACCCGGATCAAGTCCAAGACTCTCCCAAAACATGAATCTTTCAGGCTCCTTACAACCCTCCCACTACGAGGCATGTGGTTGTGTATCTTGTGTGACACGTGTTGCAGTCTCTTGTGGTACTTCATCTTGTCTTGTTGGTAGTAGACATGCCCCTCTAAGTTCTTCTAAAACAACTTTACTCTGGGCTTGTGATCCATTATATAGTCTTCTTCTAAAAGCGGGCATTGGTGCTAACAATGACCTTACGGTCTTTAGGACTATAAAATAAACCACCTTTCGTTCCTTTGGGATATCCTACAAACACGCGAATTTCTGTACGAGATTCTAACTTATCAACATCTGATTTTGCCGGACTACCCCAAATCCGAATATGTCTTAGACTGGGTTTTCGCCCATTCCACAATTCTATGGGAGTAGAAGAAGCTGATTTAGAAGGTACTAAGTTCGGAACATATATTGTTGTTTCCAAAGCATATCCCAAAATGAATTTGGTAATTCAATAACTCATCATCGATCTAACCATCTCCATAAGAGTCCTATTCCTTCGCTCGCTACACCATTACATTGGGGTGTTCGGTGCATAATTGGGATTGAATCGACCGATAAGTAATTCCTAAACTCTCCTAAGAGGTATTCGCCACCACGATCGGATCGTAGTGTTTTGATACTTTACCTAATCGTTTTTCCACATCAGCCTTGTATTCTTTGAACTTATCAAAGCACTCGGACTTGCGGTGCATTAGGTAAATATATCCGTATCTTGAATAATCGTCTATGAAAGAGACAAAATATTCAAAACCTCCTCTTGCCTAGACAGACATAGGACCACACAAATCAGAGTGAACCAATTCTAACACTTCTTTGGCTCTATACCCCTTGGCCTTAAAAGGCCTCTTGGTCATTTTACCTTCCAAGCAAGATTCACAAGTTGGAAAATTTTCCAACTCTAATGAACCCAAAAGTCCATCGGCTATAAGCCTCTGAATCCTACTTAAGTTAATATGACCAAGCCTTAGATGCCAAAGATATGCTTGGTTCATTTCTGAAGGTTCTTTTCTCTTATTTGAGTTAGAAGATGAATTATAAATTTCCATGTTTTGCTTTGTGGAAGAAATTGGATTTAAAGTATACAAATTGCCAACTAATGCACCAGAACAGATAATCACTTTATTTCTTTTAATAACTACATCGTTACTGAAAGAAACTGAATATCCATCTAAAAACAGTTTAGAAACTGAAATTAAATTCTTTCTAAAACTGGGTACATAAAGACAATTTCTTAAAACCAAATTTTTATTTCTACTAAAAGATAAGTAGACGTCTCCCACTGCAACAGCTGCCACCTTAGTAGCATTACCCATGTAGACGGTAATTTCTCCTTCAGATAGTCGTCGGGTTTCCTGGAACCCCTGCAAGGAATTGCAGACATGATCAGTGGCTCCCGTATCTACACACCAGGTGCTGGTAGATAACACCGCTAAACATGTTTCAACAACTAGAGCATGAGATATACCTTTGTTTTGGTTCTTACGAGGACAATCCGCAATGTCCTGTCTGCTTCGAGATGAAGCACTTGCCCTTCGACTTCTTCACTCCGACTTTAAATCCCGTACTGAGATTTATTCACTTTCTTTCTTGAACAGTTGTTTCTTATTCTTCTTTCCTCTCGGTTTAGAAGTAGAACCATTTTCAAATAGTGAATTTGAGAATTGTGAGAAATAATCCTTCTGCTGTCAGGAGTTCCCCTAATGAATAAATCCTTTTATTCATATTATAGTTCAGGAATTGCTCAAAACTTCTAGGTAGCGTTGGAGGATCATATCGATCTGGGTTTCCCATCAATTTCTCCTCCAAGGATCGTATCTCGTTCGGATAAGCCATCATCTTTAGGATATGATCCTTACGGAGTACCCTCTTGCATGGTGGTTGTCATTATCTTTCTCATAGCTTCTTGTCTAGAAGCCCTATCACGATGACCAAAGAGTTCCTTGAGATTGTTCATAATATCATAAGTGTTTGGTAAATCTTTGATGTTGCAATACATTTGACATTGAAGCCAAAATGTAACACCGCGCCATCTCATCGCCTTTACCCATCTCTTATGATATTCAATCTCCTCTTGGGTAGATTCACCAGTGGGTGCATCAGGACAAGGTTCAGTCAGTACAAATTTATAGCTTTCAGCAGTCAGAACAATGTCCAGGTTCCTTTTCCAATCTATGTAATTAGGTCCAGTAAGTCTATTTTGTTGAAGTATAATGGACAGTGGGTTGAAAGTCATCCTAAGAATCACAAATAACTTTTGGTCAGAACTCTAAATTTAGAATAATATTGATTCCTCAAACAATACTATTTTAAATTAACCAACACCTCATAACACCGTGAATTTTGTATGCCACGTTAGTGTGGACGTATACAAATTCAACATTTGTAAAAGGAGGGTTTTAACCCATTAACTTTATTATCTTGTCAACCTAACTTTTTGACAAATAAAATTAATAGTTGGTATTATTTGGTCACACAAATAATAGTAGTGACTCCATTGGGGAGGATACTATTAGATGTGTCTAAGTGTATACCATTACTTGACATTAAGTCCATTAATAAGATTATGCCCCTTCCGTTGGGGAAGATCACACGCTCTTAATTAATTTCCTATAGTCATCCAAAAATGGAAGTCTGTTCTAGTGATCCACAAACAAGCTCATCCGTTATGGAGGAAGGCACTCAGAGTCAACACGCAAACTTGTTTGTATCACTTACAAACCAGTAATGGAGACCATAGGATTTATTTAAAATCCCTCTCCCACTTAGTTATTTATAAACGAGGAATTTTAACTATGCTAGCCTACTAAACTTGTAAACTAACATGCACACACAGCACAATATAAAAGCAATAAATAGAAATTTTAATTTTCAACTATTATGGCTTTTATCTCTAGTTGTTCTCCGTGTGTTGTCATCCCAAGCTGCTGCCATATTTGGCCACCGCCACCGGGTCTAGCTGTCGCATTCATCTTGCCCTTAGTTCCGCTGCGCCTCTGGTTCCTAGAAGGTTCCACGCTTTGCAAGATTTGATCCGCGACATAAATAGAATTTTACATTTTTGATCCTATATTCCATAAAAGGAATGTACATGTATCTAGATCAAAAATAAAATCCTAATAAAACTAAATACAGCTCCTGCTGTATTTTAATACAATCATGCACCCACATATAAATGCCCTTGACATGTCCAAGGGTCCAATCACACACATAATAACTAAAAGTCATAATAGTTGGATCCTGCATCCACAAAGTTAGCACATCCTACTATTAACCTGCCTAAATTATGTATGATATGTGCATAATTAAACTAAATACCAAATACACAGAGGCAAAACCCTAGCTCTGATACCAATTGTTGGTTGCTACTCGGAAAACCTATAGGTTCCACTGTACAAAATTTTGTACAAAGGTCTGAACCTTTTCCTAGCTACCATGTGTTCTTTTAAATTAAATTTTGGATCGCCTGCGGAACTTAACACGTTTGATCCAAAACTTAATCTATTTGTTCTTTTAGGTTTTGACTTGGATCTCCTGCGGAACTTAACACGTTTGATCCAAGTCTCCTTAAGTTATTAATTCCATTAAATATTAATTTCCATAATTGGTTCCCAGTACTGACGTGGCGAGGCACATGGCCTTCTTGGATATGGGAGCAACCACCACCGACTAGACAAAACCTTTTATAGAAAGATAATATTTAATTTCCTAAAATAACTTTAGGTTAACCAAAGAGAACAATCAAATCATAAGGAAAAGAAAAACCAAAAGAACACAACTTCGAAAAACATATTCGAAATTCTAGAACGTAAGCCTCTTGTATTTGGTATTATTTCCATAAATAACTAGCATGATGCGGAAAGAAAAATTACTAGTTATACCTTGTAGAAAAACCTCTTGATCTTCTACCGTATTCCTCTTCTAACCTCGGACGTTGTGTGGGCAATGATCTACCGAGATGAGAAACCACCAACCACCTTCTTCTCCTCCAAGCAAGGTTCGGCCACAAAGGAAAACTTCACCAAGGAGAAAAACCAAAATACTAACCAAGCTCCAAGAGATGCTAGCTTCCTCTCCTTCTTCTTCTTCTTCTCCTAGTAATATCCGGCCACCACAAGAGCTCCAAGAGAATAGAGATGTTCGGCCACCACAAGAGGAAGAGAGGGAAAGGATCTTGGCCGGCCTCACCAAAGAATAAGAGAGGGAGAGAAAACAATAGAGGTTGTGTCTTGTGAAGGCACCCTCACCCCTTCTTTTATATTCCTTGGCCTAGGCAAATTAGGAAATTTAATTACAATAAAATTTCCTTAATTCCCTTGACATGATTTAATTGAGAAAAATAAAATAATATTTCCCCAATTAATCTCTAATGGCCGGCCACATCAATGGGAAGCAAATTGGACAAGTTTCAATCAACAATTAAAACTTTCCTTATTTGTTTCCGGAAATTTTAAAAATAAAATTTCTCTTCAAAAATCTCTTCATGGTTAATAAAAGAAATTTCCATAATTTTAATTTTACAACATGTGAATAATTTTTAAAGAGAAAATAAAATATCTCACCAATCTACAAATAAGGAAAGAGATCTAATCTCTTTCTTTAATCTTTTGTAAATTTTACAAGAGAGATAATTTAATTCAAATTCTCTTTAATAAATTATTTCTTCCACATAATAAAAATTAAAATTAAAATTCTTTTAAATTTATTTTGGCCTGGGTTCAAGCTAGGGCCGGCCACCCAATCTTATACCTAGGCCGGCCCTAGCTTGTTCCCAAGCTAGCTTGGCCGGCCCCTATTGGGTGGGTATAGAAGGTGGGTATAGGTGGGTATAGAACTCTATAAATAAGAGGCTACGATAGGGACCGAGAGGAGGAATTAGCTTTGGTCTCCCGATAAAATTAAGCATCCCGTGTTCGCCCCGAACACACAACTTAATTTTATCAATGATAATTCATTCCACTAGAGAACTATCATTGAACTACCGCACCAATCTCAAATTACATTTTTGGGCTCCTTCTTATTATGAGTGTGTTAGTCTCCCTGTGTTTAAGATATCGAATGTCCACTAATTAAGTGAGTTACTGATAACTCATTTAATTAATATCTAAGTCCAAGAGTAGTACCAGTCAACCTTATTATCATGTCGAACTAAGTCCACCTGCAGGGTTTAACATGACAATCTTTATGAGCTCCTCTTGAGGACATTATCAACCTAGTATCTCTAGGACACAGTTTCCTTCTATAATCAACAACACACACTATAAGTGATACCATTTCCCAACTTATCGAATTTATTGATTCATCGAACTAAATCTCACCCATTGATAAATTAAAGAAATAAATATCAAACATATGTGCTTGTTATTATATTAGGATTAAGAGCACACACTTCCATAATAACTGAGGTCTTTGTTCCTTTATAAAATCAGTATAAAAGAAACGACCTCTAATGGTCCTACTCAATACACTCTGAGTGTACTAGTGTAATTATATAGTCAAGATAAACTAATACCTAATTACACTACGACCTTCTAATGGTTTGTTCCTTTCCATTTTAGTCGTGAGCTACTGTTTATAATTTATAAGGTACTGATAACATCATCTTCTGTATGTGACACCACATACTATGTTATCTACAATATAAATTAAATGAACAACTACAAACAAATGTAGACAATTTGACCAAATGTGATTCTTTATTCATAATGAATATTTACAAAGCTTAGACTTTCAGTATACACTCCAACAACAAGATGCTGCTATTGGTGGGGAAAAGGAGAGAGCAACTAGGGTTGTTGCTCTTGGCTGTTGGAGGAGAAGAAAGGCAACAATGTTAATTGCGGAAGGCTGAAAACAGAGAGGATGCTGGAATAGAAAGGGGAGAGGAAACCTTTTTCCTTTTCACTCTTGTCTCGATGAGCTCCGATGATGGCCATAGCTAGCATCGGTAGCTGTTGTGCTTGGCTAGAAAAGAGAACGACAACTAGGATTTTGTTTTCCCCTCTTTTTCGGTGGTTTGGCGAGCTCCGGCAAACTCCGAGGAGCTCCGACAGTGCTGTCGAGAAGCAAGATAGCAAGGAGGGGAAGCTTGTTGCCCTTGGAGAAGAGAAAAGAAGAAGAAGAGAGGGGGGTTTGAGGCTTCAGTGGGGAAGAGAAGAAAAGAGGAAGGACAAAGAAGGAGGTATAGGGGAGGGTGTGTGCACGTGGGTGGGTATGACTGTATTAGTTTTTTTTTCATACTTAACATATCCAAGCAAAAATAGATTCACTTTGGGTTAACTGGGTACATCAACATTATATAAAGGGTGCAGATTTTTGGGTATGGCGAAAGAATGATTCGGACTCACTTTTGATCAAGAGACTCTTGGAGATCTGAAGCAAGATATTAGTGGCATCAAATAGAGTTGGGAGAGCAAATATGCGAATGATGGATTGGTTTGTTGGAGAGGGGAAAGGAGTCACGAATGCTTATAAATTTTCCATGCCAAGGGGGTCAGAAGTTCCTTGGAATTCAATGGTATAGAGGCCGAAAATCATGCCAAAGCACCACTTCATACTATGGATGCTCACCCATGGTAATTTGAGAACTACAAATAGAATGGTGTATGAACCAAACAAGGAGTGTGTCTTATGCCAGCAACAAGAAGAATCAAACCATCATTTATTCTTTGTATGTCTGGTTGCTAATGCCCTTTGGAGCAAGGTAAAACAATGGCTAGAAATCCATCATAATTTCTATTCTTTTGATGAGTTACAATAAATTTTTGGGAGACATTATAAGGGTGAAAATCGCAAGATGAAGGCCCGACATTTAGATATATCTAGCCTAATATATTGTGTGTGGGAAGTTAGAAACAAATGTCGATTTCAAGACATTGCTCCGGATGCTGATTGGTTGTTTCGAAAGATTCAAATCCATGTGTTCCGGATGATGGATCTCAAGGTGACATGATGATGTGTTTCAGTCCGTGTGCTGCAATCCGTGTGAAGTATGTTGTTGATCATATGATAGTGTGCACCAAGATTTCACTACAAGAAGAAAGTTGATCGACAACGTTTTAAAAGTGTTGTCTATGTGCCTAAAAAGCGTTGTTAAAAGTATTGTTGTTAGAAGTCTGTTCAACGACAACACTTTAAAAATGTTGTCATTTGTAGCAAAAACAACACTTTTGCAATGTTTTAACAGCATTGTCATTATTTGCAAAAACAACGTTATTGCAATGCTTTAAAAGCATTGTTATTTTTTATAAAGACAACACATTTACAACATTTTAAAAGTGTTGTCTTTTTAAAATAAAAAAATTCTATTTACAAAATCATTATTTTTATATTTATAAAACTATTATTTTTCTTTTACCATGTCCAAATTCGAATTTAACATATAATAGCAGTTAATTAGCTTGACTAATGATTTCAAACTCATACCAAAACAATAGAATTCAACCAAAATAATATAATTTAGCTACAAAGTAGATATTAGTATTTACAGGAGAATTCAGCTACAAAGTAGAATTCAACTAATGATTTCAAAGACTAAATAATTATATTTCAAAGTAGATAGTGACATTCAAATTTAAAACAAAAGAGCACAAAATATCTAGTCATCCTCGAAGGCAACGATATGCATGCTTACTTCTACTAGCTACACTAAAAAAGGATTACCGACTTGAGATTGAGACAAAACATCTACCACTGTGTATCTGCCACTGAAAATAATGCCATCAATATTATGCAAAAGAAATTTTCACTCCTAAAACTGAAAACAAGGGTCACAGTTCACACCATACAACAATTAGAAAATCTGGATTGCGGCACAGATGAGATAAATCTAGATTTCAAGCAACACGTTGCGTAAAACTATAAAATAGTACAAAACTACTTAATAGTTGCTATTTAAAAGAGGAATTAAGAAATCATTACTAGAATCTAGAAATACAAAAAGCAGGAAAAAATCAGTAAGTACCGAAGAAAATAAACTGTTCATTAGAAATCTTGTTCACTTTCAGGAAGATTGACATTAGAAGAAATAAAACTAAAGGCAAAATACAACACTTAACGACAACAAACAGTTCATTAAAAAATTACTTAAAAAATCTTGTTCACTTTAGCTAAAATAAGATAATAAACTTACATAAACTTGAACACACCTACTCATAAATATGATCTTGTATACATTTTGCCAACTCCGAATGCACCTCATCAACAAAAGATGATTTGGGAAACGAGTTACTAGCATTAACACCCCTAGCATAAGTGAGATGATGCCACTATGATAAGCATGTAATCTTTACAACAACAGAGCAAGGATTCAAGAAGGGAAAAGAACATTGCTTTTTCAAAATAGTCTATAGGTTATAAATGCAAGATTATATTAACAAAGAATGCTACATCCACTTACAATCTCTAAGGAAAGTTTAGGTAAACAAGGAATATCAAATAATGGAGAACAAAAGAAATCAGTTTAAATGATTCTTTACCACATGAAATAACCTTTCCATACAACTAAAAAACATCATATAATTGCAAAACAAAAATGTGTTTTAAATTTGATTAAGTGGGGGGAAAAGGCCTTTTCTATTATAATTATTGTATGAATATCGATTGATCCATAGAAATTCATCAAATTATTCAAGTAAAAGCAATCATGTAGTTAAATGAACACCACAACCACAATCCTTAAATTATCATACAAAAACCATAGTAAACAGATCCATAGAGAAGCATTAAGTACGAGAATACGAGTGTAGGAAACAAATAAGTTACCATGCTAGAATTAGCCGAAGTCGAACACAAGACTTAGACGGGCGCAAACTCCTGTTCAATGATGGAAGCAGACTCTTGTTCGACGGAAAAGGCCTCTTCGTCACCACTAGCAGCAGTGATGGCAGGTTCAGTAGTGGTGGCAGATTCATCTTGCACTGAAACGGCCTTGTCAACCGCTTCCTCGGTAGTGGGAGTAGACGAGGTTGGCAAGGGCTTCAACTTTAAGAAATCCATCAGACACTTGCTGATATCCTTGGAGTCGATATGGAGGACTGTCAGTCCCTCATCAATGGATGTGACTTCGCGACCACTACCAGAGTTGGCAACATCAAAGTCTTCTTGCTCGATGATGCGGGCCGTGGTCGCTACCTTCTCTTCGAGGACGACGCCGTAGCGCTTCGTGATGATAGAGGGGGAGGAGAGCGTGTCGATCAGGTGATGGATCACGACGTCTCGAGCTCACTGTGATGGCGACTAGATATTGAGGGATATAGCCGAAGGTGGCGATGGAGACGTTGATAGGAACCCAGGGGTCTATCACGTGAAAAAATCGAAAGAGAAAGGGAAAAGGGGGATAGGGTGATCGCTTCGAGGGGATCGGCCTCCAATAAACAAACGAAATTGATTAATTAAAAGGGAAATTGCTTATCTTCCAAAGTTACATAATGTCTCTTTAAATAGAGACCTAAATTACCTTTTCAAAAAAAAAAAGGTCTAAAAGAAAAATAAAATAAAATTACCTTTTCAAAAGAAAAGGTGTAAAAGAAAAATAAAATAAAAATATATTTTCATGAGAAAATGTCAAATTAAAACTTATCTAAAATAAAAAAGAAAAAGTCTAAAACTTATTTTAAAAAGGAAATAAAATTAATAGATTTATTTGAAAAGATCCATTAAAGGATCTTATCATTCCACCGCCCTTCAAAACAACCTTGCCCTCAAGGTTGTTTATCAATAAATTCTGGAAATTTTTCTTGAATGGTATCATATAATTCCCATGTTGCATCATCGATAGATAAATTGTCCCATTGAATTAATAGCTCAACCGTTGCTTGATTGTTCTTCTTCACAAGTCTCCTTTCTAAAATAGCATAAGGTTGAAATTTAACTTCACCAACTGAATTCACTTCAGGAAGATGTTGTTGAGGAGTAAATTTATCGCCTAGTTTCTTCTTTAAACAAGACACGTGAAATACAGGGTGTATTTTAGAATCTTGTGGAAGCTCCAAGCGATAAGCAACAGGTCCAATACGTTCCATCACTTTATAAGGGCCATAAAATTTCGGTGACAACTTCATAGAGTTTGAACGACGAATTGAAACTTGTTTGTATGGTTGTAGTTTTAGAAAAACCCAATCTCCTATTGCAAATTCTCTTTCCGAACGATGCATGTCGGCCAATTGCTTCATTCTTGCTTGTGCATCGCATTAGTTATTTTTCAAAAGTTGCAATATTTGGTCCCTTGTGCGTAGATTTTGGTCGACTTGATGCACATTTGTTGATCCACGTGTGTATGAGCTAACTGAGGGTGGTATACATCCATAAATGGCCTCAAATGGGGTAATCTTAGTAGCTGAGTGGTAAGTCGTATTGTACCACCATTCTGCCCATGGAAGCCAACGAACCCACTCCTTGGGTCTATCACCAGTTAAGCAACGTAAATAATTCTCTAAACATCGATTAACAACCTCTGTTTGTCCATCAGACTGTGGGTGGTAAGATATGCTAAAATTAAGTTTAGTACCTTGCAATTGGAATAATTCTCTCCAAATTTTACTTGTGAAAATCGGATCTCTATCAGTGACAATAGATCTTGGTAGACCATGTAGTTTGATTATATGGTCAACAAATGCTTGAGCAACACGGGCAGCAGTATAAGGATGCGATAATGTACAAAAATGGGCATACTTTGTCAGACGATCAACGACCACCATGATAGTACTTTGTCCTTGTGAAGTGGGTAACCCATCTATGAAATCCATGGAAATGTCTGTCCAAATTTGTTCAGGTATAGGAAGGGGTTGAAGAAGACCTGGTCTTGCTACATTTTCTCCTTTGTTTCTTTGACATATATCACATTTAGCAACAAAGTTTTTGGTATCCTTCTTCATTCCCTTCCAATAAAAAGCTCTTGAAATCCGTTTATACGTGCGTAGGAAGCCAGAATGCCCTGCAATTGGTGAACAATGAAATTCCTCCAGTATTACTTCCTTTTCAGTTGAGTTTGCTGGAAGGAAGATTCTATTTTTATATCGTAAAATTTCTCCATCCCAAGAATAGTGGGGTTCTGACGATGAATTTTGTAATATGTTTTGGATGAGAGCCTGTGCCGCTGAATTTTCCTTTTGCTCCTTTTTTATGTTCTCCAAGTTTTTGCAAGTTACTAAGGATATAGCAGTGAACTCTATTTGGTTAGGAAGGCGAGATAAAGCATCAGCTACTGTATTTTCCGTTCCCTTCTTGTAAACGATTTCATAATCATATCCTAAAAGTCTCTTGATCCATTTTTGTTGATCCATATTTGAGATACGTTGATCCAAGATGAACTTAAGACTCTTATGATCAGTTCGTATTTGAAAGCGTCGGCCAAGAAGATAGGGTCTCCATTTTGTAACTGCATGTATAATAGCCAACATTTCCTTGTCATAAATTGACATATGTTGATGTAGAGGAGATAGTGCCTTGCTAGTAAAAGCTAATGGTTGTCCTTCTTGCATAAGTACTGCTCCGATTCCAACTCCATATGCATCGGCTTCAATGACAAATTGCTTATTGAAATTAGGTAGTGCAAGAACTGGTGTTGTCGTCTTAGCCTCCTTTAAATTTTGAAATGCGTTTTCTGCTTCAGGACACCATCTAAATGCATCTTTCTTTAACAAAGCCGTTAGTGGAGCGCTAATCTTTCCATAATTTTTTACAAATTTACGATAATAACCTATGAGACCCAGAAAACCACGTAATGCCTTGATATTCTTTGGGGTGGGCCACTCCTTCATAACTAGCACCTTTGAGGGATCAGTAGCTACTCCTTTTTTACTTACAATATGACCAAGGTATTCCACCTTAGTTGTCCCAAAGCTGCACTTAGATCTTTTCACAAAAGGAGAATGCTCACGTAAAAGAGTGAGTACTTTATAAAGGTGATGCAAATGATCTTCGAATGATGAACTATAAACAAGGATATCATCAAAGAAAATCAAAACAAACTTGCGGAGATAAGGCCTAAAAATATCATTCATCAAACTTTGGAATGTAGAAGGTGCATTAGTTAAACCGAAAGGCATGACTAAAAATTCATAATGACCATCATGAGTCCGAAAGGCTGTTTTTGGAATGTCCGGCTAATAGATCCTTATCTGATGGAAGCCTGAGCGAAGATCCAATTTTGAGAAGAATGAGGAACCTCCTAATTCATCAAGTAATTCATCAATGATGGGGATGGGATACTTATCTTTCACCGTAATTTTATTGAGTGCCCGATAATCTACACACATTCGCCAACTTCCATCTTTCTTTCGCACAAGCAGTACTGGAGATGAGTATGGGCTTACACTTGGGCGAACAATACCAGCTTGAAGCATCTCTTGTACAATCTTCTCAATTACCTCCTTCTGTATGTAAGGGTAGCGATAAGGTCTAACATTTGCTGGTGCACTCCCCGGTATTAGAGGTATACGATGATCATGTGAACGTGATGGAGGAAGTCCCTTTGGCTCAGCAAATATCATAGAAAATTTAGAAAGAAGTGTCTCTAATTCTGGAGGGGTATATGAGGTACCTTTATGATCCTTTTTGATGGAGAGTTGCATAAGAAAAATGGAGCAATCTTTCTTTAATAGCCGCTCTGCCTGATAACTACTGATTGATGTGATAGTATCTTGTCTCTTGCCTCTGATGCAAACTTCTTTTCCTTGATCTTGGAAGCGCATTGTTAGTTGAGAGAAATTCCATATTATGTCTCCTAATGTTCTCAACCATTGTGCTCCAAGTACAACATCGCATCCATCCAGGGGTAGAAAAAAAAGATCTGTGATTAATTCATAATTTGGTAAGATAATTTTAATACCTTCGCATTTTCCTGGACTTGTAAGTGATCTTCCATCCGCCACCTTAACATCAAATGTAGATGCTCGCTCTATTTTTTGTTTAAGCCTTCTTGCTAAGGTTGAGTCTAGAAAATTGTTGGTGCTTCCTGAATCTATAAGTATCATTACTGGTTGCTTTTTAATGAATCCTTTTACCTTCATTGTTTGCAGAGTTTGTAGTCCTTCTAAGGCATGTACTGATATTGCCATAGAGTCATCTTGTACTTCGTTGATATTATCTTGTGTTTCACCTTCATAGAAATCATCTTCTTCCTCAGAGTTCTCTATTGGTTCAATCATCAGTATCCTTTTTTGCTTGCATTGATGACCACGGTGCCACTTTTCATCGCAATGCCAACATAATCCCTTTGCCATCCTTTCCTTGATCTCTTCTTTTGTCAATCTACGAGGTGTTGAATAATGTGATGGGTTTTCACGAATTACCTTATTATTTCTTCTTCCTTCCTCATTGATCTTCTCTTTTTGTAATTGTGCAAAGGATAAGGCAGCCTTCATGGTGCGGGGTTGATTCATTTTTACTTCTCGTCGTATATCAAGGCGAAGTCCTTCAATAAAAGTGCCCAGTAGTTGCTTTTCTGACCAATCACGAGTTCGATTAGAGAGTCGCTCGAATCGCCCTTGGTACTCTAGTACGGTTGAAGTCTGTCGAATTTTGGCCAATTCTCCATCAACATTCTCATAACCGGAGGGACCAAATTGATTAATGAGTTCTTCCTTGAATTCCTCCCATTTTGGAGGCCCATGGCATGCTTCAAGCCAGTCATACCATTGGATGGCATCGCCTTCAAGATTTATAGATGCTAGTTCTACCTTTGCATTGTCCGACGTGCCGTGGAAGCGAAAATATTTTTCAGCCCTTGAAATCCATCCAATCGGATCGTTGTTCTCCCAGCGAGGAAATTCCACCTTCATACGTAGATGGCTGTGCTCTCGATCTTCATTTGAGTTTGCTCCTTGGTCATAATGTTGTCGAGATTGTTGATTTATTCCCTTTTTGATTAGTATGCTTGAGCTGGAATCTGCTTCTAAACGATCCTTCAATTCTTGCACTATTGTGACCAACGATGCCATAGTTTTTTCGAGTTTATCCATCCTTGTCTCATGCTTAGCTTCAAATTCCAAAGCCCATTTGGCGTTAGGATGAGATCCTCCGGTCGCCATGACAGAGTGAATTTTCTTTTCTTGAAGTCGGGTTAAGACCATGCGCTTGTTGAAGTTGCTGCGAGATACTATAGGACGAAGATGAAATGAACTTGCTCTGATACCAAGTTGATAGGAACCCAGGGGTCTATCACGTAAAAAAATCGAAAGAGAAAGGGAAAAGGGGGATAGGGTGATCGCTTCGAGGGGATCGGCCTCCAATAATCAAACGAAATTGATTAATTAAAAGGGAAATTGCTTATCTTCCAAAGTTACATAATGTCTCTTTAAATAGAGACCTAAATTACCTTTTCAAAAAGAAAAGGTCTAAAAGAAAAATAAAATAAAATTACCTTTTCAAAAGAAAAGGTGTAAAAGAAAAATAAAATAAAAATACATTTTCATGAGAAAATGTCAAATTAAAACTTATCTAAAATAAAAAAGAAAAAGTCTAAAACTTATTTTATAAAGGAAATAAAATTAATAGATTTATTTGAAAAGATCCATTAAAGGATCTTATCATTTGGAACCTCCGATTTATGAGAGTCGTTTGCACCTTCTTCGGTGGCGATCTCGCCGCCTTGAGGTTGCATGGCTTTGCTATCTTCCCTCATTTTGATGAGTGAGGGTTTGGTTTGGTGGCTTTGGTGAGAGACCGGGGGAGGGGGTTCGAGAGGAGATCGAAGATGTGTTAGAGGGGTTCGGGAGATTGGTGGGTACCGAATGAAACCTAGGTTTTTCTACTCCTTGATTCAACGGTTCATATCATCCCAGATTTAAATGAGATTTTGACAATAGACAATACTTTTTACAATGCGTTATTGTAGAAACTAAAAAATACTAATAGATAACGTTTTCAAAAAGTATTGTCTTTAATGTACAAAAATCAGTAATAAAATGATTTTTTAAAAAAATATTATTTATTAGTAAACCAATAAAAAGATAGACAACGCTTTTCATAAAAAGTATTGTAAAAATAAAAATAATATTTTTTTAAGAAGGTATTGTGTTTTTAAGTGTTGTAATTTTTTTTTTTTTTTTTTTAAGTATTTGATTGGTTTGCTTGTGATGTAGTGGTGGCTTTTGATGTCCGTGTGATGCTTGTTGTCCACATATCTGTCCGTGTTAAGCTTGTTGTTCGTGTTTTTCAGCATGCTTGCTGTACAAATGTTATTTGTTATCCAATGTAATGATGTTTAGTGTCAATGCAAGTCCAAAATAAGGACTTGTGTTTGTACGATGTTTGTGTTGGATCGTGAATTTACTAGGGGTGAATAGTGAGTAAAAAATTTAGTGAGAATATGTAGTAGAATAAATATGAAAATAACAACGCTAACACAAGTAATTTTTACTTGGTTTGGAGCATTCGACGACTCCTACTCCAATGTCCGCACTCGTTGAGTGTTTTCGTTGGGCAATCCACTAGCAATTAGAAAAGTTGATTACAAAAGTAAGGTACAGAAATGCTAGTAAAATAATACCGACAATAATTTAGAAGAAAGAAAAAAACAGCACTTGTCGGAGAGCCTTCGTAGCGTCGCAGAAGCACAACAGAGCAATCGATGGGAGATCTTGTCGTTCGTTGTTTTTTGCTCCAGGCCTCACTCTCCTTATATAGGAGGCTCGGGGCGCCTTGATCCCTTCCGGGCACCTGAAGTGTGACGTAGCCCGTCCACACATGAAGCTCCATGTGGCGACGCGGCTGGGGATAAGTTTTACACTACGGGAGCCCGGATCCCTTTCGAGCGCTCGAACCACTCTTCTCCAAAAAGTCCTTCTCCTGCAAGAAAGAGTTAGTCCGAGACAAAATACAAATAATATTATCTTGCAAAACAAGGTGTTAGCACAGTTAAGTTATAAGAGTAATAAAAGTAGTAGTTAGATTCCGTCTCCTCGAGATCAGAATCTAGTCATGATCTCAACTTAGAGTTTCCGAAATGGATCTAAATTGGATCGACGTCTAATGTTCCCTTTCCGGGAACGCGTCCTCACAGTCACTCCCTTATAGTGACTTATCTCAACTTATCTGTCAGATGTCCGGTCAACCCTTCAACCAGTCTGGACTTTGTGCCAAATATCCGATTGACCCTTTGACTTAGCTGGACTTCGTGCCAAACGTCTGGTCAGTCTGTCGACCCGTCTGGACTTTGTGCCAGCTATCCGATCAGATCGTCGACCTAACTGGACTTCGTGTCAGACGTCAAGTCAACCCGTCGACTCGTTTGGGCTTCTCCTAGACACTTCGTAAAAGTGTTAGATCAATATGAAACGAACTTAACCTACTTTGTCATTCATCAAAATTGAATTAGATCCTTAATGCTAATCACACCAACAGTTTGTGTGTGATTGATGAGTGACTTGACTTTTGAGTGCATGTGTAATTATGACGAGAAGCATGATTAAATGAGGGGTATTGAGTTTATTTCAACTATAGACTGTAGTTGAAACTCTTCACTATGTTGTATGTTTGACATTCGATTTGAGAGTTATATATATATATATATATATATATATATATATATATATGAAAAATTCTCTATTAGATATAAATGGAGATTAGGATGGATTCAGGCGTGAAGATATATTTCGGTGTAAAGATCGAGAGGACAAATCCATCCCCATCTTTATCCCATTGCCATCACTGGTGTTGAGCGACATTCTGAGTTAAGGATGCAGGAAAAAATAAATTTCATTCCATCCGATTTAAAAGCTAATTTATGAATGAATTTTAGGATCATAAACCGTGAAACCTAAGACTTATCTATTTTTATGTACGACAACTTACTATTTTTATGTTGGTGCCCACGCCACGCGTGGCTCCTCCCGCAGCCACAAATTCTCATTTCTCTAGCATCTAACTACCTACTTGTCGAGCCCATCAATGGACAGTGACATCGTAAAAGCTTCATCATCACGACGCTTTGATTCAACCCACGTTCAATGTTCCATCGAATAATGGACTTTCATTGTCACGACGGACTTTCTTCAATAAGATAATAAGATGTCTTATAAAGAAAAATTCTCGTCGATGCCTAGTTAATTTAGGGGTAGGTTATAAGTTGAAGATGTAAATATATTTTACTATAATATATTATTTTATTTACTATTATTATTATTTTTAATTGATATTAAATATTCCATCAATTAAATTAGTAGCGTTCGATTTAATCTTATATAAATTTTGTTATTAACTATTAGGATATCAATCTAATATTTTTAGATCAAACTCTCGGGATTATAATACAATGATATTTTAAAGAGTATTCAGATTGTCATCCAGATATCCACGATTTGAGTCCTAATTATGACGAATTTATAAGAATTTTTTCATCAAATGTGACAAGTAATTAAAAGATGTTAAATTTTTGGATTCATCATTGTTTTATAATATTTTTAGATCAATCATCGTCTATTTTAAAAAAAATATTTATTAATTTATCAAAACTAAAAAATTATTGTAGAAAATTAAGACGGTCTATTGGTATTATCTCAGGGGAATAATGAACCACTTTGTAGCAAAAAGGGTAAATAATGGACCACTTTAGAGTCACACTTTGGAGTCGTGCATTCGATAGCACATCAAAATCCAGTGATTCGTAGCATAATTGAATAAAGCAGTGAATAGATTGGAAATGTGCGGTCACAAGAGGAGTAGGCCCATATCCGAATCTGATATCGCGACACCGATATAATATTATAACTTCATTTTATGCTCAACCTAAACAGAACAAATGTTATTTTATATTTTTAAATTAATATTATTTTTTTAAAAAAATAAATTAATATAAATTTATTTTTCTAAAATTACTAATTCAAATTTTATATTCAAATTTTATTATCTTCCAACGCAAATTTAATTGAATTTTTATAAGTTTTGATTTTTTACTATTAATAACAAATCTATCAAAGTGTGATTTTTTTATAGTGAATAAATTCTTTTATTTTTTTTTATACATTTTGTATATTCAGCATCTTATTTTCTAGACAATATATTTATATTCAAATAATAAAAAATTATAGATCCATAATATTTTATGGAAATTAAAATATTTAAAGTTTAAGGAAATAAAATTTGATTTATGTCATTTAGTTTTCAATTTGATGATTGATACCGTGATGAAGAGGGATTCCACTAAAGATAGGTTAAAGTAGTGAAAAACGGTTGATGTGAAAGTTAAAGTCAAGATAGTTAGAAGCTCAGGTCCACCGATCGGGCGTAGTTGGTCAAATAGGCAAGGTCGTCGGGATGGACGGGGTCGTCCGGATGGCCGTATGCGAAAAACCTGCAGCTAGGGTTAAGAGACAACAATGAGTCCCTCTGACCACCGTCTCGGCCGATCGGACATCATGGCCGATCAGGTGAAAGACAGTCCTCCGACAATAGAAAGGTCAAGTGAAGGAAAGCAACTCTGTTCTATGCGATTGAGCTAGACGTCCTCGTCGAGCTGCTCCTGGTCGACCTACAAGGGGATCCACCTACATATCTTCCCGTATTCTTTTGGAGGTTTATGCCACTGACAACAGGGGATGCTCAGTAGACAGATCGTATTTTAAAATCTTCTAGCATGTCACATCAAAGATTTGTGTGTTCACTTAAGAAAAGATGTCACAGATACTTTTTTTTTACTACTCTTTTTTTAGGATGCTTTGGAAAATATACACATAATTTGAGATGCGGGCATAGACATTACAGTGACACTATAAAAGGGGGTTTCCATCCATAGTGCGAAGGTATGCGTTACTTTGCTATTCAACACGCTCATTGCTGCAACTTTTCCACTATTCTCCATTGTATTGAGGACTGACTTGAGCGTCGGAGGACCAATACCGGAAACTCCTTCTCAGCCCCACACTAACACTGCTTATTTTATAGGACTACGTGAAATTTTCATCCAGTCAACCGTAAAGTTATGTCTCTAGCCAACCATATAATTTTATTACATGCACAAATATAATAAAACGGCAATTTACCAAAAGGCGTACTTAGGTTTTTGAATTTACTAAAAGAAGCATACTACTTTAGCATTTACCAAATGACGCACCTTTTTACAATGGTCTTCCTATTCTACCCTCCTAACAAATTTAATTGATTTTCTTTTTCTTTTCTTTTTCATTTCTCTCTCTCTTTCTTACTATGCATGCAACGTATCTTCTCTTTTCTTCTTCTTTTTTATCTTCTCTTTGTTTTTCTTTTTTTTTTTTCAATTTTTTTCTCAAACATGTTATAAGAGATCAAACCCACGTCGGGCCTAATATCTCTCCATATCAGGCCCAATGTGGACCTGATATGGAGAGATATCAGGCCTAACAACAGGGAAAAAAAATAAAAAAGGAAAAAAAAAAAAGAGATTTAATTTTTTCAACACCTCTGGTCCACTACTAGAAATGCTGAAAATAACAATGGGGAGCATATTTATACTCCTTGTAATTTTAGAAATCTACAGGATCTGAAATGATTGCAATCTGAGATTTTTAAGTCGATCAGTGCGTTTTGACCGAAACTCACTTATGGACCTAGAGAGCTCCAATTGCACCCATTTCAGTTCCTGTGGATTTCTAAAATTGCAAGGAGTCCAAATATACTCTTCATTATTATTTTTGGCATTCCTAGTGGTGGACCAGAGGTTTTGAAAAACATAAATCTGTCGATCTTTTTTTTTTGTTATTAGGCCTGATATAAAGAGATATCAGGCCCAACGTGGGGGCCTGATATCTCTTCATATCAGGTCCAATGTGGGCCTGATATCTTCCCATATCAGGCCCAACGTGGGCCTGATATAGGAGATATCAGGCCTAATAAAAAAAATAAAAAATAAAAAATAAAGAGAGATTTAGGTTTTTCAAAATCTCTGGTCCACCACTAGAAATGCAGAAAATAATAATGAAGAGGATATTTGAACTCCTTGCAAATTTAGAAATCCATAGGAACTGAAATGGGTACAATCGGACTTTCTAGGTCCATCAGTGAATTTCAGTCAAAATCCACTTATGGACCTAGAGAGCTCCGATTGCACCCATTTCAGTTTCTGTAGATTTCTAATATTGCAAGGAGTTAAAATATGCTATCTATTATTTATTTCAACTTCTAAAAGATGTTAAAATATAATAAGAAAGAATCAACAAAACAATCCCTATACATTTTAGGTATTTCAAAACCTCTGGTCCACCATTAGGAATGCCAAACATAATAATGGAGAGCATATTTGAACACCCTGCAAAATTAGAAATCCACATAAACTGAAATGGGTGTAATCGGAGCTCTCTAGGTCCAAATCTCTTTTTTTGTTTCCTTTTTTTTTATTATGCCTGATATAAAGAGATATCGGGCCCATGTTGGGCCTGATATCTGTTTATATTAGGCCCAATGTGGGCCTGATATCTTCCAATATCAGGCCAAACGTGGACCTGATATGGGAGATATCAGGCCTAATAACAAAAAATAAAAAAATAAAAAAAAAAAAGGAAAGAAAGAGAAATTTAGGTTTTTCAAAACCTCTGGTCCATCACTAGGAATGTCGAAAATAATAATGAAGAGCATATTTGGACTCCTTGCAATTTTAAAAATCCACAGGAACTGAAATGAGTGTAATTGGAGCTCTCTATGTCCATTAGTGGGTTTCGGTCAAAATCCACTAATGGACCTAGAGAGCTCCGATTGCACCCATTTCAGTTTCTGTATAATTCTAATGTTGCAAGGAGTTAAAATATGCTATCTATTATTTATTTTTAACTTCTAAAATATGTTAAAATATAATAAGAAAGAATCAACAAAACATTCCCCATACATTTTAGGGTTTTCAAAACCTCTGGTCCACCACTAGGAATACTGAAAATAATAATGAAGAGCATATTTGGACTCTTTGTAATTTTAGAAATCCACAGGAACTGAAATGGGTGCAATTAGAGCTCTCTAGGTCTATCAGTGGATTTCGGTCAAAACCCACTGATGGATCTAGAGAGCTCCGATTGCACACATTTCAGTTCCTGTAGATTTCTAAAATTGTAAAGAGTCCAAATATGCTCTTCATTATTATTTTCAGCATTCCTAGTAGTAGACCAGAGGTTTTGAAAAACTTAAAACGTATGGGGAATGTTTTGCTGATTATTTCTTATTATATTTTAACATTTTTTAGAAGTTAAAATAAATAATAGATAACATATTTTAACTCCTTGCAACATTAGAATTCCACATAAACTGAAATGGATACAATCGGAGCTTTCTAAGTCCATCAGTGGGTTTCGACCAAAACCCACTGATGGACCTAAAGAGCTCAGATTGCACTCATTTCAGTTCCTGTGGGTTTTTAAAATTACAAGGGTCTAAATATGCTCTTCATTATTATTTTCGGTATTCCTAGTGGTGGACTAGAGGTTTTGAAAAACCTAATTTTTTTTAAATTTCTTTTTATATTTTTTTGTTATTAGACCTATCAGGTCCACGTTGGGTCTGATATGGGGAGATATCAAGCCGACAGCCCCACATTGAGCCTGATATCTCTTCATATCAGGCCTAATAATAATAATAAAAAAGAGATTTTGACCTAAAGAGTTTCGATTGCACCCATTTCAGTTTCTGTGGATTTCTAGTTTGCAAGGAGTTCAAATATGCTCTCCATTGTTATTTTTGGCATTCCTAGTGGTGGACCAGAGGTTTTGAAAAACCTAAAATGTATAGGGATTTTTTTGTTGATTCTTTCTTATTATATTTTTAACATCTTTAAAAGTTGAAATAAATAATAGATAGCATATTTTTACTCCTTGCAATATTAGAAATTCACAAAAACTGAAATGGGTGCAATCAGAGCTCTCTAAGTCCATCAGTGGATTTTGACCGAAACTCACTGATGGACCTAGAGAGATCTGATTGCACTCATTTTAGTTCCCGTGGATTTCTAAAATTGCTAGGAGTCTAAATATGCTCTTCATTATTTTTTCGGCATTCCTATTGATGGACCAGAGGTTTTGAAAAACCTAAATATCTCTTTCTTTCATTATTTATTTGTTTTCTTTTTTTTTTTATTATTATGCCTGATATCTCTTCATATCAGGCCTAATAACAAAAAAAAAGAAAAAAAATGGTAGATTTAGGTTTTTTAAAACCTTTAGTCCACCACTAAGAATGTCAAAAATAATAATGGAGAGAATATTTGGTCTCCTTGCAATTTTAGAAATCCACAGGAACTGAAATGGGTGTAATCGGAGCTCTCTAAGTCCATCAGCGAGTTTCGGTTAAAACCCACTGATCAACTTAAAGACCTCAGATTGCAATCATTTAAGATCCTGTAGATTTCTAAAATTGCAAGGGCTCTAAATATTCTCTCCATTATTAGTTTTGGCATTTCTAGTAGTGAACCAGGTGTTGGAAAATCTATTTTTTATTTTATTTTTTTCCCTCTATATCAGGTCGACATTGTGCCTGATATAGAGAGGTATCAGGAGAAAAAACTTGAAAAAAAAGGAAAACAAAGGGAAGATAAAAAAGAAGAAGGAAACAAAAGATATGTTGCATGTATAGTAGGAAAGAGAAGAGAGAGAAATGACAAAGAAAAGAAAAAAAAAATCAATTAAATTTATCAGGAGGTTAGAATAGGAAGATTATTGTAAAAAGGTAGTAGTATGTTTTTTTTGATAAATTCAAAAATCTAAGTACGTCTTTTGATAAATTGTCTTAAAATTCATAAATAAATATTAAAATTTCTTCTAGCTAGACAAATAATCGATCCAAATTAAGAAATTATATATCAAATTTTATTACGAATCATATCAAATTAAATAGTATAATTCATAAATGGATAAGTTTAAAATCAGTGCGTTTGGTTTATTTGTATTTTTATTTCCCAAAAAATTCATTTTCTTATTTTTTAGAAAATGATTTTTTTTTTGTATTTTTCATTTTCTTAGAAAATATTTTCTCTTGTTTTTTGAAAATGAACGTACATTTTAGAAAATACAAACCATAAGTGTTTTTCATTTTTTCATAAAATAAAAATAAAAAATAATATGAAAAATGCAAATCAAAAGTGACGAAGAGAATCTTCCAAATCTGATCATTTTCCAATTTATGTAATAAAACAAGGAAAAAAAATCATTTAATAAGGAAAGAAAAAGTGATGCTTTTGAGAGATCAAATCAGAAAGGAGTTGCCTTTTTTTTTTTTTAATAAGATACATAATTAAAAAATTGTAATACATAAAAGTAAAATAATCTAAAATATAAATGTGAACTTTTTTTTTTTAAAAAAAAGAATATAAAAAATTTAAAATATTAAAAATCAGGGCTCTACAAAAGAAACGAATCCGATACGAGATAGCGCTGCGATTCATATATAGCGGCTCGTTGGCGAATCGTTTCGTGTCGTCGTCTCGAAGAAGCGTGTTCCAGAACCCGAGGGAAGGAGAGCGCTGTCTTTAAATCTCTTCTCCCTCAGTCGCCTAGCTCATCGGAAACCCTAGCGAGGTGCCTACCTAACCGACGGTTTCAGATTTGGGAGGAGCTTGTTGTTTTTGATGGTTTTGAATTCGTTTGTTTTATACTTATATTTTGATTCTTTTTGGTTAGATTAGACGCTGGAAACCTCGAGGAGGAACAGAGTCCATGGAGGGAGGTGGCGCAGAAAATGGCTTGGACGCTGGCAGGACGGCGAAGGAGGATCTCCCTCCTTGCTGCAGGAAGGCCAGGGCTTCAGCTCCCGAGTCCGAGGCGAAGTGCCATGACACCGTCGTGTCGGGGTGGTTCTCCAACCCACAGACCTCTGGTCGGTATCTGCTGACTTCTTTCTCGACACTATTTTTGATATGGTTTGGTTGCTACTTTATTTGTGAATGTGCTTATGCGTGTGTTATTATCGTTAGGCAAATCCCTCTTTTTAGCGGGTGCTTCTTCATGTGTCCCTGCGTGTTTGCTTTTTTCCTTGTGTTTTTATTTACAAGCTCTGGCTGTATGGATTTGTTTTGCTAACCGCTTCTTTGGTGTCTTCTGCAGATAAAGGTAGCAAGTTTATGTACTTCAACAATCCAATGTGGCCTGGTAATTGAATTGCCTTAGCTCTGAATCAAACGTGTCGTAGTGTGGATATGTTTATGTTATTTTCATCAATGCAAACCGACATGCTGTTTGCCTTCGGGTTGACTTTGTATGATAGTTGAGGAACGTCATCTGCTTCATCATCATTTGCATCTTGAGTTGCTGGGCTTCAATTTTTTTTACCTTTTTTTTCCTGTAGTCAACCAGTGTTTTTTTTTGGGGGTGTATGGCGTATGTTCTCATGCTTTAGATGATCTCTTTATGGACGATCGCATTATCTGAAGTTAGTGTGATTTACAAAGTTATAACTTCTCATGCTTTTTCTGCATAGAGTACAAGTTATTCACCTAAAGATTACTTCTTTTTTTTTTGATAATACAGGTGTCCGAGCCGGTCTTTTCCCTTTTTCTTAAACTTTGTTTTGGACAGTTATTTAAATCTGATGGAGACATATAGACGCACCTAATGAAAGTAGTTGGCTAATGCATTATTCTAAATTTTGTATGCAGGAGAGGCTCATTCATTGAAGGTGGAAAAGATTCTTTATCAGGGAAAATCAGAATTCCAGGAGATTCTTGTTTTTGAGGTTCTGGTTATCTTTTGCTGCAAATATAAATACTATCCTTTTTTCGCTGAAATTATTTTCGTATTGTGTTTCTTAGCTAATGACTTGTTGCCTATTTTTCAGTCTTCACTATACGGAAGAGTGCTCGTCCTTGATGGCATAGTCCAATTAACTGATAGGGATGAATGCGCCTACCAAGAGATGATTGCCCACCTTCCTCTTTGTTCAATTCCTTCACCTAAAACTGTAATTCTTTTAGTGCACTGGATTTGTTTTCAAGTGCTTTATTACTTAGACATAGCCTTGTTGGTCCTGCAGTCCCCATATTTTCTCAGAAATGAAAGTCATGTGCTAGTTATGTGCTCATGAAATTCACCAACTAAGTCATGATATGCTAGACTTAGTGGTCAAGTTCCTGCAAACAAAAGACCTGTTGGATATATAAAGGATGAACTTTTTTCTGCTTTCACAATGTTTAGTTTAACCTGTAAAATATATGCCTAAGATTTCAATTGATGAATTTACCAAAATTCTTCACTTTTACTTTTGATATCTATTTCTCCCACTGAGAATCTTTATTGGAACTCTTTTATGCTCACATAATTACATTTGAAAATTCTGTCAAGCAGGTTTTTGCATGTAATCTACATAAAAAAATTTCTATCATGCACTATCATGTAATTTATACCAGAGCCTTAGCCCTTTTGGGGATGCTACTTTATTAATGTATGAGGCCTAAGCTAATATGTTTGTTATTTAGGTCTTAGTCATCGGAGGTGGTGATGGTGGTGTTTTGCGCGAAATTGCTCGACACAGTTCCGTTGAGCACATTGATATATGTGAGATTGACAAGTTGGTGATAGATGTATGTAAATTATACTATGAGGGCAATGACATGGCTTTATTCTGTTTCTTGATTGATGTCTTTTATCACTTCAGGTTTGCAAACAGTTTTTTCCTGATCTATCTGTGGGCTTTGAGGATCCTCGAGTTCAATTGCATGTTGATGATGGTAAGTAAAAGAGTCAGCTATTTCTGATGTTTTAAGTGGCCATCCATTTACTAAAAGAATTAGTTTCTCCTTTTTTTTGTTCTACTACTGCATTTAAGATTCAATTCTATGGGAATTGTGTTCTGTAGGCATTATTTTCCAGGTATTATTATTATTTTTTAATAGAAAATTATTACTTTTTGCATGCAGCTGTTAAATTTTTGCGAGATGCTCCTGAAGGGATGTATGATGCTATCATTGTTGATTCTTCTGATCCAATAGGTATGTAATGTCCCTGTTTCTTGTCAAAGTTCAGTGAAGGGATGTATGTAGATGGCCCCAATAGTTGGGATTCATGGCTTGGTATTCTTGTGAATTATGCATGGGGCTGCATTTTGAGTTCCCTTATGCGACAAGGTTTTTTTTTTTGGTCTTTGATCAAGTTTGTTAGGGCACAAACAATCGTTAAAACTAAATCATTTTATCATATTAACAATATCTTTGGCTGAAAGTATATTTTTGCTAAAAATTATACAAAGAGGAAGTCGACTATTCTTGAGACCTGAAATTTCTTCATTTACTTAGCATTGGCTAATTTAGACTGTTTGATAAATTGTCAAGAAGTATAGTGGTAGAGAAAACAACATTTTGTGGCGATGTATCATAGCGTGTTTTGTTCTCATCAGAATGCATCATTTAGAGATTGTTTTTTTCTCTTTCCTAACAAATCTGAATCACTATAGCTGGATGGGGATATTTAGATGTCAAAACATTAACATGCACACAGTGGTCCGTAAATTTTTGTCCATTTTATTGTTCAGCAAGTTGTCTTCTTGAAAATCTTAGTTACTTTTGAGTTTCTGAAGGCGATCTTTAGCTAACGGATAATTGCATCTTTTGGTTTCTTAAAAATTGGGTTGCTTCCTGGAATATCAAATTAATGACCTGTTAGATTAGTTGCAATCGGCTTAGATATGATTTGGTTTAGTAATGTGTTGTGCATCGAACCTTTGTCATTCTTGCTATATCAAAAGCATGTCTCGAAGACAGTCCCCAGAAGCCTGTTCTTACAAGCAATCACTTGTGACACACTGATTTAGTGTCACATTGGAATGAATTAGGCTGTCTACTTGAGGTGGTTTCTAAAGCTTTTGTAAGTATTCATTTTGTCGGGACTGAAGCACTGTAGGATGTTTAGTTTTATCTGATTAATTTACCAGTTTTTCCCACCTAAAATTGGACATTTTGTTTTAATAATGTAAAGTTGCTGAAGACATTGTAATTTATATATAAGTTAAAAGCTCACTTTACCAAGACAATTGGTGTAATAACTTTGATTTTTTATGCATGTTGTTTTGCCATGTTAAACTCTTAGTAAAATAGAACTCACTAGTGGCATCCTTTATATTTCTCTGCAAATTGATCCTGGTGATGATTCGATGAAACTTGTAGTTGCATGGTGCCCATATGATACTGAGCTGTGCGCTCTTTCATGACTTTACTATAAATTTTCCCTAGTGAATGCATTTATTTAGTATGTGACTAAATCTTGAAGTATTAGTACTGCTTCCAATACTGGAAGTATTTGTTGTTTATCAAATAAGACTATTAGATAGATTGCTTCTAATCTTTATTCTACCTATTGCCTAGACCTAAATATTTGGTGTTTACAGGACCTGCTCGAGAACTAGTTGAAAAACCATTCTTTGAGACTATTGCAAGAGCCTTGAAGCCTGGCGGTGTTCTTTGTAACCAAGCAGAAAGTATGTGGCTGCACACTCATCTCATTCAGGAAATGCTCTCAATTTGCCGTGAAACTTTCAATTCTGTCCATTATGCTTGGGCAAGTGTTCCAACATACCCTAGGTAACATTATTTAATCCGTAAATAAACATTTTCCATTCCATCCTATTTTAACTTTTAAGAAACATTTTATCTAGCTAGATAGAGTTAGTTTGTTAGTTTTTTGAATATTGTCAATCAACAAAATGCGAAGAGTTGAGATTTTCAAGTATAAAAGATCCATAAATGTTAATGAGTATTTGTTTTTTATGAATGAATATTTTACGTTATTTTAGATGCTTGAACTTTTTGTCCGAGGATCCTTACAATGATCAAAATCAAAATGCAGTGGCTTAATTGGATTTTTGTTGTGTTCAACAAATGGCTCACCTGTGAATTTCTTGAACCCTATCAACCCAATTGAAAAACAGGAATCTCTTGGATGCAAAAGGGAACTTAAATTCTACAACACAGAGGTACCATTATTGTTTATTCTGTTTTTTTTTTGTTTTTGGTTTATAATTGACTCTTATTTAAGTTGTGATATTTGTTCTAAGAATGGCATCATAGGCCGTAAACAAACAAAAGCTTAGCCAAGCTTTCGGGTTCAAATTTGTTTGATAAGATAATTGAGCCGAGTCAAGCTTAGCCTAAAATAAATCAAGCCATTGAAATGATTGGTTCGTTTAGATGTGATTGAACTTTTAATTTAAGCTTATTTGACTGGTTAAAACTTTTGTTTGATTGATTGATTATTGAATATAATAATTCAAACTTGGATATTTATTTTAAAAGTTTTTTTTGTTTATTTAGTATATTAATAAGAGTTTTATTAATGAACATGATTTATGAACATTGTTCACGAACGTTATTCATTAACAATGTTCGAACTTTAACGAGTTGAACATATATGTGTTCAAATCTATTCATTTAGTTTAACGAACTGTTCAAATTTATTTATTTAATTGATCCTATATGTAATGAACGAATATAAATAAGTTCTTATCAAGTCACACATCAATCTTATTCATGAACGTTCGGTACATCCCGTGGCTTTGGATTAACAACCTATTTTTATTCAGTTTGAAAAATTATTCCAAGTCTGTAATTTACAAACAGGGTTGTCTTTGCATAATTTATAGATGAGCTTTGTGCTCCTTGTTTGCTAATGTTTTTTTTTTCTTTTTTTTTAATAATTATGAAATCAGTTAATTTTTGCTCTTCGTGAATGTGCAGATACACAAGGCTGCATTTGCGTTGCCATCATTTGCAAAAAGGGAGTTGAGCGCCTTTCTGAGCACACAAGCACCGGTAAAAAATCTTATCAGTTATAAAATGAAAAATACTTTATCGACTTGTAATCTAGCTTTCCTTGCCTCATGTAGTTTAATTAAGGCTGAGGATGCTGAAAATGCGCCACGGAGGAAGCACAGACGCTTAAAAGCTCTCTTTGTAATGAATATTAATCTGAATAAGTGTTTGCCGTGATAGAATTGCTTATATGAAAGGCTTTTGTGGGAGCAATAGATGGTTAATTTTTACAAATTTGTGAGAACTTCTTTGATGCTTGATGGGTAGGGGTGTAATTGTGCTGAGTTAATTAATTAAACTTTGTTTAAAACCTAATTACATGTAACTTAAACTTAGAGCCTAATCATGACTCCTATCTTTTTTTAGGCATCTAAGAGGAACTTGGATAGTAGTTGGATAGTAGTTGTTTCAGACACATGATTAAGGATCTCATCAAATTTATTAAATTAAAATATAAAAGTTTAGAAACAGTTGTCTTTGAAAACAACGATAAACTTAAGGTAATTAGAATAGGTAATATTAAACTTGAGTTTGATTTCTTTATTTGCAAAATATTATTTATTGAAAATTTTAAATTTAATTTGCTTAGCATTAGTCAATTGTGTGACTATGGCTATAAGATTAGGTTCTTGCCATTTGAATATTTAATTAAACATGTAAAAAACCCTAACATAAAATTAAAATGATTTAGGTGTAATAATATTTATATAATTAATCTAGCCACTCCTCGCTTAAATGTCACTTGACACAAAAAAAGAGGAAATCTGGCTGTGGCATAGAATATTGTCCCACGCTCACTTTAGGAATATTACAAGATTAAATAATTTAGTTAGAAGTTTACTAAAATTATTTAACCTTGAACCAATTATTTGTAATGTTTGCTAACAAGGAAAACAAACCAAATCAAGTTTGTTTGTAACTATCAAACGCAAACCAATTTTATGCTAGAATTACTACATCTAGATTTATTTGACTCACATGGAGTTAAAGCCAATTAATGGTTGTTTATATTTTTTAGTAATAATTGATGATTATTAAAGATTTACCTGGGCAAATTTTTAAGAAATAAAGATGAAACATTTAAAATATTTAGTAATTTTTTAAACAAACTGAAAATAAAAAATAATTAAAAATTAAAAGAATTAGGAGCAATAATGGTGGAGAATTTAAAAACCATAAGTTTACAAAATTTTATTTAGAAAATGACTATCATCGAGAATTTTCATGTTCTAAAACACCTTTATAAAATGGGGTAGTTGAAAAAAAAAATAAGACCCTACAAGAAGCCACTAGAACAATGCCTTTGGGCTGAAGTTGTGAGTACAACTTGCTATGCCCAAAATATAACAACAATTCACAAAATACTTAATAAAACTCTCTATGGAATTTATCATGATAAAACACCTAACATTAATTATTTTAAATATTTGGATGTAATATTTATATCTTAAATACGAGAGAATACTTAAGAAAATTTAAATCAAAAATTAAAAATGGAATCTTTATAGGGTAATCACTAAATAGTAGAGTTTATTGAGTTTACAACAAAAGTACCCTAAGAATTGAGAAAACCACAAATGTAAAACCACAAATGTAAAATTTGATGAAACCTCTAATCCTAAAGAACTTGACCAAAGTCAAACTCAATTTGAACCAATAGACTTTGTCAAATCTAGCTCTGATCTAGGGGAAGATAGTGAAACCCTAAATCAAATAAGAGAACAAGAAAATGAACTAACTCGCACAGAAGAAAATCAACAAACACAAATTGAGTTTAGAATAATAAGAGTTAGCTCAAACCATACAGTTGACCAAATAATATGTGACACAGATCTAAGGATTTAAACTAGACCAACATTTAGAAACTTAAGTCAAATTACTTTGATTTCTAAGATTGAACCCAAAACTATAGTAGAATCTTTACTTGACCCAGACTGGATCATAGCCATGCAGGAAGAATTGACCCAAATTGAAAGAAACAAAGTCTAGGACTTAGTACCATTACCCAAAGACAAAAAGTGTATAGAAATAAAGTGTATCTTTAGAAACAAACTAAATGGAAAAGGAAAAATCATTAGAAACAAAGCTAGATTAGTAGCTAAAGGATTTAGTCAAGTAGAGAGACTTGACTATGATGAAAACTATGCCCCAGTAGCTAGACTTGAGTTATTAGAATACTACTAAGTTATGCAGCTCATAAAGGATTTAAACTTTTCCAAATGAATGTTAAATCTGCTTTCTTAAATGGGCTCATCAAAGAAGAAGTGTATATAAGTCAACCACCTGGGTTCGAGAGTTTAGATTATCCTGACCATGTGTTTTGACTAAAGAAAATATTGTATGATCTTAAACAAGCATCTAGGGCCTGGTATGAAAGGTTAACCTCTTAGCTAATTTCTAAAGAATTCAACCAAAGTCGAGTTGATCCAACTCTTTTTGTGAAAACTCTTAAACAAGATATTTTTATAGCCCAAGTATATGTAGATGATACAATTTTTGGATCAACAAATTCAAAATTTTTATAAAAATTTATCACCTTAATGGAATAAGAATTTGAAATGAGCTTAATAGGAAAATTAACCTATTTCTTAAGTTTATAAATTAAACATATAAATGACGAAAATTATGTTTACCAATAAAAATATATAAAATAATTACTTAAAAAATTCAAAATAGAAAATACTAAAGAAATAAAAATACTAATGGCAGCTAACATAACTTTAGATAGTGATTAAAATAGAAAACTAGTAGATTTAAAATATTATAGAAGTGCATAGGTAGTTTGTTATACTTAACTGCAAGCCGACCTAATATTTTATTTACAATTAGTATGTATGTCAGATATCAAAACTGTGCTAAGAAATCTCACCTAACTAATGAAAAAAACATCTTTAGATATTTAAAAGGTACACCCATAGGAATTTAGTACCCTAAAATACCTAGTTTTGAACTTATAGGTTATTTTTCTCAGATTATGTCAGTTGTAAGTTAAATAAAAAAGTACAAGTGGTGAATGTCAACTCCTTGGACCATTACTTATCAGTTGATTTAGTAAAAAATAACATTGTGTTGCTTTATCTACTACTGAAGCAGAATATATAGCAATGGGTGAGTGTGTAACCCAATTATTATAGATGATGCCCACTTTAAAAGACTTCAATCTAAATCATAAAAATGTAAAAATATTTATTGATAACATCAGCTTAATTAACTTAATAAAAAATCCAGTATATCATTAAAAAACTAAACACATTGAAATTAAATATCACTTTATCAGCAATCATGTTGCTAAAAGAAGCATTGAACTCAACTACGTTGAGTCCAAATTAAATCTAGCTGACATCTTCACCAAATCGCTTCCTAAATCCGAATTTAGCAATTTACGTCGATATTTAGAAATGTGTACGATAGATTAGAACTTAATTTTTTTACTTCATTTTTACTAGCAAGCAATTTTTAACTTCTAGGCTACTCCTATATTTACTTTAAAATTCCTATTTTTCTAGTTTTCCAAAATCTGTTATGGACTTAGCCTATGTTTTCTCTTAGACAATATGATCCTATAGTTTTTAGACAGACAAGATCTCATAAGCACACTAGGGTTATCTTCCTTGTATATTTAAAAATATAGAATGACGTGAGATGTATAGGATTTTGCCTGGACTTCAGATGTTTATGTCAGTGCATCATTATAAGTTTGAGTGTTAAATACCAATATATATTGATCAAGTTAGGTAATCCTTCTAACTGAATAACTAACTGGATAAATCTACTTAACTTTACTAACCAAATGAACGCTACTATCTTCTAGTAGTTAGTTAGTAACTAAAGTTAAATATTTAAGGACCAATTCTTATATGTTTACTTTTAAAATAATGTCAGGTTAAAGAAGATGACCTATTTTGAAAGCTGATTAAAAATTACTTTGAATTTTTTTTTTATGTTTTTACCAATTTTTAAAAATATTTGAATACTTTTGAAAACTGTTTCCTTGAAAAATCAATGCTTTAAAAATTATTTATTTTGAAAAATATTTTGAAAAGTGTTTTAAAAATTATTTTCCAAGCATTTATGAATATTACTTAGAACTTTTTAAATTGGTTGAAAATTTACTTTGAAAATACTTTGACAACTTCCTCGAAAAACAAATTTGAAAAAACCCAAAAAAGCGTTTTACAAATTGTTTTAAAAATTGCTTTGAAAAACCTATTTTAAATACTTGCAAAATATTTTTGAAAATACTTGAAATGTTTTTTTTTAAATGTGTTGACCAAACTCCTTCAAAACTTGCTTTGAAAATCGCTTTGAAAATCTATTTTTAAAATACTTGCAAAATATTGTGAAAAATGATTGAAATTTATTTTGAAAAATACTTTATATTTGAAAAGTGCTTCCAATTTTTTTTAAAAAAGTTTATATTTACAAAATAATTGTCTTTAAACTTTTTTGAAACTTTTTAAAATTTTTGGCCAACTGTTTTTGAAAACCCTTATAAATAATTTTGAAATTAATTTTTGTAAACAATAAGATTTAGCAAATATGTTTTGGAATATTCTTTTGAAATCATTTTAACCCTCTCTCTAAAATAGACCTGAATAGCTTGAGTGTTTTACAGAGTTTACTTAGTTTATTTACATGTTTTATACTTTTGGTGGAACTTATTTGCATATCCATTTTTATTGAATGCCAAAGGGGGAGGGTAAGAGTTTAAGTAAGAAAAGTAAGAATTTTTATGAAAATTTTAAACCCTAAAATGATCAAGAGAATAAATAAAAAGTTAAACTAATAGTATTCCCTTAAATCATAATCATATTTTTTTTTTTTGCAAATTTTTTTCTAACTTTAACCTAGGTTGTCATTAAATCAAAAAAAGAGAGATTGTTGGTGCAATTGGCACCAATGATGGAACTTATGATGATCGATAAATGTATTAAAGTTAGATGTTGTGTTATTTAATTTTGTTACTAAGTGTGTAGGACTTGAAGGGTCTGGAGGGCCTGACACCAGGCTAAAATCCAGCTAGGTTTGTTGGCTGATAGCTGGTTGGAAGTCCAGATAGGTCAATGAGTGACCAGATATCTGGCTGGAAGTCTGGCTGAGTTCGTAAGACCTGATAGCTGGCCAAAGTCCAGTTGGGTCTGCGGACTTGACAACTGGTAGGAAGACCTGGTGGGTCAAAGGAGAGGCAAGCGATTCTGCATGGTAAGTGGGGTAAATCACTGGAGGACAGTGATCCAGTGAGGGCGAGTCCCAATTAGGGACTTTAGGTGCTAGTCTAACTTAAATTCATTTTGGAAGTCTAAGCTGACACTAAGACTAGGACATAATCTAAATAATAATGTTTATTCTTGTGCTAACTCTATTTTGTAGGTTCTATTATCTTTCTGTGCACTAATATGCCTCTGCCGGAGTTAGAAAAGCAAAAGAAGTCTCGGATATTGTTCACCCGAGGCACCTTAGATTGGTGTGGGAGCACATCGAAGCAGCTGGCCGAAGCCTCTGCGCTAGAAGCATGGAGGCGCCTCAGTGTTGGAGGTGCGAAGGCACCTCAGGAGGAAGAAGGTACCTCCCCATGCAGATAAGAATTACAATCGCGAAGGATAGAGTCTCAGAGAATTGAGGCGCCTCCATTGGGAAGGAGGCACCTCCATGCGGATAAGAGATGCAGTTTTTGTTGAAGATCAGATCAACTGGAAGCACCTCCAAGGGAAGGAGGAGCCTCAAATCATCTATAAAAGAAGGCCACAAGCATCCCTAAATAGAGATCTCTACTATGAGCTACTACGATCAATCTGTGACCCCGACTACGTTGTACTGTTGTTATGCTACTGCTCCATGACATCTGACGGCTGCTGACAGACCAACACCAACACATGAGCTCGATCAAGCTCACGTCTTCTAAGTGTTGGTAACAAACTATTTTTATTGTGCATTCCCTTCATATACTTGCAAAAATAAAAGTGTAGGATTGTTACAATTTTCTTAATTCTTGTACTCGATTCTCTTTTTCAGCAGTTCCGAAAAAGGTTCTTTAGTGGATTGCCTAGTGATAAAATCTGAGGGATCGTGGGCCTTGGAGTAAGAGTCACCAAAAGCTCTGAACCAAGTAACAGACCGAGTCTTGTGTTTTCCACTTATATTTAGTTTTTTTGCTGCACTTTTCTTTAAGTTAAAAAAATACTTTATTTTTAAAATACACATGATTTATCCCCCCCTCCCCCCTTCTCACGTGCACACCAATCCAACATTATCCAATTCAATGATATTACAACCGAACTCATAGTTTTGGTTCAGAATCAAATATAAAAATGTCAACAAAAGAATGGATTTGAATAAAAAAATGTTAATTGGTCAAACACTCCAACTCTACAAGCAACAAAAAATTCGTGCAAACTACAAAAGTAGAAAAAGAAAGGGAAATATAAGCAAAGGAAGCAAAAAATCTAGCTTGGAGAACGGAGATAAGAGATTGTCGGTGTTGGGCTAGTGGGGATTTGATTTGGAGATCAAGGATTGGATTGTTGCTGCCAGACTGCTGGTCTCTCAGGAGAGTAAAGGCAAGCAATGGTGACGATAAGGCGACAAAGGTTTGGGGAGACGATGAGGCTACGAGATGACAGAGCTGACGATATTAGGGTTGGGTCGGTATAGTATACGGATACCAAATTTCCATATCGTATACCATACCAAAAATTTAGTATAAAAATTTTATATCAATACTATACTGAAAATTCTGTATACTATATTTTTGGTATGGTATGAGTTTCATACCGAAAATTTTGGTATATCAAAATTTTGTATGTTGTGTTGTAGCAGGAAAAACTATGTTATAGCAGTTACTGGTTAGTACCTGCTACAATAGAGAAAATTATGTTGTAGCAGTTATTGATTAGTAGCTACTACAATATATTTGCTGAGTGAACTTTGAGAGGATATAACTTTTAACTCAGATTGAACCATGAGACGCACAATATATTAAACCAAAACTTGTTTAGAGATCTTCTATTTCATATATTGTGCATTGCATGGTGCATTCGGAATCAAAAGTTATGACCTCTCAAAATTTACTCGATAAGCTCATTGTAGTAACTACTAGTTAGTAGCTTCTATAATATAATTTTCTCTATTGTAGCAGCTACTATTTAGTAGCTTCTACAACAACATAGGAAAAACTATGTTGTAGCAGCTACTAACTAGTAGCTACTATAAAAGAGAAAATGTGTTGCAGCAGTTATTGGTTAGTAGTTGTTACAATATATTTGCTGAATAAACTTTGAGAGTATTGAATCGTGAGAGGGGGGGGGGGGGGTTGAATCAAGTTCATCGAGAATCACGAGTTAAACGTGTTGGATCGTGAATTCGATAGAGGGGGGTGAATATCGATTAAAAATAATTATCGACGTATAGAGTAGGCAGCGGAATAAGCGAAAAACACAACAACGCTAACACAAAATCAATTTACTTGGTTCAAAACCTATGTCGACTCCTACTCCAAAGCCCGCACTCGTCGAGTGCTTTCGTTGGGCAATCCATTAGCAATTCGTAAAATATTGCAAGTTTAAGTACAAATGCTTTTAAGGAAATAGTACCGACAATAATTAGAAATAAAAAACAGTAGCACTTCGTCAGAGTAGCCTCGCGGCGTCGCAGGAGCATAGCACAGTATTAACAGAATTCAAGTATAACCTAGGGTTACCTCCTAGGGTCGTCTAGCTTCACTCAATAGGTCTTCCATTGTTTGGCTTCACTCACCAGGACTTCCTCCACCTAGCTTCACTCACTAGGGCCCGACTTCATTCACCGGGACTTCCACCACCTAGCTTCACTCACTAGGGCCCGACTTCACTCACCGGAACTTCCACCACCTAGCTTCACTCACTAGGGCCCGACTTCACTCACCGGGACTTCCACCACCTATCTTCACTCACTAGGGCCCAACTTCACTCATCCGGACTTCCACTTTACCTAACCTTTGGTTTGGACTTACTTTTGCTAGTCATCTAGTCCTGACTAGACTTCTCTCTCCCAAATATCAAGTTCTGTTTGGGTCAACCCTTAGTCATATTGTCAAACATCGAAACCCTAGAGGTTGATTGCACCAATAATCTTCCCCTTTTTAACATTTGACAATTTTCTTAAGTTAGGCTTGGGTCTTTTAAGGGTTAATTCTCAAGATTTGAGAAATTCGAAAATTTTTGAGAGAGGTTAAGAATGTTTTAACTTTTCTAACTTAAGATTTTTCTAACTTAAGATATCACTCTCCCCCTTTGGCACACATCAAAAGGATATGCACTTAAGGTTAGCTTTTATTAGGTTTTGCACCAATAATGTGCGAAAAAAAACTTTCTAAAGTGTTTGTAAAAGCACCTTTCAACGTATATTTTAAAATGATTGAGAAAAAAAATTCTAAGTAAATATCAAAGAAAACTTAAGTAAAACGAATTTTTAACTTAAGACCTTTTTTTTAATTTAAAACTTCTAAGTAACTTTTAAACAAATTTTCTAAGAGACAAAAATGAGTTTTCACAATTAATAACTTTTGAAAGTTTAAGTTTTTTTTTTAAAAAAAATATTTTGCAATGTGTTTTCACAAAAAAATTGTAAAGTAAAGAGACATTTTGTAAAAGATTATGAAAGTAATTTTTCAAACTTAGTTTCAAAGATTTGCAAAAGTAATTTTTAAAAATTACTTTTTAAAAGTTAAGGGCTCCCCCTTAACTTGACACATTCTTAGAACTTCTTGTTAACCACAAGTAAAACTTCTTATGTGTCAAGGGGGTTGATTTAAATTAAAAGAACATAAAGTTTGAAGGTGAGTTTTCAAAACATTTTAAAAAATTTGAAAGTGATTGTACACTAAAACCTTTTAAGAAGACCTTGTCAACTTAAGTTTTAAAATGTTTACTAAGTAACAAAATAATTTTTAAATTAGTAGATTAATTAATAAGATTAAGAATTAAGTAAATTAAATAAGTTGTTAATTTCAAGTTGTTAAATTACATTTAAGTAACATAGACTTAGAATTAATTTTAATTTTAATTTAACTATAAGTTTGAGTTTAGTTTAAGTTTAACTTAATTAAACTTTAATTTTAAAGTTTAATATAAATATAAATTTTATTTTAAGTTTAAAGTTTAACTTAATTTAAGTTTAACATAATTTAATTAGTTTAGTAAAGTATTAATTTAATTTAATTTTTAGTTAAGTTGATTTTAAATTTGATTTTAAATTTTACTTTTAGTTATGATTAAATAACTTTTAGATTGGTTTTTAGTTGTGATAAAAAAATTTATAAGTTAATTTTGAAAATAAATAATTTTTAAGTTAAAAAGATTTAAAATAATTTTAAGTTTAAAAATAATTTTAAATTTAAAAAGATTTAAAATAATTTTCAGTTTCACGAGATATAAAATAATTTTTAAGTAAAGATAATTTATAAAATAATTTTCAAGTTAAAATAATTTTTTAAAAAAATTTATTTTAAGTTTATTTTAAAAATAAATTTTAAATAAATTTTAAAATGATTTGAAAAAATATTTTTAAAATGATTTTTTTAAAATTTTTTAAATGATTTTAAAAAAATTTCAAAATGATTTTAAAAGATTTTTAAAAGAATTTCATAAAAAATTTAAAATATTTTTAAAATAATTATTAAATAAATATAAAAATGATATTTTAAAAAAAATCAAATGATTTTTAAAAGAATTTTTAATATAATTTTTAACGAATTTCTAAAATGATATTTAAAAGAATTATTAAAATAATTTTTAAAAAGATTTGTAGAGTTTTTTAAAAGAATTATTAAAAAGATTTTTAAAGTATTTAAAAGAATTTTTGAAAACATTTTTAAAGTATTTTTACAATGAATTTTCAAGAAGTTTTTAAAATAAATTTTTAAATAATTTTTAAAATGATTTTTTAAAGAGTTTTTAAATTGAATTTTTAAAGAGCTTCTAAAATGAATTTTTCAAAGAGTTTTTAAAATGAATTCTTAAAGAGTTTTTAAAATGAATTTTTAAATAATTTTTAAACTGAATTTTTAAAGAGTTTTTAAAAAGAATTTTTAAAGAGTTTTTAAAATGAAATTTTTAAAGAGTTTTTAAAATGAATTTTTCAATAAATTTTAAAATGAATTTTTAAAGAGTTTTTAAAATAAGTTTTAAAGATTTTTAAAGATTCTTTAAAATGAATTTTTAAAGAGTTTTTTTTAAAAAAAAATTTAAAGAGTTTTTAAAATCAAATTTTTAAAGAGTTTTTAAATTGAATTTTTAAAATGAAATTTTTAAAGAGTTTTTAAAATGAAAATTTTAAAGAGTTTTTAAAATGAAATTTTTAAATAGTTTTTAAAATGAATTTTTTAAATAGTTTTTAAAATGAATTTTTTAAAGATTTTTTAAAATGAAATTTTAAAGAGATCATTTTTTTTAAATGAATTTTTAAAGAGTTTTTAAAATGAATTTCTAAAAGAGTTTTTTAAATGAAATTTTTAAAGATTTTTTTAAACGAATTTTAAAAATGAATTTTTAAAGAGTTTTTAAAATGAAATTTTTAAAGAGTTTTTAAAATGAAATTTTCAAAGAGTTTTTAAAATGAAATTTTAAAAGAGTTTTCAAATTGAATTTTTAAAGTGTTTTTAAAATGAAATTTTTAAAGAGTTTTAAAATGAATTTTTATCTAATTTCTAAAATGAATTTTTAAAGAGTTTTTAAAATGAATATTTTAAAGAGTTTTCAAAATGAAATTTTTAAAGAGTTTTTAAATTGAATTTTTAAGGAGTTTTTAAAATTCAATTTTTAAAGATTTTTAAAATGAATTTTTTAAAGAATTTTTAAAATGAAAATTTTAAAGTGTTTTTATAATGGAATTTTTAAAATGAAATTTTTAAAGAGTTTTTAAAATGAAAATTTTAAATTGTTTTTATAATGAATTTTTAAAGAGTTTTTAAAATAAAATTTTTAAAGAGTTTTTAAAATATATTAATTAAAGAGTTTTTGAAATGAAATTTTTAAAGAGTTTTTAAAATGAAATTTTTAAAGAGATTTTAAAATCAATTTTTAAAGAGTTTTTAAAATGAATTTTTAAAGAGTTTTAAAATGAATTTTTAAATAATTTTTAAAATGAATTTTTAAAATAAATATTTTAAAGTGTTTTTAAAATGAAATTTTTAAAGATTTTTTAAATTGAATATTTAAAGAGTTTTTAAAATGAAAATTTTAAAGAGTTTTTAAAATGAATTTATTAAAGAGTTTTTAAAATCAATTTCTAAAGAGTTTTAAAATAAACTTTTAAAAAAATTTTAAAATTTTTTTTTAAAGAGTTTTTAAAATAAATTTTTTAAAGAGTTTTTAAAATGAAAATTTTAAAGAGTTTAAAATTGAATTTTTAAAGAGTTTTTAAAATGAAAATTTTAAAGAGTTTTTAAAATGAATTTTTAAAGAGTTTTTAAAATGAAAATTTTAAAGAGTTTTTAAAATGAATTTTCAAGGAGTTTTTAAAATGAAAATTTTAAAGAATTTTTAAATTGAACTTTTTATAGAGTTTTTAAAATGAATTTTTAAAGAGTTTTTAAAATAAAATTTTTAAAGGCTTTTTAAAATGAAATTTTTAATGAGTTTTCATATTATTTTTTAAAGCGTTATTAAAGTGATTTTTTAAATGATTTTTAAAGATTTTTTAAAATAAATTTTTATACAGATTTTTTAAAATTAATTTTTAATTAATTTTTAAACGATTTTTAAAATTTTTAAAATAATTGTTAAAGGATTTTTAAAATAATTTGTAAGCAATTTTTAAAAGAATTTTTAAAAAATTTAAAATATTTTTAAAGTTTTAAAAAAAAATTTAAAAAGATTTTTGAAGTTTTTAAAATAATTCTTAGAAATATTTTTAAAGTTGTTAAAAGAATTTTTAATAGATTTTGAAATGAATTTTTTAAATAATTTTTAAAAGATTTTTAAACTCTTTAAAATAAATTTTTCAGTAGATTTTTAACGTTTTCAAAATAAATTTTTAAATAATTTTTAAAGGATTTTTAATATAATTTTTTAAATAATTTTTAAGTAATTTTAAAATAATTTTAATAGATTTTTAAAATAATGTTTAAATAATAATTTTATAATATTTTTAAAGTTTTTAAAAGAATTTTTAAAATAAATTTTAAAAATATTTTTAATGTTTTTAAAGTAATTGTTAAATGATTTTTAAAATTATTTTTTAAATAATTTTTAAAAGTTTTTTAAATTAATTTTGATAAAGGTTTTAAAAGTTTTTAAAATAATTTTTAAAATGATTTTTAAAGTTTTAAAAAGAATTTTTAAAAATATTTTTAAAGTTTTTAAAATAATTTTAAATGTATTTTTAAAATAATTTTTAGATATTTTTAAAATAACTTTTTAAATAGATTTTTAAATTTTTTTGAAATAATTTTTAAAAAAATTTAAAGTTTTTAATATAATTTTTTAAATAAATTTTAAAAAGATTTTTAATGTTTTTTTAAAATAATTTTTAAAAAGATTTTTGATGTTTTTAAAATAACTTTAAAAATAATTTTTTAAGTTTTTTTTAAAAAAATATTTAATTTAATTTAATTCCTTTGTTATCTCGCCCGATCTATGTTTTCAATTAGTGAATCCTATAATTTTGTGAGATGAGTTAGGCTCAGTTTTATGGTTTGGTTTAACTTTGTGTTAGATTCAGGTTTAGCTTTGGGCTCAACAAATAGGCATTATTTGGAGCAACTTCTAGGATATGGTGAGTTACTTGGACTTCATTAGTGTAACCATGTGTTCGAGGTTTTCCAAATAGTCCTATCCACTGTACTTAATACAAAACATTGGTTTAACTGGTTAGGATCCGTAAAGGATAGCTTCGGTTAGTTCCACTAAGCCAAATGTACCAGGTCGAAGTCATATTTTCCTAGACATACATAGACAAAGCTTCCCTAACGTACTATCATCCAATACTTCACCAGTACCATTGGTCAAGTTAAACTATTATCCCTTTTGAACTAATCCTAATTACCTCGCCGAGTAAGTTAGTTTTTGGTTACCCTGTCAAGTAAATTAGTTTTGGATGTATCAACTATTCTGAAGCCTCCCCTAAATTATTGATTTTCTTTTATATTTTTATTTAATTTATAATTTAAATTTAAGTGTTTAATTTTGAATTAATTAGATGAGTCAAATTATCCTTTAAAAGAATGTATTTAAAGTTTAAATTTTCATTCAATTTTAATTTTATTAAGTTAATTGAATTATCTTTCTTTAATAGTTTATTTTTAAAGTTTAAGTTTTTATTAATTTTTAAATTTGAATTAATTAAATTGTTTGAATTATATTTCTTTAAAGGTTTATCTTTTAACCTTTTATTAATTGTTAATTTTAAATTTTCTAGATTATCTTTGTTTAATATGTTATCGTTAACATTTAATTTTAAGTTTGTTAAATTTAGTTTTGATTTTATCAAAGTGTTTGATTTTATCCTTGTATTTTCTCCGCCTTTTAAGTTGATATGATTAGTGGAATTTATTAGATAAGTCTTATCTTTAAAACTTAATTTTTTGTTAATTAAATTATCTTGATTTTGGATATCATTTTCTAGACTGATTTTATCTAGATTATTAAATACTTTATTAAGGTATTTATTAGTTTTATCCATTTTCTCATTTTTAATTTTTAAATTCAAATTTATTTTAATGTTTGACTTACTTATGTCTAAATGTTGACTTAATTTTAAATTTTCTAAATTAACTAAATTATTTGAATTGATTTGGTCATTGTTCTGTTTGACCAAGTCATGGTTGATGTCAAATTGATCAGAGTCTTGATTGACTTGATCAGAATCTAGATTATTTTGTGATATTGAATTTAAATTATATAGATCTAGATTATCATGCACCATATTTGGGATAATTTCATACTTATCTGAATCATCATGCAGATTATTTAACCTACTACTGATAGGGATATTTTAGTAAACTATACTAACCTTAAGAGCATCCCCTAATTCAGTAGGCTTTTCCGTTGGATCTGAAACTAACTTTATTATCTTTTGGTTTGCTTCTGAGTTTTGTGTTGGTCTTCTCAGTGCCATGCCACCATTGAGGTCGTTCATAAGAATAAAGGTTTCCATCTGCATCCTCCACAGTTCATGTCTCGTACATCTCATATGGAGGTGGTTCGTGGATGCTCTATCCTTCTAGAAGAGACATTAGTCTTACACACAAGGAAACAAACAAAAAATCCCAAGACTTGGTCTTGAATTAGTAGTGCTGGAGAAACAATATAATATTTCACTAATTAACAATATTAATAAAAATATTATTTCAAATTTTGGTAAATACGATATTTTATTAATATTAACCAACGGTGAAAAATGAAAATAAAAATTTCAAAAATATTTTTGGAGGGAAAAAATGGTCTTAATATTTTTTTATGAACAAATGATATCTAATTTTTCTTTAAAAAGACCCCCTTTGCCTGATTAGTAGTTGCACCAAATCAGAGTGGTACATGCTCTGATACCACTTGTTGGATCATGAATTCGATAGAGGGGGGTGAATATCGATTAAAAAAAATTATCGACATATAGAGTAGGCAGCGGAATAAGCGAAAAACACAACAACGCTAACACAGAATCAATTTACTTGGTTCAAAGCCTATGTCGAATCCTACTCCAAGGCCCGCACTCGTTAAGTGTTTTCGTTGGGCAATCCACTAGCAATTCGTAAAATATTACAAGTTTAAGTACAAATGCTTTTAAGGAAATAGTACCGACAATAATTAGAAACAGAAAACAGTAGCACTTTGTCGGAGTAGCCTCGCGGCATCGCAGGAGCACAACAGAGCACGTGATAGAAGATCTTGTTGTTGTTCCTTTGCTTCAGCCTTCACCCTCCTTATATAGGAGTTTCGGGGCGCCCAGATCCCTTCAGGGCACCCTGGATGTGACGTAGCTGAGCCAGTCAGCAAGCTCCACATGGTGAGGCGACAATAGGGATAAAACTTGCCTCTGGGCGCCCGGACCCTTATTTTCCAACAATCTCCTTCCTGCAAGAAAGCGTTAGTCCGAGGTAAGTATAAATTATATCCTGCAAAACAGAATGTTAGCATAATTTATATATAAGCAGAATAGTAATTAGATTTAATCTCATCGAGACCGGAATCTAGTCATGATCTCGATTTAGATATCCGAAATAGATCTAAGTCGGATCGACGCCTAATGTTCCCTTCCTGGGAACACGTCCTCACAGTCACTCTCCTCCAGTGACTTACCTTTACTTACCTGCTAGACGTCCGGTCAGCCCGTCGACCCGTCTAGACTTTGTGTCAGCTATCTGGTCAGCCCGTCGACCTAGCTGAACTTCCCTGCAACACTGAGTTAGCACAATAGATAAAACAGTGTTAACAGAATTCAAGTCTAACCTAGGGTTACCTCCTAGGGTTGCCTAGCTTCACTCACTAGGACTTCCTCCACCTAGCTTCACTCACTAGGGTCTGACTTCACTCATCAGGACTTCCTCCACCTAACTTCACTCACTAGGGCCTAGCTTCACTCACCGGGACTTCCACCACCTAGCTTCACTCACTAGGGCCCGACTTCACTCACCGGGACTTCCACTTTACCTAACCTTTGGTTAGGACTTACCTTTTCTAGTCATCTAGTCCTAACTAGACTTCTCTCTCCCAAACATCAAGTCATGTTTGGGTCAACCCTTGGTCATATTGTCAAACATCGAAACCCTAGAGGTCGATTGCACCAACAAAATGGAGTTACACAACGGAAAAGATTAAAGAAAAATAATACACAAGGAAAACTCAGTTGGTTTTGCTTGGTTCAGAACTTTCGACGACTCCTACTCTAAGACTCAAGTTCCGCGGACCTATCGATGGATAATCCACTAAAATACCTCTTCTGAAACTGCCGGAAGAGGGGATCGAGTAAGAAAGTCCAAACAAGTGCAACACACTGTACTTATCCTTTGCAATAATTAACTACAAAGATTAATATTACCAAACACTTTTTCAGAGATGGTCGACTCGAGCTCGGTGTTTGGGCGGCTTCTTAGCGGTAGACGGGCGTATCAGCATCGTGGCAGAGTTGCAACAGGAAGCCAAAGCAGTTGGAATCTCAATCGGACGTGTAGAAGCTTGTATATGAGTTGTGTTTTAAAGCTTGGTCGAGATGCCCTTATAAAGGGTGTGGAAGGCGTCTTCCATATTCTTGAAGGCGCCTCCAACTTAAAAAATCTAATCCCGAGTTTGTTGCTCCTTATCACCGACGAGTTCTAACCTTTATGCAGCGAATGCGCCTTTCATGCAGCGAAGGCGCCTTCCATGAATAGTGCCAAGGTGCCTTCTAATGCTTGAAGACACCTCGGGTATTGTTTACTCGAGGCTTCTTGTGCTCTTCTTGTCTTGCAAAATATGTTAGTCTAATAAACAAAATAATAACCTACAAGACAAGTGTTAGCACAATCATCATGAGTAATAATAATTAGCTCTTGTCCTTCCTAGACCAGGAACTAGTCAATGTTTCAGTTTAGGAATCCAAAATGGACTTAAACTGGACTGACGCCTACTGTTCCTTAATCGGGGCATGTCCTTATCGAGTCACTCTCCTCCAGTGACTTACCTTTACTTATCAACTTACAGTCGGTTGACTAGCCTCTTGACCCACTAGGTCTTCATGCCAGTTGTCAGGTCCGCAGACCCAACTGGACTTCTGCCGATCGTCAAGTCCCATGAACACAACCGGACTTTCTGCCAGATATCAGGTCGGCCCTTTGACATATCTGGGCTTTGTACCAACTATGTGGTTCAATCGACCTAGCTAGATTTCAGCCTGGTGTCCGGTCCTCCAGATCCGTCAACTCCTGCACACTTGGTTAAGAAATTAGATCACAACAACACCTAATTTAACTCACTTGTCATTAATCAAAACATGAGTTAGATCATTAGTGCAAACTGTACCAACAATCTCCACATTTTTTATGCAATGATAACCTGGGTTAGAGTTATAAAAAAATATGCAAAACATATAACAAAAAATAATTTTAAGAGAAGTCTAAAATAAGACAGTTAGTTTGGTTCTCTTGATTAATTTTTAGAGTTAAGTTCGTTTAATTTTCTTTGATTTTTTCTAACTTAAATCCTAATTCTTCCCCTTGACATTCATTAAAAAATATGCAGAGTAAGCATGGGACAAAGTAAGTCTTGCAAAGTAAGCATGAAAGTAATAAAATTTTTGCAAAACAATTACAAAACTTTCGAGAACAAAAGAAATTTTAATTTAATTTTTGAAATAGGTTTTAAAAGCTAACGTTTGCAAAATAACTTTAAAGTTGCTAAAGTAGCTAACTTTTCAAAATATTGAAAGAATGGGTTCAAAAGTGATTTTCTAAAAATTTTCAAAGTGAATAAGATAACTTTTGAATAAAACAAAAAAAATTTCAAAGTATTTTTCTAAAATATATTTTGCAACTTACATTTTGCAATGTAGATAGTTTGAAAAATAATTTCCACTTAATTTCGAGAAAGTTTCCAAAATTTATAAGCTTTTCAAAATGATTTTCCAGAAAATATGTTAGGTAAACTATTTGAAAGTAAGCTTTTTTTTAAAAATTGCTAAGTAAAATTTCCAAGAATAAATGCAATCTCAAAATAGACTTTTTCAACAACCAGGTTTCAAAAAAGCAATTTTAAACCAGAATTAGAAATATTTTCAAAATACTTTTTAAACAAAATTTTTGTTTTTTGATGTAGTTGTAAAGTACATTTTTTTAAACAAAGAAATATTTTTAAAAAAGTTTCCTAACTTTAAGGATTTCAAATATTTTTAAGGAAAAATCTTCAAAGTAATTTTAGGTAAACGTTAAAAAAACTTTAGTAAATGTTAAAAAAATTCAAGGTTAGTAAATAATTTCAAATAACCAGTAATTTTCAAAATAGGCCTTTGTTATAGAAAATTTTTAAGAATTCCAAAGACTTTTACAAAATATCCTTTATCAAAAAAATGTCTTCAAAAGATCCTTTCAAAAGAATTCAAAATGCTTTTAAGTTATTTTGAGTAAAAGAAATCCAAAGAAAACATAATTTTCATTTTCAATAGAGAAAGTTAAAAAAAAATTTGAAAGTGTTCTCCCCTGTATCTGATATTCTTTAAGGAAAATAGTCATCTAAAAATTGTCCTTAAATGTCTAACCGATAGTTACTAACTGACTATCAGAAGATAACAGTGTTCAATTGGTTAGTCAAATTAAGTACATGTCTCCAGTTAATATTTGACTAAGATGAATTACTTAACCTTATCACTGTTATTTCGTATTTATCACCCAGACTTGTGATGATGCACTTATATAAGCATCTTAAGTCCAGACAATTTGCCCATGCATCTCACGCATTTCTAGATTTTTGAATGCACAATTAAAAGAGACCTAGTGTGTTTATGAGATGCTCAAGTCCAAGATCTATAGGATTATACTTTCTATGGATTTGATCTAGACTAAAGCTAAAGTCAATTTTGAAAGTCTAAGAAAATGAGAATTTTAGAAAATAAAAGTAAAGTATTTTCCTAGAATTCGCAAACTATTAAAAAAATTAAAAGTAGTAGTCCTAGTCTATGAAACACATTCCTAATTATCAACGTAAATTGTTAAATTCACTGTCATGGGAGTGGTTTGGTAAATATGTCAGCTAAGTTTGACTTGGACTTAATGTAATTGAGTTCAATATCTCATTTAATGACATGGTCCCTGATAAAGTGGTGCTTAACTTCAATGTATTTAGTTTTTGAATGATGTACTGGATTTTTTGTTAAATTGATTGAGTTAATATTATCAATTAACATTTTTATGTTTTTAAAGTTTAGATTGAAGTCTTTTAGGGTGTGCATCATCCATAGTAGTTGTGCAACACATTCTTCTAGTGCTATATATTTTGTCTCAGTAGTAGATAAAGCGACACAGTGTTACATTCTACTAACCCAACTGACAAGTGATGATCCAAGTAGTTGACAACCACCACTTGTACTTTTTCTATCTAGTTTACAGCCGGCATAATCTGAGTCAGAGAAACCTATAAGTTCAAAATTGGTTGTTCTAGGGTACCACATTCCTATATTGGATGTTCCTTTTAAGTATCTAAAAATTCTTTTAACATTAGCCAAATGTGAATCCTTAGCGTAAGTTTGATACCTAGCACATGTTGGATCGTAAGCGTTCGATAGAGTGGGAGGGGGTGAATATCGAATTCAAAATTTTCGTAGAGTAAGTGCATAGCGGGAAAAGAATGAACAAAAAGAAGTGACACAGTAGGTTTTTTACTTGGTTCGGAGTCTATGTCGACTCTTACTCCAAGGCCAGCACATAAGGGTGCTTTCGATGGGTAATTCACTAGCAATTTGAAAATGTTTACAATTTAAAGTACACGAATGCTAATAAAGAAAATAATACTGACAAAAATGAAGAATAGAAAGGTAGAGCGTTGTCAGCAGCGTCGCAGGAGCACCAGAGATCGAATTGAGAGTTGTTGTTTTTGACTCCAGCCTTGACCCTCCTTATATATGAGGTTCGGGGCGCCTGGAACCTTCAGAGCACCCTGGTTGTGACGTAGCTGAGCCAATCAGTGAGCTCCACTTGGCGAGGTGACATTGGGATAGAATTTCGCCTTCCGGGCGCCCGGATCCCTCCCGGGCGCCCGGACCCCAGTTTTCCAACAGCTTCCTGCAAGAAAACGTTAGTCCGGAGGCAAACATATGATGTATATACCCTGCAAAATAAGATGTTAGCACAGTTTAAGTTCAACAAGTAGAGTATAACTTAGATTCTGTCTCTTCGAGACCGAAATCTAGTCAAGATCTCGACTTAGAGTTCCGAAATTGTTCTAAGTCAGATCGGCGCCTAAGTTCCCTTCTCGGGAACGCGTTCTCACAGTCACTCCCCTCCAGTGACTTACCTTCACTTACCTGTCAGACGTCCGGTCAGCCCTTCGACCCATCTGGGTTTCGTGTCAGCTACCTGGTCAGCCCGTCGACCTAGCTGAGCTTCCCTGCAATACTGAGTTAGAACAGTATTAACAAAATTCAAGTATAACCTAGGGTTGCCTAGCTTCACTCACTAGGACTTCCATTGTCTAGCTTCACTCACCAGGACTTCCTCCACCTAGCCTCACTCACTAGAGTCCGACTTCACTCACCGGGACTTCCACCACCTAGCTTCACTCACTAGGGCCCGACTTCAATCACCGGGACTTCCACCACCTAGCTTCACTCACTAGGGTCCGGCTTCACTCATCAGGACTTCCACTTTGCCTAACCTTTGGTTAGGACTTATCTTTGCTAGTCATCTAGTCCTGACTAGACTTCTCTCTCCCAAACATCAAGTCTTATTTGAGTCAACCCTTGGTCATATTGTCAAACATCGAAATCCTGGAGGTCAATTGCACCAACATCACACATACTAACTACAAATAGAACATCAGGTCGACTTGTAGTTAGATATAGTAGGCTTCCTATGACACTTCTGTAATATTTGAGGTCTATAGATTTTTCATTTAGGTCACTATCTAGGGTTACATTGGTGGTCATTGGAGTTTTAATGTCTTTGGAGTTTTCTATTCCAAATTTCTTGAGTAATTCAAGTGTATATTTTTATTGATAAACATAGTTTCCTTCATTTGTTTGTTTGATTTGTAGACCTAGGCAGAATGTTAGTTGTCCTACTAGACTCATTTCAAATTCTTGTTCCATCAATGTTATAAATTATTATAGAAGTTTTGAGTTAGTTGGCCCAAATATTATATCATCTACATACACTTGAGCTATAAAAAGATCTTGATCAATTGTTTTTACAAAGAGAGTTGGGTCTACTTGACCTTGTTTGAAGTTGTTTGAGATTAAGTATATGGTCAACCTTTCATACCAAGCTTTGGGAGCTTGTTATAAACTATAAAGGTCTTTCTTTAGTTTGAACACATGATTAGGATGTTCTAAGTTTTCAAACCCTAGGAGTTGATTTACATATACCTCTTCTTTAATCAATCCATTGAGAAATGCCGACTTTATATCCATTTGATATAATTTGAAACCCTTATGGGCCGCATAGCTCAACAACATTCTAATTGATTCAAGTCTAACAATAAGGACATGAATTTCATTGTAGTCGAGTCTCTCAATATGGTTGAACCCTTTTTCTACTAATCTAGTCTTGTTTCTAACAACTTTCCCTTTTTCATTTAGTTTGTTTCTATTACTTTTTTATGTTCTGGTAATGGAACTAGAGTTCACACTTCATTTCTTTCAAATTGGGCCAATTCCTCTTGCATGGCTAAGATCCAATCTGGGTCACTTAATGATTCTTCTATTATTTTGGGGTCGATGTTAGAAATTAAGGCTATTTAGCTTAGTTTCTAAAAGCTGACCTAGTTTGGACTCTTAGGTCGGGGTCACTAATTATTTGTTCAAGTGGATGGTTTGGGTTGACCCTTATGGTTCTAGTTTGTTCATTTTCTTGTGGGTGATGTTCTTCTTCATGTTCTTGAATTAGGTTTTCACTTGCTCCCCCTTGACTATTGCTACCTCTAATAAAATCAATTGGTTGAATTTGAGTTCATTCTAAGTTAAGGTTAAATTCTTCAAACTTTACATTTATGGTTTCTCTAATTCTTAGTGTATTTTTGTTATATACTCTGTAACCTCTACTATTTAATGAGTAACATACAAAAAATTCTATTTTCTACTTTTGAGGTAAAATTTTCCAAGTATTCTCTTGTATTTAGTATGTAAATTGGGCACCCAAACACTTTAAAATATTTGATATTAGGTATTTTATTATAGTAGAGTTCAAATGAAGTCTTATTATAATTTTTATTTTTTGTAGTTCTATTTTGTACATAACAGGTTGTACTAACAACTTCTACCCAAAAGTATTTAGGAAGTTGATATTCATTTAGTATTATCCTGGAGGCTTCAAGTAGGATTTTATTCTTTCTTTCAACTATTCCATTTTGTTGGGGTATTTAGGGCATGAAAATTTGTGATGGTAGTCATTTTCTAGGCAAAATGTATTAAAGTTATGATTCCTAAATTCACCTCCGTTATCACTTTTAATTCGTTTGATTTGTTGTCTTTTTCATTTTCAGTTTGTTTATAGAAATTGTTGAAAACTTTAAATGTTTCATCTTTATTTTTTAAAAACTTTACCCAGGTGAATTTTGAGTAATCATCTATTATTACTAGACAATAGAGACTCCCATTTATTAACTTTATTCCATAGCAATCAAATAGGTCTAGGTGCAACAATTCTAGTACATAATTTGTTTGAGTTTGATTTGTTGATTTGAGTTGATTTGGTTTACTTTCTTTGTTGGCAAGCATTACAGGTTATTGAATCTAAGTTAGATAATTTTGGTAAGTCTCTAACTAAGTCATTTGACTTTGTTAAGTTTCTAAGTTTGTGTGGGACATTCTTCTATGTCATAACCAAATTTCTTCTTTCTGTGTCAAGTGACACTTAAGTGAAAAGATGGTTAGGTTAATTGCATAGATATTGTCCTTCCTAAACCCGTTTAGATTTATGTTAGGGTTATCTATGCACTTGATTAAGCATTCAGATGATAAAAACCTGACCTTATGTCCAGAATCCCACAACTGGCTGATGCTAAGTAGATTATATTTAAAATTATCAATAAGTAATAATTTTTTAACAATAAAGTTAGTTTTGAGTTCGATATCACCTATCCCAATTACCTTAAATTTGTCATTGTTTTCAAAGACAACTATTCCTAGGCTTTTGTATGTTAGTTGGGTAAACTTGGTGAGATCCCCAGTCATGTGTTTGGAACAACCAATGTCCAATATCCACTTAGATTTCCTACACAAAGTGGGAGTCATTATTAACAAGACTGATTTAAGTAAAAAATTGATTAAGTTATTTAAGAATTAATTTGAGTTAAAAATTAATTAAGTCAAAGATTTATTAGCTTAAGAAATTAATTTAAGATACAAGTTTAAGTTCCAAATTAATTTAAGTTAGTTAAGTTAAAAAATAATTTAGGAGGTTAATCTAATTTAATTTGAATTTGAATTTGATTTAATTTAATTTAATTTATTTGAGTTGATTTAATTTAATTTAATTTGATTCTTAGTCATCTCACTCGATCTATATTTTCAATCAGGGAATCCTATGATTTTGTGAGATGAGTTAGATTGAAATTCAGGGTTTGGTTTAACTTTGTGTTAGATTCAAGTTTAGCTTTGGGTTCAACAAACATACATTCTTTGGATAAACTTCCAAGCTGTGGTGAGTCACCTAGACATTATTAGAGTAACCACGGCTTCAAAATTTTTCAAATAGTTCTATCCACTGAACTTAATATAAAACTCTGATTTAACCAGTTAGGATTCGTAAGGGGTAGATTCAGTTAGTTTCACTAGGCCAAATGCACCAGGTTGAAATCATATCTTCCTAGACATGTATAGGCAGAGTTTCCCTAATATACTATTATCTAAAACTTCACTAGTACCGTTTATTAAGTTAAACTTTTATCCCTTTTTAGACTAGTCCTAGTTACCCACCTAGGTAAGTTGTTGATTTTGGAGGTGTCAACTAGTTTGGAACCTCTCCCTGAATTATTGGACTTAGGTTTTAAGTTTTGGGTTTGTGTCGATTTTCTTTATAGTTATAATAGACTTGGTTATAGTTTGAGTTTAAATTAATTTTATTTTTATTTAATTTAGGTTTAGCTATTGCTTTGGTTGATTTTACTGAATTTAGCTTAGAGGGTTTAATTTTTAAGATTAAAGTTGATTTAATTGATTTTAGATAGTGTATTTTATGTTTAGGTACGTAGTATTAATTGATTTCTACTTGCGTAGTTAGGAACGCTTTCGGAACCCAAGTTTTGGTTTATTTTTTATGTTGATTGACTAAAAATATAAAGGTTTTGTTAGTTGAGCTGGACTTGTATCCAAGTCCGGACTTATTGTAGATAGCTCTTTATGATCCAAGTATTACATCAAGATACTTAGATCAAGTTGTAAATTTTTCTAGTAGTTGTTTTAGTTTAAGTACTTCACTTTTCAATCTGGAATTATCTTCCTCAAGTTTTGCGAGTTGAGTTGGGATTTTAGCTTGAATCGGCTCAGTTGTTGAATTTGTTTTTAGTTGTTCATTAGGTGTTTTATTTTCTTTGCTTAGTTCATTTATTTGATCTTCAAATATAGTTAATTTCCTATGTAAACATGCAATTATTTTAATTTTTATTTTTGCTTAAAGTAGATTGTACCTCGTCGAAACCTTCAGAAACAAATGTGAACTTGTGGCTCAATTTAAGTTGGGACCCGTCTTTCGATTCACTTTCCGATTCTGGTCCGTATGCCATCAGCGCGAGATAATTAATGTGTTTTGGTTCGTCGCTGTATGATTCCTTTGCGGACGATTCATCCCAAGTTGCCTTGAGAGATTTCTTCTTCTTGAGATTTAGGCCGTCATTCTTGTAATATCTCTTTTTGTTGCATCCAAAGCACGTGGCGTTTGTCTTGTTGTTGCTAGAATTGGAAGTGGAGTTGATCTTCTGCAGGTCTTTTTTGGTGAAGTTCTTCTTTCTCTTAGTGAACATCTTTCTTACCAGGTTCACCAGGTTCTTCATCATTTGAGTCTGGGTCAGACTCATCTTTAGGTTCTGGTTTAGATCTGGATTTTTCTTTTGACGTTCCTACAATAAGAGTAATACCTTTCTCGGATTTGTGTTAGTCTGTTCGTGCAGTTATAATTCATAAAAGAGTTCATCTAATTTTAATTTGGATAGATTCCTCAAGATTTTGTAGGCATCCACGATGGATGCCCACAATGCATTTCGAGGGAATGTGTTTAGAGCATAACTTATCAGATCTTGGTTCTCCATCTAATGGTCGATTGTGTGAAGCCCGTTGAGGATATCTTTTATCTTTGCATGCAACCGACTAGCGGATTCTCCTTCCAGCATTTTGTAGTTCTATAAGCTTGTCCCATAGTTCCTTTGCATTTTCGTGCGGGCCGATGCGATTTAATTCCTCCTTCGTTAGTCCGCACTGGAATGTGTTAAGAGCCTTGAAGTTGATCTGGGCATTTTTCTTCATCTCCAGATTCTAATTTTATAGGTCCATTGGAATTCCGGTGTTGTGGTCGACTGGCGTCTTATATCCTTTGGTGATGTTGAACCACTGGTCGAAGTTGACTTTCAGGTACACTTTCATCTATTTCTTTCAATATGGGAAATTGTCCCTGTTGAATAGTGGAGGACGAACAATGTTGTATCCTTCATTTTGGGTCATTTATCACTAAAATAGAGAACTAGAGAAAGGTATACCAAGACTTCGTCTTGATTAGTAGAGTTTAAGTAAATAAAAAAGATATCGAGGAATTCGAATGATGTTGCACCAACTTCGAGTAAAAATCTAACGAAAAATAATTATTTGAAGAGGTAAACTTTTACCAATTCAAATAGAATACGAAAAACTGAAATCCAAAGAATAAAACAACTCCCCCTGGCTTGATTAGTGGTTGCACTAATTCAAAGCAAAACCTGCTCTGATACCACTTGTTGGATCGTGAGAGGGAAGTGAATTATGTTCATTGAGAATCGTGAGTTAAAAGGAGTTACACAGCGGAAAAGATTAAAAAAAATAATACACAAGAAAAACTCAGTCGGTTTTATTTGGTTCGGAGACTTCGGCGACTCCTATTCTAATACTTAGGTCCCGCGGACCTATCGATGGATAATCCACTAAAATGCCTCTCCCGAAACCACCGAAAGAGGGGATGGAGTACAACACACTGCACTCGTCCGTTTGCAATAATTAACTACAAAGATTAATGTTACCAAACACTTTTTCGGAGATGGTCGACTCGAGCTCGGTGTTTGAGCGGCTTCTTAGTGGTAGACGGGTGTAGTAGCATTGTGGCAGAGTTGCAATAGGAAGCTAGAGCAGTTGGAACCTCAATTGGACACGTATAAACTTATATATGAGTTGTGTTTTGAAGCTTGGTCGAGATGCCCTTATAAAGGGCGTGGAGGGCACCTTCTATAGGCTTGAAGGCGCCTCCAACCTGAGAAATATGATCCTAAGTTTGTTGCTCCTTATCGCCGACGAGTTCTAACCTTTATCCTACAGAAGACGTCTTCCAATGCTTGAAGGCACCTCAGGTATTATTCACTTGAGGCTTCTTGTGCTCTTCTTACCCAGCAAAACGTGTTAGTCCAATAAATAAAATAATAACCTGCAAGATAAGTGTTAGCATAATCATCATGAGTAATAATAATTAGCACCTGTCCTCCCTGGACTAGGAACTAGTCAAAGTTTCAGTTTAGGGATCCAAAATAGACCTAAACTGGACTAACGCCTACAGTCCCTTAACCGGGACGCGTCCTCACCGAGTCACTCTCCTCCAGTGACTAACTTTTACTTACCAACTTACAGTCGGTTGACTAACCTCTTGACCCACCATGTCTTCATGCTAGTTGTCAGGTCTGCAGACCCAACTAGACTTCTACCGGTCGTCAGGTCCTGTGGACCCAAGCAGACTTCCTGCCAAATATTAGGTCAACCCTTTGACCTATCTGGGCTTCGCACCAATTATCTGGTCCGACGGACCTAGCTGAATTTTAGCTAGGTGTCAGGTCATCCAGACTCATCAACTCCTGTACACTTGGTTAAGCAATTAGATCACAACAACATCTAACTTAACTCACTTGTCATTCATCAAAACCTGAGTTAGACTGTTAGTGTAAACTACACCAACAGAGAGGTTATAACTTTTGACTCAAATTAAATTGTGAGACACACAATATATCAAATCGAAGCTCGTTCATTGATCTTCAATTTGATATATTGTGTATTTTATGATTCATCCAGAATCAAAAGTATGATCTCGCAAAGTTTACTCGACAAACACATTGTAGTAGCTACTAACCAGTAGTTGATACGACACAATTTTAGTTTTTCCTGTACTGTTGTAGCATCTACAAACTAGTAGCTGCTACACTGGAGAAAATTGTGTTGTGGCAGCTACCAGTTAGTAGTTGTTACAATGTGTTTGCCGAGTGAACTTTGAAATATCATAACTTTTGTTTCGGATTGAATCATAGGACACACAAATATCCTATCGAAGATCGTTCAAATATATTCGATTTGATATATTGCGCATTATATGGTTCATCCAGAATCAATAATTATGATCTCTTAAAGTTTACTCGACAAATACATTGTAGCAGCTAAAACACAATTTTCTCTGTGGTTACTACCTAGTAGCTATTACAATATAGTTTTTCCTGTGCTGTTGTAACATCTATAAACCAGTAGCTACTACAAATAATTTATTCAGTATTTCGATATATACTGAAATATTGAAAAATAATAAATTTTATACCAATATTGAAAATTTTAGTATGAACGGTATATATCGGTATGGTATATGCGGTATACCAAAATTTTTAATATTTTTCCCTCCCCTAGACGAGATGACGAGGTGACAACAAAGTGACGAGGGTTTCTCGGGAGACTGGTGATCTTCCAAGGGTCGACGACATTGATGAGGCGATGGATGGGGTAGGCTAGGGTTTGACCATAAGAAATTGTGCACAAAAGAGAGAACAATTTTTATTTCTCATATTTAATTGGTTGGATTCTGGAACAATCTCAGCCATTGGATTGAGAGAGTAGGAGTAGATCAATCTTTAATTTTGTCTTTATAACTTCTCTTTTGGAATTGGGAAGGTGATATTTAAATGAACCTCTTAACGAATATGTTCGTAAACCTCTTAACAAGTACGTTTGCAAGCCTCTAAATGAATATATTCGTGAGCTCACGAACTAAATACTGTTAAGTTCAAGTTCAACTCGATAATGTATTTGAGCTCGAATTTAGATTCGAACTTAATTCAATAACTTAATCGAATGAATTTAATTGAACTTCTTTTTTTAAATCGAGATCCGAATAGACCGTGAGCAATGTAACTCCTTCACATCCCTAGTACTGATAGGGAAGGTTATGTATTCACTCATCGACATCTCTCACACATCATTAACTCAGATCCTGCAGACATACTTATCCTTGCTCGTCATAGTTTTTTCTTGCCAAATTTGTGAGATATATGTATTAGTGCATCTTGTCCAATTGATGAACTTAGCTTTCTTATCCATTCTTTGGGTTTATGCAGTGTCATCCTCTTTAGTAGTAAAGATGATTATATTTATCTAAAACATCCTTCTATATAAAAGATAATAAATTATAAGATTAATTTATAATCTATAATCAAGTGATTTGGTGGGAAAAAAAATTTCTTTTAGGGACATGAATATGTTGTGTTATCCTCTCTCCTATCATATCTATCCTCTGTACTATACACGCCGCATTACAGAATTCCGTCCTACTGACCTACTCTGAAGAAACTCTCTCTTCAGGAAGAATATGGCAATATATAGTTGGAAACAAAATCATACAGCAGAGAAAAATGGACTTGGCTTCGTCACTATGGTAATTATTGGATCACTCCATCAGACCCATGGGCTGCGGTCGGATCACCTTCTGAAGTATTTACGCTTAGCTGGCAAGGGAATGGAGCCATTCGGGCTCCCCTCAACAGGCCAGCTGGCACTTGGAACGCGGTGCATGACCACCTGCCTTTGCCTCCCGTCTCCTCTACTAAATTACCTAAACACCCCCATGGTCGCCCTAAATTTCACACAAATAGATTGCTAGGAGGCGGATTCTGGTGGGCGGTTTGGTCATGGGATGGATCGAAAGTGGGAGATCAATTTGTGGCCCCCGATTAAAAATACTAATTAAATTAATAAATACGTATCCAGAAATATTAATTTTGTTTTTTGAGACGTCACGACACAGGGAAAATGGAGGTTCTATTTATTTGTTTCTTGCTCCCTCACTCTTCTTTTCTTTCCCTTCTTCCTCTTCTTCTTCTTCTTCCTCCTTCTTCTCTCTTCTCCTTGCTTGCGTTCTCTGATCTGACATTCCTTGATCTCTCGTTGAGATCTTAGTGTTCTCCATTGCTTTCTCCGGTCTGGTTTGCCCACTTCGAGATCTCGCATTTCTTGCTCCCTGAGAGGTTCTTGTACTGTTTGGTGGCGGTTTCTCCTCCCCTGTAGGCATTGCTACTGTGAGAGTTTACGGGTAAGCGGGGAAGCAGGAGGCGGACGGGATATCCGAAGCGGAGACAACGAGGCGGCCGAGATGTCGCGCGCCGGCGAGACAGGCCGGCCGGAGCAGGGAAGCGGTTCGGTTTCGGCGTCACCCGACCGGATCCAGCCCGTGGTTGAGAGGTTCAAGGCGGCGCTCGACGTGGAGGAGAACAAGCCCGACTACCCTGACCTCGGGTCCCCCGTCTCCCCTCTACGGCCCCGCAACCCATCCCAGAGCAGCAGTTGCTCCAGTTCCTCCGGATCCGCTTCAGCGAAGACCGTCGCGAATGCCTCCGCTGTCGCTCGGGCTGGGATTCCTGGCGCGGGCGTGGCCGACGCTGCGCGGCGGAGCCATTCCGGCGAGCTGTCCGGTGAGAACAGCCCGGTATCCGTGGAAATAAAGAATGTGAGGAGCCCCTTCCACCGTCGATCGGGTTCTGGGCCGCAGATCTACTCCGGTGGCAGTGGCAGTAGCAGTAGCGCTGGCGTCGCTGGTAACAGTACGGCCAGCTCTCCTGTAGCCAATGTGCTTCCTGCGGGGAACATATTCCCCTCGGGGAAGATCGGGAAGACCGGATTGATGCAGAGGACGGCGCCGAGGTCCGATGTGCTTGGTTCTGGTACCGGGAACTATGGTCATGGTAGCGTAATCCGGGGTGGGGTTGCTGGCAGAGGGAAAATGGAGGATTCGAGCGCAAGGAGAGACTTCAGCAGAATCGATCCCGAGGAAATAACAAGGGCCGGGAACGAGCTCTACATGAAAGGGCAGTATGCAGATGCTTTGGCCCTCTATGATAAAGCGATTGCCATGTTCCCCCAAAATAGTACATGCCGTAGCAATCGTGCGGCAGCTCTTGTGGGTCTCGGCAGGGTAGGAGAAGCAGCAAGAGAATGCGAGGAGGCAATCCGATTGGATCCGACCAACGGGCGGGCGCAGCATCGCCTAGCATGTATATACATACGGTGAGTAGAAGTACCATTCAAGTGTTGTTAACTTGCTTGTTCTTGGTTTCGGTGGTGCTCCTTTCTCTCCTCACTACAAAATGCGCTTTGTAATCAATCGATGCTCCTTTCTCTCCTTAGCATATAACTTTTGGTGGTTAATTTTGAAGTTCTATGGATCGTTTTTACACAATTATGATCCATATGTTTGGAAGATCTCCGCTGTTTTGCGTTCTTTTCATCCTAAAGGTGTCTGTTTTCTGTTGATCCCATTGGTAGTTTATGTTTTTGTTGGTTTTCAAGTGATGACACTGATAATGGAAGTTTTTTTTCATTCCTTGTCTTCCTGTGTTGATGAATTAGTGTTATGTTTAAATAGTTTTTCTTAACATCGTAGAGCTTGATTTAACTGATTTGAGTAGACGGTTGGTTGAAGTTCTTATAGTACATGTCACGTTCTTTCTCTCTGGTTCCTTCACGAGATGTGCAATGTTCTCTTACTAGTTTATACACTGTTTTCCTAGGGAGTGACCTTTTGCAATTCATCATGTGAACTGTTAGTTCAGATTCTGAACAGAACATTAAAAAAAATCCTAGATATCTATCCTAGTTAGCATGGTGATCAACTGATTGAGATTTGAATATGGTTTATAGTAGATTTGTTTTTTGCCATCTTCACATGACATTTCCCCAAACTCTCCTTTCACATTTTCTGTTATGACTGCCTCGGATTCTTATCTTCAAATTTCGAATGGTTTTAGATATGATACTTCCTAGTCTAAACCATTTCATATTACAGGTTGGGGCTTGTTGAAGATGGAAGGAAACACCTTTTCTTGACTGGACAACCACCCGACCCTGTTGAGTTGCAGAAGCTGCAAGAAGTAGAGAGGCATTTGGGGAACTGTGAAGTTTCAAGAAGGATAGGAGATTGGAAGGGCGCATTAAGGGAAGCTGACGCTGCAATTGCTGCAGGAGCGGATACTTCTATGCTGGTAAATTCTGCATGTTATTTATTTATTCTGCATTCTGAAGGCAAATTTAATGTCATTAATTTACTTTTTAATTGATGTTGCAGTTTGTTGCAATGAGAGCAGAATCTCTCCTCAACCTCCTAAAGTTTGATGAGGCTGACTCAACTTTTACCAGATCTCAAGTTGAAGATTCAATCCATGTACTCCCCGCTACCAAAATCTTTGGTATGCTCTCCTATTCCTATTTCTACATTGTTAAAGCGCAAGTTGATATGGCATTGGGAAGGTAAGTGACTATTTCAGAGTAATATATCATACCATAAATCATTTCTTAGGTCATGAGATAAAAATGAATATTGTAGGTTTGAGAATGCAGTAACAGCTGCTGAGAAGGCCAGGCAGATAGATGCTAGGAGCGTGGAAGTGACATCAGTATTGAACAGCATAAGATCAGCAGCAAGAGCTCGGGCTCAAGGAAATGAGCTCTTTAAGTCTGGAAATTTTGCTGAGGCCTGTACAGCTTATGGGGAAGGACTAAGGTCCAGTTCTTCAAACCCAGTACTGCTATGCAATAGAGCAGCATGCCGTTCTAAGCTTGGGCAGTGGGGTAAATCTGTTGAGGATTGCAATGAAGCTCTGAGACTCCAACCTAACTACACTAAGGCTCTCCTCAGACGAGCTGATTCTTATGCCAAGGTTGTCTCATATAATCTTGCTTCTTTGACATTGTATGCTCTATAGAAGGATTGTGAATTTTCTTTGTTCATCGGTCTTACATCATAATTAGCTTGAGCGCTGGGCTGAAGCTGTACGAGATTATGAAGTGTTGAGGAAAGAGCTTCCTGGGGACAATGATGTCGCTGAAGCCTTATTCCGTGCCCAGGTTGCACTAAAGACTTCTCGTGGTGAGGATGTCTCTAACTTGAAGTTCGGTGGAGATGTTGAGGAAGTCACTAGCGTGGAACAATTCCATGCAGCAGTATCTTTACCTGGTCAGTTTTGATTTTTCACTTCTATTGATTACTAGTTCTATTGTCTACGTTGCTCCTCTGTTAAGTTGGTTTTATTATTTCAGGAGCTTCAGTTGTCTACTTCATGGCAGCTTTGAACACACAATGCACTGAATTATCCTCTTTTGTTGATGCACTGTGCAACCGACATCCATCTACAAACTTTCTCAAGGTGATGTGTTAGGTTCTGCATCACAATCTTCTGTTGTCTTCCTTCTATTATGGTTTCTGATTGCTTTGACGTTTTGTACCAAAAGGTTGATATCAGTCGTAGTCCTGCTATTGCAAAGGCTGAGAATGTTAGGATAGTCCCTACATTTAAGATCTACAAAAATGGAAGAAGAGTCAAGGAGATGATCTGCCCCAGCCATCGAGTGTTGGAGTCATCAGTGAGCCACTACAGTCTTTAAGGTGACAGAAGCAATTGAGCAATTTTGATAGATCCTGGAAAATTCACAGCTTCCTCATTTAGTCTAGAAACTGAGCTACAAGATACTCAATTTGTGTCCAAGAGTGAACCTGAATCCAAAAAAGAGCTCATATTCATCCACGGTTACTTTACTTTGCTTCAACATTGCCCATTTTGCTCATTCTTTCCTACCATTTTCTGCTCCATTATTGCTATATCCAATCTCATCCCTTTTCCCTGTCAGTCCACCGTTTATCTTCCATATATGCCTGTACCTGCTCTTCGAGCAGTTTGATCGAGTGAAGTTGTTGGCTGTTCGCTGCATGTATATACGGCACACAAACAGATTATTGGAAGCTGAAGATGTTAGTCGATAGATAGGAGCGACCGGGAGAGGGAAAAAGAGATGTTCATTGATTTTTTTTTTAATCCTTGTGGAATTGATATGCTACCACTTCTACCAAATAAAATAACTTTATGAATTCTTTCTCCTTCCACAATGCATGTCCATTACAAGTTTACTTGCTCTTTTAAGCTCTTTTTTCCTTTTACTAACAGACACAATTCATCTGAAAATTTGCTCTACGATACAATGATATACTAATGTGTTCTGCGTACTGCCTTGTGATTTTATTTATCATCACATAGGAAGGGGAGCCTTGACGCAACGGTAAAATCGTTACCTGTGATTTAGAGGTCACAAGTTCAAGTCTTGAAAATAATTTCTTGCAAACTACATGTAATAAACTTTTTCCCAAAACCCCACTAATTGCTTTGTGCATTGGACTGTTCTTATTTATCATCATGGCATAAGGCTTTCCTTGTGCCTCACATATCTCAGCATAAAGCCTAGTGTTAATGGTCCCCCAAGCTTGATGATTTAGGTTTCACATAAATGCACACTGCTACAAAGCGGTGAATATCATTGCCTTATAGTTGTTGGATGCATTCATTGCGCTGGATATCCCATCACCATTGTTTTTTTTGCCTAAAGAGCACCAAAAGCCAGAGCCTGGAGTTCTGAATTTGGTCCACAATTTGTTTGTGGAGATGCCTTCTTCCTTGTAAAGCACTGGCATCTTACTATTAGAGGACTCTGAACCCACTATTTGGTAGCAGGTTTTTATTCCAATCCATTAGCTGATGTTAAAGTAGATTTAAATTGATAAAAGCTTCTTCTTTTTAATTAATGGATGTTAATTATGTTTCCGTCTGGTTTTAAAGAGGTTATTAAGTAAATCTAGAACGGACAAGCTTTAAAGGGTGTTTTAATATACAGCACTGGAACTGCTTCTGTTTTGCAACGTAATTCTTGGATACTTGGTGCAGAGTATGTTTACTAGTAGGATGTTACTTAGGAGACGAGACATGGGCCTTAAAAAGAAGAGAATCACGAGACGAGACCATTAAACGCAAGCATGCATGTTGGTGGAGCCGTGGGAAGGTTGTGGTGAGGCCAACGGCTACCCCCGAGGGCAAGGCACTGGACAGTGCTGCGTACTGTGGAAGAAAAATGGAGAGAACTAAAAGACATAAAAAAAAAAATATTAATAATAAATAAATAAATTTATAGGAAAAATCTAAGGAGATTTATTTCTCCTTAAATTTGGTGGTTTTGGGGGAAAATGTTTAAATTGATTTATTTTTTCTTACAGAAACATTAAAAAAAAATGAAACAATAATTTTTGTTGTTATAGTTGTTAGGAGTGTCAATTTGGGTGGGTCGAGTTAAGTTGGATCGGGTTGAGTTTTTTTTTTTAACCCAATCCGAACCCGACCCGAATCCGAATTCAATCCAAAATACCTCAGTCCGAACCCGAATCCGACCAACCCGATCAACCCTAACCCGACCCATATAATCTGAAAATCTTATTCAAAACGATTTTTTTGAGCTATTTTTTCTATAATTCTTCACTTTTATCTTAATATTCCATCATTATCATACAAACATGATATTAATATACATAAGAACATCTAAATTTTTAAAATAAAATTTAATTTAACCCCCAAAAAAATCTTATATTTAAGTCAACCTGGATCAACCCGAACCCGACCTGACCCAACCCGAAACTTTTTTACTCTCCAACCCGAACCCGAAAATACCCAACCCAAACCTGATTTTTTTCGAATCGACTCGGATTGGATCGTCAAGTCGGATTCATTTTTAACATCCCTAATAGTTGTCGACTAATTTAAATTCAAATTATCAGCGTCATTAAGAAATCACGAGGGAATATTGATGAGCGCAGAAGATCCAGCACTAGAAGAGATGGCTCTAATCGTAGATGATTTTGGTAAATGCCTATTTTTTTTTAATAGACGATTAAACTAATAAATCATTCATTGTGAAAGCTTCTCAAGTTATTTTGATAACTGATTAACATTTTTCGTAGACTAGATCTGCTACCCTCAACGTAAATTGAATATACCAACTAGTACATGGCGAGGGAAACAGATTGAAAATTGAACAATGCTGTGTATTTCGAATATAACTCCTGCTAATTGACAACTAGCAGATGGCGAGCACTTTCCACATAAATCACGAGCACTTGTTGAAAAATGTTACTTTACTAATGCAATACAACACCTTAAACCTAACACACTCACTTAGTGGCAAACCTTAATCCTGGAATGTGAATACATGATAGTAGAAAAGGCTCAAATGCGTTTAAATAGCTGATATGGCTTTAACAAGCTCCATTGGCTGCTGAAATCTCTTCAGATCCTGCGTTGCGAACAAAAAAATGTTACATTTTTTTTAATTTAAATTGCACTTTTCAGAATAACAAGACTAAACAAACTGCCCAATAATCAAATGAAACTGATCACCTCTTCAAATCAGCCCCTGGCGCTGCAGATCAGTGTATGTCTTCTTGTTATAGATGTTACCCTCTCTGTCTTCATACTCTTCCTCAAGGTCGGGCCTCCATTTGTTGACTCCTTGACGTTCTTGTATTTTCTCCCAAAGTTCTTTTGCCTCCTGATGAAGGAATTAATAGCTCTGTTAAGGAATATGGTGAAATTCAATCGCATGACTTTTACCATAGTGAGTGATGGGTAACATTCAAGGTGAGATTTCTTTTACCATGGTGAATGGTATAGGTAATTGCTTACGCTTGCATTGATGTCACAAAGTTTAAAATTTCTAGGAGTTAAAATATCTAAACCAATTTTTTAATAATGAAATAATGATGAAGATAGAGAAATAACTTGAAAATAAAATAAATTTGCTATAATGAAAAGTAGTCTTTTAGAGAAACGTGTGAACCATTTATTCCTATTAGGCTACAAAGATGGTAAAAATACACTATTAGACCAACCATGTTGTCTCAGAGTGCTGACTTTCATGTATACAGTTCTATACAAATAAATAATACTTAAAAAAAATAAACTCAAATTATTATGAATACTTCTATTTACTATGAATTTATAATGTGTAAATTCAAATTAATGCTAGAAGGTTAAGCAATCAATAATAGCTAGTGATATATTTGCAGGATTTTGGAATTTGTGGAGCCATATACTAAACTGAATTCAAAAGCATGGCTATGAAATAAATGTAAATGTCTGTATCGATGGATGGGATCTCATTGAAGTAAATGTAAATGTCTGTATTTACCTGGATGGACGTGATCTCATTGAAGTTTTTAGTGTTAGGAATGTTAAGACAGCGCATGCCATGCTGGTGACGCCACTCCTTAAAATGGCGCTCAAATGCCCTTCGTCCCCAGTAGCTTTGGTTCCCACATATCTCACATTTGAATTCCTACAGCAAAGGAACAAAATGATCCCTCGTGTTAATTAGCAACTCTGAACTATTTGCATTATACGACATTTAAAATCCTACAGAAAATTCACGGTCAAACTACGTAGATAAACAATAGTTCATGCACGGCTATGTAGACAAAACAATTAATATGGAAATCCATGAAGCAAAAAAAACACACAGGAAACAAAAGCACTAAACGGAGTATACTTGTAAGCTATGAAATTATTGCCTATTTCTTTCATCGGCACAAACAGGAAAAGCTATGAAATTATTGAGTATTAATATGGACGTATTAAAAAAAAGAGCAAAAGCTTATGTACAATAAAATGAAACCATTAATTTGATAGCACGCACATTTGGATGAATGGTTTCACATGAACCATGTATTGACAAGGTGAAATTCTAAAATAGATTACAATAGTTTTATAATCACAGATGGCTGTGAAAGGCTTGCTTACATTGGACCACATAAAAGAATAACATGATGAATTAAAGGAATCAGATAAGTCTAAAATTTGCATGCTGCATGAACATAGGGACTGATGTAAGCACACCTGTCCAAGTCCATGAAGTTTGTAAAGCCAGTAAGGAATAGGCTTCCCATCCCAGCCCATTGGCAATTTTAGAGGATTGTAGATTTGTTGCTCCTCATCATCACTTTCAGAGTCAGCTTGTGTCACCTCCTGATTTAAGTAACAAAAATGTGATTTAAACTTGAAAAAAAATTAAGGCAATTAAGATACAGAAGCAAATTAAAGATGGAAGGAAGATATAATTCTATTAACAAAATCTTTTTGATACATAAAACCAAATTCTGGAAGAGGACTGGAGAAAACCATGAGTAAACAAGTAGTTAAAGGTTTTAACCGTTGAATTAATTGCCTGCATTTGCTAGCTATGTATCCTTTAACCATTACTCACAGATTCCTTTGTGGCTACATGTTCATCTGGAGGCTGACCCAGTGCTTATGAAGTTGGATTCTATGCTGTAGCAAGACTAATATAGATCTGATTAAAGATTGTAATATAACAGATAGTATATATGTGGGGCACATATACCTAATGCTTCTATATTCAATTAGCACACAGAACCAAGCTGATTAACTAGACCTACACAAAGAGTTTGTGGAGAAAAAATAGTTTACAAACAACACAGCATAAAATATAAATAATCAACAGACTAATGTTCTCTTTGTTTCAAGAAAATACTACTTTCCAAAGGTTGCTTAGTTCCAGTCTTTATAGATAACAAGTCTAACTATTTAGTTAATGGTATCCCATCTATTATTCAACAAGTTGATATGGAAGATGATTGGGTAGTTAAAAATAAGAGGAGCTTTTAGAGTCTTTTGTGATCCTTATGTGCCCCTTGAATTAAAAAAAAAGTTTATAAATTTATGGTGTGACAAATCAAGCATTAAGGATTGAAGTGTAGCTAAGTTAAGAAAGCATACAAAAGTTATTGTAGAAAAGATGATTACACTAAGATTAAGAACTTATATAAAAAAGATTGAGAGATAGCTCCAACAAATATTAAAATGTGAGAGTGAAACAATATGACCAAAACACGTGAAAAAAGACCTAAATCAATAATTGAAATATTGAATCAATTTAGTTTGAAAGTGTAAGTAAAGGGAGACCAAAATTTTCTTCTTACAAAGTTAAAAGTAACTTAAAAGATTGATATTAGTAGTATATAATCTTACATACAATTCAATGCCTTCAGCTATGGGATAAATGATAATATCCATGTGGCAGACACCAAAAGGTTGAAACTTGCAAGTCAGCATCGTTGGTATTAAGCACAGATGAAAATTATTTTGAATGTTCAGTTGCTGATATAAAATTGTAAAGAGGCAACAACTAAACATACCCAACAAATTGTGCATCCATGAAGTTTACTGGTATTCCATATATTGACATGTTACCAAAAATATCCATGCTAGATCTATAGTATCTATTAATTTAACTCAAATTAATATGTTGTAATATGTTAATTTTATTCTGACTTTCATTCTCAATGATCATATCTAGTAAAAAACTATCATTATATAACAAAAAAAAATAGAATAAACTTTTATTAAATGTAATATAATAATGAATATTATGGACTAAAGTGAATATTTAAAGAGAGGGTGGGGTGGGGGTGGGGGTGGGGGTGGGGGTGGGGAGAGGGCATATAAAATACCAGTAAACTACGTGAAGTGTAATTATATTTACCCTAAAAATTAGATGATAAAAAGTGTGTTTTCTGACATATATATTTTACATATAATAGATTTCACATTTAATTTATTGCACTTAATATTTAATCTTAATTTAGTTATTTTATTTCAAAAGTTTCTATTTTGCATCTTTGATTATTTTTATTTTTACATATCATTTTAGCTCATTGGCAGTAATGCTTAACACAGATTAAAGTACCACAAGTTAAATATTTTTATTATACATTTATATTATTGTTTAATGTAATTATTTTACTTTTATTGTCATACCTTTTGTAATATAAAAGCATCCTTATATATTATGTTATATTTATTTGCACTGTTACTGAATATAAATATTTTAAAGTATTTGTTTATTTATTTATTGTTCTAAATGTCAGCTTTATTTCATGACAGACATTGATCAAATTGGTTTAATTTAGTTGAATAGAAATCAAATATTTAATTTGAAAAATATCGATGTATGATGCTTGACTAGGGAAAAAGCTTCCTCTTTTCAAATGAGAAGCAAGACTCCAAACCTAGTTACCCTGACTTGAAAATAGTTCATTACATTAAGTACTGATTTAAGATATTAAGAACTATGTAAATCACATTTTGTTGAATATAAATAACATAAACTAACTTATTAACATGAGGCACATACGCAATCCTATTAGCACCACATATGTGTTACATAATAGCCACACTACCTGCATGTACTTCTTTAAAAAAAAAAAATTACAGCCAAAATATAACAATGTTACCAAAAAACTTGGCACTGAGATTCAAGAAAATATAATTGCACAACCATATTGCATGCAGCTTGCAGTGTTCTACAAATGACAGCTAATTAGCAGCTTTGTAGGCTATTCAAACAACAATATGACAAATTTCTCTCTAACATACAAAAAGAGAACCAATATGGGTCCCAATTATTTCAGTTATGATTAGGATATTAGGTCCACAAAACCTTGATACACCTCAAGACGCAAAATAGTCAATCAGAATTCAGAATAAATACACAGAAGCTACTTCTTGTTTACTTGGAAAGAAATAGGATGAAATAATAACTTTTTATCAACAATATTTCCTTTCCTCTCATTTCTCTGCAAGCAAACAGAAATCACTGGCTTCTTTTTAAGTCAAAAAGCATGCCTAACCTGATGGCCTAACATTGGAGAAGCCGAATATTGCTAAAGCAAAGACAATTATAAATGCTTTTTTTAAACAGCTAGCAACTATTACATTAAATTCTTCAGAAAACTACAATACTACAAACTAACCTCCACCTGAAGACCCTTTCATCATCACCTTAGCCACAGCAAGAACCTAAATATTCCTAATTCTAAATAGATGTCGCCATTTAGCTAGAGACCAAGCCCTTAACTCCTTAATATCCTCCTACCAAGTCCACTTTAAGATCACAGCCCCCACCATCTCTAGCTTAGCCACAGCATGAGCTTCCACGTTCTTACTTCTAACTACATCACAACATTTAGCTACGCACCCAGCTTCATCCTCCTTAATATCCTCAACCATGTAAGAGGCTTGCCAAAGAGATAAGTTTCTATCATTTAAACAGGCAATTATACACTGAACAAAACATAAACTGCAAAGTCTACAAGTGTATTGCAAGATCAAAATACATTTCATCAGCAACTATCCACAGAGTGTAACAGCTATTATCTATAAGTTACAATCCTAGAGTTCATTGATGAATGGAAGGTTACCTCTTCACGTTCTGCTTCCATTTCCTCATATGTTAAAGCTTGCTTCTTTTCAATATTTTCTTTAGTTAGATCAATAACCTGCCAATAAAAAGATGGGACCATTTGTTATTACAAGAAATGAGAGAGTAAGAAGCACAGTGTACTTCTGGTTTTAAATGGTAGTGTGCATGCATATTACACATTCTGGACTTGTCTACTCGAAGGGAAGGAAGCCAACATAGAAGGAAAAGGAAGGGAAAACAATCATTTCTCTAGTTTATTAGGCCTCCTTTCCCCACTCTTAGTTCAAGGTGGACAGAAGGGAGAAAGATGAAAAAGTCTATAAGAAACTAGTTTAACCAGCATGTCTTGGGAATGACGATGAAAGGGGTAACTTTGTCATTTTCTTTGTTTCTCTTACAGCCCTCTCTTAGCAAATATACAATTCATAGGAAATTCCTTCTCTCACTGCCTTCCCCTCCTCTTTTTACCACTACATCCTCGATTTTAACGATAGCTTAATCTACAGAATTCATAGTGCACTCTCATAATACATAACCTGCAATTTCTACTTCAATAATATACCCATCATATGATATGAAATCATGGAAGGCCAAAGTTCAGTGTTTAGAATCAAACCGAACATTATCAACACTATTCTCTCCTGAAAGAATTTAAAAAAAGATGTGTGTACAAAATGCTTGAATGAGCATAATTGATGCAACTTTGCCTCCATTAAAGCGATTTCTTTCTTAGAACTAATCTGATCAGTGGCAACATTTTTCTCTGAGTTACGTGAGCTTTTTGCAAAATGCTTCCTATCAAGTTGCTCTAGAGGAGTGTTCTACAAGGGAACCAAGATGCTCAAGTTATCCATAAGAAACAAACACAACCATGCTCAAATTTCCAGATCAAATTAAATTAAATCAAAGAAATCTGTGCATGACCTTTAGAAGACAAAAAAAATCTAGGAAAACTAAATAGCTAGTGAACAAAGATAAGTATGAAATGTGATGACAAGGTTATAGGATTAAAGCATGATCCAAAATTGATAACAATCTAAGCAAATTGGCAAAATATACTATAGCAAGTGGTGTACCACGTCATACCACTTGGTATGACGAGGATTAGTGGTATCAATACCTTAAGATAGCCCAATCTCCAGTATGAGCAGTGATTGTTGATTGTCTATATTTCAAAATACAGTTTAGAAAATTTGGAAGCATTCTCAAGGACTTAAAATTATCTTGTCAGGATGGATGTATTATTGAAACTTCACAATATTCTTTGTTCACAATAATGAACCTGTAAGCTGTAGCAAAGTTAAGTGAGTGCTAGTGCAAGCATATTCTTTGTTCACAACATGAACCTAACATGTGTAGATAAATTTAGGGAACCTATATGAATGTCAGCATATTCCATTAAGTCAAGTTTTCACATTGACATCGTACCTAATAATAGTATCGAAACTTAGGATCAGGATGTATAAGATATCATCTCGATTAAAATCCTACTTGGGAAACAAATGCCAAGGCCAATTTGTGATGCAGGATCATAAGATCTTAAAATCCAGGAAGTAATTGTGATCACTGTGTAAGGGGAAGAAAATCAAGACCAACCCTAAATATTCATCTTATCACTGGTTGTAAAACAAGAAATCCCATGCAAAAAGATTCCACCAGATGAAACATAGTTCGTCTATCTAGGAACACAGTTTATTTTACCTTAAACAATCATGAAAATGAATGGTCAAAAATTACTGTGCAAAAATAAGGAAACAATAAAGAATTTTATCCATATAAGCTATAAAATTTTGGCAAAATAACTTGCCTTGATGCTTATTCAAATATGAAACAGAAAGAAAAAACTAGAAGCAAGCAAACTTACAAAGATTAAGGATAAATTTGCCTAGTTATAGATGGAAACTGAAACCAAGGTACACACACACACCCAAAGTAGTGATAATAGTTAAACAAGGCATTACTACTAACCTTCGTAAGAAACAACCTCTCTGCACGCTGTTTAAGAGTACCCCCAGTTTTCAAGCCAAGAGCCGCCAAGGCCTAAAGTGTTGTCATTACTCAGCATATGGAAAATAATCATAAGCATAAAAAAAATCACTGAAAAGAAATACTAACAATTTTGCATGCTAAATTAGTCTATATTAAAGCATTTTAAAGAAGCATTCAAAAAGTTTGCCAACTATGACCACAAACATTAATCTGAATTACCTAGCAGGTAGCACCTAAAACTAGCTACCATATGGATATTCTATGAAACTTAGCCTTAGCCTTTCTGTAAGCACAGCCAGAGAGAACATAAGTGGTCAGTATCAAGCCCCGAGAGTATCAAGCAATAAGCATAGCCAGAGAGAACATTCATGGTCAGTAATCAGCCTCAGCAAAATTAACAGTAAGCACGGCCAGAGAGAGCATTAGTCGTTCTTCCCTTTGGAAGCAATGCTGCAATTTGGAGGGAAAAGGCATTCATTTAAACATTAACAGTTTATTATAGTTTCCAATATCCACCTCAAACTATGTCATAATCAAAGTTTGATTTCCTTTGAAGTACCAATCATGCAAGGCGGTACTGTTAGTGATGGTGCCTTAGTATTAGGAGCAATCAGATTGTATAGACACTTCATTATATATTGTAATTGCATTGTTTAATAAAATTTGTTATCTTAAGTAATTTGATAATTATAAAATCCCAGAGAACAATTGTTGCATGTGGCTTGCTGTTTCATGCAAGGTAGGTGTCTGTCTAAATGATCCTTAGATTTGAGAATGCCACATTCATTTTATTTCATTTGGCGAACAACATACTTTAATACTTATATGATCCTTCCTTAAAAGAGATGCATGTACATTTGTAATTGGATATATAACTAAGATTATGAAGGTGTGTGCATCATCAACAAATGACTTGTAAATCCTGGAAGGAGAGTATATAACTTTCATTGGTAAATTACTCAATTGATCTATGCACAGTGACAGTTGATTGATAAGTTGTCAATTCAATTTCTATCAGGTTAATCATTAGGGAATCCATAAAAGTAGTATAAGTTGAAATTTTCATTTTTTTATGGCTGCATATCATATTTCATAGTGTTTTTTTGCAAGAACCATACCACGTTGCATCCCTTTTCTGCAGTTGCAAGAATGTTTTTGTACTGAGATTTATGCTTTGAAAGTGTTTATTCTTCCTTATGAACACATTAATTAAGCAAAGTTTATTCATTTTTTTCCACAACAGGCTTACTGTCAACCTGTCATGGCAAGTCTTGTTTGGAAGTTTTGGTGTGTGTCCTGATTTATGGCTTAGAGCAATAGATTACCAATAGATCCTGAAAAGTGAACTGACTAAAAAATTGAGTTTTTCTAAGAAAATATATTGCTTATGTCCACCCCTCACCTCCACTAATTCTTCTTCCACATTGCAACATAAATCTAATCAGCAACCCTTCTATGTCCAGCATTCCTTTTGACGTTCTTTGTAACATGCAGTTACATTTAAGCTGATTAGAATTTATGGTAAATAGCTCATCATGTTCAGTTCTCATCGTTGATAATTTCTCTTAGTTGTGTGGATATTGGATCCTATATATTTAGTGAGAAGAAATGTTGATTAATTTTTAGTCTATTGCTATCAGTGACTTACAATTGAAACATGACAATAGGAACTATGTTTCTTTTTTAATCTAAATATATAGTTCTTGTGAATTGAAGAACTTGCATTCAATATACAATTTTTGTGAATTATAGGTCTAATTCTAGTGCTAGAGCTTTTGTAGAGTTCAATTCAGTAGCAGAAAATCAAAAGAACGCCCTTTTTATCCATATCATCAATTCCAAAAATTATCAAAATAACGCCCCACCTAAAATTTTATGCCCAAAATAGCTTGTGTGCTCCACGATGGAGTTGCTTTGACCAAAGCTGCACCATTTTGGAGCTACAGCTCAACCCTGGACCTGCTTTGGTTAAAGTAGCTCCAAGGTGGTGGTCAGGTTGCCAGTTCATATTCTTGCGGTTAGACCGACTGAGAACAAAGGAATATTTTGAGCAGAAAATTATAAGTGAGATGCTGTTTTGATATTTTTTTTTTTTTTAAAATGAGGCACTCTTAATGATAATGATAATAAAGAGTGCCCTTTTCATTTTCTATGAAATGTGCAGTGTAGTATAACAAATCCAAAATCCCCAAATACAAAAATTTGAGATCCTTGAAACACGAACCAAGCTAAAAAATTGTAGTTAAGTTTTTTTTTTCAAATGGGGATGTTTTCATAACTTGAATCAAACCAAGCGTTGAACTTTTTCTAAAAAAATGAACCAACCCAACCCAAGCGCAACCCTATTCCTAATGTGAACTATTATATCCTACTTTCATTATAGTAAATCTGTCATGGAAACAGCTAAATTAACTGTTTCTCAATAAATGTTCATTATCGAAACTTTTAAAGCGTCAATCCCATTTTCAAAACAATCTTGTTATTTGGGAAATGTTTTTTTTTTTTGTAAAATACAATATGAAATAAGCTACCAGGCCAAGAAAGGCCCAAATTTATACTGCCCTTTCATTTATTCCAAAAAATAGTAAGAAATCAGTATCACACAACAAACAGACCAAGCGAAAAATAGCAATGCAGGCAAAAAAAATAGCAGAGCCTAGTCATTGACAACATCAGTAGATGATGTAAGACTATAAATTTGATTGAAATAAACTGACGTCAGTGTTCACCAGAATAAAACTGAAAAACATAGGACCATTGGGGATAATGAATTGTATAGACTGCCAGCTTAGAGAAATAGTAAAGGGGCAAAGAACTAACCTCTTTCAATTTTTCAGGTCCAACCTCCATAAGTTCTTCAAGTGTACTGTAATACTCAAGATCAAGCTCATCGCTTTGTGATGGAAGTGGATCTCTGTCTAAACCCTTGTTTTCCCATCCCAAAACCTTCCCATCAGCCCATTGTTGTTCGAACTCAACTTCAAGCTGCTACGAGAAAAATAAACTTCTTGTTATGCTATATTAGTAAAAAGACCGTTTATTAATATCACTCTATGAATTTGGAATAGCTTCCACTAAGCAAATGTGGTCAACTCAGCTTCAACAAGTGATTAAAAAATTAAGTCAATATCTACCAGATTAAAGGTTCACAGAATAATATAAATTTAAATTGACGAAAACATCAAAAGAAATAAAGCAAAATATGGAAAAGCAAGAAAACATATTTAGAAACAAACTTTACAAAAAAAATTTATTATATTTTTTATGAATCCTAGATCTCATTAATTCAATTTTTTTAGGATAATAAATGCAATTTCATTAGATAAGAAAAGCATGAAAATGAGATCATGTTCATATTTTGATTAATTGAGAAAAGACTAGAAGTAGAGGAAACAACAAAATATTTAAAAAAAAATGAAATCATGTGAATAAACTAGATAGTTTTGATCAAAACTGTGAAGATTACTTGATCTCGTTGATTTGATTTTTAGCATTGATCATGAACTACGATTGAAAAATGTAAATGGGACCTTTTTGTGCATGTCATATCCAAAATACTATTGTCACATTGCCCATAATTAGTCATAGCCAATTTACATAAATAGTTTACTATACAATTTACTGCACTTAAAATATATCTTTAAATATTCTTTATTTTAAATTGCTACTATCAAACCATTTTTACCTTTTCAAAAAAAAATCTTAGGAACATGTTTACAAAGTTTTCAGGATTTACATAGGATTAAATATACCATCATGGGCCATCAAATGGCGGTATAAAATTGCCAACACTTGAAGCCCACTACTAGCTAGACTTATGATCATTATTTAGCAATTTCAGTAGATTTAGTGTTCTTTCTCTGCTTTAACAAGAGATTGAGATTGTCCTTCTCTCGTACAGGGGCAGCCATACATGATGGCCATGTATTTAATGAACTCATATCAGTCAAACTACAAATTGATGGGCAACTCAAATAAAATTAAACTAGGCAGTGCCAAGATCAATACAATTGCTTTCCAATAAGACCAATTAGTAAATTTACATTGAAATTAGAGATACTTGTTAAGATGACAGAAAGATGAAAATAAGACATTTCACATTATAATCAAATGCAAGATTAGAAGATAATAATTTTTTTCTAAAACAATCAAATTCTTAAATTATATTTTCTCAAGACCCATTAGATTAAAGAATCGACCCACTAATTTGTCTGGTTTAACCATCACATTAATTTGTTAGGCCGAACCACTTGTCAAAATACTTAATTAAGCCTGAGTTAATGTGTCAGTTTTTCAACTACACAAGCTGTGTTATTGGATGCCTATGTGATGGTTGAGCCATCATTGGACATCATGTGTAGCCAACTTAAGAATATTATGGGCCATGAATTGGACTTTAGACATTAACAAATATTGTCACAAGTTTAACATCCTACTTTAGTCCAGAAAGGTGGTGTGTGGCATATAAAAAACAGATACGCTTAGACGGTAAGCTATTATTATCTTTGACTTTAAGAAATTTAGGTCAATAGTTGGGTCTAACAAGTCAATGGATCAATCTCTCATCCAAGAGAACATTAGTATTGCTAACTAAAGTATTCATAGAATAAAATACAGTAGATGTATATCAAAGTTATTAACTTAAAGAATTCATTAGCAGAAAAAAAATCAGCAACTTTACCTTCTCAAATAACCTATTAAGATCTTGTAGTGGCTGTGTACGTTCCATAAATGATACAAGATACTGCAAAACATGCTCCAAATATTCCTTATATTGTCTGTCAGAATTAACAAAAAGTAAAGTCAGAGCAGTTCAAGTCTTTTTTTTCCATTCATATTATGGCATAGCATCGCTACTAAAGAAAAATAAAAAATAATGTTAAAAAGTACTGAATAAATTAACAAAGCTAGAGAGAACTATATGACAATTAAAAGAAAAGCATAAGAAAGAACCTCTCGAACATCCTTTTCCACAGAAAATGGGTGAAAATAAATCATAAATGAAACAAAAACTACTTAATTGTGATGGCTATGATGCATTGGCATTTGCAATAATACAAATAAGAGACGCCAAAATATAAAGTCAGGGTTTACCTACTCAACTTCAGATGGAATGGAATGCTTTGAGTTTGAGAAAATGAATCCAAGAAAGTCAGGTACTCTGTAGAAGAATCCCCGAACTTTGAATTGATATACTCATTGTATAGCTCATGCATATCAAGGTATCGGCCAAAAGCTTCCTGTGAAAACAACCAAACATACATAAATAGAAAATTATGTTGTAGTACCACAAAACACAATTGCGTGTTGATATCTCAGAAGGTACTCTCAGAAATAAACATAGTATACTCTGAAATATATTAAGTGCATAGTTCATTTTTATTTAGAATAACCATCCACCCCAACATAACGCCATGAAAAGAAAAGCTTTGCCCAATTATCAAAAATTGCAGGACAGCCTAGCTCAGAAAGGCATCAGATATATGATCACGATTCACGAAGATGTATAAACACCTAAAGCTTACCCTGTGTGCCAGCATGATCCTGCATGCACAATGACAAAATCCTGCAGAAATTAAAATCCAAAAATCACAAAGGCGTCTATCCCATTCCTCATCGTGATTGGAAGAAACAAAAGAATTATTATTCACAAGATTCCACACCACAGTGAACAAACATCAAAAAAAGAAAATATTCATTTTTCCATGACTATGTCATCTCCACTGCACTCATACATTCGCCATTTGCCACTCATATTACTGGGCTTAGTTAGAACATTATAGCTGTTTGTTGGAATAGAATATTTTCAGTTTCTTGAGTTACTGAGTATACTTAACTCATCAAAACTCATCCTTGATAACTAGATCAACTGAATTACCATAAGAAAAGTACAACTCAAACTCAAAAGCTAGTTTGGCAAAAATATAGTCAGAGCTTGAGTTAAGCAACAATACTTCCATATGTTAACATATATAATTATTGTGCCAAACCAATTGAACTGTTTGGATTTCACTAAACTGGATTCCTTCACCCATCAATGATCATATATTGAAGACACAGACATAACCAATATGGAAGAACCCAAAGAAAAATAAGCAAGTTTGCAGGAAAGTAACTAGATAATCTAGATCATGAAGCAGGAATCCTGTGTTTTGTGGGATAAATTTCAAGTTGGTGTCACGCTTTGAATCTCAATCTTTGAAATTGATTTCATGTGAAAAATGGAATCAAGTGTCCTTCGCAAGGAAAAAGCAAGCACAAAATTATGACAGACTCCTAAGATACCTCGCCACTAAATTCAATATGTGGTTCTTCCTTTAGAAGCTCTTCGTATTCTTCAGTTGTATCAACCACACGAGCTGATGGATGTCTCCTATGGTAGTCACGGATCTGCACAAGGTAAAGTTCAGAATCATGCAAAATTTTGAAAAAATTATGAAATCAAGCTTCCTAAACATCAACATAAAGTATTGTGTAGATCTCCGTAAATCATATTGAATATCGGAAGGAGAATTGTGCACTAAACCATGTAAAATCGGCCAAATCCGAAGCAGAAGCAAATGCCCACCAAATAAATGGTAGTTTTTTTTTTCAATATCTAGAGCTTGAATGAACACCCACCTCTTTAAGCCTATCATAAAACGCACCAAAGAGCGTAGTCGCGCCAGTTGCAGTCTGCCCGCCAAGCGCCGCAATTTCATCTTTCCTCGCACTGTCTTTGTCTTCGTATACATCAATCTTGCAGAGAGAAGAAAAATCAACGTAAATAAATTGCACATCAGACGCTTAAGCCAGACAACAAGATAATGTGACGAAATTACATAATAGAAGGATATGAGAACACGGGATTACAAGCTTATCTGTGGTGTTTGTGATGAGATCGATCATGTGGCGGACGCGGTGGCTCTGGAAGAGACGGTCTCGGCTGTTGTCGGGCTCGCGCTGGAGCTCTCGCACGATGAGTCGCTCGAGGCGCTCCACGTCCTCATGGGCGGAGCGCGTCACCTCAAGGAGAGTCGAAGACATGGCGTTCTTCTCAGTTGCAGTAGAGGTGAAGAGAGGAGAGGCTCGTTGCCAGAGGAGAGGTTAGGGTTTTGTTTTGGCCAAGTCTGTGGAAACACTCTTTTATCGAACTCCGTCTGCACAATGGTTGTCAATTAGCTAGGAAAACATTTGATAGTAGGCCAGTTTTATTTATTTATTTATTTATTGTCGGATAATTTTTTCAAAAAAAAATACCAACATACATTTTTTTTTTTTGAAATTTATCTAAAATTTTATGTTTTTCCTATTTTTTTAACATGTATAAAAATAAACATATAACTTTTGAAAAATATTCTTGTCCTTTTAAAAAATAATAATAATAATAATAATAAATTCCTTATTCTTTCTTCCCTAAAGAAAAATAGTTTAAAAAAATGAACTTAATTCCGCTGGTTTATAATCCTTAATCTCTTCTGGATCCTTTTCACAATTTGTACATTGAATCACGGTCAAAATCTAACTGAAATTAGTTATGATCTCCTTTACATTTATCTTCCTATTTAAGTTGTAATTTTGAATTGAAGCAATCAACCGGAGGCCACATACGATGGACAAACTGTAGGATGATTTTGAATTGAGGCAATCAACCGGAGGCCACATACGATGGACAAACTGTAGGATGTCAAGCAAAGGACGACCCATCTACCGCCCTCCAGCTCATTGACTCAATCCAAAACTAGAACATAGGAGAGATCATAGTGAATTACGTGTAAATTGTCAAAAAACCAATCTAAATAAAAGGGTGAACATAGGAGAGACCGTAGTGAATTTTAACCAGATTTAAGTCTCGATCTAACATGTAAATTGTGAAAAAACCAAGAAAGTACCCAGGATTGAGGGTCTGAAGATCTGGATAGAAAAAATTTTGTTGGCTTTTTTTCCCCTATTGGAAAGACGAAGAAAAGAAAACGATGTTGATTAGAGTATACTTCAGTCAACAATTACGAGAAAGCATTATGTTTTACACGAGCTAATCAGAGAATGCTAATTAATTTTATTAAACAATCAATTAGATTTTCTTATGGTGACAAAAACAATAGAAAATTACGCAGTATGGATTGGACCTAACCAATCATATAGAACAGTTTGTGAATGATAGATTTGACTGTGCCTCTGGAAACAATTTATTAAAACAAGTACCAAAGCTGGAATTGAGATGCTGACCCCTCCACTTGCAACAGCAAAATTTTTGTGAAACTGGGAACTTAATGCTTAATTTTCCTGTGCGAACTTAATACCCTTTTCGATTGAGGCTTTTAGTTCAGGCTTCAGATTTTCCAAGCCCTCTTTCTCGTAATCAGACAGAGAGCCAAGTCCAAAAACTTCCTCCACTCCATTCTTCCCCAGCTTCACCTGACGAAACACAAAGCGGGAATAGCATGAAGGTATGCAGTTAGTAAGCAGGGATTTGAAGCTATATTATACATGTAATTAAAGCTATAAATGAATCGAACGTGTAATTAAAGCTATAAATGAATCGAACATTCATGAATAAGTTTGATGTTGATTTGGTAAAAGCTCATTTAATACACACAATATCAATTAAATAAATAAGCTTGAACACATGTGTTCAGCTCATTAATGTCCGTGAACCATGTTCATTAACAAAACTGTTATCAACATGCTAAATAAATTTTAAAAAATTAAAATGAACAAACAAATTTGAATTATCAAAGTCAATAACCAATCAAACAAGTAAAAATTTCAATCAAGCTGAAATTGAGAGTTCGATAATATCTAAATAAACCAAGCTTAAATCAAACTCAAGCTTTAAAAAATAAATTAAGTCAAGCTTGAATAATTATTTCATTAGCTTGTTTAATTTTAGATTCGACTTAGCTTGGTTTGGCTCGGCTACCTTATCAAATAAGCTTAAACATCCTAAAGCATAGGTCGTGCTTGTTTAATCAGCAAGCCAACAAGAATGTAACTGACCTTAGATGCAAAAAATGGCAGCTCGGTAACACTTGACTGCACAAATGAACACTCAACAATGTCCGGAGCTCCATTAAGACCCTTCAAGCACGCATCTGCAAAAATGGCTCCTGCATATCTGCATCGGACCATCAGTTAACTTCAATCGATAGGTTTATTCTTTCTCAGCAGTTACACCACGTAGAAATCACCAAATTTCAAAATGAAAAGGCAAAATTCACCAAATTCCAAATTGAAAAAGCAATAAATCACTAAATTTCAAAATGAAAAGGCGACTTAGAATCTAATAGGTGAAGGATGAAACATAAATAATATGAGCAACAGCAAATCAAGATGGAATACTGAACAGGTAGGTGTTCAAGGTTGCATATGGTATTAAACCAAATCCATGCTGTCCAACTAGTTCAGGTCACAAAAACAATTTGGTGTGAACTTTAGAACCAAAGCAATTCAGTCAAACCATGACAACATGGTGGTACAGTTTAGGTTCAAAGTAATTCATATATGAAACTCAAAATTATGCCATGTCAGGTTACCTCTGGGGAAATATTACATCGCTGCTTGACACATCCAGGCAAAGGATATAAATTTCAATACAAATGATTGCACTGGTTTGGATTTCAGTTCCAAAATGTATGTATAAGTCAGAAAGAAGAAGAAAAACAGCATATCCCACTAAAAACCAAAACATCAAACCGTTAAACCCAAAGCAAGACCCAAAATTGCCCATATCTTAGGCTCCAGTGAGGTTTAGGGTGGGTTATTTCTTAAACACCTCTAGACCAACAGGTCATTATGAATGTAAAACCTGGCTTGAGTCTTAAAAACAAGAAACAGGAATAACATAATAGGAGATAAAATGATCAGAATCATAACTATATGAAACAACACATCATCTTACTGAATTTTTATTGAACTAACTAAATATCATCATTCCTACATCTGATTTGAACACCACACATTCATGTACTAAAGTTAGGCATCTGAAATTTGTTTACTTAAGAAACTTAAAATGTAGTAGTAATTGGTACCTATGGATGCTTTGCTTTGAGCTTAAACCCACATAAATGAGAAAACTAGCCCAATAACTTATTACGCCCAACTACTAGTTCAAAATGTTTAAGCACAAGTTAATAATAGTTCCTCTTGTAAACTTATAAACCCTCTTTATAAGCCCAAAATTCTAAACTCAGGTGTTACAATATCGACAATAAAAGTTTATATGCATTAATATGTTTAATCAGGCAAAGAAAGTAGGATTTGAGAGATCTAGGCAGACTGTGAGAAACATCATGGTTCTAAGGAGAACATCACCTTGGTTCAATGTTATCTCGTGTTATATAAAGGATAAACAGAATGTGACTAACTAAATTAATAGAAATGAAAAAGCTACTTTAGTAAGATATAGCTTCTTGTCTGTTTCAATAGAAAAAGAGGAAACCTGGATCCGAAAGAGAAGTGAGGAACTCTTAAAGGCACCAAACACAAATTTCTCAACATAACATTGAAAAGTCAAGGAGAAATACTAGGAAATAACAATTTCCAAGATAGACATGGATCAATATATTCAAAACAATGAAAGAGAGCTGAATCATCAAATAATAGAATAAGATGTGTAACTTACGCCATTGACAAAGTTGCTGAGCCTTTTCCAGCTTTTGCCTCCACAACCTCCGTCCCACCATCCTGGGTCCTTTTGGTAAGAGCCTTGATATCCTCGTGAGACAAATCATTACTAACAGGAGTGGCCTGTGGAAAAAGGAAATTTTAACCTATCAAAGATTAATCATAGGCTCATAACACAGAAACGACATTATTACATCAAATCCCCAGCAATCACCTGAGAGAACAGAGGCAAGATTGTTATGCCAGCATGCCCACCGACAACAGGAACATTAACATCTGTATAAACGACCGCATCGTTTAACTCGGATGATTTGCTCACCAAATTATGAAAATATCAGATACGACAAGAAATAGGCATTACCAGCCACCGGAACCTTAGCTTTCCCAGCATAGAAGGTTTTAGCCCTGACAACATCAAGAGTGGTAACGCCGAACAGTTTTTTCTCATCGTATGTTCCTGCCTTCTTGAACACCTCAGACGCAATAGGTACAGTTGAATTCACTGGGTTGCTTATCATATTAACAACAGCCTGATTAAAAGAAACACAAGTTAATTCTCCTTATAGACCATGATTCCTCAAACGCTTGGAGGGAACGAACACAAAGAGGAAGTGCAATAGTTTGTTGGTGAAGGAGAGAAAAACACTTACGTTAGGACAGTACTTGGCTATGGCGGTGCAGAGAGACTTGACGATGCCAGCGTTGATTTTGAAGAGATCATCGCGAGTCATGCCGGGTTTCCGCGGCACACCAGCGGGGATGATCACGACATCGGAACCCTCAAGAGCCGTGCCAAGCTGATCCTCACCCGCATAGCCCGCCACCTGGAGATCGATCAAATGACAGACCCGAAACCCTAGATCCGATCAGAATCCCCGCAAGGATCGAAAAAAAAAGGCAGAGAGAAACAGGAAGGAAGATTTCCAAACCTGGGCGCGAGTGTTGATGTGGCTGACATCGGCGGCGACGCCAGGGGTGCCAGCGATATCGTAGAGGGAGAGGTTGGAGACGAGGGGATTGAGCTTCATGAGGAGGGCGAGGGGCTGGCCGATACCACCAGCAGCTCCGAGGATCGCGACCTTGCGCTCAGGGGCGGCGTCGGAGGAGAAGAGGCGGCGGCCGTAGGAGGCTCCGCCACGTCTGAGCGCTGACTCGACAGATCTAACCAGGAAGCTCTTCATCGTCTCCGATGTAGTAAGAGAGACAGAGATCCACTCACCGCAGCGGAACGCAAATGCGTGGATGGATGGATCCGCAGTTTGTTATAAGCAAGCGGGCTGGCCAAGCGGACGTGAAGCACGTGGGATCCGCATGCCACTGTTTTCTCCCTATTTATCCATTCCTACCCTTTACTCAACTCCTCTCAAATATAAAGATAGCGTTAAGATATCTATTCGACTTTAATTGAAAATGGAGAACTCATCGACTTTGGAAAAGATGGACGCCTTTTTGATTTTGCAAAAAAAAAAAAAGGACACAAAGTAAAGGATTTGAGGATGGAAGTTGATAAGAAAATGAATGGCCCTGCGATGCCCAGAATAATTGTAAAGTGCACAGGAATTCTGATGTAAAAATGGAGCACAATTGGATAGCTTTTATTCAAAGGCTACACTGATACAACACATTGTAGTGGCAGCAGAAATACTGAACACAATTTCAATATCAAAAGGGTGAACAAGATATAGCAAACCCCTGGATCATCAACTTTAGGTAATCTATTCATTTCCGACCCCGATACAACACCTAGTTGGATTGTGAAGGAAAAAAGATCTTAGTTTTTACTCATATCATGCAGTTTTTCTATTGTGGGTTTGGCGCGCGACTGTTAGCAGACGAGACTCTTGATCCCCATTCCAAAAGCTCTTTGCTCGTATCATCTTTGTGCACAATTACCTCGATAAAACACAGGCAATCCTTCTTGTCTCCAGTGGCTGTGGCTATCGACTCTTCTAATTGTTCCTCAGTGTTCACCTGCAATAAACCACCAGGGTTTTCCCTGTCAAACTGATTTCAAAACTTAGATCTGTCATCAATGGTCGCGACTTGCAACGAACTCACCTTGCAAGTCCAACATTTGCCTGCTTGATTGTTTATGGCATCAACAACTGCAGTGTAGTTCCAGTTCTTGATCACATTGTAAGGCCCATCATGGATCTCTACTTCGATAGTGTATCCACCATTATTAATGAGAAAAATAATGCTGTGTTGCCCTTGCTGGATCATTGTAGATACATCTTGAGCAGTCACCTATAGAATTTATAGGCCAATTATCGAAGAGCAACAGTGATAATCAGTAATCATGAAAAGAAAAATGAAGGCAATGAAAACATAAGAGCTATCTCATTTCTTAGTCTTAGAGATTGCAACTGTATGATTACATTTGAATCATGGATAATAACCTCATTTGAGCCACACAAAAAGAAGGATATTTGAGTAGTAAATAAAAGAATGAAGAATTTAGAGGAAAAATATCCAAGAAATAATGTTTTCTCTTTATATTTGTTTAGTTCATCAACAATAATAGCTCTTCAATTTTATAAAAATCATTAAGAACAGATTAACAATTTACCTGGAAACTCCCATCTCCTATGCAAGCAATAACACGCTTTTCCTTGGCAGCTTGAGCATATCCAAGAGTGGCACCTACTGACCATCCAATTGATCCGTACTGCATTTGGAATTCATACCTGAGAAAATTGTATCACTAGGTCAACCGTTTGATGGCTTCATGATCACAATTCCCAGCCATTCACAATGGTAAGACGACGACCAACTCACCCGCAGTTCTCCGGCAAATGAAGCTTTTGGCAATTGAACCATGAATCACCAGTCTCTGCAATGACAGAGGTCTCTCCACTCAGCATACTCTGCTTGAAAGAAAACATATGACAAACTCAATACAAACAACAAGCACAAACTTGAATCGAAATGAAGTTGAAATTGATTTTCAAAGGCATGCCTGAATGTGCTTAAAAAGGATATTAACCCTCAAAGGTTCGTTGTTCTCTCGTCTCATCGGCATGCTTGGAGGGACGTAGATACGACGGTAATTCTCCATAGCAGTAGTGTTCCTCTTCAGCTTATGAGACAGTGCAGCCAAGAATTCAGCCATGAAAACCCAACCAAAAGAGGGGCCATCGCCGACAGTGACACGGTTCCGCTTTGCCACCACAGCTTTTTCCTTCTTGATCAGGAGAGAATACCCCACAGAGCTGTAGTCGTTAAAGATCGGGCCGACGAACATGTAAGCATCAGCTGATTCCACAATCTCTCCACAGAAGTTGGTGCTCACGGCGCCCCAGTAAGTCCCGATGAAGTGAGGATGGTGCTCCGGTACCAGTCCTTTGGCTGATGGCATGATGGCTATTGGATAGCCGCACGCGTCTGCGAGCTCCACGAAAGCTTGCTGTGCTTTAGCCACCCTCAGATTGGGTCCGGCGACCAGTACTGGCTTCACGGCCTTGTTCAAAAATGCTGCTGTTGCTTCCACGGCAGCCTCCAGTCCTAATTGGTTGCTCACCCTGCGAAGGACCATCGTCTCTCATTTTAACGAGAATTGAAGACAGAGAGAGAGCACCGAACACCTACATGGGCGCGAGGAAGTAGGGAACAGGCTCGTTTGCGAAGGTGGGATGAAATATCCCCGGCAAGTTGCAGCTGATGCTGATGTACACGGGCTTGCTCTCTTTCAAAGCCGTGGATATTGCAGTATCGATCATCTCATGCGCATCGTCCAAATTATTGATCACCGCCTACAGATTGGGGCAGATCAACGAAGCCGTGTTTAAGATCGGATAAACCCTAAATTTCGCAACGAAATTGGGGGGAGAAGGTTGGGGGACCTGGTGGCAAGTGACGGTCTGGAAGCATCGGAGCTCCTGGGAGAAATCGGGGAGGCCGATAGTGTGGTGGAGGATGCGGTTGGTGCCGTAGTCGTTGGAGTTGGGGCCGCCGGCCACGCAGATGATGGGGAGGTTCTCGCTGAAGGAGCCGGCTACAGCGTTGATGACGCTGAGACCGCCGACGGTGAAGGTGACGACGCAGGCGCCGACGCCGCGGGCGCGGGCGTAGCCGTCGGCGGCGTACCCGGCGTTGAGCTCGTTGCAGCAGCCCACCAGGTTGAGCTCCGGCTCCGCGATGAGGTGGTCGAGTAGGGTGAGGTTGAAGTCGCCGGGCACGGAGAAGACGTCGCGGACGCCCACCTGCACTAGCCGCCGGGCCAGATGCCGCCCCAGCGTCCCCGGGCCCCGACGCGCGCTGCCGTCCTGCATTCTGAAAGCCGATCGAACGCAAGTCTGAATTGCTCGAATCGCTCGCGGCCGGTTGATACGGGAAAGCAAACAAAGCAAGGGCCTTATTTTATTGGCGACATGGAAAGCAGATGAGGCGTTTACAGTGGAAGTGGACACTGGAAAGTGGAAACCATGGGCGACTGATTCGTCTGCTGCCTTGAAACTGGGTGAGTCAAAATACAGTTTTTCCACTGCAAAAGACAAAGACGCCGGCCGGCGTAGATTATGCAGAATGAATAAAATAATAAATCATCGGCGCATTTCACGAATGGTTTTACTTTTTGACACCACGAATGGTTTTACTTCTATTCAACGTGACTAATAATGAAAAAGAAACAGTTGTCGGAATTCGGAAACCGGGGTTTCTCGCCGAAGCGCCCCCTGCTGGAGGACCGAATACCGGGGGAAACAAAAAAAAAAAAAAAAAACAAATAATAATAATAATAATAATAATAATAAATAGCATCAAGCGTTCTTAATTCATCCATTAATCCACAGTCATCCCTACATCTTTAAAATTAATAGCATCAAATTTTCTATTTAAAATTTATCATAAAAAAATTAATTAATTAAATTTAAATATATATATTTTTAATATATCAATTTCCTTATAATTTATTCTATCTTTATATTTTATTGTTTTTTAATATCTATTTTTGCCTTAATTTATTTCCTTTATCTTTTCTTCCTCCAAATTAAATAATATTTAATAAATAGATTTCATTTTAATTTGAGAATTTTGCAATGATTTTTTCTTAAAATATAAAATTTTTAAGGAGTAAACTAGAGAAAAATCCCCAATCACAACTTGAATTTTGCATGCAATCCCCACTCATAAAAAACTTTGTTTCCACTCCCTGCATGCAAAGTTTTATTTGCTTCAACTCCCTCATGCAAATATTGTGACCTAATTGCCCCTCAGATTTTTTAGGTACAAAAGGTCCAAAAATGAGTATAATTTAAAGAAAATCTAATATATTTTCTATCCAATTGAGTATCATTTAAAGAAAACCTAGTATATTCGAGTATATTTTTAATTAAAATTGTCCTTCATATATTTTAGGTATAAATAATCTATAAATAATCTAAAAATGAGTATAATTCCTATTAAATTCAGCATTTTAGACTAGAATCGAGTATATTTTCTATTAAATTGAGTACGACTTTTTTCCTATTTAATATAATTCCTCCTAAATTCAGTACCATTTGCAAAAAATCTAGTATATTTTTCATTCAATTGAGTATCATTTAAAAAAATCTAGTATATTTTACATCTAATTGAGTACCATTTAAAGAAAATCTAGTATATTTTCTATCCAATTGAGGTGGAAAAAGAATCGTACTCAATTTGATAGAAAACATTCTAGTTTAATGTACTGAATTTAAGAGGATTTATACTCATTTTTAGACTTTTTATACTTAAAATATCAGGGGCAATTATGTAAGTATATTAGACTAGGGAGTGAAAAGAAAGATTTTTTTTCATTGGGGAATGCATGCAAAGTTGTGTTTGCCAATGGGGAATGCATGTAAATTTTCCCAAATTTAAGTTAAATTATATATTTAGAGAAGTTAAAATGGATACTTTACAAAAGATGTCCTATTATTTTATGTGAAAGGGTGTTAAGTTATGACTCAAACATCAACGATTTAATCTTCAGTTATGATTTATTTGTAAATATTTTTCTTCTAAATAGAGAGTATAATCATGGATTCTGACTTACTTATTGTGAGTATTTTTTAATTTATCCTGACGATAGATAAAATTTTTTATAGAACTAAATTGAACGTCTCAAATTCGATATTACCTCATTTTAATTATGATAAATTATTATAATATATATAATAGTTACCCACAAGTGGCTTTTATAATTATGTTAACTTCTATAATTTTAATTAAATCGTTAAAGAATATTTTAATATATAATAATTTTGAAATTTATAATTTATAATTTATGATTTAAAATTTTAAAGTTTAGGATTTAAGATTTATTTTTAATTAGGTAGCAAGTAGCAACTACTTTAATTCTTTCTACAACTATTTTAAAATAATTTTGATCTAGTTAAGTATCTTGGATATAACACTATCTTATATTTAGAATATAAAGTTTTAAAATTTAAGATTTAACCGGTAACTATTCAGTAATTTCTATAATTATTTTAAATTAATTTTGATCAATTTAAAATAATTTTAATAATATTTGATCCGGTGGTAAGACGGGGCCCGTACGATAGGAAGTCAAAATGGTCAACACCCAGGGTAGGCGGCCGATCGGATGAGATACCTTCCCGAACGCCAGGAAGAATAGCCGACCCGACATCTCGACAGCTCAGCCGAGCGCCGAATTTCCGACGCTCATAAGGTAGAATGGGAAGAGACGAAGGCCGAGCGGACATCCCACTCGGCTACCCAGGAACACGGCAACAACCCAACAGTTAAGGCTCCCTCGCTTGACAGGACGGAGTCGGACATCAAATCATCGGCCGAGCGGATATCCGAGTCGGTCCGACCTTGGTGTCGCCTGGAGGGCGTTAGCCGAGTGGTTCCTTCGCTCAACCAGGGAAAGGCGTCAACCGAGCGGTTCCTACACTCGGCTCGGTAAAGGACAAAGGGAGTAATTGGCGATATCTTCCTAGGAACCAGTGTCACCGACAAGAGGCATGGTCGGCAGCATGGTCAAACAGGGTATGACGTCAGGCACGCTTTCCTGACACACTCATTCCAGGTATGCTTTGAGGAGCGTACACGCCTCGGGGAGCGTGTGCGCGCCTCTGGGGAGCATTATATAAGAACCCCTATACTTCGACAGAGGTACGCTCACATATATACTGTACCTACAGTTCTCATTTATTCTTTGCTCTACTCTTTTTTCGTCGGAGATCTTACTTGAGCGTCAAAGGGTCGTCGCCGGGGAACCCCTCCCCAGTTCGGCGTTGTGTTTGCAGGTCCATGCCAGCAGGAGACTTACGTCTTCAGAGTTCTCAACCAGTCAACAAGAGCGCCACATCCCCAGCGTCCATCGACTCAACACTCGGACAGGATCAAATTGGCGTCGTCTGTGGGAACGCACCTGAATCCGAGCCAAGGAGATGAAAGAAGTTGGGTGCCAGCACACTGTGCCGCTTTCTCAAGAGGAACTCGACGCGCTCATACAGGCTCGAGCGGCCAAGATAATAGAGCAGCAACAGAAGGCGCTAGCCGATCGGATGATGCAACAAGCAACCTCAGCATCTGGGGGCCGAGCTGCGCAAGAAGACCGGTCGGAATAACTTTCCATATGGGGACAAAATAAGGGTCTAACCGGCACGTAGGTGGAGGTGCCACCCACCCCAATTCCATTCTATCGGGCCTTGTTCCAGACGCCATCTGAAATCGCGTAAGCGAATCGGGACCGGTCCTCATCGGACAAACCTCCCGCTCGGGGCGCAAGGAAAGGTAAAGCGCCCCAAGCCGACTCATCTCCCGAACGGATCAACCGCCAATTCTATGAGGTAATTCTGCAAGATCCTCTGCCAAGGCACTACGCACCCTTGGCGATCGGCAAATACAACGGGTCGACTGATCCGGACGACCACCTCGACAAATTCGACAACGCTACAACCCTTCATCAGTACACGGATGGAGTTAAGTGCCGAGTCTTCCTCACTGCGTTGTCTGGCTCAGCACAACATTGGTTTCGAAGATTGTTGAACAGATCGATTCAGAGCTTCAAGGACTTCAGGACGGTCATCCTCCACCACTTCGTGAGCAGCAGACGCTATCAGAAGACCAGCGTCAGTCTGTTCTCTATGAAGCAAGGGTTGAGAGAGACTCTACGGGCCTCCATTCAACGCTTTAACCAGGCGGTCATGGGCATCCCCACGGTCTCATCCGAAACTATGATGCATGCCTTTACCCAAGGGCTCATCGACGGAGACTTCTTCCACTCGCTCATCAGGAAGCCGCCCCGCGATTACGAACATATGCTAAAGAAGGCCAGCGAGTATATCAACGTGGAGGAAGTTCAGGCGGCCTGAAGGAAAGAAGCGCCATCAGAACCGATTGTGCACGCCGAACGAAGACCGCCAAACAGCCACCAGCCTCCAAGAGGGCCCTGAGCCGATGTGGCACGACTACATTAGGAAGCAAGGTCACACACTGTCCAACACGTGGCAGCCGAACGACCAAGGTCCAAGGGAAAGGTAGGGACTTTTATGTTCCGTGTCTTCCATCAATCCGCGACCCACAACACCCGAGACTGCCGCAGAGTTCCTGTAGTCGCCTAGCCGACTCCCAGGAGTCATCGTCGTCGATCACCTTCCCCCGAACTGCGATATAGGTGGCCAAGTACTGAACTACGAGAGGAGATCAGGCAGTCACCCGAGCGGCGACATCATCATCAAGCAAGGAGTGACGACCGCGCCCCAGCCTCACACAGGCAAGTCGGGCACTCCGTTCGGGAGGAGGAAAATTGAAGCAACGCCGCTCGGGGTGAAATCAACATCATAGTTGGTGGACCAACCAGCGGAGATTCCAACCGAGCCCGAAAATCGTATGCTAGACGACTGAAGATCCATGCTGTAGACTGTAGCCAAGAGAGGGCGAATGGGCCCAAAATCAGCTTTGATCCCAAGGATCTTGATGGGATCGAAGTGTCGCACGAAGATGCCCTCATCATCAGTGCGGTAATTGTCAACTACACTATTCATCACATATTTATTGACACAGGGAGTTCGATCAACATCATCTTCAGGAAGGCCTTCGACAAGCTCCAAATCGATCGGGTCGAGTTGCTACCGATGACAACCCCTTTGTACGGGTTCACCGGCAACAAGGTCCAGCCGATCGGTCAGACAAGGTTGGCCATATCACTCGGAGAGGAGCTACTTCGAAGGACCAGGATCACCACCTTCATTGTCGTAGATGCCCCATCATCCTATAACGTCATCCTGGGCCGGCCGACCCTCAACGAATTCCGGGCAGTACTCTCGACCTATTGCCAGAAGATCAAGTTCCCCGTAGAGGGTCGGGTCGGGGAAGTCAAAGGAGATCAACTGGCTGCCCGACACTGTTACGTCGAGATGGTGAAGGCGGAGGCTAAGTCCGCTCGGAAAATTCCCCGACACGAGGTAAATGTCATAATCGAAAAACCTCCTACTCTAGTTTATGAAGAAAAAGAAGAGGTACAGATACACCCTGCCCGGGCAGAGGCAACGACTTTCATAGCTGTCCACCTGCAAGTGCAACAGAAGGGCAAGCTTATTAGATGTCTTCAGCGAAATAGTGATGTCTTCGCCTGGTCCACACATGAACTACCCGGTGTTTCCCCGAGCGTAGCACAACATGAGCTTCACGTTTTACCGGATGCCAAGAAGAGGTACAGATACACCCTGGTCGAGCAGATGCAACGACTTTCATAGCTGCCGACCTGCAAGTGGAGCAGAAGGACAAGCTGATTAGATGTCTTCAGCAAAATAGTGATGTCTTCACCTAGTCCACACATGAACTACCCGGCGTTTCCCCGAGCGTAGCGCAACATGAGCTTCACGTTCGACCGGATGTCAAACCGGTGAAGCAAAGGAAAAGGGACTTCAGCGCCGAGCATAATCAGATCATCCGAGCTGAAGTAGAGAAACTATTAGAGGTCGGCCACATCAGAGAAGTTCAGTTCCCGAGCCGGCCCGCAAATGTAGTACTAGTCTCAAAGCCTGGCAACAAGTGGAGGATTTGCATCGACTTTCGTGTTGGGTTTTTCGGGCCGCGAAAATAGCTTTTTCGCGTCGCGGAAACCCCGAAACCCCTTAGCCAACGGATCCGTGCGAAGAAAAATTTTGAAAACATATGAATACGAGTTTACCTAGATCTACACTTAGATCTACATGGAGAAAATCTTATACCTTCGATGCGTGCCCTTCGCGAATCCTGCTCGTCCAAGGTACGCCGGATCTCGTGATTGTCAACGTAGACAATCCTCTAGAAGTATCCACACGAACAAGATGTGTTCTCTAACACACAAGGATGGAGAAGAGAGCACCACAAGTGTGCTAGCACTCTCTAGGGCTCTCGGGTAGGATTGGAAGAAGAAGAAAGGAAAAGAAGAGAACACACTCCTCTAAAATCTCTATGTGACTTTCACTAACCTTTCTTCTTGGATTAGATTCACTCTCCTTTCTTCTCCCTTGCTTGAAACCCACGACCAAGAGAAGAGAAGGAGCAAGAAGAGATCTTAGGAGGAGGAAGATCACTTGAATGAGAGTTACACTTACAAAATGAAACTATTTTTAATCTAATTAAGTGGTTTGTAACCTCCATGGGATACCAAGAGTCACAACTCTTGGTAACTCCCATGAGGTGGCACTTCACTTAAGTAACCATGATGATGTGAAGCATCATCATTGGTCCACTTAATGCCAACTCACCAATGAGGTGGCATAAAGTCAAGTCAAACTTGACTCTTCATCTTCCTCTCAAGTCAAGTCAAACTTGACTTAATCTCTCTCATGGTTGATCTAATCCAACCATTTAATTCAAGCCAATTTAATATAATGAATTTAATTTATTTAATTAAATTGATTCAATGAGTCATAATCTAAATTAGACTCATTGAACACATGAATCAACTTGAGTCCAACTCAATTAGCCCAATTAGGATTACTCTTAATCCAATTTGATTCATCAAATGAATCTAATCCTCTTGGTTCATCATATGAACCTAATCTCCATCCACTTGTTCTTTGTGTGTGACCCAATAGTTTCTTGTAACGTTGACAATGCCCCTAAACTCATTTAGAAACATAAGTAATGAGCAGTATCTAGCAATACATCATTACTACCCAAGTTACAATAATGTTGAGATTCAACATCACCTTGTGACTACTAATTGCGACTCCTCACAATATATGACAAGTGTCCTTCTATACTAGACATATAGATTGATCAATGTGAGGTATAGACCGTGTCATCCTCTAATCAATCTAAATCTTGAACTCCAAGTAGACTCACTCAATCAAATGAGCTCAATATCTCATATTGACTCATTTGGGCATGGCCATGCACTTCGTGGTCTCACTCTATCAAGAATACCTATGTCTCTCCCATCATATAGGAGGGATAGATCTCATCTACATCACTCACATCCCTCCGCATAATTTGTTACATACCCAGTAATCGTAGTCCACCCAGTTACGGGTGACGTTTGACAAAACCAAAGTACATAACTCCTTATGTAGGGAACCATGGTGACTTCAGGTCTAAGGACTAGTAGTCATACTAATAGCTACATGAGAAAGTATATGACACTCATATAACGATCCATGATACATTTTCATGGCGGGTCATTCAGTATACATTCTCCAATGCATACCCATGTGTCAACTTGATATCTCTATATCCATGACTTGTGAGATCAAGTCATCGAGTTGACCTACATGCTAGTCTTATTGCATTAACATTGTCCCTGAATGTTAATACTCGACTAGGAATGATTAAGAGTAGTGTTCTCTATATCATCTCACTATCGGTTCAACTAACCGATTGATATAGGTGAAACCTTCTACTCAAGGACGTTATTATACTTAGTTTATTTGGCACCAATACAAGTAAGTATAATAACCAAAAATCAAATGTCTTTATTTATATAGAATATGATACAACAAGCCCAAAATACAATCATCAAATGATTGGCTCTAGGGCTCTAGCTAACATTTCGAAGCCTCAATAAAGCATGCCCAAAGGACTTCTACCCACTGCCAAGGGTCGACCAGACGATGGACTCCACAGCTGGGTGCAAGATGATATGCATGCTGGACGCGTATCTAGGGTATCATCAAGTGTCGCTCGCCCGGGAGGATCAAGAGAAGGTGAGTTTCATCACAGTAGATGACACCTATTGCTACAATGTGATATCGTTCGGACTAAAGAATACTGGGGCTACCTACCAAAGGCTCATGAATAAGGTGTTCTGGTAGCAGATCGGACGGAACATGGAGGTATATATCGACGATATACTCATCAAATCCCTCTGAGTTGGCGACCTCTGTGCTGATATAGAAGAAAGTTGCCAGACGCTCTGCACATATGGAATTAAGTTGAACCCAAGCAAATGTCTATTCGGTGCAAAGGGTGGGAAATTCCTCGGCTATATCGTCACCGAGCAGGGCATCAAGGCGAACCCTAGTAAGGTAAAGGCGCTGCAAGATATGCCACTGCCAAGAAATTTGAAGGAAACTTAGCGCCTCACCGGTTGGATAACTGCCTTATCTCGATTCATCTCCAAGTCTGTTGACTGAAGCCTCCCTTTCTTCAAGATACTGCGCCGAGCTATCAAGTTCCAATGGGACGAAGAGTGCGACAAGACATTTGAAGAACTAAAAGCATATCTGAATTATCTGCATGTATTGGCTAAGCCAGAGGCCGGCGAGCCGCTTCACATTTATTTATCTTCGACCAAGCACGCTGTCGGCTCGGCGTTGGTGTGACCGAACGACGAGAAACAACTAGTGTACTTCCTAAGCTATGTCTTAAAAGATGTTGAATCCCGTTATACTGGTCTCGAGAAACTTGTCTTTGCGCTGGTACTCGTCGCTCGAAGGCTTTGATCATCTTCCTCACGCATACGTAGGGATGTAAATGAACCAAACGGTTCGCGAGCTATTCGGAGCTCGATTCGGTAAAAATCTCGTTCGAGTTCGTTCGTTTATCTTATCGAGCCGAGCTCGAGCTCGATTTCGAGCTCGACAGTTTTATCGAGCCGAGCTCAAGCTTAAGGATATTCAGCTCGTGAGCTCGCGAACATGTTCGTTTATATGCTCGCGAGCAAAAAAAAACGAGCCTTAAATCGAGCCTTAAAACGAGCCTTAAACGAGCCAAAAAAACGAGCTCTAAAACGAGCCAAAAAAATGAGCTCTAAAACGAGCCTTAAATGAGTCAAAAAACGAGCTCTAAAACGAGCCAAAAACGAGCTCTAAACGAGCCCGAAAACGAGTCCGAGCTCGCTTAACGAGTTAGGCTCGTTAACTTTGATAATCGAGCTAATAACGAGCCGAGCTCGAACTGTTCGCGAGCCTGATAATTCTAAAACGAGCCGAGCTCGAGCCTTGTGATAAAAGCTCGATTCGAGCTCGAGCCGAGCTCGAGCCCGAATATAACTTAAACGAGCCGAGCTCGAGCCTGATACTGTTCGGCTCGGTTCGACTCGTTTACATCCCTACGCATACGATCATAGTAATGACAAGCAACCCTCTGGTAGAGTCCTCCTCAATCCAGAGGCATTCGGGCGGCTGATCAAATGGATAACGGAGTTTAGTGAGTTCGACATACAGTATCAGCCCCGAACGACCATCAAAGCACAATCCTTGGTCGACTTTGTCACTGAAGTACAGAATCTCGAGTCAGAAGACACTTGGAGAATATATGTGGACGGATCATCCACTCGGCAAGGGAACGGAGTCGGTGTACTACTGATCTCCCCTCAGGAAGAGCAGATGCATCTGTCTGTTCGGCTAGAATATCGGGCAACTAATAACGAGGTCGAGTACGAGGCGCTCATAGCAGGCCTGCAAGCTACTCGGCATGTTGGAGCTATCAGGGTCTTGATTCACTCGGATTCCCAGTTAGCCGCTCAGCAACTCACAGGAATATTTGAGATAAGTAATACTCGACTCAAGCTCTACGCCGAAGCCTTTGAAAGACTAAAAGCCAACTTCCGGGAGGTGGTTATTCAGAAGATACCCGAGCGGAAAATCAAGTGGCAGATGAGCTGGTTAAGCTAGCCAGCTCCATATCGCCTATTGTTATATCGCAGCCGATTGAGCAAGTATCGCTGGTGGCACACGTTGATCGGATGGAAGGACTCACCTTCCCAAACGACTGGAGGACAACACTGACAGAGTTCCTGTGATCGAGAATTACACCGTCCGATCGAGAGGAAGCTCACCAGTTGAGAAGGAGAGCAAGAAGATTCACACTGATTGGGGATCAACTCTACAAGAAAGTTTTCTCTCGGCCCCTACTCAACTGTACAACAAGCGGGTAATACCTAGATCTTTCACTACAAGAATTTTTGCATTCAACAACACCCAATAGACAACGCTTTTTAATAAAAACGTTGTCGTTCTTTGTTTTACAACGCTTTTAGTGAAAAGCGTTGTCTATGGTATTTACTTTTTACTAAAGACAACGGTTTTTAATGAAGTGTTGTCTTTAGTGTTGTTGTTTATGGTCAAAGACAACATTTTTTTAAAAAAACGTTTTTTAAAGTGTTGTGTATGTTTCCCCTAAACTCACTTAAAATAAATTCGCAGCCCTCGCTTTGCTAAACTCTAAACCCTCAACGCGCGCGCGCCTTCTCCTCACCACTCCTCTCCACGAGTTCTCCTCTCCACTCCTCTCCACGAGTGCCTTCTCCTCTCCTTCTCCTCTCCACGAGTGCCTTCTCCTCTCCTTCTCCTCTCCACGAGCGCCTTCTCCTCTCCACTCCTCTCCACGAGCGCCTTCTCCTCTCCTTGCCGCGTGATCTCCTCTGAACCCTAATCTCGACCCAAACTCCTCACGCAAAACTCCTCACGCCGACCCAACTCCTCCAAGTCGAGATCCCTAATCTCGCATTTCCCCATCTCCTCAATCAAAGTCAGCTTACCCTTCCTAATCTTCTCACGGCTCCTCAACTCCTCTGAACCCTTCGATCTTAGTTCCTTCCTCGCAGAGCAGATTCGAGAGTAGGAGGAACGGAAGAAAGAAAGGTAAAATTACCGGCGCCAGGAACGGAGGCCGCGCCACCTCTGGCAAAAGCTCCCATTTCACCCCATCGAAGAAAGGGTGCGCCTTCACCTCCTCCGCACCCCCACTAAACCCTAATCTCCTCTCCGGGTCCTTGACCACGAGCCGCTCGATAATGTCAGTGAGATCGGTGCGGCGCCGGCCTGGGAACATTGGCGGCAGCGTAAGAATGTTGCGCAACGTCTCCTTCCTGTTCCGCCCCCGGAAGGGCGTCTGTCCGTATGCCATTTCGTACGCCAGGATCCCAAGCGCCCACCAGTCCACCGCGAAGCCGTGCCCTTCGCCGCGCACCACTTCCGGCGCCACGTACTCCTCCGTCCCCACGAACGAGAACGACCGCTCGTCGTCACCACCGGATCCTTCTCTGGATTTCGAGATGGACGAGGAACTCGTCCTACGGCGACTCGCCGGGGAGACTCTCGCCGACCTCCCTTTCTTTATCTGGTCGTCCGCGGCGCCGAAGGAGAACACGCGTGTGAGTTTCCTCCGGGGGGCGTGGCTGTGGTTGTCGGAGGGAAGTGGAGGAGGAAGGGAGGAGTGGGTGGTCGATCTGGCAGGGAGGTGGCGGGAGAGATCGAAATCGGCGAGCATAATATGGCCGGATGAGCGGAGGAGGACGTTCTCTGGCTTGAGGTCGCGGTAGGCGACGCGCATGGAGTGGAGGTGGGCGAGAGCGGTGACGATTTCCGAGAGGTAGAAGCGGATCGCGTCCGCGGAGAACGCCTCCTCGTTGGAAGGAGAAAGGGAGCGGCGGAGGGCGTGGAGGTCGCCGCCGGGGCAGAAGGGGATCGCCCAAGCGAGGAGGTCCGGCGTCTCGACGGAGCCAAGGAGGGAAGGGAGAAACGGGTGGTGATGATCACCGGGAGCGGCTGAGAGGCGGGACAATAGGGATAGCTCCCAGCGGGCGCGGCGGAGAGCGTGGGGTTTGGCGGCGGACTGCTTGTCGAACACCTTGAGGGCGAAGAGCGTGGGGAGGCGACTGCCGGGTGCGGCGCTGACGAGGAAGACCGAGGCCATGGCTCCACGGCCCAGGACGCGAACCGCCCTGATCTGGTTCAAATCCAACACCACCTCCTCATCCATTTGAATTTGGATCAACCAACCTATACAATGCAGGTAACGTGTTTGAGTGTTTGCCTCAATGGTCTCTGTTTCCACATCTCGCTCGATTCTTGTTCTTCTTGAAGCAGCTCAAGCGCTCAAGCTCCGTGTGTTCCTCTCACCCAAAAATTGAGGTCTGCAAACAGTAAGTGGAGGCAATACAAGACCCATCTCACCCAAAAATTTATTTTAAGCAGGCGTGACAAACCTGAGGAGTTGAATGAGCCACCTGTTGGCTTTGAAATTACAAGAGAAGATTGGCGTGCGTTTGTCATTAGTCGCATTTCTGAAGATTTCATTGTAAGATTCTAAATTTTTTCTTTTGAAACTATTCGATCATAATTCATTATGTATTATTCAAATTTGATATGTCACCTGTTTGAAATAACTAGAAACTCAGTGATCAACAAAAAGAGCGAAGGAAAAAAAATAGATATCCTCATCGACTCTCACGCAAAGGGTATGCACGCTTTGCTGAAGAAATTGTAAGTATTTTTAAAATATATTTCCTCTAAGAACCCTCTAATTGATTCACATTAAATTATTTCACATTTGTTATTTGATTTTTCTTTGTTGTAGGGGACTGAATTATGTGATGATAATGACATCAATAGAGCTATTATGTGGAAGAAAGGACGCGCCAACAAAGGAGGAGAGTTTGAAGGTGAAGATTTGGTGGACACAGTACAGAAGATTGTAAGTAAATTTTCATGTTCTTCTGATAATGACTTCAATATATCTTCTAGTTTTTGAGAGTAAAGTTGCATGCATGCATACCCTTTGCGTGAGGAAGCCAAGGCAAGCAGTGTAATGAGGAGTTTAACAGCCATTCCTTGCATAGCTTGAATTCTCAGTACTAGAGCATGTATTGAGGAAGTAAATGGTGAATGAATGCATTGAGAGCTTAGAGGTGACGGGTTTATATAGAACAGATGTGGATTTACTAGGTATCTAGGTTTGAAATGTTCTTACTTGGAGAAGAGATCAAGTCGAAAAGTCTATTACATGCAGTGGTTTCCTTTTGCTGCAATCAATTAATGGTGAATGCATTGAGAACTTAGAGGTGATAGCTAGAGTTTCTATAGAACAGATGCAGATAAATCAACCAGGTTTGAAACGTTCTTGACCTTGTATCTAGGTTTCTATAGCATGCTCTAGATGGAGGAAAATGTATATCAATGTGCTTAGATAATGAAGTGTTTGATGAAGATTGTGAACTTTTTCTTGACCTTGAGGACATCAATTCTTTGTATCATTTGGAGTCAATTTCAGGAAATTTGATCGTTGCCTACATATGGTAAGTAAGTTTATTTAAGCAATTTCAACAACTTTTTCATCACATGTTTGCTTCCCAATTTTAGCAACTTATTATGGTTTATTGTTACAATTTCACCAACTTATTATGAGTGATCATTATTTTTTAATCCACATGATTGTTTTGTATCTAAATTTTATTATTTAGTATCTAAATATTATTTTCTCAGTTGCAACTGCATTGCTTTACTTATGCTGGGAAATTACTGCATTGCTTTATGTTTGCTGGGAAATTCTAATATCTAGCAAGACAGAAAATCCCGGATTTGAACTGCAAGAAGTTTACTAATATTGTTGTGTGAACAAGTTTACTCTTGAAAAATTCAACTTCTAGTAATTTTCTCATACCATGTTATTCTCATTAAGTTAATAGTTCATCATTTCTATTGAGAGGTTTACTAATATCAATTGATGTGGTACACTTTACATAAATATAGCTCATTCATTTTCAACCGGCCCTTAATGTTTGCCTTATGCCATTTGTTCTTCTAGACAGGAAGTACTTTGCTCATATCTTTTTTCTTGTATATTTTTAAGTATCTTAAATGTGCTTGTCCTCAAGAAATAAAAGAATTTGCATGTATACATTTCTGGTATGTTTAATATGCAAGACTGCTCATAGTAAGTTCTCATGTATGGATGTTACTATCATCAGCCATAACTTAGTGTTATGAGTGATCATTATTTTTTCCAACTTATTATGAGTGTTTTGTATCTAAATTTTATTATTTAGTATCTAAATATTTTTTTTCTTTGCAATGATAGGTGTCTGTATAAAAAGATGGTGAAAGATACCAAGACAAAGAAATTCAGATTTATGAATCCTCACAAACTCCCATATCTGGCAAAAACGGCACAAGACAAATCAGTTAAGCTTGAAACCCTGAATCAAAGGGCAACTCTTTTAGCAGATAAGCTGACAAGTGCATCAACAGATCAACTAGTGTTAGTGCCATGTAATGTCGGGTAAGCAAGAAGTAAAACATCACTTTCAATTGATTCCTTTCGATAATTTAATTTATTCAATTTTATGATCTAATCCTATGTATTTGCCTAGTTTCCATTGGAATCTTAGTGTTATTGAACCTTACAAGGATGCTATTTACCTGCTGGATTCCCTAAGTTGCCGCATTCGCGATGATGATTCAAAATACGTAATGGAAATGTGAGTTCAGATTTCTTTTAGTAAATATTTATTATAATAAAAATCTTATTTAACAAATATTCTTAACGTATGAAGGGCCTTAAAATTGTTTAATTCAACCAAGGGAAGGAAAGGTAGGAAAAATGTTAAGTGGGAAGTAGTTAAGGTATGTGTACTTTTGTTTAACATATATTGTAATGTGTATAATTTTCATTAACAATTTGACTCTAATTACTATATATAGGCTCCTCAACAACCGGATGCGAAACAATGTGGTTTTTTTGTGATGCGATTTATGAGAGAAATTATTGAAGAAGTTGAGACTATTGAGAGAGATTCGCTGCAATCAATAGTAACATTATTTAGCTTATCTCAAATTATTTGACATAAACTATTTAAAATTGCAAAGTGATCGGTGTTGATTATTTTTTCCATTAACATAAATTGTGTATGCTCACAGTTCACAAAAATAGGGTACTCTCGTGAACAAATTGATGAGGTTCGGTCCGAGTTGGCGGAGTGCATACAAGATCATATTTATGAATAGGTATGGAATGATAGTTGCCATAATTCTATTTAGATTTAAGTTCATGGAATGGTGGTTTTTTTTGGTGGAATCATAGTTAATGCCAATTTTTTTGATGCAGTGCATAGTTACCAGATCGACCTTGAGCAATTGACCCCAAAGAAAAGTTGTCACTGAAGTTTAAAAACTTGTGAAAATTTTTAGTGAATGATGATGTTTTGTGAATGATGATGTTTTGGAAAAATTGTCACTTAGGTGAAAGGATGTTTTCTGGATTAATATGCAAGTACAAAGCACTGTATTATATGTTATTCTGTAAAGTTCTGTCAGTGTAAATTATCTAGTTTCTTTATCTAGCTTTTGTTCCACTATTGGGTTTGTTTTTCTAATAATTACTCTTGCAGCAAAATATTGAGCAAGAAGCTGTAGATCTTATAATCAGGTAAAGTAGAAAAAGTTAACTACTTCATTATGCTTTCATCTTAGTATTTGTATATTTGATTTGTCTTCTTTGAACCAACTTCAAGTCAAAAAGCCAGATCCTCTAGATAGCTGTTAAAAATAAGGTATTATTTGGTTTGTCAGTGATCTTAATATTTGGTAATATTTGGTCTTTGATGCTCACGACAGAGTTCCAACGCTGCATGATTACCTTGTTCAAGCAGATTGCTCACGCCTCAGTAGCTCGCATTTTCAGTTTGTTTCATCATTGATATTCCTTCTTTTAGTGTTCTATATTAAAAGGAAATACTAACTGTCGATGAGATTGTTATCCTCTTGCTTGAACATGAACCAAAGTATATAAATTTGACCTTTTGATCCGAAAGTATAAAAAAAGTTAATTGGATACTAGTTTTTTATTTTTTTTTTGCAGTTGCATTTGTTGTATTTTCATATGTTTCTCAGTGAACTTCTAAACAATTCTTTTTTCATTAATTTATTAAGGCTTATTATAAGTTTCAGTTTGATGGTGCAAATTGTTTTCTTTTGTAATCCATCTGTTTCTTCTTTGGTTTAGGGAAGTTGAAGTGAATCCCTTGATAGCTGTTTCATAGGTTTGTTCCATTATTTTCCAGTACGTACTGGAATCACTATCAATAGCCCTCAAGGACTGTTTACAACCTTGCAATCAAATTAATTGGACTTATAATCTAATGTATGGTCATCTGGAGCATGAATATTGGAGGATTCATGAATGACTCTTCGGATGATGAATGTATGTCATTTAATATTGGTTCATGTATTTATTTAGATACATCTTGAGTATTCCCTATAAATACCCTATGTATTTAACAATTCAAAGATGAAGAAAATCAGAAGTAGTTGAACACTAACACTTGGACGCCAACATTTTTGAGTTGGCGCCTAGATTTGACCATCTAACAGACACGGCTAAAGGATCAACTTCTATGAACACCCTTAATAACTTATACAGATATTTGTGAACAATTAGGTTGGTGGCTATCATTTATCCTCCCTTTTGTTGTTTTTTCCATGTACCCAATGCAGACTTTCATTTCAAAGGTTCCAAGCTGATGAACAAGGATGGGTGGACACAATCAAGTCAGTGCGATTTGGAGGAGCTGTCAGGATTAGTACCATGGATTGGCTTGGGCAATCTCAATATTTGCGTCAAACTGTCTTCTGGCCTTCCCTATCATCTGCAGTATCTGAGGTATACTATGCACATTTACCGTGAATTTTCCTTATTGAGCTTGGGCTAGTGACGGTTACGAATGTATTTTATTTCAAGAACCGTATAAGCAAGTGTTCGTGCATCTAGTTTTATAACAATGCACTTCGTATCTTTGATCTAAAAGGCTTCTGAAACAAGTCATCTTCTCCAAGCATGCCCTGGTCAACATGCTAGTCACCTACTGGAGTCATTTCCTCGATGGCACGGATGAATACCTGAAATCCATCCTCTACTCCACCATTCTTTGCCACTCCTCAAGCCGAAACAACTGCAAAGGTAGAGTCAACATCAAGTATTGCATTGTGCCTGACTACAAGAAGACCGGGGCCGCAAAATCCAATAAAGACAGGTCAAACATCAAGTAGCATTTTGTAACTTATTCCTCTTAGGTTATATGCTTGGTTAATATATATGCTTAGAACTTGTAAAGACAGGTCAAACATTAATATGCTTGGTTAACATATCCATCTACAGCACTCCCGCTTTTTCCTCTAAATATGATTTTCATTTAGCACAGAACTAATGCCAATTTTTTTATTTTGATGCAGTGTTTAAAGAGCTTGAGTAGAAGTTGGCCCTAAAGAAAACTTGTCAGTTACGATATAAACACACTTACGGTATGAATTACATGTATATATAACATTGACATATTATTTAGTACGAGATTTACATGTATGAAAGTTTTCATACAAAATTTCTTGATTGCCTACAACCCCAGGTGTGATGATGACAAGTTGAAGAAGATGGCTCTAAGAGTGATAGCTGAAAGCCTTTCAGAAGAAGAGATTGCTGGACTTAAAGAAGCAATTCCATGCGATGGACACCAACAACAGTGGTTAGTCAATGATGAGGTTTTGTAAAACTTGTGTGTTTGAAAAATTATTGTCATGAAGTTAAGGATAACTTGTATGATACAAATTTAATTTGTGGATCAATATGTATACATTTTGTTTGTATAATATAAAGTTTTATTTATTTGTTAAATAGTCTTATTATAAAAATGATTGTGGTTGTGGATATTCAATTATATGTAAATTTTGAGTATTTTTTATAATTTTTGCTATTTAATTAAGAAAAACACTATTTTTTATAAATTTAAAAAGACAACGTTTTTAAGTAATAAAAGACAACGCTTAAAAAATAATGTCTTTGAGACCAACCACAACGCTTTTAAAGCGTTGTCTTTAATATGTGCATTTTTACAACAGCATCTTTAACAACGCTTTTTAAGAACGAATAGACAACGCTTAAAAAGTGTTGTCTTTGTGACCAACCACAACGCTTTTAAAGCGTTGTCTTTGATATGTGCATTTTTACAACAGCATCTATAACAACGCTTTTTAAGAACGAAAAGACAACGCTTAAAAAGCGTTGTCTTTGTGACCAACCACAACGCTTTTAAAGCGTTGTCTTTGATATGACTTTCTACAACATCACTTTTAAGTACATACGACAACGCCAAAAAAGCGTTGTTGTTTAGCTTTTTTCTTGTAGTGTTTTCATGTCGGCAACTTTGTATGGAAGAAGATGAAGCCAGTCGAGGATGTCACCAAGCTGGAGGCTCCTTGGGCCGGACCCTTCAAGGTCGTGGGAAAGCTCCGGTCGGGTGCTTATTACCTAGAGGACGAGGACGGACGAAGGCTAGAGCGTCCATGGAGTGCAAACCACCTCCAGCCATACCGAGCTGGGTGAAAGGTGCGCTGATGTAACTAATACCATGTAATCTTCATTTTTCTACGTCCTTCGGTTGCAGGATTAGAATCTAAAGCAAGGATTACAAAGTTACCGCTGAACGGTCAACTCGCCTTGAAGACCATCGAGCGGCGACGTTAAATCCTAGAGTCGGAGCGGCGACTATAAAAACCCCGCCTTGAAGACCATCGAGCGGCGACGTTAAACCCTAGAGTCGAAGCGGCGACTATAAAAACTCCGCCTTGAAGATCGTCGAGCGGCGACGTTAAACTCTAGAGTCAGAGCGGCGACTATAAAACCCCGCTTTGAAGACCCTCGAGCGGCGACGTTAAACCCTAGAGTCGGAGCGGCGACTATAAAAATCCCGCCTTGAAGACCGTCGAGCGACGACATTAAACCCTAGATCGAAGCGACAACTATAAAAACTCTGTCTTGAAGACCATCGAGCGGCGACGTTAAACCCCGACCTTAGAAAATCGTCTAGCAGAGACGCTAAAACTGAAGTCGAGCGGTGACTATAAACCTCGGAAGTATGATCCTACGCGAATATTTCAATAATAAGTATGGGCGCCATATCCGATCGGAATTGCGCGACCAAATACTTAGCAAACAAACAACATATGAAAAAGACGCAAAAAGATTTCATTGATAGACGCTGCCGAACGGCAGGAATATAGTTAAGGCTTATAAAAAACACTCTAGCGCCCCCTCGCTCACTCAATACAGTCAAAGGCCTCATCGGGAATAGCCTCGAGAAGCTAGACTCAGTTGACATCCCTATCGGAGAAAGCTTCAGGGAGATGACCGTTCGCCTTCAGCTGGACGAGCGTGGTGTAGATCGCCAACTCGAACGAGTGGATAATCCAGGTGGTCGCCTTCTCCAAGAATGGTTCTGAGCGGAGGTACTGTTGTTTCAGGACAGCAAAGCGACCTGGCTCGGCCTCTTGATAGGTTTTTCAGAGCGGTGGGCGGAGCCTCTAATTCCTCTTCAAGGCGCTTCACTTGGCCTTGAAGTTCAGCCTCCTTAGCCGATCGACTCTCCCGCTCGGTAGACAGGGAGTCTTTTGCTTTCTTCAGATCCTCGGGCAACTGTCGAGCCTCCTTGTTCTTTTCTTCCAGATCGGCGATGACTCTTTGTTTCCTCGTGGAGGCCAGATCAAGTTTCCTATCATAAGTCTTCAATTGTGCCTCAATTTGGCCTAGCCTGCTGGCTTGCTCGGCCGACTTCTGCTGCTCCTCAGTGAGAAGTCGTTGGACCTTCTCCAGCTCAGCCTTCAGACGAGCGGATGACAGTCCCTGGGAAGAGGCTTCTCCAGAAATTTTGTGCCTCTTCAGCTCATCTTCCACTTGGGGCAGCCGCTGGCACATGACGATATTCTCCACCCAGTACTGCAAGCAAAAATTAGTGCCGAGCGGAGGTGACTTATGAACTAACGCAAATACTAACCTCGGTGGACATCTCCAAATGGTTGTCGGCCAGCGCACCCGGGGGCTTCATGGCCGCTCGCACCCTCACCTCCTCCCAGACGTGGGCGAGCTGACCCCGAATGTAGACTTGATGCTGGGGAGAGCTGGGCTGGTCGCTCGGCGTGAGAAGTGTTGGAGTGTATACTGAAAGCCTAAGCTTTGTAAACATTCATTATGAATAAAGAATCACATTTGGTCTAATTATCTACATTTGTTTGTAGTTGTTCATTTAATTTATATTGTAGATAACATAGTATGTGGTGTCACATACAGAAGATAATGTTATCAGTACCTTATAAATTATAAACAGTAGCTCACGACCAGAATGGAAAGGAACAAACCATTAGAAGGTCGTAGTGTAATTAGGTATTAGTTTATCTTGACTATATAATTACACTAGTACACTCAGAGTGTATTGAGTAGGACCATCTGAGGTCGTTCCTTTTATACTGACTTTATAAAGGAACAAAGATCTCAGTTATTATGGAAGTATGTGCTCTTAATCCTAATATAATAACAAGCACATATGTTTGATATTTATTTCTTTAATTTATCAATGGGTGAGATTTAGTTCGATGAATCAATAAACCCGATAAATTGGGAAATGGTATCACTCATAGTGTGTGTTGTTGATTATAGAAGGAAACTGTGTCCTAGTGATACTAGGTTGATAATGTCCTCAAGAGGAGCTCATAAAGATTGTCATGTTAAACCCTGCAGGTGGACTTAGTCCGACATGATAATAAGGTTGAGTGGTACTACTCTTGGACTTAGATATTAATTAAATGAGTTGTCGGTAACTCACTTAATTAGTGGACATTCGATATCTTAAACAGGAGACTAACACACTCATAATAAGAAGGAGCCCAAAATGTAATTTGGGATTGGTGCGGTAGTTCAATGATAGTTCTCTAGTGGAATGAATTATCATTGATAAAATTAAGTTGTGTGTTGGGCGAACATGGGATGCTTAATTTTATCGGGAGACCAAAACCAATTCCTCCTCTCGGTCCCTATCGTAGCCTCTTATTTATAGAGTACTATACCCACATATACCCACCTTCTATACCCACCTAAAGGGGGCCGGCCAAGCTAGCTTGGGAACCAAGCTAGGGCCGGCCTAAGCTTGGGTTTAAGGTGGTCGGCCCTAGCTTGAACCCAAGCTAGTAGGGCCGGCCATAATTAATTAAAAGAAAATTTAATTTTAATGTTTATTATTATGTGGAAGATTTAATTTAAAAGAGAATTAAAATTAAAATATCTCTCTTGTAAAAGATTTACAAAAGATTAAAGAAAGAGATTAGATCTCTTTCCTTATTTGTAGATTGGAGAGATGTTTTATTTTCTCTTTAAAATTATTCACATGTTAATAAAATTAAAATTATAGATATTTCCTTTTATTAACCATGAAGAGATTTTAAAGAGAAATTTTATTTTTTAAAATTTCCGGAAACAAATAAGGAAAGTTTTAATTGTTGATTGAAACTTGTCCAATTTGCTTCCTATTGATTTGGCCGACCATCATTGTTTAATTGGGGAAATATTATTTTATTTTTCTCAATTAAATCATGTCAAGGAAATTAAGGAAAATTTATTGTAATTAAATTTCCTAATTTACCTAGGCCAAGGAATATAAAAGAAGGGGTGAGGGTGCCTTCACAAGATACAACATCTATTATTCCTCTCCCTCTTTTGTTCCTTGGTGTGGCCGGCCATCATCTCCTTCTCTTCCTCTTGTGGTGGCCGAACCTCTCCCTCTCCCTTGGAGTTCTTGTGGTGGCGGATACTACTCGGAGAAGAAGAAGAAGTAGGGGATAACGCTCGCTTCTCTTGGAGCTTGGTTAGTATTTTGGTTTTGCGCCTTGGTGAAGCTTGTCTTTTGTGGCCGAACCTTGCTTGGAGGAGAAGAAGGTGGTTTGTGGTTTCTCATCTTGGAAGATCGTTGCCCACACAACGTCCGAGGTTAGAAGAGGAATACGGTAGAAGATCAAGAGGTTTTTTCTACAAAGTATAACTAGTAATTTCTATTTCCGCATCATGCTAGTTATTTATGGAAATAATACCAAATACAAGAGGCTTACGTTCTAGTATTTCGAATATGTTTTTTCGAAGTTGTGTTCTTTTGTTTCTTTCTTTTCCTTGTGATTTGATTGTTCTCTTTGGTTAACCTAAAGTTATTTTAGGAAATTAAATATTAGCTTTCTATTAAAGGTTTTGTCTAGTCGGTGGTGGTTGCTCCCATATCCAAGAAGGCCATGTGCCTCGCCACGTCAGTACTGGGAACCTTTTATGGAAATTAATATTTAATGGAATTAATAACTTAAGGAGACTTGGGTCGAACGTGTTAAGTTCCGCAGGAGATCCAAGTCAAAACCTAAAAGAACAAATAGATTAAGTTTTGGATCAAACGTGTTAAGTTCCGCAGGAGATCCAAAATTTAATTTAAAAGAACACATGGTAGCTAGGAAAAAGTTCAGATCTTTGTACAAAATTTTTGTACAGTGGAACCTATAGGCTTTCCGAGTAGCAACCAACTCCAGCTCAGCCTTCAGACGAGCGGATGACAGTCCCTGGGAAGAGGCTTCTCCAGAAATTTTGTGCCTCTTCAGCTCATCTTCCACTTGGGGCAGCCGCTGGCACATGACGATATTCTCCACCCAGTACTGCAAGCAAAAATTAGTGCCGAGCGGAGGTGACTTATGAACTAACGCAAATACTAACCTCGGTGGACATCTCCAAATGGTTGTCGGCCAGCGCACCCGGGGGCTTCATGGCCGCTCGCACCCTCACCTCCTCCCAGACGTGGGCGAGCCGACCCCGAATGTAGACTTGATGCTGGGGAGAGCTGGGCTGGTCGCTCGGCGTGAGAAGATCCTCAATCGGTAGGCAAAGGGTGGCGGTGATGGATCGTCTTTCGCCTGGTGCCGATTGGGTAGAGGCAGAAGGATCGGAGGCTTAGGCAGAGCATACTAGAAGAATGGCTGATCAGGTTATCTTCTGTCTAGCCGGAGGAAGGGAGGTGATTGGTTGAACGGAGAGCGGCTCCTGTAGCTCAGCCATGGATGGAGTCCGATCGGAGGAAGTAGCCTCCACTGTTGCGAGGGCTGGGGACGGGACGCCTCCCCCCGCAGAAGTTTGGACGGTTGAAGTAGCAGATCGGGATGACGCCTCCGTTCAGCGCCTCTTGCGGGAGAGCGGTACTTCTTCGCCCGAGGACCCCGATCCCTTAGCAGGAATGACGGGTGGGGTGTCGCGAACCAAGCCTGGTTCGATCGCCCCTCCTACATTGGGTGTCCTTTCAGCGGTCCTGTCACCCGCAACTGTAGTTTCCCCAGTTGTGCCCTCTTGCGAGCCGACCGGAGTCAAGCCGAACCGCTTCATCTCCTTAGCAGCAGCTGCTTCGATCTCGACCTACTTAGTCTTCATTATACCAGCTGCTCGGGCACGCATCATGATGTCGGCTGCAAGAGAAGAACAAAATCAGTTAGACTCAAAGGAAGAAAATTGAGAAATTCCATACCTAGGTTGCTCGGGAGCTTCACTCGGCTCGGACTTAGCCTGAACATGTACATCACGCCTTCTGGTAACAACTTGTGAATGTTGAACTTCGGCCCGACCAACATATTAGTGACGTGGAGGTAATCCGGTTGAGTCTTGCACCTCTTCAGCTCGGGCGGGGGTGGCAGGGCAGTCTGCCATTGAGTTCAGAAGTGGGGCCGCTCGGGGAGTCTTAAATAAAAAAAAGTACTCCTTCCAGTGTTTGTTGGAGGAGGGCATCTTGTTGAAGAAAACCAGGCCAATACGAGATTGAAACAGATAGGTGCCCAACTCGGATTGTTTGGGGTGGTAGATGTAGTGGAAGACCTGAGGGGTCAGTGGGATGTTGTGCACGCGGAACAACACCACCACACCGCACAACAGGCGGAAGGAGTTGGGGACGAGCTGGGCGAGCGAGATTCGAAAAAAATTACAAACTTCGATTATGAATGGATAAATGGGAAACCGGAGCTCGACCACGAACTGGTCTCGGAAGAAACAGATAGTGTCGGTCGACGGGTGGTGTGGCCGATCGGACGGTCCGACCAGGACAATCTCGTGGTCGGGCGGGATGTCAAAAGCGTTAATAAGGTGTGACACATCACCCGCATCAAACCTGGTCTCCATGGTGGTATACCAGAGACCAGGGGCGGGGGTCGACTGGCTGGGAGTAGGGGTGTAATCGAGCCGAGCTGAGCCGAACTTTTAAATGTTTGAACTTGGCTCGTTTATAATCGAGCCGAGCTCGAGCTTTATTTAACGAATATATTCATGGCTCACGAGCTTATTCGAGCTTTTATCGAGCCTAAACGAGCTTAATAAGTATAAATTATAAATCCAAATATTCATTAAAAATTAAATTATATATTTAGATAAAATTATAATATTCTTACTAAAATTTATAATTTCATTATAATAAATAAATTTAATATATTTGTCTATATTTTTTCATAAGTAGAGTGTAAAATCTATAAATTTAATATCAAAATTATTATTTTTTAAATTTAAAAGTTGGTTCATGAGCTTAACAAACGTGTTCACGAGCTAACGAGCCGAGTATTGCGAAGCTTGAGCTTGGTTTGTTTATCTTAACGAGCCTCATTAAACGAGCTCAAACGAGTTTTTATCGAATCGAGCTTCGAATAGCTCACGGGCGGCTTGGTTCATTTACACCCCTAGCTGAGAGGAACTGGCCATAGTCAGAAAACAAAGAAGCAGAAGGATTCGCTAAGGGGATTGCCGGAAAAACGGAGCAGGATCGACAAGGGGTTCGCTAAATAGAACGATGGAACACCGGAAAACAGTAAAGGCCAGAAGAGAAGACGAAGGAACAGAAGGCAAAGCTTATAGGAAAATGGAGCGCCAGAGGAGAAAGTCGGGAATCGCCGGGGCACTGAACGCGGACAATCGCCGGAACACACGAACATGAAAACAACAGCGATGAAGCAGGAGTCGGCGAGGCGGCTTTATAAAGATAGGGTACGGCTGAACGGAGCCGTGTGATCTAGGCCACGAGAATCGGAGTGCACATCCGACCGTCGAATTCGAACCGTCAAACGTCACATCAGTAGCTGTCACCTCGAACGTGCGGTGACTACGCCAATGACACGTGGTGTCCTCCCACAGGGTAGCATTTAATGAGCGTGTGCTCGGCCTTAATGGAGGTGATTTGCGCACATCATGAGGAGATGCGGACAACGTCAACATTATCCGGCCGGCTCGCGCCCCTTCGGAAGCGGTGAGGAAAAGTATCCAAAATATCCAAGTACAAAGGCACGAAGCACCGACCGAGGAGAAAGATCAGTCATACGGTAGCCGTGCGGGATCCCACTCATCTATTAGCCGACCAGCCAGCCGTCCACTAGACTACTTGTCCAGTCAGTCGGACTTGCAGCCTCCTTCGACTAGACTTGAGGAGGAGGCATGTAATCCGGTGGTAAATGAGGTCCGCATGATAGGAAGTCAAAATGGTCAGAAGTCAAAGTGGTCAACACCCAGGGTAGGGGACCGATCAGGCGAGATACCTTCCCAAGCGGCAGGAAGAATAACAGACCCGACATCTCGACCGGGCACTGAGTTTCCGACGCTCATAAGGCAGAGTGGGAAGAGACGAAGGCCAAGCAGACATCCCGCTAGGCTACCTAGGAACACGACAACAACCCGACAGTTAAGGCTCCCTCGCTCGACAAGACAGAGTCGGACATCAAATCATCGGCCGAGCGGACATCCGAGTCGGTCCGACCTTGGTGTCGCCTGGAGGGCGTTAGCCGAGCGGTTCCTTCGCTCGGCCAGGGAAAGGCGTTAGCCGAGTGGTTCCTACGCTCGGCCCGGTAAAGGACAAAGGGAGCAGTTGGTGATATCTTCCTAGGAACCAGTGCCGCCGACAAGAGGCATGGTCGGTGGCATGGTTAGACAGGGAATCGTACGGGGGAAACTTCCACTGTCACGTCAGATATATGTTTGTGCTACTAAGGTATGACGTTAGACACATTTTTCTGACACACCCATTCCGGGTATGCTTTAAGGAGCGTGCACGTCTCGGGGATCATGTGCGCGCTTCGAGGAGCGTGCACGCGCCTCTGGGGAGCCTTATATAAGACCCCCTAGACTTCGGCGGAGGTACGCTCACATATATACTGTAGTTACAGTTCTCGTTTCTTCTTTGCTCTAATCTTTTTTCGTCGGAGATCTTACTTGAGCGTCGGAGGGCCGTCGCCGGAGAACCCCTCCCCCGCTCGACGTTGTGTTTGCAGGTCCACACCAGCAGGAGACTTTTGTCTTCAGAGTCCTCAACCAGTCAACAAAAGCGTCACATCCCCAACGTCCATTGACTCAGCTCTCAGACATGATTAATATTTAAATAAATTTGATTAAATTTCTAAAAAAATATTTTAATATAATAATAATTCTCACAAAAATGAAATAATCAAATTTTATGTTATAATTATTATTATTACGTAAATTGTTATGAAAATAAATATATTTTCGAAAAATAATAATTTGAAGTGTCCTTCAATTTATTACAATTGAATAATAAACGTCCTTTTACTGTTTATAGTCGCATCGGTCAAGAAAAAAAAGGTGACAAGGCCATTGATGTAATCAGAGCATCTTCAATGAGGAATATTTGGAAAGGATATTTTTTCAAATATCCCCCCTCTCAAATATCCCCCATTGTGAGGGATATTTGAGGGATTAATGGAAATCACCGGGCACACATATGTGCCCGGTGATTTCCTCATGTGGGGCCCACAAAAAGTGTGTTGCTACTACTTTTTGTTTTTTTTAATTGAATATGATGGGCTCCACTTAAAATTGGTGGGATATTTTATTATGAAAGTTGAGATATTTAAATAGTGGAATATTTAAAAAATGATGTAGAAATGAGATCCATAAATATTTGAGAGAAATATCCTAAGCTATTGTGGATGCTCTCGTCAAGGTTGATTACAATACATTTGCATAATATTACATGCTGTAAAAAATTGAGGAACCAAAGTATTAAATTAATGGAGCATATATCCGAGAGAGCGGAGGATCTCATTTCTAATTACGACTGTGATTTGAACATAATTAATTATCATTTTTTTTAATCCACCGTCTCCTCCGGATTATAATTTGATTTAGACAAGACGATCAAAGATCACTAAAAAACTATCCCCGCTCAATATCCAATAACCTAATCATTTGTTCACCATCGATGGCCTCCGAACAACCTCTTATCATCCTCTTCGAACTAAATTGTAATATAAAAAGATCGTTAAACCCAGAAAAAATTGTAATCAATTAAAATCGAATTCTAACTACGATCCTATAATAATTATAAATGATCCATCTCTTAATCTAAAAACAAAGATCAAGAAATCTGCTCTCCGGATATCCGGTCCGACAGATAAATCGCATGGATAATTTAACATAGCCTACAATCATTTGCATGGGGAGCTCACAGTCATTTTATACTAGCTGAGAACTTAATTCAAAATCTATTAAAATAAACATCAATATCAATACCAACTACGCCAATCCACGGGGCAACAATAGAAATTATTGAACAGCGAGACTGTGAACCACCGACTGGTAGTGGTACTACATTCCAAAAAGAAAACAATCACAAATTATGGCATAATTCATCCTGCTTTTTCCAAGAACAAGATTCCCCACTGAAACGAAACTACCAACGGACTGGATTAGCCAACCGAAACAGATTTCTGCTTTCAATAATGGAGTAAATCGTCCTCCGAAGATAACCCGCGTGGGCGAATTATTCCTCTCAATTGCTTGCAAGAATGTAGAAATTCGTCGTAGAAGAAGGGAAGATAAGAAGAATCATCGCACAGACCCGGAAAACATCGTCTCGCATGAATCAACGATCGGAATAAGACTAACAGGGGATTTGTTTGGTGAACCACCGCATGACGTGGAGCGGCGCCTTGATGAGCTCGATCGCGAACTCCACCAGGATGGTGACGCAGAGGCAGCAGGGGCAGACGCAAGAGAGCAGCAACCTGCAATTAGTTTCGATCCAGAACTCTTTTCATTCAATCGACTGTTCTAGATAGAACGAATTAGAGGATCGGACGGGAGGGGTAATTAGGGTTTGGACCACGGTACGTACCCGACGATCCAGACCAGAACGCCGACGACGGAGAGGAGGAGGGCGAGGAAGGCGAAGGGGAGGCCGAGCAACCAACCCAGCGGCCGGCACTCGCTGTCGCTCTCGAAGCACATCCTTCTTCTATCTTCCTCGAACTTTGAATCCTCAATCCTAAGCGGCGAGTGGAGAATGAGATCGGGAGACGAGCGATTGAAGAGGATAAGGATGTTTGTTTGGTAGGCGGCGTAGTCGAAGACGAAAGCGAAGCGTCCAGTTTGTCGTGCAGCGGTGCAGTAGTGCTTCACAGGCCTATTTGGACGCGTTGGTGGACATCATATAAGGCCCATATAATTGATCACGTGCATCTCACATTTTAACGCCGCGGGTGCGTCTTCGGGCTGATGCCACCCAGTTGTTGTGCAACAAACGTCCAGTGTACGGTAATGTATGAGGCAGGATTTTCGGTACCATTTTTCATGATCTAAGAGATGTATCATTCGTATTTTTAGTTGAAATATGATTGTGATTCGGTCATAAATGATTGTGATCCTTTTTTGAGTTCATCGTCCACATCAGGTTATAGTTTTTATTCGGAGCGGACGGTTAGAGGCCGCCCGGAGGACATCTTTGCTTGGCACTCAGTAACCTGGTCACTTATCCACCACCGGAGGCCTTCGGACGACCTCCGACCGCCCGCTCCGAACAAAAACTATAATCTGATGGGGACGATGAACCCAGGAAGGGATTGTAACAATTTGCGACCGGATCGCGACCACGATCCGACCGTAAATACGAGTGACACATCCCTGGACCACAAAAAAGTGGTCCAGGAGATCTGTGCTCGTAATGTATTTATTAGATGAATGGGGATGGATTTTAGCTCTCAAGGCAAAATACGAATACGTTTATCGTCCCAGTGTCTCCGTCAATTTATCCAAAAAAAAAAAAATGATTAATCAAGTTTGATAATGTCTAGCTTGAGATGATCAACCTAATTTCATAGAAATTTCATAGGAAAATAGTGCTACAAAGGTGAAATAATAATTAAGAATCTTCCATTAGGTGTATGCTTGCCATTCTTTTTCTTTTATCTTCCGTTAGAAGATTAAAATATGACATAGGATAAAATAATATCAAAGTTAAAAATAATAGTCAAAAGTATATTAAGTCAAAAGGACGTGCACCACCAAATAAAGAATTTTGACGGTGGAATGTGAAAGTTCAAAAGAAAGTGAAGAAAAAAACGAACAACCTATAGGAATTATATACTTGTAAGAATGAAGAAAATTTTAAAAAATATATAATAACTAAGAAAGAGGTTAAGAAAGCAGTGAATAAAGCTAAGAATAATATTTTTGAATGCTTATGTCGAAAATTGAATATAAGACAAGGGGAATGAGACATTTATAGAATAACTAAAGTGAGAGAGAGGAAGACAAAAGATCTTATCGAAATAAGATATATTAAAGATGAATGCAATAGGGTACTCCTAAATGATTAGGAAGAGCGATAGAAGAGGCATTTTTATCAAATTTTTAATGAAAGTTTAGATGATCAACTTAATTTAGGTAATTTAAGTAAGTCAAATAAGTATACAAATTTTTATTGTAGAATTTAAACTTCAGAAGTACAGCGAGGTTTAAATGAGATGCAAAATAGAAAAACAGTTAGACCAGATGATATTTCGATAGATGTATGAAAGTGTATTGGGAAATAAGGTATTGAATAGTTCACAAAGTTATTCAACCTGTAATTGAAAATTAAAAAAATATTTTATCAATGGAGGGTAAGTCCTCTACTTCTCTTATATAAGAATAAAGGAGACTACAAAATTATATAAACGATAGGGGTATTAAAGTAATGGGTCATAACATGAAATTTTGGAAAATACTAATAGAAAAAATACTAAGGAAGGAGACCATGATGATCAAAAATTAATTTGAATTTATGCTTGAAAGATCGATGATAAAAGCTATATATCTTCTTAGCAACTAATTGAAAATTATACAGAAGCAAGACTTACACATAGTATTCATCGACCTAGAAAAAATTTATAATAGAGTTCCAAGGAAAATTATACGGACTACTCTAGAAAAAAAAAAGGTGTTAACATAGTGTATATTAAACTAATTAAGAATATATATATGAGGATGCAATGACAAGAGTGAAGATTTTAAGAGGATTAACCGAAGTGTTTTCCATAAAGATAGAGTTATATCAAAGACTAGTTCTAAGTATTTATCGTTTTACACTAATCATGACACATCCAAGATACAACATCACGGTGCATGTTGTTTGCAGATGATATTATTTTGGTAGATGAGACATGTGAAAGAGTAAATGCTAAACTCGACTCTTGGCGGGAAATGATAGAAGTAAAAGGTTTTAGGCTTAGTAGAGTAACGACATAATATATAAAATTTAAGTTTAGGAATATTAAACGTAATAAGACAATTATTAAGATAAGAGATGATCTATAACTGATAGTTTTAAGTATTTAAGATTATTTTTGTAAAAGGATAGAGGGATTAAGAGAGATGTCTTACATAGAATACAAGCGAGAATGTTGAAATGGAGGAAAGCGTTAGGTGTTCTTTGTGATTGTAAAGTACCTCTAAGACTTAAAGGAAATAGTTACGAAATTGCTAGAACTTCTATGTTATATAGAGTTGAATGTTGGGCTATGATGCGAACACATGAGTATAAAATAAAAATCTTAAGGTGAATGTGTGGATATACAAGAATGCGCAGAATAAGAAATGAAAATATTAGAGAGAAAGTTGGGGTTGCATCTAATGAGGAAAAACTTCGAGAGACACGTTTAAGATGATGCAAACGTGTGCTCCAATTAGGCGATATGAAACTATGAACAAATGAAGAAGACAAAAAAAACTTGATTATTAATTATAAAACAAGATAAAATTTATTTAAATATAAATAATGATATAATAGAAAATAGAGTCCAATAGCATAGAAGGATCCATATAACCAATCCCACCCAGTAAAATAAAACTTGATTGTTATTGTTGCATTGAATAGTCTCCAATAGAAAGGAAAAGCTCTCATAATCTAGTGTCAAATAACATAGTTAGAATAATTTTAGTCGTGTACATAAGTTCTGATAGTCCACAATATTCATCTATTGTAATCTCGTGGTGCATGCGTATGTCATGCCCAATGATGCCCTAGTTCAGCCCAGAGGAGTTTTAGGTCTTACATGATGCTAGTCCCAATGATGCCTTAGTTTAGCCCAGAGGAGTTTTAGGTCTTACATGATGCTAGTGAGCGAACTATCAGTAACTTAGACTTTCAATTTTTTTTTTAAAAAAAAGTTATTTGGCATATTAATGGCTCAGTCCTTTTATTTGAGTGTAAGATTGGACGTTAAAGTAGACTCAATCCTAGGTATTGTGGGATGTTTTAACTAGTGGTGCAAAAGGGGTGATTATGCTCACCTCAAGCGTCCTTTATTGTCGGTCCTATAGTTAGATGAAAGGAAATAAAATCCCTAGGGATTCAGTCCTTGCTCTTATGTAGCAATTTACTACTCAAGTACCAACTCGTTTATGTCCATGGTGTTGAATCTTCCATGGAATTAAATCTCAATGTTGTGTCATTAGAATTATTTTTAACATGAGGGGCTTTTGAAACCTCATCAGAGTCAGACTCCACTTATTTGCTCAAAGAAACTACACAGGGATTAGAACTAGTTTTGTTATCATCCCACTGTATCGTATACTTGTATGTAATGATCGATAAAAATGTTTTTGTATCCAAAGGAAAAGCTCGACCGTATTTTCCTGATCACTTGTTAATCAGTGTTTCATGCTTTAAATTGATTTACATTGGCAGAAAGAGTTTGTGATGTCATGCAGTATCGACAGAGATTGTTCAGAAAATTCTGGACCCCAGGGCTGGTCCAGGGATCCTGGACCAGAAGATCCCTGCCCGTTTGGTTGGCGTCGGGTTACTCTTTGGCTGGGACTATTGGCTGTTTCTTTCCTTTCCTGGTTTCTATCTTTCCGGTTGTTGTGGCGGTGATGGAATTTCCTGGCTTCAAGAGTAGTTTTTTTTTTCTTGTTCACTAATGATACAATTTTCCTCTTGAATGATTTACATGTAATACAAGTTTAGGAATAAAGAAAAAGAAATGTAACCTGTACCCTTTATCATTTTCACTGCCTTGTTTCTTTCAGATTATGTTTTGATAGAACTGATAAATCAAATTGTGTCTACTTCTAAGAAACAAACATAAGAAATACTTTCACAGTATAAATTTTCTCTACAAAATTATGTATTCGGGAAGTAATATCATGTGAAATAAACACTAAGCTATTATTGTTAACGAATAATGTTAACTTATTTAAAGCCTCTTTTAACAAACATTAGTGGCATAATAATTCATTCCTTAATATATGTTTGGCTACCTTGGATTTGTAGATTCATATATTACATGGAGGTTCCAACATTTGATATGAAAAAAAATACAGAATATTCAGTTGTACGATCAAGAATTTGCCTGGTATGAAGCTTAAGCATAGAACATGATCTTCGCTAGACACGACAAACCTGCATACCGGGCTTCATTTTAAGTGAAAGACAGTAGGCACAGTCGAGAAGAACTTAGAGCTCGTCATGAACCTCTGCCGTCAATGGTGAAGTGGTATGATCCTTGGAGAGGTAGCTCATTGCCAGTGAGGCATGAAGCGCCGCGCCGTATGGGAGTGCCTCTTCATTGATAGTGAAGAATGGGGAATGCGGAGGGTAAACGGGTCCCTCTGATTTGTTCATTGTCCCAACGAAATAATAGTAAGCAGGGACAACCTCGCTGAAAAACGAAAAGTCTTCTGATCCCATCACAGGTTTCTTGTCTCTTACGTTGTTGGCCCCAAGCATACGTTCAGCCACCTTCTGAAAATGGCCATGAAGAGCCTTGCTGTTTACTGTAACAGGGAAGAAAGGATAACCTTTGTCGAGAAAATCAACAGTTGCGATGCACCTTTGAACTGATGCTTGCGCAATGATAACCTAAGAAAACAATAGGAAAAAACATTTAAGCGAATTGGTATACACTAAATCTATCAAACATGAAACTGTCTCCATGTCCATTATCAAATCTTTAGTTTAGTTGAGTGTGATTGTTGTAAACTAAGGAGCTAGAGAAGTGTGAATTGAATCTCAAACCTCTTTGATTCGTTGTTTGAGTTGGAAAAAGCTTTCTTTGGAAAAAGCACGGAAGGTGCCGCCAATGGAAACTGAATCAGGAATGACATTGAATGCACCACCTCCTTGAAATTTTGCAACTGTTACTACCTGCAATTAAAAGGCCCCGAGAAATTTATTCTCAGATGATGCAACTTATAAGTAACAGAGTTGCAGATAGTAGCTAAATGATTGTGGGGTCTCTAAGGGCGAGAATCCAGGAAATAATAGCTAAATGATTGTGGGGTCTTAGAAAAGTTAAATGGCTGTGATTTTTTCCTACAGAAATAACCAAATGATTCTGCCAGTACTTTGTGAGTATCTGAAATTGTTGTTACACTGGCTATTTCCTTTTCAAGGATATCGATTGTTGTATTGTTCCAGAAGTAATCACACTTGGGGTGAAGGCAAATTTCTTAGGAGAATTACGATGAACCACATCATCATGAACTTCCTTCACAAACTAGACCGTGTTAATGGGCGATAGCATCATGCAATTGTAATATGGTAACTTCAACATATACAGCATTTCACAGGCCATGCCACGTTTGCTAGATATCTATTTGTTGAACATCTGAAAATGTATGGGATAAGTAAAGTTCACAATAAGTTTTATGTTGAGCTGGTTACAGAGTTTCTACAAAAAGTGCTACAATAAAACAAATTAGGAAAATTAACTTTGGCAGAAAAGGATGTTGCAATGGCTATCATATCTATACACCAGGTATTAATTTGTATCAGAGATCCAAATATTAGCGGGTGAGGTGCTGCCATGATCTATAGAACTGTCAACATGTTACTCAACATAGTCAAGAGTGGAGCCGGGTGATGGCCTACCCAGGTTGTAGCCCGAGGGACCAACACCGATGATATTGAGCAGCTGTCAGATTTGTGACGGAAGAAAGGAAAAAAATGAGGGGATAGCCCAGGAAGAAAAGGGAGGAAGATAGGTTAGCCCGAGAAGAAAAGAGAGGAAAATAGGTGAGGTTTTTTTTTTTTCCGATCAGCCTAGGGGTTATAAGATTTTGAGGGCAGATCCTCTGGACCGCTTTTTTCGGTCCAGTGAATGGCCCCTTAATATGGATTGGTGAAATGAATAGTCCCCATTCATAAAATAGGTGGGGACTATTCATCCCCACCAATCCACAACAAGGGACCATCCCCTGGACCGCAAAAAGCGGCCCAGAGGATCCGGGCTGGTTACAGAGTTTCTACAAAAAGTGCTACAATAAAACAAATTAGGAAAATTAACTTTGGCAGAAAAGGATGTTGCAATGGCTATCATATCTATACACCAGGTATTAATTTGTATCAGAGATCCAAATATTAGCGGGTGAGGTGCTGCCATGATCTATAGAACTGTCAACATGTTACTCAACATAGTCAAGAGTGGAGCCGGGTGATGGCCTACCCAGGTTGTAGCCCGAGGGACCAACACCGATGATATTGAGCAGCTGTCAGATTTGTGACGGAAGAAAGGAAAAAAATGAGGGGATAGCCCAAGAAGAAAAGGGAGGAAGATAGGTTAGCCCGAGAAGAAAAGAGAGGAAAATAGGTGATGTTTTTTTTTTTTTCCGATCAGCCTAGGGGTTATAAGATTTTGAGGGCAGATCCTCTAGACCGCTTTTTTTCGGTCCAGTGAATGGCCCCTTAATATGGATTGGTGAAATGAATAATCCCCATTCATAAAATAGGTGGGGACTATTCATCCCCACCAATCCACAACAAGGGACCATCCCCTGGACCGCAAAAAGCGGTCCAGAGGATCCGGGCTGTAAGATTTTTGGCTCCGCCATTGAACATAGTACCACAATAAATGATGTGACAAGACACATTGTTCCATACAAGTGGCTTTGCTACATATATTTATGCCAACGAATCATGCATATAGTGATATTCTTGAAATAAAACTAGTCAACTCTTTTCGTTGTTTTTATGAATTACAGTTGAGGATGAAATAATCATTTTCACATACTCTATTATTCAATAGATATCTATAGTGAGAGAGTTGGCTACAAACAACATAACAGAGCTATTAAGCATGTAGGAGATTGATTTGATTAAAAAAAAAAATTAGCTTAGTGCACGAAGCTCCCGCTAATGCGGGGTCTCGAGGAAGGGTTAGACCACATTGGGTCAATTGTACGTAGCCTAACCAGCATTTTTGCATCAAGCTATTTCCACAACTCGAACCCGTGATCTCAAGCTCACATGATAATAACTTTATCGTTACACCAAGTCTCCCCTTCATAGGAAATTGATTTGATATGAAACTAAATTAATACTTGAACCGGAGGAAAGATATGTAATCATGCCCAATTTGTTATACAATAGATAAATGTGTTCCATTAAACCATTTGACGAAGATATCAAAAAGTATTCATTGGACAAGTATTAAGCATCTAGCATCTCGATCTAAAAATGCTGTGAGAATATGAAGCTTACAAAGATGGAGGAAAAAATTTAGATAACTTGCAAATCAAAAGCCAATAGGTGTCCAGCTATTATAAAAAGAAATAAAAGAGGAGAAAATGTTAAATGACAGTAAAATCCTAGCTATTACTTCAAAAATATATATATAGAGACAGACAGTAAAGCTATCACATATTTTGAGATAAAGAGTACTAGAGTAGAGAAGAAGACTTTGAGTGACTAATCTCCTTTTTAACCATCCAATCAATGAAAAAATATGGTAATAGAATACAAGCATGATGACACTTCTTAAAGAAAGAGGAAGACTTGTAGTTTCAATAATTTTGAGAATAAAAGGGATTCTATATACATTTTTGTCCCATGAGATACAAGGTCAGTTTCCAAATTTTAATATTTTTTAACACTACATTCTATTAATTTTATATAATTCAAACATTTCAATTTACTTTGGGTTATTTGGAAAAAAAGGTTTATTCTAATGCCCTGCATTAAGTTACCTCAAGCATTCTTTAGTTCATAATAGAGGACAGCTTATCCATAGAAGGTTTGTCAAATGATACGCAAAAGACAAATGATGAGGAGATTTAATGATAACAATGAACTCAGTGTCAAAAGACCAATATGCTGTATGCTAACTGCTGGAGGAGACAGCATATTGCAAAAAAGTCAGTTTTTTCACTATTATTAACAGTCTGGATGCAATAATATAACCAAAACATGGAGAGGTAGTTGAAAATTAATACTTTATCTCCCTAGAGGCTCTAAGTTAGCACATTTTTGTTTTATTAGGCCCACATATATTATGCTTGTCTAAGTTCATATTGTGACCCTTCTTGTAATCATTTTGCCATCAACACCCTAGCCATGCACAGAGGCAAAAAGGAAAAAGGGGGGAAATGGTATTAACCTAGATCAAAATGTTGCCAAGACAGATATAAGCAAGGAGTTTGAAAGAATAAATACAACAACAACCAAGCCTTCCCACTAGGTGGGGTTGGCTAGTGTGAAAATTTACCTGTGAATCCAATGGATCAGCTTCACGAGAAACAAGATGTTGCAAACTCACAATTACATTTGATGCTGCCAAAATTGGATCAATTGTGTGTTGAGGGATGGCAGCATGACCTCCCTTTCCACCTATAACTGCTTCAAAGAACCCACTCCCTGCCATTATTGGACCCGACCTTGATTCTACAGTACCAGAAGGTATGTCGGGAGCTACGTGAAACCCAAAAATAGCATCAACATCTTTAACAACTCCAGCTTCTATCATTTTCTTTGCCCCACCACCTCCTTCTTCCGCAGGTTGAAAAATGAGCACAACAGTTCCCTATTTCCAGGACAAGCACAGTTTGAGCATTAAAATCAACTAGCCGAAAGCAATCAAATAAAATCTTGAAAACTAGAACAAATAACTTATCCATACTGGCATAATATCAGTAGACTCATAGAAGAATTAGAAGGTTCTATATCTGAAATAATTAAGAGACCACACTGACATGCTTTGCTCTTCCAATAAAACAGCAAACTAGCTTTGAGATGAAATGGAAGAAATAGGAAATTTTGCAAAGTGAGGAACATCAGTTAATTAAAATGAAGGTAATAGAATGGATTGAAGCAGTTACTAATCAATACAACCCAAGAATGATGGTGGAATACAATACATGGCACATTTTGTCTTGCTAACCTGAGAATAAATAACTTATATTTCCAATACATGCACACAGATGCATGCTCAGATGTAACCAAAAATAGTCGTCAATCTCGGTTCTCGAGCATCATAAAAAATAAGGCTCCAGATCTAGTTGAAATTTAGAATGTCATATATGTAATGGATATTGAGGAGGTTATTTTTTGATGATAGGCTTGAAGCATGAATCACGGATAACTTGAGGTCTTTTCTGCTATAGAAGTGAGAGAATGATGACTCTGCCCTTTCAAAAGGAATATTGAAGGATGAAGTTTTTTTTTTTTTTGTGTGTGTGTGTTGTGTGTGTGGGGGGGATCCTTTGGGTCCTGGTCCCTTGCTCATTCATTGGTTGGGTGGGCTGGATCCCACCTGTTTAACAGGTTAGGTCCAGTCCATCCACCCAATGAATGAATAGGCCCTCGGGGGGGGGGGGGGGGGATCCTTTTAAGCCATTGAAGCTCTCCATTCCTTGCTAATGTGGGATAAAAGCCTCCCCATCAGAACCTCCCATTCCAAGAATGAAAGTATGTGTTATTCCCACAGATGACTCCATTATAATGAGGTCATTCTGTTATAATTGGTCCAGGTCATGTTATCATAGAGTCACCTAGTTATTGTGTATTTTAGAAGTGAGATCCTAACAGTTATGCCCTTTGTCAAATGATGCCTCGAAGGGCGAAGATCTCTTAGTCTTTAAGCTTTCCATTCCATGCCAATGTAGGACAAGATGCTCAGTCATCAAATGCTGACATGCATATACCCGTCTTCCATATTAGGCCTGGAAATCTAATGATGACAATATTAAGCAAAGAATCACTTGATAATAAAATCAAGTCCCAGGTAGGGCAATTCTCCTGCTTGGCGTTAAGTGATATTTTCATCAACTAAGCTTGTGGACAAGTATTTGACTACCTTGAAACATCTTATATGAGAAAATTTGCAATATGTATGAAAATCTCAGCTCAAATAGATTATGATTGATTCAAAGAAATCTTCAAAGAGGACTATAACAAAAAAGGAATTTTTTACTGGCTATCTGTTAAAATACATAAACCGAATCTGAATAATCACTCGACTTTCAAATGTAAATAGAATCTGAATACATAAGCAGATGCCTCTTACTAATTCTTCACATGAAAACATAATTTATGCAAACTGAAGAATATACTTTCTAACGCATGAGACATCTGACAAATTCTTTCTATAGCAAATTTTTAATGAAACTTTATTGAATAATTACTTACAAGTTAATTGGAGAAGTTTTATTTTCTCAATAAATTATCTCCCTAAACTTTTTTCCAGGTCGTCTTTATACAAAATAGTTCTGGTGAATGACAAACCTGCAAATTTTCACGATGCTCTTGAAGGATCTTAGCAGCACCAAGCAACATGGCAACATGTGCGTCATGGCCACAAGCATGCATCTTGCCAGGAACCTTACTCTTGTGTTCCCATTCCACCGCCTCCTATTCAGAGTAAGCAACGCGTCAAAAAAGATTTTTTTCTCCAAAAGCAAAAAAGGTTACCAAACAAATAACATCACTGCACCAACAGTCACAAACAAACTGTGGCGCCAGTAATATGAAATTCCTAGATCAGCCAGTCTTTACTCAATTTTTTACTTTCTCATCTCTTTCAAAATTTTTCTATCGATTTACATCAAGAAAAAGCTACAAGATGTCTTTTTTCCGATCACTTCATGTTCTCCATGTTTGCATTAGAAATGAAATGAAATTCAAGTAGCCAAAACCTGCAACGACAGGGCGTCCATATCAGCTCTGAGCGCAACAAAAGGAGCCTTCCCGGTGCCGATGTATCCCACGACCCCGGTGACCGCGATCGGATACCGATAAGTCACCCCCAAAGCATCAAGCTCGTTCCGGATGAGCTCGCTGGTGGCGAACTCCTCGTACCCGAGCTCGGGGTTCTCGTGAATCCGCCTCCTGACACTCACCATCCAATCGAAGAACTCCGCCTCCTTGGCCCTCTCCAGGAATCCCGCCGCATCGTCAAGCTTCGACCCCGCTACGCTCGCCGACCTCACCAGATCGAAAAGCGCCACCAAAGCAATCAATTTCGCAAAAACCATCGCCGAGCCACTCCCTTCTCTTCCGAGCTCTTCCATTCCCGTGCAGCTTTTAGGGGTTTTATTAAGGAAACGAGAGCAGACAAGAGCGCATACAACTTACCCAACATCTCACTCTCCACACAATAAGATGGACCCACTTCTGCGTCCGCGAGAATCAATTCTCTCAGCCAAACGCAAGCTGGGTACATCAGAAATAGGAACACGCGACATATTACTAGTCTTAAGTTAACAAAATCGACTGCGATATAAATTGTTTTTTAAAAATTTTAGCTAAAAATACGCATTTCTAGATTAAAAAATATTTTTTTTCTAACTTAATTAAAATAAAAATATTTTTCATATTTAATTCTAGGGATTTCTTGTGGATTGTTTTCCTAATCATTCAAACAATTACGCACGTGGAGAATAAACTAGCAGAGGACACGACAATGACCTTCCATCAGCATTTAATACCAAAATATATATAAAAAAGCCCAAGAATTTAATTTTCCGCCTTAAATCACTCAGGGGCAGTAAGATTTATCGTGAGAGTAATATATGGAAAAGTTTGAGGGGCAAAATAAAAAATTTGCATAACAAAATAGTTGATGATTGCGATCCATATCGAATAATAGGACGGCGTAGTGGTTTTAGGAATGCAAATGGTTAGACTTTTTTAGTGATTAATCCTAATTTTAGGTATTAGATCTTCTAAGTAATTAAGATTTTCTTTTAATAGGACTATAAGAATGATAATTATTTGAATAAATTGATATGACTATTTTTAAATTTATTTTAGTTATTAATTAAAGAATTTTATTGGATTGAATTGATTATTTTTAATTTTTTTTAATATTTGGATTATATATATATTATTGTTTTTTAGGGATGAGATCGAATCGTCGTCCACATGTGGGCATTATTTTAATTTTGAGTTATTTTGCGATCGGACCACGCGGTTCAATTATGAGCGTTCTTTTTGCAAAGAACACCCATTCAATATTTTTCAAAGGTTTCTTGTGATAATAGTACATAGAAGAAGGACAAGAACATAATAGATTCCTTACAAATGATTTTCTAAGTAATAAACATTTGACAAGAAAGTTCATTTAAATAAGCAATAATATGAATTTATACATTTTTTTATTATAAATGAACATCAACTTCCTCAATCTATCATAATTCTATTGAATGAAAGAGTATATAATTGTACATTCTCTCAGATTCCAACATATTTTACAAGATTCACGAGACAGTATAATAAGAAGATCAATTGGCAACCTTGATTTCAACTTTTGAATTAAGAAATGATTTCGACTTTGAATTAAGAGAGTATGGTCTGACACTCTTGCCTATATCAATAACAATTAAGCTTTTTATCCTGCAAATGCTGCTTGTTTCTACTCCATTTTCCCTTTCAAGCCAATTGCTGTTGTTGCCTCAGGTCGTTAAGCATACAGCTTACTCTCGTTCGAGTTTTGACTGTTTCCTCACCTGCATTTTCCAGAAACAAAGTACAAGATCCATAAGTTCTTAGTGCTTCGCGAAACGCATTTATCTTGCAAGATCGAATGCATGATGGAGCTAAGTTGTTCCATACTTGCATGCCAATGACTATTGTTTACCTTCTTGTTTCCAAGTGCAAAATTTGTCTTCCTTACATTATGGTTCTTTGGCTGCTTATTTCGACCAGCTAGCTTCCTTATTCGAGACAGTTCCTTCAGAGACAGTTCATTGTTATAAGTGGTATGTAGTATTTTAAGAAAAGAAATATTAGACGTATAACTCACCCTTGCGGAGTCTGAACTCCAATAGTCAACTAGGTTTGCCCATTGTTCAGGCAACACACAATTTGGTTGATTCTTGATGTTCTTCTCTCTAGTTGCACCGTCCTTATAATATGAGGCTTTAATTACTCGCCGATGGTGTTTCACCTTGTTGGCCATTAACCTCATAATATAATCTTCAGCTGATTTTGGCACAAGAAACTTCTCCTGTAACATAATTGACGGCATAAAGTACTCTGATTGGAGATACACAGCAGTAGTTTTATAGTTTAGGGAAAATATTTAAACAAAGAAAATGCCTTGCTCAACTTCTCTTCGAAACTTACTTGAACCTTTGCCCACAAATCTTGCTTCTTTTGAATTGGCATCTTTGTCCATTTCATATCAAGCGGGCAATCCACAGCGTCGGTTGCAATCTTTCTTAAAAAGGCAGATAACAATTTGGTAGATTTTTTATCATTAGGTTTCCCTTTGCCATTGAATTGGATGTGAATCTTGTGCTTAGTCTCTATATCCAAAGCACTCGTTGCTGAAGCAACCAGGACACAGTGATGTTCACCCATTCCTTTTAAAGCGACGTCATCTCCACTTGTGGATGTGCATGACTGTTGTCTCCCTTTTATCATTGCCTCTTTTAATTGGGAGCGAGTCCTTGGCCGATCAGATCTCACTTGTGCCATTCCCTTTATTTTCTTTTGTCCCTGTTCTTGCACATCTCTTTCATTCTTTCTCTCTTCCTCTTGTTCATCAAGCAATATGTAATCTTTCACCTCCACATCATCTTTAACTTCCTCTTGCTTTGTCTGTTGTCTCGTTTTTCTTTGACCGGTTTTTTGATATTGTTTTTGTTCGGAAAACAGACTAAGTGCAACAAAGGTACATTTCACAGGGATGTTGAGACAAATCATGCCATTACCAATAATAGAAGATATGAAGTGAACTTGAACACGAAATTAAATAAACGACCAAGGCATTTCTCTACAACTAACATGATTTCCAAACATTAGTTATTCATATTCCAATTAAAATCAAGTTCTAGTTTCTAATGGAATTAAACTCCAATTCATGGTTTGAAAACAAATCAATATGTTTCTGTAAAGAATATCATTGCCTTGGCTGACAAACTCATAAATTGATTTAGCAATATTTGTTATTCTTCCAGTTGATTGTATTATTCTGGCATGTATTCGTTCACATGGGCCTATACTGCACATCAAGGTTATCAAATCAAAGTTTCAATCAAAAATTGTTTTGATGCTTTCGAATCATGAATCATTTGAATCGTGAATCGTGAGGTTCATGTTAATCATATAAATAAGCCAAAAAAAATTCTACTTACTAAAATTTGCAAGAACATTCTATTTAACACAGTAATACATTACCCTAATATGATTAATAAACTAACACCAATGAAGTAGTAAAAGGAAGAAAACATAATCATGTTGAGAAGTTGTCTCTGTAACTCGGTTTGACATTCTCTGAGAAGAAACAATACTGTTGTTGGTTAAAGATGAGGGTTGGAAGAAGGTCTTCTGTCAAAGACAAAAAGAAGTCACTGAAGAAACAACCTTCGACAAAGTAGTCCAGTGTCAAAGATGTCTGCTGGTCAAACTCAATTATTGAAGGATGAGGAGCTGAGACCTCTTATGAGCGAAGACTCTCCGGGAAGAAGCCAATGAAACACTAGTCTCCAGTGGTCAACACCCACTGTTGAAGTGGTCTGTTGATCCATGATGCCTACTGAGAACAATGCCAAGACATGAAGGCACTGACAAAGAAGATACGAACAAAGGAAGGGATGCTAACAAAGAAGATGCCTACAACCATCAGGAAGGATGCTAGGGGACAGGAGACATGAATGATCATCCAATGAAGGCAAAACACAAAGGGATTTTTTAACCCTAATTTCACGTAACATTTTTAATAGGACTAAGTTGAATTGATTCAATTCAAGGAATCTGTTATCATCCCGAGTGTAGGATCGAGTCACAGGTCGAGATCCGGATCCGTACTTGGTCATGTAACACGTAAGGGGAAAAGAGAAGGGGAAAATACTCGTCCTAAACAGAGTCCAAGTTTCTCAAATTTTCTTCCTCTGTTTATTAATAATAGCACTCCTTATATAAAGAGTCAAACATGACACGATTTAGGAAAGACCAACTCATAATGAAAACAAGGAATCAAAAATAAAAAAGCTAACTAGGTCATGATTTGTTTCTACTGTAGCAGTAGTTAAATTAGACCATTATTTTTTTTTTTTATTAATTAGGTAATAACTAATTTATTTTTACTATAACAGTAGCTAATTAGGCAGTAACTAATTTGCTTCCAACTATAGCGGCATTCAACAAAGGCGTCCACCTCGGCATCCACATCATCACTCCCCTCCTCGACGCTGAGCTTGTCCTTAAGCTCAAAAGCAGGGTATAATGCCACTAATAGCATGGAGGGAAATTTCCGAATCCACTTCCACCTCTTCCTCACCTTCTTTATCATCATCAGACACTTTAATCCAAAACAACCGTCTACACTTGTGACTCATGGAGTATGACTCATCATAATTAAAACAGAGGCCCTTGGCTCTCCGTTCTGCCATCTCGGTGCAGGCCAGATGCTTGAAGAATGAAGCAGGTGGAGTCTCCTTGTTGATGCCCCCCGTTGTCTTGGTCTTCGCCAAAGGAGGGCCTCCACTTTTGGTGTTGAGCTTGGTTGTGGTCCTGCCTGAATTCGTGCTCAGCAACCCCTTGCCTTGATGGAAGCACCGCTTTCATTCTAATGCACTGGCCATATTCATTGCAATGCCTAGGTTTTCAAACTTCTGCAGTTCGATGTCGATATAGAGATCTTCAACTAGCCCTGTAGTGAACAAATCAACTTGTTGTTGTGGTCGGAGGTCCGAGGTCCGGGCGAGGTGGGATTGGAATTGTCGTTGGTAGTTTCTATCAAGAGCTCTCTGGTTGTTGCTCACAGGCGGCACAAAGCGGATATGACAATGATTTTTGAATTACTTCCAAGTCATATCCGGTTCTTCTTGTTCCATCTGATCAAATCAAAGTTGGGCTTCTCCTACCAAGTGGAAGGCAGCAAAGCCAACCTTGTCGGTTCCTGTGGTCCTTTGGTTGGCAAAGAATTTTTTGCACCTTTTAATCCAATCCAGTAGATACCCTTCTCCAAAATAGGAGGGGAACTCCATCTTCGAGTACCGCAGAAACAGGGTGCCACTAATTGGTGGTTCAGGTTTGACCTCCGAGGCTTTGGAAGGGTCACATTCCATGCTAGTAGGGCTATTTGCGGTGGGCACACGCTGTCGTCTTGTCTCTTGAACAGTCCGGGATAACTCAGCCATTTGCTCCTCTAGTTCTCACTAGTGGAAGGTAATCTGCTCCATGAGAACTTGCTGTTGCGAGATCAATCATTCTATGAAGGCATCGAGTTTGGATGTGATAGGATCTGTCTCACCCATGATCGGCTTTGATACCAAGTTGTTATGGTCCTGAGTGTAGGATCCAGTTACAAGTCGAGATCCAGATCCGTACTCATGCAACACGTAAGGGGAAAAGGGGAGGGGGAAAACACGTCCTAGACAGAGTCCAAGTTACTCAAATTTTCTTCCTCTCTTTAATAATAATAATAATAAAGACGACAACAACAACCAAGCCTTATCCCACTAGGTGGGGTCGGCTATATGAATTCTTTTACACCATTGAACTCTATCTCCTACTATATCATCACCTATACTTCAATACATTTTATCTTATTTTATTTTTATTAATTAAGTCTTTTTTTGTCTTCCTCTTCCTCGTTTGATATGCGTGTTTGTCATAGTTTCACATCGCCTAACTGGAGCATTTATTGGTTGTCTAATACATGTTCGTACCATTTTAAACGTGTAGTTTTCCCTAAATAAATATAACTCGTCGGCTATATGAATTCTTTTACACCATTGAACTCTATCTCCTACTATATCATCACCTATACTTCAATACATTTTATCTTATTTTATTTTTATTAATCAAGTCTTTTTTTGTCTTTCTCTTCCTCGTTTGATATACGTGTTTGTCATAGTTTCACATCGCCTAACTGGAGCATTTATTGGTTGTCTACTACATGTTCGTACCATTTTAAACGTGTAGTTTTCCCTAAATAAATATAACTCTGACTTTCTCTCTCATGTTCTTATTTCTTATTTTGTTCATCCTCGTATGTCCACACATCCACCTTAACATCCTCATCTCTGCAATTCTCATATTCTGCTCATGTGTTCGAGTCATATCCCAACATTCAGTTTCATATAATATAGTAGGTCTAACTGCGATTTTATAGAACTTTCCTTTAAGTTTTGGAGGTACTTTACAATCACATAAAATACTCGACGCTCCCCTCCATTTCAACCATCCTGTTTGTATTCTATGTAAGACATCTCTCTCAATCCTTCCATCGTTTTGCAAAAATGATCCTAAATATTTAAAGCTCTCGGTTCCGGGGAACTCATTCTCTCTTATCTTAACAATTATCTCATTACTTCTAATATTGCTAAACTTAAATTCCATACATTCTATCTTTAATCTACTAAGCCTAAAACCTTTCTCTTCTAGTGTTTTCCGTCAAGATTCTAGTTTAGCATTTACCACTTCACGTGCTTCATCTATCAAAATAATATCATCTGCAAACAACATGCACCACGGTATTGTGTCTTGAATGCGCGTAGTGAGTTCGTTCATAATTAGTGTAAAAAGATAGGGACTTAGAGCCGATTCTTGATGTAAGCCTATCTTTGTTGGAAATGCTTCAGTTAATCCACCTGAAGTCTTTACTCTGGTTGTTACATTCTCGTATATATCCTTAATTAGTTCAATATATGTTACGCTAATACCTTTCTTTTCTAGAATTCTCCATATAATATTTTTTGGGACTCTATCATAAGCTTTTTCTAAGTCAATGAATGTCATATATAGATTTTATTTTTGCTCCCGATATTTTTCAATTAATTGTCTAAGAAAATGTATAGCTTTTATTGTCGACTTTCCAAACATGAACCCAAATTGATTTTCGATCACTGTGGTTTCCTTCCTTGATCTTTTTTCTATTACTTTTTTCAAAAGTTTCATGGTATAACTCATTAGTTTAATACCCTATAGTTTGCATAATTTTGTACGTCTCCCTTGTTCTTATATAAGGGAACTAGAGTACTTATCCTCCATTGATTAGACATTTTTTTCGTTTTCAATATTATGTTAAATAATTGTGTAAGTCATTCCATACCTTGTTTCCCTAGGTACTTCCATACCTCTATTGGAATATCATCTGGTCTAACGGCTTTATTAATAATAACACTCCTTATATAAGGAGTCAAACATGACACAAACATGACACGATTCAGGAAAAATCAACCCATAAAGGAAACAAGGAATTAAAAATAGAAAAACTAATTAGGTCATTATTTGTTTCTACTATCGTAGTAGTTAAATTAGGCTATTATTTATTTGCTACTAATTAGGCAATAATTAATTTATTTCCACTATAACAGTAGTTAATTAGGTAGTAACTAATTTACTTCCAACTATATAGCGACGTCCACCTCGACGCCCACATCAGAATCATGGAATCGCAAATTTCGCACCAAATAGGTCTGATTTGAACTGTATGAGACTGATTCTGATTCAAATTGTCACTGAATTGAATTGGATGATTCGAATCACAAATCAACCCACTTATGACAATCCTTGATGCAAGCTTGATGGTGATTCCAAATGTTTGTATATTCTCTTGAACAAAATTCTCAGTACTATACTAACAACTACTATAGGTACAGAAAGTTAGCTATGCAATCGTAACAATAAAACAACATCAAAATCCTACAAATTACCTACGATATGAGCACACTTCTTGTTTGAACCTATAGTATTCCTCTATCCAAAACCAATCATGGCATTCCTGCATGTCAGATAAAGAAAATTCATTTTTATTCATACTCAAAGATCACATGACTTATAGAACAAACTTACATTATTATTTTGTTTTTCTGGGAGAAAAATTCCAAGCCCTCTCCGTACTAGCAGGAATATGAAGTATAATGCATAAACTCCACATTCATGGGCATTTTTTTGCTGTGGCATCTGTACTAACAAGAATATTAACATTCTAAGGGTAATGAAAAATGCCAACAAAAAAAATCACTGAAGATATATATACATGAGGAACATGTAGAGGAATGTTGTAAATAGATTCTTCATCCTCAGGTCTTTCTGCTTCTTTATAAACGTCAAGTAAAATTCTGCATGGTAATTAGCCATCTTCAGTGCCAACTGAAATCAATGAAAACAGAATAAGAGAGAGTTGAAATTACTAATTAAAATGAAAGACCTTCTAATCCAAGGTTCTTGCTGACTAGGCAGCCCAATATCAATGAGTGAGTCAAGAATAATGATGCAACCATCCTCAGTGCCAAGATTGCATAAAATCACTACATTCCAATGGCTCCTGCATATGCCAACACATTCTCAACTATTCGACTCAACTAAAGATAAAAGATTCCTAGCTAAGATTGTGTTGAATCATGATTGGATTAATATAATTGAAATCTAGATGAATCCAACAAGATGCAGTTGTGTCTATTGTCTTCATTGTTTCCTGCCCCACCTCTTCTGACTCTTTTTTTGCTAATATAACTCTCTTCAGTTTCTTTAATCCTCTCCTTGGTTGTCTCCTCATGCTTCTCTCTTGCAAATAAAGATCCGTTAAATTTCGATCATGCTGTATAATGATGTAAAATTTTTTCAAAAGGTAGCAAACTCATTGTGACCTAAGTCATATTTAACTTCAAATTTACCAAGAGGCCAATCATGATTTAGATACTTATAGATAGTTTTAGATATCCTAAGTAATTTAAATGCTTATCTATGGTGTGGGCATAGGTAGGTGATTTGCATGCTCATCTCGAGGGCATCAAAACAAAATTGTCAACTTGGAAGAAGAAGACGAGATGACAAAGATAGGGACAGGTGATGGAAACAAATCGATCAATCTTGTGACATCATGAAAGGTGGAAGGCAAAATATAGGAATTATGAAGGCAAAGGACAAGGAAAGCAAGTCAAGGCTTTTCAATTTCTCTAAAATTAACTAGTTACAAAAAATCAGATATACAATTGATATTTAATACCATAAAATGTATAATTATTAATGAGTTAGTTGATAGATCATATATAATATGGTTGATATAACTTATATAATATGCATTTGTTATAGAAGTTTTTTTCGGATTTATATAAACAAACTGGAAATCTAACTCTGAAACACAAAATACAGAATACCCAAAACTATCTGAAACCTGGAAAATCCAAATTTTTTTGGGTTAGTTCAGTTTGATTTTTGGTTTGCATTGAATATATCAATTTTTTTGCCCACCCTTACTAAGATATAGAACAACCGTCTAACACAAACTTAGTATACATGCACAAGACTTACGCATCCACAAAAATAAAGAACATAAGACTACTTACCATATGCATACAGGGATCACAAAGTAATTGGTGGAGAATGGGTTTTGTTTCACAAACCATCGAACCAAGTTCTTCCTTCTTTTTTCATTCATCACATAACTTGAAAATACATATGAATTAACATGATTGAACAACTGTTTCCTATCTTGCGGAATGTTTGGCCATATGACACTACAAGGCATGTCAAAGTTAGCAATTAGACGCATTCATGATGTTAAACCTAACAACTAGAAGCCTTAAATTAATGAACTTACCTCTCTAAGTATTGATCAAACTCGTTCGTGCTTATCCACTTGCCTGCACTCATGGTTCTCTAGCAAACACCCTGCATAGTACAAAAACTTTGATCATAAAGGCATCTCCTTCTGGGAAAAGAATGAATTTGCATCTACTTGCCAAAAAAAGAAGAAGAAGAGAACAACAATCTTCATGCTAATGATTCAGTAAGAAAGCTACTCTGTCATTTTTAAGGGAGTCATACCTATCTCTTGAAAATCTAGTAATCTACTAATGAATTATCAGTTCTAAGGAAAATTTTGAGGGAAAAATAAGACAGCTATAGCTGGTGGTTGTCAAAATTGAATTTATAAGTAAGTATCACTTCTTTCAACTTCCTTGACCTAACATGAATCAATTGCTGAATTATAGGCTTCTCTAGAGCCATGCCTGCTCAATAGAATGAAAGTAAATGCTGGCTGTATCATATTGAGGACTAAACATGATTATTACTGCTAATAAGCTTCCCAAATTATGCTTTTCTCAGGGATAAATTACATTATTTTTAAAAGGGAAGCGAAGCCACAGACAGACGGGGAGTTGATTTTAGAACGGCACTAACATGTTCTTCTCAAGGTTGTCAAGTGAAGCAGATCAATATAAAGTGCAAACGCATGTTGATCCAGGTTCAGCGCATTACCAAGCCATAGCTTTCTACAAATCCCGAGCCAAGCAGTTTTAGGTATTACGAGACCAAACCTAAAAAATCCATTTTTTAAAATGGAGAAAGACGACGAAGGCTTGGAGGAAACTTTAAGAAGAGAAACTACTAGCAAATGTTGAACTCGACAATCAACACTAAACGGAGCTTACCAAGTTTGATGTTTCGTGTCGACTGCTAGCAGCAATGCCGATAAAAAATATTCGACAGGGATGAACAAGCAGGGATTAGGGGCCTGCTTTTTTCGTCCTACTTTTTAAAACATATACAGTTTCGTGCATACCTAAGAACGGCCGCTGCGGATGTGGCCGGTGGAAATTTCCGTGGGCAATACCTTCCGTCCAAAGCATCGAACTCCCTCCTCGGCGTACTCGTAGTCGCCGCCCGTTGAAGGACCAAAACGATGGGATCCTCTGCGAGCGAACCATCATCTCGAAATTGGAAACTCCTGATAAACTGCATCTGAACCGTTCTTTTCGGAAAGTTGTGAGATCCTGGTCGTTCGTGGTCACAAGTCTCTGCCAACTTTCAGAGATCGTTGCACGCGATGATCAATCCTGGCTGGCCGAGGAGTCGATGGATCAAGGCAATCGCTTGCGAACCAACCTGCCTCGTCCGAGACACCAATCACTCAAAATCTTTTTTCCCATTGGTAGAGTTAGGTGGTCCCCACACGGAGGAAACTAGTTAAGGTGGATCCTGTCTCGTAGGGGATCCTCTTCATGGGGTGTGATTCAGTTCTGCCCTAATCGGGCGGAGGAAGAAGAGGGGGAAGAAGCGACGAGTGACCGAAGTACGGTGTGAGGTAGCGGAAGAGTCGGAACAGTCATGGGAGCCCCGAAGCAGAAATGGACCTCGGAGGAGGAGGAGGCGCTGCGTGCCGGCGTGGACAAGCATGGCGCCGGGAAATGGAGGACCATCCAAAAGGATCCCGAGTTCAGCCGCTGCCTATCCACCCGATCAAACATCGACCTCAAGGTCTGCTTCAACTTTACTGGTTTATGTCGATTTCTTTACTCCATTGTATGTAGTTTCCCTGGTTTAGTTTTTTGGTTATGTCCTCTTTATCCCATTTATGATTCTCGAGTTGAAATCGATAATGGAGCGGAAACATCACTAGAGCTAACGAACAACGCTTTTGATCAATCTATTCGTACATCTGTCTTGTCTGCAGGTTTATTTAGCCAAAGAAAATCAGGCTGTGTTCTAGTGATATTTAGTATTCGCTATTTGGATACTTCTCCACTTTTGTTGCTTCTTCGGTGTATTATTGTATTATCTAACCCAAGTGTTGTTTTGTTATCTATACAATCATTCTTAGATTTGGTGTCCGACTCTCTCTACTGTGCGAACTACTAAGGTTTAAATAACTTGATGGTTTAACCTTTTAGATTTACTATCTCTTGGTGATAAGCTTTAGCTATATATTTTATAACAAAATTAATCAAACGAAACTAGGATAAAAAACGTAACTTTGAACATTATTTTTTTCCCTTGGTTGCCCGTTGCTCTATAAATCATAGATTGGTTTTAGGAGGTCCTAAGTTTTTGATGTGTAATTGGAGATAATGCTTGAATAACAATTTAAACAGGAACTTTGAATTGCTGGGGAAGTGTTTGACCATTACTGAGGTAGTTGTGATCTTTAAGATTACTATTATTGTTTATATACCCTAGATGTATGTTATGATCCATATTTCTCCATATTAGTTGAAGTCCTTTTCCTCTCCTCATGCTTGCTACGGTTGTAAAAATATTTTCCACTGTATGAGTGAATCTAGTTTACCCTAGTAAATTTGTGATCAAGGATAAGTTTTCCCATCCTTTCATTCTGGTAACGAAACCATAATATTTGGAGTGCTTTTGCTCTTCACTTGTCTTTGCTACACTCATAGCATTTGTACTGACAGATTTTCCTTCCATGAGTATATTTTGTTTACCCTTATAACTTTGTGATCTGGGATAGGTGTTGTACTTTCATTTTTGCATGTAAATTTTACTTTTGAAGAAAGATAGACAACTATCTCAGTAAAGCCATTACTATTTTTTTAAAGGATGATATGATTTTAGTTTTTTTTTTTTTTTTTCTTTCCATTTTCCATTGTAATCATATTTGATCCACTAGTTATGGTAATTAGGACAAATGGAGGAATATGAGCATTAGTGCCAGTGGCCAAGGTTCTAGAGAAAAGATGAGAACACCAAGGCCAAAGCCTCTTTCAGCCATTCCAGAATCCGACTCCCCAAGCGCTGCTCCCACTCCCCTCCCACATAAAGATGCATCACCTACAACTCCGGATGCTACAAAAAGTGCACAAGATGGAAAAAATCCTCCCCGGTACATAATGTTATCTGTTTCAATTTTCCATTACAATTGAGTATTCTCTTGGGTCTAAATAAGTTTTTTCCCATCATGATCTAGTATCCCCTTCCTGGACTATTTCTTCAATCTTTAAAATTTACTTTCTTCAGAGTACGAGGGCCACACATTGTAACAAGTTAAAAAAAAATTATACAGGAAAATGATGATTTATCTCAATTGAGAAGAAGTTTTGCCAGGCATGCTTGAAATAGTATTTTATAAAGTAGGTTCATGTTTTCTTAACTTGCCCTTGAAATGATATGAAATAACAATCTGTAGCATCATGATGCTTCAGTTTTGATAACTTATTTCATAGAGATTTCTTAGATCTGCCTAGGTGCATACGAAATAACAATCCGTAGGTTCATAAATATTAAATGTCGGTGCCACCATTATTTTTGAATTAACGGATGAATTTCCCTTAGTGGGAGGTTGAACTAAGAACGTTGGGCTAATGGGCCGCCCGTTGTGTGCGCTTCTCTATTTACCTGGTGGCCGGTGGGAAACTTCCGTGGGACTGGGCCGGTCACCCCCAAGATTAGTCGGTATAAGCTGGATATCTGGTGCCAACTAAAAATAAATAAATGTTAAATGTCTTCCTTTTCTTTCTTCTTATGTGTTATTAACTATGGACTCTCCGTACTTTGTCTTGTTATAGGAGTATTTTCTTATATGAATCATTTGTTTGTTGTCTGTCAGATACACTGCTTTAATAATTGAGGCAATTACTTCAATGCAAGAACCAAATGGAGTAGAAATTGGTGCTATCTTCAGTTTTATAGAGGTTTGTGATTAGAACCTGGTTATCTTGGATGAGTTTAGTTTTAAACTGAAAAACACACTGTCCATTTTATCTCTTTGGCTTCCTAAGATTGGCAGATCCACATGTTTAGACATATGTTGATTGGCGTTTCAAGTATGCTCAGAGTTTCATATTTTGTGCAGTTATATTGGGTATCGAAAAGTTTTCTTTATATACTATTGACAAGAGAATAATGTAGCACCTCTTTTATGGTAAAGGTTCTAAAAATTTGAACTTAATTGCACTTTGTGGAGGTTCTAACCAATGCTTCACGAAAAAGTAATTAATTTTCGTGTGAGAGGGGAGGGGCCCACAGTGGCCACGTGGGCCCCTCCCCTCTCAGGCGAGCACGACAGGCACAGACATTTGCAGTGCAGCGCAACAAATTCCTATATATATATATGTTGGGTATATATGTGTATGATTTTCATCATAGCTTGACCCTTGGACTTCTTCAAACTACTAGCTTGGCCCTTGAACTTCTTCAAACTACTAGTTTGTCATATGCCATCCCTCAGTTTGTTTCTTCATGGGTTTTTTTATCATGTATAACCAATATTAATTCTTTATTACGAATTGCATCTTGTGCTATTGAAGATAGGCTGGACTAGAACACTTTGGAAGTAAACGATTGTTATGTCCATAATCATTTCTGTTATGTTTAGGGGTTAAATGCTATTTGCTAACATGGCATAAAATTTGTGATTTCACCAACTATAATCAAAATTAAGAATTGTTTAAATTATATATTATATTTATATGTATATCAGCTTTTAAAAATATAAATTAAAATAATGTACTAGTTTATTGTCCAAAATAATTGTTAATCAGCAAACATGACATGACCATGTGTCTATTTCAGAATCAGAGGCTACATGGTGGTATCAAAGAAAAATTGTTAAAAGAACCATTTATCACCAAACTTCAAACCATCTTACCAAGTTAATGTCTTTATGTGGCATAAGATTATGAAATAGTGCAACATGAGACTGCCTCAACAGATTAACAATTACTTTGGACAACGAGATGACCTGTGATTTTAATATTTACATTTTCAAAAGTTTATACATAAAAGCAAGCATTTCTTGATAGCTGAATTGAGCAATTAGCCATATTTCTAGCTAATAGTTATTTGTTGCTTTACTTTTTAAATTGGATAGATTTATCTATTATACTATTTAACAATTTTACATTGAGTTTGTCTACTTGGTTAGTATTCTTTTCCAATACATAAATTTTATGCTGAATACTCAAGATGCCCGAGCTTTAATTGAATCTGATTTTACCAATTTCAAAGTCACTGTGATGTTTCCTATTGAATATTGTGCTGAAGATCTCTGATGTTTAGGAAGTACGTAGATGTTTTGACCTCTATATCATCATCTGTGTAGAGAATGTTTCATTCTACCTAACTATGGAATTTTTTGGAGAGTCTAAATGAGGGGACATCTTGTGTAATTTTGCATTGTGTTCAAATGTGGGCATTGCAATGTTTTCTATGTTTATCTTTCCTTTTATATTATCTAGTTGATCCCATAACCATTTGGCTGGCTTCATTATTAACTGGTCTTCTTTCTCTTTATGGCTTCTGGTATTGTTCAAAACCCAGAACACGAAATTATGTTGTCAAATAAGATTTCTTATCCAATAGTTCTGCTGACATTTTGAGATATTTTTGAATCAACCCTTGTATCATGTCTAAACTCACTATTGGTAATATCAGGTATTGTTTGTTAAAAATTACTCCCCAAAGTTGTGTATTATGGGGAATCTTTTGATGCTTGTATCTTATGAAAATTATACCTGTGTAGGCTTCTAGCGTGTACATTTTGGCACTTTGCCACTGAAAATCTCATAAAATCCACATATTTTTGCAATAGTCAGTGATTGTTGATCCCTACTATTTTATGCAGCAAAGACAAGAGGTGCCACAAAACTTCCGCAGGGTGCTTAGTTCCAAGTTAAGAAGGCTTGTTGCACAGAATAAAATAGAAAGGGTAAACAACTCTTTAGTCGTTTGGTTGATGTTTTTAGAGTATGTTATTTATAACATGTATTTAGTTTTTAAACATATTTTGACTATTGTTGAAGGAATATCATGTTCTTTTAATGTCAAATGAATATGTTTTAATCAATGATTGGATATGGATTCTTACATACCTTTGTTAGTTTGGAATATGTTAATGGCCAAACATGAATGTTTTTGGGCCATTAAAATGCAACGCATCTATTTTGGGTTCTTTATTTCTTTCCACAAATAATATTCAATTTAGGTAACATGATTCAGAGTGTTTTATGAGGCAGTTTCAACACCCTCAAAAGGTTGGTGCAGCCTAATGTTTTCGCCAGCTAGAACAGCATCAGTATCATGAACCAAATGCTTAGTAGCGCGCAATATATAGTATTTACTAGTTGCCAGATCTTTAAGAATGAGAGCTTATTTATTAAATTTATCTGATAAACCAAACATACTATTTCTTTGCAAGTACAAATGATGGTTGTTCTCTGTTGGTTCATCATGTTGTAGGTCCAAAAGGGTTACAGGCTGAAAGATTCATCATTTGCAACAAAAACCCCTATTCCCAAACCAAAAGACCCAGTAAATCGAACTCGGGTACCTCAGAATACCAGTTCAGCAAAAGCCATGGACCCTATAGAAGAGGCTGCGATAACTGCTGCTTACAAAATAGCAGATTCCGAAGCCAAATCATTTTTAGCCTCCGAAGCTGTCAAGGAGGCCGAGAAGATTGCACAGATGGCTGAAGAAACTGATTCCCTTTTGCTACTGGCAAAAGAGATTTTTGAGAGATGTACCTTCACATAATTGCTATTTCACTGACTGTGTTTCTCTCAGTTTTCTCTTCGTACTAAATACTGATTTGTTCGTTTGATGTTACAGGTTCAAGAGGTGAGATTGTCACTGTTGCGTAAGCTTCGAGTGAGAATAGAAGGTATCGGTATCATCCAATTCACCAGGGTTCATTGGCTATTGAACTGCTTTGTTGTAATGCTAGCTTGAAAGGTGAGAGCCATTGGCAGATGTTTTAACTTGTAATTAACAAATGAACATGAACACCGGACTGATGTACATAAACCAACTTATTGGCGAAACTAGAACTTGAGCATCCTAGTGAGTCTATTTACTTTGTTTTTGGATGCTGTTTGCGTTCATCCATTCAACTATATCTTGCTGATATGCATCAATGTAGTTAATCAAGTCAATTGCTAGTTAAGCCTGTCAAAAAATTATACATTCAACTATGTGTACACACATCACATGGATAACTAATCTGAAATATTGAATACTTCCCGATTGGACAAGGCATTAATTAACTCCCCCAACAGCATCAGTTCCAACAAATTGACTAACTCCTTCCAAAAGTCAATGATCCCATGTGCATAGCATTGCTATCGTACGAGTAGGGTAGGGGTGAGCATGTAGGGGTGAACTCGCCCCCCAACAACATCAGTTCCAACAAATTGACCAACTCCTTCCAAGAGTCGAAAGTGAGCATTTGATTAATTCGATACATAAATTAATCGGATTAATCAAAAATTAATTTAATATTTACTAATTGAATTAAATCAAAATTTTATTAAAATTAAATTAATCGAATTAGTTATTTCAGTTAACATCGAATTAATTAAATTTATTTAAAATAATAATAAAAAAAATTTATACAAAATTAATATTAAATTAATCGAATGATCATCCCTATGTACGAGTCGGCAATCTTAGTTATTGGTGGACTAAACTATGAAATTCAAGTTGGTTATATGTTTTTGGATCAACAATATGATAATTATCTATATGACCAGAATCTGACTAGTTAGAAAATTAATTAAATATTATTAATAATATTTATATTTAATAAATTACTAATTAGCCCTTACTTAAAATATTACTTATTCTTTTCTTGAAATTACTTAAAATTAATTGGAAAATTTATTAGAAACTTGAAATCAGTGAAAGAATTTATTGGAAACTGGCCCGCTAGATTTCCTATAAAAATTAATAATTAGTTTTTAATTATACTACTTTTAAATATTGTTACTAATATTTATATATAATAAATCCGTAAATCTTGTTTATTAGAAATCATTTAGAGAATTTATTAAAAACGGTTAATGATATTTCCCTATAAAAAATTAATAATTCGTTCTTAATTATACTACTTTTAAATATTATTAATAATATTTATATATAAAAATTACTAATTAGCTCCTAAAATAAGGATTGATTTTATTCAATAATCCGTATTATGAGATGTTACATATTATGGAAATTTGGATTGGATCCATAAATTATGGAGGTGGCCCTATCACATAGAGAAATATCTCATAATCCGTATCAAATTTATATAAAAAATAATAACATTTCAAAAATAAGAATAAAAAATAATATTTATTGGCAAAGGGAAGGAAACGATAGAATAGGATATTGAGGATTAGATTATTGAGAGAATGAAATTTTTAGAATTGGCGGCCAAGATGAGTTTCTTAATGATAGTATGGTCTCCCATGTATTTTGATTTACCATTGCAAAACATACGAGACTCTTCAACTTCAGTTCATTAAGAATAGAGTATGTGCAATAAAAAAGAACATTTCATATTCTTGAAAAATTTTAAGATTTTTAAAAATTCGTATTTATAAAGGATTCATTTAATGAATGAATATATCTTAGAAATGCATGTTATCTTGGAAATATAATTAGTTATTAATATAGAGAGATAATTTGCACGTCTCTGATAAATACATGTCATTGGAAATGTAATTAATCATCAATATCAATATAAAGTGATAATTTTTAAAAATTAAATATTAAAATAAATGGAAAATGTATAATTGACCTATAAAATATGATATTATTTACATATCCAGTAATAATAATCCTTAAAATTACTAAAAAGTCCATTCTAACTAGCCAGATTCTGGCTGTCCATTAATTATTCGGCTCATACTTCGTCAAATCAGAAGCTTTCTCGTCAATAAATGCATGCATTGGACGATGCTAAATTTCTTTCTGCACGTTCTTGCTCTGTTCTGCTCTGCAGGTACCTTCGTTTGTTCGTAGTTCTCTGTTCGTAGAATTCGAAGAGTCGAAGGCCTCGTTTTGTGGGCTAGATCTCCTCGGGCATGGTTTCTTTTTGAAGAGTTCCGAGAGTCGAAATTTGGGTCGGATCGACATTTTTGCGAAGTTCTTTCGTGCCTGCAAGTTGCTCTACGAATTGCCTGTTAGGAAAGTAAGAAAGATAGAGATACAGAGAGGAGAGTTCTTCCTTTCTATCATTTTCTTCATTTACGTATGAGGTGGAGGATGGAGACCCGGCACATTCCCAGATCCTCGTTCACTAGAGCCATTGTTATTCTGCAAATCATCTTGGTCGTCTTCGTCATATTAAGTGTTGCAAGCCTTCACCATTTCTTTCATGTTGGATACTTTCTCGATGCCAATGAAGAGAACTGCCAAAAATTCCAGACGATGAGCAATGGCTATGCTGACTATGACCTTACGGCTCTCCATGACCGTGTCGAAGAGGTCCTTGCCCGGATCTCTGATATCCAGAACAAGCTTCAGTCCAGCTTGAAGAACAAAAGGAGCATCGCTGTCAAAAACATCACTCACACCGAGTTCAGAATCTTCCTCGAAGAGCAAGTGATGCAACCTCTTTACAGTGTTCACGTCGCACTCACTCTTGTTCGCATTCCTAAACCGGATGCAGTGGAGGACCCCTTAATCAACTTCTTCACAGTGGAGGAGACAAGGAAGTATATCACCGGAAAGGGCAACAAGGACGGGAAGTTGAGCGTGTATGGTACTAATAGAACCTACAACACCATTGGCCATGCTTGTGTCCTCATGAGAAAGGAACTGGAGGAGTATATGGATTACGACATGGGCTCCTACTGCAAAGATGATTGGAATCTAGCACAAAAGTTGATGCTCGGAGGTTGTGACCCTCTTCCCCGGAGAAGGTGCTTGGCTCCGGCATCCAACCTATATCAGAAGCCACTTCCAATTAACATGTCCTTGTGGACTATGCCAGACGATCGCAATGTGAGGTGGAGTAACTACAAATGCAGGGACTTCAAGTGCTTGTCGAGTAGGAATCCGAGGAGGAGCTTCTCCAAATGCATTGGATGCTTTGAATTTGAGAAGGAGAAGCTGAGATGGGTTAGCAATGTCTCACTAGCTGACTTCCTGATTGCTGATGTTCTTGCAGTTAAACCAGGGGAAATCAGGATTGGATTGGATGTTAGTGTTGGAACAGGAAGCTTCGCGGCTCGAATGAGGGAGTGGAATGTGACAATTGTGTCGACTTCGTTGAATTTGGGAGCTCCTTTTAGTGAGACAATTGCACTTAGGGGTTTAATCCCTCTGTATGTAACACTTAATCAAAGGCTGCCATTCTTCGACAACACCATGGATTTGATACACTCTAGTGTATTCCTTGATGGTTGGATTGATCTACAACTATTGGACTTTTTCTTGTTCGACTGGGACAGGGTGCTAAGGCCGGGGGGCTTGTTGTGGTTGGACAAGTTCTTCTGTAGCAGAAAGGATCTTGATGACTACATATACATGTTCCTCCAGTTTAGGTACAAGAAGCGCAAGTGGGTGATTTCTTTCAAGTCGAAAGACGAGGTGTATCTCTCCGCATTGTTAGAAAAGCCGCCGAGGTCTTTGTGAATGGAGAAGGTGACTACTAATGTTACATTTGGACATCAATGCCAACTTTCAGGTGAACAACACTTGAAAGCTTAAGCTTTTGTTGCTTTTATGTTTTGTTGATAGTTCTAACCCTTCTAATTGTTAGCATGAGTTCACAATGATCTTTCTCATTGTTCAAAAGGCTTAATGAGTCTAATCACTTTAATATTTTATTGGGCTCATCATAATTTGTAGTGTGTTCATCATGATTGATCTTGTTCATGTTAAAAAGGTTTGATATGTTTGATCACTTTAATATTTTATTGGCTCGATCATTATCAAAAATTTAACAGAGCAGAAGTATTCCCTTTTTTGTTTTAGTTCTATTATCCAGTTTTGTAAAGCCATGTCTTTGTTAGAAAAAATCTCATCACTTGTTATCTGTTGATTTGGATATTTGACTCTCTTTTGGAGCTTAATTCTATTTTTTATTCCTTTGATAATTGTACTCTAGCTTTATCAAAAAAAATTCTACACTGGGGTATAGAATGAATGAAATAGAATAGAAAAGGAAAATAATCTATTTCATTCCTTTATTTGATTGTAGTAATGAAATATTATAACTAATAGAATCATTCATTTTATGTTTGGTTTGATTGGTTTGCCTAATTCTTCCAGCATGTTTGACCTAATCACTCAAGTTGATCTTGAGGGCTCCAAGAAAAGTGTAATGATCTCTCAAATTGTTGCAAGAAGAACGTTAAAGCAATGACTAAGAACTAAAAGAAAGAGTATGTATTTTCTAGGTTCAAACAGTTTGCCTTTCCATTATAAAAGGTAGAGGCTAAAGGAATAGCCTTAAGAAGAATTTGGTATTATCATAGTGTAGTGGTGCTTCACCTCATTGCTAGAATTTTATCATTGTGATTGCGTGCTTTTCTAAAGTCATGAGGATGTGTGTTTTGGCGGATCGAAATGAATGAATCCTCAAAGTAGATATGACAACGACAAATATGGTTACACTTCTAGTTCATGAGGTGGTCATTGATATAGTTAAATGCTCATTGTTAGGGCTTAGTGTAACCCTTTTCCTATCCTTTTATACGGTTTTGGATTCATTTGTATAGTTGTATAGTTTTAACAGATTTTTCTATTTATTCATGAATGAACATTTGAGATGCTGTGGATAGTGGAGGTCTCCATGCAAGATCAAAGAGAAGTCAAGCCCTTGGTGTAGAATTAGAATTAGAATGAATGAAATAGAAGAGAAAGGGAAAATAATCCATTTGATTCCTTTATTTGATTGTAGTAATGAAATAGTTTAACTAATAGAATCATTCATTTTAAGTTTGGTTTGATTGATTTGCCTAATTCTTCCAGCATATTTGACCTACTCAGTTCATTCTGTTTGTTTGGTCAATTGCATATATACTACATTTTGCCAAGGTTGACAATAGTTGTTGGTCATATAGTTTAGAAATCAGTTGGCTCTTTGAAGAACTGTAGTTGAATTAAACCTTTTTTACCCCACTTGAATGACTAAAATGTACTTGAAACTTAAAATTTTCTAATGATCACTTAATTTGATCTTGAGGGCTCCAAGAAAAGTGCAATGATCTCTTAAATTGTTGCAAGAAGAATGTCAAAGCAATGAGTAAGAACTAAAAGGAAGAGTTGGTATTTTCTAGGTTCAAACAGTTTGCCTTACCACTATAAAAGGTAGAGGCTAAAAGAAATAGCCTTAAGAAGTATAGTGGTGTTTCACCTCATTGCCAGAATTTAGTCATGAGGATGTGTGTTTTGGCGGTTCGAAATGAATGAATCCTCAAAATAGATATGACAACAATAAATATGGTTACACTTCTAGTTCATGAGGTGATCATTGATATACTTAAATGCTCATTGTTAAGGCCTAGTGTAACCCTTTTCCTATCCTTTTATACGGTTTTGGATTCATTTGTATAGTTGTATAGTTTTAATAGATTTTTCTATTTATTGATGAATGAACATTTGGTTCAATTCTTCTCTTCAATCTCTTTAATTGATGTAGCCCATTCATGCCATTGCCAAAGTTTATAAGAGCTGTCTTCTTATATACAAATTAAATCTTTCAGTCAAACCCTAAACTTGAGTTCATATTTAGCGGTTAACAATACATGGTGATGCAAACCCAACTCATGTTAAAATCCAATATGACCTTTCAAACTTCAAAAGAGCATGACTTTTGACTCAGTACTCAGAATAAAGTTCTGTTGGTGATCATACGTGCAAAATTTGAAAACCTACATTTGTTATTGGTGAAACCTTAACTGTCAAGTTTTGGCCCCATATTCCACCGTTTAAACCCTTTTCAGAGTCATTTTGTTATTTTTGCTAATTTTCATTTTTGGGGTATTTAGGATGATTTTGATATTCTTGGTATTTATATGAGATGATTTGTCTTGATCTACATCTTGTTTTGTTTTGAGTTAAGATCATTCAGTTATGTTCTTTCCTTTACGGGTAAAAGATCTATTTTCTTTTTTCTTAAGATTGAAATTAAGATCTGTTAATTGTAATTCTTTCCTTTATTTGGGGCTTAAGTTATGGTATATAAGACTTCTGTTTAAACGTTGATTTATCTTTTATTCATAATAAAATTTTCTTATTGTGGTAAAATTTAGAGAGCAGCGTATTTTTTTTTGTTTTAGGAGGATCCTCTTTTTATTTTCTCCTCAATCTTCTTTTCTTTGTAGCGAAGGGGAGCTTGGCGTAACGGTAAAGTTATTGCTATGTGACCAAAAGGTCACGGATTCGAATCCTGAAAACAGCCTATTGTAAAAAGCAAGGTAAGGTTGCGTACAATGGATCCTTCTCCGAGATCTCGCATGACGGGAGTTTCGTGCACCGGGTTGTCCTCTTTTTTTCTCTGTAGCCCGTAGGATAATCGTTATCTTACCCAGCGTCACATGGTTAGTTTCTAAAAGATATTCTGATCTCTAAATCATCATCGTCTGTGTAGAGAATCTGTGGTTCTATCATCTAGTTGATCACCTCATCTCCATATTTGGTCCGATTCTTCGTTGTTAACAGGTTTTCGTCTATTGATTGTTCTTGATCGTTTAACAGTGACTTGTATGATGAACATCTTCCTCGTTGCAATATGATCATTCCACACAGACTCGCACCAATTCCTTAGTAAGTTAGTGGCTGAGTGCCCAAAAAGAAAGATAGTGACTCTGCATGTCTGATAGAATCATAGCCGTGTGCTTGCCACTATTTGTTGCTTCTCCTACAATTCACACCTTTTCTTTTTAGACGTGTGGGCTGCGAAGGCTGGAATTTACTGCAGTGGCAGTGCTGCTCCACCTCCATTTCCAAAGGCAAACCAATCATCAAGACTGGCATGCCATGAATTAATCCTTCCGTCCTACTTTATGTTTATTTCCATAGTTGTAAAAGATGAATATATTCGTTTTCAACATCCCTATCAACTCGTTTCAAGATTAATATGGAGGAGGTAAATTACGGACGGCTATTAACTTTTGAAATAATAACTAACACATAAGGAAAAACTTTATGTTTATTTCTAGAGAATAATAATGATGGATTATATTTATACCATAGAGAAAATCTATCAAATTCTAATTGCAAACTCTAAATTCATCGATTCTCGTTCAAAATCAATGATCTTGATATGCCGGAGATAGTAAGCACCATGTAGCCGACCTTGAACTCGGTCAACATAGAGCCAGGGCAGCTTGACTCATAGCTGAGCTCAAGACAAACCAGCCTGGCTCAAGTCTAGCTAGGCTTGGGTCGGGCCAGAAGATTAAAGGTGAAACCATGTGATCATAATCAAATCGGAGTTAAGCTCGATCAAAAACTAGGTCAAATGCATGGGAGGATGAGTGGGAAACGTGGGACGGATTCTCAATATGTGTGCGAATGTGCAAGACATGGTACGAACACAATTCGAAGACGTAGACTGTTACGTAGGAATTGCATCATCACTCTTCTAGGATAATATAAACATGTGTCTCTCTCAACCCCCCGAACGACACAGTGGTTGAAATATTGGGCGCTGTCATACAAGGTTTCTGATGATGCCCTCCCTCTTGCCTTGGTCACTTTCACTAATGGCTAGTAGCCATCTGTGATTTACCTCCTCCGTATTTGTCTAAGGATGGATTGGTAGGAGCGCTGGGATGAGCGAATCACCTTTGCCACATGTGTGTCTCTTTTGTAATCTCTATAATAAATATATGTGGTAACCTATTATTGTCTTCACGGACTAGCGCAGTTAGTTCATATAAGAGTGTCACTGTCAATACACATGAAGTCGATTTTCAGTAATGCGGAATGTCTTGTTGGTTGTTTTAACTCCTCGTATACGCTGTTGTTACTAGATAAAACTTCGTGATTTACTTCCCTTTCAAACAGTAAGGGACACTTAGAAAGGTCGATGAGATGATGGTTTCGTTAATTTACTGTCAATAGGTGTAATCTATTGTCATAAGAGGTAGCCAAGTCAGTAATCATGTGATAGATTTGATAGTCTATTAGGAGGAAGGTTTGGCGTGAAAATTATCACATTTTACATTAATAGGTGGTAGTCTATCAGTAAAAAGGATTGTGATGGATCCAGAAATATCATATTTAGTTGCCCATGCCTCACTTTTGCTGCTTTACATCGATAGCTGGGCCAATCTGGACAGCACTGCTTTCAGTGAGATACCTTAATATATAATCCATTCAAAGTTCAAGTGAGTGGAGGAGTGGGCCAATATCTGTATATTAAGTATCTGCTGTAGAGAGCATGCCTTTAATTTGAAGTGAGAACAGAAGAGAAGAGAAGAGTTGGAGGTGGGAGACATATACATGAGGCATCGACGTAAAGGAGGCAGGGACCCCATACGTTGGTTGCTGTAGGCACCAAACTAGCTGACAGTCACCGTACGTGCTTGAGGCAACACTGTCGGTAATTGTGAAAATAATTTAACGAGAGATTGTAAAGAATAGGGCAAAGATCAATTGGATGGCCTATGGGATTACGGTGTGATGGTAAATAATAGGATGGTATGCTTATGCAATGAATGAGTAGTCAATTTTCATGCTGGATATTCTCGAACATCTACGGAGCTTGAATCACTCTGCCGTTGGTCATTCCTCAAGACTCATCTATATTTTTAAATTTATCTTTACGGTCAATGAAAAATTTTGATGAGACCATATCGTTCACCTTTAAGATTAACCGGTTGGATTAACAAAAAAAAATTTTTAATAGGACATTCCAGATTTATCAAATTGCTAGATGGACAATTTTTTTAAAAAAAAAATAAGTTAAAATGACATCTTTTGAGAATATCCATTGTTGAAAGTACCTTTTCGAGTAGCCACTAAAGTGTGAAAATTTAATTATTTTATTTTAATTAAAATTAATATATATAAAGTATTATTATATTAAAACATATTTTTACTAATTTAGTTAAAATTATTTAAATTTTATTAAAATTATTCTAATTGATCAAAACTAAGCTCATATTGCAGTAACTAAATCTTAAATACTAAATCCGAAATTCTTGAATTATAAATCTTGATTACTATTATATCAAAATACCTTTTATCAATTGCTCAAAATGAGTTGAATTTTATCAAAAGCATAATAAATAGATCAAAATTACTTTAAAACAATTGTAGAAATTACTAAATAGCTATTACATAGTTATAAGTAAATTATAAATCTTAAACCCTATATCCAAGGGCGTAGCCACCTTAAGGAGAGGGGGTGCGACCACCCCCTCTCATATTTTATTCAAGAATAATATATCTATTTGAAAGTCCCCATAGTCATTTTGAGTAATCGATTCATCACCATTCATTGTCAAAAAATGAAATTGATCATATATTTGGAAAGTCCATGACCTAAGTTATCTATTGGTACCACTTTTACGAGAAAATATTGTAATTTGAAATATTAAATTTTAAAAATAAAATATATAATAATAAACGGATGAACTAAATCATAAGACATGAAGTAAGGAAGCTAAATTAAAATTGAATTGAGTTTGAACTAAATTCAACGGATAGGTACAGAGATAAGAATTATGTTAGTTCAAATCAGGATTGATTTGAAATTGAGTTATGACCAAACCAAATTTAATGTTTAAACAAGTTCGAATGATTTAAAATAAATTAGGATATTTTGGACAAAATTAAATCTTTTATTTTTTTCTCTCCCTCTTCTCCCTACGCATGTTACATCCCCGCCATACCATATGACACCCTTTCGCCCATTCCTCTCTTTTATTTTTTTTTTCTTCTTCTTGATTAACTTCTTTTCCTTCTCTTCTCTAACATTAGTAAATCTATAATTTTTTTCTTTCCTCTTCTGAAGTACAAGAGTTCTTTTTTCTTCTTCCTTCTCTTCTCCAACAAGCAAGAAATGCAGCAACAGTTGCTGCTCTCTTTCATCGAAACTAGTTAAGGTTGCTAACGAAGAAAGTAAAGTTCCCCTTTTTTACCTCTTCTTCTTCTCTATTTTTCTCAAAAATAATAATTTTTCAAAAATTGTAAGTTATTCTTTTCTTCTTTCATGAATTTTTAAAATTTAACTCTCCTAATTAAAAATCCTGATTACGTCACTATCCATATTCTAAATCATACATCTTAGTAGTTGTAGAAACTATTAAGTAGTATCTTAAATAATAGTTGTTATAACATGTAAATTTATAGTAGTATAACCACCACTTAATAGTTTCTACAACTGTTTTAAACTTACTATGATAATTAAGCTTATATTGATTAATTCATGTTGTAATAACTATTTAGCTGTTGATATATGTTTAACTGTTATTCATATGAATTATAATAATAATAATGAAAGTAAGGATATTCTCATAAAATAAAATTCTCTTTTATTTTATTTTTATTTTTTTGTAAAAAAATGATGTGTGTGTGACGATTAGATAAATCTGCCCTTTTGATTTTTAAGGTTTAGTGGAAATTTCAAGCACAGTCGTCACTGTAATCGAATACGAGAGCATGGAGTGGTTCCGAAGAGCACAACTACAGTTCACTGCAGAGTCTTTCCAGTTCCTTATATTACAAAACTTGATTTGTTTAAGACGCCGAAGAACTTCTAGGGAACTGAGAAAGAAAGTGTAGATGAATTGCGAGTCCACTTTCGACTCCATTACCGAAAAGGAACAAGGAATTAATGATAAAACCCATGCACGGTGCCTTCGACGACTCAGTGGTCCAGTTGCAACAACGATTACGAATCAAAAGAAGAGAAAAGGAGTAAAAGCTGCAGGCTTGCTAACGAAGTCTGAAATCTTTCTTTCATCTTAATATTACATTATTTAGTTTTGCAAGACCTGTTCTCTTCTCTTGTCGGAACTGGGGATTGATATCGAATACGATAATGATTACCCTAAAAACTTATAAGAAGACGGAATTATAGAGAAATCTCTAAAAATAAAGAGGAATTTAATATTTATCAAAAAAAAAAAAACTTTATTAATAAAGAGAAATTAAAATTACATTACAATATTGATTAATTTATTTGATACAGTTAAGATAATATAATATCTATTACAAAAGATAATAAAATTTTAGTTTACAAGGCCAACATGTAATCCAATTATATTCTAAGTTTAATGTTTGACTAAAATTTAAATGTAAAATATACTCTTAGTCAATTTCCTGCATCAATCGGTCGTCGCCTCCGTTGCCGTTGCCGCCGGCCACCTCCCTTGCCGGCTGCTGCTGTTGTCGCCTCCAGGCAAAGCAATGACGACGATGGTCAACGATAAATGTTCGCAGGATATTTTTATCATTTTATTATAATATAAATTACAAATTTTATTACATTATCTTTAACCAAACGCAACCTATATGATAAATCCTCATGTAGTTAAATAGATATATTTATATAAACTCTAGACCTAAGATTAATAAATGATTTTTTTTAATATATGAATATCAATTTTAGAGAAAGAAAATAAATCTTCTCAAAAAAAAATTCCTTAACAGAGATCAAAATTACTAAAATAGGACATTGATATAAGTAAATCTTGACTCATATATACTAAAAAAAAATACAAATTATCCTAAACACCATAAACATATAAATTATCAAAAATAATAAAAACATGTTCAGAGGCTCGGATGAGGACTTAAAAATGATAGATTTGGGTCCGAAATTTGATAGTTATGAATTCCTTAGTAACAAACCTAGATTTTTTAATTTTGCACACGTAGTTGATGGATTTGGGTATGAAATCTTACTATTAAGAATTCCTCAATAGTAAATGTAGATCTCATATAGATAGTCTCATTTTGAGTTCCAAATAAAAAAATTATGCCCTCTTTAATATATTGAGTTGGTCCTGTATTAGAGACACTCTGCAGTATAAAGCGAGAGGAAGCATCAAATTAACATGGAGATATTGTTAGTTTTGTGCTTCTTAGCTTTGGAGCTAGTGGTGCTTCTGTGAATTGGAAGTGAGTAGAACAGAGAGCCCGGGCATGGGGAATTTCTTTTACTGAAGGGGACAAATGAAAGATACAAGAAGAAGACAAGCACACCGATGCCCACAGAAACAGACAGCTCTAGAAGAGGGAAGGCATCGCAGCTCCAAAAATCCTCGGCCATGGATTCTAGCTACAACCTACTCATTTGCTGTTTTCTCCTCGCGCTTCTTGTTTGTCCTGTTGCCTCGGCGGCGGCGGCGGCGGCGCCTGCGGTCAACCTCACACTGCATCACTGGATCACGGCCCATTTGAAGAGCGTCAACAGACCCGCCGTGAAGACGATCGAGGCAGCCCCCGTCGTCTCCTTCTCTGTGCCTCTTGGGGTTACTGTTCTTGAGCTGGAGATAACTCTGTTTCTTTCTTCTTGTGCACGCAGAGCCCTGATGGTGATGTCATTGACTGCGTTCCTTCTCATCTCCAGCCCTCGTTCGATCATCCCAAGCTCAGAGGACAGAAGCCCTTGGTACGTTTCACCAAACAAAATAAAAAAAAAAATTGTTCTTGTGGTATATCGATAGTCAATTGTCCCAGGATCCTCCTGAGAGACCGAGAGGCCACAAATGGAACATCAGTGCAGCAAACGGCGTGAGCCTGCAAGCTTGGACGATCTCCGGGGAGTCATGTCCCCAAGGCACGGTGCCGATAAGGAGGACGACGGCGGGAGACATTCTGCGAGCCAGTTCCCTCCGGCGATTCGGAAGGAAGCCGGCCGCTGCGCGGCTCCGCCGCGACTCGACCAACAACGGCCATGAGGTCCCTCTCCTTCATCCTTGTTCACTTCCTCTCCGTCATCTATTTTGTCTCGAGTTAATTAATGTATTTTCGAATGCTTCCAAGGCATGCATACCTTCGTCCACCTCGTAGTTGATGGTGTCTTGTCCATTACTGCCTCATGTTAATTGCTCTGCAGCATGCTGTTGGCTACGCCATGGGAGATCAGTATTATGGTGCAAAAGCTAGTCTCAGTGTCTGGGAACCGAGAGTGACGATTGGATCAGAGTTCAGTTTGTCGCAGATCTGGGTCATCTCTGGAGCCTTTGGCGATGATCTTAACACCATTGAAGCTGGATGGCAGGTAAAATTAATAAACACTCTCTGCTTGAGTTAAAGCCTATCCTCAGTTTCCATTCTTCAGAAAAGAAAAAAAAAAAAAACTTACTTTCAGTTCCACATCATTTTAGATTCGGCATTTACCTAATTTTTCATAATATCTATTCCGGAATGCCTCTTGCCATCGGTCGGTTTTCGTCCGAAATTCACTATGGATCTAAAAGAAGTTAAAATCATTTCAAATCAAAATTAATATATCTTTAGAAATCTTCTTAGTATCATTTTATAGATTTACATCATTGGAAATTTAAAAGTTTAATTTTTTTTTAATTAGGAAAGTCCTAATAACTCATTGATGGTGTTGATTAATGAGTATCATTATTCTATTCCTATAATAAGTTTATGATAAATTGTTTTAATAACATGAATAGAAAGGTATTCTGGGAATATACTTGGAGTATTATGAAAATTAAGTACAAAATGCAAAATGCTGAATAGATTTGACAATTTGTCTCTAGTCTTTGTTTGAAGAGAGAGAGCAAGACACAAACACGCTGCACATTGTGAGATTTGATAGCTCAGGCCACAAACTGATTGCTCTGATCAATAACATCAGAAAAGAAATCATTTGGGATATTTAGAAGAAGAAAAAAAACTGCTTGACATTTATAATTAACTCTCATGATCAGGTAAGTCCTCAGCTATATGGAGACAGCAGGCCCAGATTTTTCACATACTGGACTGTAAGTAATTACATTACTATCAAGCATGTACTTTTAACACAGTCAGATATATGAGACGCTTTGTTATGCAGACGGATGCATATGAAGAGACTGGCTGCTACAATCTCTTGTGCTCAGGCTTCGTACAGACAGACAGTAGGATAGCCATTGGAGCAGCTATTTCACCAATCTCAGCCTCGAATGGCGGCCAATTCGACATCGATCTTCTGGTGTGGAAGGTAACAATTACTAATTATCTTCCAGATAAACTCATCACATTAATTAAATGGGTGATAAAATTACGTATAAATAACAGGACCCGAAGCATGGGCACTGGTGGCTAGAATTGGGGTCGGGATTGCTGGTGGGGTACTGGCCGGCGTTCCTGTTCAGTCACCTGGCGGAGCACGCGAACATGGTGCAGTTCGGAGGAGAGATTGTGAACGCGCAGTCGTCGGGTTTCCACACGTCGACGCAGATGGGCAGCGGGCAGTTCGCGGAAGAAGGCTTCCGCAGAGCTGCTTACTTCCGCAACCTGCAGCTGGTGGACTGGGACAACAGCTTGATCCCCATGGCCAACCTCAGGCTCTTAGCTGACCACCCCAATTGCTACAGCATACGAGGAGGGATGAACAGAGTGTGGGGGAACTATTTCTACTACGGAGGGCCGGGGAGGAACGTGAGGTGCCCTTAGAAATTAATGGTTATATAAATATATATTGACATGTATTTTTGTTTTTGTTTTTTATTTTTGTTCTTGTTGTTTTGTTCTTGTTGTTGAAAACAAAAGAAGAAGAAGAAGCAGAAGAAGAAGAAAATTATTGGGTATTTTTAGAGAGAAAATCTTCTCTTCTTTTTTTGTTTTCTTGTTGTGCTCATAGAAGAGTGTTCTTGGATGGCTCCGTGTTCTGTAAATGCAAAGGAAATTAAACTTGGGAGATTATTATTTTGCTCTTGTGATTTTTTGATTATTTTTGTTCGAAGTTTTTTTTTAATCTTAATGTTAATGTTGTGTGATTATTATGCATAGGGTTGTAAAGAAGGTGAACTGAGCCAAATTTGGGATGTTCAAACTTATTTGATAAGGTAATTGAGTTAAGCCGGTCAAGCCTAAATAAACCAAGAATTTGAAATAATTGTTCAAACTTAACTTGATTTATTTTTTATGAGCTTGAGCTTAGTTTATTTAGATATTTTCGAGCTCTCAATTCAAGCTTGCGCATACCTTGAGCTTGGTTTGTTTAAATGTTATCGAGCTCTCAATTCAAATTTGTTTGATTAATTCAAATTTTTTACTTGTTTAATTGGTAATTGAGTTTGATAATCAAACTTGTTTATTCATTTTAAAAGTTTTATTTATTTATTTAACATGTTGATAAGAGTTTTATTAATAAACATAGTTTATGAACATTGTTGACAAACGTTGTTCACTAACATTAATGAACTGAATATATATGTGTTTAAGTTTATTTGTTTAGTTTAATGAATTGTTCAAGTTTGTTTATTTACTTGACTGTGCATGTATTGTATCAACATAAATAAGTTTTTACTAAGTCAAATACTAAGTTTATTCATGAATGTTCAGTTCATTTGCAACTCTAATTGTGCATGCATTTATATTTGTGCTAATCTTTTTCTAACTATGATTCAGAAGGGTTCACACTACGAGAAAATTGATTATTAATGACTGAATTAGTAAAGAAATTTAAATTCTATTACAAAATTAACGATCAAATTAATGTTCAGTTGTTAATTAAATATTTATTCTGTCGCTAATTATATAAATATTGTCGCTAATTATATTTAATCAGTGATGATATTTTTTTTGTTACTAAATTAGTGACAAAACATTATTTCCATTGCTAATTTAGTGATGAAAATTAATTAGATCGTTAATCATTGTTTATCTTGTAGTGACAAGGTCTCCCTAAAACTCTAATGTTGGAAGAGTTCCAGTTCAACCTTAAATTGCATCGTGGATAATCTCACTTGTGCCCCATTAGGGGTTTTCTTCTAAGGTTGAACTTGCCCGCCATCATTTAGGCCGATGCTCCTAATTGTTTAGCACTACTTCACGAATAAATTTAGTGTTTAACTTAGTAAAAGTTTATTTATATTTATCTAATATATACAAGCTTGATTAAATGAATAAGTTTAACTAATTTATTGAACTAAACTTGAATACATGTTAATCCTGATTGAAAATGGAGGAGGCTAGCTGGGGATGTGGCTCCTCTATTGACCTCGTGAAGACTATGTTCCTATCTGCAACACACAGAATGTTAGTGTTAGGTTAGGGAAGGGGTTCCCGACGTTGGCCCTCCGATGCTCAAGTCAGTCACCAGAATAATAGAAAGAAGGCGGAGCAACGTAGTAGCAGTAAAAGCACAAGCGCAAATAACGAATAATACATACCTTCGTCAGTGCGTGGACCCCCTTTTATATAGTGCTACAGTAGGCGACGTGCACGCTCCTCAAGGCGTGAGCACGTTTTCCCAATCATCCTATAAAAGGACATGTCAGAAAAGTGTCTCTGACACCATACCTTAACAGGGCATGCAAATCGCTGACAAGATAGTAGAAGCTTTCGTCATACGATTCGCCTATTGACCATACCCAGTTGTCACCGGCATTACCTCCCAGAGGGATATTAAGAGATATGGGAGGGATCCCACTGTTTGGCCGAGCGAAGTAGCCGCTTGGTCGGGACTCTTCGTCTAGTCGACCTTAGCTGTTTTTTGTCGTAGTGACTTGGTTCGACAGATTATTTATGATCCAACTGTACATGAACTCCGGATGGCTTGGCACTCGCTCGGTCAGTTGCGAGCATATGATGTTTTGGGTATACTGATCCCGTCTCGACGAGCGATCCACTCTGTTGAGCTTTGTGGCTGATCGAACCCTTCAAGCCAGATCGGCGGTTGAAGTCGACCTCCGTTCGGCCCCCTTTGGGCGAGCTCGTTGGTTCCCTGGAGTTGACCACCCTAACTTTGACTTCTACATCAACTAATATCTCCTCCCTTGACCCATGCTTGGTGGGCCCCCTTTATCACCGCATCATAAGCTTTTCTCTCAAGTCTAGTCGAAGGAGGATGTAAGTTCGACAGAGTAGATAAGCAGTGTCTTCGTGACCTCCATGGTTGATCGAAGATTTTAGGCTTCTAAGGTCGCGCTCGGCTACCACTTGCTGCTATGGTTTTAGAGCTGCCGCTCGGTTGTCATTTACGTACCTAGGTTTAGAGCCGCCGCCCAGCTATGATGGACATTGAAACTGCTTTCTCCCAAGGGTTTAGAGTCGCCGCTCGGCTATCAATTGCTGTCATGGGTTTAGAGCCGCTGCTCGACTATTGATTTGGTCGACTCTTGGATTTATAGTCACCGCTTGACTTTATTTAGCGTAGACTCTCGAGTTTATAGCCGTCGCTCGGCTACTTCGTCGACTCTTGGGTTTATAGTCGTCGATTGACTTTATTTGGCATAGACTCTTGGGTTTATAACCGCTACTCGACTGTTGACTTTATTGACTCTTGGGTTTATAGCCACCGCTCGACTGCTGTACTTTTCTTGAGTAATTTAGTATCAAGGGTTTATAATAGCTACTCGACTTTTGTTTCGTAGACTCAAGGGTTTATAGTCGTTGCTCGACTTTTAACTTGGCCGATCGACGCAAGAGTCTGAGACACTTTGAATTTTTATTTATCGTTCCCCTGCACTTACAGGATATATGTTTACACAGTGTATCTAAATTTAATCACACATCTCTCACCCGGCCCTATAGGGCTGGAGGTGGTTAGCACTCTAGGGCTGCTCGAGCTTTCTCCTATCTTCGTCTTACAAATAGTAAGCTCCTGATTGGAGCTTCTGAATAACTTTGTAGGGCCCTCCCCATGGGGCTTTTATCTTAGTGAAGTCACCGATTGACTTCACTCTTTTCCATACCAAGTCGTCGACTTGGAATGCGTTGGGATATGACCGATGCTGGTGCGTGCTAGAACACATTTTGTAAACATGCATAGTGAAAAGTAAAACAATAATAATTCCTAATTATTACATCACATACACCACACGCATGCAAGGATACAACATGCCAAATATAATTGCATAATTAAAATTTTATGGAAAGTAAATTTACACTAGGTATACCTTAAGGATGACCTGTAACGAGAAGAGCATCAACTGTAGCAATGCTGTCGAACCTCGCCTCTATTCGTATCCATGCCGAGCTCCTCAAGACAATTCCTTGAGTGCAAGCCTCTCCTTCAAAAGTTACTAACTATGAGCGAAGAAGAGGGATTAAGAGAAAGAAAAAGAGAAGCACACAAGGGAGAGTTTTTCTCTCTTATGGTGGTCACGACAACAAGAGGGAGCACCCTCTTGTTGGTGGAGAGAGAGAGAGAGAGAGGAGAGGGATAGGAGGATTGGATTTCCAAAACACAATCGACCAAATAGTGAAACTTGTATCTAATTCTCTCCCAATTACATCTATATATAATCCTCTTTAATGAGTTGAATTAGAAAGCTCAAATCCAACCGAATTAGAAAGCTCATGAGTATGGAAGGCGCTTTGACCAGTCAAAGTAGCCGTTTGTAGTGGATAAAGCTTTATCCACTGCACCTTGCTGGAGGCGCCCTCAAGCTACGGATAAGATTTTCCAGGGGCTATAAAAAGACTCCTGGACCTAGAAAATATGTATCAACTCTAATTCTCACTTCCTAACACATTCCTAAGCTTTTGAAAAGTGTAATAGGCTTCTCCACCTACATAAAGGAGATTCTTAGTGAGCTTTGCAACCACTTTGGTTTAACAACCACCTAGGTTGTAACCAAGTAATTATCTTTCCTTATTTATTAGTTGCTTAACGCCATTTATATAAGTGTGCTTGCTACTAATATGAGTTGAAGATCGAGGAAGGGTTTTATTTTTCTATTTCAGGCGATTCAACCCTCTCTTGCTGCCCCACTGCGCCAATAAGTGGTATCAGAGCCCAACCGCCTTAGAAGGACTAACCACTGACTGAAGCATCAAGATCAAGATGATGGTCGGACCAACGATTTATCCACCAAAATTTGAAAGAGAATTTTTGTCATGGAAGAAACACATGAAGGTATTCTTCAAAACAGACTTTGAAATTTTACTAATAATTAAATACGGTTTTGTAGCTCCAAAAACCCCCCAAGGAGAAGAAAAAGAAGAATATCAGTGGACCAAGAAGGAGCAAGTAGACTTCATAGCAAACGGACGAGCCGAGTTCCACCTACTCAGCGTACTTCCACCCCAGGAAGTAAATCAAATCGAAGATTACAACTTAGCAAAGAAACTTTGGGAAAAGTTCCTGGAACTGCATAAAGGAACTTCCGAAACAAAGCTTGCGAAATGAGACGTGCTTCGGAATCAACTGACGAACCTCCGGATGGAAGAAGGAGAGTCAATAGCACAACTACACGGAAGACTCAAGGAGCTAATCACCGGATTATCAAACCTTGGAGAAAAGATAAGGAATCGGGATGCACAAAGGTATGCATTAAATGCGTTCCCAAGAACACCTGAATGAACATCTATAGTAGACTCCTACTATATATCCAAGGATCTCGAGGTAAGTACTTTAGAAAGTTTTTTCTCTACTTTCGAATTACATGAATCTCGGTGTGTAGGAAAAAGAAAAGGATCGAGTCAGAACATTGCCCTAAAGGCAAGAACAAACGATTCAAACTTCGAAGAATCAATTGATGAAAACGAAGAAGCCCTAATGGTAAGGAAGTTCAATAAATTTATTTGATCTAATAAATTTAAATCACAGACAAAAAGGGATTACTAAAACAAAAGAAAGGTCCGATGCTACAACTACAACAAAGAAGAGCACATCAAGGATGACTGCCCAAAATTGAAGAAGAGAGACAAGGAGAAAGATAAGTCCAAAAGATTAACATCTTCTAAACACAAGAATCTGAAGGCCACATGGGATGAATCATCATCCTCCGATTCTGAGGTCGAAGCTTTCTCCGGACTAGCTTTACTAGCTAACCACCAAGTAGAAGATGAAACCAGCTCAGAGATGAGCATCGATGAAGGAGGAGGATCAGAAGAAGAAAGCTACGATGAAGGGGGAGTATCAGAGCATGAGGTAAGTGAGGTACGTACTCTATCGCCCAAGCAGTCCTTTCAGTTTATTAAGATTCTTTCTAAAGATTTAGTCAAATTAGAAAAAGAAAATGCTGAGTTTAAATTAAACTTAGCAAAGACATGTCCCTTAAACTTATTTAACAATTCAAAATTAGAAAATGACAAATTGAAACTTTAAAAGAACATGCATGTTTGAAATTAACCAATTTTCAAAAATCAAAATTTAGAAATTATGGTAAAATCAATTGGTATGTTAGGAAACACCAGGGACAAATTAGGAAAATTCTAAAAATTTATGTACCCCGCAAATTTTTTATTAACCCAGTAGGAAGGAACCTGTATTGGATTCCAAAATCATGTTTGAACTGAATTTTTCTTTGAGCTTTCAGAAAAGAAAATTAAATGTTTAATTCTTTAAGAAGCTTTATCTAGAAAGTGGTTGATGATCTAATAACCAAGAAGGCCTAGGGTCTCACCACAGTTTGGAAACTAATTACTGAATTGAATATTTAATTGACAAGCATGCCATATTTATGCTTTCAATATTTGTAAATTGTTTGAACATTTCAAGTAATTTAGAAAAATTATAAATTTTTAACTTGTTTTCTTAAACTCAAACTAATTGTTGACCTTACTAAAACTCTTTAAGTACCCTAGTTTTTTTGATGTGATCAAAGGGGGAGGAATATGTACAAGTTCAAGGGAGGTTAAGGGTTAAGATTTCTTTTTTTCAAAATTTGAATTTTGATAACTCTATTTTATCAGTATGAATTTTGATAAATCAAGTTGAATTATACTTGATGTTGCAATTTCTTTTATTGCAACTTTATGCTTAAAATATTTTGTAATTTCTTTTATTGCATCTTGTTTGTTTTTTACCCTAATTTGAACTTGGGTTGATGCACATTAAAAAAGGAGAGATTGTTGGACCCCATGGTCGTTTTGGTGTGATCAAAGTTAAGTTAGGTCCTGTTTTGGTTTGATCCCTGTGTCTAAGTGTGCAGGAGTTTAGGAGTACAGGAAGTTGAGCGGAAGACACAGCTAGCGAGAAGGATGACACTGGTAGAGAGCCGACAGGCTCTGTGCATCAGAGGGATGAAGTGCTGCGGAAAAGTACACCGGTGGATGAGAAGAACGTATGCAGCGTTCGAGGGACGAGAAGCCGGAGCGAAAGCTTGCTTGAGGAGAAGGCCGAAAATTAGGTTCGTGTGAGCCCTATTTTGGTTGGCCACAGTCACCTAGGCGATCGGAGCAGTAGAAGAGTGAAAGAAGCTGATGAAGACTGCTGGAGTCACCCTCAACAAGGGTTGAAGGCGCTTCCGAGGCGCACCAGCGCTTTTGAGGCGCGCCAGCGCCTCTGCCACCTTCAGGCGGAAGGCTCCCTCCATAAGTATGGAGGGCGCCCTCCATAAGCATGGAAGGTGCCCTCCATGAGTATGGAAGGCGCCTTCGGCCAGTCAAAGTAGTCGTTCTCAGTGGATAAACTTTATTCATTGCGCCTCGCTGGAGGCACCCTCCAAGCCCTTTGGAGGTACCCTCAAGCTATAGATAAGATTTTCCAGGGGCTATAAAAGACTCCTGGACCTAGGAAATATGTATCAACTCTAGTTCTCATTTCCTAGCACATTCCTGAGCTTTTGAAAAGTGTAATAAGCTTCTCTGCCTACACGAACGAGATTCTCAGTGAGCTTTGCAACCACCTTGGATTAACAACCACCTAGGTTGTAATCAAGTAATTCCTTTGTGTCTTTCCTTATTTATTAGTTGCTTAACGTCATTTATATAAGTGTGCTACTAATTTGAGTTGAAGATCGAGGAAGGGTTTTATTTTTCTATTCCAGGTGATTCAACCCTCTCTTGCCGGCCCCACTGCGCCAACAGTTTCTGTAGTTCAGGAGTCATAGCAGCTAGCATGATACAACTTGTAAGTACAGAATCATCCTTATGTTTCTGAAGGACCTACAATTGGTCCATAGTTGCATCGACATTAATACTTGTAGGAAGAGGCTAATCAAGGACATAAGCTAGTTTCTCAGCTTTAAGAACAATTCTCAAATTTCAAAACTAGTCCAAGAAGTTCAGCCCAGTCAGTTTATTCGAGTCCAAAATCGAACGCAGATTAACAGAAGTCATAATTAAATGATTAATGTAGAAATACAAAAACTAGAATGTATGAGAGACATGATATTATTTATGTAAACAATTTATATAAAGCCCGCTTATTTATCAAAATCAAATACCCTTATTTTTGAATTCGGGAGATGGTAGGTTTTCTCCAAGTGGGTTGATATCCACTACATATAAGAATAACCTTGACTTTGGCCAACAAGTCATTCTTAGATATAGCGGTAGGTAACAAGCTTACCGATTGCATATCACTTATATGCAACTATCACATTATGCTAGCAAGTGATTTATCTTCACATAAACATTGGGTTGTTAACACATTAGCAAGTATGCATCAAATGCATATCACTCAACTTCACCTCTATCCACATTGATCATGACTTTAGCACAATAAATCAATGTTTCAAGTTTAAAATCGACCCGTTAATCATGAGATTGCATCTCTATGGTTTGAGCATATTTGATTTCAAGTTTGAGCTTGACTTTGACCAACAACTCAAATAAGAACTTAAACTCTAGTTCTTACCATATTATTGGAAATTGTATGTTTTAATATTATGTAATGGATTTGGTCTCATCTATATCATACAAATATTCTATCTAAAGGATATTACATGCATGACATAAATGATGACATGACATGTCACACATATGACATAAATGATGATATGACACATTGTATGTATGACATAGCATGACACATCACACATATGATAAGATTTAATCATATCACACGCATGACAAAATCTAATCATGTCATAATTAATGCATCTACATGACATATAATATGGTATAAACATGACATAAATTTGCATATGTTATAATTATATTTTGAAAATAAAAATATATTATAAATATTTTAACAAATCAAAATTTATCTAATCAAATTAGGAAATCAATTTGTATATTTAATTAACATATTTCATCTAGAATCTTTTTATTATTTAAGAATCTTTAATTGTTTTGGAAACAAATTTTCAAATTAATTTTCTAATAATTTAGGAAATAAATAATTAATATTTCTTAATTTATTACACATAATTTAAATCTAAATTTTTTAATGATTTTCTAAAATTTTCCAAATTTGGTATTTTCCAACAATTTAGGAAACTTTCTAAAAATGAAATATTTTAATAAATCTGAAAATTACAGAAAATGTTAATTCTATAATTTAATTTAGAATATCTCAAATCTAGATTTTTAATGATTTTTAATTTTTTTTCCAAATTTGGTATTTTCTAACAATTTAGAAAACTTTTCAAAAATGAAATATTTTAATAAATCTGAAAATTATAGAAAGAATTAATTCTATAATTTAATTTAGAATATCTCAGATCTAGTTTTTTTAAAATTTCAATATCTTTTCATATTTGGTATTACCTAACAAATTAGGAAATTTTTTATAAATAGAATATTTCTTAAATTTTTGAAAATTCTAGAGATAATAATTTCTATATTAAAAGAATATTTCTAAATTTAACTTGTCAAAATTATATCAGAAACTTTCCAAAAATAGAATTTCCTAACAATTTAGAAACTTCCAAAAATAGAAAAATCCTTAATAATTCTAAAAATTTTTAAAATTAATTACAACACTAATTATGAATCGTAAAATAATTTTACGATCATGTCGAAGCATGATCAGACTCTGATACCACTGTTGGGATATGCCCGATGCGGGTATGTACTAGAACACGTTTTGTAAACATGCGTAGTGGAAAAGAAAATAATAATAATTCCTAATTATTATATCACACACACCACACACATACAAGGATACAACATACCAAATATGATTGCATAATTAAGATTTTATGGAAAGTAAATTTATGCTAAATATCCCATACGGATGATCTGTAACGAGAAGGGCATCAACCGTAGCTACGTTGTCGAACCTCGCCTCTATTCGTATCCACATCGAGCTCCTCAAGACAACTCCTTGAGTGCAAGCCTCTCCTTCAAAAGTTACTAGCCGTGAGTGAAGAAGAGGGATCAAGAGAAAGAAAAAAAGAAGCACACAAGGGAGAGTTTTTCTCCATTATGGTGGTCACGGCAACAAGAGGGAGGACCCTCTTGTTGGCGGCGAGAGAGAGAGAGAGGAGAGGGAGAAGAGGATTGGGTTTACAAAGCATAATCAATCAAATAATGAAACTTTTATCTAATTATCTCTCAATTACATCTATATATAATCCTCTTTTGAGTTGGATTAGAAAGCTCAAATTCAACCCAATATCCTTTAACCAAAAATTAGCCAATTAACCCCTTGATTTGATTCACAACTAAACCAAGTTGGTTCATGACTAATTCATGATTAAACCAAATATAGTTCAACTCTATCATAAGAGATGAAACCCATCCGCACTTTCATCGTGACAAATATTTTCATATTTATCCTATGTATGATCCAACCAAACATTTATCTCTTGATTTAAGAATCCTATTCTTTAACTTATTTTACATCTTTTAGAGACTCGTTAGTACGTGTGACCCAATAGGTTCCCGATTTATCTTGACCGTCCATAATTAACTACTTAATTATAGAATGATCATGAGTGACACCTAGTAGTACATCATGATCCCCAATTAACTGAAAAATCATAGTTGATCTTAGAACTAATTCTAAACCCTTCAGCAGCTACAGTGAGTCGTACCTTGTTCCTTTCACTAGTCTTATACTCACGTGGTTCAAGACATGATCTATGCGTCTATGCCTACTAGTCTGACTACGTCACACCTAACCTAAGTAATACTTCCTTGTTCTACGAATTCAAATTACTCATATATATGTACAAGAATTTCATACTCTTAACATGTAATGCTTTGGCTAAAGATTTTGAGTAATAATCCTAACGAGTGACCATAGGGTATACGTCTCCTCGCAAGGAGCGGTGAATCCTTTATGGGTTATCCAAAAATCTTCGGGCATTTTGACTTATACCCAATCATCCCAGGTCCACACGTTAATGAGGTGCTTGCTTAAGACGTCAAAGTATAAGTCTCCATGACCAAAATGACTTGTATGCCTCAAGTCGAAGGAAACTCACACTCGAGCTCCAGTAAGAGCTTCACAAACATATCCATATATATAGATAACCATATGAAGTCTTACAACGAGTCACTCCAATGAACTAGCTATCATAACTAGCATCCATGTTTAACTCTCGATATCCCAATGCCTCCAGCCAGTTAGAAAATAGCTGCTTGGCGAACCAAGGAGTATAACTCGTACTAGTTTTATAGAATTGATAATGTCCGAATGCATGAATTTGAAAAAATTTCAACACGTTCATAATTGCACATGTAGAGATAATCACTAGTTGTGATTCAATCATAATTTCTCTCATGCTATGAATTATATTGCGAACATTCAGTAAATGAGTTTAAGACAATCAAATATATAATATACACTAAAATAGTGAATCTATATTTAGTAAAAACTGTAAGGCGATTGCCTTAGGACATCCCTCAAAATCTAACATAATGACCTTGGGATGACCATTCGGTTATAGCTCTGCTTCATGTATTGCAAGTATGTCATTAGTTAAACAGCGACCTTATCTCGCACTTCATCTATCAAGTCGAGCTACATGAGTCTCTGATCGGCGTTTCCATCATCATAAAGTTGTACCTGGTCTAACTCTACTCCAATATCCACTGGAACCACTGCTCCACCCTCGTACATCAGATGGAATAGGGTTATGCTGATCACCTCTCTTGGTGCGGTTCGATGAGCCCACAATACACTGGGGAGTTCATTGACCCAACTACCTCCAACGTGGTTGAGCCAAGCCCCAATTCCTTTGTGGATTTCCCTATTGGTGACTTCCGCCCGACCGTTACTCTATAGATAAGCCACTTAAGTGAAAGCATGTGCAATGTCATAGTCCTCACACCACTCCTTGAGCTTTCGTCCTACAAACTATTTTCCATTGTTTGAGACGAGCCAATGAGGGATGTAGAACTGACACAAGATATTTTGCCATATAAATTTGATAATCATATGCTTGGTTATCTTGGCTAGTGGCTCGACCTCAACCCATTTTGAGAAATAATCTATTGCCACGAGTAGAAACCTTCGCTGACTGATCACCTTGGGAAATGGTCCAACCATATCTAAACTCCACTGGTCGAACGTGTAAGTACCCCGTGGTAGTTTTGATATGATCAACCAAGTCAAGTTAGATCCTGTTATGTTTTGATGTCATGTGTCTAAGTGTGTAGGAACTTAGGAGCATAGGAAGTTGAGCAAAAGACACAGCTAGCGAGAAGGATGACACGGGAGAGAGTCGACGGGTTCAGTGCTTCTAAGGGACGAGGTGCTGCGGAAGAGTACGCTGGCGAACGAGAAAGAAGCACACGACGTTTTCAAGGGACGAGAAGTCGGAATGGAAGGTTATATGAGAAGGCTAAAAAATAGGTTCGGCTAAGCCCTATTCCAGATGGCCAATATCACACAAGCGAGTAGAGCTAGAGTGAGAGTCCGAACCAAAAAGTCAATAACAAGGTTGACTTTGGTCCGGGCACCTGGATCACCTGGGCGCCTCACTGTTCGGGCACATGGAACCCTTCCAGGTGCTGAGACCAGAAAAATTATCGAAACGTGTACTGTTGCGATCCATTGTGCCATGAATAAAATTTTATCCACCCCGAGGCACCTAGACCCCTTCCAGGCACCTCAATCAGGGCTATAAATATAACCTTGATCCCAGAAGCTAAACACAATACTTGTAAATGATTTCATTTGAGTTTAGCTTTGTAATTGTGAGCTTTCACTACCGTAAGAGGCTTCTCCGCTTGAAGGAGACTTTAGTGGGCTTTTCAATGTCTTGGATTAGCAATCCCCTAATTGCAAACCAAGTAAAACCTCTGTGCCTCTTTCTCTTTTTAATTAGTTTCTTAATTCATTTTATGCAAGTGTTTATTTTAATCAAGTTGTAAAGTTCGAGAAAGGTTTTGTTTGTCTTATTTTGTGCAGGGAAAGTCACCCCCTCTTGCTGGCCGCAAGGGACCAACAGAACGGACAGGACACCATGGATGTTTTCATTTCCTAGGTGGGTCGGTCGGGATGTTATGATACTTCTGGCATGACAAGCAAGTGGATACCGTGGATGCTTTCATTCCCTCATTAATTTTGGTCGGTCTGGTGCTACATGCTGCACAACATGGGTTCGGGGCTCCAAGTGTGGTTGTGCTACTTCCGACCAAGGGCCCTTTGGTGGCTGATAATTGGTTGTCTGTCGTTCAGGAGGAGCGGTCTTCTCGGCGGGCACTTCCTTCCTTCATGCCACTTGGGCCTCCTCCATGTTTATATACTCGGTGGCGTGCATGAGCAGGTGATTGAAATCTTTTGGCAGCCTTTGGATGAGTGAGCGAAAGAACTCACCCTCTAGAAGTCCCTGCGAGAAGACACTTACTAATAAATCTGGAGAGACCAATGGGATATCCATGGCCACTTAGTTGAACCTCTTGATATAAGCTCTCAGTGCCTCCTTGGGCCTTTGCTTCAGAGGAACAAGTTGTTAGTATTAGCCCTAGTACCGATTATGAAATAATTGTAAAGGACTCATTTTTGTATCATATATTTTAATATTAATAAAAGGCAAAGTTGGTTATTATATTTATTTCAGTTCAGTACCGATTGAATAAGTATAATAATATCCTTGGGTAGTAGGTTTTTATATACAGTATATCAATTGGTTGAATTGATAGTGAGATATTGTAGATATACATAGAACACTACTCTTAACTATTCCTAGTCAAGCATTAATATACAAGGACAATATTAATGCATTGAGACTAGCATGTAGGTCATCAGATGACTTAATCTTACAAGTCATAGATATGAGATATCAGGTTGACACATGAGTATATATTAGAGAATATATACTGAATGACCCACCATGAGAATGTTTCATGGATCATTATTATATGAGTGTCATAAATATTCTCATGTGACTATTGGTATGCGTAGTCCTTAGACCTAAAGTCACTATGATTCCCTACATAAGGAGTTGTATACCTTGGTATCGTCAAACGCCATCTGTATCAAGGTGGACAATAAAGTCGATCATTGAGTATGCAATAAATTATGCCGAGGGATGTGAGTAATGTAGACAGGATCTATCACTTCCATATGACGGAAGCGATATCTGTGGGCCCCTTGATTAATAGGACACAAGAAAGCATGACCATGCACAAATGAGTCAATATGACATATTGACCTTATTTGATTGAGTGTGTCTACTTAGAGATCAAGAAACACAAAGGTTGAGAAGAGGATGACACGGTCTATGCCTCATTGATCAATCTAGATATCAAGGATAGAGGTGTTGGTTGCTACTCGGAAAACCTAGAGGTTCCACTGTACAAAAATTTTGTACAAAGGTCTGAACCTTTTCCTAGCTACCATGTGTTCTTTTAAATTAAATTTTGGATCGCCTGCGGAACTTAACACGTTTGATCCAAAACTTAATCTATTTGTTCTTTTAGGTTTTGACTTGGATCTCCTGCGGAACTTAACACGTTCGACCCAAGTCACCTTAAGTTATTAATTCCATTAAATATTAATTTCCATAATTGGTTCCCAGTACTGACGTGGCGAGGCACATGGCCTTCTTGGATATGGGAGCAACCACCACCGACTAGACAAAACCTTTTATAGAAAGCTAATATTTAATTTCCTAAAATAACTTTAGGTTAACCGAAAAGAACAATCAAATCACAAGGGAAAGAAAAACAAAAGAACACTATATCGAAAACAAATTCGAAACTCTAGAATCGTATGCCTCTTGTATTTAGTATTATTTCCAAAAATAACTAGTATGATGCGGAAACAAAAATTACTAGTTGTACCTTTTAGAAAGACCTCTTGATCTTCTACCGTATTCCTCTTCTAACCTCGGACGTTGTGTGGGCAACGATCTTCCGAGATGAGAACCACCAAGCACCTTCTTCTTCCTTACAAGTTTCGGCCATCAAAACTTCTCCTAGGATGAAGAGGTTCGGCCACCACCACCATGCTCCAAGAGATGCTAGAAAAGAGGCTTCTTTTCTCTCCTTCTTCTCCTTCTTAGATCCGGCCACCAAAGATATCTCCACCATGAGAAGGTTACGGCCACACAAAGGAGAGGAGAGGAAAGAAAGGGCCGGCCACACCCAAGGAGAAAAGAGAGGAAAAATAGAATAGAGTCGTTCACCTTAAAGCCTCCTCTACCCCCTCTTTTATAATCCTTGGTCATGGCAAATAAGGAAAATTTAATAAAAACTTCCTTAATTCTTTTGCCATTGAAAAGGAAAATTTATTTAATTAAAATAATTTTCTCTTTTCAAATTATAATGGCCGGCCACTCTTCTCCCCAAAACAAGGGGAGTTTTAATTAAAATAAAAATTAAAACTTCCTAATTTGTTTCTAGAAATTTATAAAAATTTCTCCAATAATTTTAATCCCTTCATGATTGGTTAATAAAAAGAAATTTTATAAATTAAAATCTTTCTTTTAAACAAGTGGATAATTTCTAAAAAGGAAAATTATCTCTAAAAATTAAAATCTCCTTTCAATCTACAAATAAGGAAAGATATTAAATCTTTTCTTAATCTTTTGTAGAAACTAATAAAAGAGAATTTTTAATTTTCAAACTTTCTTTTAAATCATGAATATAATTAAAAGGAAAGTTTTTACCAAAATTAAAATCAACCTTTTAATCTACAAATAAGGAAAGAGATTTTAACTCTTCTCTTAATCTTTTGTAGAATCTTATAAAAGGAAGGATTTAAATTTTTAAACTCTCTTTTAAATTATATTATCCACATAAGAAAAATTTTAAAATTAAAATTCCTTTTTATTTTAATAGGGACGGCCACATGAATTCACCCATGAACATACCCATGGCCGGCCCTACCTTGGTCTCCAAGCTAGCTTGGCCGGCCCCTATAGGATGAGTAAGAAGGTGGGTATAGGTGGGTATAGTACTCTATAATTAAGAGGCTACGATAGGGACCGAGAGGAGGAATTGGTTTTGGTCTCCCGATAAAATTAAGCATCCCGTGCTCGCCCCGAACACACAACTTAATTTTATCAATAATAATTCATTCCACTAGAGAACTATTATTGAACTACCGCACCAATCCCAAATTACATTTTGGGCTCCTTCTTATCATGAGTGTGTTAGTCTCCCTGTGTTTAAGATAACAAATGTCCACTAATTAAGTAAGTTACTGACAACTCACTTAATTAATATTTAGCTCCAAGAGTAGTACCACTCAACTTCATCGTCATGTCGGACTAAGTCCACCTGCAGAGTTTAACATGACAATCCTTATGAGCTCCTCTTGGGGACATTCTCAACCTAGATCACTAGGACACAGTTTCCTTCTATAATCAACAACACACACTATAAGTGATATCATTTCCCAACTTATCGGGCTTATTGATTCATCGAACTAAATCTCACCCATTGATAAATTAAAGAAATAAATATCAAATATATGTGCTTGTTATTATATTAGGATTAAGAGCACACACTTCTATAATAACTGAGGTCTTTGTTTCTTTATAAAGTCAGTATAAAAGAAATGACCTCTAATGGTCCTACTCAATACACTCTAAGTGTACTAGTGTAATTATATAGTTAAGATAAACTAATACCTAATTACACTACGACCTTCCAATGGTTTGTTCCTTTCCATTATGGTCGTGATCTACTGTTTATAATTTATAAGGTACTGATAACATGATCCTCTGTGTGTGACACTACACACCATGTTATCTACAATATAAATTAATTGAACAACTACATTTATCATAAATGTAAACATTTGACCAATGTGATTCTTATTTCTAGATAAATGTTTATACCAAAAGCTAGGCTTTTAGTATACACTCTAACAATCTCCCACTTATACTAAAAGACTAAGCTGCCGTATCTTCTGCCATACATCTGATTCCCATGCCTTTCAAAAAGCTCTTGCCTTAAGGACCTTAGGTTATCATCTGATGTATTGGGTGGTACTTGCGCTCTATTGTGTTTTCTTACTCTATAGACTTATGGTTTCTTCAAGTTTGCTACTGCACCAATGTTATTACAATAAATTGTAATAATCTTTGGGCAAACCAGAAATCATATCTAAGTCTATCTTGAGGTTATTGAGTCATTCAGCTTTTATGGCTATCTCAGAGGCTTGTCATATACTCAGCTTCTATGGTGGAGTCCAGAAAAATACCTATGCTTATCACTCTTCCATAGTTATGACTTTACCTCCTAAAGTAAACACAAAACCCCGAGGTTGACTTATTATTGTCCATATCCGATTGGAAGTCAAAATCCATGCAACCCACAGGGACTAAATTAACTGCCTTGTAAGCTAGCATATAATCTCTAGTTCCTCTAAGGTACTTTAATATATGCTTTACTGCAATCCAATGTCCTTGTCTAGGGTTACTTTGATATCTGCTAACTATGTCCTTGACAAAATAGATTTCTGATCTCGTGCATAGCATACATTAGGTTGTCTAACTGCCGAAGCATAAAGAACTGCCTACATGTCCTCAATCTCCTTTGATGTCATCGGAGACATCTCTTTAGATAAAGACACTCCATGCTTAAAAGGTAAGAAACCTTTCTAGGAGTTTTGCATGCTTAAAACGAGCAAGGATTTTCTGATGTATCAAGCTTAGGATAAGTATATTTTTCTTGCGATCCTTTGATCTCAAAAATATATACATTCTCCCAAGTCCTTTATATCGAATTATTTGGACTACCATACCCTTACTTCTGACAACATTTTGATATTGTTTCCAACTACCAAAAATGTTATCTACGTATAGTACAAGAAATACCACCACGTTTCCATCACACCTTTTGTATACACAAGACTTATCCATTTACTCAATAAATCCATAGGTCTGGATTACTTTGATAAACTGGATGTTCCAAGACCTTGAAGCTTTGCATCAGTCCATAGACTAATTGAGCTTGCACACAAGATACTCTTAGCCCTTTGCAATGAACCCTTCTGGTTGCTTTATATGGATGCTTTCTTCAAGACTTCCATTAAGGAATGTTGTCTTGACATCCACTTACCAAATAGATAAAAGTATCCGGATAGACTTAAGCATGGCTACCAGTGAAAAAGTTTCCTTTTTCATCTAGCCTTGCTTTGAAAGTTTCTACCTTCCTGTCTATCCCTCTTTTCCTATTATAGACCTTTTTATACCCAAAGGCTTTTACACCATTTGGTGGTTCTACAAGCTTCCAGATTTTATTAGAATACATATATTCTAATTCTGTTATTCATTACTCTTTGCCAAGATATTGCATCTTTATCTTGGAGTGCTTCATCATATGTCCGGAGATCAGGTTCATGTCCTCCAGGGATCGAGTCCAAAAACTCTCCCAAAACATGAATCTTTTTAGGTTGCCTAACAACCCTCCCACTACGACAAGGCACTTTCTGCAATTGTGTATCATTTGTGATACGTGTTGCAGTTTCCTTGTGGTATCTCATCTTGTACAATTGGTACTAGGTTAGACATGTCTTTTATTATTTTCTTAAGAACAAATTTTCTTATGGGCACGTGGTTTATTACATAGTCCTTTTCTAAAAATCGGTCATTAATGCTAACAATGTCCTTCTGATTTTTAAGACTATAAACCTACTTTCATTTCTCTAGGATAACCCACAAACAAGTGAATTCCTATCCAACTTATCATTGTCTCTCTTCAGCATATGTGCTGGACTACCCGAATCCGAATATGCTTCGAAATAGGCTTACGCCCATTCAGCAATTCTATATGAGTAGAGAGTTCTGACTTTGGAAGGTACTATATTCACTTCCGTTTCCAGAGTATATCCTAAACATGATTTTGGTAATATTCTAAATAACTCATCAATCTACTTATTTCCATAAGAGTCATATACCTTCCTTTTTCTACACCATTCTGTTGGGGTGTACCAGGTGCAGTTAGTTGGAATTGAATCCCTACTTCTGATAAGTGACTCCTAAATTCTCCCAAGAGGTACTTGCCACTATGTTCTAACCATAGTGACTTTTACTTTAACATTTCTCCGCATCAGCCTTGTACTATTTGAACTAATCAAAGTACTTAGTCTTGCGGTACATTAAGTAAATTTATTTGTATCTTGAATAGTTGTCTATAAAATAGACGAAATATTCAATACTACCTCTTGTCTGGATAGTCATAGGATCACACAAATCAGAATGAACCAATTTCAATATATCTGACTCCATACCCTTAAACTTAAAAGCTTCTTGGTTATTTTTTCTTCCAAGTAAGACTCACAGGTTGGAAAGATTTCCACTACCAATGAACCCAAAAGTTCATCAGCTACCAATGAATCCTACTCAAGTTAATATAACCTAGCCTTAGATGCCAAAGATATTAATGGTTCATTTCCGAAGGTTGCTTTCTCTTAAAATTAGAAGATGTGTTACTAATTTCCATTTGTTGCATCGTGGGAGTTATTAGATTTATAAATTGTCAACCAACGTACCAGAACAGATAACTTCCCTCTTTTTCTTAATAACAACTTTGTTATTAAAAGAGGCAGAATATCAAGTTCTTTGAATAGTTTAGAAACTGAAAACTAGTTCTTTCTAAACTTGGTGCGTAAAGACAATTACTCAAAAATCCATGTTTTATTCTTATCAAAAGATAAACATCTCCCACTGCAACAGCTACCATTTTTACAGTAGTGCCCATGTGGACGGTGTTTTAATTTTCATTTAGTTGCCAGATTTCCTGGAACCCTGCAATGAATTGCGGACATGATTGATGGCATCTGTATCTACACTCCAGGTTCTGGTAGATAACACCACTAAACATGTTTCAACTAATGAATTAAATACACCTATATTGTTCTTAGTTCTAAGAAGACAGTCTACCTTAATGTCCAAGTCCTATTTTCAATCATTACAATTGGGACTACTAAGTCTTTTCTATAGTATAACAACTAGGGGATTGACAAACATTTTAAATCCTAAGAATCACAAAAATATTTGGTCAAGATCAATTCTTTAAAATCCCCATGAATTTTGTATGCCACGATAGTGTGGACGATACAAAATCAAAGAGGAGATTTTATCCATTAATTTTATTATCTCGTCAACTTTACTTTATGACGAATAAAATTAATAGTTGATCTGTCTTTGATCAAATATTTGGTCAAAACTTTTTGAATTTAAAATAAAATATTGATTCCTCAAACAATATTATTTAAATTCACCAACACCTTAAACACCGTGAATTTTGCATGCCACGTTAGTGTGGACGTATACAAATTCAACATTTGTAAAAGGAGGGTTTTACCCATTAACTATCTTGTCAACGTATCTTTATGACAAATAAAATTATCTCAAACACCGTTAATTTTGTATGCAACGTTAGTGTGGACGATACAAAATCAATCATTTGTAAGAGGGTTTTAACCCTTTAATTTTATTATCTTGTCAACCTAGTTTTATGACAAATTAATAGTTGGTTTCATTTGGTCACACAAATAATAGCAGTGACTCCGATGGGGAGGATACTATTAGATGTGTCTAAGTGTATACCATTACTTGACACTAAGTCCATTAATAAGATTATGCCCCTTCCGTTGGGGAAGATCACACGCTCTTAATTAACTTCTTATAGTCATCCAAAAATGGAAGTCTGTTCTAGTGATCCACAAACAAGCTCATCCGTTATGGAGGAAGGCACTCAGAGCCAACGCGCAAGCTTGTTTGCATCACTTACAAACCAGTAATGGAGACCATGGGATTTATTTAAAAATCCCTCTCCCACTTAGTTATTTATAAACGAGGAATTTTAACTATGCTAGCCTACTAGTCATGTATACTAACATGCACACACAGCACAATATAAAAGCAATAAATAGAAAATTTAATTTTCAACTATTATGGCTTTTATCTCTAGTTGTCCTTCGTGTGTTGTCATCCCAAGCTGCTGCCATATTTGGCCACCGCCATCGGGTCTAACTGTGGCATCCATCTTGCTCCTAGTTCCGCTGCGCCTCTGGTCCTTAGAAGGTTCCATGCTTTGCAAGATTCGATCCGCGACATAAATAGAATTTTACATTTTGATCCTATATTCCATAAAAGGAATGTACATGTATCTAGATCAAAAATAAAATCCTAATAAAACTAAATACAGCTCCTGCTATATTTTAATACAATCATGCACACACAGATAAATGCCCTTGACATGCCCAAGGGTCCAATCACACACATAATAACTAAAAGCCATAATAGTTGGATCCTGCATCCACAAAGTTAGCACATCCTACTATTAACCTGCCTAAATTATGTATGACATGTGCATAATTAAACTAATACCAAATACACAGAGGCAAAACCCTAGCTCTGATACCAATTGTTGGTTGCTACTCGGAAAACCTAGAGGTTCCACTGTACAAAAATTTTGTACAAAGGTCTGAACCTTTTCCTAGCTACCATGTGTTCTTTTAAATTAAATTTTGGATCGCCTGCGGAACTTAACACGTTTGATCCAAAACTTAATCTATTTGTTCTTTTAGGTTTTGACTTGGATCTCCTGCGGAACTTAACACGTTCGACCCAAGTCACCTTAAGTTATTAATTCCATTAAATATTAATTTCCATAATTGGTTCCCAGTACTGACGTGGCGAGGCACATGGCCTTCTTGGATATGGGAGCAACCACCACCGACTAGACAAAACCTTTTATGGAAAGCTAATATTTAATTTCCTAAAATAACTTTAGGTTAACCGAAAAGAACAATCAAATCACAAGGAAACGAAAAACAAAAGAACACTATATCGAAAACAAATTCGAAACTCTAGAATCGTATGCCTCTTGTATTTAGTATTATTTCCAAAAATAACTAGTATGATGCGGAAACAAAAATTACTAGTTATACCTTTTAGAAAGACCTCTTGATCTTCTACCGTATTCCTCTTCTAACCTCGGACGTTGTGTAGGCAACGATCTTCCGAGATGAGAACCACCAAGCACCTTCTTCTTCCTTACAAGTTTCGGCCATCAAAACTTCTCCTAGGATGAAGAGGTTCGGCCACCACCACCATGCTCCAAGAGATGCTAGAAAAGAGGCTTCTTTTCTCTCCTTCTTCTCCTTCTTAGATCCGGCCACCAAAGATATCTCCACCATGAGAAGGTTTCGGCCACACAAAGGAGAGGAGAGGAAAGAAAGGGCCGGCCACACCCAAGGAGAAAAGAGAGGAAAAATAGAATAGAGTCGTTCACCTTAAAGCCTCCTCTACCCCCTCTTTTATAATCCTTGGTCATGGCAAATAAGGAAAATTTAATAAAAACTTCCTTAATTCTTTTGCCATTGAAAAGGAAAATTTATTTAATTAAAATAATTTTCTCTTTTCAAATTATAATGGCCGGCCACTCTTCTCCCCAAAACAAGGAGAGTTTTAATTAAAATAAAAATTAAAACTTCCTAATTTGTTTCTAGAAATTTATAAAAATTTCTCCAATAATTTTAATCCCTTCATGATTGTTTAATAAAAAGAAATTTTATAAATTAAAATCTTTCTTTTAAACATGTGGATAATTTCCAAAAAGGAAAGTTATCTCTAAAAATTAAAATCTCCTTTCAATCTACAAATAAGGAAAGATATTAAATCTTTTCTTAATCTTTTGTAGAAACTAATAAAAGAGAATTTTTAATTTTCAAACTTTCTTTTAAATCATGAATATAATTAAAAGGAAAGTTTTTACCAAAATTAAAATCAACCTTTTAATCTACAAATAAGGAAAGAGATTTTAACTCTTCTCTTAATCTTTTGTAGAATCTTATAAAAGGAAGGATTTAAATTTTTAAACTCTCTTTTAAATTATATTATCCACATAAGAAAAATTTTAAAATTAAAATTCCTTTTTATTTTAATAGGGACGACCACATGAATTCACCCATGAACATACCCATGGCCGACCCTACCTTGGTCTCCAAGCTAGCTTGGCCGGCCCCTATAGGATGGGTAAGAAGGTGGGTATAGGTGGGTATAATACTCTATAATTAAGAGGCTACGATAGGGACCGAGAGGAGGAATTGGTTTTGGTCTCCCGATAAAATTAAGCATCCGTGCTCGCCTAACACACAACTTAATTTTATCAATAATAATTCATTCCACTAGAGAACTATTATTGAACTACCGCACCAATCCCAAATTACATTTTGGGCTCCTTCTTATCATGAGTGTGTTAGTCTCCCTGTGTTTAAGATAACAAATGTCCACTAATTAAGTAAGTTACTGACAACTCACTTAATTAATATTTAGCTCCAAGAGTAGTACCACTCAACTTCATCGTCATGTCGGACTAAGTCCACCTGCAGGGTTTAACATGACAATCCTTATGAGCTCCTCTTGGGGACATTCTCAACCTAGATCACTAGGACACAGTTTCCTTCTATAATCAACAACACACACTATAAGTGATATCATTTCCCAACTTATCGGGCTTATTGATTCATCGAACTAAATCTCACCCATTGATAAATTAAAGAAATAAATATCAAATATATGTGCTTGTTATTATATTAGGATTAAGAGCACACACTTCCATAATAACTGAGGTCTTTGTTTCTTTATAAAGTCAGTATAAAAGAAATGACCTCTAATGGTCCTACTCAATACACTCTAAGTGTACTAGTGTAATTATATAGTTAAGATAAACTAATACCTAATTACACTATGACCTTCCAATGGTTTGTTCCTTTCCATTATGGTCGTGATCTACTGTTTATAATTTATAAGGTACTGATAACATGATCCTCTGTGTGTGACACTACACACCATGTTATCTCAATATAAATTAATTGAACAACTACATTTATCATAAATGTAAACATTTGACCAATGTGATTCTTATTTCTAGATAAATGTTTATACCAAAAGCTTGGCTTTTAGTATACACTCTAACAAGAGGGACCAAGTCATACAAGATAATAGCCACGGACATGTTAGGTTGGATCTCGACTTTCTCGTCACTTGGGTAGCAATGATGCCTTGCTAGATGCCACTCATTGCTTATGTATTTAAATGTTGATTTGAGTACATTGCCAACATTATGAGAACCTATTGGGTCACATACAAAGAACAAGTAGATTGGGAGAGGGATTCATATGATGAATCATTGGATTAAGTGTAATCCGAACTGGACTCATTGAATTAGACTCAAATAGATCTAATTGTTGGATTGAGTTCAATTCAAACTAGATTCGTTGAATTTGAATTATATGAGAATCAATGAGTTAGACTCATTGGGTGAACTTGAGTTCACCAAGGAAGTTGAATGGTCAAAATTGAACCATTGGATTGAATGATCAATTTTGAGCCATTGGATTAGAAGATGAAAGGGAAAAACCCTTGGTATTCATGGGATGGATATATATCATTTTGGATGATATTTTTGAGAAGATGAGAAGGTAAAAAGCCTTTAGCATTCTTCTTCTTCCTCCTTCCCTCTCTTGGCCGAAACTCCTATTGAGATTGCTAGTACAACCTTAGGTGTTTTCCTCTCCATCTTGTTTTATTTGTGAGACAAACAAAGACAAAGCTTGTTCGTGTAGATACCATAGAGGCGCGAAAGTGTGATCGTGCTGAGATCCGAGCTGTCGGGAGATCGTGTACACGCATCAAGGGGATAATCCTATCATGTAACTTAGTATAGATTGTTTTTAGCAATGTTTCTTCCCTTCGCATGGATCTGCTGGATAGAGGATCTAGTTAATTTCTATTGCGTTTAAGCGTGTTTAGCGCGCTAGATCCTAACACAAGTTAACGTTTATCTTCTGGTAGCGGTGGCTACTGACAAAATGATGTAGAAACACCGCTTGGAAGTCCCTGAAGCTACGAATTGATCTGATTAGCAAGCGCCTAAACCACTTCTGTGCCGATCCAGAGAGAGTGGTAAGGAAGACCCGACACTTCACCCCATTGATATATTGGTGGAGCATGGCCGTGTTATCAAACCTGGTTAGATGGTCCTCCATGTCGATCGTCCCATTGTACTCTCCAATCGTTAGTGGAGTATAATGTTGGGGTAGTGGGTTGTTTAGGATCCCCTGAAAGAACTACATGTTGATACGTTCGGGCGAATCATCGGTTCTTAGTACTTTTCCTTTCCGCACATCCCGGACGGGCACGTCGTCAGAAAAGGATCCTTGTTCCCTGTCTGCTCGGCCTTGTTCCTCTGAAGGAGTATAGAACAACGCTCGATGAAAGGGAATCGATGCATTCGGTGCATCCCCGTATGTGTCGATCGACTTCTTATTCTGCCCAGAACGGATATATTCTCTGCTTGGTCTCTATATCTGGCTTGCTATCCCGCTGCAGACGCCACAGATTCATTTTTGTGTCGCTCAACCATCGCTTGTTATTGCTGCTCCAGCATTTTGCCTGCCCGGGCTTGTATCAGCATATCTAACTCCTCCTTCGTTAGCGTCACCATCATGAGTCGTCTAGCATCCTCCATCACCACATCTTGGATATAGGCCACATTCTCACAGACGGTGTCAATATGGTCCTGTCCAAAAATGGTGAAGGAGGCTAGCTAGGGATCTGGATCCTCTATTGACCTTGTGAAGACTCTGCTCTGATATGCAACACACAGAATGTGTTGGATCGGAAGAGTGCGATAAAGGGAGGGGTGAACATCACATTTTTAAAAACTTTTCTTTTCTCATTTTAAGGACAATCAGAATATGCTAAGGAAATTAAAATATTCAGTTTGGTTACTTGGTTCAAAGCCTACGTCGACTCTTACTCCAAGGCTCGTGATCCTTGACCGCATTGATGGGCAATCCACTAAAACTCTTCTTTCCGAAAATCTCGAAAAGAAGTAGTGCGTACAATATGCAAGATAGTAACACCCTACTATCTTGTAAGAGTTTAAGTACAATGTAAGATTAAATAAATATACTGACAATAATAAAAGACGAAGCTTGGTCGACACTTCTGGATGGAGCAGCTTGTGAGTTGTAGAGCAGTAGTACGATCAGTAGAATCTTGCACAGTGATTAATTTCGAACCAAACAACATTACTCAGCCTTGGGCCTCAAGCTCTCTTTTATAAGAACCATCGATGTTCGGTCGACCAATCCCTGGGTTCGGTCGACCGAACCAGCTCTCTTCCATATTTGCTGAGATCTGATGCTGCTTCGATCTTCGTCATTAACTGATCATTAAGGGTTTGGTCGACCAATCCTTCTTTTCGATCGACCGAACATGATCCTTCCCTGTTCGTCGAGATTTGTCGAGATTCGCACTTACTGCGCTTTAATGTGATGATCGTTCGGTCGACCGATCCATTTGTTCGGTCGACCGATCAACATTCTGTTGGAACCCCGAGGTGTTTTGATGTGATCAAACAAGTTAACCTAGGTCCTGCGTTGTTTAACCCTTGTGTCTAAGTGTGCAGGAACTTAGGAACACAGGAAGTCGAGCGGAAGGACGGCACGGGAGAGAGCTGACGGGCTCGGTGCGTCCGAGGGACGAGGTGTCCGCGGAAGAGTACACCGGTGGACGAGAAGAACGTGCGCGGCGTTCGAGGGACGAGAAACCGGGAAGGAAGACTGCTCGAGGAGAAGACCGGAAGATGGGTTCGGGTGAGCCCTATTCCGGATGTCAGAGATCACCCAAGCAAGCGGAGCTGGAGCAGAAAGACCCGGACCAGAGGCGAGCTGAACCGGAGAAGAGAGCACAGACCAAAAGTCAACTAGGTTGACTTTTGGCTCCGGGGCGCCCGGAACTGTCTGGGGCGCCCGGAAGTGACTTTTTCACAGGATCGAGCTTTGACTCGATCCAACCGTTGGGGGATAAATTTTATCCCCCCCCCAGGGCGCCCGGAACCCTTCCAGGCGCCCCGACCAAGGCTATAAATATAGCCTTGGTCCAGAAGCAATGATCAATCAAGAACAACTACTTGTAATCCAGTGCTTTCATTTGTGTTATTTCTTTCTGTGTTTACTCCGCCCAGAGGAGAATCAATTAGTGCACATTCTTTGCCTTGGATTAACAATCCTCCGATTGCAAACAATTCCTCCGTGTCGATTTTCTATTTTAATTAGTCTCTTTTTAATTACAAGTTCTTTTAAGTTAGTTGAATATCCAGAAGGGTTTTTGGTTTTATTTTTAGGCACCACCCTCCTCTTTGGCCTCCAAAGGGACCTACAAGTGGTATCAGGGCGAGGGCGCCGAGGACTAACACCGATCGAAGCAACAAGATGGCTGACCAAGCATCGTCCCACCAAAATTCGAGGGAACTTCGCAGACTGGAAGCGTCGTCTAAAACAGATTTTGAAATTCGGTTTATTATGAAATATGGTTTTGTAGCTCAATAGATAAAGATGGAAAAGAAAAGAAGAGAGCGATTGGACAAAGAAGGAGCAGAATGAGTCGGTAGCAAACAACCGTGCGAAACATCACCTGATGAGGTCAACCGATAACTACTTATGCTAAAGAACTTTGGGAGAAGTTCTTGGAACTCCACGAAAAACTGAGCAAGCAGAATCAAACTCCTCAATGGACATCCGCTTGAGAAAAGTCCGAGACCGAGGAGATTGTAGGAAAAAGACTAATCTCGAAAACCTTGGTGAAACGGTAACAAACCGGGACACTATACGCTACGCGCTCAACGCGTTTCCAAGAACTCCGGAGTGGACATCAATCGTCGATGCTTACTACATCTCAAAAGACTTGGAGGTAAGTACTTTAGAAGAGTTGTTTTCTACCCTTGAATTACACGAAACTAGATATGCAGAGATATCAAAGGACACAACCCAGACTATGGCGCTGAACGCAACCAACAAGGATGAACCCGAGTCAGACTCCGAAGACGATCAAGAAGCATACATGGTAAGAAACTTTAAAAAGTTTTTTAGATCTAATAAATTTAAAATGCAGAATAAAAAGAATCAAAAAGGTAGAAGAAAGGTACGGTGCTACCAGTGTCAGAAGGAGGGACACCTAAGGGAAGACTGCCCAGAACTCAAGAAGGTCAAAATGAAGACACCCAAGAAACACAACCTAAAAGCAACTTGGGACGACACTTCTTCATCCGAATCAGAAGCTCAAGAATATGCTGGGATAGCATTAATGGCAAGCTACGATAGACAAAGTATATCAGAACCTAGCATCGATGAAGGGGGAGCGACCTCAGATGAAGGCAGCGAAGCAGGGGGAGATTCAGGCTTCAAGTCCGATATGGTAAGTGAAGTATGCCTCTTACCCCTTGATCAACTTTATTCTGGCATTAAGGCAATGACTAAATCCATGTATAAATTAGAAAATGAAAATATCAAATTAAAAAATGAAATTTTGGAAACAAAAAGAATTTTAGCAAAATCATGTCTTATAGAGGATTTTGATAAATTGAAAATTGAAAATGAAAAACTAAAAGAAGAAATAGAAAGATTGAAAAAAATATAAAAGTTCAAATATTTCTACTTTTAGAAATTATAGAGGTTTAAATTGGTATTATAGATTTCATCAAAGTCAAATTAGAAATATATCAAAAATCTATGTACCTAGGAAATACTTGGTTAACCCTGTAGGTAGGAACCTCTACTGGGTTCCAAAAACCTGTTTAATTTAAAATTAGACTTAGCATTTTCAGCAAGGAAATTAAACGACTAATTTCATTATGAGGCTTTGTCTAAGGAAGTGGTTGTTGCTCCAATAACTAAGAAGGCCTAGTGCCTCGCCACGACCTGGAAGTCAAGTATCGAAATGAAAAGTTTAATTGACTAACTGAAAAAGTATTAATTTAATTTACCTAATGCTTTAAAAGAGTTATTCAATTTGTGTTAGAAAATATTTAAAACTAATTTATAATTAAAAAAATAATAATTTTTTTTTGGAAAATAAATTTTTTTTGATTGACTTAGAAAATTTCTGAAAATTATTGACTTAGATATTTTTTAATTAACTTAGAAATTTTTTTATGAATATTGTCTTAGACATTTTCCTTTGAAAATTGCTTTAGAAATCTTTTATGAAAAATAACTTAAAAATTTTCTAAATATTGACTTAGAATTTTTTTAATTAAACTAGATATTCTCTTTTGAAACATTGCCTTAGAAATTAATATTAATTGCCTTAGAAATTTTTTATGAAAATTCACTTAAAATTTTTTTTACCTTAGACTTGTTTAAAGAACCCCTATTTTTAATGTGATCAAAGGGGGAGAAGAATGTTAAGTCTAAGGGGAGGTATATAAACTTTTTTTTATGAAATATCTTTGGACTTAATTGCAAATAAATTGTTTTTATTGCATCTGTTTTTCCCTAGCTTAACTTGGGTTGCTCACATCAAAAAGGGGGAGATTGTTGGAACCCCGAGGTGTTTTGATGTGATCAAACAAGTTGCTTAGGTCGTTGTTTAACCCTTGTGTCTAAGTGTGCGGAACTTAGGAACACAGAAGTCGAGCGGAAGACGCGGCTAGCGAGAAGGGACGGGAGAGAGCGCGGGCTCGGTGCGTCAGGGATGAGGTGTCCGCAAGAGTACACGGTGGGCGAGAAGAATGTGCGCGACGTTCGAAAGCCGGGAAGGAAAGCGCTCGAGGAGAAGACCGGAAGATGGGTTCGGGTGAGCCCTATTCGGATGTCGAGATCACCCAAGCAAGCTGGAAGCTGGCAGCCTCCAGAGAGGGCAAGAGAGAACAGACCAAAAGTCAACTAGGTTGACTTTTGGCTCCGGGCGCCCGGCCCAGAGTTGACTTTCACAGGATCGAGCTTTGACTCGATCCAACCGTTGGGGGATAAATTTTATCCCCCCCAGGGCGCCCGGAACCCTTCCAGGCGCCCCGACCAAGGCTATAAATATAGCCTTGGTCCAGAAGCAATGATCAATCAAGAACAACTACTTGTAATCCAGTGCTTTCATTTGTGTTATTTCTTTCTGTGCGTTCAACGCTGTAAGAGGCTACTCCGCCCAGAGGAGAATCAATTAGTGTGTCTTCTTTGCCTTGGATTAGCAATCCTCTGATTGCAAACCAAGTAATTCCTCTGTGTCGATTTTCTGTTTTAATTAGTCTCTGCCTTTTTAATTACAAGTTCTTTTAAGTTAGTTGAATATCCGAGAAGGGTTTTTGGTTTTATTTTTTAGGGCAATTCACCCCTCCCCTCTTGTCGGCCTCCAAAGGGACCTACACATTCTTTCATTCTGCTTCTGATCGATCTGAAGTGTCTTGAGTCATCAGGGTTCAGTCGACCGATCATATGGTTCGATCGATTGATCAAGCTTTGATCGAACTCTATTTTAGTCTGAACTTGTACCTGCTCTAAGTTGGCATTGTTCGATCGATCGATCCTTTGGTTCGGTCGACCGATTAAGCCAAACCTGCAAAACAGTGTTAGATAGAGTATTCCTGCAACACAAAGGTTAACACAGTCATATATAATGCATGAGTAATATTAGACAGTAGAATTGTCTTGATCTTAGTTTGGAAACCTTCCCGGGTTCTTTAGTTGGATTAATGACCTTAGGTTATTCCTTTCAGGAACACGACCTCACTGTCGCTCCTTCAGTTGCTTACCTCAACTTACCTGCCAAACATTGGTCCTCCAGACTTATTTGGACTTTCTCTGCTCAGTGTTTGATCACTTGATCCATTAAGACCTTTCCTGCAATACTACATTAGCCAGCAACAATAATAGTAATATAGAATGCTATGGTAAAACTAAACTTAGAATCACTAAGATCTGTTGGTCCAGTCGACCACGCGATTAACCTTGCTTGGAGTTCACTCCTCCAAGACTTTTCACTACCTAAGGTTATCTCCTCTTAGGATTTTCACCATCTGACTTCACTTACCAAGACTCAGTATTCGGCTACCCAAGGATCAGGTCCTCCAGACCTATCCACCTGGCTTCCACGATCTACCGAGATTTCCCTTGCCTCAGTATTAGGCTATCCAGGGATCAGGTCCTCCAGACCTATTGAATCCACCCGGCTTCCACGATATACCGAGATTTCCCTTACCTAGCCTACAACTAGGACTTCCCTTGCCTAACCGCAGTTAGGACTAATCACTCGGTTGACTTCCCACCCTTGCGTAGCCATGACTAGGACTTCCCATGATCAAACTCTATTAAACATATTTAAACATATTTGTCAGACATTAAAACCTTGGAGGTCGATTGCACCAACAGAATGTCAATGCCAGGCCAGGGAAGTGGTCCCCAATGTTGGTCCTCTGACACTCAAGTCAGTCACTAGAATAATAGAAAGAAGGTGGAGCAATGTAGTAGCAGTAAAAGCATAAGTGTAAATTGTTGGTGCAATATCCTTTTGGTCAAGGTTGACCTGGTTGACTAAGCTTGAGTTGGCTCAAGCTTGAGTTTTGATGTTTAGGTTTCGATGTTTGACAATACATGGAGATTGCAGATGTAATCGTCCATTTGGGGAGATTATTGATACAATTCTCCTCTGGTCAAGATTGACCAGTTAGATGTGAAGAAGAGTCAAGTAGGTCAAAACATTGATTGGATACTTGACTGGGAAAGTCCTAACTGGAGGTTAGGCAGTTGAGAAATATTGGTGAGTGAAGCCAGGTGAAAGATCTAGTGAGTGAAGCTAGGTAGTTGGAAAATCCTAGTGGGTGAAGCTAGGTGAAAGTCCTGGTGAGTGAAGCCAGGCAGGTGAAAGTCCCAGTGAGTGAAGCCGGGTAATGGGAAAATCTTGGTGAGTGAAGCCAGGTGAAAATCCTAGTGAGTGAAGCTAGGTGAAAGTCCTGGTGAGTGAAGCCAGACAGATGGGAAGTCTTAGTGAGTGAAGCTAGGCAGATGGAAAGACCTGATAAGTGAAGCCAGACACGTGAAAATCCAGGTGGGTTAAGGTTGACCGGATACCTGGTATTGAGAAGTCTAAGTAGGTCAAAGGATTGACCGGATACTTGGCACAAGGAAATTCATATGGGTTAAGGGTGACCGGACATCCGGTGGAAGGAAGTCCAAGTGGGTCATGGAGGACCAGACACTTGGCACGAGATGATAAATCTAAGTGGATCAAGGAGGACCACACTTGGTGATCAGAAGTTTAACAAGAAGTTGGCAAAGAGATTCCAGATGGGTCAAAAGTTGATCGAACACTTAGCGGTCGTAAGTTCAATAGAGAGTTGGCATGGAACTAGGAAGTTCGGATGTAGTAAACTTCCGAAAGCCATAACTTTTGATTTGGATATCAGAATGAGGTGATCTCGGATGTGAAATGAAGCTCATTTTAAGATCTAAACATTTTTCTACTTGCCAATCGATTAGGGGGGGGGGGGTCAATTGGTCAACCAATCGATTGGTTGACGTAATTTTGTGTAGAAACCTTCTTGATCGATTGGGTGATCGATCAAAACCTCCCCAATTGATTGGGAGAGTTTCTGAGTGAACAATAAGCTTCTGAATCGATCAGTTGATCGATTGAAATCTCCAATCGATCAGCTGATCGATTGGGAAGCTGAAAATCGCACGATAGAAGCTGAATCGATCGGGCAATCGATTCAGGTTTTTCTAGAGAGCACAAAGGCGCTCTGAATCGATCAACCGATTGATTCAAAGCCTCCCCAATCGATTGAGAGCCATTCAATCGATTGTGATTCGATCGTTGCGCAGGTTATAGCCGTTGGCGAGCGTCTTCTTCGCGATTCCTCTCTAGCGACTACAGTGTGATCTCAGCGACGATTCACACAAATTCTCCATTGCTCACAACTATTTCTTGGAGGCTCTTGGAGACAAGTGCTGGTGCACTTCCAAGGTTCAAGAGGCAACAACAAGTAACAAGTAAGCAAGAAGAAAGAGTTCTCATTTGTATTCTTGTATTTTTCTTCTTGTGTGTGTTGTATTTTGTTGTGTGGGTTTGTACGAGGCTTCTTCACCTCCGGCTGTGATCGAGATGGAGTGTTTTACTAGTGGAGAGCGTGTGGTGTGTGAATCCTTGGATTAGTCACCTCTTCTTGAGGTGGATACCAAGTAAATCCTTAGCGTTAGCGTTGTGAGTGTGTTGCTTGTTGTTTATTCCGCTACACATCATTGAAGAAGCACATCACCGAGCGCGACGAGCTATTCACCCCCCCTCTAGCATATTTTGACCCTAACAAGTGGTATCAGAGTGAGGTCGCTCTTCACCAGAATCATCGCCGGAAGGAGCAAAAAGGCTAGAGGGTGAAGAAATTAGAGCAAAATTTTATCAAGTCGAAGACTTCATCAAGAGCTCAACTTCAAGATGGAATTCTGAGATGGACTCAGATTCGACACAAGGGTGCCTCCACCATTCACAATGATGAGCTTCGATTCTTGGAAATCAAGAATCAAAAATTTCTTGATGATGGAGATCGAGCAATGGTTTGCTCTCATGGAAGGCTTTGAAGGTCCAACAAATTCAAAGGGCAAAATTCTCAAGAAGAGCAACAAATGGAGCCAAGAGAAAATTCAAAGGAGCGAGGTAAATGACAAGGTGACCAAGCAATATTTTGGCTCAAATTGGAGAATTTAAAGATGCTAAAGAGCTCTGGAGCAAATTGGCCAAGCTTCATGAAGAACCCTTCACTGTACCAAATCAAGACAAATCCAAAGAGGGCAACTCGTTGGAGCAAGACCAAGAGAAAGAGGTCTCCGAGGTTGAGAGGTGCTCAACATCGGAAGAAGAAGAGGAAAGTCCATCCTCAAGAGGGCACGAAGATAAAGGCAAAAGAGTGTACTCCTTATTTCATGTGCATGAGGATTCGGAAGTTGAGAGATTCTTAACATCCGAGGATGAAGAGGAAGAAGCCTCCACATCTAGGATTGAGAGGGAGCGTAGACCATCATTGCCGAATCAAGAGGAAGCCTCTACATTCGGATCAAAAGGAGAAGATGTCACCCCTACAAGCAAAGGTATAACAATTTCAATTTTTAATAATAAAAATCATATTATATACTTTGAGTGTAGGGAACATGGGCATTACAAGAGTAAATGCCCTAAGTTGACCAAGAAAAAGAGTCAACCGACACTAAAGGGCAAGGAGACGCCCCCGGAGACCGCTTCCACAATAAAGAAGTGTTGGAGTGTATACTAAAAGCCTAGATTTTGTAAACATTTATTTTTGAAATAAAAGAATCACATTGGTCAAATGTCTATATTTATTTGTTGAATATAGTTGTTCAATTAATTTATAAAATAGATAACATGGTGTGTGGTATCACACACAGAAGATCATGTTATCAGCTCTTTATAAATTATAAACAATTGCTCACGACTAAGATGGAAAGGAATAAACCATTGGTATAGTCGTAGTGTAATTAAGTATTAGTTTATCTTGACTAATAAATTACACTAGTACACTCTAAGTGTATTGAGTATGACCATTTTAGGTAAGTTCTTTTTATGCTGACTTAATAAAAGAACTAGACTTTAGTTATTATGGAAGTGTGTACTCTTAATCCTAATATAATAACAAGCATATATATTTAGTATCTATTTCTTTAACTTATCAAAGGGTGAGATTTAATTTGATAAATCAATAGGCCCGATAAGTTGGGAAATGATATTACTTATAGTGTGTGTTGTTGATTATAGAAGGAAACTATGTCCTAGTTATCTAGGTTGAGAATGTCCCCAAGAGGAGCTTATAAGGATTGCCATGTTAAACCCTGCAGGTGGACTTAGTCCGACATGACAATGAAGTTGAGTGGTATTACTCTTGGAGCTAGATATTAATTGAGTTGTCAGTAACTTACTTAATTAGTGGGCATTCGTTATCTTAAACACAGGGAGACTAACACACTCATTATAAGAAGGAGCCCATAAATGTAATTTAGGATTGGTGCAGTAGTGCAACAATAACTCTTTAGTGGAATGAGTTATTGTTGATGAACTTGAGTTGTGTGTTCGGGGCGAACTGTTGGATCGAGAAGCGCTAGAGGGGGGGGGGGGTGAATAGCGCTCGTGGCTATTTCGTTCGATTATCGAAAAACTATCGGAGTTAAAACGTGCAGCGGAATAAGCGGAAATAAAATAAAGAGACAACACAAAGAGACAGGTCGATTTTACTTCGTTCGGAGCCTAAGTCGACTCCTACTCGAAGGCCCGCGATCCTTGATCGCTTCCGGTGGGCAACAACTATAAGCTCGTTAAAAGATTACAATTATGAGTACAAATAAAAGCTATCAAAAATTATACCGACAACAAGAAATGCTAATTCTGAAGCTTCGGGTCGTCGGGTACTTGTAGTAGCACTTTGGAGCGTCTTTTGGAGCAGCGTGTTGATGAAAGATCACTTAGAATTCGTTGTCCCTTGAAGCTGCACCTCAACCCTCCTTTTATATGCGGTTCCGGGCGCCTGGATCCCTTCCGGGCGCCTGGAGTGTGACGTGGCCAACCAACCAGGATGCTCCACGTGGCGAAGTCGCGCAGGGGATAGAATTTGGTCCCGGGCGCCCGGATCCATCCCGGGCGCCCGGACAGCCTTTTTCCAGCAGGTTCCTCACCTGCAAACAAAGGTTAGTCCGAGCAAAATACCCTGCAAGACAATGTTAGAATCTGATAAAACACAATAAGTAATAATTGACAGTCTTCGGACTATCCGAGTCTGACTTTGGATTTCCAGCCGGAAGCCCTAGGTCGACCCGACGCCTACTATTCCCTCTTCGAGGAGCGTCCTCACCTACTCCATGAGGAGATTTACCTTCTTGATCGATCTTTTGCTCAGATCCGATCTTGACCTTTGGGACTTCCCGCTGACATCCGCTCCTTGCCTGTCCAGTCTTTTACCTGGTTCGCGACACCAGGACTTTTCACCTAGGGTTACCACCCCCTAGGACTTTTGCCTGAAGCCATCGACCTGCCAAGACTTTACGCATAGGGTTACCACCCCCTATGACCTAGGGTTACCGCCCCCTAGGGTTTTCCCTTTGCCTAACCGCAGCTAGGACTTTCCTGAAATCCTCAAGTAGACTTGTTAGACTAAAAAACATCTTAACTTTGAATTCTTTGCCGTTATCAAAACACGAGTTCGATCGTCGGATGCTTCCCGCACCAACAATCTCCCCCTTTTTGATTATGGCAACACGAATTCGAAGTTAAGTAAACAAGCGAATAGATAGTCATTTTAAACACAGGCAAAATTTGCTAAGTATAGATGAACAAGGTAACTAAAGTAAATTTTGCCCTATATACTCCCCCTTAACTTTGGCTCCCCCTTAACTTTTGCTCCCCCTTAATTTTTAACTTGAATTTTATGTTTACATTTTTGCTACTCTCCCCCTTTGCCATAACTCAAAAAATGGGCAATGTATAAAGAGTTGTACATGATTAAAGTTAGCAATGTTCAACAGAGTTTGGAAGTTAAGGTCAATTGGAATTTAAGTTTTTAGGACAAGATTATTCATTTAAGTTCAGTTGGTCCTTAAGTCCAAGCACAAGTCATGTTTATATATTAGGTATCAGAGCCATAGAGAACAAAACATTCTTGAAAAAAGAAATTGAGTATCTTTTGCCAACTGTCTAACCTTTAGTTACTTGCTGATTGTCTATAGGACAATAGCTTTTACTAGGTTAGTCAAGTTAAGTTATTTAGGTCCAGATAGACTTGACTAGAGCTGGAGAACTTTAACTTGATTAATGTTTATTGCATATTTAACGCCCAGACTCATATTGATGCACATATATAAGCATTCTTGAGTCCAGGCTATACCCTATGCATCTCACGCCATTCTATGTTTTTCAATCACAATCATGGTAAACCTAGGTGTTTTGTGAGATGCTCTGGCTTAATTCTAGGGGAACATGATATCTAGGGGGAAATCCTGGACTAAACCCAACTTTTGAAAGTCTAGTAAAATTGGAGTTTTGAAAATCAGTTTTGCCTAGAAGTTATAAAAAAATGTGACTAAAAGACTAATTTATTAGATTAAGGTATAGTTAATTAAGCCTGAAGTGAAACCGTCCATTAGACTAAAAAGTCGACATAGATAAAAGAGTCATAATAGAGCTGCTACAAGCTATACTAGAGTCATAATAGAGCAACAGTAGGAGCTACTGAGATGATGAGGGAGGTGGTCCGGAACCCAGCGACCGGAGTAGTGTCAGGATCTCAGTGTGACGAGCCCAGTCGTCCTCTCGTAGATCTCGGCGCAAGTCGGAGAGCTCCTGTCGTACCTCTCGTCGTAAGTCGGAGACCTCCTGTCGAACCTCTCGTCGAAGATCGGAGACCTCTCGTCGCATGGACTGATGAAACTCGGAGTTCTCGTATTGGAGACTCGACATAGCCCTCTCTAGTCCGGAAACTCGATCAGCGAGAGTGCGGGGAGCTGGGTGTGGTGCTCGAGGTGGTGGTGGGGCAGGAGCAGCCTCCTCAGGAAATAGTGCCAACATGAACTCATCATGCTCTGCCTCCTCCGCCTGCTGGTGCTGTGCCCCCCTACGCCAGGACATGGTACCCTCATCGTCTATATGGATATTTGCTAGGGAAAAGTTCCTAGCTCCTATGATGTCAAACTCGGTCATGTAGCGGATGTCACCTCTGGTGACATCAATGTGTAATGAGGACATGTAAGCTGTCAGAATATGACAATAAGTCATATGTACTCGTCTGCTGGTCACGTCAACCTGATAAATAATGGGAAGAGTTGGTTCGTCTATGTCTACCCTCCCGGGCCGGGGCATACAGAAGGAGTGAAATGGACGCCTCACCGCAATGCCGTGAGTGGTCAGCGGTAGAATACAAAGTACTAGAACCCTATAAAGGGCGTAGTCCTGAATTCTAAGGTTAAGTGACCTAAACTGGGTCTCAGTGGGATCACGCTGGTCCTCAAAGAAGGACGAATAGATCGTATCGAGGGTAATATGTGAGTAGGGATCTCCAAAAGGTAGCTCCCTAGGAGGATAGCATAAAAAGGTGCAGGGTGACTCTCGTAACCCTAGAAACTCACGAATGGTGGTGGGAGATAATGTGATATCCGTGCCAGCTGCCCTAGTGGTATAGGAGTAGTCGTCTACTTTCACTAGGTTGTTGTAAAATTCGGCACATAAACTTATGTTTACTGCGCTGGTGCACTCAACTAAGTTTCGCAGCCTATAGTGGTTTATAGTCTCGGAGACTGGAATACAAGAGCGTAAAAAGAACGATCTGTCTATACATTTGGTTCTAATGTCCATGTAATTTGTTGACATAAACTTAATCCTAAGTTCGTCGGTGGGAAACCTAGGGTCAATGCTAGGGGTAGAGGGCCCAGCACCAGACTTAGTACGCTTCCTAAATTTCAAACTAATATTATACTGAGAAATAAACAAGCATTATAAGAAATAAAGTTTAGGAGGGGGTTAGACATTTTACCGAGGAGCCATTGATAGAAATTTTAGAACTGACGACCTCGGTTGAGTCACGACTCCGTATTAACCGCGAAAAAATTTAAATTTTGAAAGTCTTCGCAGGTAAGCCAAGAAGCTTTAAGGAAAACTTGGGTGCAAGGGTAGGGGACGCCTCCTGCCCCCTATATATAAGGGAGTCCGGGCGCCCGGGGTCGTGTGAGGCGGGGCGCCCGGGATCGCTGCGGGCGCCCGGGGTCTGAATACCGAGGGCGCCCGCCCCCGGTTTTTGACCTTGGTATATATATAATTGTTATTTTTATTATTATTATTAATGTTTTAATTAACTTAACGATGCTTAAGTAAACTTGATTCTTAAACATGTTTAATTGAGAATTAATTCAAATTTTGAAATTGAGTTTAAAATAATTTTGAAATTGATTTTAAAATAATTTTGAAATTTTAGTTTTTAAAATAATTTTGAAATTTAAGTTAAAATGATTTTGAAATTTAAGTTTAAAATAATTTTGAAATTTAAGTTTAAAATAATTTTGAAATTTAAGTTTTTTTTTTTTAAAAAATAATTTTGAAATTTAAGTTTTTAAAATAATTTTGAAATTTAAGTTTTTAAAATAATTTTGAAATTTAAGTTTTTAAAATAATTTTGAAATAATTTTGAAATTTAAGTTTAAAATAATTTTGGAATTTAAGTTAAAATAATTTTGAAATTTAAGTTTGAAATAATTTTGAAATTTAAGTTTGAAATAATTTTGAAATTTAAGTTTAAAATAATTTTGGAATTTAAGTTTTTAAAATAATTTTGAAATTTAAGTTTTAAAATAATTTTGGAATTTAAGTTTTTAAAATAATTTTGAAATTTAAGTTTTAAAATAATTTTGAAATTTAAGTTTTTTTTTTAAAATAATTTTGAAATTTAAGTTTGAATTAATTTAAGTTTTTAAAATAATTTTGAAATTTAAGTTTAAAATAATTTTGAAATTTAAGTTAAAATAATTTCGAAATTTAAGTTTAAAATAATTTTGAAATTTAAGTTAAAATAATTTTGAAATTTAAGTTTAAAATAATTTTGAAATTTAAGTTTAAAATAATTTTGAAATTTAAGTTTTTAAAATAATTTTGAAATTTAAGTTTTTTAAAATAATTTTGAAATTTAAGTTTTTAAAATAATTTTGAAATTTTAGTTTAAAATAATTTTGAAATTTAAGTTTTTTAAATAATTTTGAATTAATTTTCAGATTTTAATTACTTAGTCCTCTCACCCGATCTAAATTCTCAATCAGGGAGTCCTATAACTTTTGTGAGATGAATTGAGGTTCAATTTAAGGGTTTTGTTTAGTCTTGTGTTAGATTCAGGTTTAGCTTTGGATTCAACAAGTAAGCATTCTTTGGATAAACTTCTGGGCTATGGTGAGTCACAAGGAGCTCATTAAAGTAACCATGCCTTCGAGGTTTTCCAAATAGTCCTACCCATTGAACTTAATACTAAAACTTGGTCTAACTAGTTAGGATCCATTTAAGGGTAGCTTCGGTCAGTTCCACTTGGCCAAATGCACCAGGTCGAAGCCATATCTTCCTAGACATGCGATGCCCAAGTTTCCCTAACGTACTATCATCCAAAAACTTCACCAGTACTGTGGTTCAAGTTAAACTTATCCCGTTTTAATCTAACCTTAACTACCCTGCCGGGTAATCTATTCTTGTTTTACCCATTCCGGGTAAATTAGGTTCAGTTACCCTGTCGGGTAGTTCAGTTGGAGGTGCCAGCTAGTTTGTGTTAGGATCCTTCGTACGGCTAGAGAGGGGGGGTGTGAATAGCCGACCCCAAATTCTCGCGTTTCTTCCTACAATTTGTCAGCGCAGCGGAAAAACAAACAAGGAAACGAAAACAAGAAGATCAAACCTCAACGCGTCGATGTAACGAGGTTCGGAGATGATACTCCTACTCCTCGGCGTGTCCGTAAGGTGGACGAAGCCTCTCAATCCGTCGGTGGATGAGTCCCCGGAAAACCGGCTAATACAATATACTCCTTGTGGGTGGAGAAACCGCGCCACAATATTCTTGCAACAGCAAGAAAGGAATACAACAAGAGATACAAGAAGACAAGAACAATGAATGTAAAAACACAGGTTTTCTTGCCTCCTTGCCGACTGGATTCGTTGAAGCAGCAGCTCCTCAGAACACCTACAACAGCAGGATATCCCAGTCGAGAAGCTCACGCGAAGCTTGCAAAGAAGAGCTCAACAAAGCTCAAGCACCATAACAGCAGCTCTGTAGCAGAAGAGAAGAGGAAGAAAATTGTCGCGCAGCAGCAGCCCTCGACCCCTTTATACCTGCGAAGAAGACAGCGAAGAAACTAGCCGTTGCGTCGCAACGGCTAGAACCCTGATCGGTCTACGGACCGATCGGGCCTATCGATCGGGTCCCGGACCGTCGGTTAGTGCACGTAACCTTGCGTACTCGATCGATGCGTGGACCGATCGGATACCGGATCGGTCCACGCATCGATCCCAACTCTGGCCGTGCTTCCGCGACATCGTCTCGATCGGTCCCGCACCGATCAGACATGGCCCGATCGATGCCGTGGACCGATCACCGCCTTTTTCTGTTGCTTGCGATCGGTCACCGATCGACAAGAATCAACAGAGTTTCGGTATCCGATAGGTCACCGCACCGATCGAGCAAACAAGATCATCGATCGGTCCGGTGACCGATCCGGTTTTTGCCCAAACTAAGTTCCAAGACTTCCAAACCAATATCCGTCAACCTTGACCTATTGGTACTTCATCCCAAGCATCCGGTCACTCCCGACTGTTAGAACTCCTCGCCAAGTGTCCGGTCAATCCTTTGACCTACTTGGACTTTCCAACACCGAAGTCCGATCATCCCCGATCCATCTGGATTTCCCTTGCCTCACTCACTAGGACTTTCACCGGCTTCACTCACCAGATTTCCACCGCCTAACATCCCGCTTAGGACTTTCACTGCCCGGCTTCACTCACGGGACTTTCCCACCTGCTTCACTCACCGGGACTTTCCAACCGCCTAACATCCCGCTTAGGACTTTCCCACCCCTCGCTTTACTCACTGTGACTTTCCAACCGCCTAACATCCAGTTAGGACTTTCTCACCGCCTGCCTTCACTCAGACTTTTCCGTGCCAAGTCTCCATACTTGACTTTTCGCGCCAAGCTCCCTGCTTGACTTTTCCGAGCCAAGTCTCCATACTTGGACTTTTCCAATGCCAAGCTCCTGCTTGTTTTTCGCGCCAAGCTCCCTGCTTGACTTTTCCAGCCAAGTCTCCATACTTGACTTTTCCAATGCCAAGCTCCGCTTGACTTTTCGATGCCAAGCTCCTGCTTGACTTTTCCCTAATCAGTCAATCAGTCAACCTTGACCTAAGGTTGCACCTACAATCTCCTAACACCTATTCTTGTCAAACATCAAGAATACAACTCTCTTCTCGTCAAACATCGTCAAACATCAAAACATAACTCGAGTCAGGTCAACTCGAGTCAGGTCAACCAAGTCAACCTTGACCTAAGGTTGCACCAACAATCTCCCCCTTTTTGATGTTTGACAAAATCCAAAATCAAGTTAGGTTAACCCGATAACCTAACTTAGGTTTTCCAACCATCTTCCAATGTCCAATGTTCTTTTCTTGAACATTCTCCGGACATTCTCCCCTTAGGTTAACCCGATAACCTAACTTGGGTTCTCCAATAATTCTCCCCCTTTTTGACACACATCAAAAAGTATTCCAATGTTCTTCCTCGAACATTCCTTGACATTCTTCCCCTAGCTTAGGTTAACCCGATAACCTAACTTGGGTTCTCCAATAATTCTCCAATGAACGCTCTCCCCTTTTTGACACACATCAAAAAGAAAAGGAGGGTATCAAGGTCAAGAGTTTCTTCCTAATGAAAGTCCCATACCTTCCATTGAAACTCTTAATTTCCTCCTTGATACTAAACTCAACAATCAACTTAGTGATAATCCCATATCACTAATCCTCAAAAGTCTTAAGGAGTAAAAACTCCCCCTAAGAGTCAACTCCCCTTGACAATTAGGTAAAAACTCCCCCTAAAGGTCAACTCCCCCTTTACCATTGCACCAACAATGTCTTGGAAAGTTTCAAACCTTTAGAAACCCGAAACTCAACTCCCAAAAACTGAAATTTCAGACACATGCTGAAAATCAGAAACTGGCACGCACTGATCGGTCCTCAGACCGATCAAAAAGCCCCTGGATCGGTCCCCAGACCGATCCACCCTTCACTGATCGCACTGGATCGTCACTGATCGGTCACCAGACCGATCAGAACTTCCCTGGATCGGTCCGGTGACCGATCCACACTCTGAAATCAGAGATTTCTGATTTCCCTTACCGGAAATTCAGAAACTCCTAATAAATTCCAGAAAATTCCAAAAATCGTAAAATTTTGAGGATACACTCCTCATACCATATACTATCACGGAAAAATAGTTTTCTATGAAAATAACTTCCATTTTTCAATCTTGATACAAAGTTCAAAAACTTGAAATATTTCAAGTTTAACTCAACTTTGTATCACAATGTTCAATGATGAATGCTATCACTAAGATGGCTTCATCAAGGTTTTACAAATCAATTTCAAAATGATTTTAAACCTTTTAATTTAGGACCATAATCTTAGGGCTAAATGTACATGACTTGTACACAAGCTTTCCCTATGATCCTCCATTTCTTGAATTAGGCTCATCTAGGTACAAGAACTATGCACCTTGATCCTAACTCATGATCCTAATATCTCACACACATCTAAAGTGTATCAAACACATCCATGTTAATTTTGATGTGAGATATGGGTTTAGGTATCTTAGACTAAGGTCTCATGCATTTTCTAAACACAAATTTGATCTCAATATCAAAATGTGTTTTTCATCCTTAAATCAATTCAATTGATTATTAATGCAAGAGATGATGACATGACATAAAATGATATCATAAATGGAAAACATGTGTCAATGTCATGATGTCATGGCATAAAGTATGAAACTTAACTAGAGCATGACATATAATTACCTAAGCATTATCATGACATTTCAAATGATCATAAATTAAATATGATGTCATGACATGGCATATGGCAAACAACCATGGTAAGTTAACACAAATAAAATACCTAGATTACCTATCTAAGTATCCTTAATCACTTAGCTAACTTAAATTCTAATCCTAGATTGCCAAAAGTGCTCCAAGAAAATGTCAAAACCCAAATTGGCATTTCTTGATCTCTTGTTTGATTTATACCATTTAAAATTCTACAAGAGTAGCATTTCTAAATTAAGGCCCGGATTGCCTTGATTACCTAAGAGAATATCAAAATCCCAATTTGATATTTCTCTAGATTTTTTCAAATTGTGTCAATTTAAAGTAAGATTAATATATTCTCACTTTGGCACACTTTACTCTTCCAAGGAGTGAATGATAAAGATTATTCCATTTCATTTTCAAAGGTTCCCAAAAACCTTGAAAATGCTCCTTGAGTGTCAATTTCCTCAAAGTTGGGTTAACTACCCTTCTTATTGGAGTTGACACTCTCTAACCCATTTATGGGGTAGAGAAGATGCTCCTAGGAACCCAATACCTATTAGAGCTCATTGGGTTCACTAAAAATTCACTAGGGATGACTTCCCTAGCAACCCTCCTAATGACCCTCTTAGGCTTTAAAGCCTTGGTCATTTGGGTCTCATCAAGGTCAACTATAGGGGTGACTCCCCTTGTGACCTTGGTAATGGTCTTCCTAGCCTTAGGTTTTGTTCCATAATCGAATGGAACATTATGATAGGTGGGCTTGACCATTTGGGACTTAGGTTTGTGACCCAAACCCTTTTTGTCCTTGGACATTGGTTTTTGACCCTTAAACCCTAGAGATGACTTCTCCAAGTTTTTAAGAGCCTTTTCCAAAGTATCAAGTCTTGACCTCAAGACTTGATTCTCCTTCTCTAATACCTCAATTTTTGATTTGTCATTCTTCTTTGAGGCATTCCTAGGCATGTGTCTAGTTGATTTGGGGTTTCTACCTAGGTTTTCCTTAACCTTAGAAGTGTTAATCCTAGGGTTAGCATTCCTAGTAGTATCCCTATCTAGGTTGACATGTTTAGCACCTAAGCACATGTATTGATTTCTAGTGTTAACATGCTTATCATTATTGACTAATGCAATAAAATTACTAGCATGTATCCTACTAGACTTGCACGAATGAGCCTTAAAAGATACCTTAGGGTTTGCCTTAGCTCCCCCTATCGATGTGCCCGGTCTCTTGCCCTTGTGAGGTTGCCTCCCCCTCGGACAATGGCTCCTATAGTGTCCCCGTTGCTTGCATTGAAAGCACACCACGTGCTTCTTGCCTTTGCGTGTTGGGACTCCGGCTACCTTGACCTTTGGCGCCGGTGGAGTCTTCCTAACTCTCTTTGGACATTTGCTCTTGTAATGTCCATACTCCCTACACTCAAAGCATAATATATGTAATTTATTTGAAACTAAAATGCTTGAGTTACCTAGGGTTTGGGATGGATGACTCTCTCCTTCATCCCTTCCGGAGGTAGAATCTTCTTCTTGCTCCGATCTTGAACAAGAGGAACTCTCCTCCTCTTCTTCCTTGGATGTTGAGTAGCCCTCAACTCCCAATTCGCTCCCTCCATGATGTGAGCTACTTGGCTCACTAGGCTCCTCTTCATGGCTTGAAGTGGAGCTCTCCTCATGGTACTTGGCCAAGTTATCCCATAATTCCTTGGCATTGTTGTAACCTATCTTACACAAGATGTTAGTAGGCAATGAAAATTCAATTATTCTCGTTACCTCTTCGTTGATTTCGGATTTGTGAATTTGTTCTCTTGTCCACTCCTCCTTCTCAAGTGGTTTTCCTTCCTTATCCACCGGAGGAGTAAAACCTTCTTGTACACAAAACCAATTCATTATGTTAGTCATAAGAAAGTACTTCATCCTTACCTTCCAATACGCGAAGTCGCCGCATTCGTAGAAGGGTGAAATGGTGATGTCTTCTCCATAGAGATCCATCTCTAGCCCGTGCTCCCCCGGGTGTTGATCCGTCGAAGAGCGGCCTCGCTCTGATACCACTTGTTAGGATCTCTTCGTACGGCTAGAGAGGGGGGTGTGAATAGCCGACCCCAATTTCTCGTTTTTCTTCCTACAATTCGTTAGCGCAGCGGAAAAACAAACAAGGAAACGAAAACAAGAAGATCAAACCTCAACGCGTCGATGTAACGAGGTTCGGAGATGATACTCCTACTCCTCGGCGTGTCCGTAAGGTGGACGAAGCCTCTCAATCCGTCGGTGGATGAGTCCCCGGAAAACCGGCTAATACAATATACTCCTTGTGGGTGGAGAAACCTCGCCACAATATTCTTGCAACAGCAAGAAAGGAATACAACAAGAGATACAAGAAGACAAGAACAATGAATGTAAAAACACAGGTTTTCTTGCCTCCTTGCCGACTGGATTCGTTGAAGCAGCAGCTCCTCAGAACACCTACAACAGCAGGATATCCCAGTCGAGAAGCTCACGCGAAGATTGCAAAGAAGAGCTCAACAAAGCTCAAGCACCAGAACAGCAGCTCTGTAGCAGAAGAGAAGAGGAAGAAAATTGTCGCGCAGCAGCAGCCCTCGACCCCTTTATACCAGCGAAGAAACTAGCCGTTGCGTCAGCTAGAACCCCGATCGGTCTACTGACCGATCAGGCCGATCGGTCCCGCATCGACCGTTAGTGCACGTAACCTTCAGGCGTACTCGATCGATGCGTGGACCGATCTGACCGGATCGGTCCACGCATCGATCCCAACTCGGCCGTGCTTCCGCGACGCCGTCTCTGATCGGTCCCCGCATCGATCAGACTCTCTGATCGATGCGTGGACCGATCACCGCCTCTTTCGCTCTGTTGGCCGACGGTCACCCGATCAAGAATCGAGAGTTTCGTTGTCGATCGGTCACCGACCGATCGAGCAACAAACATCCGGATCGAGCGGTGATCGATCCAGCTTGGTTTTGCCCAAACCAAGTTCCAAGACTTCCAAACCAATATCCGGTCAACCTTGACCTATTGGTACTTCATCCCAAGCATCTGGTCACTCCCTGACTTAGAACTCCTGCCAAGTGTCCGGTCAACCTTTGACCTACTTGGACTTTCCAACACCGTAAGTCCGATCATCCCCGATCCATCTCGATTTCCTTGCCGCTTCACTCACCAGGACTTTCACCGCTTCACTCACCAGATTTCCACCGCCTAACATCCCGCTTAGGACTTTCTCCGGCTTCACTCACCGGGACTTTCCCACCGCCTGGCTTCACTCACTGGGACTTTCCCACCGGCTTCACTCACCAGACTTTCCAACCGCCTAACATCCAGTTAGGACTTTCCCACCGCCTGGCTTTACTCACCAGGACTTTCCAACCGCCTAACATCCAGTTAGGACTTTCACCACTGCCTCACCACTAGGACTTTTCCGTGCAAGTCTCCATACTTGGACTTTTCGCGCCAAGCTCCCTGCTTGACTTTTCCCAAGTCTCCATACTTGGACTTTTCCAACGCCAAGCTCCTGCTTGGACTTTTTCGTGCCAACCCTGCTTGGACTTTTCCATGCCAAGTCTCCATACTTGGACTTTTCAATGCCAAGCTCCTGCTTGGACTTTTCCGTGCCAAGCTCCTGCTTGACCTTTTCAATCAGTCAATCAGGTCAACCTTGACCTAAGGTTGCACCTACAATCTCCCGAACACCTATTCTTGTCAAACATCAAGAATACAACTCTCTTCTCGTCAAACATCGTCAAACATCAAAACATAACTCGAGTCAGGTCAACTCGAGTCAGGTCAACCAAGTCAACCTTGACCTAAGGTTGCACCAACAGTTTGGACCCTCCATCTATTTTTCATTTATAATTTCGATTTGTTTAATTTTGAATTTTGAATTTTGAATTTGTAAGTTAAATTTTTTTTTTTAATTTTTTTAATTTAATTTTGAGTTTAATTTAAATTTTGAATTTGATTTTTAATTTTAAAATTTTAATTTAATTTCGAATTTTAAATTATGAATTTGATTTTTAATTTTTAATTTTTAATTTTTAATTTTTAATTTTTAATTTTTAATTTTTAATTTTTAATTTTTAATTTTTAATTTTTAATTTTTAATTTTTAATTTTTAATTTTTAATTTAATTTTGAATTTTAAATTACGATCGTTTTCATTTTAGCTTTCCCTGGATCATGACCTCGATATGGTCTATCGAGGTAGTATATTTGATCCTTCGGAACCCAGTATTGGCCAAGCCCAATTTGATTTATCAATTTGGACTTGGGGACCCATGCTTGGACTGATTTACTACTTTGTTGTTTATTAAGGATAAATAAGATTTATATTTCTTTTTACTTTTATATCCTAGCCCAGTTCTATTGTAGACGGCTCTTTGTGTTCCAAGAATTAGATCCAAATTCTTGGAGCCCAGAGAGAACTTTTCTAAAGTAATTTTTAAATCATTTAACTGATTTTTCAGATTTGAATTTTCTTTCTCAAGTTGTTGTACTTGAGTTGAATCTTCAGTTAAAGATTTTGAGTTAGTTACTCCTTTAAGAATGGTTACTTCTTTTAAAAGTGACTTAATTTTTAGATTTGATTTGGCTAATTTGCGAAGTAAATAATTGACTAAATTATTAAGCCTAGAAATACTTACAGCGGATTCTGGCCCTTCAGAAACGGATGCGGATCCGTGGCTTTGCTCGGAGTCGGCTTCTGACTTGCTCTCGATGATCTGTCCGGGCCATCAATGCGAGTAAACTCGTTTGGTCGAGTTTGTCGCCTTCGTCCTCCAAGAGGATTCGTCTCATGTTGCCTTTAGGGCCTTCTTTCTTCTTTGCTTTTGGCCTCCTTTTGGTGGGACAATTGGCCTTGATATGCCCTTTCTGGTTGCACAGCATGTGACTTGAACTTTACCTTTGAGTTTTGTTGGGCCTCCCGGATTGGACCGCCTTCTTTAGATCTTTCTTGTTGAAGCCCTTCTTCTTCTTGTAGAGCTTCTTTACAAGATTCACAAGTTCGCTGGTCAGTTCATCTTCCGAATCTTCTTCTGATTCCGATTCAATTTTTCGCCGTCCTCTTGATTCTCGTGTTCGACTCGTTCCTGCAATCAAAGCAATACCTTTCTCGGATGGCTGTGCATTAGTTTGTTCATGGAGTTCGAATTCACTAAATAATTCGTCTAATTTCAAGGAGGACAAATCCTTAGAGACTTTATAGGCATCTACCATTGATGCCCATAGTGTACTCCTAGGGAATGAGTTAAGGGCATACCTTATTATATCTCTGTTTTCTACCTTCTGCCCGATTCCATGTAGAGAATTCAGGATATCTTGAATTCGGGCGTGCAAAGAGCTTGCCGTCTCGCCTTCCTGTATTTTCAAATTGTATAGTTTATTTAGTAACAAATCACGCTTACTTACCTTGGTTTCCGAGGTGCCCTCGTGTAGTTCGATCAGTTTCTCCCATAGTTCCTTTGCGGAGGAGAATGGACCGACTCTGTTGAGCTCTTCTTTGGTCAGACCGCACTGGATGGTGCAGGTAGCTTTGGCGTCGGCTTCCACCTTTTTGATAAATGTGGGCTCCCAGTTCTCAGGGATATAGGCTTACCGTCTGTACCAGTTGGTAGTTGCAGTCCTGTTTTGACGATCATCCAGGTGTCGAACTGGATCTTTAGATAAATTTCCATTCGCCCCTTCCAATATCCGAAGTCTTCTCCGGAAAATAATGGGGGACGAACGGTGCTAAATCCTTCTTGTTGGGCCATTTAGATCTACAAAAAAACAGAAACAACAAGATCTATTCCAAGACTAAGTCTTGGATTAGTAGTGCGGGAGGAAGGAAAAAATAACAGGCTCAAGTGGTATTGACCAGCTTTGAGCAGAAAATTGATTCGTAAAAAGAAATTAGAATATAGCTATGAGGCTAAATTCTAATCGACTCCGAACAAAACCACAAAAAAAAATTGTCTCGAATAGTGGTTGCACTGATTCAAGACGACCCCGCTCTGATACCAATTGTTGGATCGAGAAGCGCTAGAGGGGGGGGGTGAATAACGCTCGTGGTTATTTCGTTTGATTATCGAAAAACTATCGGAGTTAAAACGTGCAGCGGAATAAGCGGAAATAAAATAAAGAGACAACACAAAGAGACAGGTCGATTTTACTTCGTTCGGAGCCTAAGTCGACTCCTACTCGAAGCCCGCGATCCTTGATCGCTTCCGGTGGGCAACAACTATAAGCTCGTTAAAAGATTACAATTATGAGTACAAATAAAAGCTATCAAAAATTATACCGATAACAAGAAATGCTAATTCTGAAGCTTCGGGTCGTCGGGTACTTGTAGTAGCACTTCGGAGCGTCTTTTGGAGCAGCGTGTTGATGAAAGATCACTTAGAATTCGTTGTCCCTTGAAGCTGCACCTCAACCCTCCTTTTATATGCGGTTCTGGGCGCCTGGATCCCTTCCGGGCGCATGGAGTGTGACGTGGCCAACCAACCAGGATGCTCCACGTGGCGAAGTCGCGCAGGGGATAGAATTTGGTCCCGGGCGCCCGGACCTCCGGGCGCCCGGATCCATCCCGGGCGCCCGGACCTCCGGGCGCCCGGATCCATCCCGGGCGCCCGGACTGCCTTTTTCCAGCAGGTTCCTCACCTGCAAACAAAGGTTAGTCAGAGCAAAATATCCTACAAGACAATGTTAGAATCTGATAAAACACAGTAAGTAATAATTGACAGTCTTCGGACTGTCCGAGTCTGACTTTGGATTTCCATCCGGAAACCCTAGGTCGACCCGACGCCTACTGTTCCCTCTGCGGGGAACGCGTCCTCACCTACTCCACTCAGGAGATTTACCTGTTGCCAGTCGATCCTCCAGATCGACTGGACTTTTGCTCATCACTCGATGCTTCCGGACTTTCTGCTGGACATCCGCTTCCCCGGCTAGTCCAGTCTTTCACCTGGTTCGCGACACCAGTGTTGGGACCTTAGATGGCTAGAGGGGGGTGAATAGCCTCTTTGAAAAACACTAAACACAAATTTCTTCAAGAACTTTGTTAGCACAGCGGAATTAGAAAACTAAAACAAGAAAGCACAGCACACTAACTCAGAGATTTACGAGGTTCGGGGATAACTTGCCCCTACTCCTCGGCGTGTCCGTAAGGTGGACGAATCCTCTTGATCTTTCGGTAGATCACACCCCGGAAGCTATCCGGCTAAAGGATTCTCCTTCTCGGTGGAGTAACCTCTCCACAAAGTCTTTAACAGCAGTAAGAAATTAAGCACAAGACTTACAGTAGTGGCTCAAGTGAAATGATCAAAGGAAGCTCACAGCCACAATCAGCGAAGAACAAGCACACTGCTTCAATCTTCCAGAGAGTTTTTCTCCACAGTATTTTTCACAGCAAGAGCACACAAAAAAATTGTCACGAGAGCCTCTCCTCTCCACCTTCATATGCCTCTCTGCTCTGTAACGGATCTCTACCAAACCTGCAGCAAATCCCTGCAAATCCCTGCAACCGTCCACGACGTCGCCAATCACGCTTCTTCCTTGTCTGATTGTCTCAGCTCCCACCAATGGCATCCTCGTTTCCACTGGTACCTCTGAGCTTGAATCTATCAGCACAAGTCAAGCTGATTTCGACCAAACGGCTGCCAGCAGATCGCAAACGAGACGTTGCTACCAAAACTGGTTTGTCCGCAGCGAGACACAGCAAAAGCTTTTTCGTCGCCTTCTACTAATGATCCTTAATTTGAATTCACCCAACATCAAGTAATCTGTAACCTGTAACTTCGAGAAAGCTTACAGCAGATGGTTAGAAACGAAATAGGTAAAAGCAATTGCGAATCAGAAACAATAAGAGAAAGCGCATGCAAAACAAGCCATACTGTGGATCGGTCTGCAGGTATCTGATCGGTCCATGACCGATCAGCACGAAGAACTGATCGGTCCCGGCACCGATCAGCCGCTTCTTTCGAAAGTGCGCAGCTTCGATCGATGCGGACCGATCAGCACTAATCTGATCGGTCCGCATCGATCAGATGTCGCCGTCCAGGCTTAAGGCCTCCGATCGGTCTCCGCATCGATCAATGAAATCTCGAGAGCTATCGATTGATTTCGATCGGTCCGCACCGATCAAGAAACAGCGGCCATCGATTTCGATCGGTCCGCATCGATCGCAAACGCTCGCAGCCATCGACATTCGATCGGCCGGCACCGATCGTATAAAGCCATTCGGATCGGTCCGCACCCATCTAGGTGTTCAGTTTCCTGGATCGGTGCGGCGACCGATCCAGCTTTTTGACTCAGTCCGGGTCGAGCCCTCTCTGACCTAGCCCGGAGAAACGAGCTCCCTAGCTCTCTCCGACTTCACATGCCAAGCTTCCTTCTTGGACTTCTCAACACCAGATGTCCGATCACCCTTGATCCATCTGGATTTTCCCTTGCCTGGCTTCACTCACCAGGACTTGCACCTAGCTTCACTCACTAGGGTTTTCACCTGGCTTCACTCACCAGGATTTCCAATCTGCCTGGCTTCACTCACCAGGACTTTCCGACTGCCTAACATCCCAGTTAGGACTTTCTCAATCAGGTCAACCTAGATTAGTAAGTAATCTGAGTTAAATATCTGATACAAACTTAAATCAGTGTCAACAGCAAAACAACATCCAGGTCAGACTGTATCAACAATCTCCCCCTTTTTGTTGTTTGACAACACGATTTAAGTTTAGATCAGAAATGCTCATTTACCCATAATTTTAGGGAAATCGGGATCCTCCCCCTAAGACGGATACACCACCAAGTGAATGACGGGAATCAAGATCCTTCCCGTTATCCTCTCCCCTAAAATCAAGCTTTCATACATTTCTAAACTTAGGTATCCTCTCCCCCTTTGTCAAACACCGAAAAGGTGCAAATGAGGTGACAAAAACTCAAAAGGCTCCCCCTTAATCCATACTGCCTTCTCTTAACCGACCCAGAGTTCCCTCTAAGGCCTCAAGATGACAGTAAGAAAGACAAAAGATACAATCAAACATGGCATAGGAACAGCATAAAAAAAATACAGAAAACGAAGCATAATAAGAAGCAAGCAAATATAAAACCGAGTAGCATACATATATGAGTAGCATCAGAAGTGCAAACATCCAGGTCCGACATAAAGACAAAAAAAAATAACATCCAAAATACAGACAGCCAACAAACAAACTGTATCAATCAACATCCTCACACTGAGGAACACCGCCATCATCGGCAGGAGGGGTGAAATCCTGAGGCGGCATGCTGGAGGATGAATAGCCTGGGTAAGACTGCGGAGGCGGGTATCGTGCCATCCATCCGAGTAGCAACTGTTGTGTCACCACCTGATGACTGCGCATATCATCGAAGCGCTGGTCAATATGCCCGTGCAGGTCATCGTAGCGCTGGTCAATCCGTAAGCGTAGTCCATCGAACTCAGCAGTCACCATCTCCTCGTGACGATCAAATCGGCTCTCCAACTCAGCGATCTGCCAGCGCAGATCAGGATCCGCCTCGCCAATGTCAGCAGGAGGAGCAGCTGCACCCTGTCGTGGAGGTCCCCGTGGTAACTCACCTAAAGCTCTCCCATCCTTCCACTGAACATCCCCATTTCGCCCTATGATTCCAGACTTGGAAAATGCCCTTTTCCCAAGTCGGCAATCCTGCCTGACCATTTTGATTGTTCTACCCTTAGAGACATCAACCTGAAGGGTCTCAAGCCAATCAGTAATTATATGCCCATAAGGCATATAAATAGTGAAGCCGCTAGGCTGAGAATATGATATGATCGAGGAGTAGATGCTCGACATGATATCAAAATCAAGACGCCTACGCAACCCGTAAAGCATCAGACAATGATACGGTCGAATCTCTGATAATGGTTTAGATGTGATAGGTAGAAGGCAGTTCGTGACAATTTTAAAAAGAATGTAATCTTGAGGAGATAATCTCAAGGCTGCAAAAGTAGGGAAGTCAACATCTAGCTCATCTAGCCCTTGTCTAGGCTGTCTGAAGAAGTACTCATATATGTCGTCAGGTGAGATATCAAACGGTGGAAGTAATTGTTCTGGTAAGTCAGGAAATATCGAAAAAACATCACCGGAACACCTCCGACAATCGAGATACTCAAAGAAAGATGAGATACTGAAATCAAGAGTCCGCTTAGCAACTCTTGTTTTAAAACCTTGATCACTAGTCTCATGAAGGTTATTATAGAACTCAGAGACCAGGTCATAGTTGATATCTCTTTCCAAGTAGACTAGTGAATCGAGTTTGTAGTATGCTATGATTTCGGACACTTGTGGGCAAAATTCGTCCATGAATTTTCTATCCACGGACCTACAAGGGAGTAATTTGAAAGTCCTTTGTTGAAAAGCTTGTTCAGACTGGCGGTTTGGGAATCTACTGGAACTAGCTGGTTGGGGTCGGGAAGAAGCAGCAGGAGTTTTGGATTTGGATGTCTTGGTTGGTTCCTTAGAGGTTCCCTCACCATCAGTGGGTTTCTTCCTAAGGGGATACAATGGGGTAAAATGGGGCAATGAGTGAGCACCGGAGCCACCAACAAATAAGAACCGAGACAATAATAGAAGATCCAGTGAGAAATGAAAACACAATGCCCAGTTTTAGAGAGGTAAGAAGTTACCTTGGTGCCATTTGAACTTTAGGCTAGGGCTTCCGAGGGCTGGAGCGTCGGCGTGCAAAGAGAAGAGAAAGGGTGAACTGGAGGGAAGAGTCGGCTAGGGTTTCGCGTGAATGAAGAAAAGGAGGGATCGGGAGGTTTTAAGGGATTAGATGAGTGTACAGTGAAGAAGGGATCGGACGGTTGTCCGATCAGAAGGTGATCAGTAGCATTCAGCGAAGCCCCCTGATCGGTCACCAGACCGATCAGGGAACTTCCTGATCGGTCACCAGACCGATCAGGGAACTTCCTGATCGGTCCGTAGACCGATCAGAGATCGATCAGTAAGCCCCTAAGCCACAGACTTAACCAATGGAACCACTGATCGGTCTATGGACCGATCAGAAGAGCCTTATGCGTATCAGATTATCCTGATCGGTACCTGGACCGATCAGTGAGGCGCACAAAAATAACCTGATCGGTCCCTGGACCGATCAGAGTACAGACAGAAAGGTTGGGAAGTTTTTGGATCGGTCTGTCGACCGATCCATCTTCTCCTGATCGGTCTGGAGCCCGATCAGTGTCTGATACTGAAATTTTCAGTGATTTCAGTAACCGAAATCCTTAGATATGTTTGATAGTTCGTAGAAGTTTCTCCAGTAAAACTTTCAAAAACAATATCTAGAACCCTGAGAATCTACAAGCATAACTATGTCCTAACGATGGGCTCTTATGGTGTGAATTAGTTTATAATTTGAGACTTTCAAATTCAACTACAAACACTGATATTTCAGACAAGTTTCAAGTTTGTCAAAATAGACAACTCAAGGTTAAAAACTGAAATCTTCAACCTTGCTATGTTCAGTCCCAAATTTGGCAAAATATGTCCAAATTTCTATCATTATTTCAATGACTTATCCTAGTTTCAATTAAAATCACGAAAGGTATCGATCAAAGGTATCAAACATTCCAACAATCAAGATTACATGATTTATAGAGAAAAGTCCAACCAAGTTTCCTTGGTTGGAATATATGAGTAAGATCTAGGAACCAAATACACATGAATTATGTAATGGTCTTCCCCATACTCAATTAATGTCTCTTCAACCTAATTATTCAAGGGATGCATGATACATTTTGAATAATTTGGTTGTTCCTAGCATCTCACCCCATTTCTAGCAAAAATATTTTGTTAAACCTTATAGTTTGTGTGAGATGTCCCCAAATTGCCCAAATCAGTTTCCCAATTACTCTTGTCATTTTAATAGTCCTTATTGATCATGGTGAAGTTCTAATGACCTAAGGAGCCAAACACATTCCCAACTCCCTCCTTAAATGACTAAATTCATTCTCCGGAAGGGGTTTTGTGAAGATATCGGCTAGGTTTGACTTTGACTCAACATATGTGAGCACAATGTCTCCCCTAGCTACGTGATCTCTTATGAAGTGATGACGCACTTCAATGTGTTTGGTCCTCGAATGATGGACTGGATTTTTAGTTAGGTTGATTATGCTAATGTTGTCGCATAGCACTTGTACACCCTTATAAGAGAGTCCATAATCCTCTAGGGTGTGTATCATCCACAACAACTGTGATACACTCTCTCCCATGGCAATATATTCAGCCTCGGTCGTGGAGAGAGCAACACAATGTTGCTTCCGACTTGACCAACTAACTAAACATGAACCTAAAATTGGCAACCCCCACTATACTTTTCCGATCCAATTTGCACCCAACATAATCGAGTCGGTATAACCTATCAAGTCAAATGATTCAATGACGAGGGTACCAAAGACCTACTCTAATTGTGCCTTTAAGGTATCTCGAATTCTCTTAACTGCAATTAAGTGAGATTCCTTGGCATAGACTTGATACCTAGCGCACATGCCCACAACAAAGAGTATGTCGGTCGACTAGCCGTGAGATATAGAAGACTACCGATCATGCTTCTATATTGCGTTAGATCAACTGATTTTCCACTCTCATCATTGTCAAGACGAGTGCTCGTCGCCATAGGAGTGGATACTTCCTTAGAATCACTCATTTTGAATTTCTTAAGCATCTCTTGAGTGTATTTTGCTTGATGGACATAAATGCCATCTCTAGTTTGTTTGATTTCTAGTCCAAGGAAGAATGTCAATTCTCCCACAAGACTCATTTCAAACTCACTTTCCATGTGAGTGATAAATTCATTTAAATAGCCCTTGTTATTTGAGCCACAAATTATGTCATCGACATATACTTGAGCTAAAAATATTTTCACCATCTCGATGAAGAAATAGTGTTGGGTCTATTTGACCCCTTACAAAACCCTTTTCTAATAGATAAGTCGACAACCTTTCGTACCAAGCTCGAGGTGCTTGTTTTAGCCCATAAAGAGCTTTCTTGAGCTTGAACACGTGGTTTGGAGCTTCGGTATTCACAAACCCCGGTGGTTGTTCAACGTAGACTTCTTCTTTAATGAAACTATTTAAGAAGGCCGATTTAACGTCCATTTGATAGAGCTTGAAACCTCTATGTGCAGCAAAAGCTAGCATTGAACGAATGGACTCCAATCGTGCCACAGGAGCATAGGTCTCATCATAATCGAGGCCTTCAACTTGACTATAGCCCTTGGCTACTAGTCTTGCCTTGTTTCTTACTACCTCTCCCTTTTGGTTTAACTTAGTTTTGAAGACCCATTTAGTTCCAATAATGGTGGTCTTCTTAGGTCTAGGAACCAAGTCCCACACTTGGCTTCTTTCAAATTGACCTAACTCATCTTGCATAGCTATGACCCAATCAGGATCATGCAATGCCTCATCAACTAGTTTAGGTTCGATTTCTGAGATCAAAGCAACCTCATTCGACTCATTTCTGAAGAATGATCTAGTCCTAACCCCTTGTTGGATGTCTCCCACAATCTGGTCTTGTGGATGACTAGAGACTATCCTAGATTGCCTTGGAGTTGGCGGTGCCTCATGAGTGGTCTCACTCAGCACAGGCAAGAGATCAGATTGAGCCCTTTCTTGCCTTTGCTCATCATCTTCAGAGTCAACTTCGACTCTTCCAATGTTTTGATCATTCAAACTTAGATTTCTAAGTTCGAATTGAATTTCTCCTACATCCCTTGATTGATCATTTGATTTAGGGATTTCTTCAAATGCTACGTCTGAGGACTCTTCAATCAATTTAGTCCTCTCATTGTAGACTCGATAGGCTTTGCTGGTAAGAGAGTACCCGACCAGTATCCCTTGATCAGCCTTAGCCGTGAACTTCCCAAGATGGTCCTTGGTGTTTAAGATAAACACTTTACAACCAAACACCCTAAGATGTTTAATTGTAGGCGGTTTCCCAAACCAAAGTTCATGGGGAGTCTTTCCTAAAAACCTATGTATTAAAACTCGATTTTGCACATAGCAAGCTGTATTCACAGCTTCAGCCCATAAGTAGCTCGGTAGTGAGTACTCATGAAGCATGCTTCGTGCAGCCTCTTGTAGGACTCGGTTCTTTCTCTCTACAACCCCATTTTGCTGTGGGGTCCTTGGAGTAGAGAACTCATGCCTATATCCCTTTTCTTGACAAAACTCTAAAAACCTATGATTTTGAAATTCCCCACCATGATCACTTCTAATGGTTTTAATTGTTGTCGATTTTTCATTTTTAGTTCTTCTACAAAAGGAAATAAAAATATCTATAGTTTGGTCCTTATGTTTCAAGAAGAAAGTCCATGTGTATCTAGTAAAATCATCAACGATTACCAAACAATATCTACTTCCATTCAATGATATTACACTACTGCAATCAAATAGGTCCATGTGCAATAAATCTAAAGCAGTAGATGTACTTACATTGCTTTTACCTTTATGGACAGCTTTTGTTTGCTTACCCTTTTGACATGCATCACATAGTTTGGTCTTGTGGAACTTGATGCTTGGTAAGCCTCGCACTAATCCTTGGTTGGCCAACTTCCAGATGTTCTTCATGTTTACATGTGCCAATCTTCTATGCCATAACCAAGACTCTTCTTCTTTTGACATGAAACACTTAATCAAAGCATTAGTAGCACTTTTAAATGATACTTGATAAATATTGTCAACCCTTGTGCCTACTAGTACCGTGTCAAGTGTGTCAATGTGTTTAACCAAACATTGACTTGAATGAAATTCAATTGTGTAACCCGTATCACACAATTGACTGACACTTAAGAGATTAAAAGTCATCCCCTTGACTAGAAGGACATTCTTGATATGAAGACATTCGGATATATGAATGTCTCCAATTCCTACAACCTTAAGGCTACCATTATTACCAAAAGACACATTACCTCTACTTTTGTTTTGAATGGTAGTAAACAGTGATTTGTTCCCAGTCATGTGCTTGGAGCATCCACTATCAACAAACCAAGTTGATAGATGCTCCCCCACCAATGCCTACAATACACTAAAAATAGAGGTTTTAGGTACCCAAATCTTGGGACCTAATGCTTCTACAACGAAAGACCTAGGAACCCATGCCTTGGTCATACCTTTCCTAGTTCCATGAACTCTAGAAACATGTGATCTACTATTTTGAGTTCTAGACATTAGAGAAATGAAACTCGACTCCTTGGGTTGATACCCTAACCCGGCTTTGTTGTAAACTGCCCTTTGGGCATTTAGAATCATGTCTAGAGTCTTAGAGCTAGTTGAGAATTTCTCAAGCATTTTCTTGAGTTTCTCAACCTCACCCTTTAAGGCCTTGTTCTCATCCTCAAGGACTTCTAGATGTAGGTCATCGACCTCATCTTCCCTAAGGGTCCTTAAGGTTTTTACTTCTTCTTTCAACAATTTATTTTCTGTTTTTGACTTTTTAAGCAATGTAGATAAGTGAGTGATAGTTTTATAACACTTTTCTATATGAGAAGAGGTTACCTCTTCATCATCCGAAGATGATGAAGCCGTGGTTGAAGCGCTTGAGTCATCACTCTCGGCTGACTCTTCCCTTGCCATGAGTGCCAATTGCCGAGTGCTCTTTTCCATCTTCTCTTCTTCCTCCGATGAGCTTGATGAGGACTCATCCCAAGTGGCCTTGAGAGCCTTCTTCTTCTTGGCTCTTTCCTCCTTCCTTTTGGCTCGCTCCTCCTTCCTCTTTAGTTTCGGACACTCACTCCGAATGTGTCCTTTCTTGCTACACTCATAACATGTAACATTAGATTTATCAAAATTTTGATCATTAGTTTTACCTTTTCCTTTGTATCTTCGGCCTCTTCTCATAATCCTCCTTACGAAGTTCGCCATCTCGCTTGATGATGATCCACTTTCATCATCGGATTCGGAAGAAGAGGTGGATGAGGAAATCTCCTTTTCTTTCTTCTTTTCCTTCTTCCTTCTTCCATCCTTGCTCTTTGGTCCTGCAAATAAAGCAATACCCTTCTCTTTTGACCTTTGTTAGCAAGCTCATGAAGTTCCATCTCACAGAAAAATTCATCTAGTTTAACAATGGAAAGATCCTTGGATACCTTGTAGGCATCTACCATGGATGACCACAAGGCATTCCTAGGAAAAGATTTAAGAGCGTACCTTACTAGGTCACGGTTTTCTACCCGTTCATCCACGGAGTGGAGACCATTGATGATCTCCTTGAATCTCCCATGAAGTTCACTCACCGTTTCATTGTCCTTCATGGTTAGATTTTGGAGCTGATTCAAGAATAGGTCCCTCTTGGCAATCCGAGAATCTCGAGTTCCCTCTTGGAGCTCGATGAGTTTGTTCCATAGGTCTCTTGCACTTGAGAACGGACCTACCTTGACGAGTTGGTCCTTGGCGATTCCACATTGCAAGGTGACCATAGCCTTGGCATCGGCTTGTGCATGGAGTTGTTCGGTAGACCACTTTGACGACTCGAGTTCCTTACCTTCTTCATCCTTTGGTGGTGTGAAACCTTCCTTGACTGAGAACCACATGGCTATGTCGGTTTTGAGGTAGTACTCCATGCGGCCCTTCCAATATTGAAAATCTGCTCCTTCGAAGTAAGGTGGACGGTTGGTGCTAAATCCCTCCTTCATGGCCATTGTTTTGCTCTTCGGGTTGTTAAGCCGAAATGAAAAGCACCTCGCTCTGATACCACTTGTTGGGACCTTAGATGGCTAGAGGGGGGTGAATAGCCTCTTTGAAAAACACTAAACACAAATTTCTTCAAGAACTTTGTTAGCACAGCGGAATTAGAAAACTAAAACAAGAAAGCACAGCACACTAACTCAGAGATTTACGAGGTTCGGGGATAACTTGCCCCTACTCCTCGGCGTGTCCGTAAGGTGGACGAATCCTCTTGATCTTTCGGTAGATCACACCCCGGAAGCTATCCGGCTAAAGGATTCTCCTTCTCGGTGGAGTAACCTCTCCACAAAGTCTTTAACAGCAGTAAGAAATTAAGCACAAGACTTACAGTAGTGGCTCAAGTGAAATGATCAAAGGAAGCTCACAGCCACAATCAGCGAAGAACAAGCACACTGCTTCAATCTTCCAGAGAGTTTTTCTCCACAGTGTTTTTCACAGCAAGAGCACAAAAAGCATTGTCACGAGAGCCTCTCCTCTCCACCTTCATATGCCTCTCTGCTCTGTAACGGATCTCTGCCAAACCTGCAGCAAATCCCTGCAAATCCCTGCAACCGTCCACGACGTCGCCAATCACGCTTCTTCCTTGTCTGATTGTCTCAGCTCCCACCAATGGCATCCTCGTTTCCACTGGTACCTCTGAGCTTGAACCTATCAGCACAAGTCAAGCTGATTTCGACCAAACGGCTGCCAGCAGATCGCAAACGAGACGTTGCTACCAAAACTGGTTTGTCCGCAGCGAGACACAGCAAAAGCTTTTTCGTCGCCTTCTACTAATGATCCTTAATTTGAATTCACCCAACATCAAGTAATCTGTAACCTGTAACTTCGAGAAAGCTTACAGCAGATGGTTAGAAACGAAATAGGTAAAAGCAATTGCGAATCAGAAACAATAAGAGAAAGCGCATGCAAAACAAGTTATACCGTGGATCGCCCGCATCGATCCATGCTCGATCATCTCGATCGGCGGACCGATCAGAATTAATCTGATCGGTCCCGCACCGATCGAGCCGCTTCTTCCGAAAGTGCGCGCTTCGACGGACCGATCAGACTAATCGATCGGTCCGCACCGATCGATGTCGCCGTGCTTAAGGCCTCGATCGGTCTCCGCACCGATCAAATCTCGAGGTTATCGATTGATTTCGATCGGTCCGCATCGATCAAGAACATGGGCTATCGATCGATTTCGATCGGTCCGCATCGACCGCAAACGCTCGCAGCCATCGACACCCCGACGGCCGGCACCGATCAGGTATAAAGCCATCGATCGGTCCGCAGACCGATCCAGGTGTTCAAGGTTTCACTGGATCGGTCTGCTGACCGATCCAGCTTTTTGACTCAGTCCGGGTCGAGCCCTCTCTGACCTAGCCCGGAGAAACGAGCTCCCTAGCTCTCTCCGACTTCACATGCCAAGCTTCCTTCTTGGACTTCTCAACACCAGATGTCCGATCACCCTTGATCCATCTGGATTTTCCCTTGCCTGGCTTCACTCACCAGGACTTGCACCTAGCTTCACTCACTAGGGTTTTCACCTGGCTTCACTCACCAGGATTTCCAATCTGCCTGGCTTCACTCACCAGGACTTTCCGACTGCCTAACATCCCAGTTAGGACTTTCTCAACCAGGTCAACCTAGATTAGTAAGTAATCTGAGTTAAATATCTGATACAAACTTAAATCAGTGTCAACAGCAAAACAACATCCAGGTCAGACTGTATCAACAACCAGGACTTTTCACCTAGGGTTACCACCCCCTAGGACTTTTGCCTGAAGCCATCGACCTGCCAAGACTTTCCGCATAGGGTTACCACCCCCTATGACCTAGGGTTACCGCCCCCTAGGGTTTTCCCTTTGCCTAACCGCAGCTAGGACTTTCCTGAAATCCTCAAGTAGACTTGTTAGACTAAAAAACATCTTAACTTTGAATTCTTTGCCGTTATCAAAACACGAGTTCGATCGTCGGATGCTTCCCGCACCAACACGAACATGGGATACTCAAGCTCAACGGAAGGCCAAAACCAATTTCTCCTCTATGTCCCTGTCGTAGCCTCATTAAAGTCTCAAGTCCATCCAAATAAAAGCCCTTCTTGGTGTTCAAGAAAGGAGGCTGACCCATTGCTTGGTGACCAAGCAATGGCCGGCCACCATCTCCTTAAGAGGGTCGACCCTCTTGCTTGGTGACCAAGCAAGTAGGGGCCGACCATAATAAATTCAAATAGGAGGGGTGTTTTGAATTTTTAAAATCTTCTCTTTGTAGAAAACTATAAGTTTTATAAGAGAGATTTTAATTTTAAAAACTTTCCTTATTTGAATTAGGCCACATGGTTTAATAGAGAGTTTTAAAAGTTTTAAAACTTTCCTTTTTTAACCATCCTCATGGTTTTAGAAAAAAAGGAAGAGAAGTTTTAAGAATTAAAATTTTCTATTCATGTTAAAAAAGGAAATTTTTGAAGAGAAGTTTTAAATTTTAAAACATGATTTTAATTTTTAAAACTTTCCTTTTTAACATCCACTTTAGGAAAGAGAGCTTGTAAAATTTTATAAAAAGATTTCTTCTTGTAAAATTTTATAAAAAAAAATTATTATTCCTTCCTATAAGTGGCCGACCACCCTTGCTTGGTGCCCAAGCAAGGGGCCGACCAAGATTAAATCAAGCCAATCATTGATTTGGTGATTGATTCAATCAAGAGGAAAGAAAAGGAAAAATAAAAAGGGAAAAGGAAAACTAGAGGAAGATTTTAATTTTTATAAAATATTATTCCCTTATTTGCCTTGGGCAAGTAATATAAAAGAAGGGGTGAGGAGACCTCGTGAGAAACAATTCTTATTCTCTTGTTGGTGATCTCTTTGGTGGCCGGCCCTCTCTCCTTCTCTTCTCCCTTTGCTCTCTTTTGCTCCTTGGTGGTGGTGGCCGAATACTAGAAGGAGGAGAAGCTCTTTTGGGTGGTGTTCATCTTGGAGGATCGTCGCTCACACGACGTCCAAGGCGAGGCGAGGAATACGACAGAAGATCTTGAGGTCATTAGATTACAAAGAAAAGGTATAACTAGTAATTTTCTTCCGCATCATGCTAGTTATTTTTCTTTGTTAGAATTCCAAACACAAGAGGCATTAGATCTAGTTTTTAGAATTAGTAATTCGTGTTTGTGTTTTTCTTTGTTTTTCGAATTTGTGATTCGATTGTTCTTTTTGGTTAAACCTAGAGTTATATAAGGAAATTAAATATTAGCTTTCCTTAAAAGGCTTTGTTTAGGAAGTGGTGGTTGCTCCCATATCCAAGAAGGTCTTGTGCCTCGCCATGTTTAACCTGGAAGCCAATTTTGGAAATTAATATTTAATAGAATTTATAACGTAGGTGGATTTGAATCAATAGTGTTAAGTTCTGCTTGCGATTCAAATCTAAACCATTAAGAACAGATAAGTTAAATTTGGAATCAATGATGTTAAGTTCCGTCTGCGATTCCTAATTTAACTTCTAAAGAACACAATAGGTTATTTAGGAAAGGTTCGACGCTTATACAAAATTTTTGTACAGTGGAACCAGTACGATCTTCCTAGGACTAACCAACAAGAAGAGCAAGGAACACATTGTGTGTTTCTTGTGTCATCAAAAAGGACATTATCAAAGCCAATGCCCAAAGGGAAAGAAGTCGGTCAAAGTCAAAGGAGGAAGCACAAGTCAAGAGGGAGCTTCCAAGGTAAAATCCAAGGTATCATTTATTGAGCCTATCCCTTTAAATCATGATAAAAAGTATGCTAGTTCAAATTTATATCATTTCAATGCTATTTATCATGAAAATAAGAGTCATGATAGAATTAAGGAAAATTATATTGCTTATCATGCTAAAACTATCTCACATAAGGTTAGGAAGGTAGATAACTACTTGGGCAAGAACACTAAGGATAGTAGATACAAGCCCAAGAATAGAAATGCTCAAGGATTTAAAGAAAAATCCAAATCTAAGGACTTAAGGCTGGAAAACCAAGCCTTGAGATCAAGGCTTGATACCATTGAAAAGACCCTAAAAAGAATATAAAATACTCTTAAGGCCAAAATGAGCATAACTTAGGGATAGGAACACAAAAGCCATCCTATAGCCATAGAGGTTTGAGATACAAACCCAAAGCCAAGAAGGATGCCCCTTCTTATCATAGGGTTCCATATAGTTATGTGACCAACCGTAGGTCTAGGAGTCAAGTTAAGGATACAAGGGAAGTTATCTCTAGGAGTATCTTTGCAACAACAAATGTGACTAAGACCTCTAAGAAGTCTAAGAAAGTCACTAAGAAGGTCGCAAGGGAGGCAATCCCTAAAGTTGACCTAATGAAAGTGACCAAGGCTTTTAAGAGGCCTAAAAAGGTCATTAGGAAGGTATCTAGGGAAGTTATCCCTAGTGAGTACCTAGAGCATCCAAGAAGCACCAATAGGTGTTGGGTCCCTAGGAGTATTTTCACTACCCCTTAGATGGGCTAGAGGGTGTCAACTCTAATTGGAAGAGTAGTTAACCCAACCTTGATGAAGTTGACACTCGGAGAGCATTTTCAAGATTATTGTTAACCTTTGAAAATGAAGTGGATTATCATTTACTCTTTGGAAGAGTAAAATGTGCCAAAACTTGAGAAATTGGAATTCAATTTAAATTGGCACAATTGGGAAAAACATAAGAAATACCAAGTTAGGACTTGAGTATTTTCTTAGGAAGTTAAGGGCCAATCTAGGTTTTAATTTAAAATGATTACTTTTTGGAAGAGTAAAATGTACCAAAAATTTGAGAAATATGCTTAATTTTAAATTGACACAATTAACCAAGAGGTAAAGAAATGCCAAGTTGGGTTTTGACATTTTCTTGAAGAAAAAGGTGGGCAATCTAGGATTTAATTTTAAGTTAGCTAAGGATTAAGGATACTTAGATAGATAATCTAGGTACTTTATTTAAGCTAAATTACCATGCTTTGTTTTCCCATCATATGCCATGACATCATATTTTGCATTCATGCTTATTATGAAAAACACAAAAAATACCATGTCATGTCATACATACATCATGTAGTTATAGTAATTTTTTAAAAAATTATTCATTTTGATATATGACATAACTCATCATGCATTATTTTAAATTCCTTGCAATTAAGGATAATAACATTTACTAACAAGTAACATCCTAGGTGGATGTTCATAATCCAAAATGCCTAGATAGATATGCATGATCTCTAGTTTAGGGCAAAATCAAACTTTACATCTCACAAAGAACTATAAGATAACTTGTATGTATTTTAGTGCACATTAGATACAAGTGAGATGTTTGGATGATGAATAAAACTCAAAGATGTTGATTTAGTGAATTCTCCTTGAGTTTTAGGTTCATCAATACACATAATTATGTGTTCTTCAATCATTGGGAAATCTAATGTATAAGTCATGCACATTGAGCCCAAAGAACATGGTTGGACATTAGTTTTGAAAAACATTTTAAATATACTTTGGAAAACTTTGGTGAAGATTATCTTTTGATAGTAATCATCATTGAAGAGTTAGACACTAACTTGGAAGAAAACATTGAAGTTTTTATAAGTTTTCAAATTTGTGTCAATCTTTAAAAATAGAAAGTATTTTCATAGAAAATTATTTTTCCATGCTAGTATATATCCTAAGTAATGTCTACATGAATTTTCATGATTTTTATAATTTTATAGAATTTCTAGGGCATTTCTGAATTTCACTGAAATTGGATTTCAGGAAATCAGAAATCCAATCGATCGATTGGAAGGTCTTAATTGATCAGCTGATTGATTGAGAATATATTTTTCGTGACCAGAATGTCACGGAATCGATCAGCCAATCAATTGACCCAGGTGGATCAATCAGCCGATCGATTCAAGGGCAATTTTCGCGAATAGAAGCTCGCGGAATTGATCAATGGATCGATTGAAATGGTTTCAATCGATTGAGACCCAACTTCAATCGATTGAAAATGCTGATTTTGGATGGGAAAGCCTGATTTTAGCATTTTAAACCATTTTTAGTCTAAATAACCATTCCTAACCCCTTGACACACATTTGTATATATTTAGGGGGAGTTTTCATAATGAAAACATGAATGGATTGATTAAGGGAGACTAAGCAAAAGTTTATGTTGAGGTTTGGTTTCAATATTGAAGCTTTGAACCTCAAACTTCTAAATTTGGGATTTCTAAAGATTAGGGATTCCAAATAATTATTCGTGTAATGACAGAAGTTACGAGCATGTCTTCAGGGGGAGTCACTCGCTAAGGACATGGAAATTATTTTCCGAAACCATGGAAGGTGGTATATCCTTCTCTTGAAAAAAGCTCAAGGATGAGCATTGGATACAATGAAGGATATGGGACCTTCATTGTGTTTGTAAAGAGATTTAATGCTTAAGGTGGGCATTGAAGATAATGAAGGGTATGTGACCTTCATTGTTGGATTGGTTAATGCTCAAGGGTGAGCATTGGAGATAATGAAGGGTATGAGATCTTCATTGTGGTGTTGTGAACAATGAGTGAAGTTATGAACAACGGTGAGTAACTCTTTAGGGGGAGAGTTCTTTTTGATGTGTACCAATAGGGGGAGAATGTATGGTTTAAGTTAGGCCTTCATTACCTAAAGAGGGAGTTTGCCCTCTAGGAAAGGGGGAGAATGAAGGAAACCCTCATTCATACTTTGGCATGAAAGGAAGTTGAGGCTATGAGATTAGCTTAACTTAAAGGTATTGTCAAACATCAAAAAGGGGAAGATTGTTGGTGCAATATCCTTTTGGTCAAGCTTGATCTGGTTGACTAAGCTTGAGTTGGCTCAAGCTTGAGTCTTGATGTTTAGGTTTTGATGTTTAACAATACATGGAGATTGCAAATGCAATCATCCATTTGGGGAGATTCTCGATACAATTCCCCTCTAGTCAAGGTTGACCAATTAGATGTGAAGAAGAGTCAAGTATGTCAAAACATTGACTGGATACTTGACTGGGAAAGTCCTAACTGGAGGTTAGGCAGTTGGAAAATCTTGGTGAGTGAAGCCTGGTGAAAGACCTAGTGAGTGAAGCCAGGTGAAAGACCTAGTGAGCGAAGCTAGGCAGTTGGAAAATCCTAGTGGGTGAAGCTAGGTGAAAGTCCTGGTGAGTGAAGCCAAACAAATGAAAGTCTCGGTGAGTGAAGCCGGGTAGTGGGAAAATCCTCGTAAGTGAAGCCAGGTGAAAATCCTAGTGAGTGAAGCTAGGTGAAAGTCCTGGTGAGTGAAGCAAGGCAGATGAGAAGTCTTAGTGAGTGAAGTTAGGCAGATGGAAAGACCTGGTGAGTGAAGCCAGACACGTGGAAATTTAGGTGGATCAAGGTGAACGAACACCTAGTATTGAGAAGTTTAAGTAGGTCAAAGGATTAATCGGATACTTGGCACAAGGAAATCCATATGGGTCAAGGGTGACCAGACATATGGTGGAAGGAAGTCCAAGTAGGTCATGGAGGACCGGACACTTGGCCCGAGATGATAAATCTAAGTGGATCAAGGAGGACCACACTTGATGATCAGAAGTCCAATGAGAAGTTGGCAAAGAGAAAGTCCAGATGGGTCAAAAGTTGACCGAACACTTAGCGGTCGTAAGTCCAATAGGGAGTTGGCATGGAACTAGGAAGTTCGGACGTAGTAAACTTCCGAAGGCCATAACTTTTGACTCGGATATCGGAATGAGGTGATGTTGGATGCAAAACGAAGCTCATCTCAAGCTCTACATATTTTTATGCTTACCAATCGATTAACCAATTGATTGGGGGGGGGTTCAATCGATCAGCCAATCTATTGGTTGATGCGATTTTGTGCAGAAACCTTCTTTATCGATTGGGTAATCGATCAGAACTTCCCTAATCAATTGGTCAATCGATTGGGAGAGTTTTTAAGTGAACAGTGAGCTTCTAAATCGATCAGTTGATCGATTGAAACCTCCAATCGATCAGCCGATCGATTGGGAAGTTGGAAATCGCGCGATAGAGGCTGAATCAATCGGGCAATCGATTTAGGTTTTTCCAGAGAGCACAGAGGCGCTCTAAATCGATCAGCCGATCGATTCAAAGCCTCCCTAATCGATTGAGAGTCATTCAATCAATTGGGATTCGACTGTTAAGCAGGTTATAGCCGTTGGCGAGCGTCTTCTTCGCGATTCCTCTCCAGCGACTACAGCGTGATCTCAGCGACGATTCATGCAAATTCTCCACTGCTCACAGCCAGTTCTTGGAGAATCTTGGAGACAAGTGCTGGTGCACTTCCAAGGTTCAAGAGGTAACAACAAGCAACAAGTAAGCAAGAAGAAAGAAGAAAGAGTTCTCATTTGTATTCTTGTATTTTTCTTGTGTGTTGTATTTTGTTGTGTGGATTTGTACGAGGCTTCTCCACCTCCGGCTGTGACCGAGAAGGTGTGCTTTACTTGTGGAGAGCGTATGGTGTGTGGATCCTTGGATTAGTCACCTCTTCTTGAGGTGGATACCAAGTAAATCCTTAGTGTTAGCGTTGTGAGTGTGTTGCTTACTATTTATTCCGCTGCACATCATCGAAGAAGCACATCACCGAGCGCGACGAGCTATTCACCCCCCCTCTAGCATATTTTGACCCTAACATAAATAATGAATAACACATACCTCCGCCGGTGCATGGAGCCCTGTTATAGTAGGCAATGTGCACGCTCCTTAGGGCATGGCCATGTTTTTCTAACCGTCCTATGAAAGGGCATGTCAAAAAAGTTTCTTTGATACCATACCTTAACAGAACATGCAAATCCCTGATAAGTTAGTAGAAGCTTTCGTCGTATGATTCACCTGTTGATCATGCCCTGTTATCAACGACATTATCTACCAGATGGATATTAAGAGATATGGGAGGGGTCCCACTGTTTGGCCGAGCGAGGTAGCCGCTCGGTCGGGACTCCCCACCCGGTCGACCTTAACTGCTTTTCCTCGTAGTGACTTAGTTCGACAGATTATTATGGCCCGACTAGACATGAGCTCTGATCGGCCTGACACTCGCTCGGTCAGTTGTGAGCATATGATGTTCTGGGTATACTGATCCCATCCGGACGAGTGATCCACTTCGCTGAGCTTTGTGGCCGATCAAACCCTTCAAGCTCGATCGACGGTTGAAGTCGACCTCCGCTCAGTCCCCTTTAGGTGAGCCCATTGGTTCCCTAACGTTAATCATCCTGACTTTGACTTCCACGTTAGCTGCTATCTCTGCCCTTGACCCATGCTTGGTAGGCCCCCTTTATCGCCGCATCATATTGTGTTTTGCCCATTAATATTCATGAATAAAGATTGTGAGCTAGTTGTGAATAATATTCATGAACAATATCAATAAATAAAGTTTGTAAACTATATTTATCAATAAATTTTTATCAAACTTATAAATAGATTAAATAAAACTCTTAAAATAAATAAATAAATTTGTAATATCAAACTTACTAAACAACCAAACAAATTTAAAAATGTAAAAAATTTGAAATAATCAAATAATTTTGATTTGAGAGTTTGATAATATCTAAATAAAATAAGCTTCAAGTTTGAAAAATTATTTCAATGACTTAATTCATTTTAAACTTGACTTGACTTCATTGTATTATCAAATAATCTTGAACATTTTTATAACCTTATTCATATTTCAACTTCCATCATCCAACTTGCTCAATTAATGTAGGAGCAATTCAATATCATCTTTTAAATTAAAAGATGATAATTTTTTACTCAGAACTTAAAATCAAACTCTGTTAGTGATCAAATTCAGAGATTTATATTTATTACTAGGGAATCTATAACTGTTGGGTTTGCAAGATTACAAAAAAAGTTCCACATTAGAAACACATGGAAAAAATCATGGGTTTAAAAGAGGAAAATATCTTCATTGGTATAAGGTCTTTTGGGTAGAGTCCAAAAATATAATTATTAGGTAGATCCACTATCTTAGTGGTCCCCTAGTGCTGACCCCATAGATATAGATGGAGGTAGGTCTAACCGCTAAATATTGACCTTAAACAAACGAAGTGAGGGCTCCCGTGTCCGGCTCAAGAGGACCTGACATCTTGACATCAAATGGATAGAAAACAAAGTGGACAATATCTGGGCTCAAAAAAAAATCATGAGGGCTTAGGCCCAAAGTGGACAATATCATACTATTATGAAGATATCTTAATTCTTTTGGTCATAACATTTACCTCCAAGTTTATGGCCAAAAAAATAATATTTAGGCCCCCGTTAGAGCCTCTGAACATTTTTTTTTTACTATTTTTAGTAATTTTTATTTTTATGATATTTAGGGTAATTTTGGTATTTCTAGTTGATCCTGTCCGGAATCTGAGTCAGACGGACCATCGAATGAGGTGGATGGAATGTTGACCGAGTCGCGATGTCTTGGAGGGGGGTATGCTGAGATGATTTCTATATTGACCAAGTCTTCAGAAGTCCTCTAGTCAACGCTACCTGCAGCCAGCGACCGGATTGCCCCGGTCCTTGGTACCCCTAGGCTCGAGGTAAATCCAACGAATATATAAGTAACAGACTAATACTAGAATAATCAAATGAATGAAGAGTGTGTATGGTAATGTACCCTGGCCCAGGGGAGCGCCCTCGGATGGGACACTGCTCGAATTGTTGTGACCCGGAAGAGAGAATAGATGACTCTGAGTCGAATGAAGGATTGGATCTGATGAAGCGGAGCAGGACGCGACACAGAGCTGGAAGACGAGTTGCGAGTCGGGAGATAATAGCAACACGTAGGTCGGGAGGTACTAGCGGCACGCAGGCCGGGATATGAGATTGGCATGCAGGCCGGGATATGAGATCGGTACACAGGTCGAGATACAATGGCGGCACGAAGGCCGAAACATAAAAATATCACACAAGCCCGGTCAGACAATAATGACAGTGAGGGCTCGGGGGCCCGATCGACATCGGAGGCATATGACACTGTGGATCGAGCGCCGGAGAATCGGACCGACGGATCTGAGGTGCCGGTAGTGGCGCTGACGACTAAGAACTACTCACCGTGGGCTGTGGAGCGGGTGACGATGCTGGAAAAAGAAGGGATGGTCGATGGCATGCCTAGCCGGCGATAAGGATGGCAACGACTGAGAAAGAATGGAGGAGGCGTGCAAAAAAGGGCGAAAGCGGCTATGGCGATGGACTGTAGTGCTGACAATGGCTCCGATGGCTACGGCGGCATCGGAAAGAGAGGAAGAGGAGGGCAATGGGCTATCGATGTGCTGGCGGGCTCAGGTAAAGGCCGCTACAAGTGACACTGAAGGCCTCCTGGACGGCGATAGCGTCGTCGTGGAGAGGAAAGGAAGTGACGACTTCGGCGTTGGGGTTGAGAGGGGAGAAGGAGGCGTCGACGAGGAGGGCAGCAGCGCGACGCCTGTGGCGACCTCAGCGGCGTCGGCCTGGAGGAAAGAAAGGAAGAGGCAGCGGCGTCCTCGCATGCGTCTGTGTGGTTGCTAGGGCGCGAAGAGGCGGCAGTGCTGCTCGGTGACGGGGGAGAAAGCGGCGGCTGCGACGATGGTGGCGTGAAGAGGGAGAAGGGAAGGCGGCGTCGAAGGAGGAGAGGAGATGCTGACCGGAAGCGCCTGCCGACCGTAGGAGTGGGAGAGTAGAAGAGAAGGGCGGTGGCTTGCCGGCGACGAGGGAGACAGTGTCGACGGAGGTGGTCTTCTCTTCACTGTGGCGGCGGAGAAAATTCCACGAAGAGGCCCCTTACAATAGAACCTTCCCCCTTCCTTTAAGCCCTAAATAGTGAAAAGACCTCAATGCCTCCTTCTTCCCCCTATTTCCGCTAGGGTCCTTCCCATATATCGGCATCACAAGCCTCCCTTTAAGTCTAGTCGAAGGAGGCGCAAGTTCAACTGACTAGACCCAGCCATACGAAAAGCAAAATCTATCCTGAATGCAGAGTCCGATCGCTGGGCTTGCTGTATAACATCAAATGAATAGCGACGAACGCCAAGCACCTGGTAGAGCGATGAAATGAGGTGTGAGCGATGAATGAGGTGAATGTCGACCAGGCCATAGGAAGAATGTCGAGTGAGTCGAAAGACAATGGGCGAGCGGTATCAAATGCGTGATCGAGAAAATGTCGACCGAGCGACAGTAAATCATGACCGGACAACCGAATAATGGCGACCTGGCAATTGAAAAATCTCGACCGAGCAATCGAATAATGTAGACCCGGCAATCGAAAAATGCCGAGTGGGTCAAAAAGATGATGTGCGAGCGGTGTCAAACGTGCGACCGAGAAAATGTCGACCAAGAAACAGAGATAATGTCGTTCGGACGGAATGGGAATGGGCAAGCGATGTGGAGCGCGCGACCGAGAAAAAGCCGACCAGGTAACAAAGATAATGTCATTTGGACAAAATGAGAATGGGCGAGCGATGTCGAGCGCGCGATTGAGAAAATGCCGACCAGGCAACATATATAATGTCGTTCGAACGGAATGAGAACAAGCGGGCAAAGCCGAGTGCACGATCGAGAAAATGCCTATCAGGCAACTGAGATAATGTCGTTCGGACGGAATGAGAACAGGCGAGCGATGTCGAGCGCGCGATTGAGAAAATGTCGACCAGGCAACTGAGATAATGTCGTTCAGACGAAATGAGAACAAGCGGGCGAAGCCGAGTGCACGATTGAGAAAATGTCGACCAGGCAACAAAGATAATGCCGTTCGAACAGAATGAGAACGGGTGAGCGATGTCGAGCGCGCAACTGAGAAAATGCCGACCAGGCAATTGAGATAATGCCGTTCGGACGGAATGAGAACAAGCGGGCGAAGCTGAGTGTATGATCGAGAAAATGCCGACCAAGTGTCAATAAATCATGATCGGGCGATTATGCGAGTGCTAAGCAAAATGTAAAACGGGTATCGGCCAAGCAGCCAAAAACAATGTCGAGCAAGTTGAAAGACGAAGGGCAAGCGGCAAGGGAGGCAAGAGCGGTGAGTGCCGGGCATAGCGGTAATTGAGACGCGAATGGTGAGTGCCTGGTAGAGCGGCAAGTGAGTCGTCAGTGCCAACCGAGCAACAGTGGTGAGCAAAAACGCGAATGGAGAGTGCGGAGCAGAGCGGGGAGTAAAGCAAGTGTGATGAGTGCCAGACATAGCGACGAATAAGGCGAGTATGGTGAGTGCCGGGCAGAGCGGCGAGTGAGGCGAGTATGGTGAGTGTCGGGCAGAGCGGCGAGTGAGGCAAGCCATTGACTAGGGAGTAACCCGACCGACTAGTAGTTGAGCGTAAGAGCCTGACCGGGAGGTCGTTGGTCGTGAGAGCATGCTCACTTATAACTCGCACTGGAGTGAGAGTCTGGAGGCGTGAGAGCATGCTCACTTATTACTTGCACTGGGCGAAAGTCTGGAGGCGTGAGAGCATGCTCACTTATAACTCACATTGGGCGAGAGTCTGGAGGCGTGAGAGCATGCTCACTTATAGCTCGCACTGGGGCGAGAGTCTGGAGGCATGAGAGAATGCTCACTTATAACTCGCACTGGGGCGAGAGTCTGGAGCCGTGAGAGCATGCTCACTTATAACTCACACTGGGGTGAGAGTCTGGAGGCGTGAGAGCATGCTCACTTATAACTCGCACTGAGGCGAGAGTTTGGAACCCGATAGGGAGGTCGTTGGTGATACTCTGATCCGAAACTTGTGGCGATACTCTGGTTCGAGACCAGTGGCGATACTCTGGTATGAGACCAGTGGTGATACTCTAGTCCGAGACCAGTGGCAATACTCTGGTCCAATACCGATGGTGATATTCTCTTTCGAGACCAATGGTGATATTTCAGTCCGAGACCAATGACGAAACTCTGGTCCGAGACTAGTGGTGATACTCCGATCCGAGATCGGTGGCAATACTCTACTCCGAGACCAGTGGCGATACTGTTGGTGCGGTTAGCACTAACGGTCTAACTCAGATTTTGATGAATGACAAAGTAGGTTAAGTTAGTTTCATTATGATCTAACACTTTAACTAAGTGTGCAGGAGAAGTCCAGACTGGTCGACGGGCTGACCGGATGTCTGGCACGAAGTCCAGCTAGGTCAACAGGTCAACCTGATAGCTGACACGAAGCCCAGACTGATCGACAGGCTGACCGGATGTCTGGCATGAAGTCCAGCTAGGTCGATAGGCTGACCTAATAGCTGACACAAAGTTCAGATAGGTCGACGGACTGACCGGACGTTTGGCAAGTAGGTTAAGGTAAGTCACTGGAGGGGAGTGACTTGGTGAGGACGCATTCCCGGGTAGGGAACTTATGCGCCGATCCAACTTAGAACCATTTCGAAACTCTAAGTTGAGATCTTTACTAGATTCCGATCTCGGTGAGACAGAATCTAATTACTATTCTTTTCTATTGTGCTAACTTCTGTTTTGCAGGGTAGTTTAAACTATTATTTTTTCCTTGGACTAACTCTTTCTTGCATTAGAAGGACATTCTGGAGAAAGGTGATCCGGGTGCCTGGAGGCAAAAATTCTATCTTGTTGTCATGGGGAGCGCTGATTGGCCGGATCTTCGTCACGGTCCGGGCGCCCGGAGCCTTCAATATAAGGAGGTCTCACCCCGAAGCAAAATACAACTCACAACTACATCTTCCAAAGCTTGCTATGCAACGCTATGCTCCTGCGACACTGCGAAGCTTTTTCGACAACATGTTGCTTCATTTTTCCTTAATTATTATCGGTATTTCATTTATTTAGCATTCCTGTACTTTAATTTTGTAATCGTCTTTTCAAACTGCTAGACCAATGAAGGGATCCGATGGGCTGGTCCGAGACCAGTGAAGACTGTTCTGTTAGGATCGATGATCGCGGCTAGAGAGGGGGGTGTGAATAGCCGACCCCAAATCGTTTCGTTTCTTTCTACAAACTAGGGTTAGCGCAGCGAAAATAAAAACAAGAAACGAAGACAAGAAATCAAACCTCAATACGCGTCGATGTAACGAGGTTCGGAGATAAAACTCTTACTCCTCGGCGTGTCCGTAAGGTGGACGAAGCCTATCAATCCGTCGGTGGATGAGTCCCCGGAGAACCGGCTAATATATACTCCTTGTGGGTGGAGAAACCTCGCCACAATAACTCTTGCAACAGCAAGATAGAAGTACACAAAATACAAAGAAGCACAAGACAATATGAATGTAAAACAAACACGTTTGCCTTCTCGTCGACTGGTTGAAGCAGCAACTTCACGAGATGCCTACAACAGCAGGAACCCAGTCGAAGAAGCTCACACGAAGCTTCAGAACTCAACAAAGCTCAAGAGCACAGCAGCAGCTCAGTAGGAAGAAGAGGAAGAAGAAGAAGTAACCTCGAACAGTAGCTCCTCAACCCCTTTTATAACCTGCGAAGAAGACACAGAAGAAACTAGCCGTTGCTACGCAACGGCTAGGATGTGGACCGATCGAACTTCATCCGGAGGGAAAGGACCGATCGGTCATGGGACCGATCAGGGCTCTATCGATCGGTCCCGGCCGATCAACGCTCATGAGTTGCCCAACTCTGCGTGCGATCTGATCGGTCCCGGGACCGATCGGGCTTCCTCTGATCGGTCCGATCAGCACCTTTTTCTCCCGAACTTCTTCCCTTCTGATCGTTGTTTCTGATCGGTCTAGAGACCGATCAGATAACACGATGAAACTGGCACGCCTTGATCGGTCACCGGACCGATCAAATAACAAGTATATCATGGATCGATCGATCCAGCTCTTGGTTTTCGCCCAAACCAAGTCTCACGCCTTCCAAACTAATATCCGGTCAACCTTGACCTATTGGTATCTCATGCTTAGCATCTGGTCACTCCCTTAACCTGCTAAGACTCCCCACCAAGTGTCCGGTCAATCCCTTTGACCCACTTGGACTTTTCTCTTCGTGTCAAGTATCCGGTCACTCCCTTGACCTACTTGACCTTCTCAACACCAGATGTCCGATCACCCTTGATCCATCTGGATTTTCCCTTGCCCGGCTTCACTCACCAGGACTTTCACCTAGCTTCACTCACTAGGATTTTCACCTGGCTTCACTCACCAGGATTTCCAATCTGCCCGGCTTCACTCACCAGGACTTTCCAACTGCCTGGCTTCACTCACCAGGACTTTCCCATTGCCTGGCTTCACTCACCAGGACTTTTCCCACTGCCTGGCTTCACTCACCAGGACTTTCACTTTCACATCCGGTCCAGAGAACGAGCTACCGAGCCCTCTCCGACTTCCATCCGGTCCAGAGAACGAGCTCCCGAGCCCTCTCTGACCTTAGTCCGGAGAACGAGCTACCGAGCCCTCTCCGACTTCCATCCAGTCCAGAGAACGAGCTCCCGAGCCCTCTCTGACCTCAGTCCGGAGAACGAGCTACCGAGCCCTCTCCGACTTCCCATGCCAAGTTTCCATACTTGGACTTCTCCGTGCCAAGTCTCCATACTTTGACTTTTTCCATGCCAAGCTCCCTGCTTGGACTTTTCCCGTGCCAAGCTCCCTGCTTGGACTTTTCCGAGTCAGGTCAACTCACCTCGGGTCAACCAGGTCAACCTTGACCAAGGTTGCACTAACAATCTTCCATCAAAATACAACTCTTCTGTTTTCATCAAACATCAAAATACAACTCGAGTCAGGTCAACTCGAGTCGGGTCAACCAGGTCAACCTTGACCTAAGGTTGCACCAACAATCTCCCCCTTTTTGATGTTTGACAAAACCATAACCTAACTTAGGTTTTCTAATGTTCTTCCTTGAACATTCTCCCCAAACCTACACTCTCCCCCTTTTTGACACACATCAAAAAGAGTGAATCAAGGTCAAGAGTTTCTTCCTAATGAAAGTCCCATACCTTTCATTGAAACTCTTAATTTCCCCCTTGATACTAAGGTCAACAATTAACTTAGTGATAATCCCATATCACTCAAGTCTTTAGGAGTAAAAACTCCCCCTAAAAGTCAACTCCCCTGACTAATAGGTAAAACTCCCCCTAAAGGTCAACTCCCCCTTGACCATTGCACCAACAATGTCTTGGAGAGTTTCAACCCTTTAGAAAACCAAAACACCACTTCCACAGCTGCAATTTCAGACAAACAGTCGAAATTCAGCAAGTTGGCACGCCCTGATCGGTCACCGGACCGATCAGGCTTCCTCTGGATCAGTCCAGTGACCGATCCACACAGACCTGGACCGATCAGGGAACCTCCTGATCGGTCCACGACCTCTGATTTCTGAAATTTTCTTCTCCCGAAATTCAGAAACCTCTAGAAAATCACAGAAAATTTCAAAAATATAAAATTTTGAGGATACATTCCTCATAACATATACTATCATGGAAAAATAATTTTCGATGAAAATAACTTCCATTTTCAAATCTTGATACAAAGTTCGAAAATTCTTTGAAATAGCTCAAAGTTAATCAATCTTTGTATCAAATTACTCAATGATGAAGGCTATTACTAGACAAGCTTCATCAAGGTTTTTCAAATCAATTTTGAAATGATTTTAAACCATTTAATTTAGGACCACAATCTTAGGGCTAAATGTACATGACTTGTACACAAGCTTTCCCTATGATCCCCAATTTTGAATTAGGCTCATCTAGGTACAAGAACTATGCACCTTGTTCCTAACTCATCATCCTAATATCTCACACACATCTAAGGTGTATCAAACACATCCAAGTCAATTTTTATGTGAGATTTGGGTTTAGGTTAGCTTAATCTAAGTTCTCATGCATTTTTCTAAACAACAATTTGATCTCCATATCAACTTGTGTTTCTTATCCTTAAATCAAGTTAATTGATCATTAATGCACAAGATGATGACATGACATATAATTGTATCATAAATGGAAACATGTGCCAATGTTATGATGTCATGGCATAAAGTATGAAACTTAAATAAAGCATGACATTTAACTAACCTAAGCATTATCATGACATTTTAAATGATCATAAAATAAATATGATGTCATGACATGGCATATGGCAAACAATATATGGCAAATAGCACATAAAGGTATAGAAAATACCTAATTCTAGCCTTAGTTGCCATTTTTGATAATTTTGACCATTTTGCCATAATTTCTATATTCCTAAGTGTAATAGACCTAAAATCATATCCTCAAGACTTTTAGATCACTATGTGCCAACTAGATTGATTCTAGAAAATTCCTCAAATGTGGTTGGCACATTCTAATCACCTTAGGAATAATATTCACTTTCATTTTCAAGGCTTGATTGCACCTTGAAAATTCCTAAAGTGCCACCTTTTACCATGATTAGGTTAACTACCTATTCAAGTAAGGTTGGCACACCCTAACTCATCTAGCGTGATGAAATCACGCTCCTAGGAACCCAATACCTATTGGAGCTCATTGGGTTCACTAAGTATTCACTAGGGATGACTTCCCTAGCAACCCTTCTAATGACCCTCCTAGGCTTTGAAGCCTTGGTCATTTGGGACTCATCAAGATCAACTCTAGGGGTGACTCCCCTTGTGACCTTGGTGATGGTCTTCCTAGCCCTAGATTTTGTTCCATAATCGAATGGAACATTGTGATAAGTGGGCTTGACCATTTGGGACTTAGGTTTGTGACCCAAACCTTTCTTGTTCTTGGACATTGGTTTTTGACCCCTAGACCCTAGAGTCAAATCCTCAAGAGCCTTTTCTAGAGAGTCAAGTCTTGACCTCAAGACTTGATTTTCTTTCTCTAATACCTCAAGCTTTAATTTATCATTTTTCTTTGAGGTATTCCTAGGCATATGTCTAGATGATTTGGGATTTCTACCTAGATTTTCCTTAGCCTTAGATGGGTTAATTCTAGAGTTGACATTTCTAGTACTATCCTTATCTAGGTTAACATGTTTGGCTCCTAAGCTCATGTATTGGTTCCTAAAGTTAACATGCTTATCATTATTGACAATAGCAACAAAACTACTAGCATGTTTCTTATTATGATTGCAAGAAAGAGCCCTAAATGTTACCTTAGGGTTTGCCTTAGCTCCCCCTATCGATGTGCTCGGTCTCTTGTCCTTGTGAGGTTGCCTCCCCCTCGGACATTGACTCCTATAGTGTCCCCTTCGCTTGCATTGGAAGCACACCACGTGCTCCTTGCCTTTGCGTATCGGAACTCCGACTTCCTTGACCTTTGGCGCCGGTGGAGACTTTCTAATCCTCTTTGGACACTTACTCTTGTAGTGCCCAAGCTCCCTATACTCAAAACACATTATGTGTAATTTGCTTGAAATTAAAGTGCTTGAGTTACCTAGGGTTGAGGATGAATGTAGACTCTCTCCCTCATCCCTTCCGGAGGTAAATGCTTCTTCTTGCTCCAATCTTGAAGAAGTGCTCTCCTCCTCTTCTTCCTTAGATGTTGAGTAACCCTCAACTTCTAATTCCTCTCCTCCATGGTGTGAGCTACTTAGCTCACTTGACTCCTCTTCATGGCTTGAAGTGGAGCTCTCCTCATGGAACTTGGTCAAGTTGTTCCACAACTCCTTGGCATTGTTATATCCACCTATCTTACATAGAATGTCATTAGGTAAAGAGAATTCAAAATTTTTCAATACCTCATCGTTGACTAGGGATTGGTGGACTTGTTCCTTGGTCCACTCCTTCTTCTCTAGGGTTTCCTCTTTCTTGTCCATCGGAGGCTTGAAACCTAATTGAACACAACTCCAATTTTCAATGTTAGTCATAAGGAAATACTTCATCCTTACCTTCCAATGCGCGAAGTCGTCGCGATCGTAGAAGGGTGGAATCGTGACATCTTCTCCAAATAGATCCATTCTCTAGCTCTTGTGCTCCTACGGGTGTTGATCCGACGAAGAGCGACCTCGCTCTGATACCACTTGTTAGGATCGATGATCGCGGCTAGAGAGGGGCGTGTGAATAGCCGACCCCAAATCGTTTCGTTTCTTTCTACAAACTAGGGTTAGCGCAGCGGAAATAAAAACAAGAAACGAAGACAAGAAATCAAACCTCAATACGCGTCGATGTAACGAGGTTCGGAGATAAAACTCCTACTCCTCGGCGTGTCCGTAAGGTGGACGAAGCCTATCAATCCATCGGTGGATGAGTCCCCGGAGAACCGGCTAATATATACTCCTTGTGGGTGGAGAAACCTCGCCACAATAACTCTTGCAACAGCAAGATAGAAGTACACAAAATACAAAGAAGCACAAGACAATATGAATGTAAAACAAACACGTTTGCCTTCTCGTCGACTGGTTGAAGCAGCAACTTCACGAGATGCCTACAACAGCAGGAACCCAGTCGAAGAAGCTCACACGAAGCTTCGGAACTCAACAAAGCTCAAGAGCACAACAGCAGCTCAGTAGGAAGAAGAGGAAGAAGAAGAAGAAGTAACCTCGAACAGTAGCTCCTCAACCCCTTTTATAACCTGTGAAGAGGACACAGAAGAAACTAGCCGTTGCTACGCAACGGCTAGGATGTGGACCGATCAGGCTTCATCCTGATCGGTCCAGGGTGCTTCTGATCGGTCATGGGACCGATCAGGCTCTATGCTGATCGGTCCCCAGACCGATCAGAACGCTTACAGAGAGTTGCCCAACTCTCTGTGCGTATCCTGATCGGTCCCGGGGACCGATCAGAGCTCCCTCTGATCGGTCCAGGGTCCGATCAGCACCCTTTTCTCCCGAACTTCTTCCCTTCTGATCGTTGTTTCCTGATCGGTCTGGAGACCGATCAGATAACACTCAGTAGGCTACTGTTTGGTTACTGATCGGTCACCAGACCGATCAGATAACCCAGTGTATCACTGGATCGATCCACTGATCGATCCAGCTCTTGGTTTTCACCCAAACCAAGTCCCACGCCTTCCAAACCAATATTCGGTCAACCTTGACCTATTGGTATCTCATGCTTAGCATCAGGTCACTCCCTTGACCTGCTAAGACTCCCCACCAAGTGTCCGGTCAATCCCTTTAACCCACTTGGACTTTTCTCTTCGTGTCAAGTATCCGGTCACTCCCTTGACCTACTTGATCCTCTCAACACCAGATGTCCGATCACCCTTGATCCATCTGGATTTTTCCTTGCCCGGCTTCACTCACTAGGACTTTCACCTAGCTTCACTCACTAGGATTTTCACCTGGTTTCACTCACCAGGATTTCCAATCTGCCCGGCTTCACTCACCAGGACTTTCCAACTGCCTGGCTTCACTCACCAGGACTTTCCCATTGCCTGGCTTCACTCACCAGGACTTTTCCCACTGCCTGGCTTCACTCACCAGGACTTTCACTTTCACATCTGGTCCAGAGAACGAGCTACCGAGCCCTCTCTGACCACAGTTCGGAGAACGAGCTACCGAGCCCTCTCCGACTTCCATCCGGTCCAGAGAACGAGCTCCCGAGCCCTCTTTGACCTCAGTCCGGAGAACGAGCTACCGAGCCCTCTCCGACTTCCATCCAGTCCAGAGAACGAGCTCCCGAGCCCTCTCTGACCTCAGTCCGGAGAACGAGCTACCGAGCCCTCTCCGACTTCCCATGCCAAGTTTCCATACTTGGACTTCTCCGTGCCAAGTCTCCATACTTGGACTTTTTCCGTGCCAAGCTCCCTGCTTGGACTTTTCCCGTGCCAAGCTCCCTGCTTGGACTTTTCCGAGTCAGGTCAACTCACATCGGGTCAACCAGGTCAACCTTGACCAAGGTTGCACTAACAATCTTCCATCAAAATACAACTCTTCTGTTTTCGTCAAACATTAAAATACAACTCGAGTCAGGTCAACTCGAGTCGGGTCAACCAGGTCAACCTTGACCTAAGGTTGCACCAACATGTTCGACCCCGAACGGGGGAGATAAGGGATTCGATGGGTTGGTCTGAGACCAGTGAAGACCGCTTGACCCCGAACGAGGGAGATAAGCCATGAAGTCCGTAGAAGTGGAGCCTGTAGCAATATGAGGGAGCAAAACCTTTATCATACATGATCGTGAAGTGGTGTCGACCGACTAAGGATTTGACTTGATCCCTTGACTCTGAAATGCCCGTGAAGTTGGGGAGAGGAATAGTATCGATCCCTTAACCCCCAAATGTCCGTAGAGTCAGGGAGAGAATAATCCGAGCCCTGACCGTCAAAGGGAGTAAAGCCCATAGCCATATAAGAGAGCAGAGTCCAAAGCAATAAAAGGAAGCAGAGCACCGTGGGTGAAGAGAGCAAGGCCTATAGACTTAAGAGGATGCAAAATAGGTGGAGGATGCAAAGCATATAGTAGTAATAGAGTGAAGCGCCTATAGCAGTAAGAGGATGCAAAGCCCCATGGTAAAGCGTGCAGAGCCTATAACACACCTGATTAGGGAGCTGGGCCCCTAATCCTTGATCGGAGAGTAAGACTCCTAGCCTGTAATCAAAGAGAAAGACCCCTAAATCCTGATCGGGAAGCTGTACTGCAAGTCACTGATTGGGAGGCTGTGTCCCTAGTGTTTGATCGGGGAGATGTGCCCCTAATGTCTAATTGGGGAGTTGAGCCCCTAGTGTTCGATCGAAGATCTAGGGCCCTAGTCTTTGATCAAGGAACTAGGATCTTACTCTTTTATCAGGGAGCGATAGTAGATCCTATAACCGTAAAAAGGGAACAGAGCCCGTAACGTACCTGATTGAGGAGCCGTACCAATCAGTTGAGGGTTTGTCTTGGTCCCTTGGCTCCCGAATACCAGTAGAGTTAAGAAAAAATATAATGGAAAAATTAACTTGTTGGCCAACTGAAGCTCCAACTCAATCTCTCAACTCCCAAATACCCGTGGAGTGAGGGTAGAAGATAATATGTTCGTCAGAATCCTCCGGGACTGTGATAATGGCGGAGAGCCTCCCGACGTCATCCATCTTCACATTCTAGAATAGGTGGAGAAATTTCCACAAACGACGCCAAATTGATCCTGTCTAGAATCTGAGTCAGACGGACCACTGGGTGAGGTGGATGGAATGTTGACCGAGTCGTGATGCCCCGGAGGGGGGTATGCTGAGATGACTTTTATGTTGACCAAGTTTTCAGAAGTCCTCTAGTCAACACTACCTGCAGCCAGTAACCGGGTTGTCCCAGTCCCTGGTACCCCGAGGCTCGAGGCAAATTCAACGAATATATAAGTAACATACTAATATTAGAATAATCAAATGAATGGAGAATAAATACGGTAACGTACCCTGGCCCACGGGGGTGCTCTCGGATGGGACACTGTTTGAGTTGTTGTGACCCGGAAGAGAGAATAGATGACTCTGAGCCAGATGAAGGACTGGATCCGACGAAGCGGAGCAGGATGCGGCACGGAGCTGGAAGACGAGTTGCGGGTCGGGAGATAATAGCGGCATGCAGGCCCGGAGGTACTAGCGGCATGCAGGCCGGGATATGAGATTAGCACGTAGGACGGGATATGAGATTGGCACGCAGGCTGAGATACAATGACGGCACGAAGGTCGGAACATAAAAAGATCACCCAAGTCCGGTCAAAATATAATGACAGCGAGGGCTCGGGGGCTCGATCGACATTGGAGGCATACGACACTACAGATCGAGTGCCGGAGAACCGGACCGACGAATCTGAGGTGTTGGTAGCGGCGCCGACGACTAAGAACTACTCGCCGTGGGTTGTGGAGTGGGTGATGACACCGAAAAAAGAAGGGATGGTCGATTACATGTCTAACCGGCGATAAGGGTGGTGGCGACTGAGAAAGAATGGAGGAGACGTATGGAAAAGGGGGAAAAAGCGGCTGTGGTGATGGACTGTAGTGTCGACAGCTACAGCGGCAGCGGAAAGAGAGGAAAAGGAGGGCAGTGGGTTGCCGGCGTGCTGGCAGGCTCAGGCAAAGGTCGCTACAAGTGACATCGAAGGCCTCCTGGGGCGGCGACAATGCTCTCTAGCAGCGTCGTCGTGGAGAAGAAAGTGTTGGAACCCCAAGGTTATTTTGATGTGATCAACAAGTTAAGTTAGGTTCTGTGGTGTTTTAACCTTGTGTCTAAGTGTGCAGGAGCTTAGGAGCACAGGGAGTCGAGCAAAAGACGTAACTAGCGAGAAGGACGATATAGGAGAGAGCCGACGGGCTCGGTGCGTCTGAGGTACGAGGTGCTATGGAAGAGTACGCGGGCGGATGAGAAGGAGGCGCGCGGTGTTTCCGAGGGACGAGAAGCCGGAGTGGAAGGTTGCTCGAGAAGGCCGAAATTGGGTTTGGATGAGCCTTATTTCGGTTGGTTGAAATCACCCAAGCGAGCGGAGTCAGAGCGGAAGACCCGGACCGAGGCGAGCAGCACCGGAGTAGAGGGCCCGGACCAAAAGTCAACTAGGTTGACTTTAGTGGTCCGAGCGCCTGGACCCATTCCGGGCGCCCGGAACTGGTTTTTGACTGGATTGCGATCAAACGCGATCCATTGTGAAGGGAATTAAATTTTATCCCCCTCATAGGCGCCTGGAACCATCTGTGCATCCCGACCAAGGCTATAAATATAGCCTTAGTCTATAAGCTATTCATTCATTCAAGCAATTAGCAAACCAACACTTGTGTGCTTCCATTTTTAGTTTAGCTTCTATTTTTTGTACGTCATTGCTATAAGAGGCTTCTCCGCCTGAAGGAGATACTAGTGCGGTTCATTCCTTGGATTAACAACCTCCCCGGTTGTAACCAAGTAAAAATTCCCGTGCCTCTACCTTTTTAGTTCTTTCTTTAATTAATGCAAGTGTTCTTTTGAAAGTCTGAGAAGGGTAATTTTGTTTTTTATTTGTGCAGGCTATTCAACTCCCCTTCTAGCCGGCCAATGCGGTCAAACAAGTGGTATCAGAGTCAGGACGCTTCAGGAGGATTAACCGTCGATCGAAGCACCGAACAAATGGCCGGACCAAGCATATATCCACCGAAATTCGAGGGGGAGTTCGCTAGCTGGAAAAAGCGAATGCAGGTATTTTTCAAAACTGACTTTGATTTATTTTTAATTATGGAATTTGTTTTGTAGTACCGGAGGGCAAAGAAAAATACCAGTGGACGAAAAAGGAGTAGGCCGACTATGTGGCAAACTATAAAGCAGAATTTCATCTGCTGAGCGTCCTTCCGCCACAAGAAGTCAACCGGATCGGCAACTACGACTCAGCAAAGAAACTGTTGGAAAAGTTCCTTGAGCTGCATGAAGGGATATCCGAAGCCAAGCTCGCAAGACGAGATTTACTTCGCAACCAGCTCACCAGCCTGAGACTTGAAGAAGACGAAACAGTTGCGCATATACAATCGAGAATTAAGGAGCTTATCACCGGACTTTCGAATCTCGAAGAAAAGGTAAGTAACCGAAATTCGCTAAGGTACGCACTCAATTCATTTCCTAGAAATACTAAATGACCATCAATAGTAGATGCTTTTTATATATCTAAGGACTTAGAAACTATTTTCTTAGTAGAATTATTTTCCACATTTGAAGTGCATGAATCGAGATGTGCAGGTACAAAGGAGATGAAGTACAACATCGTACTAAAAGCATCGAGAGACGAACAAGAGTCAGAATCCTCTCTCGACGATGAAGAAATGATAATGATGGTAAGACGATTTAAGAAATTATGTAAATCTAGAAAAACTAACTATTCGCAGGGTAGAAAGAAAAGGGCCATCCGATGCTACCACTGCAACAAAGAAGGGCACGTCAAGGACAATTGCCCTAAGCTAAGAAATAAGGACAAAGGAAAGAAGCTTGACCAACCGAACAAATTCAAGACACTAAAAGAAACGTGGGACGATAAGTCGTCCGAATCGAAAGTCGAGGCCTTCTCCAGACTTGCATTAATGGAAAGTCATCAAGACGAGGACTACGATTCAAGCTCGTCCGAAATGAGCATCGAGAGCATCGATGAAAGGGGAGCTACGTCGGAAGAAAGCAGCAGTTTAGGGGGAGACACTGATAATGAGATCGACAAGGTAAGTCAGGTACGATCCCTTCCTCCCGATAAATTATTTAAGTTTGTTAAATTGTTAACTAAGGATTGCTGTAAATTAGAAAAAGAGATTAAAAATTTAAAAGTAATTCTATCTAAATCTTGCCCATTAGAAGAATTAGACAAATTAAAATTAGAAAATGAAAATTTGAAAAGACAAGTAGATAACTTAAAAAATCATACATGTTCATCAAATACAAGGTTTAGAAAATTCATTAATCTAAACTGGTATTTTAGATATCGCAAGGGACAAATTAGGAATATTTCAAAAAAATATGTCCCTAAGAAATTCTTAGTTAATCCAGTTGGCTGGAACCTATATTGGGTTCCAAAGTCTTGTTTAAACTAAACTCTAAATTAGACTTAGCTCTTTCAGCATGAAAATTAAACGTTAAATTTCTTTATGAGGCTTTGTCTAAGAAAGTGGTTGTTGCTCCAATAACTAAGAAGGCCTAGTGCCTCGCCACTGTCTGGAAGCTAAAATATTGAAATAAAATGTTTAATTAACTTACTGATAAAGTATTAAAATTAAAAATAAATAATGTTTTAAAAAGTTGTTTTTCAAACATTTTTTTTGAAAATTTATTAAAATTATTTTAACTGTAGAATTTTTTACTTAGAAAATTTTCTTGCTTTAATTTTTTTTTACTTAGAAAAGTTCTCAAAAATATTTTATTTTTTTTGCTAAATTTATTACAAATTTGTGATAATATCAATAATTTTAAAATTTTAAAGTTTTTATAACCCTTAGATTTTTCTTGGAACTCCATTTTTTAGAAGGAAAAGGTTAAATCTAGGGGGAGGTACATGATCAATTTTTTTATTTTTTTTGTACTTTATTGCAATATTATCTGTTTTACTTTTATGTCTATTTACCCTAACTTAACTTAGGTTGCTCATATCAAAAAGGGGGAGATTGTTGAAACCCTAATGTTGTTTTGATGTGATCAACAAGTTAAGTTAGGTCCTGTGGTGTTTTAACCTTGTGTTTAAGTGTGCAGGATCTTAGGAGCATAGAGAGTCGAGCAAAAGATGCAGCTAGCGAGAAGGACGACACGGGAGAGAGCCGATGGGCTCGGTGCGTCTGAGGTACGAGGTGCTGCGGAAGAGTATGCGAGTGGACGAGAAGGAGGCGCGATGTTTCCGAGGGACGAGAAGCTGGAGCGGAAGGTTGCTCAAGAAGGTCGAAATTGGGTTCCGACGAGCCTTATTTTGATTGACTGAAATCACCCAAGCGAGCGGAGCCGAGCGGAAGACCCGGAACAAGGTGAACAACACTGGAGCAGAGGGCTCAGACCAAAAGTCAACTAGGTTGACTTTAGTGGTCCAAGTGTCCGGAGCGATTCTGGGCGCCAGGAACTAGTTTTTGACTGGATCGCGGTCAAACACGATCCGTTGGGAGGGGGATAAAATTTTATCCCCCTCCCAGGCGCTTGGAACCATCCAAGCGTCCCGACTAAGGCTATAAATATAGCCTTGGTCTAGACACTATTCATTCATTCAAGCAATTAGTAAACCAACACTTGTGCGCTTCCATTTTTAGTTTAGCTTCTATTTTTTGTACGTCATTGCTGTAAGAGGCTTCTCCGCCTGAAGGAGATACTAGTGCGGCTCATTCCTTGGATTAACAACCTCCTCGGTTGTAACCAAGTAAAAATTCCTGTGCCTCTACCTTTTTAGTTCTTTCTTTAATTAATGCAAGTGTTGTTTTGAAAGTACGAGAAGGGTAGTTTTGTTTTTTATTTGTGCAGGCTATTTAACCCTCCCTTCTAGCCGGCCAACGCGATCCAACTGAAAGGAGGTGACAGTTCTGACGTTGGGGCTGAGAGGGGAGAAGGAGGCATCGACGAGGAGGGCAGCAGCGCAACGGCTGTGGCGACCTCAGCGGCGTCGGCTTGGAGGAAAGAAAGGAAGAGGCAGTGGCGTCCTCGCGTGCGTCTGTGTGGTGGCCTGGGCGTGAAGAGGCGGTAGTGCAGCTCGATGACGGGGGAGAAACTGGCGGCTGCGACGACAGTGGCTTGAAGAGGGAGAAGGGAAGGCGACGTCTGTGTCGAAGGAGGAGAGGAGATGGTGTCCGGAAGCACCTGTCAACCGTAGGAGTGGGAGAGTAGAAGAGAAGGGTGGTGGCTCGCCGACGACGAGGGAGATGGTGCTGACGGAGGTGGTCTCCTCTTCACTATGGCAGTGGAGAAAATTCCACGAAGAGGCCCTTTGCAACAGAACTTTCCCCCTTCCTTTAAGCCCTAAACAGTAAAAAGACCTCAATGCCCTCCTTCTTCTCCCTATTTCCACTAGGTCCTTCCCATATATCCGTATCACTAGTATTGATGCTTTTTATGATATTTAGAATAATTTTGATATTTTTAGTATTTATGTGTTAGAGTTTATTTATATTAGTATCCTATTATGTTAATTTTGATTTCTATTAAATTTGTTTTTCTGGAAGGTTTTTTGTTTTCAACAACAAATTTTCTCTTTATTTTTTTCGGATTCTCTTTTTACCTTCTTCTTAATTCCCCTCTTCTCATCTGCCAAACATCACCAATCCAGAAACCCCTAAACCTAATCAAACTTGTTTTCCTTTAGATTTGGTCAATCTCTTCCTCTCCTCACCTATCAATATCGAATATTTATTATTCTTATCATTGATTACCAGTACAAGGTGAATATGGTGGAAGATGCTAGTCCAGGTCATGTTCATTGCCTTTCCACCTGCAATATCATGAACTCTCCATGCTTGAATGTTCATTGCCTTTCTTTACGTTGATTTGTACATTCAATTGCACAATGTTAATTATTGGCGAATAATTTTGAACTGCTCAAAAAGGTTTCTGTTTTTTTCCTTCTACTGTAGGGTTTTGTTCTTTTCGCACTTGCTGTGACTGTTAGCATAGAATTTGAAGAGTCAAAGACTTCATCTTTAGTTGGTATGTGGAGTCGTCAACTCAAAATCAAACTCAAACAAAAGCTACTAAAGAATTTTGATGGATGTTAAAGGAACATTGGTATTTAAGGGTGGTCAAAGATACTTGTAACTCTATAGATTCATCTGTGAATATATATCTTGAAATGAAATGCAATTATACCTACTTTGAGTGGCGTGATCTCTTCTTCTTCTTCGTCTTCTTCTTCTTCTTCTTCAGATTAAGGCTGCATGCTCTCGGCTAGCTTTAGTCAAGAACAGAATGCATGTGGGTGGGGACATCATCAATCCATGATTGAGATCTCTAATTAGTCCTGCTCATTCGGTTTCAAAGATACTGCTACAGAAGTAGACTCATCTTTTCGCCTTTTTGCAACAAAAGCTGCAGAAATCAATCGCTAAGTCTTGGTCAGGTCGCGGAAAGCAGATGGACGGTGCTTGGTCCCTTCTCCTCCTCTTCCGCCTCCTCCCTCTGCAACTGATCTGCATAAAGCGATCGAAGCTAAAGAAAGACCTCCTTTGAATCCTCCATTGCAGTATCTTTGAAATGCATGCAGCTTTTGTTTTCTGATCATCCAAAGCTGGCGGCAACATGCATGTCTGCTTTCTTTCTCGTCAGTTACTTGCAGTTTGATTTATACTTGAGATTGGAGGCAAATTATTCTTGTCTGAAAAGATACGAGCAACTAATAAATTTTATGATTGATACGGCGGTTTAGGTCAAGAATCTTATTGACCTAGCGGTGAAAGTCATAACGAGTCAAACTTGACATAAGGGAGGGTTAACTCTGTTAAGGCGAAACACAGATCTGATCAAACCTGTCAGTGCCCTCATCTTCGCAATCCAAGTCTTATTTAAGGATAAACAATAGACCCCCCTTCAGTCTTAAAAGTAAACTCTATCTCAATCTCAAACTACCTTTTAGTCTTGAGAACAATTTTTATCTTAGTCTTAGACTATCTCTCAGTTTTAGCAACAAATTCCCTCTCAATCTCAGACACTATCTCAGTCTCATACTCTCTCTCAGTCTTGACAGCAGACTCCATCTCAGTTTCAGATTGTCTCTTAATGTTAGACTCCCTCTCAATCTCAGGCTCCCTAAGTCTCAGACCCCCTTCTCAGTCTCAGTCTCAGATTGCCTCTTAGTTTCAAACTTCCTTTCAATCTTAGACTATCTAAGTCTCAATCGCCGCCCCCCCCCTTTCAGTCTCATTCTTAGTCTCAGACTCCCTTTTAGCTTCAATCTCCCCCACTGTCTCGGCAACAGACTCCCTCTCATTCTCGGTCATAATCTCAGCAGTAGACTTCCTCTCAGTCTCAGCTCCCCCAGTCTCAATAGTAGATTTCCTATTAGTCTCATACTTCCTCTCAGTCTCTGTTGTTATCCTTGAGGGCATCTTTTGTCTCGGCCTCGACCGCCAACGTTCTCTTTCAAAAAAAAGAAGGTAATTCCGTACCTTAACGTACCCCCTAGTGTCAGACCCACGACATTAGGCGCATGGTGGGATAAACCCGAGATTATTAGTTCCTGAGAATCGACTCCGGCCATTACGCTAGAGATGTCATGCGCTCACTGTCTACGCTACGTCCTGAGGCCAACATTCTCTTTCAAAGGCAGATCCCAACATCGTCTCCCCCAAAGCCACTCCATATTGATGTCATATTTTTTATCCTTAAAACGGGGACTATGCCCTACGTTGGCTTGTGAGTAATAATCGTGATTATGAGGTTATCAAATCTGGTCCCCTAGATACTCATCTACTGACACGTGGTGTTGGATGAATAGAAAGACAATCAACGACTATCGGATTTGGTCCTCTCTTCTGCCCCAATGATGATATTCTAGTTGACGTGGAGGTACTCTTGAGAGAACCAAATAAGCATTCACTGAGATAATGAGAAGAGACTTTTTTTTTTTCTCAATTTCTCACAAACTCCCTATCTTTCTTATCCATCTTCATTCTTCCATATACCATCTCTAAACTCTAATTTGAACATTAGAGTAGCTTTGGAGTTCATCTCCCGGCTAATCTAACCCTCCATTTGAGTGTGTCTTAGGTTCCTTCATCTTCTTTCCCAACGATCTCTAGAGTATGCATATGTCAACTTGTTCGTTGACTGATAACTTGGCCGTCCATGGTGTTTTGGCTAGAACAATCAAAGAGAAAAAGATTTTTATTTCTTGTCTTCTAATGCTAAATTTTAATGTTTGAATTAGAGAGAGAGGAGATCAGATTCGATTCTCTGGTCCGTAATCCCTAATTCTTTTCACAATTTCTACGTCGGATCACGGTTGAAATCCCGTCAAAATTGACTACCATCTCCCTCGGGTCCACCTTTCTATCTAGATTATAGTTTTGAGTCGAGTTTGGTGGCTAGAGGCCGCAGGCCGGTGGATGGGCCGTCCCCTGCTTAGCATCATACAATCCGCTTGGCAGCTTTCGGCCACTTGACTTGATCCAAAACTATAACTTAGGTGGGAAGGTGAACTCAGGGAGATCGTAATTAATTTTAGCTAGATTTTGATCGCGATATGACAGGCAAATTAAAGAAAGGATCATTGATTACGAACTATGTTGCAAGAATATGGACGGGAGAGAGAGAGAGAGAGAGAGGGGGGGGGGGGTCTGCTGCTGCTATCACCTGGACACCCTGAAGCCTTGCCTTATAGAAGAGGCAGAGTTGTAATGTGGCAGAGACGAACGCAATCAATCAACCCTCTGTAAGAACATCACCTCTACCCTTTGAATTCGGAGCTGCCCTATGTAACATGAACGATATAATTAATGATTTCTCCCTCTTTTTCTGCTTGATCAGGCTTTTGATGATTCAAGAACATCCTTGAGGTTCGGTTTCTCAAGAGGAAAGTGGAGTAGATTTATGTGTTTCTTCTTGGTAAAGGACCCAGCTTTAGAAGAACCGTGATGGGTTTTCCACATCTTGATCACCACTACCATGAAGAGCTTCGTGGTCTCCCTTACTACGATCTTGCTAACAACGAGAGACTGTAAGTTTCTTCCATTTCAATTCTTGTGTTCTTCCGTCATCATCTTTAATTCTCATAGTAATGATGGAATCAATTTTCCTGCAGGAACTTGGGCGATGGCCTATCAAATGCCTATGGCAGAGAATTGCTGCTATCCAGCTACGGAGACTGGAGCTTAAACCATGAGGCATCACCTATAAACTCACAGCTTACTCAAGAACAAGCATTCATGAACCAGCTGCTACAAGAACACCAGCTGATCATCCTGGAGAAGGTGAAGGAGGAGTTGCTGGGCCTTCGGCCGCTGCCGCCGAGGAACTTTTCAGAAAGCTCAAGCTTCGACGCATACGGCTGCATGGCGGCATTGGCAACTCCGGCGATGCTGGAGCCGCCGTCGACATCCTTGGACGCGGATCTTCCGGCGCTGGAATTGTTACCTTCCGGCTTTGATCACCATCTGCAAGAGTCAATTCCGGGTTCATTTTTCCTGCACCAAAAGGTGTGCGCACGCTCTCCGTCAGAAACATTTGCATAAACCATGAAACAAATTTAGATTTGATTTTTCATTTTCTTATGAAGTCACTGTTGCATGCTCTGGAGCTGCAGTCTGTGATCAGTGGAGTAACAGCAGAAAATAGACGATGCAATTCTCCCTGGGAACAAAAACCATCTCCCACACCACCACTCAGAAAGCTTCAGTTTGAGCACCGATCTTCTATCTCTCCTTTAAAGGTAATATATATATTTAACACGAGATGCAGTTTTTGTTGAATCTGATTGATTCTTACACAAAAAATAATAATAAAAAGATTAGAAAGGAGAAACTGGGTGACAGGATCGCAGCATTACAGCAGCTTGTGGCACCATTTGGCAAGGTAATCCATCGTTTATTTAAATTAATCCTTGTAAGTTTGTCATGAGTTTCTTCATGCAGACTGACACGGCTTCAGTGTTGATGGAGGCGATTGGTTGCATCAAGTATCTCCTAGGCCAAGTTGAGGTGATCAGTAATCCCAGCATTTTATTACTATCGTGTTAATTAATAACTGTGTATGTATCAATCTATGCATCTTCCAGAATTTAACTGAAAAATACACGAGATTATCTGGAAATAAAAGATCAAGAACAGTAATGCAAGAGGCAGCAGATAAACTAGGGGAGGAGAGTTTTGAGCCGAAGGGAGGTTTGAGGAGCAGAGGACTCTGTTTGGTGCCTTTGTCATGCACATCATACATCGTTTCTGAAGAAACTGATTGAATCTCTGTCTATATTTGTTTCCGAAGAGTGTTAGGTTTGTTTAAACTAGCTAGTAATTGGTACTTCCTTCATGTTCTAATCCTTATCTTAATGAGTTTCTTCCTACATATCATCCATTTATCACTTGTGATACAATTAGACAGCGAAGTTTGAGTTCAACGAAGAAGCAAAAATACAGCAATACAAATCAGAGTTTATCAGGAAATGTAGGCGAATTTGCTACGTTGTTCTCGCCATTAGATCACAGATTGATCACCAGCCTCTGCAAAAAAAAAAAAAAAAAAAAAACATAAGTAAATAAATAAACGATCCGAAAATCTCTAATAGTAAATTCAACTTCCTTTTTAGCCCCTAAACTCTAAATCCCTACATCAAGAAAACTTTATTACCACTTTTGCATGCAAACTTTTTTTTACTCTAACTCCCTAATAAACATCGATTTATCTAATTATACTTATTGTTTTAGATATAGAAATTCAAAATGAGGGATAATTCCTCCTAAGAACAATAAACTATTTTCTATTAAATTGAATACGATTCTTTTTACACATGACCAATCGATTGATATATTTGATTCTAATTAAATGGTGTTAAATTTATAAGAAATTATACTCATTTTAAACTTTTTTACCTCATTTTTTTATATGTACAAAAAAATTTAAAATGAGATATAATTCCTTTTAAATTCAACACTATTTAACTAAAATCAGTATATCAATTTGATTGAAAATATATTAAATTTTAGTTTAGATATACTAAATTGAGACGGAATTATATCTCATTTAGATTTTTTTTTTACCTAAAAAATAAGAATAATTAGATAAATGGGTGTACATTAAGGAGTTGGCAAACAAATTTTTTCTGACACTGGGACTAGGAAGAAGTTGAGTTTGCATGGAGTTTAAGACAATTTTACAAAGTGAAAACAAACAGAGACAAGATACAGAGACGGGAGAATTGAAGTTGCCAACCTTTCCCGGGAACGATGATGACTGGAGCTGCTTTACAGTGGCGGAAACAGTATTCACTGACGCTTCCCTGCAGCACGCTGCCACAGAGAAATGAGAGCTTTGTTCAAGATGATTGATTGGATTGGGAAGTTTAACGATTAAGAACACAGTGGTAGAACAGAAATTAGCCATAATTTAGTCCTTTTTTTCCTTAGGAATTAAAGCAAGTATGAGCTAGGCACTTTGATATACCGTTGGACGACACCCCGGCCACGGGTTCCCATGACGACGGCCGCCGGCTTGATTCTCTCTGCTTCCCGGCAAATCACCTTCCCGGCGTCACCTTCCACTATACGAGCCTCCGATCTCACCTGCAATCGCCATTACTGTCATTTTTCACCGAGGCCAAGATAAAAATAATGAAATCGATGGGAACGTCAGTTACTTACCAGAGCTACTTTGAAGGCCTCGACGGCGAGCGTCTCCATCAGCTGCTGAGTGGTCTCGTACAGCAGCTCGTTGTTCGTGCCTGCGCAGGTTTAGAACAGCAACAGGTTTGGGTGAGAATAAAGGGCAGGCGAGGAGTGAAGCAATTGATGGCGAAACGGAACTGGGGACGGCGTGGACGAGGTGGAGGGTGTCGGCGAGGCGGCAGAGGTGGGCGAGGGCCCAGTGGAGGGCGTGGCGGCTGTTGGGGCCGTGGTCGACGGCGACGAGGATGTCCCGGCCGCGCCGCCGCTCGCCGGTCTCGCGGTCTAGCTCCGCGGGGTCCTGCACGATGGGGATCAGCGACGGCAGCACCACCTCCCTCCAGTTGTACTCCTCCACCTCCTCATCCAAAGTCTCCATGAGGTCGTCGATCGGAAGAACAGGAACGAGAGGAACCCTCGAGAACGTGCGGTCGTATTTTTTTTTTTTTTTCTACTTCGGTCGGTGACTTATTTCTATCGAGCTGTGATTGAAAAGACGAAAACAAACACGTTTTCGACAAAGAATCTCTGAAAACGGGTAGACTGAATGTAACCATATTTCTTCAATAATACCTTTAAAATTTAAAATAAATTATGGAGAGAAAAATTTTTAATCATAATTTTAACATTACATATAATTTTCATATCAAAAAAAACTTTTTTCCCATTTTTTACATGTAAAATTTTATTTACTTTAATTCTTAGATAAATATGATTATCTAATTACCCTTTAGAATTTTTAGGTACAAAGTATCCAAAAATGTATAATTCCTTTAAAGTCAGCACTTTATATTAAAATCGAATATATTTTCTATCAAAATTATCCCTCCTATTTTTTAGGTACAAAAGTCTAAAAACAAATATAATTACTGTTAAATTCGGCGTTTTATCGAGTATATTTTCTATTACATTGAGCACAATTTTTTCCTGTTTAATATAATTCTTCCTAAATTCAATATCATTTAAAGAAAATCTAATATATTTTTATTCCAATTGAGTATCATTTAAAGAAAATCTAGTATATTCTCCATTTAATTGAGATGGAAAAAGAATGGTGCTATAGAAAATATATTATATTCTAGTTTAATATACTGAATTTAAACGAAATTATACTCATTTTTGGGATTTTAATACTTAAAAATATCAGGGACAATTAGGTACATACGATTGATTAAGGAGCAGAAAAAAAAAAGATTTTTTTTATGAATGAGAATACATGCAAAATTTTATTTGCCACTAGGACTACATGCAATTTTTTTCACAAATTATTTGTTTTTTAAATTTAAATAATTATTTTTACCACACAATACCTTTATCTAAACTTTTTATTATTTTTATTTTATTATTATTTTTCTTCTCATTCTTTCTATTTTTTAATTATTTTTTCTCGATGTATTCATTTTATTTTTTTCTCTTCTAAATTAAATAATATTTTAATATTTTAAAAAATATATTTTATTTCTTAAATTTAGAGAATTAATATTTATAAAATCTAAATTTAAAAAATAAATATGATAATAAATTATTCTCCTATAAAATATTTTACTTAGAATTTAACCTTATCCATATAAATGGTCCTGTTAGGATAAATGCTCCTATAATTTATCCTCATTTAGAGAACGTGAGACTATTTTGAAAGAATCGTTCAGTTGACGATGATGATTTTATCTTTTCTCCCATGTATAATTTTTTTTCCGTTCAAATATGAAACAATCGCTCCTGCATGATCGTTCCATGCTACCTAGACTACTTTGTCATTTTTTCATCCTTCCTATCTTTCTCTTCCATTCTTGCTTCCTTTCCCTTCTCTCATCCTCCCTTCTAGAATTCTTTTACCTTTTCAATTCCCTTTCCACAGGGATTTTCTTTCTTTCGTAAATTTCTTTCCATCTTAAATTTCTTTTTCACGCCCCCAAGTAAACAGAGGCTAAAAAGGAAGAAAAAAAATAAACGATGACAATGACAGTCTCAGGATTCAGGAAGCCTCTATTCGATGGTTAAGATTAAATATACTTTAATGCTGTTTATTAGGAAGGGCGGACGAGTTTAAGAAATTTATCAGGGAAAAATGCTCTGTTAATTAAAAGGAGGAAGCTTAGAAAGGAGGGAAAGAAATTCATTATAATGTCCTATTTATTTAGGAGGACGGATTAAATATTGAATAATTTTTTTGGCCCTGATAATTTTTCATTATTTATTTCACATCCTTGTCATTATTTACTTATTACATTTACTTATTACAAAATGATGAATTCATCCACGAATTGATTTATGAATAATTTTTTCTTTGCATGAATAATATTTTAATAGATCTTAATCAATTCTGAGAGTAAAATACTTGAGGATTTTATCTTTTCTCATGAATAATATTTTATCTTGGCTACTTTGTTTTTTTTCCATCCTCTCTAGATCTCTTTCATTCTTGCTTCCTCTCCCTTCTCTCTTCTCCCATGTTGAAATTCCTTTTCCTTTTCAATTTCCTTTCCACAAGGATTTGTTTTTCAAATTTCTTTCCTTCTTAAATTTCTTTTCCACGCCCCCAAATAAATTTCTTAAATTTCGTCCCTGACTAAGGGTAAAGCCACCCTTGCTGCCTTCACCTCCCAGCCTGGTCGGCGTCACCTGCCGAGGTCAACCATAGCGGCCGGACTGCAAGCACGGAGGAGTGTCCAGCTTGCACCGCCGCCCTTGGTCGCGGGTGCTGCCCTGCGCCATTGCCTCCTTCCAGCTTCGCACTAGTGATGATGTTGCCATTAGTGTTGATGTAATATCTTCTGGGTTAAGTTAACTAGGTTGATTAAATTTGAGTTGGTTTAAATTTGACTCTTAATTAGGACCGTAAACAAGCTGAGCTGAGTCGAGGTTTGGGATATTCAAGCTTATTTGATAAGGTAACTAAGCCGAGCCGAACCGAACTTAAAATGAACCAAGCTTTTGACATAAGTGTTCAAGCTTGGCTTGGTTTATTTTTTATGAGCTTGAGCTTGTTTGAACCTTGACTTGAGCTTAGTTCGTTTAGATGTTATTAAGTTCTCAATTCAAGCTTAGCTTGAGCTTGGTTCGAGGTTGATTCGTTTAGATGTTATCAAGTTCTCAATTCAAGTTTGTTTGATTGTTTGAAATTTTTAGTTATTTGATTGATGATTGATCTTGATAATTTAAATTTATTTATTTTATTATTTATTTAGCATATTGAAAAGAGTTTTATTAATGAATATGGTTCGTGAACATTGTTCATGAACGTTATTCACGAACATTGTTCACAAACGTTGTTCACGAACGTTAACGAGCTGAACATATATGTGTTTAAGGTTGTTTATTTAGCTTAACGAGCTATTCAAACTTGTTTGCTTAATTAATCTTATGTATATTGAACGAACATAAACAAGCTCTTACCAAGTTGATAACCAAACTTGTTCACGAATGTTTGGTTCATTTACAGCCCTAGTCTTGATGTTTAAGTTTCGATGTTTGACAATATATGGAGATTGCAGGTGCAATCGTCCGATTGGAGAAATTATTGGTGCAATTCCCCTCTGGTCAAGGTTTGACCAGTTTGATGTAAAGAAGAGTCAAGTAGGTCAAGGTTTATCGGATACTTGACTGGTAAAGCCCTAACTGGAGGTTAGGCAAAGGCAAGTTCTGGTGAGTGAAGCCAGGTAGTTGGAAATCCTGGTGAGTGAAACCAGGTGAAAGACCTAATGAGTGAAGCTAGGCAGTTGAAAATCCTGGTGAGTGAAGCCAGGTGAAAGACCTAGTGAGTGAAGCTAGGCAGGTGAAAGTCCCTGTGAGTGAAGCCGGACAGTGGGAAAATCCTAGTGAGTGAAGCTAGGTGAAAGTCCTGGTGAGTAAAGTCAGACAGATGGAAAGTCCTGGTGAATGAAGCCGGGCAGATGGAAAGTCCTAGTGAGTAAAGCTAGGTAGATGGAAAGACCTGGTGAGTGAAGTCAGGTACGAGGAAATCCAGATGAGTCAAGGGTGACCAGACATCTGGTGGAAGTCCAAGTGGGTCATGGAGGACCGGACACTTGGCACGAGACGGTAAGTCCAAGTGGGTCAAGGTTAACCAGATACTTGGCACATGGAGAAAAGTTCAAGTGAGTCAAAGGATTGATCGGACACTTGGTGAAGAAGTCCCAGCAGGTCAAGGTTGACCAGATGCTAGGCAGAAGGAATCCCAACAGGTCACGGTTGATTAGATGTTGGGTTTGGGAACCTTAGACTTGAGTTTAGGCAAGTCAAGGTTGGGGCAATCGATTGGCTAATCTATTGACCCAAGCTCAATCGATCAATTGAGAGAGTGTTGTGACAAGCAACGACCCAATCGATCGATCGATCAATTGAGAGCAAGTGTTGTGAGCACAGAGAGCTGCCCAATCGATCGGGCATCGCCAATCGATCGGTCGATCGTTTGGCAGCTAGTTTTCTCATGCAATCCCGAGAAAGCCTGAATCGATCGGTCGATCGATTCAGGCAGCTTCCTGCGAGCATATAGGTGCTCTGAATCGATCAACCGATCGATTTAAGCCTCCCAAATTGATTGAGATTCGATCATTGCACAGGATGCAGGCGATAGACGGCTGCGATGGCTGGGATATGATGTGGAAATTGATTGGGATGAAGCCCAATCGATTGGGAGTCGTAGGAGTGCACAGTATATAGCTGTTGTGAGCGTTTTTCTTAGTGCTTCTCACACGCGATTCTTCCCGATTCTTCATGCGATTTCTCCACTGCTCACAGCCAGTTCTTGAAGGCTCTTGGGGACAAGTGCTAGTGCACTTCCAAGATTCAAGAGGCTACAACAAGCGACAAGTAAGCAAGAAGAGAGAGATTTTTATTTGTTTTCATTGTTTTTTCTTCTTGTGTTGAGTTGTTGTATGTGTGAGTGTTGTACGAGATTTCTTCACCTCTGGTAGTTACCGAGAAGGAGTGTTTTTGTTAGTAGAGTGAGCGTTGTGTGTGGATCCTTGGATTAACCACCTCTTCTTAAGGTGGATACCAAGTAAATCTACTTGTTAGCGTTGTGAGTGTGTTTTCTTGTTCCTTATTCCACTGCATATCATCGAAGAAGCAGATCACCGAAGCGTGACGAGCTATTCACCCCCCTCTAACTACAAATCGACCATAACAAGTGGTATCAGAGCGAGATCGCTCTTCACCGGAATCATCGCAGGAAGGGGCAACAAGATAGAGGGAGAAGAAGTTGAAGCAAATTCAAAAGTCGAAGACTACATCAAAAGGCTCAACTTCAAATGGAATTCTAAGATGGACTTTGGTTCGACACAAGGGTGTCTCCACCATTCATATCAATGAGCTTCAATTCTTAGAAATCAAGGATAAAAAATTTTCTCATGATGGAGATAGAGCAATGATTTTCTCTAATGGAAGGTTTTGAAGCTCCAAAAGATTCAAAGGGCAAAATTCTCAAGAAAAGCAAATGGAGCAAAGAGCAAACTCAAAGGTGCAAGGCGAACGACAAGGTAACTAAATTATTGGTTAGTCTATTGCCAAGCACAATCATTTGCAAAATTAGAGAATACAAGGATACAAATGAACTATGGAGTAAATTGGCCAAGATTTATGAAGAACCCTCCACTACACCAAACCAAGAGAAATCTAAAGAGGGTGACTCATTGGAGCAAGACCAAGAGGAAGAGGACTCTAAAGTTGAGAGATGCTCAACTTCCGAAGAAGAAGTCCAAGAAGCTTCATCCTCAAAGGAGTGTAACCAAAAGAGCAAAGAGGGAGCATACTCTTTGTTTCATGTGCAAGAGGATGAAGATGATGAAGCTTCCACCTCTAGGATTGAGGGGGGTGTAGATCATTGACTCTGAAGCGAGAAGAAGCCTCTATCTCCGGATCAAGTGAAGAAGAAGAAGATGGTGCCACCTCCACAAGTCAAGCAAAATCAATTGGAGAATCGAGTGTCATCCCTACACGTGAAGGTACAATTAGTTCAATTAAAAATAAAAATCATATCATTTTCTTTGAGTGTAGGGAACATGGGTGCTATAAGAGTAAGTGCCCCAAATTAGCCAAGAAGAAGGGCCAAGTGACATCTAAGGGCAAGGAGAAGCCCAAAGAGACCGCCCCCATGACAAAGAAGAGCAAAGAGCACATAGTGTGCTTCTTATGCAATCAAAAAGGACATTACCGGAGCTAATGTCCAAAGGGGAAGAAATCGGTCAAGCCTAAAGGAGGAAGCACAAGTCAAGGGGGAGCCTCCAAGGTAAAACCCAAGGTAAAACCCAAGGTATCATTTATTGAGCCTATCCCTTTAAGAAATGGTAAAAAGCATGCTAGTTTAGTTTATATCATTTTAATGTTATTTATCATAAAAATATGAAGCATGATAGAATTAATGGAAATCATGTAGCTTATCATTTTTAAACCACTCAACCTAAGGTTAGAAAGGTAGACAACAAATTAGGCAATAATTCCAAGGGGTTAAAATATATGCCTAAGAAAAAGGAAAATCAAGGTTTTAGTGAAAAATCTAAGGTTGAGAAGTTATAGAAATAAAATCAAGTCTTGAGGTCAAGAGTTGATAAATTGGAGAGGACCCTTAGAAAAATCACAAATAGAACACAAGGGTCTAAGAATCAAAACTTAGGTTTAGGACAACAAGAACCATCCAATGGTCATAGAGGTTTGAGATACAAACCTAAAACCAAGAAGGATATTCCTTCTTATCATAGAGTTCCATATAGTTATGGAATTAACCCTAAGTCTAGGGGTCAAGTCAAAAATACAAGGGAAGCTATCCCTAGAAGTATTTCTGCCAAGGCCAATGTGACTAAGACTTCTAAGAAGTCTAAGAAAATCACCAAGAAGGTCACAAGGAAAGTTATCCCTAGAGTTGACTTAGAGGAAGTGACCAAGGCTTCTAAGAAGCCTAGAAAGGTCATTAGGAAGGTATCTAGGGAAGTTATCCCTAGTGAATACCTTGAACATCCAAGGAGCACCAATAGGTGTTGGGTTCCTAGGAGTATATTCTCTACACCCTAGAGGGTTAGAGAGTGTCAACTTAAATTAGAAGGGTGATTGACCCAACCTTGATGTAGTTGGTACTTGAAGCGCATTTTCAAGGTTTTTGTTAACATTTGAAAATGAAGAGGATAAATTAATTACTCTTTGGAAGAGTAAAATGTGTCAAAATTTGAGAAATTGGATTTAATTTAAATTGACGCAACTAAGGAAAGGCAAAAGAAATGCTAAGTTGGGGTTTGACATTTCCTTGAGAAAATGAGGGCAAATCTAGGATCAATTTTAGGTTTAGCTAAGGATTAATGATACTTAGATAGGTTATCTAAGTATATTTTATCTATACTAATTTGCCATGATTGTTTGCCCATCATATGTCATGACATCATATTTTGTATTCATGTTTATTGTGAAAAATACAAAAATACCATGTCATGTCATACATACATCATGTAGCTAAAGTGTATTTTCTTTTGAAAATCATTTATTTTGATGTATGCCATAAATCATCATGCATTATTTTTTAATTCCTTGCAATTAAGGACAATGACATTTATTAACAAGTGACATCTTAGATGGATGTTTATAATTCACAAAAATACCTAGATAGAGATGTATGATCCCTAGTTTAGGGAAAAACTAAAATCTACATCTCACAAAGACTATCAGGTGACTTCTATGTGTTTTAGTACACATTAAATACAAGTGAGATGCTAGGATGATGAACAAGACTCAAGATATTGATTTAGTGCATCTAGTTGAGTTTTGATTTCATCAAAGCACATAGTTGTGTACTCCAATAATTGGGAAAGCTAATGTACAAGTCATGTGCATTGAGCCCAAAGAACATGGTTGGAAATTGATTTTGAAAAATATTTTAAATATACTTTGAAAAACCTTGGTGAAGGCTATCTTTTGATAGTAATCATCATTGAAAAGTTAGACACAAACTTGAAAGAAACATTGAAGTTTTTACAAGTTACCAAGTTTGTGTCAATATTTGAAAATAAGATGTATTTTCTTATAAAACTATTTTTCCTTGATACCCTAAATAATAATTACAATAATTTTCATGATTTTTAGAATTTTGTAGAATTTTTAGAGCATTTCTGAATTTCATTGAAATTGGATTTCAGGAAATCAGACTTCCAATCGATTGGATGATCGATTGGAGTGTCTTAATTGATCGGGCGATCGATTGAGATGGGTATTGTCATGAGCAGAAGCTCGCTGAATCGATCATCTGATCGATTCAACCTTGCCTAGATCGTGGATCGATTCAGAGGTAATTTCCTTAAACAGAAGTTCGCGGAATCGATCAGGCGATCGATTGAAACCAGTGTCAATCAATTGAGACCCAACCCAATTGATGGAAAAGGCTAATTTTGGTTGGAAAAGTATGATTTCAGCACTTTAAGTCATTTTAAGCCTCTTTAACCATTCCTAACCCCTTGAAATACATTTTTCACATTTAGGGGGAGTTTTCATGATGAAAACAAGGAGAAATGGTTAAGGATCACTAAGTTGAAGTTTAGGATGAAGTTTGACTTCAATATTGACTTTTTAAATCTCAAAACTTTACATTTTGGGTTTCCTAAAGGTTTAGGGATTCCAAGTTATTATTGGTGCAATGACAGAAGTTTGAAGCATGTTTTTAGGGGGATATACTCTTTAAAAACATGAAAATATTTTTTAGAAACCATTGAAGGTGGTAAATCCTTCGTTTGGATAAATGCTCAAGTTTGAGCATTGGGGAACAATGGAAGATTGGATGTCTTCATTGTAGAACAGGAGTATACTTAAGGATGAGCATTGGATATAATGAAGGGTATGAGACCTTCATTGGGATTGTGAAGTGTTTAATGCTCAAGGGTGTGCATTGAAGATAATGAAGGGTATGAGACCTTCATTGTGGTGTTGTGAACAACATGTGAGGTTGTGAATAACGTTGAGTAACTCTTCAAGGGGAGAGTTTTTGATGTGTACCAATAGGGGGAGAAATGTAGGGTTTAAATTAGGCCTTTGTCCCTCAAGAAAATTTTGAGGGAGAATGTAGGGTCTAAATTATACCTTTATTATCCAAAGGGCATTGACATGAAGAATAAGTTGAGGTTATGGGATTAACCTAACTTAAAGGTATTGTCAAACATAAAAAAAGGGAGAGATTGTTGGTGCAATATTCCCTGGGTTAGGTTAACCAGGTTGACTAAGCTTGAGTTGGCTCAAGCTTGAGTCTTGATATTTGGGGTTCGATGTTTGGCAATACATGGAGATTGCAGATGCAATCGTCTAATTAGAAAAATTATTGATACAATTCCCCTTTGGTCAAGGACTAACCAATTTGATGTGAAGAAGAATCAAGTAGGTCAAGGTTAACCGGATACTTGACTGAGAAAGTCCTAACTGGAGGTTAGGCAAGGAAAAATCCTGGTGAGTGAAGCCAAGTGAAAGACCTAGTGAGTGAAGTTAGGCAGTTGGAAAATCCTGGTGAGTGAAGTTAGGCAGAAGGAAAGACCTAGTGAGTGAAGCTAGGTGAAAGTCCTGGTGAGTGAAGCCAGGCAGATGGAAAACCCTAGTGAGTGAAACTAGGTAGATGGAAAGACCTGGTGAGTGAAGTCATGCATGTAGAGATCCAGGTGGGTCAAGGGTGACTGGACATCTAGTGGAAGTCCAAGTGAGTCATGGAGGACTAGACACTTGGCACGAGACGGTAAGTCCAAGTGGGTCATGGAGGATCGAACACTTAGCACGAGACGATAAGTCCAAGTGGGTCAAGATTGACCAGACATTTGACACAAAGAGAAAAATCCTAGTGAGTGAAACTAGGCAGATGGAAAGACCTGGTGAGTGAAGTCAGGCACGTGGAGATCCAGGTGGGTCAAGGGTGATTGGACATCTAGTGGAAGTCCAAGTGAGTCATGGAGGACCAGACACTTGGCACGAGACGGTAAGTCCAAGTGGGTCATGGAGGACCGAACACTTGGCACGAGATGATAAGTCCAAGTGGGTCAAGATTGACCGAACACTTGACACAAAGAGAAAAGTCCAAGTGGGTCACAGGATTGATCGGACACTTGGTGAAGAAGTCCCAGCAGGTCAAGGTTGACCAGATGCTAGGCAGAAGGAGTCCCAACAGGTCACGATTGACCGAATGTTGGGTTTGGGAACCTTGGACTTGAGTTTAGGTAAGTCAAGGTTGGGGCAATCGATCGGTTGATCGATTGACCCAAGCCCAATTGATCAACAGATCGATTGGGAGAGTGCTACGATAAGTAGTGACCCAATCGATTGGCTGATCAATTGGGAGAAAGTGTTGCGAGCATAGAGAGCTGCCTAATCGATCAACCGATCGATTGGGCACCGCCAATCGATCGGTCGATCGATTGGCAGTTGGTTTTCTCACGTGATCGTGAGAAAGCCTGAATCGATCGGTCGATCGATTCAAGCTGCTTCTAGCGAGCATAGAGGCGCTATGAATCGATCAATCGATCGATTCAAGCCTCCCCAATCGATTGTCCGATCGATTGGGATTAGACCGTTACGCATGATGCAGGCGATGGATGGCTAGATGGCTGGGATGTGACGTGGCAATCGATTGGGACGAAGCCTAATCAATTGGGAGCCGCAGGAGCGCACAGTATATAGCTGTTGCGAGCGTTTTTCTCAGTGCTTTTCACTCGCGATTCTTCCCAATTCTTCACACGATTTCTCCACTGCTCATAGTCAGTTCTTGAAGGCTCTTGGGGACAAGTGCTGGTGCACTTCCAAGATTCAAAAGGTAACAAAAAGGAAGATAGGGATTTTTGCTCACCAAAGGTGGCACTTAGCTCTAAGTTGACTGGAGTGAGCCCAAAAATAAATAATAGGCCTTCTATGGTCAAGGCGGGTAAATTAAACTTTGCATCTTTTAACTTTTCTAGGGCTTCACGTAGAGTTGGATATGCGGAGATGTTACTTAAATTAGGGAGAGGGGGAAGATCTTGTTGCCAGGGCACAGGGTAAGGTGGAGAAGGTGGGAGGTGTTGGGATCTTAGATGGCTAGAGGGGGGGTGAATAGCCTCTTAAAAAATTTAAACACAAATTTCTACAAAAAACTTGTTAGCACAGCGGAATTAGAAAACTAAAACAAAGAAGAAACAAGCACACTAACACACTGATTTACGAGGTTCGGGGATAACTTGCCCCTACTCCTCGGCGTGTCCGTAAGGTGGACGAGTCCTTGATCTTCGGTAGATCACACCCCGGATGACTCCGGCTAATGAAGCTCTCCCTCTCGGTGGAGTAACCTCTCCACAAAGTCTCAAGAAATATATAAGTTAAAGCACAAGACTTAACTTACAGAGCTCGATGGCACAGAAGAATGAAATGAAGCTTACAACCACGCGAGGATCAGTGGAAACAGAGAACTCACATATCGCAGTTTTTCACCCGAGAGCTCTAGAACACCACAATGATCAACAGAACTTTGTTACTTTCTTGTTGTTTCGTTCTCTCCAGCATACACTGCTTCTTATGTCTCTGCTCGATCAGCCTGCACCGGATCGTTGCCAACCTGCACCGAATCCCTGCTGCAAGCTACGGCGTCGCTAATCGCTTCTCTTCCTCTTCTGATTCTCTGAGCTCACACCAATAGAACCACGGTCTTCACTGGTGCCTCTGAGCTCGAACCAATCACCAGGAGTTAAGCCAATCGCCGCCTGATCACTGCCAGAAACACAGCCAATCGCAACCTGTAGCCGTTGCTGCTTCAAATGCATTTGACGCAGAGAAAGCAGTGGAAAGATCCTTTGTCTCATTCCTTTGATGAGGCTTAATTTGAAACTAAGCACTGGTATGGTACCTGCAACCTGCATCTCCAAAAGACTCACAGCAGAAGGTTAAATAGAGATTGGTAAAAAGGAGTGCGAATCAGAAAATATCAGAGAAAGCGCATGCACAATGAACTTAACTGTGGATCGGTCAACAGACCGATCACAGACCTTTGGACCGATTAGACAACAGCTTGATCGGTTTGGAAGGGGTCTGATCGGTCTGTGGACCGATCAGACTATGGGTGGATCGGTCCACAGACCGATCCCCCTCTATCGTTTTGAGTCCCAACGATTCTGATCCCTTCATGCTGATCGGTCTATAGACCGATCAGATATCCCACAGAATGCTTCTGTGTGGTTACTGATCGGTCCACAGACCGATCAGATAACCCACAGAAACTCTCTGTGTGGTTTCTGATCGGTCCATAGACCGATCAGAGACTTCAGTATCACTGGATCGGTCTGTCGACTGATCCAGTCACACAGAGTATCACTGGATCGGTCTGTTGACCGATCCAATCTCCCTGAGTTAGTTTTAGAGCTTCCCAGCTCTAAACCCTAACGTCTTCCTGGTCCAGAGAATGAGCTACCGAGCCCTCTCTGACCTAGTCCGGAGAACGAGCTACCGAGCCCTCTCCGACTTCGTCCGGTCCAGAGAACGAGCTACCGAGCCCTCTCTGACCTAGTCCGGAGAACGAGCTACCTAGCCCTCTCCGACTTCGTCCGGTCCAGAGAACGAGCTACCGAGCCCTCTCTGACCTAGTCCGAAGAACGAGCTACCTAGCCCTCTCCGACTTCGTCCGGTCCAGAGAACGAGCTACCGAGCCCTCTCTGACCTAGTCCGGAGAACGAGCTACCGAGCCCTCTCCGACTTCGCGTGCCAAGTATCCAACTTGGACTTTTCCCTTCCACATGATCAACCTCGATCAGTAATCAATCCGAGTTCAATTAACATCTGATACAAACTTAAATCAGTGTCAACATCAAAACAACAGCCAGGTCAGACTGTATCAACAATCTCCCCCTTTTTGTTGTTTGACAACACGATTTAAGTTTAAATCAGAAATGTTCTTATTTTCATAATTTTAGGGGAATCAAGATCCTCCCCCTAAGATGAATACACCACGATGTAAGGAAATAACGGGAATCAAGATCCTCCCCGTTATCTTCTCCCCTAAAATCAAACCTTCATACATCTCTAAACTTAGATATCCTCTCCCCCTTTGTCAAACACCGAAAAGGTGCGAATGGGGTGATAAGACTCAAAAGACTCTCCCTTAACCCATACTGTCTTTTTCTTAATGCACCTAGAATTCCCTCTAAGTGTATTATGAGACAGTGATAAATGAATAAGAGACATACAAGACAAGGCATATGAGTAACATATTAAAAACCAATAAGGAGCGAAACATAGAGAAAGAAAATAAATAGCATACATAGATGAAATGAACAAGCATCCAGGTCAGACATAAAATATCCAACAAGCAGCATCCAAAAACATAGACAGTCAAAATGACATCATAGAACAATGTATATCACTCAGCCTCCTCATCATGAGGAGCATCAGGATCATCAACGGGAGGAATGGATCCCTGAGGTGGCATGCCGCTGCTTGAGGATGGATAGCCCGGGAAATCCTGCGGAGGTGGGTATCTGGCCATCCAATCCATAATCACCTGATGTGTCGCCCGCTGCTGACTGCGTAAATCATCGTAGCGCTGGTCAATCCGAACGCGCAGCCCGTGAAGCTCAGCAACCAGCAGCTCATCGTCTCCATCGTCAGCAGCAGGAGGAGCAGCAACAGGAGCAACCTGTCGTGGAGGTCCCCGTGGTAACTCACCTAGTGCTCTTCCATCCTTCCACCGGACGTCCCCATTTTGTCCTATGATTCCAGACTTGGAAAGTGCCCGCTTCCCAAGCCTGCAATCCTGTCTGACCATCTTGATTATTCTACCCTTAGAGACATCAACCTGAAGGGTCTCGAGCCAGTCTGTAATTATATGCCCATAAGGCATATAAACAGTGTAGCCGCTCGGCTCACTATAGGAGACGATCGAAGAGTAGATGCTAGATACGATGTCAAAGTCGAGACGCCGACGCAATCCATAAAGCATCAGGCAATGATATGGTCGGATCTCAGACAATGGTTTAGATGTGATAGGCAGAAGCCAGTTTGTGACAATTTTAAACAGAATGTAGTCTTGAGGAGATAATCTCAAGGCTGCAAAAGTAGGGAAGTCAACATCTAGCTCATCAAGGCCACCCGGTCTAGGTTGCCTGAAGAAATACTCATAGACGGAGTCAGATGTGACATCAAAAGGGGAGGGTAGGGGGTCTGGTAGATCAGGAAATATCGAGAAGACATTACCGGAACACCTCCGACAATCGAGATACTCAAAGAAGGATAAGAAATTGAAATCAAGAGTCCGCTTAGCAACTCTTGTTTTATAACCTGCTTCATTAGGAATCTTATGAAGGTTGTTATAAAACTCAGAGACCAAGTCATAGTTGATATCCCGTTCTAAATAGACAAGTGAGTCAAGATTGTAGTAGGAAATAGTTTCAGACACAGTTGGGCAAAACTCGTCCATGAATTTACGATCTACAGACCTACACGGGAGTAATTTGAAGGTTCTTAGTCTAAAGGCTTCCTCAAAATTTTGGTTCGGGAATCTGCCGAAGACAGCTGGTTGAGGACGGGAAGGAGCCTTAGACTTTGACTTAGCTGGTGACTTAGAGGTACCCTCACCCTCACCCACTGGTTTCTTTCTACGGTGTAACAATGTGAACCAATAGGGGAAATAAGTGAGCACCGGAGCCCCCGAAATAAAAACCACAGTTATGGTGAGAAATGAAATCGAAATGCCAAGTTCTAGAGAGGTAAGGAGTTACCTTGGTGCCATTTAGCTGTTGGCTAGAGCTTCGGCTATGGTTCCGGCGTGAAAAGAGAAAAAGAAAGGAAGAGAAGGAGTAGGGAAGAGTCGGCTAGGGTTCCGCGTGAAAGAGAAAAAGAAAGGATCGGGAAGATTTAAGGGTTACAGATGGGTGTACAGTGAAGAAATGATCGGACGGTTGTCCGATCAGGAGGTATCAGGAGCCTCCTGATCGGTCCATGGACCGATCCAGGAACATCCTGATCGGTCTGTCGACCGATCAGGGAACATCCTGATCGGTCGGTAGACCGATCAGAGAATGATCAGTGGCTGTCCTTGCATACTGGATCGATCTGATCGGTCTCCGGACCGATCAGGGACCTCTCTGATCGGTCTGTAGACCGATCAGAAAGTGATCAGTAGCGGGTTCTAGCGTGCCAGGCTGACCTGATCGGTCCGTAGACCGATCAGTGTCTGATACTTAAACCTCTCCAGTAATTTCAGTGGCTGAAATTCATAGAGATAGTTCGATAATTCGTGGGAGTTTCTCTAGGAAAACTTTCAGGTTCAGAACCTAGAACCTGGAGGATCTACAAGCATAACGATTACCTAAAGATTATGGTCTGAACTTGTTTATAGCCCTAAAATTGCAGACATTTAGAAAACAAACAACTTAAGGCATGAAAGCTGAAATTTTTGATCCTTGTTATGTTCAGTTTCAAGTTTGTCAAAATATGTCAAAATTTCTTCACCAACTTGTCCTTTTTTCAATCAACATCAGGAAGGTATCAATCAAGGGTATCAATCAACACATCAACAAGGTTAGATGATTCCTAGACACAGATCCAACCAAGATTCCTTGGTTGGAATATATGAGTAAGATCTAGGAGCCAAATACACATGAATTATGTAATGGCCTTCCCCATACTCAATTTATGTCTCTTCAACCTAATTATTCAAGGGATGCATGATACATTTTGAATAATTTGGTTGATCTTAGCATCTCACCCCATATTTAGCAAACAAAAACAATTTGTTAAACCTTATAGTTTGTGTGAGATGTCCCCAAGTTGCCCAAATTAATTTCCCAAGTTGCCCAAGTTGCCCAAACAAACTCGAGTAAGATCATGATGTGGTCAAAATGACTTATTGAGCCAAACACATTCCCAATTCCCTCCTTAAATGACTAAATTCATTTTCCGGAAGGGGTTTTGTGAAAATATCGGCTAAGTTTGACTTTGACTCAACATATGTGAGTGCAATGTCTCCCCTAGCTACGTGATCTCTAATGAAGTGATGACGCACTTCAATGTGTTTGGTCCTTGAATGATGGATTGGATTTTTCGTTAGGTTTATTGTGCTAATGTTGTCACACAACACTTGCACTCCCTTATACGAAAGTCCATAATCTTCTAGAGTGTGAATCATCCACAACAATTGTGATACACTCTCTCCCATGACAATGTATTCAGCCTCGGTCGTGGAGAGAGCAACACAATGTTGCTTCCGACTTGACCAACTAACTAATGATGAACCTAAAAATTGGCAACCCCCACTAGTGCTTTTCTGATCCAATTTGCACCCAGCATAATCGGAATCGGTATAGCCTATCAAGTCAAAAGACTCTGTACGAGGGTACCATAGACCTACTCGAATTGTGCCCTTAAGGTATCTCAATATTCTCTTAACTGCAATTAAATGAGATTCCTTGGCACAGACTTGATATCTAGCGCACATGCCCACAGCAAAAAGTATGTCCGGTCGACTAGCTGTGAGATATAGAAGACTACCAATCATGCTTCTATATTGCGTTAGATCAACTGGTTTTCCACTCTCATCATTGTCAAGGCGAGTGTTCGTCGCCATTGGAGTGGATACTTCCTTAGAGTCACTCATGTTGAATTTCTTGAGCATCTCTTGAGTGTATTTTGTCTGATGGACATAAATGTAATCTCGAGTTTGTTTGATTTCAAGCCCAAGGAAGAATGTCAATTCTCCTACTAGACTCATCTCAAACTCACTTTCCATGTGAGTGATAAATTCATTCAAATAGCCCTTGTTGTTTGAGCCACAAATTATGTCATCGACATACACTTGGGCTACAAAAATGTTTTCACCATCTCTACGTAGAAATACTGTTGGGTCTATTTGGCCTCTCACAAAACCCTTTTCTAGTAAATATGTTGACAACCTTTCGTACCAAGCTCGAGGTGCTTGTTTAAGCCCATAAAGTGCTTTCTTGAGCTTGTACACGTGGTTTGGAGCTTCGATATTCAGAAACCCCGGTGGTTGTTCAACATAGACTTCTTCTTTAATAAAGTCATTTAAGAAGGCAGATTTAACATCCATTTGATAGAGCTTGAAACCTCTATGTGCAGCAAAAGCTAGCATCAAACGAATGGACTCTAATCGGGCCACGGGAGCATAAGTCTCATCATAATCGAGACCTTCGACTTGACTATAGCCCTTGGCTACAAGTCTTTCCTTGTTTCTTACAACTTCTCCCTTTTGATTTAACTTATTTTTGAAGACCCATTTAGTTTCAATAATGGTGGTCTTCTTAGGTCTAGGAACTAAGTCCCATACTTGACTCCTTTCAAATTGACCTAACTCATCTTGCATAGCTAAGATCCAATCAGGATCGTGCAATGCCTCATCAACTATTTTTGGTTCAATTTCTGAAATCAATGCGACTTCATTAGACTCATTTCTAAAGAATGACCTAGTCCTAACTCCTTGTTGGATGTCTCCCACAATTTGATCTTGGGGATGACTAGTGACTATTCTAGATTGTCTTGGTGTTGATGGTGCCTCATGAATGGTCTCACTAGGCACAGGCAAGGACTCAATATCAGGCAAAGGATCAGATTGAGTTCTTTGTTGCCTTTGCTCATCAACATCAGAGTCAACTTCGACTCGTTCTTCATTTTGATCATTCAAACTTAGATTTCTAAGTTCAAATTGAATTTCTCCTACATCCCTTGATTGATCATTTAAGTTAGGGATTTCTTCAAAAGCTACATCAGAGGACTCTTCAATCAATTTAGTCCTATTGTTGTAGACTCGATAGGCTTTGCTGGTGAACGAGTACCCGACCAGTATCCCTTCATCAGCCTTGGCCGAAAATTTTCCAAGATGATCCTTGGTGTTCAAAATAAACACCTTACAACCAAACACCCTAAGATGTTTAATTGTAGGGGGTTTACCAAACCAAAGTTCATGAGGAGTCTTTCCTAAAAACCTATGTATCAGGATTCGGTTTTGCACATAGCAAGCTGTATTTACAGCTTCAGCCCATAAGTAACTCGGTAGTGAGTACTCATTGAGCATACTTCGTGCAGCCTCTTGTAAGACTCGGTTATTTCTCTCCACAACCCCATTTTGCTGTGGGGTCCTTGGAGTAGAGAACTCATGCCTATATCCCTTTTCTTGACAGAATTCTAAAAACCTATGATTTTGAAATTCCCCACCATGATCACTTCTAATGGTTTTAATTGTTGTTGATTTTTCATTTTCAGTTCTTCTACAAAAGGAAATAAAAATATCTATGGTTTGATCCTTAGTTTTCAAAAAGAAGGTCCATGTATACCTAGTAAAGTCATCAATAATCACTAAACAGTATCTACTTCCATTTAATGAAATAACACTACTGCAATCAAACAAATCCATATGTAATAAGTCTAAGGCAGTAGTTGTACTTACAGCGCTTTTACCTTTATGAGGCGCTTTAGTTTGCTTACCCTTCTGACATGCATCACACAATTTGTTCTTTTGGTACTTGATGCTTGGTAAGCCTCGCACTAACCCTGTTGGTTGCTACTCGGAAAACCTATAGGTTCCACTGTACAAAAATTTTGTACAAAGATCTGAACCTTTTCCTAGCTACCATGTGTTCTTTTAAATTAAATTTTGGATCGCCTACGGAACTTAACACGTTTGATCCAAAACTTAATCTATTTGTTCTTTTAGGTTTTGACTTGGATCTCCTGCGGAACTTAACACGTTCGACCCAAGTCTCCTTAAGTTATTAATTCCATTAAATATTAATTTCCATAAAAGGTTCCCAGTACTGACGTGGCGAGGCACATGACCTTCTTGGATATGGGAGCAACCACCACCAACTAGACAAAACCTTTAATAGAAAGCTAATATTTAATTTCCTAAAATAACTTTAGGTTAACCAAAGAGAACAATCAAATCACAAGGAAAAGAAAGAAACAAAAGAATACAACATCGAAAAACATATTCGAAATACTAGAACGTAAGCCTCTTGTATTTGGTATTATTTCCATAAATAACTAGCATGATGCGGAAAAGGAAAAACTACTAGTTATACCTTCTAGAAAGACCTCTTGATCTTCTACCGTATTTCTCTTCTAACCTCGGACGTTGTGTGGGCAACGATCTACCAAGATGAGATAACACCAACCACCTTCTTCTCCTCCAAGCAAGGTTCGGCCACAAAGGAAAAACTTCACCAAGGAGGAAAACCAAAATACTAACCAAGCTCCAAGAGATGCTAGCTTTCTCTCCTTCTTCTTCTTCTTCTCCGAGTAGTATCCGGCCACCACAAGAGCTCCAATGGAAGAGGGAGATTCGGCCACCACAAGAGGAAGAGAGGGAGAGGTTGGCCGGCCACACCAAGGAACAAAAGAGGGAGAGAAATAATAGATGTTGTGTCTCATGATGGTACACTCACCCCTTCTTTTATATTCCTTGGCCTAGGAAAATTAGGAAATTTAATTACAATAAAATTTCCTCAATTTCCTAGACATGATTTAATTTAGAAAAATAAAATAAATTTTCCAAATCAAACTTCAATGGCCGGCCACATCATTGGAGAACAAATTGGACAAGTTTTAATCAACAATTAAAACTTCCTAATTTGTTTCCGGAAATTTAAAAAAATAAAATTTCTCTTTAAAATCTCTTCATGGTTGATAAAAGGAAATTTCTATAATTTTAATTTTATCAACATGTGAATAATTTTTAAAGAGAAAATAAAACATCTCTCCAATCTACAAATAAGGAAAGAGATCTAATCTATTTCTTTAATCTTTTGTAGATCTTTTACAAGAGAGATATTTTAATTTTAATTCTCTTTAAATTATATCTTCCACATAATAATTAAAATTAAAATTAAATTTCTTTTTTAATTTATTTTTGGCCGGCCCCCACTAGCTTGGGTTCAAGCTAGGGCCGACCAATATACCTAGGCCGGCCCTAGCTTGGTTCCCAAGCTAGCTTGGCCGGCCCCTTATTGGTGGGTATAGAAGGTGGGTATAGGTGGGTATAGAACTCTACAAATAAGAGGCTACGATAGGGACCGAGAATTGGTTTTGGTCTCCCGATAAAATTAAGCATCCCGTGTTCGCCCCGAACACACAACTTAATTTTATCAATGATAATTCATTCCACTAGAGAACTATCATTGAACTACCGCACCAATCCCAAATTATATTTTTGGGCTCCTTCTTATTATGAGTGTGTTAGTCTCCCTGTGTTTAAAATATCGAATGTCCACTAATTAAGTGAGTTACTGACAACTCATTTAATTAATATCTAAGTCCAAGAGTAGTACCACTCAACCTTATTATCATGTCGGACTAAGTCCACCTGCAGGGTTTAACATGACAATCTTTATGAGCTCCTCTTGAGGACATTATCAACGTAGTATCTCTAGGACACAGTTTCCTTCTATAATCAACAACACACACTATAAGTGATACCATTTCCCAACTTATCGGGTTTATTGATTCAACGAACTAAATCTCACCCATTGATAAATTAAAGAAATAAATATCAAACATATGTACTTGTTATTATATTAGGATTAAGAGCACACACTTCCATGATAACTGAGGTCTTTGTTCCTTTATAAAGTCAGTATAAAAGAAACGACCTCTAATGGTCCTACTCAATACACTCTGAGTGTACTAGTGTAATTATATAGTTAAGATAAACTAATACCTAATTACACTACGACCTTCTAATGGTTTGTTCCTTTCCATTTTAGTCATGAGCTACTGTTTATAATTTATAAGGTACTGATAACATCATCTTCTGTATGTGACACCACATACTATGTTATCTACAATATAAATTAAATGAACAACTACAAACAAATGTAGACAATTTGACCAAATGTGATTCTTTATTCATAATGAATGTTGACAAAGCTTAGGCTTTTAGTATACACTCCAACAATCTCCCACTTATACTAATGACTAAGCTGCCATATCTTCTACCATACATCTGATTCCCATTCCCTCCACATGCCGATCGAAAGCAGGAAGGGCCTTAGTGAAAGGATCCGCAGGTTATCCCCGATGCAATCTTGGCGATGACAACTTCTCCTCGCTCACGATATCTCGTATCAGGTGGTACTTAGCCTATATGTTTACTTGCCTTATGAGCTCATGGTTCCTTCGAGTTTGCAATTGCACCACTATTATCACAATAAATTGTGATGATTTTGGGCAAACCAGAATCACATCTAAGTCCATTAGAAAGTTCCCGAGCCATACCGCTTCTTTAGCTGCCTCAGAGTCTGCTACATACTCTGCTTCCAAAACATTTCGCTTAACACTCCTCCATGAAATGGCTCCACCTCCTAAAGTAAACACATAGCCCGATGTAGACTTACTGTTATCCCTATCGATTGGAAATCTGAATCCGTGTAACCCACAGGGAGCAGATCGTCGCTTGGTAAACTAGCATATAATCTCTAGTCCTTCTCGGTACTTTAATATATGCTTTACTGCAGTCCAATGTCCTTGTCGAGGTTACTCGATATCTGACGACCATGCCCACGGCAAAACAGATATCAGGTCTCGTACATAGCATTGCATACATTAGGCTTCCTACAGCCGAAGCATAAGGAACTGCTTTCATGTCCTCTATCTCTTTCGATGTCTTTGGAGACATCTCTTTAGAGAGAGCTACTCCATGTCTAAAAGGTAAGAAACCTTTCTTGGAATCCTGCATGCTAAAACGAGAAAGGATTGTATCTATATATGAAGCTTGGGATAGACACAACATTCTTTTCTTACGATCCCTTATAACTTTGATCCCAAGAATGTGTGCACAATCTCCTAAGTCCTTCATATCAAATTGTTTGGACAACCATACCCTTACGTCTGATAATACCTTGACATTGTTGCCAATTAACAAAATATCATCTACGTATAGTACAAGAAATACCACCACGTTTCCGTTACACTTCTTATATACACAAGACTCATCCGGACTTTGAATAAATCGATATGACTGGATTACTTCATTAAACCGGATGTTCCAAGATCTTGAAGCTTGCTTTAATCCATAAATGGACCTATTGAGCTTGCACACTAGATGCTCTTTGCCTTTTTCAATAAATCCTTCTGGTTGCTTCATATGGATGTTCTCTTCAAGACTTCCATTAAGGAAAGCTGTCTTGACATCCATTTGCCAAATCTCATAATCCATATGAGCAGCAATGGATAAAAGTATCCGGATAGACTTAAGCATGACTACCGGTGAAAAGGTTTCCTCATAATCGATTCCCTCTTTCTGAGTGTACCCTTTCGCTACAAGCCTAGCTTTGAAGGTTTCTACCTTCCCGTCTGTCCCTCTTTTCCTTTTGTAGATCCACTTGCATCCAACGGCTTTTACACCATCAAGTGGTTCTACAAGCTCCCAGACCTTATTAGAGTACATAGACTCTATTTCAGAATTCATTGCCTTTTGCCAAGATGCTGCATCTATATCTTGGAGTGCTTCGTCGTCATATGTCCAGGGATCAGGTTCATGTTTACCCGGGATCAAGTCCGAAGACTCTCCCAAAAACATGAATCTTTCAGGCTGCCTTACAACCCTCCCACTACGATGAGGCACTGTCTGTGGTTGTGTATCATGTGTGACACGTGTTGCAGTCTCTTGTGGTACTTCATCTTGTACTGTTGGTACTGAAGTAGACATGTCCTCTCTAAGTTCTTCTAAAACAACTTTACTACTAGGCTTGTGATCCATTATATAGTCTTCTTCTAAAAATTGGGCATTGGTACTAACAATGACCTTCTGGTCTTTAGGACTATAAAATAAACCACCTTTCGTTCCTTTGGGATATCCTACAAACACGCGAACTTCTGTACGAGATTCTAACTTATCAGCATCTGGTTTCAGCACATGTGCTGGACTACCCCAAATCCGAATATGTCTTAGACTGGGTTTTCGCCCATTCCACAATTCTATGGGAGTAGAAGAAACTGATTTAGAAGGTACTAAGTTCAGAACGTATACTGCTGTTTCCAGAGCATATCCCCAAAATGAATTTGGTAATTCTGAATAACTCATCATCGATCTAACCATCTCCATAAGAGTCCTATTCCTTCGTTCTGCTACACCATTCTGTTGGGGTGTTCCAGGTGCAGACAATTGGGATTGAATCCCGGCTTCTGATAAGTAATTCCTAAACTCTCCTAAGAGGTATTCGCCACCACGATCAGATCGTAGTGTCTTGATACTTTTACCTAATCATTTTTCCACATCAGCCTTGTATTCTTGAACTTATCAAAGCACTCGGACTTGCGACGCATTAGGTAAATATATCTATATCTTGAATAATCATCTATAAAAGAGATAAAATATTCAAAACCTCCTCTTGCCTGGACAGACATAGGACCACACAAATCAGAGTGAACCAATTCTAACACTTCTTTGGCTCTATACCCCTTGTCCTTGAACGGCCTCTTGGTCATTTTTCCTTCTAAGCAAGATTCACAAGTTGGAAAATTTTCCAACTCTAATGAACTCAAAAGTCCATCGGCTATAAGCCTCTGAATCCTACTTAAGTTAATATGACCAAGTCTTAGATGCCAAAGATATGCTTGGTTCATTTCTGAAGGTTCTTTTCTCTTATTAGAATTAGAAGATGAGTTATAAATTTTCATGTTTTGCTTTGTGGAAGAAATTGGATTTAAAGTATACAAATTGCCAACTAATGCACCAGAACAGATAATCACTTTATTTCTTTTAATAACTACATCGTTACTGAAAGAAACTGAATATCCATCTAAAAATAGTTTAGAAACTAAAATTAAATTCTTTCTAAAACTGGGTACATAAAGATAATTTCTTAAAACCAAATTTCTATTTCTACTAAAAGACAAGTAGACGTCTCCCACTGCAACAGCTGCCACCTTAGTAGCATTGCTCATGTAGACGGTAATCTCCCCTTCAGATAGTCGTCGGGTTTCCTGGAACCCCTGCAAGGAATTGCAGACATGATCAGTGGCTCCCGTATCTACACACCAGGTGCTGGTAGATAACACCGCTAAACATGTTTCAACAACTAGAGCATGAGATATACCTTTGTTTTGGTTCCTACGAGGACAGTCCGCCTTCCAATGTCCTGCCTGCTTGCAGATGAAGCATTTGCCCTTCGGCTTCTTCACTCCAGCTTTAAATCCAGTACTCTGAGATTTATTCTCCTTCTTTGCTGAGCCAGCTTGTTTCTTCTTCTTCTTTCCTCTCGGTTTAGAAGTAGAACCATTTTCAGCATAGTGAATTTGAGAATTGTGACGAAATAATCCTTCTGCCGCTTGAAGTTCTGTCAGTAGTTCCCCTAATGAATAAATCCTCTTATTCATATTATAGTTCAGGCGGAACTGCTCAAAACTTCTAGGTAGCGTTTGGAGGATCATATCGATCTGGGTTTCCCCATCAATTTCTCCTCCAAGGATCTGTATCTCGTTCAGATAAGCCATCATCTTTAGGATATGATCCCTTACAGGAGTACCCTCTTGCATGGTGGCTGTCATTATCTTTCTCATAGCTTCTTGTCTAGAAGCCCTATCCTAATGACCAAAGAGTTCCTTGAGATTGTTCATAATATCATAAGCTGTTGGTAAATCTTTATGCTGATGTTGTAATACATTTGACATTGAAGCCAAAATGTAACACCGCGCCATCTCATCTGCCTTTACCCATCTCTTATGATATTCAATCTCCTCTTGGGTAGATTCACTAGTGGGTGCATCAGGACAAGGTTCAGTCAGTACAAATTTATAGCTTTCAGCAGTCAGAATCCCAATCTATGTAATTTGGTCCAGTAAGTCTATTTTGTTGAAGTATGATGGATAGTGGGTTGAAAGTCATCCTAAGAATCACAAATAACTTTTGGTCAGAACTCTAAATTTAGAATAATATTGATTCCTCAAACAATACTATTTTAAATTAACCAACACCTCATATCACCGTGAATTTTGTATGCCACGTTAGTGTGAACGTATACAAATTCAACATTTGTAAAGGAGGGTTTTAACCCATTAATTTTATTATCTTGTCAACCTAACTTTTTGACAAATAAAATTAATAGTTGGTATTATTTGGTCACACAAATAATAGTAGTGACTCCGTTGGGGAGGATACTATTAGATGTGTCTAAGTGTACACCATTACTTGACACTAAGTCCATTAATAAGATTATGCCCCTTCTGTTGGGGAAGATCACACGCTCTTAATTAACTTCCTATAGTCATCCAAAAATGGAAGTCTGTTCTAGTGATCCGCAAACAAGCTCATCCGTTATGGAGGAAGGCACTCAGAGCCAACGCGCAAGCTTGTTTGCATCACTTACAAACCAGTAATGGAGACCATGGGATTTACTTAAAAAAACCCTCTCCCACTTAGTTATTTATAAATGAGGAATTTTAACTATGCTAGCCTACTAAACTTGTAAACTAACATGCACACACAGCACAATATAAAAGCAATAAATAAAAAATCTAATTTTCAACTATTATGGCTTTTATCTTTAATTGTCCTCCGTGTGTTGTCATCCGAAGCTGCTGCCATATTTGGCCACCGAGACTTGCAATCGCATCCATCTTGCTCCTAGTTCCGCTGCGCCTCTGGTCCTTAGAAGGTTCCACGCTTTGCAAAATTCGATCCGCGACATAAATAGAATTTTACATTTTTGATCCTATATTCCATAAAAGGAATGTACATGTATCTAGATCAAAAATAAAATCCTAATAAAACTAAATACAACTCCTGCTGTATTTTAATACAATCATGCACACACATATAAACGCCCTTGACATGTCCAAGGGTCCAATCACACACATAATAACTAAAAGCCATAATAGTTGGATCCTGCATCCACAAAGTTAGCACATCTTACTATTAACCTGCCTAAATTATGAATGACATGTGCATAATTAAACTAAATACCAAATACACAGAGGCAAAACCCTAGCTCTGATACCAATTTTTGGTTGCTACTCGGAAAACCTATAGGTTCCACTGTACAAAAATTTTGTACAAAGATCTGAACCTTTTCCTAGCTACCATGTGTTCTTTTAAATTAAATTTTGGATCGCCTGCGGAACTTAACACGTTTGATCCAAAACTTAATCTATTTGTTCTTTTAGGTTTTGACTTGGATCTCCTGCGGAACTTAACACGTTCGACCCAAGTCTCCTTAAGTTATTAATTCCATTAAATATTAATTTCCATAAAAGGTTCCCAGTACTGACGTGGCGAGGCACATAGCCTTCTTGGATATGGGAGCAACCACCACCGACTAGACAAAACCTTTAATAGAAAGCTAATATTTAATTTCCTAAAATAACTTTAGGTTAACCAAAGAGAACAATCAAATCACAAGGAAAAGAAAGAAACAAAAGAACACAACATCGAAAAACATATTTGAAATACTAGAACGTAAGCCTCTTGTATTTGGTATTATTTCCATAAATAACTAGCATGATGCGGAAAAGGAAAAACTACTAGTTATACCTTCTAGAAAGACCTCTTGATCTTCTACCGTATTCCTCTTCTAACCTCGGACGTTGTGTGGGCAACGATCTACCAAGATGAGATAACACCAACCACCTTCTTCTCCTCCAAGCAAGGTTCGTCCACAAAGGAAAAACTTCAACAAGGAGGAAAACCAAAATACTAACCAAGCTCCAAGAGATGCTAGCTTTCTCTCCTTCTTCTTCTTCTTCTCCGAGTAGTATCCGGCCACCACAAGAGCTCCAATGGAAGAGGGAGATTCGGCCACCACAAAAGGAAGAGAGGGAGAGGTTGGCCGGCCACACCAAGGAACAAAAGAGGGAGAGAAATAATAGATGTTGTGTCTCATGAAGGTACCCTCACCCCTTCTTTTATATTCCTTGGCCTAGGCAAATTAGGAAATTTAATTACAATAAAATTTCTTCAATTTCCTTGACATGATTTAATTTAGAAAAATAAAATAAATTTTCCAAATCAAACTTCAATGGCCGGCCACATCATTGGAGAACAAATTGGACAAGTTTTAATCAACAATTAAAACTTCCTAATTTATTTCCGGAAATTTTAAAAAATAAAATTTCTCTTTAAAATCTCTTCATGGTTGATAAAAGGAAATTTCTATAATTTTAATTTTATCAACATGTGAATAATTTTTAAAGAGAAAATAAAACATCTCTCCAATCTACAAATAAGGAAAGAGATCTAATTTCTTTCTTTAATCTTTTGTAGATATTTTACAAGAGAGATATTTTAATTTTAATTCTCTTTAAATTATATCTTCCACATAATAATAAAAATTAAAATTAAATTTCTTTTTTAATTTATTTTTGGCCGGCCCCCACTAGCTTGGGTTCAAGCTAGGGCCGGCCACCCAATAATATACCTAGCTTGTTTCCCAAGCTAGCTTGGTCGACCCCTATTGGTGGGTATAGAAGGTGGGTATAGGTGGGTATAGAACTCTACAAATAAGAGGCTACGATAGGGACCGAGAGGAGGAATTGGTTTTGGTCTCCCGATAAAATTAAGCATCCCGTGTTCGCCCCGAACACACAACTTAATTTTATCAATGATAATTCATTCCACTAGAGAACTATCATTGAACTACCGCACAAATCCCAAATTACATTTTTGGGCTCCTTCTTATTATGAGTGTATTAGTCTCCCTGTGTTTAAAATATCGAATGTCCACTAATTAAGTGAGTTACTGACAACTCATTTAATTAATATCTAAGTCCAAGAGTAGTACCACTCAACCTTATTATCATGTCGGACTAAGTCCACCTGCAGGGTTTAACATGACAATCTTTATGAGCTCCTCTTGAGGACATTATCAACCTAGTATCTCTAGGACACAGTTTCCTTCTATAATCAACAACACACACTATAAGTGATACCATTTCCCAACTTATCGGGCTTATTGATTCAACGAACTAAATCTCACCCATTGATAAATTAAAGAAATAAATATCAAACATATGTGTTTGTTATTATATTATGATTAAGAGCACACACTTCCATAATAACTGAGGTCTTTGTTCCTTTATAAAGTCAGTATAAAAGAAACGACCTCTAATGGTCCTACTCAATACACTTTGAGTGTACTAGTGTAATTATATAGTTAAGATAAACTAATACCTAATTACACTACGACCTTCTAATGGTTTGTTCCTTTCCATTTTAGTCGTGAGCTACTGTTTATAATTTATAAGGTACTGATAACATCATCTTCTGTATGTGACACCACATACTATGTTATCTACAATATAAATTAAATGAACAACTACAAACAAATGTAGACAATTTGACCAAATGTGATTCTTTATTCATAATGAATGTTTACAAAGCTTAGGCTTTCAGTATACACTCCAACCAACCCTTTGTTGACCAGCTTCCGGATATTCTTCATGTTCACATGAGCCAACCTCCTATGCCAAAGCCACGATTCTTCTTCTTTTGACATGAAACACTTAGCAAGAGCATTAGTAGCACTTTTAAAAGAAACTTGATAAATATTGTCTACCCTTGTGCCTACTAGTACCGTGTCAAGTGTGTCAATGTTCTTGACTAGACATTGACTCGAATGAAACTCAATTGTGTAACCTGTATCACACAATTGACTGACACTTAGGAGATTAAAAGTCATCCCCTTGACTAGAAGGACATTCTTGATTTGGAGGCATTCGGATATATGAATATCTCCAACTCCTATAACCTTAAGACTACCATTGTTACCAAATGACACATTACCTCTATTTTTGTTTTGAATGGTAGAAAATAGTGACTTGTCCCTGGTCATGTGCTTGGAGCATCCACTATCAACAAACTAAGTTGATAGACGCTCCCCCTTTACCAATGCCTACAAGACACGAAAGATAGATATTTTAGGTACCCAAATCTTGGGACCTAATGCATCTACAATGAAAGACTTAGGCACCCATGCCTTTGTTACCTTCTTCCTAGTCTCATGAACCCTAGAAACATGCGATCTATGAAATTGGGTTCTTGACACTAAAGAAATAAAGCTAGACTCCTTAGGTTGGTATCCTAATCCAGCCTTGTTGTAGACCGCCCTTTGGGCATTTAGAATCATGTCTAATGTCTTGGAGCTAGTTGAGAATTTCTCAAGCATTTTCTTGAGTTTCTCAACCTCACCCTTCAAGGCCTTGTTCTCATCCTCAAGGAGCTCTAGATGTAGGTCATCAACCTCATCTTCCCTAAGAGCTCTCAAGTTTTCTACTTCTTCTTTTAATGATTTATTTTCTGTTTTTGATTTTTTAAGCAAGATAGACAAATGTGTAATAGTCTTATAACATTTTTCTAGGTGAGAAGAGGTTACCTCTTCATCATCCGAAGATGATGAAGCCGCGGCTGAAGTGCTTGAGTCATCACTCTCGGACTCGGACTCCTCCCTTGCCATGAGTGCCAATTGCCGAGTACTCTTCTCCTTCTTCTCTTCCTCCTCCGATGAGCTTGAGGAAGATTCATCCCAAGTGGCCTTGAGAGCTTTCTTCTTCTTGGCTCTTTCCTCCTTCTTTTTGGCCCGTTCCTCCTTCTTGAGTTTTGGACACTCACTCCGGTAGTGGCCTTTCTTGCTACACTCATAGCAAGTAATGTTAGACTTATCAATATTTTGATCTACAGTTTTACCTTTGTATCTCCTGCTTCTTCTCATGATCCTCCTCACAAAATTTGCCATCTCGCTTGATGATGATCCACCTTCATCATCGGACTCGGAGGAGGATGAAGATGAAGGAACCTCTTTCTCCTTCTTCTTTTCTTTCTTTCTTCTCCCATCCTTGCTCTTTTCTCCTGCAACCAAAGCTATACCTCTCTCCTTTTGACCTTTGTTAGCAAGTTCATGAAGTTCCATTTCACAAAAAAATTCATCTAACTTTACAATTGAAAGATCCTTAGAGACCTTGTAGGCATCTACCATAGATGACCACAAGGCACTCCTCGGAAAGGCTTTTAGAGCGTACCTTACAAGATCACGATTCTCCACGCGTTCATCCATGGAATGGAGACCATTGATGATCTCTTTGAATCTTCCATGTAGCTCACTTACTGTCTCATTTTCCCTCATGGTGAGGTTTTGGAGTTGATTCAAGAATAGGTCCCTCTTGGCTATCCGAGAATCTCGAGTTCCTTCTTGGAGCTCGATAAGCTTGTTCCATAAATCTTTTGCACTCGAGAATGGACCTACCTTGACGAGTTGGTCCTTGGCAATCCCACATTGTAAGGTGACTACCGCCTTGGCATCGGCTTGCCCTTTACGAGTTTGTTCAGTAGACCACCTTGATGAATCGAGTTCCTTACCTTCTTCGTCCTTCGGTGGTGTGAATCCTTCCTTGACCGAGAACCACATGGAGATATCAGTTTTGAGGTAGTACTCCATGCGGCTCTTCCAATACTGGAAATCTACTCCATCGAAGAAGGGTGGTCTGTTGGTGCTGAATCCTTCCTTCATGGCCATCTTGTTGCTCCTTGGAATGTTAGTCCAGATGAAGAGCACCAGGCTCTGATACCACTTGTTGGGATCTTAGATGGCTAGAGGAGGGGTGAATAGCCTCTTAAAAAATTTAAACACAAATTTCTACAAAAAACTTGTTAGCACAGCGGAATTAGAAAACTAAAACAAAGAAGAAACAAGCACACTAACACACTGATTTACGAGGTTCGGGGATAACTTGCCCCTACTCCTCGGCGTGTCCGTAAGGTGGACGAGTCCTTGATCTTCGGTAGATCACACCCCGGATGACTCCGGCTAATGAAGCTCTCCTTCTCGGTGGAGTAACCTCTCCACAAAGTCTCAAGAAATATATAAGTTAAAGCACAAGACTTAAATTACAGAGCTCGGTGGCACAGAAGAATGAAATGAAGCTTACAACCACGCGAGGATCAGTGGAAACAGAGAACTCACAGATCGCAGTTTTTCACCCGAGAGCTCAAGAACACCACAACGATCAACAGAACTTTGTTACTTTCTTGTTGTTTCGTTCTCTCCAGCATACACTACTTCTTATGTCTCTGCTCGATCAGCCTGCACCGGATCGCTGCCAACCTGCACCGAATCCCTGCTGCAAGCTACGGCGTCGCCAATCGCTTCTCTTCCTCTTCTGATTCTCTGAGCTCACACCAATAGAACCACGGTCTTCACTGGTGCCTCTGAGCTCGAACCAATCACCAGGAGTTAAGCCAATCGCCGCCTGATCACTGCCAGAAACACAGCCAATCGCAACCTGTAGCCGTTGCTGCTTCAAATGCATTTGACGCAGAGAAAGCAGTGGAAAGATCCTTTGTCTCATTCCTTTGATGAGGCTTAATTTGAAACTAAGCACTGGTATGGTACCTGCAACCTGCATCTCCAAAAGACTCACAGTAGAAGGTTAAATAGAGATTGACAAAAAGGAGTGCGAATCAGAAAATATCAGAGAAAGCGCATGCACAATGAACTTAACTGTGGATCGGTCAGCAGACCGATCACAGACCTTTGGACCGATCAGACAACAGCCTGATCGGTCTGGAAGGGGTCTGATCGGTCTGTGGACCGATCAGACTATGGGTGGATCGGTCCACAGACCGATCCCCCTCTATCGTTTTGAGTCCCAGCGATTCTGATCCCTTCATGCTGATCGGTCTGTAGACTGATCAGATATCCCACAGAATGCTTCTGTGTGGTTACTGATCGGTCCACAGACCGATCAGAGACTTCAGTATCACTGGATCGGTCTGTCGACCGATCCAGTCACACAGGTTATCACTGGATCGGTCTGTTGACTGATCCAATCTCCCTGAGTTAGTTTTAGAGCTTCCCAGCCCTAAACCCTAACGTCTTCCTGGTCCAGAGAACGAGCTACCGAGCCCTCTCTGACCTAGTCCGGAGAACGAGCTACCGAGCCCTCTCCGACTTCGTCCGGTCCAGAGAACGAGCTACCGAGCCCTCTCTGACCTAGTCCGGAGAACGAGCTACCTAGCCCTCTCCGACTTCGTCCGGTCTAGAGAACGAGCTACCGAGCCCTCTCTAACCTAGTCCGAAGAACGAGCTACCTAGCCCTCTCCGGCTTCGTCTGGTCCAGAGAACGAGCTACCGAGCCCTCTCTGACCTAGTCCGGAGAACGAGCTACCGAGCCCTCTCCGACTTCGCGTGCCAAGTATCCAACTTGGACTTTTCCCTTCCACATGATCAACCTCGATCAGTAATCAATCCAAGTTCAATTAACATCTGATACAAACTTAAATCAGTGTCAACATCAAAACAACAGTCAGGTCAGACTGTATCAACAGGAGGCGTATGAAGAAATATTTATTTCTCCATTCTTCCTGGGCTGGGACTCGGTTAAACAAAACTGCCTTAAGGCGAGCCTGGAACTTGAATAGACCATTCACTACTTGGCGAGGGAAAAAATAATAGTGGAATAGGCGAGGAGATAAGGGGGCATTAAGTAAATGAAAGATGATAACATCACTACTCAAAATGTTAAGGGATTGGAGAATAAGTTAGTGTAGCGGAATGTTAAAATATCGGCTGACATCAATAAAGAAAGGTTGTAAGGAAAAATGGAATCCTGATACAACTTGTTCCCTAAAGATGGCGATGCTCTCTGGGGGACGACGGTCTTCCAGAGTGGGAATGACTATAAAGGAAGGAATGTTGTAGTTAATATTTAGGTCATAGGCATTGTCGAGGGTTAAATTGGAAGAACATTGAGCATACCACTCGTCACTCTCATCCATTTTTGAAAAAGAAAATATTATTAGAACCAATGAAGGGAAGGTGAGGAAAGCCGGAGCAGAAATGATGAAGACGAAGATGAAAAGAAGGCCTTAGGGTTTTTCATAGAATGTTTATAAGGATTCTTCAAAAAGATTTTCTAAATAAGATCGTCAGATCATAACAGTAAGAAAGGCGGGATTAATTGTGAATTGTCGAATAGTTAGATAAAGCAGTGGGCAGATAAAAAGTCATACACCTATGATGATGTATACACATGTGTCACCAATGAAAAGCCTGTAGTGACAGTTGATTCAACAAGCATTTAGCTAGAAGTGTCAATGTTTTTATCGAGACAAGCATGATTTTCTGTGTAATTCTTTAAGGGGAAGGCATGACTCGTCCTTACTAGTCCTAAGCTCAGATGAGTTTTTAGAACTTGTCTGGGAAACACTAATATAAAGATATGCTAGACCAGACCACATTTATATCAGGATGATTTTTAATTCGGAATAGATGTTGTACCGAGCATGTTTAATTTCGACCACTCCCTAGTTCCTTTATTTAAATAAGCAATGAGTATTGTAGTTGGTTCTTTTTTAGGGTTTTCGTCCAAACAAGTACAAACTTAAACGAATTTCAAGTTCGATCGACTATAGGGATTGCCACCTTAGCCAAATGGATGTTTCATGTTGCAGTTCATCTGGCCTGGGTGGTTGGTCCTAAGCAGTGTTGTCCCATCTCGTTCTAGCGGTTGCCTGAACAGAGTTAGGTTATCTTTAATATAGCACTCATATATTAAAAATGGTGGTTGTTACACAACAAAATTTCATGAAAGATGTGGCTGATGAGTTTAACCAAAGACTTGAACATATAACAAAGGTATAATGTGTATTAAAAACTAATTCATTAGTTAAACAGATAGAGAAAAGATAGAAAAAATAGGAAAAATTGGGAAGTAAGCCAGATGAGGCAGAATGAACTATCTTTTTATGGTCCAAAAAGATAGCGGGAGGATCGGAAGCTAAATAGCCGCCTTTTTTTAACTGCACAGTCGCTCCCTCTGCTCTGAGAAAAAGTGCCTTGGAAATTGAGTTGGCAATGGGTATAGGGGTATAAATGAACCGAATCGAGCTGAATATACTGAAAAATTTAAGGCTCGAATTTGGCTCGAAATAGGTATATTCGAGTTTGAGCTTGATTCGAAACTCGAAAAATTTAAAATTTTGTGTTCGAATTCAGTTCGAATTAGGGCTCGAGTTCGAGTTCGACTCGAAAGATTCAAACATGTTCGCGAACTATTCGAATTATTACTCGAAAATGTTGGTTGCTACTCGGAAAACCTAGAGGTTCCACTGTACAAAAATTTTGTACAAAGGTCTGAACCTTTTCCTAGCTACCATGTGTTCTTTTAAATTAAATTTTGGATCGCCTGCGGAACTTAACACGTTTGATCCAAAACTTAATCTATTTGTTCTTTTAGGTTTTGACTTGGATCTCCTGCGGAACTTAACACGTTCGACCCAAGTCACCTTAAGTTATTAATTCCATTAAATATTAATTTCCATAATTGGTTCCCAGTACTGACGTGGCAAGGCACATGGCCTTCTTGGATATGGGAGCAACCACCACCGACTAGACAAAACCTTTTATAGAAAGCTAATATTTAATTTCCTAAAATAACTTTAGGTTAACCGAAAAGAACAATCAAATCACAAGAGAAAGAAAAACAAAAGAACACTATATCGAAAACAAATTCGAAACTCTAGAATCGTATGCCTATTGTATTTAGTATTATTTCCAAAAATAACTAGTATGATGCGGAAACAAAAATTACTAGTTATACCTTTTAGAAAGACCTCTTGATCTTCTACCGTATTCCTCTTCTAACCTCGGACGTTGTGTGGGCAACGATCTTCCGAGATGAGAACCACCAAGCACCTTCTTCTTCCTTACAAGTTTCGGCCATCAAAACTTCTCCTAGGATGAAGAGGTTCGGCCACCACCACCATGCTCCAAGGGATGCTAGAAAAGAGGTTTCTTTTCTCTCCTTCTTCTCCTTCTTAGATCCGGCCACCAAAGATATCTCCACCATGAGAAGGTTTCGGCCACACAAAGGAGAGGAGAGGAAAGAAAGGTCCGGCCACACCCAAGGAGAAAAGAGAGGAAAAATAGAATAGAGTCGTTCACCTTGAAGCTTCCTCTACCTCCTCTTTTATAATCCTTGGTCTTGGCAAATAAGGAAAATTTAATAAAAACTTCCTTAATTCTTTTGCCATTGAAAAGGAAAATTTATTTAATTAAAATAATTTTCTCTTTTCAAATTATAATGGCCGGCCACTCTTCTCCCCAAAACAAGGAGAGTTTTAATTAAAACAAAAATTAAAACTTCCTAATTTGTTTCTAGAAATTTATAAAAATTTCTCCAATAATTTTAATCCCTTCATGATTGGTTAATAAAAAGAAATTTTATAAATTAAAATCTTTCTTTTAAACATGTGGATAATTTCCAAAAAGGAAAGTTATCTTTAAAAATTAAAATCTCCTTTCAATCTACAAATAAGGAAAGATATTAAATCTTTTCTTAATCTTTTGTAGAAACTAATAAAAGAGAATTTTTAATTTTCAAACTTTCTTTTAAATCATGAATATAATTAAAAGGAAAGTTTTTACCAAAATTAAAATCAACCTTTTAATCTACAAATAAGAAAAGAGATTTTAACTCTTCTTTTAATCTTTTGTAGAATCTTATAAAAGGAAGGATTTAAATTTTTAAACTCTCTTTTAAATTATATTATCCACATAAGAAAAATTTAAAAATTAAAATTCCTTTTTATTTTAATAGGGACGGCCACATGAATTCACCCATGAACATACCCATGGCCGGCCCTAGCTTGATCTCCAAGCTAGCTTGGCCCCTATAGATGGGTAAGAAGGTGGGTATAGGTGGGTATAGTACTCTATAATTAAGAGGCTACGATAGGGACCGAGAGGAGGAATTGGTTTTGGTCTCCCGATAAAATTAAGCATCCCGTGCTCGCCCCGAACACACAACTTAATTTTATCAATAATAATTCATTCCACTAGAGAACTATTATTGAACTACCGCACCAATCCCAAATTACATTTTGGGCTCCTTCTTATCATGAGTGTGTTAGTCTCCCTGTGTTTAAGATAACAAATGTCCACTAATTAAGTAAGTTACTGACAACTCACTTAATTAATATCTAGCTCAAGAGTAGTACCACTCAACTTCATCGTCATGTCGGACTAAGTCCACCTGGGTTTAACATGACAATCCTTATGAGCTCCTCTTGGGGACATTCTCAACCTAGATCACTAGGACACAGTTTCCTTCTATAATCAACAACACACACTATAAGTGATATCATTTCCCAACTTATCGGGCTTATTGATTCATCGAACTAAATCTCACCCATTGATAAACTAAAGAAATAAATATCAAATATATGTGCTTGTTATTATATTAGGATTAAGAGCACACACTTCCATAATAACTGAGGTCTTTGTTTCTTTATAAAGTCAGTATAAAAGAAACGACCTCTAATGGTCCTACTCAATACACTCTAAGTGTACTAGTGTAATTATATAGTTAAGATAAACTAATACCTAATTACACTACGACCTTCCAATGGTTTGTTCCTTTCCATTATGGTCGTGAGCTACTGTTTATAATTTATAAGATACTGATAACATGATCCTCTGTGTGTGACACCACACACCATGTTATCTATAATATAAATTAATTGAACAACTACATTTATCATAAATGTAAACATTTGACCAATGTGATTCTTATTTCTAGATAAATGTTTATACCAAAAGCTAGGCTTTTAGTATACACTCTAACAATCTCCCACTTATACTAAAAGACTAAGCTGCCGTATCTGCTGCCATACATCTGATTCCCATGCCTTTCAAAAAGCTCTTGCCTTAAGGACCTTAGGTTATCATCTGATGTAATCTAGGCGGCAACAACTTCTCCTCGTTTATATGATTTCTGTATTGGGTGGTACTTGCGCTCTATTGTATTTTCTTACTTTATAGACTTATGGTTTCTTCAAGTTTGCTACTGCACCAATGTTATTACAATAAATTGTAATAATCTTTGGACAAACCAGAAATCATATCTAAGTCTATCTTGAGGTTATTGAGTCATTCAGCTTTTATGGCTATCTCAGAGGCTTGCCATATACTCAGCTTCTATGGTGGAGTCCAGAAAAACACCTATGCTTATCACTCTTCCATAGTTATGACTTTACCTCCTAAAGTAAACACAAAACCCCGAGGTTGACTTATTATTGTCCCTATCCGATTGGAAGTCAAAACCATGCAACCCACAGGGACTAAATTAACTGCCTTGTAAGCTAGCATATAATCTCTAGTTCCTCTAAGGTACTTTAATATATGCTTTACTGCAGTCCAATGCCCTTGTCTAGGGTTACTTTGATATCTGCTAACTATGCCCTTGACAAAATAAATTTCTGATCTCGTGCATAGCATACATTAGGTTGTCTAACTGCCGAAGCATAAAGAACTGCCTACATGTCCTCAATCTCCTTTGATGTCATCAGAGACATCTCTTTAGATAAAGACACTCCATGCTTAAAAGGTAAGAAACCTTTCTAGGAGTTTTGCATGCTTAAAATGAGCAAGGATTTTTCTGATGTATCAAGCTTAGGATAAGTATATTTTTCTTGCGATCCTTTGATCTCAAAAATATATACATTCTCCCAAGTCCTTTATATCGAATTATTTGGACTACCATACCCTTACTTCTGACAACATTTTGATATTGTTTCCAACTACCAAAAATGTTATCTACGTATAGTACAAGAAATACCACCACGTTTCCATCACACCTTTTGTATACACAAGACTTATCAGTTTACTCAATAAATCCATAGGGCTGGATTACTTTGATAAACTGGATGTTCCAAGACCTTGAAGCTTTGCATCAGTCCATAGACTGATTGAGCTTGCACACAAGATACTCTTAGCCCTTTGCAATGAACCCTTCTGGTTGCTTTATATGGATGCTTTCTTCAAGACTTCCATTAAGGAATGTTGTCTTGACATCCACTTACCAAATAGATAAAAGTATCCGGATAGACTTAAGCATGGCTACCAGTGAAAAAGTTTCCTTTTTCATCTAGCCTTGCTTTGAAAGTTTCTACCTTCCTATCTATCCCTCTTTTCCTATTATAGACCTTTTTATACCCAAAGGCTTTTACACCATTTGGTGGTTCTACAAGCTTCCAGATTTTATTAGAATACATATATTCTAATTCTGTTATTCATTACTCTTTGCCAAGATATTGCATCTTTATCTTGGAGTGCTTCGTCATATGTCCGGAGATCAGGTTCATGTCCTCCAGGGATCGAGTCCAAAAACTCTCCCAAAACATGAATCTTTTTAGGTTGCCTAACAACCCTCCCACTACGACAAGGCACTTTTCTGCAATTGTGTATCATTTGTGATACGTGTTGCAGTTTCCTTGTGGTATCTCATCTTGTACAATTGGTACTAGATTAGACATGTCTTTTATTATTTCCTTAAGAACAAATTTTCTTATGGGCACGTGGTTTATTACATAGTCCTTTTCTAAAAATCGGTCATTGATGCTAACAATGACCTTCTGATTTTAAGACTATAAACCTACTTTCATTTCTCTAGGATAACCCACAAACAAGTGAATTCCTGTCCAACTTATCATTGTCTCTCTTCAGCATATGTGCTGGACTACCCGAATCCGAATATGCTTCGAAATAGGCTTACGCCTATTCAGCAATTCTATATGAGTAGAGAGTTCTGACTTTGGAAGGTACTATATTCACTTCCGTTTCCAGAGTATATCCTAAAAATGATTTTGGTAATATTCTAAATAACTCATCAATCTACTTATTTCCATAAGAGTCCTATACCTTCCTTTTTCTACACCATTCTGTTGGGGTGTACCAGGTGCAGTTAGTTGGAATTGAATCCGTACTTCTGATAAGTGACTCCTAAATTCTCCCAAGAGGTACTTGCCACTATGTTCTAACCATAGTGACTTTTACTTTAACATTTCTCCGCATCAGCCTTGTACTATTTGAACTAATCAAAGTACTTAGTCTTGCGGTACATTAAGTAAATTTATTTGTATCTTGAATAGTTGTCTATAAAATAGACGAAATATTCAATACTACCTCTTATAGGATCACACAAATCAGAATGAACCAATTTCAATATATCTTTGACTCTATACCCCTTAAACTTAAAAGCTTCTTGGTTATTTTTTCTTCCAAGTAAGACTCACAGGTTGGAAAGCTTTCCACTACCAATGAACCCAAAAGTTCATTAGCTACCAATGAATCCTACTCAAGTTAATATAACCTAGCCTTAGATGCCAAAGATATTAATGGTTCATTTCCGAAGGTTGCTTTCTCTTAAAATTAGAAGATGTGTTACTAATTTCCATTTGTTGCATCATGGGAGTTATTGGATTTATAAATTGCCAACCAACGTACCAGAACAGATAACTTCCCTTTTTTTCTTAACAACTTTAAAAGAGGCAGAATATCAAGTTCTTTGAATAGTTTAGAAACTGAAAACTAGTTCTTTCTAAACTTGGTACGTAAAGACAATTACTCAAAAATCCATGTTTTATTCTTATCAAAGGATAAACATCTCCCACTGCAACAGCTGCCACTTTTACAACAGTGCCCATGTGGACGATGTTTTTATTTTCATTTAGTTGTCGGGTTTCCTACAACCCTGCAATGAATTACGGACATGATTAATGGCATCTGTATCTAAACTCCAGGTTCTGGTAGATAACACCACTAAACATATTTCAACTAATGAATTAAATACACCTATATTGTTCTTAGTTCTAAGAAGACAGTCTACCTTAATGTCCAAGTCCTATTTCCAATCATTACAATTAGGACTACTAAGTCTTTTCTATAGTATAACAACTAGGAAATTGATAAACATTTTAAATCCTAAGAATCACAAAAATATTTGGTCAAGATCAATTCCTTAAAATCTCCATGAATTTTGTATGCCACGATAGTGTGGACGTATACAAAATCAAAGAGGAGATTTTATCCATTAATTTTATTATCTCGTCAACTTTACTTTATGACGAATAAAATTAATAGTTGATCTGTCTTTGATCAAATATTTGGTCAAAACTTTTTGAATTTAAAATAAAATATTGATTCCTCAAACAATATTATTTAAATTCACCAACACCTCAAACACCGTGAATTTTGCATGCCACGTTAGTGTGGACGTATACAAATTCAACATTTGTAAAAGGAGGGTTTTACCTATTAACTATCTTGTCAATGTATCTTTATGACAAATAAAATTATCTCAAACACCGTTAACTTTGTATGCCACGTTAGTGTGGACGTATACAAAATCAATCATTTGTAAGAGGGGTTTTAACCCTTTAATTTTATTATCTTGTCAACCTAGTTTTATGACAAATTAATAGTTGGTTTCATTTGGTCACACAAATAATAGCAGTGACTCCGATGGGGAGGATACTATTAGATGTGTCTAAGTGTATACCATTACTTGACACTAAGTCCATTAATAAGATTATGCCCCTTCCGTTGGGGAAGATCACACGCTCTTAATTAACTTCCTATAGTCATCCAAAAATGGAAGTCTGTTCTAGTGATCCACAAACAAGCTCATCCGTTATGGAGGAAGGCACTCAGAGCCAACGCGCAAGCTTGTTTGCATCACTTACAAACCAGTAATGGAGACCATGGGATTTATTTAAAAATCCCTCTCCCACTTAGTTATTTATAAACGAGGAATTTTAACTATGCTAGCCTACTAGTCATGTATACTAACATGCACACACAGCACAATATAAAAGCAATAAATAGAAAATCTAATTTTCAACTATTATGGCTTTTATCTCTAGTTGTCCTCCGTGTGTTGTCATCCCAAGCTGCTGCCATATTTGGCCACCGCCACCGGGTCTAGCTGTCGCATCCATCTTGCTCCTAGCTGCGCCTCCGGTCCTTAGAAGGTTCCACGCTTTGCAAGATTCGATCCGCGACATAAATAGAATTTTACATTTTGATCCTATATTCCATAAAAGGAATGTACATGTATCTAGATCAAAAATAAAATCCTAATAAAACTAAATACAGCTCCTGCTGTATTTTAATACAATCATGCACACACATATAAATGCCCTTGACATGTCCAAGGGTCCAATCACACACATAATAACTAAAAGCCATAATAGTTGGATCCTGCATCCACAAAGTTAGCACATCCTACTATTAACCTGCCTAAATTATGTATGACATGTGCATAATTAAACTAATACCAAATACACAGAGGCAAAACCCTAGCTCTGATACCAATTGTTGGTTGCTACTCGGAAAACCTAGAGGTTCCACTGTACAAAAATTTTGTACAAAGGTCTGAACCTTTTCCTAGCTACCATGTGTTCTTTTAAATTAAATTTTGGATCGCCTGCGGAACTTAACACGTTTGATCCAAAACTTAATCTATTTGTTCTTTTAGGTTTTGACTTGGATCTCCTGCGGAACTTAACACGTTCGACCCAAGTCACCTTAAGTTATTAATTCCATTAAATATTAATTTCCATAATTGGTTCCCAGTACTGACGTGGCGAGGCACATGGCCTTCTTGGATATGGGAGCAACCACCACCGACTAGACAAAACCTTTTATAGAAAGCTAATATTTAATTTCCTAAAATAACTTTAGGTTAACCGAAAAGAACAATCAAATCACAAGAGAAAGAAAAATAAAAGAACACTATATCGAAAACAAATTCGAAACTCTAGAATCGTATGCCTCTTGTATTTAGTATTATTTCCAAAAATAACTAGTATGATGCGGAAACAAAAATTACTAGTTATACCTTTTAGAAAGACCTCTTGATCTTCTACTGTATTCCTCTTCTAACCTCGGACGTTGTGTGGGCAACGATCTTCCGAGATGAGAACCACCAAGCACCTTCTTCTTCCTTACAAGTTTCGGCCATCAAAACTTCTCCTAGGATGAAGAGGTTCGGCCACCACCACCATGCTCCAAGGGATGCTAGAAAAGAGGCTTCTTTTCTCTCCTTCTTCTCCTTCTTAGATCCGGCCACCAAAGATATCTCCACCATGAGAAGGTTTCGGCCACACAAAGGAGAGGAGAGGAAAGAAAGGGCCGGCCACACCCAAGGAGAAAAGAGAGGAAAAATAGAATAGAGTCGTTCACCTTGAAGCTTCCTCTACCCCCTCTTTTATAATCCTTGGTCTTGGCAAATAAGGAAAATTTAATAAAACTTCCTTAATTCTTTTGCCAATGAAAAGGAAAATTTATTTAATTAAAATAATTTTCTCTTTTCAAATTATAATGGCCGGCCACTCTTCTCCCCAAAACAAGGAGAGTTTTAATTAAAACAAAAATTAAAACTTCCTAATTTGTTTCTAGAAATTTATAAAAATTTCTCCAATAATTTTAATCCCTTCATGATTGGTTAATAAAAAGAAATTTTATAAATTAAAATCTTTCTTTTAAACATGTGGATAATTTCCAAAACGTAAAGTTATCTCTAAAAATAACAATCTCCTTTCAATCTACAAATAAGGAAAGATATTAAATCTTTTCTTAATCTTTTGTAGAAACTAATAAAAGAGAATTTTTAATTTTCAAACTTTCTTTTAAATCATGAATATAATTAAAAGGAAAGTTTTTACCAAAATTAAAATCAACCTTTTAATCTACAAATAAGAAAAGAGATTTTAACTCTTCTCTTAATCTTTTGTAGAATCTTATAAAAGGAAGGATTTAAATTTTTAAACTCTCTTTTAAATTATATTATCCACATAAGAAAAATTTAAAAATTAAAATTCCTTTTTATTTTAATAGGGACGGCCACATGAATTCACCCATGAACATACCCATGGTCGGCCCTAGCTTGATCTCCAAGCTAGCTTGGCCGGCCCCTATAGGATGGGTAAGAAGGTGGGTATAGGTGGGTATAGTACTCTATAATTAAGAGGCTACGATAGGGACCGAGAGGAGGAATTGGTTTTGGTCTCCCGATAAAATTAAGCATCCCGTGCTCGCCCCAAACACACAACTTAATTTTATCAATAATAATTCATTCCACTAGAGAACTATTATTGAACTACCGCACCAATCCCAAATTACATTTTGGGCTCCTTCTTATCATGAGTGTGTTAGTCTCCCTGTGTTTAAGATAACAAATGTCCACTAATTAAGTAAGTTACTGACAACTCACTTAATTAATATCTAGCTCCAAGAGTAGTACCACTTAACTTCATCGTCATGTCGGACTAAGTCCACCTACAGGGTTTAACATGATAATCCTTATGAGCTCCTCTTGGGGACATTCTCAACCTAGATCACTAGGACACAGTTTCCTTCTATAATCAACAACACACACTATAAGTGATATCATTTCCCAACTTATCGGGCTTATTGATTCATCGAACTAAATCTCACCCATTGATAAACTAAAGAAATAAATATCAAATATATGTGCTTGTTATTATATTAGGATTAAGAGCACACACTTCCATAATAACTGAGGTCTTTGTTTCTTTATAAAGTCAGTATAAAAGAAACGACCTCTAATGGTCCTACTCAATACACTCTAAGTGTACTTGTGTAATTATATAGTTAAGATAAACTAATACCTAATTACACTACGACCTTCCAATGGTTTGTTCCTTTCCATTATGGTCGTGAGCTACTGTTTATAATTTATAAGATACTGATAACATGATCCTCTGTGTGTGACACCACACACCATGTTATCTATAATATAAATTAATTGAACAACTACATTTATCATAAATGTAAACATTTGACCAATGTGATTCTTATTTCTAGATAAATGTTTATACCAAAAGCTAGGCTTTTAGTATACACTCTAACAGAAAATAGGTACTCGAAAGGCTCGAAATTTATTTATTTAATATATTTAATTTATATTAATAAAATATTAAGGCTTGCGAGCGGCTCGTGAACTATCGAACAATATAATTTGGGCTCGAGTTCGGCTCGAAAAAAAGTTCAAACATGTTTGAGTTTGGTTCGAATTCGATAAATTCGAATATGAATCAAATATTTTTTGAGCCAGCTCGAAAAGCTCGCGAGCTGGCTCGATTCGTTTGCAGCCTTAAATGGGTACATTGAATTCACGTGTGTGAAAAATGTCTTTCTTTCTCGCTTCAAACCAATCATCTTCCCCCGCCCGATAGGGTGTCAACTCTGCTTTGGCAGCTATTATTTTAATTTGGGCAGTCAGCAAATTAGAGAGCAAGGAATCTTGTTCAGCCTTTTGGGCCATCAGCTCAGATTCTTTAGCAGCTCGTTCGGTTGTGTATGTAGACTTTAATTCCTGAAGTTGAGCACATAACTACCTGTTCTCCGCAGTTTTTTTGTCTAGTTTCATTTTTATTTCTTCACGGAGGTTTGTTTCAAACTAAAGTTGAGCCTCAAGAGTGTCCAAGGTGGTTGTCCACTAGGTCACCTTATTGCGCTTAGCTTCGGCCAACTTTTGAGCCTCTTTTAGTTGAGCAGATAATTTTTTTATTCGCTTGGAGTCCCGTGAAGAAATCGCTGTGGAAGTTTGCTACTTCAACAACTCATCCTCCTTCACCAAGTCATACAACTGCTGAGCAACGTTCGCATTAATTTCCCAGCGCTGAAAGATAAACACAATTACAAGACTACGAAATGGGTTAAGGACAGTTGATTAAATTATGATACTTAGTTTCCTCATAGGAAAATTCATCTGCTAGCACTATAGGTGTAAGTTCACTGAGTTAGTTTCTGGCCTCTATTCAAGCATCTATTAAACAACCTCCTAATGATATTGGGAGGGTTGAAGGAAGAAGAGATGTTGGAGAAATTGAAGCTTGGGCAGAAGGCAAAGAAAAAATGATTGAGGACTGAGGAGGACACTCCGAAGCAGCAAAGATAGTCTTCATGCCAAGAGATATAGAAGGAATGAGATCTAAATAATATCTGGTAAAGAAGTGTCCTCTTGGGTTTGGGTACGGACAAGAGTTGAGAGGGTAGGATAAAGGATGACCAAGGTATGCTCGGGGGATTGCTCTTGTATATCTTCCCGGGTGGGATTTGACTGAACAGAAATTGCTTGTCTTTTAGGAGAAGGCGCAAGGGTCAGCTTGCGCTTCTGGCATTTCCTTTTTGGTGAAGCCACCTTCTCTGAAGGAGAGCTTATAGATTTCGGAGGAGGATTGGAAGGTAACTGATAACTACTATTTTGATGTGATATTTTAGCTCTCATACTTAATATTTTTATCCTCTCATTCACTTAAATCTTGTTTAATATCATGATTCATGATTTAGGATATATTTGTGAGATTTTTATACTCTCTCCCTAATTTTTAGTATTATTTCATGATTTTATAGGAATTAAAGAAGAACCATGGATGAGAGTCGAGTTGGATGGAATTTGGCTTGATTTGAAGGTCAAATGGAGGAGATCATATGAACCATTGATCTAGATCTAGAGAGATCTTGTTCCTTCATTTAGATCTAAGCATCCTATCCTTGATCTAGATCTGAAACAATATGGACCTTTGCTTTATCAAGAAGGAGATCAAGCCATCCATCATCTCTATCATCAAATCTGAACCTCACATCCACTCCTATTGAATGGACGGCCCAAATTGGAGGAAGAAAAGCCCTTCCTCTTCTCACACGGATGAACAGTGGGTGGAGAGACGTGATGCATGCCAAAGCTTCAATGCCGCCTTCGACTCTTCTTCTTCCTCCACTAACGACCGATGACCACCTCTGCTCAACCACTGCCACCGGTTGACCATCTCCTCTCCATCTTAGTCTACACCGCCATCCCTTCTTGGTCCCGATTTCACGCCCACACACACCATCCGCCGACGCCATTGATTCATGTGGATGCACATCAGCCCCGAAGCCATCTTCTCAACGTCTCCGCCACTGCTGCTCCGTCCAGTCATCTCCGATCATCTTGCTCTTTGGGTTAGAAGAGGGAGATCCGATCATAGCCCTTCAATAGTCTTCATTAGCAGCCCCATCGTCTCCGCCCAAATCCGCATCCACTCCATCTTCCAGAAGAGTCTTGAGCTTGGGTTGTTTAGTTTCTTCACCTGATTCGAATTGATTTTTGATGATGAATGCTTGTAATTGATGATATCCCATGTTCACTTTGTACATGGTTCAATTCAATTTACGCCTATAATGTGTTTAATGAATTATCTCTTCCATCAAATAGAATTTAATTGATACAATTTCTTTAGTTTACTTCTCGCAATGCTTTGTTAGTTAGATGTTTTATGTTTCCATGATGTTTTTTCTTCATTTGAATGCAATTAGGTTAGATTATATTTCTTTAATGCTTTGGTTTCGTTCTATTCTTAGTTTCGTTGATGTTTTACTTCATGTTTTTTATTCTAGTGTAATTGTAATTTAGGTTCAGTTAGCTTTCTTTACTTGTATTGTCTTGCATTTATTAGATTAGTTTCATTTAATGCTTTGCTATTTCATTCCTTAGTTTAATTCCGTTGATGGTGAATTCATAGCATAGAGTGACAATCCATTGTGAAATCACTATTAATGGATAGATAGGATGTTGTTCATTTCATTAGGGTAAATTTTATACTTGTTTTGCTATCCCATTTATTAGGTTTAGAATCAAAACCCAAAACCTCAATTTTCATATCAAAAATTTTAAAACATAAATAACATACAATCCTATGGTTATCGTTCCATATTTGTATTCGTTGAGAGACGACTCGAGTTGACCCTGTGCTATACTAGCGTAAACAAATTCGATACTTAATTCTTTTGATATCGTATCACGACAAAACGATTCAATCAGTAACTCCATAGATGTTGCAGCTATGCTCGCCTCAGCTATGTGATCTTCTAATGCCTCATTAGAAGGAGGGGGTAATGGTAAACCCCGCTCAGCTAATAACCCTTGTTCTTTGGTATGAAGCTCCTCTGCTCTCAAATCGATTGATTCATCGATCAAGAACAAAAGAATAGCATCCATTGCACCAAATAAAAAATACCTTAGTTAGTGATAGGGTAAATATTGAAATTACCAAAACTTACCAAAGGAACAGGGTAATCTCTTTTGAACGAGGCTCAAACCAAAAAGATATAAAAAAACCTTCCTGTAACCATTTGTGAATTCTACGGCGTTGGTTACTCAGCTTGGGAAGATAGGAAAGGAAGATTGGATCCTATTTAAGTTTTGTAGGATCAAGAAGAGGAGGAAAGGAAGATTACCAACTGATAGACCAAGTAGCAGGATTGGGCATCTATAAGAAGAAAAAAGTGGGACTTCCAACCTTTGTTTGAGGACGACATGTCTTGAAGAAGACCGTTTTCGATCAGGACTAGAAGAGGAAAACCCCAAATTTTGACTTTTGGGGGTAAGCAAATAGATAAAGATTGCAGGGAGTATGAGAAATTTCGAATAGGAGAAATAATATAAACATCCCGCACATATAACGGAATGCATTCGACATAAATTGTTGTCGTGGGATGCGGAAATACTAACTTACTTTTGATAGAAACGGGTGGACAGGGAAACTTAAACCGACCACTAACTGATCGGAAAAGAAAATGACATCGTTATTAGGAGGAAGATGAGGATGATCGTTCGGGGAAGGAAGATGAATGTGATAATTATGAGGAATTTCATATCTGGAATAGAGTAGGCCCGATCAAAAGCATCAAAACTCGAAGAGGTAAGATTCCTAAGACATGATAAAACGAAAAGTAGGCAGAAGATCAGCAACTTACCGAATGTTGGGCAAAGAGTAGAAGAAAGTCGAGAGGAGAAGAAATCGTCGGAAGGAGAGATCGAAGGAGATAAAAGGCAGAGTGCGGAGAACGTGTAATGTTTAGGGTTTTATAAGGAGGAATTTAGTTGCCACCATTAGATTGAAATGGCTTGCATAAGGAAAATCATTGATTTGCAAAGTCGAACGTGCCATTGCGTTATATGAAGCAGTAGATGTCAACAAACGTTGTAGAGAATGAGTAGTGGGGCCACGTGGCATTCACCCATAAATGAGCATTTATGAGGGACGTGACAAGCGAAATCTTTTGTAGCAAAAAATACCTTTTTGCATGTCCTCGGTACTAGCCCTGGTAGATGGCAGATCGTTTTTGAAAAAAATCATCAAGTACTCGGTACTAGCCCTAGTAGATGGCATGAGAGCTAAGGTGACCCTAGTATAAAGGATGAGCAAATGAAACTATAAGTTGGGTCCAGTCAATCAGTTGCACCTCTTTCAACTAGACTTGAAGAGGAGACTAGTGATACAGATTATAATGAGTGGATCTAGAAGACGATGTGGTAGTCAAAGTTAAGGTGATGTGATGATCAAAGCCGGGATGGATGAGCATTCCATACCTGGTTCTGATTGATCGCCCAGCCTCAAAGTTCTCGGGTCTTGCCCGTGCATCCCTACAGCAGGACTTTCGGAAAAGGACAACCAACTGCGAACCTAGTCAGATATAATAACTTTAGGGTTTTACTCTGAAACTAAAGAGATAATGCGTTCGATCAATAAATGGTCGGCTGGGTTCAAGGAAAGGTCGGTCGGACTTTGTTGGAATGTATACTAAAAGTCTAGCTTTTGTAAACATTTATTTTGAAATAAAGAATCACATTGGTTAAAAATGTCTACATTTATGCTAAGTGTAGTTGTTCAATTAATTTATATTGTAGATAACATGATGTGTGGTGTCACACATAGAAGATCATATTATCGGTTCTTTATAAATTATAAACATAGCTCACGACTGAGATGGAAAGGAACAAACCATTGGAGTAGTCGTAGTGTAATTATGTATTAGTTTATCTTGACTAATAAATTACACTAGTACACTCTAAGTGTATTGAGCAGGACCATTTGAGATAGTTTCTTTTTATACTGACTAAATAAAAGAACAATACCTCTGTTATTATGGAAGTATGTGTTCTTAATCCTAATATAATAACAAGCACATATACTTAATATTTATTTCTTTGATTTATCAAAGAGTGTGATTTAGCTCGATAAATTAAAATGCCCGATAAGTTGGGAAATGATATTACTTATAGTGTGTGTTGTTGATTATAGAAAGAAACTGTGTCCTAGTAATCTAGGTTGATAATGTCCCCAAGAGGAGCTCATAAAGATTGTCATGTTAAACCTTACAGGTGGACTTAGTCCGACATGACGATAAGGTTGAGTGGTACTACTCTTGGACTAAGATATTAATTAAAATGAGTTGTCAGTAACTTAAATAATTAGTGGGCATCCGACATCTTAAATACAGGGAGATTAACACACTCATAATAAGAAGGAGGCCAAAATGTAATTTGGGATTGGTGCGGTAGTTCAATAATAATTCTTTAGTGGTATGAATTATTATTGATGAAATTAAGTTGGGTGTTCGGGGCGAACACGGGAAGCTTAATTTCATTGGGAGACCAAAATCAATTTCTCCTCTAGGTTCCTGTCATAGCCTCAATGAAGTCTCAAATCCACTCATGAAAATCTCATCTTGGTGTCCAAGAGGGGGCCGACCTATGGCTTGGTGACCAAGCCATGGGGCCGACCACTTCCTCCTCAAAGTGGCCGGCCCCTTGCTTGGTGCCCAAGCAAGAAGGGGGCCGATCACTATATTCAAAGTTAGGGGGCATTTTGAATTTTTAAAATCTTCTCTTTGTAGACATCTACAAGTCTTAAAAGAGGGATTTTAAATTTATAAAACTTTCCTTATTTGAATTAGGCCACATGGTTTAAAAGAAAGTTTTAAAACTTTCCTTTTTTAACCGTCCACATGGTTTTTAAAAAGAGAGTTTTAAATTTAAAACTTTTCTTTTTAGTAACCATGTTAAAAAAGGAAATTTTAGAAGAGAAGTTTTAAATTTTAAAACTTGGTTTTAATTTTTTAAAATTTTCCTTTTTTAACATCCCAAAAGGAAAGAGAGCTTGTAAAATTTTATAAGAAGATTCCTTCTTTTATAAAATTTTATAAAAATGTTTTTTTATCTCTTCATGATAATGTGACTGGCCACCCTTGCTTGGACACCCTTGCTTGGTGTCCAAGCAAGGGGCCGACCATTAAGAGTATAAAAGAGGAGAAAAAGAAAAATAAAAGGGGAAAGGAAATCAAGAGGAAGATTTTAATTTTTTTGTAAAAATCTTTCCTTATTTGCCTTGGCCAAATATTATAAAAGAAGGGGAGAAGAGGCCTCATGAGGCAATATATTCTTTTCTCTCTTCTCTCTAGTCTTCTCCTAAGGGCCGACCATTGCTTCTCTTCATGCTAGGGCCGACCACCTCTTTTGGTTGCTTTGTGTGGCCGGATACAAAGAGAAGGAGAAGAAGAGGAGAAGTAGGGATTGCATCAATTCTTATTCTCTTGCTTGTGCTCTCTCTTGTGGCCGGCCCTCTCCCCTTCCCTTTCCTCTTGCTCTCTTTTGTTCCTTAGTGGTGGTGGTGGCCGAATCTTAGAGGAGGAGTTTTTGGGTGGTGTTTATCTTGGAGGATCGTCGCCCACACGACATCTAAGAGGAGGCGATGAATACGACAGAAGATCTCGAGGTTATTAGCATACAAAGAAAAGGTATAACTAGTAATTATTTTCCGCATCATACTAGTTTTTATTTGTATGAATTCCAAACACAAGAGGCATATGATTCTAGATTTTCAGATTTGTAATTCGAAGTTGTGTTTCTTTTATTTTACTTTTTTTGATCTTGTGATTCGATTGTTCCTTTTGGTTAAACCAATGTTATTTTAGTAAATTAAATATTGAATTTCGTTAAGAGGTTTTGTCGAGGAAGTGGTGGATGTTCCCATACCCAAGAAGGCCAAGTGCCTCACCATGTTTGACCTGGGAACCAATTTCTGAAATAAATATTTAATTGAATTTATAACATAGGTGGATTTGGATCAATAATGTTAAGCATCATTTGCAATCCAAGTCTAAACCATTAAGAACAGATAAGTTAAATTTGGAATCAATAATGTTAAGTACCGTTTGCGATTCCTAATTTAATTTCTAAAGAACACAATAGGTTGTTAGGAAAGGTTCAACACTTGTACAAAATTTTTGTACAGTGGAACCAGTACAATCTTCCTAGGACCAACCAACAGACTTAACACACTTAGCATCATAAAACCATTAATATACGATCAGCTGAATAAAGATCTGTTGAACATAAGGCTTTCTGTGTACGCCCGGCCGGGCAAAAGGCTGGCCGGGCTTAGTGACACTTAGCCTCATAAAACCCTTAATATATGATCGGTCGGAAAAAGGTCGATCGAACATAAGGCATTCTGTATACGTCTAACCGGGAAAGTAGCTGGTCGGGCAAATGGCCGGCTGGGCTTAGTGACACTTAGCCTCATAAAACCCTTAATATACGATCAGCCGGATAAAAGTCGGTTGAACATAAGGCTTTTTGTGTACACCGGACCGTGTAAAAACCCGATCGGATTTAAAGATACTTATCCTCATAAAACCCTTAATATACGATTGGTCGGATAAAGGTTGGTTGAACATAAGGCTTTTTGTGTAGGCTCGGCTGGGTAAAGATCAGGCGGGCTTAAAGACACTTAGCCTCATAAAACCTTTAATATACGATCGACCAGATAAAGGTCGGTCGAGCATAAAGCTCTCTGTATACACCCAACTAGGCAAAGATCGGGCGGGCTTAAATATACTTAGCATCATAAAACCCTTAATGTACGATCGACTGGATAAAGGTCAGTTGAGCATAAGACTCTCTGTGTATGCCGGGCCGGGTGAATACCAAGTGAGCTTAAAGACACTTAGTCTCATAAAACCCTTAATATACGATCGACCGGATAAAGGTCGGTCGAGCATAAGACTCTTTGTGTACGCCCGACCGGGCAAAAACTAGGAGGACTTAAAGACACTTAGTCTCATAAAACCCTTAATATATGATCAGCTGGATATAGGTCTGTCGAGCATAAGGCTCTTTGTGTACGCCTGATCAGGCAAAAACCGGGCAGATTTAAAGGCACTAGCCTCATAAAATGCTTAATATATGATCGGCCGGATAAAGGTCGGTCGAGCATAAAGATCTCTGTGTATGCCCAGCCGGGCAAAGACCAGGCGGGCTTAGAGACACTTATCCTTAGAAAACTCTATATATACGGTCGACAGGGCGAAGGTCGTCCGAGTTTAAATTACTTAATTTTATATTGTCCCTAAAATAAAGCTCTAACATACCTGGTTTATCATGTCTCCTTGAATGGATCTTTGGCATACTGTGGGCACTATATTAGTCTCTAAATAAATTTTGGTAGTATTTAACATATAACTGAGCAGATTGATACAATGACAAGTAATATGGCCGACCTTATGGATCGACCGAGACACACTTAACAGACAATTTTTGACAACAATATAACAGATTACCAGAACTTGTTGGGGAATATTCCTTGGAAGCATTCTTTGCCAGCTAATCATGACAGCATATTCCTCTAACCGCCTCAGTAGTGACATGAAGTATAAACGATAAAAGAGGTACATCAATGGGTAGACAAAAGATTCCTCGTCTAATTACTCCGAAAGGTCCAGGTTGCACACTTTTCATCACCTAACAAACTCTAACAACTTGAGTCACCTCATGATCATGGAGGTTATGAGAGGTGGTATATAAAGGAAGGTTCTCTCCGTTGGCAAGATACACAATTAACATTAGTTACACCTTACACTCGCACAAGCACTTTCTCTACTATTCGTCATTTTTCCATCGAGTACTATACTGACTTAAGCACCGGAGGGCCTTGCCAGGGATTCCTTCCCTGGTCTTGGGTCACTAACATTTTGTTTGATTGTCTAACTATGCGCAGGATCAGAGGAAAGTTCCATTCGAAGCTAAAGAAGTCATCTATCGGCTAACAAATCATCCACCAGAGCCAGCGCACCATCTCCCTAGCCTTCAGACAGATCAGATACCATGACGATTGGTATTAGGCCAAGTGGGAGTATGTTATATTTGAGAGATGTCTTAAGACAATCACCTTATGCAATGTACTATTTATTAGATAAATAAATATTCATTATTTAAGTATATATTCTTTATGTATAAGATTAGATCTTAAACTCATTTATTGAATGTCTGCAATACAATTCATAATATGAGAGAATTTGTTATTGGATCATAACTAGTGAGTATCTTTACATGTGTAATTATGAATGTATTGAAATATTCTCTAGTCGATAAATGGATGAGTTTGAATATCATTGATTCTGAGAGACTAGCGCATGTTATGCTCCTTGGTCTAACCAAGCAACTGCTCTTCACTGGCTGGAGATATTGGGATGTCGAGAGTTAAACATGAATACTAGTTAAGGGTAACTAATTCATTGGAGAAATATGCCATGATTCTGTTGGTTGCTACTTGGAAAGCCTATAGGTTCCACTGTACAAAAATTTTGTACAAAGATCTGAACCTTTTCCTAGCTACCATGTGTTCTTTTAAATTAAATTTTGGATCTCCTGCAGAACTTAACACGTTTGATCCAAAACTTAATCTATTTGTTCTTTTAGGTTTTGACTTGGATCTCCTGCAGAACTTAACACGTTCGACCCAAGTCTCCTTAAGTTATTAATTCCATTAAATATTAATTTCCATAAAAGGTTCCCAGTACTGACGTGGCGAGGCACATGGCCTTCTTGGATATGGGAGCAACCACCACCGACTAGACAAAACCTTTAATAGAAAGCTAATATTTAATTTCCTAAAATAACTTTAGGTTAACCAAAGAGAACAATCAAATCACAAGGAAAAGAAAGAAACAAAAGAACACAACTTCGAAAAAACATATTCGAAATACTAGAACGTAAGCCTCTTGTATTTGGTATTATTTCCATAAATAACTAGCATGATGCGGAAATAGAAATTACTAGTTATACCTTGTAGAAAAACCTCTTGATCTTCTACCGTATTCCTCTTCTAACCTCGGACGTTGTGTGGGCAACGATCTACCAAGATGAGAAACCACCAACCACCTTCTTCTTCTCCAAGCAAGGTTCGGCCACAAAGGAAGAACTTTACCAAAGAAGAAAATCAAAATACTAACCAAGCTCCAAGAGATGCTAGCTTTCTCTCCTTCTTCTTCTTCTTCTCCGAGTAGTATCCGGCCACCACAAGAACTCCAAGGGAGAGGGAGAGGTTCGGCCACCACAAGAGGAAGAGATGGAGATGATGGCCGGCCACACCAAGAAACAAAAGAGGGAGAGGAATAATAGATGTTGTGTCTCATGAAGGCACCCTCACCCCTTCTTTTATATTCCTTGGCCTAGGTAAATTAGGAAATTTAATTACAATAAATTTTCCTTAATTTCCTTGACATGATTTAATTGAGAAAAATAAAATAATATTTCCCCAATTAAACAATGATGGCCGGCCAAAACAATAGGAAGCAAATTGGACAAGTTTCAATCAACAATTAAAACTTTCCTTATTTGTTTCCGGAAATTTTAAAAAATAAAATTTCTCTTTAAAATCTCTTCATGGTTAATAAAAGGAAATATCTATAATTTTAATTTTATTAACATGTGAATAATTTTAAAGAGAAAATAAAATAACTCTCCAATCTACAAATAAGGAAAGAAATATAATCTCTTTCTTTAATCTTTTGTAAATTTTTACAAGAGAGATATTTTAATTTTAATTCTCTTTTAAATTAAATCTTCCACATAATAATAAACATTAAAATTAAATTTTCTTTTAAATTAATTATGGCCGGCCCTACTAGCTTGGGTTCAAGCTAGGGCCGGCCACCTTAAACCCAAGCTTAGGCCGGCCCTAGCTTGGTTCCCAAGCTAGCTTGGCCGGCCCCCTTTAGGTGGGTATAAAAAGTGGGTATATGTGGGTATAGTACTCTATAAATAAGAGGCTACAATAGGGACCGAGAGGAGGAATTGGTTTTGGTCTCCTGATAAAATTAAGCATCCCATGTTCGCCCCGAACACACAACTTAATTTTATCAATGATAATTCATTCCACTAGAGAACTATCATTGAACTACCGCACCAATCCCAAATTACATTTTTGGGCTCCTTCTTATTATGAGTGTGTTAGTCTCCCTGTGTTTAAGATATCGAATGTCCACTAATTAAGTGAGTTACTGACAACTCATTTAATTAATATCTAAGTCCAAGAGTAGTACCACTCAACCTTATTATCATGTCGGACTAAGTCCACCTGCAGGGTTTAACATGACAATCTTTATGAGCTCCTCTTGAGGACATTATCAACCTAGTATCACTAGGACACAGTTTCCTTTTATAATCAACAACACACACTATGAGTGATACCATTTCCCAATTTATCGGGTTTATTGATTCATCGAACTAAATCTCACCCATTGATAAATTAAAGAAATAAATATCAAACATATATGCTTGTTATTATATTAGGATTAAGAGCACACACTTCTATAATAACTGAGGTCTTTATTCCTTTATAAAGTCAGTATAAAAGGAACGACTTCAAATGGTCCTACTCAATACACTCTGAGTGTACTAGTGTAATTATATAGTCAAGATAAACTAATATCTAATTACACTACGACTTTCTAATGGTTTGTTCCTTTCCATTCTGGTCGTGAGCTACTGTTTATAATTTATAAGGTACTGATAACATCATCTTCTGTATGTGACACCACATACTATGTTATCTACAATATAAATTAAATGAACAACTACAAACAAATGTAGATAATTAGACCAAATGTGATTCTTTATTCATAATGAATGTTTACAAAGCTTAGGCTTTCAGTATACACTCCAACAATCTCCCACTTATACTAATGACTAAGCTGCCATATCTTCTACCATACATCTGATTCTCATTCCTCCACATGCCGATCGAAAGCTTTCGCCGGAAGCGCCTTAGTGAAAGGATCCGCCAGGTTATCTGCTGATGCAATCTTGGCGATGACAACTTCTCCTCGCTTCACGATATCTCGTATCAGGTGGTACTTGCGCTCTATATGTTTACTTTCCTTATGGGCTCGTGGTTCCTTCGAGTTTGAAACTGCACCGCTATTATCACAATAAATTGTGATGATTTTGGGCAAACCAGGAATCATATCTAAGTCCATTAGGAAGTTCCTGAGCCATACTGCTTCTTTGGCTGCCTTAGAGGCTGCCACATACTCAGCTTCCATGGTTGAGTTTGAAACGCATTTCTGTTTAACACTCCTCCATGCAATGACTCCACCTCCTAAAGTAAACACATAGCCTGATGTAGACTTACTGTTGTCCCTACCTGATTAGAAATCCGAATCCGTGTAACCTACAGGGAGCAAATCGTCTGCTTGGTAAACTAGCATATAATCTCTAGTCCTTCTTAGGTACTTCAATATATGCTTTACAGCAGTCTAATGTCCTTGTCCAGGGTTACTCTGATATCTGCTGACCATGCCTACGGCAAAACAGATATCAGGTCTCGTACATAGCATTGCATACATTAGGCTTCCTACAGCCGAAGCATAAGGAACTGCTTTCATGTCCTCTATCTCTTTTGATGTCTTTGGAGACATCTCTTTAGATAGAGCTACTCCATGTCTAAAAGGTAAGAAACCTTTCTTGGAGTCTTGCATGCTAAAACGAGCAAGGATTGTATCTATATATGAAGCTTGGGATAGACACAACATTCTTTTCTTGCGATCCCTTATAACTTTGATCCCAAGAATGTGTGCACATTCTCCTAAGTCCTTCATATCAAATTGTTTGGACAACCATACCCTTACGTCTGATAATACCTTGACATTGTTGCCAATTAACAAAATATCATCTACGTATAGTACAAGAAATACCACCACGTTTCCGTTACACTTCTTATATACACAAGACTCATCCGGACTTTGAATAAATCCATATGACTGGATTACTTCATTAAACCGGATGTTCCAAGACCTTGAAGCTTGCTTCAGTCCATAAATGGACCGATTGAGCTTGCATACTAGATGCTCTTTGCCTTTTTCAATAAATCCTTCTGGTTGCTTCATATGGATGTTCTCTTCAAGACTTCCATTAAGGAAAGTGTCTTGACATCCATTTGCCAAATCTCATAATCTATATGAGCAACGAATGGATAAGAGTATCCGGATAGACTTAAGCATGGCTACCGGTGAAAAGGTTTCCTCATAATCGATTCCCTCTTTCCGAGTGTACCCTTCGCAACAAGCCTAGCTTTAAAGGTTTCTACCTTCCCGTCATCCCTCTTTTCCTTTGTAGATCCACTTGCATCCAACGGCTTTTACACCATCGGTGGTTCTACAAGCTCCCACACCTTATTAGAGTACATGGACTCTATTTCGAATTCATTGCCTTTTGCCAAGATGTCATCTATATCTTGGAGTGCTTCTCATATGACCGGGGAGGTTCATGTTTACCAGGATCAAGTCCAAGACTCTCCCAAGAACATGAATCTTCAGTCGCCTCACAACCCTCCCACTACGACGAGGCATCGTGGTTGTGTATCATGTGTGACACGTGTTGCGTCTCTTGTGGTACTTCATCTTATATTGTTGGTACTAAGTGTCCTCTCTAAGTTCTTCTAAAACGACTTTACTCGGGCTTGTGATCCATTATATAGTCTTCTTCTAAAAACTGGGCATTGGTGCTAACAATGACCTTCTGGTCTTTAGGACTATAAAATAAACCACCTTTCGTTCCTTTGGGATATCCTACAAACACGCGAACTTCTGTACGAGATTCTAACTTATCAGCATCTGGTTTCAGCACATGTGCTGGACTACCCCAAATCCGAATATGTCTTAGACTGGGTTTTCGCCCATTCCACAATTCTATGGGAGTAGAAGAAACTGATTTAGAAGGTACTAAGTTCAGAATGTATACTGCTGTTTCCAGAGCATATCCCCAAAACGAATTTGGTAATTCTGAATAACTCATCATCGATCTAACCATCTCCATAAGAGTCCTATTCCTTCGTTCTGCTACACCATTCTGTTGGGGTGTTCCAGGTGCAGACAATTGGGATTGAATCCCAGCCTCTGATAAGTAATTCCTAAACTCTCCTAAGAGGTATTCGCCACCACGATCAGATCGTAGTGTCTTGATACTTTTACCTAATCGTTTCTCCACATCAGCCTTGTATTCTTTGAACTTGTCAAAGCATTCGGACTTGCGGCGCATTAGGTAAATGTATCCATATCTTGAATAATCGTCTATGAAAGAGACAAAATATTCAAAACCTCCTCTTGCCTGGACAGACATAGGACCACACAAATCAGAGTGAACCAACTCTAATACTTCTTTGGCTCTATACCCCTTGGCATTGAACGGCCTCTTGGTCATTTTACCTTCTAAGCAAGATTCACAAGTTGGAAAATTTTCCAACTCTAATGAACTTAAAAGTCCATCGGCTATAAGCCTCTGAATCCTACTTAAGTTAATATGACCAAGCCTTAGATGCCAAAGATGTGCTTGGTTCATTTCTGAAGGTTCTTTTCTCTTATTAGAATTAGAAGATGAATTATAAATTTTCATGTTTTACTTTGTGGAAGAATTTGGATTTAAAATATACAAATTGCCAACTAATGCACCAGAACAGATAATCACTTTATTTCTTTTAATAACTACATCGTTACTGAAAGAAACTGAATATCCATCTAAAAACAGTTTAGAAACTGAAATTAAATTCTTTCTAAAACTGGGTACATAAAGACAATTTCTTAAAACCAAATTTCTATTTCTACTAAAAGATAAGTAGACGTCTCCCACTGCAGCAGCTGCCACCTTAGTAGCATTGCCCATGTAGACGGTAATCTCCCTTCAGATAGTCGTCGGGTTCCCTGGAACCCCTGCAAGGAATTGCAGACATGATCAATGGCTCCGTATCTACACACAGGTGCTGGTAGATAACACCGCTAAACATGTTTCAACAACTAGAGTATGAGATATGCCTTTGTTTTGGTTCTTACGAGGACTGTCCGCCTCCTGCCCGCTTGCAGATGAAGCACTTGCCCTTGGCTTCTTCATTCCAGCTTTAAATCCTGTACACTGAGATTTATTCACTTTCTTTCTTGAACCAGTTTGTTTCTTCTTCTTCTTACCTTCGGTTTAGAAGTAGAACCATTTTCGACATAGTGAATTTGAGCATTGTGACGAAATAACCCTTCTTGAAGTTCTGTCAAGAGTTCCCCTAATGAATAAATCCTTTTATTCATATTATAGTTCAGGCGGAACTGCTCAAAACTTCTACGTAGGGTTTGGAGGATCATATCGATCTGGGTTTCCCCATCAATTTCTCCTCCAAGGATCCGTATTTCGTTCAGATAAGCCATCATGTTTAGGATATGATCCCTCACAGGAGTACCCTCTTGCATGGTGGTGTCATTATCTTTCTCATAGCTTCTTGTCTAGAAGCCCTATCTGATGACCAAAGAGTTCCTTGAGATTATATCATAAATCGTTGGTAAATCTTTATGTCGATGTTGCAATACATTTGACATTGAAGCCAAAATGTAACACCGCGCCATCTCATCTGCTTTTACCCATTTCCTATGATATTCAATCTCCTCTTGGGTAGATTCACCAATGGGTGCATCAGGCAATGCTCAATCAGTACAAATTTATAGCTTTCAGAGTAAGAACAATATCCAGGTTTCTTTTCCAATCTATGTAATTTGGTCCAGTAAGTCTATTTTGTTGAAGTATGATGGACGGTGGGTTGAAAGTCATCCTAAGAATCACAAATAACTTTTGGTCAGAACTCTAAATTTAGAATAATATTGATTCCTCAAATAATACTATTTTAAATTAACCAACACCTTAAAACACCGTGAATTTTGTATGCCACGTTAGTGTGGACGTATACAAATTCAACATTTGTAAAAGGAGGGTTTTAACCCATTAATTTTATTATCTTGTCAACCTAACTTTTTGACAAATAAAATTAATAGTTGGTATTATTTGGTCACACAAATAATAGCAGTGACTCCGTTGGGGAGGATACTATTAGATGTGTCTAAGTGTACACCATTACTTGACACTAAGTCCATTAATAAGATTATGCCCCTTCCGTTGGGGAAGATCACACGCTCTTAATTAACTTCCTATAGTCATCCAAAATGGAAGTCTGTTCTAGTGATCCGCAAACAAGCTCATCCGTTATGGAGGAAGGCACTTAGAGCCAACGCGCAAGCTTGTTTGCATCACTTACAAACCAGTAATGGAGACCATGGGATTTACTTAAAAATCCCTCTCCCACTTAGTTATTTATAAATGAGGAATTTTAACTAAGCTAGCCTACTAAACTTGTAAACTAACATGCACACACAGCACAATATAAAAGCAATAAATAGAAAATCTAATTTTCAACTATTATGGCTTTTATCTTTAATTGTCCTCCGTGTGTTGTCATCCAAAGCTGCTGCCATATTTGGCCACCGCCACCGGGTCTAACTGTCGCATCCATCTTGCTCCGAGTTCCGCTGCGCCTCTGGTCCTTAGAAGGTTCCACGCTTTGCAAGATTCGATCCGCGACACAAATAGAATTTTACATTTTGATCCTATATTCCATAAAAGGAATGTACATGTATCTAGATCAAAAATAAAATCCTAATAAAACTAAATACAGCTCCTGCTGTATTTTAATACAATCATGCACACACATATAAATTGCCCTTGACATGTCCAAGGGTCCAATCACACACATAATTAACTAAAAGCCATAATAGTTGGATCCTGCATCCATAGAGTTAGCACATCCTACTATTAACCCGCCTAAATTATGTATGACATGTGCATAATTAAACTAAATACCAAATACACAGAGGCAAAACCTGCACTTACCAATTGTTGGTTGCTACTCGGAAAGCCTATAGGTTCCACTGTACAAAAATTTTGTACAAAGATCTGAACCTTTTCCTAGCTACCATGTGTTCTTTTAAATTAAATTTTGGATCTCCTGCGGAACTTAACACGTTTGATCCAAAACTTAATCTATTTGTTCTTTTAGGTTTTGACTTGGATCTCCTGCGGAACTTAACACGTTCGACCCAAGTCTCCTTAAGTTATTAATTCCATTAAATATTAATTTCCATAAAAGGTTCCCGATTCGACGTGGCGAGGCACATGGCCTTCTTGGATATGGGAGCAACCACCACCGACTAGACAAAACCTTTAATAGAAAAGTAATATTTAATTTCCTAAAATAACTTTAGGTTAACCAAAGAGAACAATCAAATCACAAGGAAAAGAAAGAAACAAAAGAACACAACTTCGAAAAACATATTCAAATACTAGAACGTAAGCCTCTTGTATTTGGTATTATTTCCATAAATAACTAGCATGATGCGGAAATAGAAATTACTAGTTATACCTTGTAGAAAAACCTCTTGATCTTCTACCGTATTCCTCTTCTAACCTCGGACGTTGTGTGGGCAACGATCTACCAAGATGAGAAACCACCAACCACCTTCTTCTTCTCCAAGCAAGGTTCGGCCACAAAGGAAGAACTTTACCAAAGAAGAAAATCAAAATACTAACCAAGCTCCAAGAGATGCTAGCTTTCTCTCCTTCTTCTTCTTCTTCTCCGAGTAGTATCCGGCCACCACAAGAACTCCAAGGGAGAGGGAGAGGTTCGGCCACCACAAGAGGAAGAGATGGAGATGATGGCCGGCCACACCAAGAAACAAAAGAGGGAGAGGAATAATAGATGTTGTGTCTCATGAAGGCACCCTCACCCCTTCTTTTATATTCCTTGGCCTAGGTAAATTAGGAAATTTAATTACAATAAATTTTCCTTAATTTCCTTGACATGATTTAATTGAGAAAAATAAAATAATATTTCCCCAATTAAACAATGATGGCCGGCCAAAACAATAGGAAGCAAATTGGACAAGTTTCAATCAACAATTAAAACTTTCCTTATTTGTTTCCGGAAATTTTAAAAAATAAAATTTCTTTTTAAAATCTCTTCATGGTTAATAAAAGGAAATATCTATAATTTTAATTTTATTAACATGTGAATAATTTTAAAGAGAAAATAAAACAACTCTCCAATCTACAAATAAGGAAAGAAATCTAATCTCTTTCTTTAATATTTTGTAAATTTTTACAAGAGAGATATTTTAATTTTAATTCTCTTTTAAATTAAATCTTCCACATAATAATAAACATTAAAATTAAATTTTCTTTTAAATTAATTATGGCCGGCCCTACTAACTTGGGTTCAAGCTAGGGCCGGCCACCTTAAACCCAAGCTTAGGCCGGCCCTAGCTTGGTTCCCAAGCTAGCTTGGCCGGCCCCCTTTAGGTGGGTATAAAAAGTGGGTATATGTGGGTATAGTACTCTATAAATAAGAGGCTACAATAGGGACCGAGAGGAGGAATTGGTTTTGGTCTCCTGATAAAATTACATGTTCGCTTCGAACACACAACTTAATTTTATCAATGATAATTCATTCCACTAGAGAACTATCATTGAACTACCGCACCAATCCCAAATTACATTTTGGGCTCCTTCTTATTATGAGTGTGTTAGTCTCCGTGTTTAAGATATCGAATGTCCACTAATTAAGTGAGTTACTGACAACTCATTTAATTAATATCTAAGTCCAAGAGTAGTACCACTCAACCTTATTATCATGTCGGACTAAGTCCACCTGCAGGGTTTAACATGACAATCTTTATGAGCTCCTCTTGAGGACATTATCAACCTAGTATCACTAGAACACAGTTTCCTTCTATAATCAACAACACACACTATGAGTGATATCATTTCCCAATTTATCGGGTTTATTGATTCATCGAACTAAATCTCACCCATTGATAAATTAAAGAAATAAATATCAAACATATATGCTTGTTATTATATTAGGATTAAGAGCACACACTTCTATAATAACTGAGGTCTTTATTCCTTTATAAAGTCAGTATAAAAGGAACGACTTCAAATGGTCCTACTCAATACACTCTGAGTGTACTAGTGTAATTATATAGTCAAGATAAACTAATATCTAATTACACTACGACTTTCTAATGGTTTGTTCCTTTCCATTCTGGTCGTGAGCTACTGTTTATAATTTATAAGGTACTGATAACATCATCTTCTGTATGTGACACCACATACTATGTTATCTACAATATAAATTAAATGAACAACTACAAACAAATGTAGATAATTAGACCAAATGTGATTCTTTATTCATAATGAATGTTTACAAAGCTTAGGCTTTCAGTATACACTCCAACAGATTCTTCATATGGTTCTATATGTTAGGATCGATTGAGCTAGAGGAGGGGGGGGGGGTGAATGACTCACTTCGTTTTCTTGATCAACTTGATTTTACGCAGCGGAGACTCGAAGGCAATGCTAACTCTGATATTTACTTGGTATCCACCTCCCCAAGGAGGTGACTAGTCCAAGGATCCACACCACTCACACTCTTCCACTATCAAAACCCTCCTTCTCAGAATCACACCGAAGGTGGAGAAACCTTACAAGGTTACAACTCTCCCTCTCCAAAGTAAAGGATCACACTCACCACAATGAAGAAGAAAAGAAAGATTACATGCTTTAAAAATGCTTCTTCTTCGCAGAGTGAGATTTGAGAAAGTAGCGAGAGGGAGATCTTGAACTTGAGCACTTTTTGAAGATCTTGAGCACTTGAGAGAGTTGAGACCTTGGAGAGCAATGGAACAGTATATTCTTTTTGGATGATATGTTTTCTTTTTCTTCCAAGCTTTTAAACGTCGAGAAAACTAGCCGTTTCTCACGTAGCCGTCGCCGTGAATCGATTGGGATTAAATCTGAATCGATTCATAAGTATCCGTTGGTAGTCATCGCGTCAAGATCAACGGCGTAGATTACTTCACTTGAACTTGAATCGATTGGTGTAGTGCCTTGATCGATTCAGACGTGCAGTGCTTCATCGCAGAATCGCAGAGCCTCTTTGAATCGATCGGCCGATCGATTCAATACCTTGAATCGATCGGCTGATCGATTCAGGAGGAATCTGTGCTTCGCACAGATCGTTCATCGATCTATCGGCTGATCGATTCAATACCTTGAATCGATCGGCTGATCGATTCAGGAGGAATCTGTGCTTCGCACAGATCGTTCACCGATCGATCGGTCGATCGATTCAATACCTTGAATCGATTGGCTGATCGATTCAGGACGATTCTGTGCTTTGCACAGAACCTTACTGATCGATCGGCCGATCGATTGACTTCCCTTCAATCGATCGGCTGATCGATTCAGAGGCATTCTGCCTCACAGTTATGTTTGAATCGATTTACAAACATAGTGGGCTTAACACACATCCATTCTTCTGACTTGCAGGAGCTTCTCTTGCCAAGAATCTGGTCCCCGACCTTCTTGGACTTCTCTTGCCTTGCATCTGGTCTTCTGACCTACAAGAACTTCCTTTTGCCAAGAATCCAGTCCTCCTCGATCTTCTTGGACTTCTCTTGCATCTGGTCTTCCGACCTGCAAGAAACTCCTCCTGCAAACTCACAATGCATGTTAAATCCAACGTATTAACCTAAACTTAAATAATTATCAACACATTGAAACTTCCAGGGCATGATTGCACCAACACTATACATATATGGATATGTCAATGAAGATCTCATTACAGTATAAGTGAGAGTTTCCTTAGACTTGAGGTATTCAAGTCATCTTGGTCATGAATACTTATACTTTGACATCTTAAGCAAGCATCTCTTTCGAGATGTTGACCCAGGATGGTTGGGTATAAGTTGAAGTGTCTAAAAGTATTTGGATAGCCTACACAGGATTTACCACTCCTTACAAAAGGAGATGTATACCCTATGGTCGCTTGGTAGGATTATTAACCAAAGCATTACATGTTAAGAGTATGATACTCTTGGACACATGTCTGAGTAATTTGAATTCACAAGATGAGAAAGTAGAACTTAGGCTAGGTGTGATGTAGTCAGCCTAGTGAGAACTAACACAGACTATGTCATGAACCAAGTGAGTAAAAGAGAAGTGAAAGGAATGAGGCATGACTCACCGTAGCTGTTAAAGGGTTCAAAAGTGGTTCTAATATCAACCATTGATTTTTTGATCAATTGGGGATCATGATGTACTATTAGGTGTCGCTCATGATCTATTCATAATTACTGGTTAATTACGAATGACCAACATAATCAGGAATCTATTGGGTCACACATACTACTAGTTTATCCGAAAGGCTTAAAATGAGTTTGAGAATTAGATTCTCAGATCAAGAAATTGAGTCTGGTTGGACCAAATAAAGGAAAAATATGGAAGATATTTTATCAGAACGGAAGTGCGAATATGCCATGTCTTTTGAAGACAAGTTGGACCATAGTTGGTTTAATTATAAACCAAATTAGTTTGGTTGTAATTAAAAGAGGTTTTGTTATTGAACCAAGTGGTTTAGTTTTGAACTAAGTTATTTTGGTCTTGAACCAAATTTAAGGCTAATGGTTTGGATTTTGGGTTAGTGGATACAGGTTTTAGGGGTGTAATCAAGCCGAGCCGAGCCGAACCGAGACGAACTCTTGGATGTTTGATTTTGGCTCGTTTATAATCGAGCCGAGCTCGAGCTTTATTTAACGAATATATTCATGGCTCACGAACTTATTCGACTTTTATCAAGCCTAAACGAGCTTGATAAATATAAATTATAAATTTAAATATTCATTAAAAACTAAATTATATATTTTAAAAAATTATAATATTCTTGTTAAAATTTTTAATTTTATTCTAATAAATAAATTTAATATATTTGTCTATGTTTTTCATAAGTAGAGTGTAAAATTTATAAATTCAATATTAAAACTATTATTATTTTTATTTAAAAATTGATTTATGAACTTAACGAACATGTTCACGAGCTAACGAGCCGAATATTGTGAAGCTTGAGCTTGGTTTGTTTATTTTAACGAGCCTCATTAAACGAGCTCAAACGAGCTTTTATCAAATCGAGCTTCGAATAGCTCACGAGTGGCTTGGCTCATTTACACCCCTAACAGGTTTTAATTTAATTCAAACCATATAGGAGATCTATATAAATGATATAGATTAGAGAGTAAAAAAAAGATTAATTGAGTTGATTAAAAACAAAATGTTAGGTTTTCATCTTTTCCTCCTCCTCCCCTTCATGAAGCCAACCTTACTACCACCGCCACTAAATCTTGTCGGCACCGGTTGTTAACACCTGCCCTCCAACCATAGCCGTCAGACTATAAACACAAAGGAGGAGTGTCCTCCTTGCGTAGTCCCCTTCTTCCAGCCTCACACTGGTGGTGGTGTTACCACTAGGGCCTCTCCGAATCGTCAAGAGCCCACAGTCATTGGTAGCATCTACCAACAACACTAGATGCAGTAAGTTGATGTTGCCCACACATCACCGCCGACTGTCATGCGTCATCACCGCCCATGCACCTCTATAAAGCTCGGCCACCGACTGTCCTCCTTCCGACGGTCTCCTACTTGTAGGATCATAGGTATGTGAGAGGGAGGGGTGAATCACGTGATTTTAAAACTCATTCTTTTTTTTTTTACTTTTTTAAAAATGAGTGCACAACGAATAAATCTAAGTATAAAAGTGAAAAAAATAGAATACAATCGATTTTTACTTGGTTGGAGTCTTCAATGACTCCTATGTTGGAATGTATACTAAAAGCCTAGCTTTTTGAATAAACATTTATTAAGAAATAAAAATCATATTGGTCAAATATCTACAAGCTAAGTGTAATTGTTCAATTAATTTATATTGTATATAACATGGTGTGTGGTGTCACACACAAAAGATCATGTTATCGGTTCTTTATAAATTATAAATAGTAGCTCACGACTAAGATGGAAAGGAACAAATCATTGGAGTAGTTGTAGTGTAATTAAGTATTAGTTTATCTTGACTGATAAATTATACTAGTACACTCTGAGTGTATTGAGCAAGACCATTTGAGGTAGTTTCTTTTTATACTGACTAAATAAAAGAACAATACCTCTGTTATTATGGAAGTGTATGCTCTTAATCCTAATATAATAACAAGCACATATACTTAACATGTATTTCTTTGATTTATCAAAGGGTGCGATTTAGCTCGATAAATCAAAAGGCCCGATAAGTTGAGAAATGATATTACTTATCGTGTGTGTTGTTGATTATAGAAGGAAACTGTGTCCTAGAAATCTAGGTTGATAATGTCCCCAAGGGGAGCTCATAAGGATTGTCATGTTAAACCCTGCAGGTGGACTTAATCCGACATGACAATAAGGTTGAGTGGTACTAATCTTGGACTAAGATATTAATTAAAATGAGTTGTCAGTAACTCAATTAATTAGTCGACATCCGACATCTTAAATACAGGGAGATTAACACACTCATGATAAGAATGAGCCCAAAATATAATTTGGGATTGGTGCGATAGTTCAATAATAATTCTTTAGTGGTATGAATTATTATTGATGAAATTAAGTTGGGTGTTCAGGGCGAACACGGGAAGCTTAATTTCATCGGGAGATCAAAACCAATTTCTCCTCTAGGTCCCTGTCGTAGCCTCAATGAAGCCTCAAATCCACTCATGAAAAGCCCGTCTTGGTGTCCAAGAGGGGGCCGACCCATGGCTTGGTGACCAAGCCATGGGGCCGGCCACTTCCTCCACAAAGGGGTCGGCCCCTTGCTTGGTGCCCAAGCAAGAAGGGGGTCGGCTACTATATTCAAAGTTTAGGGGGTGTTTTGAATTTTTAAAATCTTCTCTTTGTAGACATCTACAAGTTTTAAAAGATGAATTTTAAATTTACAAAACTTTTCTTATTTGAATTAGGCCACATGGTTTAAAAGAAAGTTTTAAAAGTTTTAAAACTTTCCTTTTTTAACCATCCACATGGTTTTTAAAAAAGAGAGTTGTAAATTTAAAACTTTCCTTTTTTGTAATCATGTTAGAAAAAGGAAATTTTAGAAGAGAAGTTTTAAATTTTAAAACTTGGTTTTAATTTTTAAAATTTTCCTTTTTTAACATCCACAAAAGGAAAGAGAGCTTGTCAAATTTTTTAAACTTTCCTTTTTTAACATCCACAAAAGGACAGAGAGCTTGTAAAATTTTATATGAGGATTCCTTCTTTTATAAAATTTTATAAAAAAAATTTCTCTTCATGATGATGTGGTCGGCCACCCTTGCTTGGTGTCCAAGCAATGGGCCGACCATTAAGAGTATAATAGAGGAGAAAAGGAAAAATAAAAGGGGGAAAGGAAATCAAGAGAAAGATTTTAATTTTTTGTAAAAATCTTTCCTTATTTGCCTTGGCCAAGTATTATAAAAGGAGGGGAGGAGAGGCCTCATGTGGGATTCTATTCTTTTCTCTCTTCTCTCTAGTCTTCTCCTAAGGGCCGGCCACCTCTTGTGGTTGCTTTGTGTGACCGGATACAAAGAGAAGGAGAAGAAGAGGAGAAGTAGGGATTGCATCAATTCTTATTCTCTTGTGGCTGGCTCTCTCCCCTTCCCTTTCCCCTTGCTCTCTTTTGATCCTTGGTGGTGGTGGTGGCCGAATCTTAGAGAAGGAGGAGCTTTTGGGTGGTGTTCATCTTGGAGGATCGTCGCCCACATGACATCCAAGAGGAGGCGAGGAATACGACAGAAGATCAAGAGGTTATTGCTTACAAAGAAAGGTATAACTAGTAATTATTTTCCGCATCATACTAGTTTTTCTTTGTATGAATTCCAAACACAAGAGACATATGATTTTAGATTTTCGAATTTGTGATTCGAGTTTGTATTTTTTTTTTTGTTTTCCGAATTTGTGATTCGATTGTTCCTTTTGGTTAAACCTAGAGTTATATAAAGAAATTAAATATTAGATTTCTTTAAAAGGCTTTGTCTAGGAAGTGGTGGTTGCTCCCATATCCAAGAAGGCCTAGTGTCTCACCATGTTTAACCTGAAAGCCAATTTTAGATATTAATATTTAATTAAATTTATAACTTATGTGGATTTGGATCAATAATGTTAAGTATCGTTTGCGATTTAAGTCTAAACCATTAAGACCAGATAAGTTAAATTTGGAATCAATAATGTTAAGTTCCGTTTGTGATTCTGAATTTAATTTCTAAAGAACACAATAGGTTGTTAGGAAAGGTTCGACACTTGTACAATATTTTTTGTACAGTGGAACCCGTACGATCTTCCTAGGACCAACCAACAATTGGTATCAGAGCTAGGGTTTGCCTCTGTGTGTTTGGTTTTCAGTTTAGTTATGCACATGTCATACATAGTTTAGGTGGGATAATAGTAGGATATGCTAACTCTGTGGTTGCAGGCTCCAACTATTATGGCTTATGGTTATTGTGTGTGATTGGACCCTTGGACATGTCAAGGGCATTTTATTCTATGTGCATGATTGCATTTAACTAATACAGCAGGAGCTGTATTAGCCCTAAGATTTTACATTTATGTTCGATCTAGACTTGATGTACATTCCCTTGGGGAATATAGGATCGATGTATGTAAAATTTAATTTTTTTTGTCGCGGATCGTATCCTTGCGAGGCGTGGTGCTATTGAAGGACTAGTGGCGCAGCGGAAAAGGAAGCTCGATGGACCCGACGGCATGAACCCTGGGGCTAGCAGCACATGGAGGACAGTGATGGAAGAAGCCATAATAGTTGGAAAATTAATTTCCATATTTATTGTTTTATTTACTGTGATGTGTGTGTGCATGTGATATTTGCTTGTATAGTTAAAATTCCTCACCTTAAATAACTAAGTGGGAGAGGGATTAGTAGATAAATTCTACGGTCTCCATTACTGGTTTGTAAGTGATGCGGCAAACTTTCATGTTGGCTCTGAGTGCCTCCCTCCCCATCGGATGAGTTTGTTTGCAGATCACTAGATCAAACTTCTTTTATGGATGGTTATAGGAAATCAATTAGGAGCGTGTGATCTTCTCCATCGGAAGGGGCACAATCTTATTTAATGGACTAAGTATCAAGTAATGGTATACACTTAGGCACATTTAATAGTATCCTCCCCATCGGAGTCACTGCTATTATTTGTGTGACCAAAGGAAAACCAACAATTAATTTGTCATAAAGATAGGTTGACAAGATAATAAAATTAAAACCCCCTCTTACAAATGTTTGGGTTTGTATACGTCCACACTATCGTGGCATATAAAATTCACGGTGTACGAGGAAATGTTATTTGTTAGTTTGACAAGAAAATAAAATTAATGGGAAAAACTCCTCTTATAAATGTTTGGTTTTGTATATGTCCATACTATCGTGGCATACAAAATTTACGGTGTTTGAGGTAATTTTATTTGTCATAAAGTGAGATTTACAAATGTTTGAATTTGTATACGTCCACACTATCGTGGCATGCAAAATTCATGGTATTTGAGGTGTTGGTAAATTTAAATGATATTGTTTGAGGAATCAATATTATTTTAAATTCTAAAGTCTTGACCAAATGTTTTGTTATTCTTAGGTTTTCAATCCCCTAGCTGTTATATTATAGAATAGACTTAGTAGTCTCAATTATAATGATTGGAAACAAAACTTGGACATTAAGATGGACTGCCCTCTCAGAACCAAGAACAATATAGGTGTATTTTATTCATTAGTTGTTTAAACATGTTTAGTGGTGTTATCTACCAGTACCTAGTGTGTAGATACAGGAGCCACTGATCATGTCTGCAATTCATTGCAGGGTTCCAGGAAACCCAACAATTATATGAAAGGGAAAACACCGTCTACATGGACACTACTACAAAAGTAGCAGCTGTTGCAGTGGGAGATGTTTATCCTCTGATAGGAATATAATATGGATTTTTAGAAATTATCTTTACGTACCAAGTTTAGAAAGAACTTGATTTCAGTTTCTAAACTATCAAAGAACTTGATATTCAGTCTCTTTTGATAACAAAGTTGTTATCAAGAAAAAGAGGGAAGTTATCTGTTCTGGTACGTTGGTTGGCAATTTATAAATCCAATAACTCCCACGATGCAACAAATAAAAATTAATAACATATCTTCTAACTCTAATAAGAGAAAGCAACCTTCAGAAATGAACCAATTATATCTTTGTCATCTAAGGCTATGTTATATTAACTAGAGTAGGATTCAAAGGATAATAGCCGATGAACTTTTAGGGTTCATTGGTAGTGAAAATCTTTCTAACCTGCGAGACTTACTTGGAAGGAAAAATAACCAAGAAGCTTTTTAAATCTAAGGGGTAAGGAGCCAAAGATATGTTGGAATTGATTCACTCTGATTTGTGTGGACCTTTGACTATCCAGGCAAGATGTGGTTTCGAATATTTCGTCTCTTTTATAGACGACTATTCGAGATACGGGGTACATTTACTTGATGCGCCGCAAGTCTAAGTACTTTGATAAGTTCAAAGAAAACAGGGTTGATGTGGAGAAACGTCAAGGTAAAAGTATCTAGACACTACGGTGAGATCGTAGTGGCGAGTACCTCTTAGGAGAGTTTAGGAGTCACTTATCAGAAGTCGGGATTCAATCCCAACTGACTGCACCTGGTACACCCCAACAGAATGGTGTGGCAGAAAAAAGGTATAGGACTCTTATGGAAATGATTAGATTAATGATGAGTTATTCAGAATTACCAAAATTCATTTTGAGGATATACTCTGGAAACGGAAGTAAACATAGTATCTTCTAAATCAGAACCCTCTACTCCCATAGAATTGTATAATGGGCGTAAGCCTAGTCTAAAGCATATTCGGATTTGGGGTAGTCCAGCACATGTGATGAAGGGAGACACTAATAAGTTGGATAGGAGTTCACTTGTTTGTGGGTTATCCTAGAAAAATAAAAGGAGGTTTATAGCCCTAAAAATCAGAAGGTCATTGTAAGCACCAATGCCCGATTTTTAGAAAAGGACTATGTAATGAACCACAAGCCCATAAGTAAATTTGTTCTTAAGGAAATAATAAAGGACACGTCTAATCTAGTACCAACTGTATAAGATGAAATATCACAAGAAACTGCAACACGTATCACAAATGATACACAATTACAGACAAGTGCCTCATTGTAGTGGGAGGGTTGTTAGGCAACCTGAAAGATTCATGCTTGGGAGAGTCTTTGGACTTTATCCCTGGTCAACATGAACCTGATTCTCAGACATATGACGAAACACTCCAAGATAAAGATACAGCATCTTGGCAAAGAGCAATGAATACAGAAATAGAATCTATGTATTCTAACAAAGTCTGGGAGGTTGTAGAACCATCAAATAGTATAAAAGTTATTGGATGAAAATAAGTCTACAATAGAAAAAGAGGGATAGACGGGAAGGTGGAAACTTTCAAAGCAAGGCTTGTTGAAAAAGGGAAACCTTTTAATGGTAGTCATGCTAAAGTCTATCTGGATTCTTTTATCTTTTGCTACTCATATGGATTATGAGGTTTAGCAAGTGGATGTCAAGACAGCTTTCCTTAATGGAAGTCTTAAAGAAAGCATCCATATGAAGCAACCAGAGGGGTTCATTGCAAAGGGCAAAGAGCATCATGTATGTAAGTTCAATCGGTCTGTGGACTGAAGCAAAGTTTCAAGGTCTTGGAACATCCGGTTTAATGAAGTAATCCAGACCTATGAATTTATTCAGTGTCCGGATGAGTCTTGTGTGTACAAGAAGTGTGATGGAAACATGGTGGTATTTCTTGTACTATACGTAGATGACATATTTGGTAGTTGGAAATAATATCAAAGTGTTGTCGGAAGTAAGGGTATGGTAGTCCAAGAAAATTCAATATGAAGGACTTGGGAGATTGCGTAAATATTCTAGGGATCAAAGGGATCACAAGAAAAGAATATTATGCTTATCCGAAGCTTCATATATCGATATGATCCTAGCTCGTTTTAGCATACAAGACTCTAAGAAAGGTTTTCTACCTTTTAGATATGGAGTAGCTTTATTTAAAGAGATGTCTCCAAAGACATCAAAGGAGATAGAGGACATGAAGGTAGTTCCTTATGCTTCGGCTGTCGGAAGCCTAATGTATGCAATGCTGTGTACGAGACCGGATATCTGTTTTATCGTAGGCATGGTTAGCAGATATCAAAGTAACCCTGGACAAGGACATTGGACTGCTGTAATGCATATATTGAAGTACCTAAGAGGGACTAAAGATTATATGCTAGCTTACAAAGCAAATGAATTGCTCCCTGTGGGTTACACAGATTTTAACTTCCAATCAGAAAGGGACAATAGTAAGTCGACCTCGGGGTTTTATGTTTACTTTAGGAGGTGAAGTCATAACTATGGAGGAGTGTTAAGCATAGGTGTTTTTCGGACTCCACCATAGAAGCTGAGTATGTGGCAGCTTCAGAAGCAGCCATAGAAGCTGAATAGCTCAGTAACCTCATGATGGACTTAGATGTGATTCTTTATTTGCCCAAAATTATTTGGTGCAATAGAAAACTCGAAGGAACCATGAGCCCAGAAGGCAAGTAAACACAATAGAGCGTAAGTACCACCCAATACGAGACATCATATAATAAGGAGAAGTTGTTGCCGCCTAAATTGCATCAGGTGATAATCTGGGAGTTCTTTTCACTAAGGCCCTTAAGGCAAGAGCTTTTGATGGGCATGTTGAAGGGTTGAGAATCAGATGTATGGCAGGGTATATGGCAGCATAGTCTTTTAGTATAAGTGGGAGATTGTTGGAATGTATACTAAAAGCCTAGCTTTTTGTATAAACATTTATTTAGAAATAAGAATCATATTGGTCAAATATCTACAAGCTAAGTGTAGTTGTTCAATTAATTTATATTGTAGATAACATGGTGTGTGGTGTCACACATAGAAGGTCATGTTATCGGTTCTTTATAAATTATAAACATAGCTCACGACTGAGATGGAAAGGAACAAACCATTGGAGTAGTCGTAGTGTAATTAGGTATTAGTTTATCTTGACTGATAAATTACACTAGTACACTCTGAGTGTATTGAGCAGGACCATTTGAGGTAGTTTCTTTTTATACTAACTAAATAAAAGAACAATACCTCTGTTATTATGGAAGTGTGTGTTCTTAATCCTAATATAATAACAAGCACATATACTTAATATTTATTTCTTTGATTTATCAAAGAGTGTGATTTAGCTCGATAAATTAAAATGCCCGATAAGTTGGGAAATGATATTACTTATAGTGTGTGTTGTTGATTATAGAAGAAAACTGTGTCCTAGAAATCTAGGTTGATAATGTCCCCAAGGGGAGCTCATAAGGATTGTCATGTTAAACCCTGCAGGTGGACTTAGTCCGACATGACAATAAGGTTGAGTGGTACTACTCTTGGACTAAGATATTAATTAAAATGTGTTGTCAGTAACTCAATTAATTAGTGGGCATCCGACATCTTAAACACAGGGAGATTAACACACTCATGATAAAAAGGAGCCCAAAATATAATTTGGGATTGGTGTGATAGTTCAATAATAATTCTTTAGTGGTATGAATTATTATTGATGAAATTAAGTTAGGTGTTCGGGGCGAACACGGGAAGCTTAATTTCATCAGGAGACCAAAACCAATTTCTCCTCTAGGTCCCTGTCGTAGCCTCAATGAAGCCTCAAATCCACTCATGAAAAGCCCATCTTGGTGTCCAAGAGGGGGTCGGCCCATGGATTGGTGACCAAGCCATGGGGTCGGCCACTTCCTCCACAAAGGGGTCGGCCCCTTGCTTGGTGCCCAAGCAAGAAGGGGGTCGACCACTATATTCAAAGTTTAGGGGGCGTTTTGAATTTTTAAAATCTTCACTTTGTAGACATCTACAAGTTTTAAAAGAGGGATTTTAAATTTACAAAACTTTCCTTATTTGAATTAGGCCACATGGTTTAAAAGAAAGTTTTAAAACTTTCCTTTTTTAACCATCCACATGGTTTTTAAAAACGAGAGTTTAAAATTTAAAACTTTCCTTTTTGTAACCATGTTAAAAAAAGGAAATTTTAGAAGAGAAATTTTAAATTTTAAAACTTGGTTTTAATTTTTAAAAGTTTCCTTTTTTAACATCCACAAAAGGAAAGAGAGCTTGTAAAATTTTATAAGAGGATTCCTTCTTTTATAAAATTTTCTAAAAAATTTTTCTCTTCATGATGATGTGGCCGGCCACCCTTGCTTGGTGTCCAAGCAATGGGTCGACCATTAAGAGTATAAAAGAGGAGAAAAGGAAAAAATAAAAGGGGGAAAGGAAATCAAGAGGAAGATTTTAATTTTTTATAAAAATGTTTCCTTATTTGTCTTGAGCAAGTATTATAAAAGAAGGGGAGGAGAGGCCTCATGTTGGATTCTATTCTTTTCTCTCTTCTCTCTAGTCTTCTCATAAGGGTCGGCCCTTGCTTCTCTTCATGCTAGGGCCAGCCACCTCTTGTGGTTGCTTTGTGTGATCAGATACAAAGAGAAGGAGAAGAAGAGAGTAGGGATTGCATCAATTCTTATTCTCTTGTAGTCGGCTCTCTCCCCTTCCCTTTCCCCTTGCTCTCTTTTGATCCTTGGTGGTGGTGGTGGCCGAATCTTAGAGAAGGAGGGACTTTTGGGTGGTGTTCATCTTGGAGGATCGTCGCCCACACGACATCCAAGAGGAGGTGAGGAATACGACAGAAGATCAAGAGATTATTGCTTACAAAGAAAGGTATAACTAGTAATTATTTTCCGCATCATACTAGTTTTTCTTTGTATAAATTCCAAATACAAGAGGCATATGATTCTAGATTTTTGAATTTGTGATTCGAGTTTGTATTTTTTTTTGTTTTCCGAATTTGTGATTCGATTGTTCCTTTTGGTTAAACCTAGAGTTATATAAGGAAATTAAATATTAGATTTCTTTAAAAGGCTTTGTCTAGGAAGTGGTGGTTGCTCCCATATCCAAGAAGGCCTAGTGCCTCGCCATGTTTAACCTGAAAGCCAATTTTAGAAATTAATATTTAATTGAATTTATAACTTAGGTGGATTTGGATCAATAATGTTAAGTATCGTTTACGATCTAAGTCTAAACCATTAAGAACATATAAGTTAAATTTGGAATCAATAATGTTAAGTTTCATTTGCGATTCCGAATTTAATTTCTAAAGAACACAATAGGTTGTTAGGAAAGGTTTGATTCTTGTACAAAATTTTTATACAGTGGAACCGGTACGATCTTCCTAGGACCAACCAACATCCTACACCAAGACCCATGCCCTTTAGACCTATCGACAGGTAATCCACTATCAGGTCATAAAATCAGATACAAAGTACGAGGAAAATGTAACATCCTACACTTTCCTTTTGCATGTAAAGTAAGCATAATAAAAAGTAGTTACCAACACAAAGATGTTGAAATCGATCTGTTGACAGCAGTCGGACGTAGTCGAGTGTTAGCACAGCGGTATTGTGAAGATGGAGAAGCCAGATGGTTAAGAATGATAATAGAAAAGTTGTACTGAACCTCTTGGCAGAACCCTTCTTTTAAACATTGTTGGAGGCGCCTCCAATGCTTCAAGGTGCCTCCAATGATGCTTATCTGATCTGAACATCACAGTCTTTATCCATGTGAGGGTGCCTCTATCAGCTCTAAGGCGCTTCCAATGCGCTCTGAGGTGCCTCCCCACAGCAAAACTCTATCCTCAAACTTTATCTGCGTGAGGGCACCTCCCCCCTATCCGAGGCGTCTCCATTCAGCTCTGAGGCGCCTCCCTGTAACTCCGAGGCACCTCGAGCACTGTTCATCGGAGGCTAATGTTTGCATTTTAGCTCCTGCAAAATATGTTCGTCTAAATAACAAAGATACCCTGCAAAACAGAGTTAGCACATGAATAAAATAAATAAATTTATGACTTATATCTTGTCATACTAAGACCAGAATCTAGTCATGGTATAAACTTAGACTTTCAAAATGAATCTAAGTTGGACTAGCTCCTACATCTCCACTGGGCTTGTCCTCACTAGATAACTCTCCTCCAATGCTTACCTCACTTACCATTTACCGACTCACTTGACTCTTGACTCGCCAGGTCTTCCTGCCAGATGCCTCATTTGAACTACAGTCAATTGTTAGGTCCTGTAGACACAACTAGACTTCCTACTAGATATCAACCTATCCCGCCTTTTGGCCAATTCCCAACTAGGCTTCAACCTGATGTCAGGTCCCATCAAGTCTTTCAATCATGCACACTTGGTAAATAGATTAGAACACACAACATATAACTTTATCTTTTGTCATACATCAAAATCTGAGTTTGATTATCAGTGCTAACTGCACCAATACTACTAACCTCCAGAGTCATTATCGGCTACACCATCGGTAGTAGAGACAAACAACCCCAAACATCAACCTCTTAGTTGTTGTTCACCTCGCCTCATGTCATTGGGTTGTGCATGTCGCCAGGCATCAAAGTGAGTGGGATATCCTCCGTGTTTGGTATCATCGCGTTGCTAACGCCGCTAGATATCGAACTATTGGTAAGATCTATAAGTACCTCGAGTAGGTTTTGATGTGATTAACTGAGTTAGTTTAGGTCTTGTTATATTTGATCCTTGTGTATAAGTGTGCAGGAACTTAGGAACGTAAGAAGTTGAATGGAAAATGCAGCTAACGAGAAGGATGACAAGGAAAGTAAGTTGACGAACATGGTGCATCCGAGGGACGAGGTACTGCGAAAGAGTATATTAGCGGATGAGAAGGATGCGCGTGACCCTTCCGAGGGATGAGAAGCAGGAGTGGAGACTGCTCGAGAAGAGAAGGCTGGAGTTGGGTTCGGGTGAGCTCAACTCTGGATGACTAGAACATCACCCTATTAAGTTGCAAACAAAGTCCCACATTGAAAATACATGGGAAAGATCATAGATTTATAAGGAAAAGATATCTCCATTGGTATGAGACATTTTGGGTAGAGCCTAAAAATAAAACCATGAGAGCTTAGGCATAAAGTGGATAATATCATACTATTATGGAGATATCTAAAATCTTTTGGTTCTAACAATTGGTATCAGAGCTCGGACTGCCAAAATGTCTAACTGCCAACTATGCACAAGAGTTATAGTCTAATTGAGCCATGTGATTAGAATATTGACCTTGAACAAAGGAAGTAGGGGCTCCCGTGTCTGAATCAAGAGGACTAGACATCAGGCAGGAAGTCCTAGTTATGGCTAGGCAAAGAGGTGCTAGTATGTTAAGTGAACTGAGGGGAAGGAAGACCTGGTGGGTCGAGGATCAGACGTGGGAAGCCTGTGGTCCTTTGTTTGAGAAGGGGGGTGCGAGGGATTGTTGAGTTGCAAGATTGAAACAAAGTACCACATTGAAAATCATGGGAAAGATTATAGATTTATAAGAGAAAGATACCTTCATTGATATAAAGTCTTTTGGGTAAAACCCAATAACAAAACCATGAGGGCTTAGGCTCAAAGTGGATAATATCATGCCATTGTATTCCTTTTGGTCCTAACACACCCAAGCGACCGGAGTGGAAGACTGGACAAGTCAACACTGTGTTGACTTGTCTAGGCACTTGGACAGGGTTAGGGCACCCGGTACCCCTAGCACCGTAGGTGCTCCTCGGCGAGATGTTATTGCGGATGATGTCATATGTCCACATTGTTAGGATCCTTCGTACGGAGGCTAGAGAGGGGGGTGTGAATAGCCGACCCCAAATCGTCGTTTCTTTCTACAAAACGTGTTAGCGCAGCGGAAAATAAACACAGAAACTAAAGGGAAAGAAGACAAACCTCAAACAAAACGATGTAACGAGGTTCGGAGATAAACTCCTACTCATCGGCGTGTCCGTAAGGTGGACGAAGCCTATCAATCCGTCGGTGGATGAGTCCCCGGAGAACCGGCTAATAAATGCTCCTTGTGGGTGGAGAAACCTCGCCACAATACTTGTAACAATAAGAAAGGAGTACAAGGAAAGCAAGAAGCAAATACAAACAACAATATGAATGCAACACTCGCTTGCCTTCTCTGTCGACCGGAGGCGATGAAGCAGCAACTTCACAACCCACGGAAGCGAGCTCAACAAAGCTCAGAACCTCAGAGCACAGGAGCAGAAGCTTCAATCCAAGGAAGAAAAAAAAAAAGGGACTCAATGCAGAAGCTCTCAGCCTCCTTTTATACCTGCGGAGAAAGAAGCACAGAAGAAATCTAGCCGTTGCGTCGCAACGGCTAGTGCCCTGATCGGTCTGTGGACCGATCAGGGAACTTCCTGATCGATCTGGGGACCGATCAGACTTTGTGCTTATCGGTCCCCAGACCGATCAGCCCCTCTTGCACCTCGCTCCTGTTTGGCTTCTGATCGACTCCTGATCGGTCACCAGACCGATCAGTTATCACACAGTATGCTACTGATGTGTTACTGATCGGTCACCAGACCGATCAGAATATTCGCGGTATCACTGGATCGATCACCAGATCGATCCAGCTCATGGTTTTCGCCCAAACCAAGTCCAAACCAACATCCGGTCAATCTTGACCTGTTGGTACATTGCGCCTAGCATCCAGTCACTCCCTTGACCTGCTAGGACTCCCCGCTAAGTGCCCGGTCAATCCCTTTGACCCACTTAGACTTTTCTCTCCGTACCAAGTATCCGGTCACTCCTATGACCTACTTGGACTTCCCATCACCAGATATCCGATCACCCTTGATTCATCTGGATTTTCCCTTGCCCGGCTTCACTCACCAGGACTTTCACCTAGCTTCACTCACTAGGGTTTTCACCTGGCTTCACTCACCAGGATTTCCAATCTGCCTGGCTTCACTCACCAGGACTTGCACCTAGCTTCACTCACTAGGGTTTTCACCTGGCTTCACTCACCAGGACTTCCCAACTGCCTGGCTTCACTCACTAGGACTTTTCCAACTGCCTGGCTTCACTCACCAGGACTTTCTAACTGCCTGGCTTCACTCACCAAGACTTTCACTTTCACCTAGCTTCACTCGCTAGGATTTTCACCTGGCTTCACTCACCAGGACTTTCCACATCCGGTCCAGAGAACGAGCTACCGAGCCCTCTCTGACCACAGTCCGGAGAACGAGCTACCGAGCCCTCTCCGTCTTTCCATGTGACAAGCTTCCATACTTGGACTTCTCCGTGCCAAGTCTCCATACTTGGACTTTCTCCCGTGCCAAGCTCCCTGCTTGGACTTTTCCGAGTCAGGTCAACTCACCTCGGGTCAACCAGGTCAACCTTGACCACGAGTTGCACCCACAATCTCCCAAGCTTGTATCCTTATCAAACATCAAGATACAACTTTTTTGTTCACGTCAAACATCGTCAAACATAACTCGTCAAACATCAAAACATAACTCGAGTCAAGTCAACTCGAGTCTGGTCAACCAGGTCAACTTTGACCTAAGGTTGCACCAACAATCTCCCCCTTTTTGATGTTTGACAAAACTCATAAACAAGTTAGGTTAACCCGATAACCTAACTTAGGTTTTCCAAAACATTCTCCCATTCTCCCCCTTGGGGAATCTCTCCCCCTTTTTGACACACATCAAAAAGAGGGAATCAAGGTCAAGAGTTTCTTCCCAATGAAAGTCTCATACCTTTCATTGAAACCCTTAATTTCCCCCTTGATTCTAAACTCAACACTCAACTTAGTGACAATTCCATATCACTAATCCTCAAAAGTCTTAAGGAGTAAAAACTCCCCCTTGATTAATAGGTAAAACTCCCCCTAAAGGCCAACTCCCCCTTGACCATTGCACCAACAATGTCTTGGAGAGTTTCAATCCTTTAGAGATCCGAAACTCAACTCCCAAAAACTGAAATTTCAGACACCTGCTGAAAATCAGAAATTCGGCACGCACTGATCGGTCCCCAGACCGATCAGGAACCCCTTGGATCGATTCCCAAATCGATCCTCGCTTTCTGGATCGTCACTGATCGGTCACCAGACCGATCAGGACTTATCTGGATCGGTCCGGTGACCGATCCAGCCTCTGAAATCAGAGATTTCTGATTTTTCTCCCCGGGAGAAATTCAGAAACTCACAGAAAATTACAGAAAATTCTAAAAATCATAAAATTTTGAGGATACATTCCTCATACCATATACTATCATGGAAAAATAATTTTAGATGAAAATAACTTCCATTTTCAAATCTTGATACAAAGTTCAAAAACTTTTGAAATAGTTCAAAGTTTAACTCATCTTTGTATCATCTTGCTCAATGATGAATGCTATCACTAGAAAAGCTTCATCAAGGTTTTTCAAATCAATTTTAAAATGATTTTAAACCCTTTAATTTAGGACCATAATCTTAGGACTATATGTACATGACTTGTACACAAGTTTTCCCTATGATCCTCCAATCTCTTGAATTAGGCTCATCTAGGTACAAGAACTATGTACCTTGATCCTAACTCATGATCCTAATATCTCACACACATCTAAAGTGTATCAAACACATCCAAGTCAATTTTGATGTGAGATATGGGTTTAGGTTATCTTAGGCTAAGTTCTCATGCATTTTCTAAACACCAATTTGATCTCAATATCAAATTATGTTTTTATCCTTAAATCAATTTCATTGATTATTAATGCAAGAGATGATGACATGGCATAAAATGATGTCATAAATAGAAGCATGTTCCAATTTCATGATGTCGTGGCATAAAGTATAAAACTTAAAATAAGCATGACATATAATTAGCCTAAGCATGATCATGACATTTCGAATGATAATAAGTTAAAACTGATGTCATGGCATGGCATATGGCAAACAACCATGGTAAGTTAGCACAAATAAAATACCTAGATTACCTATCTAAGTATCCTTAACACCTTAGCTAACTTAAAATCTAAACCTAGATTGCTCAAAGTGCTTCAAGAAAATGGCCAAACCTAAGTTGGCATTCCTATTTTTCTTGATTAATTTATGCCACTTAACATTAAGTATATCCTCAAATATTGGCATATTTCATATTTCCTCAAGAATAGCACCTTTTTAATTAAGGCCTAGATTGTTTTAAATTCCTAAGAGAGTACCAAGACTCCAACTTGGTATTTCTCTAGGTTTTCCTAACTTGTGCCAATAAAGATTAAAGTCGATATAATTTTTTTTTCAAATATGGCACAATTTACTCTTCAAGGAGTAAATGATAAATCCATTTCATTTTCAAAGGTTCACAAAACCTTGAAAATGTTCCTTGAGTGTCAATTTCCTCAAAGTTGGGTTAACTACCCTTCTAATCGGAGTTGACACTTTCTAACCCATCTATGGGGTAGAGAAGATGCTCCTAGGAACCCAATACCTATTAGAGCTCATTGGGTTCACTAAATATTCACTAGGGATAACTTCCCTAGCAACCCTCCTAATGACCCTCTTAGGCTTTAAAGCCTTGGCCATTTGGGACTCATCAAGATCAACTCTAGGGGTGACTCCCCTTGTGACCTTGGTGTTGGTCTTCCTAGCCCTAGGTTTTGTTCCATAATCGAATGGAACATTATGATAGGTGGGCTTGACCATTTGGGACTTAGGTTTGTGACCCAAACCTTTCTTGTCCTTGGGCTTTGAAATTTGACCCTTAGACCCTAGAGTTGACTTCTCTAAATTCTTTAGGGCCTTTTCTAGAGTGTCAAGTCTTGACCTCAAGACTTGATTTTCTTTCTCTAAAACCTCAAATTTTAATTTATCATTCTTTCTTGAGGTGTTCCTAGGCATATGTCTAGTTGTCTTGGGGTTTCTACCTAGGTTCTCCTTAGCCTTAGATGAGTTAATCCTAGGGTTGACATTTCTAGTATTATCCTTATCTAAGCTAACATGTTTAGCACCTAAGCACACATATGGTTTTCTATTGTTAACATGCTCATCATTATTTGCAATAGCAATAAAACTACTAGCATGTTTCTTATTTGAATTGCAATAGTGTGCCTTAAAAGGTACCATAGGGTTTGCCTTAGCTCCCCCTATCGATGTGCATCCCTTGTCCTTGTGAGGTTGCCTCCCCCTTGGATATTGACTCCGATAATGTCCCCTTCGCTTGCATTGGAAGCATACCACGTTCTCCTTGCCTTTGCGTGTCGGGACTCCGGCTTCCTTGACCTTTGGTGCCGGTGGAGTCTTCCTAACCCTCCTTGGACACTTACTCTTGTAGTGCCCAAATTCCTTACACTCAAAGCATATTATATGTAACTTATTTGAAATTACGATGCTTGAGTTACCTAGGGTTGAGGATGGATGAAGGCTCTCTTCCTCATCCCTTCCGGAGGTAGATGCTTCTTCTTGCTCCGATCTTGAAGAAGAGACCTCCTCCTCTTCTTCCTTAGACGTTGAGTGACTCTCAACTTCTAATTCGCTCCCTCCATGATGTGAGCTACTTGGCTCACTTGACTCCTTTTCATGGCTTGAAGTGGAGCTCTCCTCATGAAACTTGACCAAGTTATTCCACAACTCCTTGGCGTTGTTGTAACCACCTATTCTACACAAAATGTCATTAGGTAAAGAAAATTCAATGATTTTTTCTACCTCATCATTCATGGTTGATTGGTGGATTTGCTCCTTGGTCCACTCCTTCTTCTCTAGGGTTTCTCCTTTCTTGTCCATCGAAGACTTGAAACCTAATTGAACACAACTCCAATTTTCAAGGTTAGTCATAAGAAAATACCTCATTCTTACCTTCCAATACGCGAAGTCGCAGCACTCGTAGAATGGTGGAAACGTGATGTCTTCTCCGAGTCGATCCATTCTCTAGCTTGTGCTCCCCCGGGTGTTAATCCGACGAAGAGCAACCTCGCTCTGATACCACTTGTTAGGATCCTTCGTACGGAGGCTAGAGAGGGGGGTGTGAATAGCCGACCCCAAATCGTCGTTTCTTTCTACAAAACGTGTTAGCGCAGCGGAAAATAAACACAGAAACGAAAGGGAAAGAAGACAAACCTCAAACAAACCGATGTAACGAGGTTCGGAGATAAACTCCTACTCCTCGGCGTGTCCGTAAGGTGGACGAAGCCTATCAATCCGTCGGTGGATGAGTCCCCGGAGAACCGGCTAATAAATGCTCCTTGTGGGTGGAGAAACCTCGCCACAATACTTGTAACAACAAGAAAGGAGTACAAGGAAAGCAAGAAGCAAATACAAACAACAATATGAATGCAACACTCGCTTGCCTTCTCTGTCGATCGGAGGCGATGAAGCAGCAACTTCACAACCCAACTGCAGCGGCTGATCGACGACTGGAAGCTCACGCGAAGCTTCGAGCGAGCTCAACAAAGCTCGAACCTCAGAGCACAGATCCATTGGAAAGAAGAAGAGAGCCTTATTTCACGAAACCGATCCCCAATTCACAAGAGAGAAGGGATTGTAGCTGTGTGAATGAAAGAGTCCTGATTCGAATGAGCAACGAAAATCGATCTTGGCTACTCCGCTGACTTCGAGTCCTGATTATTGGAGACAACATGGACCCGATCAGTTATCACACAGTATGCTACTGATGTGTTACTGATCGGTCACCAGACCGATCAGAATATTCGCGGTATCACTGGATCGATCACCAGATCGATCCAGCTCATGGTTTTCGCCCAAACCAAGTCCAAACCAACATCCGGTCAATCTTGACCTGTTGGTACATTGCGCCTAGCATCCAGTCACTCCCTTGACCTGCTAGGACTCCCCGCTAAGTGTCCGGTCAATCCCTTTGACCCACTTAGACTTTTCTCTCCGTACCAAGTATCCGGTCACTCCTATGACCTATTTGGACTTCCCATCACCAGATGTCCGATCACCCTTGATCCATCTGGATTTTCCCTTGCCCGGCTTCACTCACCAGGACTTTCACCTAGCTTCACTCACTAGGGTTTTCACCTGCCTTCACTCACCAGGATTTCCAATCTGCCTGGCTTCACTCACCAGGACTTGCACCTAGCTTCACTCACTAGGGTTTTCACCTGACTTCACTCACCAGGACTTCCCAACTGCCTGGCTTCACTCACCAGGACTTTTCCAACTGCCTGGCTTCACTCACCAGGACTTTCTAACTGCCTGGCTTCACTCACCAGGACTTTCACTTTCACCTAGCTTCACTCGCTAGGATTTTCACCTGGCTTCACTCACCAGGACTTTCCACATCCGGTCCAGAGAACGAGCTACCGAGCCCTCTCTGACCACAGTCCGGAGAACGAGCTACCGAGCCCTCTCCGTCTTTCCATGTGCCAAGCTTCCATACTTGGACTTCTCCGTGCCAAGTCTCCATACTTGGACTTTCTCCCGTGCCAAGCTCCCTGCTTGGACTTTTCCGAGTCAGGTCAACTCACCTCGGGTCAACCAGGTCAACCTTGACCACGAGTTGCACCCACAATCTCCCAAGCTTGTATCCTTGTCAAACATCAAGATACAACTTTTCTGTTCACGTCAAACATCGTCAAACATAACTCGTCAAACATCAAAACATAACTCGAGTCAAGCTAACTCGAGTCTGGTCAACCAGGTCAACTTTGACCTAAGGTTGCACCAACACACATCAGCAACACTCTAGGCGCCAAGATAGGTCCAGGCTCCCGGGCGAGGATAAAGTTTTATTCTCAGGCCATTTTGTAGTCGTTGCGAGCAGATCAAATGCACTGCTGGGGGCACCCAGATTGGGTCCATGTTCCTAGAGATGTCACGTCAATAAAATGGCTAGTTCGACCAGTAGGCTATAAATAGAGCCTTAGTCCTCTTCATTAGGACAACACTTGAGTATGAACTATGTGCTTTCATTTGTATTATTGTCTTTACGATTTTGCATTGTTAATATTGTAAGAGGCTACTCCGCCTTCGTCTAAAGAAGATTTGTTGAGTGAAATTTTTGTTGCCTTGGATTAGCAATCCTCTGATTGTAAACCAAATAAACCCCTCCTCTTCTTTTCTATTATGTTAATTAAGTTTTGTTCAACTAACCTGTGTTGTCTTTGTTAAAATGGGAAAGCAAAAGAAAGTTTTAAATTTCTTAGTAGGGTAATTCACCCCCTCTTACCGACCACAATAGACCAACAATTGGTATCAGAGCCCGGACGTCTCAGAAGGACTAATTATCAACTAAAGCAATAAAGAAAATGACCGGAGCAAGTATTCATCCACTAAAGTTCGAAGGAGACTTCACAAATTAGAAAAGAAAAATGAAGGTATTTTCTAAAACTGACTTTGATATTTTACTAACTATCAAGTATGGTTTTGCAACACCCTTAGATCAACATGGAGCTGAAAAGGAAGAACACTACTAGACCAAGAAAGAGCAAGCGGACTTCATGCCTAATGACAAAGTAGAGTTTCATCTGCTCATCCTTTTACCGCCCCAATAAGTTGACCGGATCAGAGCTATGAGTCAGCTAAAGAACTTTGGGAGAAGTTCCTAGAGTTGCACGAAGGAACCTCGGAGGCGAAGCTAGTAAGAAGAGATCTGCTCTGGAACCAACTCAGTAATCTCCGACTTCAAGAAGGTGAAACAGTTGCTCAGCTACACGCCAAACTCAAAGAACTGATCACCAGAATCACTGACCTTGGAGAGATGGTAACAAAATGGGACTCTCTCCGGTATGCCCTAAATGCCTTCCCAAGAACCCGGGATTGGACATCCATAGTTGATTTGTTCTACATTTCTAAGGATCTTGAGGTAAGTACCTCAGAAAGTTTGTTTTTAACTTTAGAATTACACAAAACTCGATGTGTAAGTCTAAGAAGTTAAAAGGAGCCAACTCAGCACCTAGCTTTCAAAGTTACGAAGATCAAGCAAGAATCAGACTCCTCACTCGACTTAGATCAAGAAGCATACATGGTAAGGAAATTTAAAAAAAAAAATTAGATCTTATAAGTTCAATGAGTTGCAGGCCAAGAAAATCCAAGAGGTAAAAGAAATATTAAATGCTACAACTATGATGAAGAAAGATACATCAAGGACAATTGCTCAAAATTGAAGGAGAAGAACAAGAACAAAAGGCCAACACGAACAAAGCACAAGAACCTTAAGGCGACGTGGGACAAATCATCTCATTTGAGTTAGAGATTGAAGTCTTCACCGGACTAACATTAATGGTGAGTCACCAAACAGAGAGCATCGATGAAGGGTGAGCCACTTCAGAGGAAAGTAGCAATGAAGGGGGAGAGTCAAACTTCAAAACCAACATGGTAAGTGAGGTATGTCTCCTTCCACCTAATTAACTGTATGAAGGAATAAAATTAATGTCTAAGTCTTTATGCAAACTCAAATCTAAGAATAACAAATTGAAAAAGGACAATGTAGAATTAAAAACTATTTTAGCAAAAGCATGTCCATTAGAAAAATTTGATAAAGCTAAAAATGAAAATACAAAATTGAAAGAACAAATAGAAAATTTTAAAAACTCTGTATGTTCAAATTTTACTAGTCCAAATTTAAGAAATTATCAAAAACTAAATTGATATTTTATATTTCATAATGGCCATATCAGAAAAGTAACAAGAAAGTATATTCTAAGAAAATATCTTGTTAATTCAGTAGGTAAGAAATTATTTTGGGTTCCTAAAATATGTTTAATTTGATTAAAATTAATCTTTACACATGCTTGAATTTTATTTGCTTTAATTTTAAATATTATTAATAAAATAAATTAGTTTGTATACATAATTTTCATATTTTCTATTGATTTTTTTTTTGCAACTCACAAATGCATTATTAGTTAAAATTTTGAGATTTTTTTTTGACAATTATTTGCTTTTTTTTTTATGAATTTTTAATCAAAACATACAATTTAAAATTTAAAATTCTATCACAGATTTATTTTAAAAATTATGATTTTTTAGAAGTTTACCATTATATTTTTCATATATAGAAAAATCAACTAGATTTTTAGGAGTATAAAAATATTTTTAAAAATAATTTTATCTGTTTAAAAATTTAACTATGGTCAAAATAAATGTGTTCTAGACTTGAAATTTGTTATGATTTTAAATTATTGTGCTTAAGATTGATAAAAATTTTAAGATTTTTTTTACCGTTTAAAATAATTTTAAATTAGTTTTAGACAAATCTGGTTTTTAATTTTTAAAAACTTCGAATATTCGAAAAATCATTGTTCGAAAAATTTCTCAAATGGGTCACTATTTTAGAAATCCTTAGAAAAATTTATAAATTTTTAAAATATATGCTCCTATTTTTTTTTTTTATGTGATCAAAGGAAGACTGTGCTTAGGGGGAGGTTTTTCAAATTTTCTTTACCTTATTTATTATGAATTGCAAAACTTTTGTAGTAAATTGTAAAATCAAAATTTGCTTATATTAGTTTACTTTTATTACCCTAACTTAATTTGGGGTTGACGCATATCAAAAAGGGGGAGATTGTAAGTACCCTAGATAGGTTGATGTGACCAACCGAGTTAAGTTAGGTCTTGTTGTATTTAATCCTTGTGTTTAAATATGCAGGAACTTAGGAACACAAGAAGTTGAGTGAAAGACGCAGCTAACGAGAAGGATGACACGAGAAGCGAGTCGACGGGCTCGGTCCATTCGAGGGATGAGGTGCTGCGGAAAAGTATACCAGCGGACGAGAAGGACACGCGTGACACTTTCGAGAGACGAGATGCTGGAGCATAAGATTGCTTGAGGAGAGAAGGCCAGAGTTGGGTTCGGATGAGTTCAACTTTGGATGGTCGGAGCATCACCCAAGCGACCGGAGCGGAAGACCGAACAAATCAACACTGTGTTGACTTGTCCAATCTCCTGGACTCCAGGTGCTCGGATAGGGTCCGGGTGCCCAGACCCCCTAGTACCGCAGGGCGCCTCGACGAGTCGTTGCTGCGAATGATGTCATATGTCCACGTCAACAACACTCCATATGCTCAAACCGGTCCAAGCGCCCGGGCAAGGATAAAATTTTATCCTTAGACCCTTGTGTAGCCTATGCGAGCAGATCAAGTGCACCACTGGGGGCGTCCGGACTGAGTCCAAGCACCCGGAGATGCCATGTCAACAAAACGGCTAGTTCGACCAGTAGACTATAAATAGAGCTCTAATCCTTTTCATTAGGACAAACTTAGTACGAACTCTGTGTTTTCATTTGTATTACTGTCTTTACAATTCTGCGCTATCAATGTTGTAAAAGACTATTCCGCCTTCATCTAAAAGAGATTTGTTGAGTGGAGCTTTTATTATCTTGGACTAGTAATCCTCTAATTGCAAACCAAGTAAATTCTTCCTCTTCTTTTCTTTTATGTTAATTAACTTTTGTTCAACTAACCTGTGTTGCTTTTGCTAAATCGAAAAAGCAAAAGAAAGTTTTAAATTTCTTAACAGGATAATTCACCCTCTTTTGCCGGCCACACGAGACCAACAAGATCCTCTCTTAGATCGCTTCGTCTCCGATTGTCGGCTAGTACTAAAGATGGATACATGACTCGTGACTTTGTGAAGGTGTCTCTACGATTGCTTGGTGTTGATTCAAATAGAGGCGAGACTTTGAAGCATCGCTAGTTGATGTTGTTTCCATGTACTCCACGTCATTTGTCAAGTATAATTTATTATTCATAAAATTTTTAATTGTGCAATTATGTCTTGCATATGTGTATTCTGTATGTGTGAGATGTATGTGATGTAATAATTAGTTTTATTATTTGTCTTTCGTTGCACGTTTGTGAAACGTGTCCATGCACGCATCCATCAAGATCCTCGACATAAGGCGAGTCTTAGCAATGTCCCTCCAATTTTCAAGTCAGATCATGAAGACAAGGTTGAGAAAACAAATGGAGAAAAGTCAGAAAAGCAGAGAGTTATGAGATTGCTTGTCTTGATAACCAGTTACCTTTAATTAGAAAGTAAAAAAATGACCTTGGTTTCTAAAGGGTACATCTCTTCCTTTCCTTACCGAGAGACAACTCTCTTGGTGATTAGCACCTTAACTGCCATATCCCTTAGTGATCAGCGCTCCAACAACTGCTGAGTCGAATCCCAATATGAGTGAACCACATTCGGATGTAACTCAGACTATATTCTTTTGAGGTCTTATTGTAGAGCTGATTTAGTCGGAGCTTGATTTGATTTGACCCAGACCTACTCGACTTGAGCTCGGTCTGATTTGACCTGAGCTCGATTGACCTTGACATGAGTCAGTTTGACTAACCAAGCTCTACTTTGAGTTGTTGTCTAGCTCCTCTTGACTTTTGACCAGACTATCCGTATCATTCATCGTTGAGTATCTCAGCAGGGGAGGCACCGGTTCGTACGATCGCATCTCCACAGCAAAGCGATTTAGAGGATCAAATCTTTCGAGGATGAGCGGAAGCAGTGACGGATCTAGGAATTCATGGAGAGACGATTTTTACGTGGAACAAAGAACGGTATCCTCTATCTCTATCGGTGTAACCCTACAATACTAGGAGATGCGAAACAAACATTAATAGACAATAATAATCCGTAATCAATTAATCACAGTAGACCTTTCATTTGGTTATTTAAGTAATTTGTGCTTGATCTGAAATATTTTTAATAGGAAACAATTTTAGTGATATTTAAGTAACTTGTGAAAATGTATATGCAAAATATAAAATTTTAGAAGAATTAATTGATAAAATATCGACCTGTTAAATTATATTAAATAGATAAATAATTATGTAAAATGGCGTCAATGAGTAACTAAAGTTTTTGACAATTACATTAAACAGCAATCAGTTCATAAAATTGATCGCCAAAAGTGCTGCATTCGTAAAGTTTGATAATTTCTTCGACATGTGGAGGGAAAGGAATACGGAAACAGAGAAAGGAAGAAAAATAAAAGCAAAAAATAAAGGCGAAGTCGCGTGAGGCAGCAAACGCTGACCACCCTGAGTCCCTTGCGGTAGAAATGTGAATGAAATAAAAAGTAAAAATGAAGGCATTCTATTGTTTATAGGTTTGGAGTCTTATATTAGAAATCTTTTAATTTTATTATTGATTTAAATTATGATATATATATATATATATACAGAATTGTTATACTACGGACTTTATCCTGCGGATTGCTACGGACCAACTTCCACGTCATATTATATTATTTTTTTTAATTAAATATTTTCTCTTTCTTAATTTTTTTTTCTTCTCGCTGTAACGAAGCAACCGCGCCTCGTCGCCGCTGCCACCCGCCTATCTGCCGGCCGCCTGACCCACTGCCTCCAGACGCACCGGAATCCGGCCGCGATCCAGCCGGAATCCGGCTGCGATCCCACCGAATCTGGCGCGATTGCGGCCGGACTCCGGACGCTATCACGACGGGAATCTCGCCACTGGACGCTCACGACTGGACGCGATCGTGCCAGATTCCGGCGCGATCGTGGCCGGAATTTGGCGCGATCGCGTCTAGTCGCGAGCGCGTCCGGAATCCGGCCGCGATCCCGCCAGATTCCGGTCGCGAACGCATCCGGAATCTGGCGCGATCGTGGCCGGATTCCGGACGCGCTCGCGACTGGACGCAATCGCGCCAAATTCCGGCCACGATCGCGCCAAATTCCGGCCACGATCGCGCCAAATTCCGGCCACGATCGCGCCGGAATCCGGCCGCGATCTCGCCGGAATCTGGCGCGACTAGATCCCCTCTCAACTCGGCGGTGGGCAGGCAGCAGCAGCCGCGATCCCCGACGGGTTCACCCCTTGGCCTATAGTGTGGGTGGGTCCAGGCGGCCGGAGGCCGCCGGCGGTGGCCAGATGGCCGGTGGCAGGGCGGGTGGCGGGTGGCGCGGTGAATTGCTTCTCGGCGAAACGAGAACGAACGAAGCAGAAGAAAAAAACAGAAGAAAGAGAAAAATTTTTATAAAAAAATAATAAAATAATGACATGTAATTTAGTCCGTAGCAATCCGTAAATAATGATCCGTAGCATAACATTTCTCTCTCTCTCTCTCTCTCTCTCTATATATATATATATATATATATATATATATATATATATATATATATAATGTTATAAATATATACATACATAGTGAGAAATTCTCTCATGTGTGGGTAAATAGGAGTGAGTACAAATTCAAGATTCAGATTGTACTAAACTTAGATTGACTCGTATGCGAACTCGACTTGCACATGTCGAATGTCGGATCGGTCGAGGCAAGATTTACCTAAAAGAATGAACTAATATTTTACCACCTGAATACCTTTTTGCTACTTGCTCAAGAGTGTAACGGAAGTATTAATATAAAACTAATGGCGATTTTGTAACGTCTCGATATTAATGATGATATAAAACTAATTAATAGTGATTTCGTAAAGCCTTGGCGACATTAAACTCATTAATAATAATTCCGTAACATCTCAACATTAATAAAGATATTAAACTCATTAATAAAGACATTAAACCCAGCATTAAATTATCATAATTTAATCATTTATTGCAGGCAAGGTGAGAATTTCTATATAAGGAGGCTGAATCTTGAGCAAAGAAAGAAGTAGAAGAGAAGTGAAAGCCAAAGCCAAAGAATTTCTCCACTTTGGTTCTCCAATTCTTTTCTCTCAGTCGTGCATCTGCTCGACTGAACTACTCATGATAGCACTCAGGTGCATTCTCAGTTCACCACATATAACCAGTGATTTGTTGTGTGCGTGATTCTGTCATTGTATCATGGAAAACAGACAACCCGAGAGAACCTCGATGCACAGCCGGAGGTGGGGCGAATCTGTTTCAAGGAAATTGCGTTGAGCGCAGGCCTCGACATCTTCCTCGACGAATTCCTTTTCTGATTCTGCTATACATAGTAATCAACTCCGCGACTCAGACCACCGGAAGCTTGGCAGAACCAGCCCCACTGGCAGCCTAAGATTATCAGCTCAGGTCATCTTGACAAATAAGTTGAATTTAATTTGGTGTATTTAAATTCAGCTAATTCTCCAATATCTCCAGCAACAGGTTATCCAACAATCATGAAACATACTCGATTCTGTTAAGATGACTGCATAACAAAGTGTTGAGGTGCAACAGACTTAACACCTGAAGGCTCCTTTCACCCTGATTGGAACTTTGCCAATCAATCATGGGGAAAGGCCACAGAAGTTCACTAAAGTGAACTTCAAGAGGTGGAAGCAGAAGATGCTCTTCTACTTGACCACGCTCAATCTGGCTCAGTTTTTGACCGAGGACCCTCCCAAGCATATTGAGGATGCTGATGCGTAGACCATCAGTGCAGTGGAGACACGGACTCATTCTGAGTTCCTTTGCTAAAACCACATCCTCAATTGTCTTTCCGACTCGTTGTACGCTATGTATAGCATGAAGAGAACGACTAAGGAGCTGTGGGAGTCCCTAGATAAGAAGTACAAGAAGGAGGATACAGGGGCCAAGAAGTTCATCAAGGGGTAATTCCTGAACTACAAGATGGGTGACTCTAAGACGGTGATCAGCCAAGTTCAGGAGATTTAGGTGATCTTGCACGAGATCCACTCAAAAGGAATGATTCTGAGTGAAACCTTTCGAGTGGCTTCTATCATTGAGAAGTTGCATTCAGGCTGGAAGGACTTCAAGAACTACCTGAAGCATAAGTGTAAGGAGATGAATATGGAAGAACTCATTGTTGGACTTCGTATTGAAGGAGACAGCAAGAGTTCAGAGAGATAGTTATTCTCTCAAGCTACTGTGAAAGCCAACGTGGTCAAGTACGGTCAAAACTCAAAGTGGAAGAATCCAAAGACTTCCAAGATGGGATCCAGAGGAGGTATTAAGAAATTCTCTGGACAATGCTTCAACTGTGATTGAGCAGGTCATAAATCTTCGGAATACAGAAAGCTGAAGAAGAAGCAAGAGGCCAACCTGAACGAGAGATAAAAAATGAACGACCTCTGCGCTGTTGTCTCTGAACTAAACTTGATTGATTCAGACCCGCGACGATGGTGGATCGATATTGGAGCCACCAGACATGTCTGCTGCAATAAAGAACTGCTCCACAACTTTGAAGAAATCAATGGAGACAAGTTGTTCATGGGAAACTCAACAACCTCGGACATCATGGGCCAAGAAAAAGTGGTGCTGAAGATGACCTCGGACAAGGACCTTACTTTGAATAATGTGTTGTATGTTCCATAGATTCAGAAGAATCTAGTATCCGGATCACTATTAAGCAAGCATGACTTTCACATTATTTTTGAGTCAGATAGAGTTGTACTATCTAAAAATAGAATATTTATATGAAGAGCTTATGTATCTGATGGGTTGTTTAAGCTCAATGTAATGACCATTAGATGTAAGATAAATAAAGATGAAAACTCTTCCACTTATATACTTATGTCTTCATGTTTGTGGCATGGTAGATTAGGACATGTTAACTACGATGTGTTGCGTAGATTAATAAACATGCAAAGCATACTTCCATTCAACCTTGACCCAAAACACAAGTGTGAGATTTGTGTTGAATCAAAAATGGCAAGGTCATTCTTTCAACATGTTGAAAAAAGCAACGAACCACTCGGGCTAATTCACACCGACGTGTGCGACCTCAATGGTACACCAACACGTGATGGGAACAAATACATTATCACTTTTGTAGACGATAATACAAAATATTATTATGTGTATCTTCTCAAAAGTAAGAATAAAGCTATAGGGAAATTTGCTCTATATAAGAATGAGGTTGAAAATCAACTTAATAGAAAGATTAAAGTAGTTCGAAGTGACAGAGGCGGTGAATATGTATCATCGTTCGCTGAGTTTTGTGCTGAACATGTGATCAGACACAAAACAATTGCTTGTTATACACCTCGGCAAAATGGTGTTGTTGAGCGGAAAAGCCGTATTCTAAAGGAGATGATGAATGTTATTCTATTAAGCTCTGGACTACCAGATTTCATATGGGGGGAAGCTGTATTAACAGCTAATTACATTTTAAATAAGGTGCTCCGAAAGAAAATAGACAAGAGCCCTTATAAGTTATGGAATGAAAGACAACCATCCTACAAATATTTACGAATATAGGGGTGTCTTGCCAAAGTTTTGGTGCCTAATCTGAAAAGGATTAAGATAGGACCAAAGACTGTTGATTGCATATTTTTGGATATGCACATAACAGTAATGCGTAACATTTTTTTGTGTATAAGTCACAAATATCAGGTATAGACAAAAACTCGATAATAGAATCGAAAAATACCTCATTCTTCGAGCATGTGTTTTCGTATAAGACCCGAGAGAATGTTACCTCCTCAAAACAAGTATATGAAACACAAGGAGAAGATGATGATGAGGAACTAATTGATGTTGAGCTTAGACGGAGCAAAAGAGTTCGAGTAGAAAAATCCTACGGATAAGATTTTATCATTTTCATATTGTAAAATGAGCCCTAAAGTTATTCAGAAGCAGCAAGCTCTACTGGTGAACCTCACTGAGAGAGGTAATTGCATCTGAGATAGAATCTAGCTTAAAAAATCATACTTGGGAGCTTATGGATCTTCCTTTGGAAAGTAAACCACTAGGTTACAATTGGATTTTCAAGAAGAAAATGAAGTCAGATGATACAATTGATAAGTACAAGCCTAGATTGGTAATCAAAGGATACCGACAATGAGAAGATCTTGATTACTTTGATACATATTCTCCAGTGTCGAGAAAAACTTTCATAAGAGTATTATTGGTTATAGCTATTTCATAAGATCTTAAAATACATCAGATAGATATAAAGACAGCCTTTCAAAATGAGGATTTAGAAAAAGAAATCTACATGGAGTAACCTGAAGGAGTTTCTATCCAAGGCAGGAAAACAAGGTTTGTAGATTGGTGAAGTCGTTATATGACTTAAAACAAGTACCAAAGCAGTGATATGAGAAATTTGACAATGCTATGAAGGAATATGGATTCAAGATCAATGAGTGTGATAAATGTGTTTACATGAAAGCCACAGAGAATGACTACGTCATCTTGTGTTTATATGTAGATGACATACTTATCATTGGGAGTAATGATAAAATAATAAAATCCATTAAAGATATGTTAAATTCAAGATTTGACATGAAAGATATGAACCTAGCTTATGTGATTGTAGGAAACAAAATTCTTAGAATAACAGAAGGACTTGTTCTTTGTTAGTTCTATTATGTGGATAAAATTCTTGAGAAATTCACCAAGGGTGATACTGCGTTAGCACGAATGTCGATAGATATGAGTTAACATCTATCAAAAAATTGAGGTGAAAGTATCTCTCAGATAGACTATTCTCGAGTGATTGGAAATCTGATATACCTGATGAGTTGTACACGGCTAAACTTGGCCTATGCAGTAAGTAAATTGAGTAGATACATGAGTAATCCTAGTGTTGAGTACTAGAAAGGAATAACAAGAGTACTGAGGTACTTGAGGTATACTCGTGAATATGAACTGCACTATATAAGATATCTTGCTATGATTGAAGGATACAACAATATGAGTTGGATGTCTAACATAAAAGACTCTAAGTCTACGAGTGGATATGTATTCACTTTGGCAGGTGCAACCATTTCCTAGAAATCTTCTAAGCAAACGGTAATAACCAGATCCACAATGGAATATGAATTTGTAGCTCTTGACAAATGTGATGAAGAGACTGAATGACAATGACAATTCTTAGAAGATATTTTGAGATGGACGAAACTTGTGCTGGCAGTTTGCATACATTGCGATAGTCAATCAGTAATTCGTCGGGCACAGAGTCATAGGTATAATGGTAAGTTTAGACATATACATCATAGATATAATATCATTAGACAACTACTTTCAACGGGAGTTATCACTGTTGACTATGTAAAGTCAAAGGATAACCTAGCAGATCTATTAACCAAGGGGTTTAATAGAGAGTTAGTTGCAAGCTCATCTTGAGACATGAGTTTGATGCCGTTGTCAGCAATCAGTTCATAGGACACCCAACCTATGTTGACTGGAGATCCCAAGAACTAAATTCAAAGGGACAACTAATTTATACTGACTAGACACACTATGGAAAATAACCTAATAAAATAGTGACCAGACCAGGGTAAGCCGATGAACTTTTAATAATCAAGAAGAGTAGCTGACTACTCTCAAGGGGTCACCTATTTGAGAAAGAAGTGGGGCCGCTTCGAAGAGAATTGGAGGCACAATTCTTAGAGCTTCTCATAGAATCAGGTGTGTTCACGGCCAAGAATGAACACACTTATGAGAATTAAGTTGTATTAGGGAGAGTCTTGGGTAATATTTGTCAATGCTTACACAGATGGTAGTACAGTTCAAGGACATCATGTCTACTATCAGCCAGTAAGCAAACAAATCTTCATAAGAAAATGTTCAAAGGATAAAACCTATCTATACTATACTTGACTTAACTGCTAAATGCTATCACATACCCTATTTTTCATTCATGTGGGAGATTAATGGAAATGTAAATGGAATAAAGAGATTGAGACGAAGAGACTTTATTATACATGAGTTTTTAGTCCTACATTAGAAGTCTCTTGACTTTATTGTTGGTTTAAATTATGAAACATGCATTAATGTTGTAAACATATGCATGGGGAGAGACTCTTTCACGCGTGGGTGCGTAGAGGTGGATGTAAATGCAGGACCCAGATTGTACTGAACCAAAGTTGACTCATGTGCAAACACGACCTGCCTATGTCAAATGTTGAATCGATCAAGGTAAGATTTGCCTAAAAGAATGAACCAACGTTTTGTCACTTGAATATCCTTTTTCTACCTGCTCAAGAATATAACGGAAGCATTAATATGAAATTAATGACGATTCAGTAACATCCCGACATTAATGGTGACATTAAACTCATTAATGGTGATTTTGTAATATCTCGGCATTAATAGCGACATTAAACTCATTAATAATGATTCTGTAACGTCTTGACATTAATGAAGACATTAAACCCATTAATGATGACATTAAACTTAACATTAAATGACTATAATTTGGTCATTTATTGTAGGTAAGGTGAGAGCTCCTATATAAGGAAGTTGGATCTTAAGCAAAGAGAGAAGCGAAAGCAAAAGTAAAAGAATTCCTCCACCTTCGTTCCCCGATTCTTTTCTCAGTCGTGCATCCACTCAGTTGAACTACTCATGATAGCACTCAGGTGCATTCTCAGTTCGCCACGTACAACTAGTGCTTGGTTGTGCGCGTGGTTCTACTATTGTATCGTGGGAAATAGAGAATCCGAGAGAACCTCGAAGCACAGCCGGAGGTTGGGTGATTATTTTTCAAGGAAACTGCATTGGCGTAGGCCTCGACATCTTCCTCGAAGGATTTGTTTTTTGATTCTGTTACGCGTTGCATCAACTCCATGACTTGGACTACCAAAACCTTGGCAGAACCAGATCTGCTGGCATCCTGAGATTATCAGCTCAGGTCTTCTCGATAGATTAATTGAATTTAATTTGGTATATTTAAATTTGACTAATTCTCCAATATCTCTGGCAACATACGATTGTCCAACACATGGTGCCACATAAGGTGGCCGTGCAGCGCTATCTTGCACTAGGTGGCTACACGGTGCCGCCAAGCGGGAGGCACGACCTTGTTGTATTTACTTTCTTTGTTCTTATTGTATTCTTGTTGTATTTCTCGTTGTATTTTTCGTATTAAAAGTGTACAAGACTTCTCCGTCTTCTAGTAGGAGGTTTTCGTTGTGTATTTATGAGTGAGGAGAATGGACTATTTGATTAGTCATCTTAAGGAGATAGATACTAAGTAAAATCCAACAAGTTAGCATTACTTTGAGTTATCCATTGTAATATCAATAAGACGAAGCACAAGAAATTATTCACCTCTCTAATTCTCGGAGTGTCTCAACAAAGTTATCATCTAATGAATTCATAAATTCATCCATCAATTATTTGATAATAAGTAAACAGTGGAAAGGATGGGTAGTCCATTCTTCGTCAAGAAATAAACATCAATCAAAACTTCCAAGTAAAGAGAGTTTTAATCTGAAATGAACAGATTTCTTTTATAACACAACCTGTAAGAGATTTTTCCACCTTAATTAGGTGAATAAATTTTCTCTCAAGTGCATTAAAACATCTCTTTTTTTTTTTCTTTTTTTTTTGAGTTTGAACCATCTTAATTAGTCAAATTTTAGTTTGGAAATGTGTGTTTAAATTCAGAATTGTCATCAATTCTTCTCATACTCAAACATAATTCTCTATTTTATTAAAAAAGAATCTATACTTTTCTCTTCTTTTTATATGAAGATTTTAAAATACATGTTAAAATGAATAGTTTGTTTTAAAAAAAAATCAATTTCAAAAGAGAATAAATTTTAATGTAATTTGCAAATTATTTAAAATTTGATTATTATTGACATTTAGACTTAAACCTATCATCAATAAATTTGGGTGATAAATCGTCCATTTTATATAAAGTTTTAAAGAATACAAATTAATTGGCACTTGAAAGAGGTCTAAGATTACGTTAATTATTATTGATACACGAGATTAATGCGTGGTTCGATGGCAGCATCAGTTTCCGTCTTATAAATTAGCAAATGAGCAACGAGTGCTAATAAACATTTCTTCATTTTTTTAATCAAATACCAAAATAAGAACAAATCTTGTTATGTATTAAATCTTTATTTCTCAAATATATTAAAATAAATCTTTATTTTTCTATTCTTTTTAAATGAAGATCTTAAAATACATGTTAAAATGAATATAATTTTTTTAAAAAAATGTAACTTGCAAATTATTTAAAATTTTATTATTATTATTATTTAGACTTAAATTCATCGTTTGAGTGATAAATCGCCCGTTTTATATAAAATTTTAAATTATACAAATTAATTTGCAACTGAAAGAGGTCTAAGATTACGTTAATTATTGTTGGTGCAAGATATCAAAGTTTAAAGTTGCTAATTAGAATTTGTTTTTTTTAAAAAATCAATTATTTCGACAATCTTGATTTTAAAACTCAAAATTTTATTAAACTGATTAAATTGAATTTGATTATATCCGAATGAGACGTTTTAAAAATTTTAATTCCGTAATTCGTGACTCCCCTCCTCTCCCGAGTTCCGATTTAATCAAAAGTTTAATTATTTTAATTTTTAAGTGATTTAATCGATGTTTTATTAGTTCAATATGTTTAATTTTACTAAAATTCAATCAATACAGTTAGTTTTAAAAAAAAATAATTTGTTCAGTTTCAATATAAATGATTTCATCGAATAATTATTAACTGGTTGATCACCCTTAGCCATATTTATTCCACCATAGAATTAGAAAATGAACCATGACTATTAATTGATTAAATATTTCTTCATTTTTTGTTCGGAACAAATCTTGTTATATATTAAATCTTTATTAAAAATTAATACGAACAAATGTATTAAAATAAATTTTTGTTTTCTCTTTTTATATGAAGATCTTAATATACATGTTAAAATGAATATTTGAAAAAAAAAATCAATTTCAAAAGAGAATAAATTGAAATGTAACTTCCAAATTATTTAAACGTTGATTATTATTAATATTTAGACTTAATTAAACCTATCATCATCAGAGTTGGATGATAAATCATTCATTTTATATAAATTTTTAAAGCATGCAAATTAATTTGCATATGAAAAAGGTCGTGCACGTGAAAGAGGCTTAAGATTACTTAATTATTGTTGGTGCATGAGATTAATGTGTGGTGCAATTGATTAAATATTTCTTCATTTTTTTTTTGTGATCAGATACCGAAATTTAAATCTATATTGTTCAAATATATTAAAATGAATTTATTTTTCTATTCTTTTTATATGAAGATCTTCAAATACAAGTTAAAATGAAAATTTTTATTTTAATATAATCAATTTCAAAAGAGAGTAAATTAAAATGTAACTTGCAAATTATTTAAAAATTGATTATTATTAATATTTAGTCTTAAATCTATCCTATCAGAGTTGGGTGAAAAATCATTCGTTTATATAAATTAATTTTTAAAATATACAAATTAATTTGCGTCATGCACGTGAAAGAGACTAAGATTATGATAATTATTGTTGGTGCACGAGAATAATGCGTGGTGTGATTAATTATTTTTTTTTCAATTTTTTTTTTTTGGTGATTGAATACTAAAATAAGAACAAACCATGTTATGTATTAAATCTCTATTTCTCAAATGTAATAAAATGAATCTTTATTTTTCTTTTATGAAGATTTTAAAATACATGTTTGAAATGATTTTTTTATAAAAAAAATCAAGTTCAAAAGAGAGTAAATTGAAATGTAACTTGCAAATTATTTAAAATTTGATTATTATTAATATTTAGACTTAAACCTATCATCGTCTAGAGTTGGGTGATAAATCATCCGTTTTATTTAAAATTTTAAAACATTCAAATTACTTTGCACATGAAAGAGGTCATGCACGTGAAAGAGGCCTAAGATTATGCTAATTATTGTTGGCGCACGAGATAATGAGTGGTGTGATTAATTAATTTTTTTCAATTTTTTTTTATGATCGAATACCAAAATAAGGAAAAAAAAATCTTATTTTATATTAAATCTCTATTTCTCAAATGTATTAAAATGAGTCTTTATTTTTCTTCTGTATCCTGTCTTAAAGTAAGGACGGTTGACTCATCGATGAAGTGTTGTTTGTATTGACTATATGAAAGTTTACGTGGTTTGTGGCATGGTTTGCGGCCTGCGAGGAGGAATACTCAAAGAAAGCGGGTTAGAATGACGGCTGAGAGGATCCTCGGTGGGGCCACTTCGACGCTCAAGTTAGCTCTCCGTTGGAGGAAAATAGTTGTTGGAAATTAAGACAGGGGCATAACCAGAATCTAAATTTACTTGGGGCTAGCTGTCGAAGTTATGCTTTTCAATTCTTCTTAGAATCAAACCCATTAATTATTATATTATTATCAATTTTTTCAACTAACTCCCATTCAATATAGATGACCATATAATCTATTAAAAACTCTTCTTCCATTTTATTACGAAGAGCTGTTTCAACAAATTTCATAGTTGAAAATGTTAATTTCGTTGTTGTTGTTGTAGAAACAAGAAGAGTTAAAACAAGGTGAATTAACCTTCTAATTAAATAAATATATTAAATTTAATATATAAGTAAATAATATAATTATAATATATAAACTATAACAAATGAGAAAAATAGTAGTTGACTTGTAAAGATAATACAAAGTAGGGATATTAATAGTAGTTAACATGTAGATATGATTTCAAAAGAAAATAAATCTGCGGCGATGGTCGCACAGATATTGTGTATTATTTGAGAGAATGGATGTTGCGATTATACTCGTCGAACCGCTGTCGGACATTGTATCGGACATGAATATAAAATATCAAGTGAAGGATAATATACAGATCTTCGAGAAATATAGAGATTACACCGTTGAGAAAGAAGGTCGAAGGAAATCAATTTTAAAGATGAACGGATCTACTCGAACCCAGTGAAGGAAAAGAACAAAGAGGATAGAAACCAAAATCTTTTACACCTGCGGTTTTGTAGATGAAAAGAGGAACAAGCAAGGCGACAGCGCCGGTTGCTCTTGCGGCGTGTGACAAAAACATCATGTGTGTGGTACTGATAAAGCGCTGAAAATTTTTTATTTTAATTAAAGTTCAAGCAACTGCATGCTCTGGAGCTTTGATGTAGGCCCAACCTGTGTTGAAGTCTAATATGAGTTTTAAAACTTCAATAGGCATACCTTTTGACTCAGGACTCAGAATCAGACTCTATCTGTTGTCACGCGTGCAGAATTCGAAAACCTACATTTGTTACTGGGAAATCGTAACCGTTTTTCAGCCCTAAATTCTGATGTTTAAACCCTTTTTAGGGTCTTTTTGCTATTTTTAGAAATTTTTATTTTTTGAGTATTTAGTGTAATTTTTATATTTTTGATATTTTTAGAGAGAATTTGTCTTCATCCGCGTCTTGATTTGAGTTAAGATCGTTAAGTTAATTACTTTTCTTTTTTGGATAAAAATTTATTTCCTTTCTCTACAAGATTAGAATTAAGATCTGTTAATTGTAATTTCTTTCCTTATTTGAGTCTTAGGTTGTGATCTATATAAGAGTCATGTTTAGATATTGAGGGATTAACCCCTCACGTTTTAATAAAATGTTTCCTTTTTAGAGGTTCCTCTTCTTGTCTTCTCCTCAGTTTTCCTTTTCCCCTATCCTGCCCAGCGTCAAACTTTAATTAAACCAATTCAAATAGAAAAAATTTAGAGAAAAAAATTAAAAGGAAATTAATGTGATGATGGGGATATAATTTTTTTTAGTTTTATTTTTTTTAAATGGATGGGGTTGCAGCCCACCCTAGTCTAAGGGTGGCTCCGCCCTTGACTAAGGTTTGGATATTGTGTGTGCATACCCTTTTCTATGGAGTTTACCTACCTTTTATAGGGGTGGGGTAGCTTCGTCACATCCTCGGCGTTATCTGCAAGTGTTACCACGTTCTTCATGTTACTCTCAAATGTTATCATGTTCTCCAAAAGATAGGGCCATTATTGTCTATTTATTTTAGAGTGGATGTCTATGTTTTTCCGCTGCTTCCGCCATGATATTTGTGTGATCCTCGCTTCTCCCTACATAATGGTTTGTTTGAGGACCACTCGGAATAGGTGGCAGCCTAGAGTCGGGAGTCAGTGGTAGCTAGGAGTCGGTAGTCAGTGGTAGCAGGGAGTTGGGAGTCTGTGGTAGTCAGGTGTCGAGAGTCGGAGTTTCCCCTTGTTGACCCTGCCTGACATCCTTGCCCAAATGTAGACCTTCTTAGCCATGTGGCTTTCGAAAAATACCCCTGTATCACTAATCTTTCCTTTAAGTCTAGTTGAAGGAGCTGTGAGTCTGACTACATGGACTATAGAGTGATATGACCATATCTTAATTTGGTTCTTCGGACACGTGGCAAAGAAGAAAATCCATGCCGATCCTCGCTTTAATTAATGACATACCTCCTAAATGTTGGACAAGTTTTATCATCCTCGGTTTTCAACCCCCAATAGGCATACTTTAGAGTCCTTCACCTTATCCTTATCCAATAGGCATACTTTTTCTTTTGGGGGACTTTGACGGAGAATTTCCCTTGAAGACCCCCAAAGATTTCTCTCTAGTAGCAAAGATATCGACCAGGGGTATAAAACTTCTTTAGGGACCTTGCCCGGTCTGTTTGACCTTTGTTGCAATGTGAGTGTTGCCTCAATGGGTTGGGATGATTGCTCATTCAGGGGGATAAGCCTATGAGGTGTTGACGGTTGGGGTTGTCCTTGTAGTACCACTTGCATGGTGGTCGCTACTATTTTGTTGAATTCTTTTATTGTTTTGGTGATAACATTTGCTTTTCCTCTAGCTTCAGCACTGGATTTTCAGGTGTCATCCATCTAGCTGTATCTTTGTGAAGTTCTTAAGTCAAACTTTCCACAGAGAGTGTTAGTTTGATCCTGCCTGAGAGTAAGGGCGGTTGACTCATCGGTGAAGCATTGTTCGTATTGACTATTTGAAAGCTTACGTGGTTCACGACATGGTTTGCGGTTTGCGAGGGGGAATACTCAAAGAAAGTGGGTTAGCTCTCCGTGGGAGGAAAATAATTGTTGGACATTAAGGTTTGGTTGTTGTGTGTGTGTACCCCTTTCCATGGAGTTTGCCTACCTTTGATAGGGGTGAGGTGGCTTCGTCACATCCTCTACGTTATCCATTGGCATTACCACGTTCTCTGAAATAAAGGGTCATTATTACTCATTTATTTCAGAGTGGATGTCTACATTTTCCCACCACTTCCATCATAATGCTTGCATGATCCTCGTTTTCCCCTGCGTAACGGTTCATCGAGGACCACCTAAAATTGATAGTGACCTGAAGTCGAGAGTCGGTGGTAGTTGGGAGTCAAAAGTCGGTGGTAGCCAGGAGTCGAAAGTCGGAGTCTTCCCTTGTTGATCCTACCTACTAACTTTATTTAATTATTGACCTTCCTGACCAAGTGACTTTCAGAAAATACCTTTAATCATCTAGGAAGATCTTAAAATACATGTTAAAATGAATATTTAAAAAAAAATCAATTTCAAAAGAGAGTAAATTGAAATGTAACTTGCAAATTATTTAAAATTTGATTATTATTAATATTTAGACTTAAACCTATCATCACGAGAGTTGGGTGATAAATCATCCGTTTTATATAATTTTTTAAAATATACAAATTAATTTGCATAAGATTAAGTACTGTTGGTGTCCGAGATTAATGCGTGGTGCGATTGATTAAATATTTATTCAATTGTTTTTGTGATCGAATACCAAAATAAGAACAAATATAATGTATTACATCTCTGTTTATTAAATATATTAAAATGAATCCTTATTTTTCTCTTATTTTTATATGAAAATCCTAAAATACATGTTAAAATGAATAAAATCCTTTAAACAAAATCAATTTCGAAAGAGAGTAAATTAAAATGTAACTTGTAAATTATTTAAAAAGGAGGATACGAAATCCTAGTAGACCCGACCCCGGGCCGGGTCTGGCCCGGACCCGGCCCGGGCCCGTAACCGGGTCAACGGGCCGGTTGCCCGTTGACCCGGTTCGCCGGGTCGAACCGGAACCGGCCCGGCAAGTTGCCGGGCCGGTTCCGGTTCATTGGATGTAAAACCGGCGAACCGCCGGTTAACCGGCGGGTTGAACCGGCGGTTCAGCCGCAATTTTTTTTTTTTTAACGGCTTGAACCGCGGTTAACCGGCGGTTCATAGCGTTGGAACCGCCGTTAACCGCGGTTCGTAGCCGTTGGGAGGGTTTTTTACCGTTTTTTGATCAATGGCTATGATTTAGTGTCCGTTACTATCAAAACTCTATAAATAGAGAGCTTATTTCATCATTTTTCACACACATCTTCTCTACTCTTAATCTCATTTTCGTATTCTCTAATCTCTACACGCTTTCGTTTTCAATTACAATGGAAGGAGGCCACGGAGGTGCATCTCTATCTCGAAAAGCAACATATAATGACAATGGAGGAGGACCCCAACATTCAATCCACCGATGATGAGATCGAGCATCTTCCGAATCCGACACCCACACACAAGGAAGTACCGATGCAATTACTTCTAAGGTTCGGGAACTTCCTCCTCTAAAATCTTCTATTTTACTAAACATTTTGAGAAGGTCACTCTTCCGTCGGGAGAAATGCGTGCAAAATGTAAGCACTGCAATGCTTCCTACAAATTCCAAGGCGGCTATGGGTCGTTGAAACGACATGTAGAAACGAAGCACCCGACGGAATATGGACTCGACCGTTCTCAAACACAATTATCAAGATTTTCTTCAACTAGCGGTAGTACCGATTCCGGTTTATTTTATATTCGGATAATAAATTAAGAGAATCATTAGCTAAATTTGTTTCGTAGAACATCTTTCTTTTAGTTTTGGATCTAAATGCACATTTGAAGATTTTGTAAAGAATCTCTTAATCCATGTGCTAAACGTGTTCCTAGGACTACACTTACTCGTATAATTAAAAATTAGTAAAACAAGGAAAAAGAATTTAATTGATGAATTTAGTAAATTAGATAATAAAGTTTCTTTATGTTCCGATATTTGGAGTGATCATTGGCAAACACATTCGTATATGGGTGTGACTTGCCATTGGATCGATAACTCTTGGAATCTCCAAAAAAGATTATTAGCTTATAGAGTTTTTGATGAATCACATAATGCTCATAATATCGTACAATTATTATGTTTAATTTTAGAAGAATATGGTTTAACTCATAAAATATTTTCAATATTATTTGATAATGCTAGTTCCAATACCGCTTGTATAGATGATCTAAAATTTGTTTGTCAACCTATTATTGGAGGTTTATTTTTTCATATTCGTTGTGTATGCCATGTTTTAAATTTATGTGTTTAAGATGATTTAAAAATTTTAGAAAGTTATATTAAACCAATTAGAATTGTAATTTCTTATTTATGGTCTCATCCATCTATAATGAAACAATGGGGTAGGTTTTGTAAAATTAATGGAATGAGTCCTAAAAAATTTCCACATAATGTACCAACACGTTGGAATTCAACATACCAATTATTACAAGATTCATTTCAATATAAAGAATTATTATATTCATTTTTTTTTGCACAAAACACTAATTCTAATATATATTTATTTTCACAATAATGGAATATTTGTAGTAGTATTTGTGAAATTTTAAAAGTATTTAATGATGCAACCGAACAACTTTCCGGTGTTTATTATCCCACTGCTCAATTAGTTTTAGAAAATTTTTCTAATATAGTATTAGTTTTAAATGAACATATTAATAATGAATCTTTATCTCCTTGCATCTTAGCTATGAAAACTAAATGGGAAAAATATTTTTATTTAATTCCTGAAATTTATTTAATTGCATTTGCTTTAGATCCTAGATTTAAATTAGAAGTTTTACAAGAAATGTTAACTTTATATTATGATGCTTTAATTCCAATTAAAGATTCTTCTTCCCCGATCCAATTAATATTATATATAATGTTAGAATTTATTTATATGATATTTATAATCAATATTATGCAAAATATGGAACACAAATTAATATTTCAGAATTCAACAAACTACTAGTAGTAATTTAAAACTTACAAAAGCACAACTCTTATTAAAAGAACGGACAAAACGTCCACGGGGATCCTCAAGTTCCACACAGGAACTTGAGAATTATTTTACGACTTCTTTTGATTTTAATGAAGCAGATAGCGAAAACTTCGATATCTTAAAGTGGTGGTCACAGAAGGCTCAAAGCTTTCCCGTTGTCCAGTGTCAACTGTTGCTGTGGAGCAGACGTTCAGTGCCGGCGGCAACATATTAGATGAACGACGATCAACTTTGTCTCCTGACTCATTGGAAGCCCAAGCATTACTGGACGATTGGACCAGAGCGGAGAAAAGAATCCAAGGAATGCAACTTTCAGATGACGAAGTTGAAGATTTTGATACTGAAGGAACAAATACGACAGGAACAGGAAATGGAAGTGAATGAAAATGTAAAAGGATAAAAATGTAAAAGAACTACGTGGGCTTTGATTCCCCTAAAGGGATACGTAGGCAACTTAAATAAGTGCAAGCCCTTTTTTTAATAAATTTTAATTTCTAATTTTTAATGTTTAATGTTTAATTTTTAATTTTTAATTTTTATTAACATATTAATCTTGAACCGTGACGAACCGTGACGAACCGTGAACCGAACCGTGAACCGGCGGTTCTGAACCGTGAACCGTAACCGTCTTGGGCGGTTAAGGTTAAGGGTCGACCTGCCTGGAACCGTCGAACCGGCGGTTCCGAACCGTGGTCAGGTCTAAATCCTAGACGGCAGATTCGTTAGCGGTCCGAGTGTTCAAAAGCAGATACTTCAAACAAATATACATACATTAATATATACATAGGGTAAGACTCTATTACGTATAGATACATGAGGTAGGTGTAAATTTAAGATTCAGATTATACTAAATCAAGGTTAATTTATGTGTGAGTATGACTTGCGTATGTCGAATGTTGGACTGGTTGATATAAGATTTGCCTAAAAGAATGAATCAATATTTTGCTACCTGAATATCCTGTTGCTATCTCACTACAAAAAACAATAATTTAGGGACGAAAGTTTGGGACGAAAATTTTTCGTCCCAAAATTGCAACAATTTTGGCAACAAATATAAAATTTGACCCAAATTAGAAACGAAATTTGCAACAAAAGAATTTCGTCACAAATTGCCAACGAACACTATTTTTGTTGTAAAATTCGTTCCAAAATATGGGACGAATCCAGGATTTGTCCCAAATTCTGGGACGAATTCTGGATTCGTTCCAGAATCTGGGACGAATTCTGGATTTGTTCCAAAATCTAGGATGAATCCAGAATTCGTCCCAAAAATCTAGGACGAATCCAGGATTCGTCCCAGATTTAAAAAAATTAAAAAATAAAATAAATATCATTCGAAAGACTTGTATATGGACCTAGAGATCTCTGAATTTAATGAAACAAGTTTCTATGCGTTCATAATTTTCTCCTGATCATAAAAATATCCTAATCCTGAATTTTAACCTAATATATTGAGTGTGGTGATTTTTTAACACGAATATACCATAATGCTTAATAAAAATTCACCACAGTCAATATAATATGTTAAAATTATGGATGAGGATATTTTTAAGATCACAAAAAATTAGGAACCCATAAAAACTTGTTTCATGAAATTCCGACATCTTTAGGTCCATATTTAGTGCCTCAGAATAATTTTTCTTTTATTTTTAATTTTCTTTAAATCTGGGACGAATCCTGGATTCATCCCAAAATTTGGGACGAATCCAAGAATTCGTCCCAAAATCTGGGACAAATCCAGGATTCGTCCCAGATTTTAAAAAATTAAAAAATAAATATCATTCAGAAGGCCTAAATATGGACCTAGAGATCTCAGAATTTAATGAAACAAGTTTCTATGCGTTTATAATTTTCTCCTAGTCATAAAAATATCATAATCCTGAATTTTAACCTAATATATTGAGTGTGGTGATTTTTTAACATGAATATGACCTAATTCTTAATAAAAAATTCATCACAGTCAATATAATATGTTAAATTTATTAATGAGAATATTTTTAAGATTTCAAAAAAATTAGGAACCCATAGAAACTTGTTTCATGAAATTCCGACATCTCTAGGTCCATATTTAGTGCTCTGATTAATTTTTCTTTTATTTTTTAATTTTTTTAAATCTGGGACGAATCCTGGATTCGTCCCAAAATCTGGGACGAATCCCGGATTTGTCCCAAAATTAAAAAATTAAAAAATAAAATAAATATCATTCAGAAGGCCTAAATATGGACCTACAGATCTCAGAATTTAATGAAACAAGTTTCTATACATTCATAATTTTCTTCTAATCATAAAAATATCCTAATCCTGAATTTTAACCAATATATATTGAGTGTGGTGATTTTTTAACACAAATATGACCTAATTCTTAATAAAAAAATTCACCACAGTCAATATAATATGTTAAAATTATGGATGAGGATATTTTTAAGATCTTGAAAAAATTAGGAACTCATAGAAACTTGTTTCATAAAATTCCGATATCTCTAGTCCATATTTAGTGCCTCTGAATAATTTTTCTTTTATTTTTAAATTTTTTCCCTGATTTAAAAAAATTAAAAAATAAAATAAATATCATTCGGAAGGCCTAAATATGGACCTAGAGATCTTGGAATTTAATGAAACAAGTTTCTATGCATTCATAATTTTCTCCTGATAATAAAAATATCTTAATCCTAAATTTTAACCTAATATATTGAGTGTGGTGATTTTTTAACACGAATATGACCTTATGCTTAATAAAAAATTCACCACAGTCAATATAATATGTTAAAATTATGGATGATGATATTTTTAAGATCATGAAAAAATTAAGAACCCATAGAAATTTGTTTCATGAAATTCCGACATCTCTAGGTCCATATTTAGTGTCTCCAAATAAATTTTCTTTTATTTTTAAATTTTTTTAAATCTGGGATGAATCTTGGATTCGTCCCAAAATTTGGAATGAATCCAGGAATTCGTCCCAAAATCTGGGACGAATCCAGGATTCATCCCAGATTTAAAAAAATTAAAAAATAAAAAAAATATCATTCGGAAGGCCTAAATATAGACTTAGAGATCTCAAAATTTAATGAAACAAGTTTCTATGCGTTCATAATTTTCTCTTGATCATAAAAATATCCTAATCCTGAATTTTAACATAATATATTGAGTGTGGTGATTTTTTGACATGAATATGACCTAATTCTTAATAAAAAATTCACCACAGTCAATATAATATGTTAAAATTATGGATGAGGATATTTTTAATATTACAAAAAAATTAGGAACCCATAAAAACTTGTTTCATGAAATTCCGACATCTCTAGGTCCATATTTAGTGCCTCCGATTAATTTTTATTTTATTTTTTAATTTTCTTAAATCTGGGACGAATCCGGGATTCGTCCCAAAATCTGGGATGAATCCTGGAATTCATCCCAAAATCTGGGACGAATCCTGGAATTCATCCCAAAATCTGGGACGAATCCTGGAATTCATCCCAAAATCTGGGACGGATCCAGGAATTCGTCCCAAAATCTGGGATGAATCCAGGATTCGTCCCAGAATTAAAAAAATAAAATAAATATAATTCGGAAGGCCTAAATATGGACCTAGAGATCTTGGAATTTAATGAAACAAGTTTTTATGCGTACATAATTTTCTCCTGATCATAAAAATATCCTAATCCTGAATTTTAACCTAATATATTGAGTGTGGTGATTTTTTAACACGAATATGACATAATGCTTAATAAAAAATTCACCACAGTCAATATAATATGTTAAAATTATGGATGAGGATATTTTTAATATCACAAAAAAATTAGGAACCTATAAAAACTTGTTTCATGAAATTCTGACATCTTTAGGTTCATATTTAGTGAAACATAGATAGTTTAGTGTTAATTAAGTATGTTAGCGTTTAATGTATGTTTAAATATGTGTCTAAAACTTAAAATATAGACCTACAGATGTCATAATTTCATGAAACAAGATTCTATGAGTTTCTAATTTTCTCCTGATTGTAAAAATGTCCTCATCTATAATTTTACCCTAATATTTTGAGTGTTGTGATTTTTTAACTTGAATTTAATGAAATTTGGTTTAAAAAATCACTACAGTAAATATATTAGGTTAAAATTAGGAATGAGGACATATTTACGATTAATACAAAATTAGAAACCCATAGAAACTTGTTTCATGAAATTTAGACATCTCTAGGTCCATATTTAGTGCCTCCGATTAATTTTTCTTTTATTTTTTAATTTTTTAAAATCTGGGACGAATCCTGGATTTGTCCCAAAATCTGGGACGAATCCTGGAATTCATCCCAAAATCTGGGACGAATCCAGGAATTCGTCCCAAAATCTGGGATGAATCCAGGATTCGTCCCAGAATTTAAAAAATTAAAAAATTAAATAAATATCATTCGGAAGGCCTAAATATGAACCTAGAGATCTCAGAATTTAATGAAACAAGTATCTATGCATTTATAATTTTCCCCTGATCATAAAAATATCCTAATCCTGAATTTTAACCTAATATATTGAGTGTGGTGATTTTTTAACACGAATATGACGTAATGCTTAATAAAAAATTCACCACAGTCAATATAATATGTTAAAATTATGGATAAAGAGATTTTTAAGATTAGGAAAAAATTAGGAATCTATAGAAACTTGTTTCATGAAATTCCGACATCTCTAGGTCCATATTTAGTGCGTCCGATTAATGTTTCTTTTATTTTTTAATTTTCTTAAATCTTGAACGAATCCTGGATTCGTCCCAAAATTTGGGATGAATCCTAGAATTCGTCCCAAAATCTGGGACGTATCCAGGAATTCGTCCCAAAATCTGGGACGAATCCAAGATTCGTCCCAGATTTAAAAAAATAGAAAAAATAAAATAAATATCATTCGGAAGACCTAAATTTGGATATAGAGATCTCAGAATTTAATGAAACAAGTTTTTACGTGTTCATAATTTTCTCCTGATCATAAAAATATCCTAATCCTGAATTTTAACCTAATATATTGAGTGTGGTGATTTTTTAACACGAATATGACCTAATGCTTAATAAAAAAAATTCACCACAGTCAATATAATATGTTAAAATTATGGATGAGGATATTTTTAATATCACAAAAAAATTAGGAACCCATAGAAACTTGTTTCATGAAATTCTGACATCTCTAGGTCCATATTTAGTGAAACATAGATAGTTTAGTGTTAATTAAGTATGTTAGCGTTTAACGTATGTTTGAATATGTGTCTAAAACTTAAAATATAGACCTACAGATGTCAGAATTTCATGGAACAAGATTCTATGAGTTTTTAATTTTCTCCTGATTGTAAAAATGTCCTCATCTATAATTTTACCCTAATATTTTGAGTGTTGTGATTTTTTAACTTGAATTTAATGAAATTTGATTTTAAAAATCACTACAGTAAATATATTAGGTTAAAATTATGAATGAGGACATATTTACAATTAGTACAAAATTAGGAACCCATAGAAACTTGTTTCATGAAATTTCGACATCTCTAGGTCCATATTTATTGCCTCCGATTAATTTTTCTTTTATTTTTTATTTTTTTTAAATCTGGGACGAATCTTGGATTTGTCCCAAATTTGGGACGAATCTTGGAATTCGTCCCAAAATTTGGGACGAATCCAGGAATTCGTCCCAAAATCTGGGACGAATCCAAGATTCATCCCAGAATTAAAAAAAATTAAAAATAAAATAAATATCATTCGGAAGACCTAAATATGAACCTAGAGATCTCGGAATTTAATGAAACAAATTTCTATGCTTTTATAATGTTCTCCTAATCATAAAAATATACTAATCCTGAATTTTAACCTAATATATTGAGTGTGGTGATTTTTTAACATGAATATAACCTAATGTTTAATAAAAAATTCATCACGGTCAATATAATATGTTAAAATTATGGATGAAGATATTTTTAAGATTAGGAAAAAATTAGGAACACATAGAAACTTGTTTCATGAAATTCTGACATCTCTAGGTCCATATTTAGTGTCTCCGATTAATTTTTCTTTTATTTTTAAATTTTCTTAAATCTGGGACGAATCCTGGATTTGTCCCAAAATTTGGGACGAATCCAAGAATTCGTCCCAAAATTAGGGACGAATCCAGGAATTCGTCCCAAAAATTAGGGACAAAAATGGCAACAAAATATTTTTGTTTCTAAAAAACCCTAAATCCCTAAATCCCACATATGCTCTCTATCCGATCTCCTTCTCGCAGCGGCGGCTGAATCCTTCTCCAGCGGCTGCGGAATCCTTTTCCTGCAGTGCCGCAGGTAATCCCTCTCCCCTTTCCTCTCTCCCCTCTCCCCTCTCCCCTCTCCCCTCTCATCTGTGCGCAGTGCCGTGCCGGCCACGCTTGCCCGTGCGTGGCCTCGCGTGGCCACGCCTGGCCGCGCGTGGCGCGCCTGGCAGCGCGTGGCCGTACCTGGACGTCGTCGTCATGCCTAGCCAGGCGTGTCCTCGCCTGGACGCGCCTGGCCGCCGTCGTCGTGCTTGGACACTCGTATCATAAAGCACTTTTGTAGATCTTCCCCGTGGTATTCTAGCCTATCTTTAATATGCAAACTTACCAAAATTATATCTCACTGAGTTTTTTATATACTGTCTCAGTTATAATTTTATTTATTTTATCAGTTAATACACTGTATTTGTTCCTACAGATCATTAGAGGTGACATCTAATATTTTTTTCCCCTCTTATTCTACAAGCTATTTGAAGAAAAATGGTAAGTTTTTGAAAGTTCTTTTTTATGAATCAAATTTGTAATTTACTTTATCTTATATTAGAATTTTAAGCTCCGCTCTAAGTCAGATTCCTCCGCGTGACGATGATGACGATGGCGACGATGATGCTGGTGATGCTATTTCATGATTTTAATTATGTAGGATGATTATTTGTCTCATAATTAGTGTTTTATACATTAAACCATGCCTTGTTAACTTTTCTAATTTTTATTTTATTTAATATTGTTAATTTGTTTTTAACAAGGTTGGTGAGGCGAAATATGTATCGGAGAAAAAAGTAAGTATTAAATAACACACTCGTAGTTGAACATGTTATACTTTTAATTATATTTATTTATTTTTAAATCAGTTATATTTGAAATGTTAAATAAAGGTATCAATCTTTTTATATATTCGTTGAAATTTGCTATTACTGCATTATTACTTCAAATTCCAAATTATGATTAGAGTTTGCCTAACAACCAAGTAACTATGAGTACTAAAAGACTAGTATCAACTAATTGCTCATATATTAGTTTGTGCTTTCTTCATTTGAGACATTTTCATATTATAGAAATTTTAAGAATACATCTCATTCTCTCCATGTTTGATGAAATACAATATTTGTAAAACTTGTTTGATAAGTTGAAATATGGTATATCATAACAATTTGATACAAATGAAACTGTTAGAATTATGAGATTGTTAGAATTTAAGTTATTATCTTTCTGTTTACACATGATCTGGTTTATTCGTTTGTTTGTATGCAGGAAGAGAAGAGTTGATGGGGATGAAAGCTTTTGTGGAGAAAGAAGATGAGTTGATGTGTCTTAGTTTTTTTTTTTAAATTTAACTCCTTGTTTAACTTCTTGGATTATTAGACTTTATAAATATTTGAGTGTTGAACTTGTATAATATTTTGGAGTCGTTTGAAGATGTTGAGAACTTTGAATTTGTTGTATTGTGATTTGATTTCAATTATTAATATATGTATCTGAAATAGGATGTGATATTGTTAATTAGGATGTGTTGAATGTATATATTGTGTTATTTGTGATATTGTTAATTAGGATGTGTTGAAAGTCTATATTTTGTTATTTGAATTTGTTGTATATATGTATGTATCGATGGGAATTGTAGAAATGTATTGTTGTTGGATTTTTTTTTAATTTAGGAACGAATTTGGCAACAAAAATAATTTGTCCCAAACTTATCCATTGATAATTTCGCAATAAAAATATTTTTCTTCCAAATTTTGTCCCAGAATCTGGGACGAAACTACAGATTCGTCCCAGAATCTGGGACGAAACTGTGGATTCGTCCCAGAATCTGGGATGAAATTTGGAACGAATATTTATTTTTTAAATGAAATTAGTATTTTCGTTGCCAAATTCGTTGCAAATTTTGTAACAAAAATAATATTCGTTGCAATGTGTCATGAAAATTAGCAACAAATTTGGCAACGAATTATACAGATTTGGCAACAGAATTAAATTCATCCCCTAATTCGTTGCTAAGTTTGCAACAAAATAAATTTTCGTTGCAAAATTGTATAGTATTTTGGGACAAATAGAGTTTTTTGTTGCAAAATTGGCAACGAATTTGGGGACGAAAATATTATTCGTCGCCAATTTCGTCTCCAATTTCGTTGCCAAATTTGAAACAAACAAATATTTGTTCCAAAAGTTGGCAACAATAATTTTGCGACGAAATTTTTTTCAAATTTTCGTCCCAAATTTTGTCCCTAAATATTTTGCAACGATTTTTTTTTTTCAAATTCGTCCCAAAATTTGTCCCAAAAGCCTTTATATTTTGTAGTGTCTGCTCAATAGTGTAACAAAAGTATTAATATAAAATTAATGACAATTCCGTAATATCTAGATATTAATAGAGACATTAAACTTATTAATGGCGATTTCATAACGTCTCAGCATTAATGACGACATTAAACTCATTAATAATAATTTCGTGACGTCTCGATATTAATGAAGATATTAAATCCATTAATGACAATATTAAACCTAGCATTAAATGATCATAATTTGTTCATTTATTGCAAGCAAAGTGAGAGCTCCGATATAAGAAGACTAGATCTTGAGCAAAGAGAGAAGCGTAAAAGAAGTGAAGCAAAAGCGAAAGTAAAAAAATTCTTCTACCTTTGTTCCCTTAGTCTTTTCTCTCAGTCATGCATCCGCTCGGCTGAACTACTCATGATAGCACTCAGGTGCATTCTCAGTTAGCCACGTACAACCAGTACTTGGCTGTGTGCGTGATTCTGCCGTTGTATCCTGGGAAATAGACAATCCGAGAGAACCTCAAAGCACAGCCGGAGGTGGGGCGAATCTGTTTCAAGGAAACTGTGTTGAGCGCAGGCCTCGGCATCTTCCTCGATGAATTCCTTTTTTTGATTCTGCTACCCACCACATCAACTCTGTGACTCGGACCACCAGAAGCTTGGCAGAACCAGCCCTGTTGGCAGCCTAAGATTATCAGTTCAGGTCATCTCAACAGATAAGTTGAATTTAATTTGTTGTATTTAAATTCAGCTAATTCCCCAATATCTCCAGCATAAGATTGTCTAGCAATCTTAAAACAAAGTAGGTTCTGTTGAGATAACCATAGAACAAAGTGTTGAGGTGCAACAGACTCAACACCTAAAGGTCCCCTCCGCCTCGATTAGAATTGTGTCAATCAACCATGGGGAAAGACCAGATAAGTTCACTGGAGTAAACTTCATGAGGTGGTAGCAGAAGATGCTCTTCTACTTGACCACGCAACCTGGCTCGGTTCTTGACTGAGGACACTCTCAAGCCTGCTGAGGATGCTGATGCACAGACCATCAGTGCAGTGGAGGCATGGACTCATTCTGATTTTCTTTATAGAAACTACATCCTCAACTGCCTTATCATCTCACTGTACGTTGTGTATAACATGAAGAGAACGACTAAGGAGATGTGAGAGTCCCTGGACAAAAAGTACAAGATGAAAGATACTGGAGCCAAGAAGTTCATCATGGGTCAATTCCTGGACTACAAGATGGTTGACTCCAAAAACGGTGATTAGCCAAGTTCATGAGATTCAGGTGGTCTTGCACAAGATTCACTCAAAAGGGATAGTTCTGAGTGAAACCTTCCAAGTGACTGCTATCATTGAGAAGCTGCCTCTAGGCTGGAAGGACTTCAAGAACTACCTGAAGCATAAGTGGAAGGAGATAAATATGGAAGAACTCATTGTTAGACTTTGCATCGAAGAAGACAACAAGAGTTCAGAGAGAAAACTATTCTCTAAGGCTACTGTGAAAGCCAATGTGGTCGAGCACGGTCAAAGCTCGAAGCGAAAAAATCCAAAGATTTCCAAGATGTGACCCAGAGGAGGCATTAAGAAATTCTCTAGGAAGTGCTTCAACTATAGTCGAGTCGGTCACAAATCTTCAGAATGTAGAAAGTTGAAGAAGAAGTAGGAGGTCAACCTGAACAAGAGACCAGAAATGGATGACCTCTATGTTGTTGTCTCCGAATTGAGCCTGGTCGGTTCAAACTCGCAGTAATAGTGGATCGATACTGGAGCCACCAGATATGTCTGTTGCAATAAGAAGCTGCTCTACAACTTTGAAGAAGTCAATGGAGACAAGCTGTTCATGGGGAACTCAATAACCTCAGACATCATGGGCCAAGGAAAACTGGTGCTGAAGATGATCTCGGGCAAGGACCTTACTTTGAACAATGTGTTATATGTTCCAGAGATTCAGAAGAATCTAGTGTCCGGATCACTATTAAGCGAGCATGTCTTTCGCATTATTTTTGAATCAAACAGAGTTGTACTATCCAAAAATGAAATGTTTGTAGGAAGGGGTTATGTATCTGATGGGTTGTTCAATCTCAATGTAATGGTCATTAGGCCTAAGATAAAAAAAAGATGAAAGCTCTTCTACTAATATGCTTGAGTGTTCATATCTGTGGCATGGTAGATTAGGACATGTTAACTATGATGTGTTGTGTAGATTAATAAACATGCAAAGTATACCTACATTCCACCTTGACCTAAAACATAAGTGTGAGATTTATGTTGAATAAAAAATGACAAGGTCATCCATTCAACATGTTGAAAGAAGCAATGAACCACTTAGACTAATTCACACCGATGTGTGTGACCTTAAAGGTATACCAACACGTGTTGGGAATAAATATTTTATTATTTTTGTAGATGATAACATAAAATATTGTTATATGTTTCTTCTCAAAAGTAAGTATGAAGCTATAGAGAAATTTGCTCACTATAAGAATGAGGTTGAAAACAACTTAGAAAGATTAAGGTAGTTCGAAGTGACCAAGGCGGTGAATATGTATCACCGTTCATTAAGTTGTGTGTTGAATATGGGATCAGATATGAAACAACAGCTCCTTATACGTCTCAGCAAAATGGTATTGCTGAGCAGAAGAACCGTACTCTAAAGGAGATGATGAATGTGTTGGGGATCGGTGGCCGGCATGAAGGAGGGGGGGTTGGATAGCTAGGCCACCCTCAAATCGATTTCTTCTCTACAAGAGGGTTAGTGCACAACGGAAATACAAAAACTAAAACAATTAGAAACAAATAAGAATACAAACGCTAACACGCTCGATGTAACGTGGTTCAAAGATGATGCTCCTACTCCACGACGTGTCATTGAGGTGGACGAGCCCTTGATCCTTCGGTGGATCAGTCCCCGGCAATCTCCGACTAAAGCTTCTCCTTCTCGGTGGAGCAAACCTCTCACAAAATGATCTCTTCCTCTTTACAAGATGGAGTTTAGATTGGGAGGAAGAGGATTGAACTTGGAAGCTTTGGGCAAGACTAAGAAGGTTTACAATTAGCACCAGTAACCCTCTTCAAGCCCCAAAGCATTCCTTAAATAAGATGAGAGAGTTGATCACAAATCAACTCAAACCCCGACACCAGTCGACTGGTCCAAGCACCAGTCGACTGGTGTGCCGTTGGACCCAGCCAATGGCTCTCTGCAGAAAGCCAAATTCTGCCAACGGCTATGTACCAGTTGACTAGTCTCAGGACCAGTCGACTGGTCCCCGTAACCGACAAGCACAGAATGCTTCTGTGGATTCTGTGAAGCTGGATCAGTCGACTGGTCCCATTACCAGTCAACTGGTCCCAGTACATTCACTCCTCTCATCCTTTCCGGAGTCGCCTTTGAAGTCCTCTTCCTCGGCCTTCGTCCCTCAGATGCACCCGAGCCCGCGACTCTTCTCCGTGCCATCCTTCACGCTGCCTTAAAGTCCACTTCCCTCGGCTCCACTCCATTGCTCCTCGTCCTGCGGTCCCTCAGATGTCTTTCACACCACCTTTCACCGACTCAACGATCCGAGCCCTTGGATGAGCTTCCCACACTTGGTCGCACCAAGTTCCACATGTATTTCTCCAAGTCCTGCAAGACTCAAACACATATCAAATACATATGAAAGTCTAACTTAAACTCTTTGACACACACATCAAAACCTAGGTCGATTGCACCAACAATCTCTCCCTTTTTGATGTGTGGCAATATGTTTAAGTTAGGCACGAATAATAACTTTGAAAATTACTAGCAATATGTAAATATGAAGCATAAAACCCAAGCTCCCCCTTAACACATGCTCTCAACTTTAATTTTCAAAGATTTGCACACAAGTAGGATTCTAACTTAAACCTACCCATTTCTCCCCCTTTGACACTATCAAAAATATTGTACCAAACACGTACACATACTATGGTATCAGTTCTAACTAAATGTGGACCAAAAATTGATTTCAGAACCCCTCAGAGTACTGAAAGGATGGTACTAGTCGACTGGTACCTGTCACAGTCGACTGATACATGCTGAACTCGAATTTCAGCCTTTTGAGGTCAACTTCAGAAATACATAAAAAATTCCAGAAAATTCAAAAAATCATGAAAATTTGAGCACATATTCTTTGAAATATCCTTTAACTAGGAAAAAATATGTTTTCATGAAAAGTCAACCTATTTTTGAAATTTTGACCAAGTCTCAAGAATTCCAAAAGCTTGTAAGTTTGTATCAATTTAAAATCCAGTTTTGCACTCATATGTTTCAATATAGCTATGCCATAATAAATAAAATATAGAAATGTTTTCAAAATATTTAAAATATCCAACTATGATCTATGGGCAAGATGTCCATTAATTAAACATTTGTTTTCCCCATAGTTGGTCTATGATCACTAAAAATTGATACATCACAAAACTCATCAAAATGCCATAAGCATATGTGAATTATTTGTATCATCCTAATATCTCACATTTATGGTTAGAAAAGAAGACAAGTCATTGTGAGATAAAGGTAACTTCTACTTAGCCCTCTTAATCATGAATTTCTAGCAATGCTAAGTGCTCCCCCTTAAGGTCTCAAGTCAACCATTTTTCAAGGATTTGAATTATGATTTCCATGGTTGACTTAACCCAAAATCCTCTAACCCTTGAGGATTGATTTTGGCACCCAATAGAAATTCTTTCTAATTGGGTTGACCAAGTACTCTTTGGGGATCCATTTCCTATCTATGGTCTTTGTCTTGGATTGCCCCCTAGCAAGTAGACAATGATAAGTCTTTTCATTGTTTGGTTCATTGTATCCTATCCCATTTTTCTTAAAACTTGCCCTTTGGCTCCCAATGATCATATTTAGGATTTTAGAGCCAATTTCAAATTTCCTAAGGGCATTCGTAAGGTATTCTACCTTTTCCCTTAATTTTCTATTTTCCTCTTCTAAACATGAATCATTTGAACTTGTAGAGGAAGAAATAAACATATAATTGTCCTTAGAACACATGGACTCTAATTTTTCTTCAAGACAAATAATATCATGTTTCAAAGATTTATTCTTCCTTTTTGCCTTGAATAAATCCTCATTTGTGCTTTTAATAATTTTAACCAAAACATGGGGAGGAAGATTGTGTACCTCACTTACCGAGAAGTCCGAATCCGAAGTTTGACCTCCCCCTTCACTTGAGCCCCCCTCTTCATCTTCACTTGAGCTCCTTCCTTTTTCTCTTTCGGATGAGGTGGAGACTACATCATCAATTCCCATTAGAGCAAAATTGACTACATGGTGCTCTTCTTCCTCCAATGATGATGATGGATCATCCCATGTTGCTTTTAGGTTGTGAGCCTTCTTTCCCTTTCCTTTTGTCTTTTTCTTCTCCTCCTTCTTTCCTTCTTTCTTTTTCAAGAGAGGGCAATCATCCCTCATGTGTCCTTTTCCTTGGCAATTATAACAAATGACTCTTCTTGTCCTAGTCTTGCTTCTTGAACTCCTTCTAGCATGAGACTTGTTAGTAGAAAAGGTTTTAAATGCTTTTCTCATCTTCCTTACCATATATGCCTCTTGATCGCTATCCATTGAGGCGCTTGAATCCTCGGAGTCGGAGGATGATGGGGATGAAGTTTTCTTCTTCTTCCTTTCTACAACAAGAGCTATTCCCTTCTCTTTTGAATGCTCATTAGCTTGTTCATGAAGTTAAAATTCGGAAAATAATTCATCAAGCTTAATCAAGGAAAGATCCCTAGATGCCTTATACGCATCAACCATCGATGCCCATAGGGTGGTTCTAGGAAAAGATTGGAGCACATACCTTACTAGGTCTCGATTGTCAATCTTCTCACCTATTACATGAAGTTCATTTACTATCTTCTTGAATCTACCGTGCATTTGACTCACGGTCTCATTGGTCTTCATGGCAAAGGTTTGAAGTTGCCCCACCAAAAGATCTCTCTTGGCCCTCCTAGATTCACTTGATCCCTCATTTAATTCAATGAGTTTTTCCCAAAGCTCTTTAGCGGAGTTGAATGGTCCTACTTTGCTTAATTGCTCCTTGGAGAGTCCACATTGTAGAGTTGTTGTGGCTTTTGCATTTGCTTGGGCCTTCCTTGCCATCTCTTTTGTCCAATCCTTGGTTGGAAGAGGCGCTCCCGACCCATCTTTTGGTTTCTCAAATCCATCTACAACACTAAACCAATTTTCAATATCATTCATTAAGTAATATTCCATCCTACCTTTCCAATATGTGAAGTCGTTGCCGTCAAAGAAAGGTGGTCGAGCGGTGCTATATCCCTCTTGAAGTGTCATCTTGATGTTTCGGTCGACGGTTAGTTCTTCCGATGCTAACCTGGCTCTGATACCACTTGTTGGGGATCGGTGGCCGGCTTGAAGGGGGGTTGGATAGCTAGGTCACCCCCAAATCGATTTCTTCTCTACAAGAGGGTTAGTGCACAGCGGAAATAAAAAAACTAAAACAATTAGAAACAAATAAGAATGCAAACGCTAACACGCTCGATGTAACGTGGTTCGGAGATGATGCTCCTACTCCACAACGTGTCCTTGAGGTGGACGAGCCCTTGATCCTTCGGTGGATCAGTCCACGGCAATCTCCGGCTAAAGCTTCTCCTTCTCGGTGGAGCAAACCTCTCACAAAATGATCTCTTCCTCTTTACAAGATGGAGTTTAGATTGGGAGGAAGAGGATTGAACTTGGAAGCTTTGGGCAAGACTAAGAAGGTTTACAATTAGCACCAGTAACTCTCTTCAAGCCCCAAAGCATTCCTTAAATAAGAGGAGAGAGTTGATCACAAATCAACTCAAACCCCGACACCAGTCGACTGGTCCAAGCACCAGTCGACTGGTGTGCCCAACGGCTATGTACCAGTCGACTGGTCTCAGGACCAGTCGACTGGTCCCCGTAGCCGACAAGCACAGAATGCTTCTGTGCATTCTGTGAAGCTGGATCAGTCGACTGGTCCCATTACCAGTCTACTGGTCCTAGTACATTCACTCCTCTCATCCTTTCCGGAGTCGCCTTTGAAGTCCTCTTCCTCGGCCTTCGTCCCTCAGATGCACCCAAGCCCGCGGCTCCTCTCCGTGCCATCCTTCACGCCGCCTTGAAGTCCACTTCCCTCGGCTCCACTCCATTGCTCCTCGTCCTGCGGTCCCTCGGATGTCTTCCACACCACCCTTCACCAACTCAACGATCCGAGCCCTTGGATGAGCTTCCCACACTTGGCCGCACCAAGTTCCACATGTATTTCTCCAAGTCCTGCAAGACTCAAACACATATCAAATACATATGAAAGCCTAACTTAAACTCTTTGACACACACATCAAAACTTAGGTCGATTGCACCAACCAAATGCTCTTCTCTTAAGCTCTGGACTGCCAGAGTTCATGTGTGTGTGTGTGGGGGGGGGGGGAGCTGTGTTAACAGCATGTGCCCCTAAAGAAAATAGATAAGAGCCCTTATGAGTTGTGGAATGGAATGTTAGGACCAAAAGGAATTTAGATTTCTCCACAATGGTATAATATTGTCTACTTTGGGTCTAAACCCTCGTAGTTTTATTTTTGGGTTATACCTAAAAGGACTCATACTAATAGAGATATCTTTTCTTTGTAAATCTATGATCTTTCCCATGTATTTTTAATGTGGGACTTTGTTTACAACCTTACAACTCAACAATCCCCCCTCACCCTCAAATGAAGGACCAGAGGCTTCCCACATCTGATCCTCAACCCACCAGGTCTTCTTACCTATCGGTCCACCCGACCTACTAAAACTTCTTTACCTAGATGCGACTAGAACTTCCTGCCTTATGTCTAGTCCTCTTGATTCAGACATGCGAGCCCCCACTTCATTTATTCAAGGTCAATATTCCACTCACATGACTCAATTAGACCATAGCTCTTGTGCACATTCGGCGGTTAGACCTTCTGGCAATTCATACTCTAATACCACCAACAATTAGACCATGACTCAATTTAGATTTCTCCATAATGGTATGATATTGTCCACTTTGGACCTAAGTCCTCATGATTTTATTTTTAGGCTATACCCAAAAGACCTCTTACCAATGGAGATATCTTTCTCTTATAAATCTATGATCTTTCCCATATATTTTCAATGTGAGACTTTGTTTGTAATATTACAACTCAACATGGAATACAACCGACCTATAAATATTTACGAATATGGGGGTGTCTTGCCAAAGTTTTGGTGCCTGATCCAAAAAGGATTAAGATAGAACCAAAAACTGTTGACTGCATATTTATTGGATATACACATAACAGCAGTGCGTATCGATTTTTAATGTATGAGTCATAAATACTAGATATACACAAGAACTCGATAATAGAATCGAGAAATACCTCATTCTTTGAGCATGTGTTTCCTCAAAATGGGCATGTGAAACATAAGGCGATGAAGATAATGATGAACCAGTCGAGGTTGAGCTCAGACGAAGCAAAAGAGCTTGGGTAGAAAAATCCTACGTATCAGATTTTATCACTTTTATGTTGGAAAGTGAGTCCCAAAGTTACTCAGAAATTGTAAGCTCTTCTGATGGATCTCACTGGAGAGAGCCAATTACATCTAAGATAGAATCTATCTTACAAAATGACACTTGAGAACTTGTGGATCTTCCTCTGGAAAGTAAACCACTAGGTTGCAAGCGAATCTTCAAGAAGAAAATGAAGTCAGATGGTACAATTGATAAGTACAAGGCCAGATTGGTAATCAAAAGATACTGACAACGAGAAGACCTTGATTACTTTGATACATATTCTCTGATGTCGAGAATAACTTCCATAAGAGTATTGTTGGCTATAACCACTTTATGAAATCTCAAAATACATCAGATGGATGTAAAGACAACCTTTCTAAACGAGGATTTAGAAGAGAAAATCTACATGGAGCAACCTGAAGGGTTTTTTGTACCAGGACAGGAAAATAAGGTTTATAGATTGGTGAAGTTGTTATACGACTTAAAACAAGCACCAAAACAGTGGTATGAGAAATTTGACGATGCTATGAAGAAATATGGATTCAAGATCAATGAGTGTGATAAATGTGTTTGCATGAAAGCCACAGAGAATGACTACATTATCTTGTGCCTATATATAGATGATATACTTATCATTGGGAGTAATAATAAGATAATCAAACCCACTAAAGATATATTGAACTCAAGATTTGACATGAAAGACATGAGCCTAGCTAATGTGATTCTAAGAATCAAAATTCTTAGAATAACAAAAGAACTTGTTCTTAGTCAATCTCATTATGTGGACAAGATTATTGAGAAATTCACTAAGGGTAATACTGCGTTGACATGAACGCCGATAGATATGAGTTAACATCTATTGAAAAATCGAGGTGAAAGTATCTCTCAGATAGAGTACACTCAAGTGATTGGAAGTCTGATGTACCTGATGAATTATGCACGACCAGACTTGGCCTACAAGTAAGTAAACTGAGTAGATACACGAGTAATCTCGGTGTTGAGTACTGGAAAGGAATAACAAGAGTACTGAGGTACTTAAAGTATACTCATTAATATGGACTGCACTATACAAGATATCCTGCTATGATCGAAGGATATATTGGATTGAGTCGCACGTGAGAGGGGGGCGTGAATCACATGATTTTCAAAAACAAATCTTTTTCATTTTTAAAAACAAAGTGCGCAGTGCAAGACTAAGTAAGAAAGAGAAATAGAAAAGCAAGTAAAAGAGCACGCATTCAACTTTACTTGGTTCGGAGCCTTTGGCGACTCCTACTCCAAAACCTAAGTCTCACGGATCTATCGATGGGTAATCCACTAAAATACCTCTTCCGATACCTCCGGAAGAGAGAATCGAGTACAAAAGAATTTGAAACAAGTGCAACACACTGCACTTGTCCTTTTGCAGTAATTAAGTACAAAAATGAAAAGATTACTAAAACACTCTTTCAATATGGTCGACTTGAGCTCGGTGTTTGGGCGGCTTCTTAGTAGTAGACGAGTGTAGCAGCGTCACACAGAGTTGTAGCAAGAAGCCAGAGCATTCGGAAGTCTGATCGGAAGAATAGATGTTCATATGAGTGTGTTCATTAATGGCTTGGGCGTACACCCCTTATATTGAGCATGGAAGGCGCCTTCAAAGGCCTTGAAGGTGCTTCCAATGTGACAAGTCTGATCTCGAATAGCTCAATCCTTATCTTTGATGAATTCTAAACTTTTATCCTACAGAAGGTATCTTCCATACACTGAAGGCGCCTTCTATGAACAGTGTCAAGACACCTTCTGTAATAGACCAAAAATATAGCTAAGGATTTAAAATACTTAAAGGTTAATATAATTAAATTATTTTAAAATAAATAAATATATTTTAGTGAATAATTTATGAGAAATAAGTTTATATGAATTTTTAGAATTTACTATATTTTTTTAAAAATTTAAAAGAGTTATTTCATATTTTATGGAGATAAAGTGAAATATTTTATGGAGATAAAGTGATTAAAAGATAAAGTCTGTTTTGAATAACTAATTAATGTGGGAGTTGTTAAAATTATAAACCTGGTTTTAAGTGTCGTCTCCCTCATGCCTGTTCGCGAGCTGCGCGACGCAGGCAACCACGTCTCGGCCACCGTCGACGCCGCCCGCACAAGGCCACTGCCACCTCTTTGGGGTGAAGGATCACCACCCGACTCCTTCCCCGACCGTCGGGCGCTGCTCCTCCACCGTTTTCTCTCGCACACATGCGCTGTTCACCGCCGCTCGCGATCAACGGCCAGCGATCGGCTACTGTCACTGGCCTTTGTCCTCGCGAGCAGCTAAGGCCGGTACCCCACCTCTCGTCCTCCTCCCCTTCCGCCGCTACCCTCCCAATCTTGCCACGCAACGTACAGTCGTGTTTGTGTTGTCCCACGCTGCGCCGCACGTCCGACGGGCGTTGCTCTTGCGTACCTCACCGTCGCCGTCGCCGTCACCAAGGATAGGTTGTCCTTGCAAGAAACCGACACCAGCTGACTCTATTCCTCTGGCTGAGCAGTCGGCTACTGCTCATCGCCACACGTTATCGCCGCTGTTACTCCTTTCCGCATGCGATGCCACACCGGCGCCATGAGCTGTCGTCCGTTGACCAAGCAGCCGTGAGCCTCTGCCGTAAGTCACCGATGTGAGGCACCTCTGTTGCAGCCCCACGAGCCGCTGCTCGAAGCTATCTGCGCTAGAAGCTACTACCGGAGATGAGTATTAGGTATTTTGATTAATTGGTATAATTAATTCATGTAATGCATTTCTTGAATTATTTGGTTAGATGCCTAATGAGTTTAATTAGTTGAATTATTTAGGTTAATCGGCTAATTGATTTAAATATGTATACTATTAATTAAAATGATAAATTGTTGGATAACTAATTAGGATGATTAGTTGAGTAATTAATCAGCTAAAGAATTAATCAAGTAATTAACTAGCTCACTAATTGTTGTATTTAATTAGCATGTTACTTAATTTAATTAATAGGTTGACTAATTGATAAATTGACAAATTAATTAATTAATAGATTGATTAATTAATTAATAGACTAATTAATTATTTGTAGATTAACTAATTAATAGGAGGATTAATTGGTTACATATCCTTAGATATTCTTCCTGTCTTTACATGTAGATTCAGGTTCAAGACAAACCATCTGAATTGAAGATGATTAGAGAGATCTACAATTGAGGTGGGTAGATCCTTCTTATCTTCTTGAGAGCCTTGATTATAGTGTATGATTGTTTACTGCCATGTTTTGATAAGATCGCGGTTACGTTACTCGTTTACCTTAAGTGTCCTATGTCTCTCCTGAATTTGATACCTTATTATTTGTCCTTATATGTTGACCTATTATTGATAGCTATGTAGTTATGTTTAATATTCATGATTGTGTTTATGGATATGCATGATACTACCATATCGTAGTGTAGGACATTGAATATTCTGCTAGACCCCATAGTAGATAATTTGACTATGTGTTTATTGTTAGGATGATCATACCGTAGTATAAGATATCGAGCATTTTGCTAAACCTTCATTTATTATTTCATGCTGTAGTGTAGGGATATTGAGTATCCTAATAAACTCTTGTTGTTATTTAGGCCTATAGCTTATGTTCGTGAATTTATGTTATAGTATGGTTACATACTTAGGCTCGTACCTATAGATTCTTGATATTATAAGTAGTATAGTTATATACTGATGCGAGGGCATATGTATTAGTGAGATTATACTGACCTATACTTGATAGAAATCACTCCCTAGCAGAAGAGTAGTGTATTCCACTAGGCTTTCCCCTTTGAATCAACCCCTAGGATTATTTGATCTTGATCCCGTTGTTTATTATATCTGAGATGATTCCATGTAATTAGCAGAGATATTAATGATAGGTGACTAATAACTTGGGGACGTGATTGTCTATTTTCTGCTTATATACTAGTAGGATTATATCGTAATATAGGGTACCGAGTATCCTAGTAGACCCTTACTTGTTATATAGACTCATTCCTATACATCAGTAGAATTATACTATGGTATAGTATTTTCAAGAACCCTACTAGACCATTGGTTACTATATCCTGTCGACCATTGTCTTTCATTCATGGTTGAGAGAGTCGCCAACAACCGTTGGTATATCTTGTCGACCATTGTCTCCCATTAGTGGTTGAGAGAGTCATTAGCGACCGTTAGTATATCCTATCTCCCATGCGTGGTTGAGAGAGTCATTAGTAACCATTGGTATATACCTTGTCTGTCCACAGGACCATCCGTGGTAGAGCATTCTCCTGCAGACAGTGATTAGTTATTTACCCTGTCCACCCATGGGACCATCCGTGGTAGAGCGTTCTCCCGCGGATAGTGACTAGTCATTTACCCTGACTGCCCACGGGACCATCCATGGTAGAGCGTTCTCCTGCAGTCAGTATTGGTTATGTGCTTGCTATATGTCGGTCATAAATATGTTCGTGTAGGTTTGGAGGTATTATATGTACTCACAATTTGTTGGTTATCCTTGGTTGAGTAGGTTAGTGAAGTGCTATATTATTGATTATACTTTTGGTTAGCTGGTGATAATTTTGGGACACCTACATTAGTTAGTAAGTATTTTGCTTGAGACTACATCCTTTGATCTCCTGTTAGTATATTATTCATGCATTATCTTCTTCTACCCACTGAGTGGTTGTACTTACTACCCTTTGCTTTTCCTTCACTCTTAGGTTAGCAGATAGATGATGTGTTGTGTCCCTTAGAGGTCCTGGCTGCCAGTCCCGCTCAAATTGGGTTCTATTGAGTTGCTTTATATTATTGTTCCTATTCTTTATGGGTGCAATTTTTTTCTGTACCGGATTTTGAGCATGTTCACATATACATGCATACATACAAGCATTATCATTTTGTGACATGGTGTTGTTATATTATATTGGTATTTTTTATGTAGGCTTGAATTGATTCGATATCGTATTTCCTATATTATCACTAGGGGGTACCGTCTAATTTAGAGGACAACTATACCCTCGGGGCGTGATACTTTCAGTGCTTGAAGGCGCCTTCCATCCCCTGGAAGGCGCCTCGAGTACTGTTCACCCGAGACTTTTTATGCTCTTCTTGCCCTGCAAAGCGTGTTAGTCCAATAAACTAAATAATAACCTGTAAGATAATTGTTAGTACAATAATACTGAGTAGTAATTAAATCATGTCTCCCCGAAATTAGGATCTAGTCAAGGTCTTAGTTTAGGGGTCTAAAATGGACTAAAACTAGATCGACACCTATTGTCCCTCAATCGGGATGCGTCCTCACTGAGTCACTTTCCTCCAGGAACTTATCTTTACTTACCAACTTGCAGTTGATTTTACTAGCCTCTTGACTCACCAGGTCTTCATGTCAGTTGTCAGGTACGCATGCAATCCCAACTAGATTTTTGTCGACTGTCAAGTCCTGCAGACCGAACCAGACTTTCTGCCAGATATCAAGTCGATCTATTGACCTATCTGGACTTCATACCAGCTATCAGGTCCCGTGGACCTAGCTGGATTTTAACCTGGTGTCAGGTCCTCCAGACCCATCAATTCCTGCACACTTGGTAAAATACTTAGATCTCAAATACACCTAAGTTAACTCACTTGTCATTCATCAAAACTTGAGTTAGACTGTTAGTGAAAACTGCACCAACAATCTCCTCCTTTTTTATGAAATGACAATATGGGTTAAAGTTAGGAAAAATATGCAAAAATTTATAGAATGACTTAAGAGAAGCCTAAAGGCAGTTGATCATTTGTCTTGAATTTCTAACTTAAACCCTAACCCTCCCCCTTTGACATTCATCAAAAATTATGCAGAGAGAGAAGAAATGTAATAAGCATTATACAATAAGCTTGGAAAGAATTTGGTAAAGTAAATACAAAATTTTCAGGTTTATTAAGGGGAGAAATACAAAAAAATTGTCAAGGTTTTAAAGTCTAAGTAGCTTTTCTAATATTTTCAAAGTTTTTGTTAAGATAATTGTTTGGGTTTTAAAAGTGATTTTAGTTTTCAAAATTATCAAAATTATATATTTTTTAAAAAATATTTGTTAACTTTAAAACATGAATTTTAGACACAAATTTTGAACTATGAAATAATTTGTAATGATGCTTTAATTGAACTTGACATTATTTTAGAACAATATTTAAAGATCGTAAGATTTTCAAAAATGCTTGTAAGTTAAAAAAATATTTTTGAGAGTATTCTCCCCCTGAACCTGATATATTTTAAGGAAAATAAACATCTAGAAATTATCCTTAAATGTCTAATTATTAGTTACTGGCTAACTATCATGAGATAGCAATGTTCACTTGGTTAGTCAAGTTAAGTATTGTATCCAGTTAGTATTCGACCAAGATGGATTGCCTAACCTGATTAATGTAGTTTTAGTATTTTTTTTTGCATAGACTTGTGTCGATGCACTGATATAAGCATCATAAGTCCAGGTAATTTGCCTACACATCTCACCATTCTAAGTTTTTGAATACACAATCAAGGGAGTCCTAGTGTGTTTGTGAGATGCTCAAGTCCTAGGTTTATAGGATCATACTTTCTAAGGATTTGATCTAGGCTAAGACTAAAATAATTTTTAAAAATCTAAGGAATTGGAAAAAATTTTAGAAAGTAAGAAATTTTTCCTAGAATTTACCAATTATTTGAAAAATATTTTGAAAATAGCAGGCCTAGTCCTAGATTACCCAAATAAGATGACAAAAAGTGGACTACTATATAGATCTAGTCAATCAAGTATATAAAGTATGATAGTGTACTAAGATGATCAAGTCTGGTCTGGAGGGGGTGGGGACTGCTCAGGACTCACAAGGCTCATAAAATATATTGAAGTCCGATGGTCATCTCCTCCCGGAGCGAGGAGAATCCGATGGTCATCTCTCCTCAAACAATATTGAATCCGTCTGAGACTGATTGCTGGAGCTGTGCAGAAGACTCCTCAAGTCATGCTAGTCGGTCCTTGATGTATAGTGAGGTCGAGGGCTGGGTCGAGGTCGAGGGCTGGGTCGGAGTCAGAGGCTGTCCAAAGAGCTCCTCGGTCGTGAATGTCGGCAACTCCTCTCCCTTCGTCGGAATGATAGGTGGGAAATCGTCCTCGGCCTCGGCTGGTATATTTGGTTGTAGTCCCACTCTCCATGCTAGTCCCTCCTGAGTAGTAACCTCCATATGCACTAGTGCAAGCTATTGCTGACCAATCTCGTCATATGCACTAAGTGGAATGAATGTACCATGTGTCATATCTACCCCTATGTTTGAGAATATGTATGTCAAAATGTGACAATAGGGCATATGAACCTGACGCTGGTGACGAGGCTGGATGCATGAATGAAATTATGAAATATATGTAATTCGATGTCGATGTCAAGATGCTGACAGAGTGCATATAGGAAGGAGTGAGAGGGTCGCATCATCACAACATCGCGAGATGTGATCGACAAAATGCATGTAGTCAGGATTCGATACAGGATATAGTCCTGGACCCTAAGGGAGAATGACCTACAATCAGTCATAGTAGGTAGTCTCTCCTCTAAAAAAACACATGTAGATAGTATCTAATGTAATATGAAAGTAGGGTTCGTCAAATGGCAAATCCCTACTAGGGTAGCATAAAAATGGACAGACTAACCTCCTGAGTCCTAAGCTATTATATAATAGAGTGGGCGAAAAGTAAAAGTCCTTCCCACCAACTCTAGTAGAATAAGTCCGGTCATCAATCTTAAGAAGATTATTGTCAAACTGTGCACATAAGTCTAGATTTACTGCATGACTATAGTAAACTAGCCTATCTAACTGATAGTAATCAATAATCTCTATGATCGGTGCACAATATCTGGTGAATAAGGACCTACTCAAAAATTTAGATTTTAATGCAACATATGTATGCTGTAAAAAATCTAACCTAAGTCATTCAGTAGGGAATCTAGCATCAGCAGATAGGGTATTGCTAGACCTAGGATTAACATGTCGTCGTTTCCTAAAATAATTTATATATGCAAAACATTCATATAACAACAAATAAATAACCAAAAGGAGCTATATATGTAGTTGAGTTAGGGTGTACCGAGGAGGCATAGTCGAGGTTTTGGAGGGGAAAAGACGAAGAAGTAGTGGATATTGGATGTGGGAAGGTGCCTTCTCGCTGCCAAAATTGTGAATCGAGCATTGCTCTGTTCGTTGGAAAGAATGGAATTGAAGACGCCTTCAACCTCATCGAAGGCACCTTCAAGGCGTTGTGGAAGGAACCTTCAACCGACTAAAGACACCTTTATTGGTTGGGGCGGGAAATATCCCACCCTTATGAGGGCACCTCCGATTAACTCGGAGGCGCCTTCGGTGGCGCAACATTTTTTAAATTTAATTTTAGTTTTAATACTAATTTTAGTTTTAATTCTTAATTTAAGTTTTAAATTTAATTTAATATAATTTAATTTTAATTTTAATTTTAATTTAAATTTTAATTTTTAATTTTTAATTTTTAATTTTTAATTTTAGTTTAAATTTAAATTTAATTTAGTTTTAATTTAAGTTTTAAATTTAATTTAATTTTAAATTAATTTTTAAATTTAATTTAATTTAAATTAAATTTTAATTTAATTTTAATTTTAATTTAATTTAATTTAATTTAAATTTAAATTTAAATTAATTTAAATTTTAATTTAATTTTAATTTTAATTTTAATTTATTTTTAATTTTTAATTTAAGTTTTAAATTTAACTTAATTTTAATTTTAATTTTAATTTTAATTTAGTTTTAATTTAAGTTTTTAATTAAATTTAATTTAATTTAATTTTTAATGTAAGTTTTAAATAATTTAATTTAATTTAATTTTTAATGTAAGTTTTAAATAATTTAATTTAATTTTTTAATTTAATTTTAATTTTTAATTTAATTTTAATTTTTAATTTAATTTAAATTTTCAAATCTTAATTTAATTTTAATTTAAGTTTTAAGTTTTAATTTAATTTTAATTTTAATTTTAATTTTTAATTTAAGTTTAATTTAAATTTAAAATTTTAATTTAGATCCTTAATTATCTCATCCGAGTTACATTTTCAATCAGAGAACCCTATAATTTTATGAGATGCGTTAAGTTGAATTTTAGGGTTGGATTTAACTTTGTATTAGATTTAAGTTTAGCTTTGGGTTTAACAAATAGGTATTTTTTTAAATAAACTTCTGAGCTATGGTGACTCATCTGGACATCATTAGAGTAACCATACCTTCGAAATTTTCTAAATAGTCCTATTCACTGAACTTAATAACAAAACTTTGGTCTAATCAAATAGGATTGGTAAGGGGTAGCTTCAGTTAGTTCCACTAAGCCAAATGCACCACGTCAAAGTCATATTTTCCTACACATGCATAGATATAGTTTCTCTAACCTACTATCATCCAAAACTTCACCAGTACTGTTTATCAAGTTAAACTTTTGTCCCTATTTAGACTAGTCTTAATTACCATCTTGGGTAAGTTATTGATTTTAGAGGTGCCAGCTAGTCTGGTGCCTCCCCTTGAATTATCAGATTTGGGTTTTAGGTTTTAGGTTTTGCATTTGTGTCAGTTTGTTTTATAGTTGTAATATATTTGGTTATAGTTTAAGTTTAGATTACTTTTGTTTTTATTTAACTTAGATTTAGTTGTTGCTTTGGTTAACGCTACTGAATTTTGTTTAGAGGGTTTAGTTTTTAAGATTAATTTATTTAGTTTTAGATAGTGTATTTTATTCTTAGGTACGTAGTATTGATTGATTCCTATTTGTGTGGTTAAGTATGCTATAGGACCTCAAGCTTTGGTTTGATTTTTATGTTGGTTGACTAAAAATATAAGCATTTTGTTAATTGAGCTAGACTTGTATCCGAGTCCAGACTTATTGTACACAACTCTTTGTGATTCAAGTATCATATCAAGATACTTAAATCTAGTTGTAAATTTTTTTAGCAGTTGTTTTAGTTAAAATACTTTGTTTTTCAATCTGGAATTATCCTCCTCAAGTTGTGCAACTTGTGTCGAAATTTCAGGTTGAATTGGCTTAATTGTTGAGTTTGAATTTAGTTGTTCATTAAGTATTTTATTTTCTTTGCTTAGTTCGTTTATTTGATCTTCAGATACAGTCAATTTCTTATGTAAGCATGCAATAATTTTAAAGAACTTTGTACTTCAGATAGATTGTACCTCATCGAAACCTTTAGAAACAAATGCAGACTCATGGCTCGATTTGGGTTCGGACCGGTCTTCTGACTCACTTTTTGACTCTGGTCAGTACGCCATCAGTGCAAGGCAGTTGGTGTGCCTTGGTTCATCACCATCCTATTCCTCCATAGATGATTCATCCTAAGTTGCTTTAAGGGCTTTCTTCTTTTTGAGATTTGGGCAGTCGTTCTTGTAATGTCCCTTCTTGTTACATCCAAAGCACGTGACTTTCATCTTGTTGTTGTTGGAGTTGATCTTCTGTAGATCATTCTTGGTGAAATTCTTCTTTCTCCTGGTGAATATTTTTCTTACCAGGTTCACCAGGTATTTTTTATCATATGAGTCTGGGTCAGACTCAGCTTTAGGTTCTAGTTTAGTTTTAGATTTTTATTTTAATGCTCCTGCAACAAGAGCAATAGCTTTCTTAGGTTTGATGTTAGTCTATTCGTGTAGCTCTAATTCACATAAAAGTTTATCTAATTTAAGTTTAGATAGATTCCTTGAGATTTTATAGACATCCACGATGGATACCCACAATGCATTTCGAGGGAAGGTATTTAGGGCATACCTTATTAGGTCTTGGTTCTCCATTTGATGATCGATTGTGTGGATCCTATTGAGGATGTCTTTTATCCTTGCATGCAGCTAACTAGCAGATTCTCCTTCCTGCATTTTGATATTAAATAATTTATTTAAAAGTATATCTCTTTTTGTTACCTTTGCATCACTGGTTCTCTTGTGTAGTTCTATAAGCTTGTCCCATAGTTCCTTTGCATTTTCATGTGGGTCGATGTGGTTCAGTTCCTCCTTCGTTAGTCCACACTGGATGGTGTTGAGGGCCTTGAAATCAATCTGGGTCTTTTTCTTTATCTCTGAATTCTAATTTTCTGAGTCCATTGAAATTCCGATGTTATGGTCGACTGGCACCTTGTATCCTTTGGTGACGCTGAACCACTGGTCGAAGTCAGTCTTCAGGTACACTTCCATCCGCTTCTTCTAATATGAGAAATCATCCCCATTGAATAGGGGTGAACGAACAGTGTCGTGTCCTTCGTTTTAAGCTATTTGTCACTGAAATAGAAAACTAGAGGAAGATACCAAGACTTGGTATTGGATTAGCAGAGTTTAAGAAAAAAATATATCGAGGAATTTGAATGGTGTTGCACCAACTATGAGAAAGAACCGAACGAAGAAGAGTTATTTGGAGGTAAACTTTTACCGATTCAAATAGAATGCGAAAAATTAAAATCTAAAGAAAATAAAATAATTCCCCTTGGCTTGATTGGTGGTTGCACCAATTTAGAGCAGAACCTTGCTCTGATACCACTTGTCGGATCGAGTCACACATAAGAGGGGGGCGTGAATCACATGGTTTTCAAAAACAAATCTTTTTCATTTTTAAAAACAAAGTGTGCAGCGTAAGACTAAGTAAGAAAGCGAAATAGAAAAGCAAGTAAAAGAGCACGTGTTCGGTTTTACTTGGTTCGGAGCCTTCGGTGACTCTTACTCCAAGACCCTAGTCCCGTGGATCTATCGATGGGTAATCCACTAAAATACCTCTTCCGATACCTCCGTAAGAGAGAATCGAGTACAAAAGATTTTGGAACAAGTGAAACACACTGCACTTGTCTTTTGCAATAATTAAGTACACAAATGAAAAGATTACCAAACATTCTTTCAATATGGTCAGCTTGAGCTCGGTGTTTGGGTGGCTTCTTAGTAGTAGACGAGTATAGCAGCGTCGCAGCAGAGTTGTAGCAGGAAGTCAAAGCATTCAGAAGTCCGATCGGAAGAACATATATTCGTATGAGTGTGTTCATTGATGGCTTGGGCGAGCACCCCTTATATTGAGCATGGAAGGCACCTTTCAAAGGCCTTAAAGGCGCCTCCAATGTGGCAAGTCTAATCCCAAATAGCTCGGCTCTTATCTTTGATGAATTTTGAATTTTTATCCTGTGAAAGGTGCCTTTCATACACTGAAGGCACCTTCTATGAACAGTACAAAGGTGTCTTCCATCCTCTAGAATGCGCCTCGAGTACTGTTCACCCGAGGCTTTTTGTGCTCTTCTTACCTTACAAAGCGTGTTAGTCCAATAAACCAAATAATAACCTGCAAGATAAATGTTAGCACAATAATACTGAGTAGTGATTAGATCCTGTCTCCCTGAGATCATGATCTAGTCAAGATCTCAGTTTAGGGGTTCAAAATAGACCTAAACTGGACCAACGCCTACTGTCCCTCAACTGGGACGCGTCCTCACCAAATCACTCTCCTCCAGTGACTTAACTTTACTTACCAACTTGCAATCAGTTTTACTAGCCTATTGACCCACCAGGTCTTCATGCCAATTGTCAAGTTCGTAGACCCAACTGGATTTCTACTGGCTGTCAGGTCCTGCTGACCAAACCAGACTTTCTTCCAGATATCATGTCGGCCCGTTGACCTATCTGGACTTCACACTAACTATCCGATCCTGCAGACCTAGTTGGATTTTAGCCTGGTGTCAAGTCCTCCAAATCCATCAATTCCTGCACACTTGGTAAAGTACTTAGATCACAAATGCACCTAACTTAACTCGCTTCTCATTCATCAAAACTTTAGCTAGACTGTTAGTGTAAACTGCACCAACAAGATACAATGATGCAAGTTGGATATCTGACATAAAAGACTCTAAGTCTACGAGTAGATATGTATTCACTTTGGCAAGTGCAGCCATTTTCTGGAAATCTTCTAAGCAAACGGTAATAACAGATTCACGATGGAATCTAAGTTTGTAGCTCTTGATAAATGTAGTGAAGAGGTTGAATGACTACGACAATTCTTAGAAGATATTCTGAGATAGCTGAAACATATGCAGGTAATTTGCATACATTGTCATAGTCAATCAACAATTACTTGGACACAGAGCCATTTGTATAATAATAAGTCTATACATATACGTCGTAGACATAATACCATTAGATAACTACTCTCAACAGGAGTTATCACTATTGATTATATGAAGTCAAAGAATAATCTAGGGGATCCGCTAACCAAAGGGTTAAACAGAGAGTTAGTTGCAAGCTCATCACGAGGAATGAGCTTGATGTCGTTATCAGCGATCAGTGCAGAGGACACCCAACTGATGCTGACTAGAGATCTCAAGAACTAGGTTTAAAGGGATAACTAATTTGTACTAACTAGACACATTGTGGGGATATCCCAATAAAATAGTGATTGAACCAGGGTAAGTCGATGGACTTTTAATGATCAAGAAGATTAGATGACTACTCTCGAAGGATCACCTATGTGAGAAAGAAGTGGGGATGCTTTGAATAGAATTAGAGGCACAATTCTTAGAGCTTCTCATAGAACCATGCATGTTCATGGCTAAGAACAAACACGCTAATGAGAACTGAGTTGTATTAGAAAGAGTCTTGGGTGAGATATGTTAATGCTTTCACAAACGGTAGAATAGTTCAAAGATATCGTGTCTACTATCAGCCAGTAAGCAAACAGATCTTCACAAGGGAAGGTTCAAAGGGTAAAACCTACCTGTCCTATACTGAACTCAACTATTGAATGCTATTACATACCCTATCTCCATTCATGTGGGGGATTGCTAAATATGTGTGAATGGAGAAGAGGTAGAAGAGGATAGAAGCTCCAGTGTGAATGAGACTTTAGTCCCACATTGGGAGTTTCATAGCATGTTGGTTGGTATATATTGATTTACATACATTGATGATGTGAACAAATGCTTGGGGAGAGGCTCTCTTTCACGTGTGGGTACGTAGTAGGGGTGCAAATCTAAGGCCCAGACTGTACTAAACCAAGGTTGACTCGTGTGCGAGCACGATCTATGCATGTCGAATGTCGAACAGGTCAAAGCAAGATTTGCCTAAAAGAATGAAACAATATTTTGCCACCTGAATATCCTTTTGCTACCTACTCAAGAATGTAACAAAAGCATTAATATAAAATTAATGGCGATTCCATAACATCTCGACATTAATGGTGATTTTGTAACATCTCAGTATTAATGGCGATATTAAACCCATTAATAATGATTCCTTAACATCTTGATATTAATGAAGATATTAAATCCATTAATGACGATATTAAACCTAATATTAAATGACCATAATTTGGTTATTTATTGCAGGCAAGGTGAGAGCTCTTATATAAGGAAGCTGGATATTGAGCAAAGAGAGAAGTGTAAAAGAAGCGAAAGCAAAAGTAAAAGTAAAAGTAAAAGAATTCCTCCACTTTTATTCCCCGATTCTTTTTTCTCAGTAGTGCATCTGCTCAGCTGAACTACTCATGATAGCACTCAGGTGCATTCTCAGTCCGTTACGTATAATCAGTGTTTAGTTGTGTGTATGGTTTTGCCATTGTATCTTGAGAAACAGACAACCCGAGAGAATCTCGAAGCATAACCCAAAGTGGGGTGAATCTGTTTTAAGGAAACTGCATTGAGCACAGGCCTCGACATCTTCCTCGACGAATTTCTTTTCTGATTCTGCTACCCACCGCATCAACTCTATAACTCGGACCATCAGAAACCTGGTAGAACCAGCCCTGCTGGCAGCCTGAGATTATCAGTTCAGGTCATCTCGACAGATAAGTTGAATTTAATTTAGTGTATTTAAATTTGGCTAATTCCCAATATCTCCGGCATCAGATTGTCCAATAGTTGTTACAAGGGTGACATGACTCTCGGCCTGTGAGGAAGAACACTCAAAGAAGGTGAATTAGATCGATGGCTAGGGACATCCCTAGTGAGGCCACTCCAACGTTCAAGTAAACTCTCGATGAAGAAAAAAAATAGTTACTAGAAATTAGGGTTTAGAAAGTTATGTGCTCTTACCTTTTTCCATGGAATTCACCTACCTTTCATAGGGTTGGGAGGTTTTGTCACATCCTTTGCATTATCCACAAATGTTACCATGTTTCTCCCGTTACTCACGGGCGTTATCATGTTCTCTGACATAAAGGGCCATCATTGCCCATTTATTTATGTCGCTTTTTCTATGACGCCTACGTACACAGCGATTTGTTTGAGGATCACCTGGAATCAATGGTACCCGACACCAGGGATTATGCATAGCTGGGATTCAGTCGTAGCTGGGAGTTGAGAGTCGAGAGTAGCCAGGAATCAAGAGTAGTCAGGAGTCGGGCCTTGTTGACCCTGCCTTCCATCTTGGCTCAATTTTTGACCTTCTTAGCCATGTGGACCTTGGGGAATGCCCCTACATCACTAATCCTCTCTTTAAGAGTTGAAAGAGGTGCGTGTTCAACTGACTTGACTGCAACATTATATGACCAGCTCCTAGTTTGGTTCGTTGTACATGTGGATAAGAAGAAAATCTATGACACATCTTTAATGAGATCATCGCTTTAATTATTAACACACCTCTTAAATGTAGGACATGCCTTGTCAGCCTCGGCCTTCCACTCCCAGAAAATACCCTTATATCCGAAGTTATTTCAAATTAGTGTGATGTGAACTTTGGCGAAGAAGAATGACCGCCTATCTCCAGCATAATGATTATTCCATCCTCATAATGTGATCTCGATCGGATGACTAATAGTATTTCCCCACTTCTTAACTAATCCTGACCCAAGGGTTCTTATTAAATACTACCTTGTATAAATATGGTGGAAGGGCTCTCATCATTTCATGCAACCCTATTTTTGTGTCCCTCGAGCTTTGTCTTTGTCCGCTGACCTTCGTCTTCACTTCTGCTTTAATTTCCTTGTGTTTTTATACCGGAGTAAATTCCTATCTTTTTCCGCTGCCTAAACGTTCATTAGTCTACCTTTGGTTCTTTACTATCATTTTAGCCTCGATCTTTATGATAGAGGTAAGGTCTTCCTCCTCGACTATCCCTTGGTACCAATCCATAGAGTTTAGTTTTAGTAATGCTTTCTTAGTTCGGCTAAGGACCACATACGAGATTATATATAACCACATCCTAATAATCCTTAATGGTAATGATTGTCCCGATCGTTTACCTCCGAGATGTGTCACCTTCTTCCGCAGTCACATGATAAGCTAACTATGTTTTCTCATTCATCTTTTTTGCTCTGAAATATCACAATATTTCCACATTCCTTTGTCCTAATTGGGGCCTAACTCCTTTTACATCTTGACCGAAATAGTTATTTTGTTCCATTTATATCGCCTTCCTTTGATTGCTCATCTTTTCCATTATTTCTTTTACCCCAAGAAGATGAAAGATGGAGTATTCTTCTTCTCCTCCCGAGTGGGTCATGGTTTGCTCAAGAACCTCCCCACTTCTCATAAAGGGTGAAAATCTCAATTTTCCTTTGTCTGGCCTCCTGTTCAGTGTCTTGGCCAAACCATTGACAACGAGATTTACCTACACCTCCCCAGTAAAAGATAATCACTTGGTGCAGGGCTACTTCCATGCATCTAAGCAACTTTAGGATATGAAGTTTGACATCGCTTCTTTATTCGAGGAGGGGTTGCACCATATGTTCGGGCTAAGCCCTCTTCTAACCCCTTTTCAACTATCTTTTAGTATCATCCTTGTTGGGGTTGCAAGGTTACAAACATAGTCCCATATTGGAAACACATGGGAAAGATCATGGGTTTATAAGAGAAAAGATATCTCCATTGGCATGAGGCCTTTTGGGGAGAGCCCAAGAGCAAAGCCATGAGGGCCTAGGCCCAAAGTGGACAATATCATGCTATTGTGGAGATATCTAAATTCTTTTCGATCCTACAATTGGTATCAGAGCCCGGACTGCCAGAATGTTTAACCGCCGACTGTGCACAAGAGCTATGGTCTGATTGAACCATGTGGGTACAATATTAACCTCGAACAAAGAAAGTGGGGGCTCCTATGTTCGGATCAAGAGGACCAGACACCAGGCAGGAAGTCCTAGTTGCGACTAGGCAAGGAAGTCCTAGTAGGTCGGGTGGACCAAGGGGCAGGAAGACCTGGTGGGTCGAGGATCAGATGTGGGAAGCCTATGGTCCTTTGTTTGAGGGGGGGGATTGTTGGGGTTGCAAGGTTGCAAACATAGTCCCATATTGGAAACACATGGGAAAGATCATGGGTTTATAAGAGAAAAGATATCTCCATTGGCATGAGGCCTTTTGGGGAGAGCCCAAGAGCAAAGCCATGAGGGCCTAGGCCCAAAGTGGGTAATATCATGCTATTGTGGAGATATCTAAATTATTTTCGATCCTACAATCCTGTCCCTTTCCTTGACTCTTTTTTCTAACTGAAAATACTTTCTTTATTGTAGCCACCACCATGCTGAAGGTTACTTTCGAGAGTGCCCTCAAAATGACTGACATTGAATTGGAGACGTAGGGTTTTGAGATTGTTGATCTGACCAGGACGACAACCCTTGCAGCTGTCATACCTTCTCTAGCACCTATCATCACAGTCACCCCTCCCTTAGCTCTGATGGAGGTTATTTCAGTGCCCCTGAAGGGGATACACCTCTTCCCATGACCATTCTATGAGAGGAGATTCCCACTCCTGCAAATCTCGATCTGGTGTTGTCTGGAGAATTGGGGACCCCTCTTCGCCTAACTAGGATGAGGCATCATTCCCCTCGGATCACTCACTGATCCACTCCACCAGCTTAAGTCTCACCATCTTCCCACTCCCAAACTTCTCGAGTTGAGGCTCTCCCAGCCAGTTCTACGACCTTGTCGGTGCGGCATATGTCTACCCCTATTAGAGCCTCTACAAGCGCCCACACTTCACTGCCACCGATTGCTATCACACCTAAGGCCTCCACTCCAATGTCACTTTGGCAAGGAGATCCAAGCACCAATACCTCTCACCCTCCTGTCGTACCCTCCATTTCCCCCATACATCAGGGCATTGGCCTTATTGGAATAAGGGCCTCCCCAAGACTTCATGACCATGAGGATTTTCAATGGGTGGTGACCTTTGACGGTTCCATTGTCAAGCGGTGGGCAGATGGTGAGGCCGCTACCGAAAGTCTTTCTTATAGAAACCTAGTCGACAACCTACTAAACACCGGGCCCGACCACTTGTCCTGACTAGTCATTTCAGCCAACGACTGCTCGAGTGGTGGCAAGGTTGCCATGAGCTGCAAGATCAGGTGGAGGATTTGAAGGCTCAACTTACCACCTTCAAAGCATAGGCTGCTACGTTCCAAGGAAGGTTATATCGCATGAAGGAGCTAGAAGAGAACTCCAACACTGCTTTATACAAAATTCATCAACTCTGATTAAATATTACTAATGAAATGATGAACAAGTTGCGGGCTAGTATGAAGCAAGCCAACGATAGGTACAAATTGACACCCTCAAGACTCAAGCTAAAGAGTTGGAGTCGGGGAAGATAAGGCAGCAAAGGGAGATTAAGAAATTGAAGCTCCAGGTGGTCAAAAAATAGGCCAAATTGGTGGCAGCGATAGTGGAGGCTAAAACTGCTAGGGATGAGTTAGAATCATCATGTAATGAAGCAGAAACAACTCTCACTCGAGTTGAGAATGAGCTACGAGGGGCCCCAGAGTCCACACATCAATCGACGCAAGCTGCCCAGCCAATAATAGAAAAACAACTTCTCGAGTTGAATGCTGCTCGCTCTGAAGCACAAGTCCACCAGATAGAAATATCTACCTTGACAGTCGCCCAGACAAAACTACAAACTGCCCTCTAGGATCAACAAGATCAGTCGGCTCACCTAACTATTGAGCTGCAAAAGTATTGAGCCACTGTGAACGAGCACAAGCGCTGGTCTATAAATAAGAAGGAATTCCTCAAGTCGGAGGAGCTTCAAGCTATGATCGAGACCCATTTAAGGTGAATGGTACAACATGGTGTGAACGAAATCTTGAAGCGACTATAGGATTTGGTCAGAATCTCTGACAGCATTCCTGAGAGAGACATGGCAAACTTTACATAACTTTCCAGTTCTTCTAAGTATCCCTTCTGTAATTGATATTTTATTTGTATATTCAGCCTTGTGTTTTCTATCCCCCCTTTCGGAGGTGGTATTTTAATTAGGCATCGTTATCGTTTCTATAGATTCTTCATGTTTCCTTTGATACTTTTCTTCAACTATCCGCCTTCCCTAATTATGTCTGCGTTGGGGGAGTTTGGGCCCAAAAGAGGACATAAGCGATAGAGAATATGCTCGACCCCTTAGGTAGGTGAGGTTGACACCACAACCGTGAGGATCTCGACCTTGACTATATTTGAGTTGGGGGAGTTTGGGGGCTGAAAAATACATAAACGATATGGTATATGCTTGACTCCTTAGGAAGGGGTAAGGTTGATACCGCAGCCGAGAGGATAACGATAACTGCTATGTCTAAGTCGAGAGAATTTGGACCTTGAAAAGGACCTAGGCGATATGGTATATGCTTGACCCCTTAGGCAAAGGTGAGGTTGATACCGCAACTAGGAGGATCTTGTCCCCGATTATGTCTGAGTCGAGAAAGTTTGGGCCCTAAAAAGGATGTGCACAATACGATATATGTTTGACCTCTTAGGTAGGGGTGAGGCTGATATCACATCCAGGGGGATCTTGACCCTGACTATATCTGAGTTGGGAAAGTTTGGGCTCTGAAAAGGATATGTGTGATACGATATATGCTCTACCCCTTAGGCAAGGGTGAGGTTGATACCATAGCCGGGGGGGATCTCAACCTTGACTATTTCTGAGTAGCGAGTTTGAGTCCTGAAAAAGATACTGACGAGACAATATATGCTTGACCCCTTAGGTAAAGGTGAGGTTGATACTGCAGCCGAAAGGATCCTGACCTCGGCTATGTCCGAGTGGAGGGAGTTTGAGTCCTAAAAAGGACACGGGTAATACGGTATATGCTTAACCCCTTAGGCATGGATGAGGTTGATACTACAACCGGAAGGATCTCGACCCTGACTATATCCGTGTCAGAGGAGGTTGAGCCTTAAAATGGATGCGGGCGATACGGTATATGCTAGACCACTTAAGTAGGGGTTAGGTTGATACTGTAATTAGGAGGATCTCGACCCCGATTATGTACAAATCGAGGAAATTTGGACCCTAAAAAGGACATTGGCGATACGGTATATGCTCGACCCCTTAGGCAAGGGTAAGGTTGACACTATAGCCGAGAGGATCTTAACCCCAACTATGTCCGAGTCGGGGAGTTTCAGGAATCATTTTGGAAAAAAAACTTTTTTCATTTATGTTTAGCTGGTGAGTACACCTGCTAATAAAATGAAATTACCAAAAGATAGTGACTAAAATATAATGATTAAACGAATAAGAATACTAACCTGGCTTTAAGAGTAATATGACTTCAAAAGATTGGCATTCCACAGTCAATCCAACTTTTTATCGTTAGAGTCCATCAGATAATATGCTCCCAAGTTCGTCTTCTCTATCACTCTGAACTATCTTTCCCATTAGGGTTCTAGCTTGCTAACATCCCCGACTGACTTTACTTTCTTCCAAACTAAATCTCTGACTTGGAACGATCGGGGTATTACCCACTTGTTATAGTTGAGATGCATCCTTTTGCGATATGTCATGAGTTGGATAGTAGCTTTCGTCCTTGTTTATGAAATCAGATCTAAATCAAGAAGATGTAACTTGCCATTGTCTTGTCCATAAGCACTTCTTCTGATAGATTCATCACCAACTTCCACTCGCACGACCGCCTCACCACCATAAATAAGATGGAATGGAGTCATTCCGGTGCTCTCCCAAGGGGTTGTCCAATAGGTCCAGAGTATACTAGGTAACTCTTCTATCTAGCTTTCCCGAATATGATCTAACTTGATTTTCAACTCTTTAACTATCTCTTGATTAAAAACTTTAACTTATACATTGCTCCACAGATAAGCTACCAAAGTAAACAATGCTAAAACTCTCACAACAACCCTTTAGACGTAGACCTTGGAATTATCAGCCATTATTCGAAACTAACTTGTGGGATAGGCCACATCGACAAACGATATTCTGCCATAAGAATTTCATAACCTCCTACTCCGTTATACGAGATAGAGGCACAACTTTCACCCATTTGGAAAAGTAGTCAATGGTCACCAATAGAAACTTCTTTTGTTGTCTGTCGATGGGAAAAGGGCCTACAATATTCATACCCCACTGATCAAAGGGGCAGGTCATTATGGAAGTTTTTAAGAACTCTGTGGGACGATGAGATAAGTTTTGATGCTTTTGACAATGGGGACAGGTAGCAACAAATCAGGTTGTGTCCATCTATAAGGTTGGCTAAAAATACCCTACGAGCAATACTTTCCATGCTAATGTTCTTCCTTCTGCATGATTGCCATAGATGCCTTCATGAATTTCGTACATGACATAGTTGACATCTTCTTAACCTAAGCATTTAAGAAGGGGTCAAGAAAAAGACTGTTTATACAATGTGTCCTCGATAAAAGTGAATTGGGGCTCCCTCATCTTAAGCAATTGGGCCTTTGCTGAGTCGACAGGAAGAATTCCTTGCTCCAGGTAAGCCCTGATAGGTGCCCTCTATTCAGGTGATATATCTGGGTTTGTGATTTGATTAATCTAGAATATTAACAGTACTTGGGATATTCAATCTTTGATTGTCTAGCTTGACAAAACACTGACTAACTTAGCCAGCTCATCTGCCTTCTGATTTTCCACTCTAGATATTTTATGAAGATTAATCTCTTGGAAATGAGCTCAGAGTTTTTCAAAATCCTTGGCATACCCTTGTAACTTTTCACTTCTAATCTCAAAATTCTCAGATATATGTTGAGCCACTAATTAGGAGTCCGAGTGGATTATGACTCGAGAAGCTCCTACTTGTTCCTAGCTTAAAGCCCCGACAGCAAGGCTTCATGCTCGACCTCATTATTGGACATCTGGAAGTCTAGCCGTATAGAAAGAGACAATGTTTCTTCTTGAGGAGATATCAATAGAACTCTGACTTTGCTACCCTGTCTGTTGGAGGAGTCATCCACATAAATTCTCCAGATGCCTTCAACCATTTGCTTTGGTACTTTCGTAAGAAAATTAGCCAAGCCTTGAACCTTGATAGCGGTCCTCGATCGACTGGTATTGGATATCATATTCGCTTAACTCAGTGCTTCATTTGATCAATCATCCCGAGACCTCTTGGTTGGTCAATACTCGCCCCAAGTTATTATTCATTAGGATAGTAATTGGGTGGGTTAAAATGTATGATCTTAGCCTCTGAGCAGCTAAGGTAAACCTCCATGCAACTTCTTTAGATTTGTGTACCTTCTCTCTATCTCTTTTAGTATATGACCAAAAAAGTAGATGGAGTATTATACCTTATCCTCCTATCTTAGCAATACTATGACAATTGCTCCCTCAAAGGCTGACAAATATACCCACATCATTTCTCTTGGTACCATCTTGGAGAGTAGGGGAAGTCTAGATAGATATTCTTTCAACTTTGTAAAGGCTTGATCATCTCATTCAAAGTTGGCCACTTTTCTTGATACCTTGAAGAAAGGCAGACTTCGACTAGCTAAGTGGGATATGAATCAGGATAATGTTGTGATACGACCCACTAACTACTGAGCTTCTTTAAGATTACGAGGGGACACATGTTCTGAAGGGCCTAAACTTTCTCTGGATTGACCTCAATTCCCCGTTTAATGACAATATACCATAGAAATTTCCCACTCTTGACTCTAAATAAATACTTGTAAGGATTTAGGTTAAGACTGTATTGCTTGAGGGTGGCGCATGTCTCCTCAATATCCAAGATGAGGGTATATATCAGTGCGTGTAGATTTGATTAAGATATCATTAACATAAACCTCCAAGTTTCTCCCAATCTGATGCTTGAAAACATTATCCATGAATCGTTGGTAGGTTTTTCTCGCATTCTTCAGACCGAAAGGAATAACGGTGTAGCAAATGTTCCATTGAGAGTAATGAAATTGAGCTTTTCTTGAGCATCCTGAGCGAAAGGGATTTGGTAATACCCCTGGTAGGCGTCCAACATACATATGATCTCACAGCTAGTAGTGGCATCCACCAATTGGTCAATACAAGTAAATGGATAGCAGTCTTTTGGGTAAACTTTGTTAAGATCTCATAAATTGATACAGACCGACCACTTGCCTCCCGATTTGGAAACCAACACCACGTTGGATAGCCAGGTCAGGAACTGAACCTCCGTATATGTCCAACTCCTAATAGTTTATCCTCCTTTGCTTGGATCACTTGCCTTTGCTCAGGTGAGAATTTTCGCTTCCTCTGCCACACTAGTCGAGCCTCCAGCAAATTATTCAAACTATGAACCATCACCGAAGGGGAGACTCCTGCAACCTCTTTGGGTGACCAGACGAAGATGTCATGATAGCGAGAGAGACAAGCAATCAGTCTGTCTCTAAGCAATGACTCAAGATTGGTGGCTACCTGAACAACTCTCCTAGGTTGAGTAGGATGAATTTGTACCTCCCGATGACCTTCCTCGGGCTGAGTTATTGGTGACTTCTTGATGCCTTGAAAGAAAGTATATTGAGTGCGGCGAGCTTTTCAGGAATCTACCCGGATTATATCTACGTAGTATTTTTGATCCACCAATTGACACCCTTTCACCTCCCTGATCTGGCCATCCACTAGGAATTTAATTTTTTGATGGAAGGTGGTTACCACAGCCTCAAAAGAATTTACCACTGGTCTCCCTAGTATAGCATTGTAAGCTGACTCGGTATTCACCACCAAGAAGGATATGCATCTAGTTCTCCTTAGTTCTTCCCCTAAAAAAGGGAAAACTCAATTTGCCCTATAGGCTATATTTGATGCCCAGTAAACCCGAATAAAGAGGTGTTTACATGATGCAATTTTTCTCTATCTAGCTGCAAGTTATCAAAGGCATCTTTGAAAAGGATATTGACAGAGCTATCTGTATCCATGAATACCTGTTTGATTATGTAATTAGCTATAAGGGTCTGAATTACAAAGGTATCTTCATGAGAGACTTCTACTCCCTCCAGATCATTAAGGCCGAAGTTGATCGTTGGATCAAGATCGATACCCTGACTTGAATTGATCACATAATTTTTCAATCAACGTCCATGGGCCTTCTTGGCCTGATTGGAATCACTATTTGTTGATCCTCTAAAAATCATGTTAATCATCCCCAGAGAATCGATCTGACCCTTGCCTTGTCATTATTTTTCTCCTGGTCTATCGAGGTTCATTGTAGTTGAATGTCATCATGACTATGCGTCGACGAACGAGAATGGTGCTGCAATCCCCACCCCACATTCATCTTTGGTCCACCATGCTATGGGTGATAGTAAGGTTCTACAAATCTTGTGGCTGATGGATTACGAACCACCTTCCTTTGATCGGCCATAAGTCACAGTTCTCTAGCGTACTGTTGCCATTCTCGAGTGGAATGAGTATTCAACCAATGAAATTCACAGTAGGGTTCTATTATAAACTCTCAAATGGGTCCTCTAGTCGGGTTAGTTTCCATTGCCTGCACAGTTCTCTCCCTTTTACGATTCATGAAATCCTAATTCCACAAGGGAGGAAGAGGCGCTTTTCGATCTGCTTGAGTGGGTGCCGATGTTTGAGTCGGTACTTTCTTCCTTTTGACAAATTGAGTTTCTTTTATTTGGACATATTTAATAGCCCGAGCTTGTAACTAGTTGAAATCGATCAGGGGATTTTTCACCAAGGATATAAAGAAATCTCCATCGATTAAGCTATGAGAAAATGCACTGACCTGCACTTCTGAAGTAACTAAGGGTGCAACTATGACCACTCGATTGAACATTTGTAGATAGTCTTTGAAGGACTCTTTACGCTTTTGTCTAAGGGCGAATAGATTATAAGGAGTCTTTTGATACTTTCTACTAGTAGCAAAACACCTCATAAACGCTACCTTAAAGTCCTCAAAAGGTCGTATGGAGGATGCTGGAAAGTGATTGAACCACCCCTATGCTGAGTCTGATAACATCGTTAGAAAAACTTGACACTTAACCCCATTTCTGTATTGATGTAATAAGACGACATTCTCAAATTTACAAAGATGATCCTTGGGATCCATTGCGCCATTATATTCTCCAATTTGTAGGGTTCGAAAATGTTTTGACAATTCATCTCTAAAGACTCCCAATGAGAAAGGGGACCTTTAGAATCAGGAACTTTACTCAATATGCACACCTTTTCTCTTGGGGGTACTCTGATGGGGAATTTCCCCTAAAGATCCCAAAGATTCCTCTTTCATAGTAGAAATACTAGCCGGGGTCTGGAGCGCTTCCTTGAGGGTTTCTCCTAACTGGTTCGACCTTTGCTATAGTGTGGGTGTCACCTTAACGGGTTGGGGTAGCTGCTCATGTGGGGGTACAATTCCTGGGATTGTTGACGGTCGAGGTTGCCCCTGCAACACTACTTGTACGGTAGCCACCACAAGTTTGTTGAATTCTTTTGTTGTCATGGTAATAACATTTGACTTTTTGTTAGCTTTCGCGCTGGATCTTCCGGTGCCATCCATTTTACTGCGCCAATTTTGTCCTGTCTGAGAACGAAGACGTTTGACTCGCCGGTAACACGCTACTTTTAGTGGTTGTTAGGAGGGTGACATGACTCTCAACCTGCGAGGAAGTACTCAAAGAAGGTGGGTTAGAGTGACGACCAAGGATGTCCTCGTTGACTCCATTCCGATGCTCAAGTAAGCTTTCAATGAAGAATAAAGTAATTGCTGGAAATTATGATTTAGAAAGTTATGTATGCCTACCTTTTTCCATGGAATTCACCTACCTTTTTGTAGGGATGGGTGGCTTTGGCATGTCCTTCGCATTATCCACAAACGTTACCATGTTTTCCCCATTACTCCTCAGTGTTATTATGTTCTCCCACATAAAGGGTCACCATTGCCCATTTATTTCCATCGCTTTCGCCATGACGCATGCATACACGACAGTTTATCTAAGGATCACCAGGAGTCGATGGTGGTCCGACACCAGGGATCAGGCGTAGCTGGGAGTCGGGAGTTGAGAGTCAGGAGTAACAGGGAGTCGAGTGTAGCCGGGAGTCAGGAGTAATCGGGAGTTGAGAGTTGGGCCTTATTGACCATGTCTTCCATCCTGACTCAATTAGTAACTTTTTTAGGCACGTGGCCCTTAGGGAATACCCCTACATCATATATGTTGATTGATCCTCTAGAGCAAAGAAATTCTGGTGCGTGGGTTATTATGGCAAGTTGGGGATGGAAAATCTATTAAAATATTTGAGGAGAATGGGATTCCTACCATATAGTCAAAAATCGGTAGGTTACGTTGATGATTCCTTGAGAAAATGAGAATACTATGATTACATTAATAAAGGAAGAAGTATGAGATACAGATTTGATTTCAACCAGTTTTAACTCATATATCGCTGGTGAAATTGTGAAGGTCCCAATCTAGGAAGCAGTTGTGTGTGATTCGCTTTTCTAGAGGTTCCATGCCAAGGATAAGTATATGGTGCATGATGGGTGTCGTCTCCAATATGGGTTGTTCTCCCCTTCAGAGAACCAATCAGAATATCCATCGAATCTTTGTGAGCATTTATATGGGATCTTTCTGTTCCACCTACACCATGTCTCTGTTAGTGAATCTTATTGTCTGTGTAGTTTTCCTATGGATTCGATCTGCCATGCTCTTTTCTTCTGTGTTGCATAAAACACATATGGAAGAACACCCCTTTTGCCCATATTTTTAAGGGGGCTAGATAGACTAGCACTTCAGAGGTTTTGCATATGGTTGAAAGAACAAATATTCAAAAAGGAGTTTGAGTACCTTGCGATCCACATGTGGGCAATCGGGACTGAAAAACAAAACTTTCTCCATGAGGATAGGAGAAAAGTGATGGCACAAAGTATTTTTGGAGCTCTACAATGCTTGATGATTTTAGAAAGGCCCGAATAAAAGAGAAAATTGCTTCTCAAATTGAGAAGAGTAATCAGGAGAAGATGTGGAAATCGCCAAGTTCATGCGCCCTTAAGCTCAATGTGAATGCAACTGTGTTTGAGGACCGACATCAATATAGCGTCGGTGGGGTTGGGTTGTTCAAGACTCACAAGGCCATTTGTTACTAGCATTTGGAAAACAAATCAATCAACCTATCTTGGTAGTGCATGATGAGCTTCTGGTGATCCGAGAAAGGATCAAGCTTCTGTATAAGAAAGATCTTCGAGCCATTTAAGTGGCATCCGATTCTCTGTTGACAGTGCAGGTAGTCACAACCAAACATGAGGATCTTAGTTATATTGAATTATGTGCGGCATAAATCAAAGAGCATATTCACGCATCTATTATTTTAAAGTGTATTCATATACGTAGCTCAGCTAATAAAGTAGCCCATAATTTCTTCTTCTCCTTCCTCCTTTGTGCGGGTGAACGGTGAATTTTCTTCCCAGTTAGTTAAACTTGTAATGGATAATCCTTTGCAATAAGATGATGAATTTTTATCGTAAAAAAATGGTTATGATTATTAACATTTAGACGTAAACCTATCATCATCAAAGTTGGGTGATAAATTATCAGTTTGATATAAATTTTTAAAGTATATAAATTAATTTAATTTGCAAGGCAAAGAAGCTATGTAGGAGACCTAATAAGATTATGTTAATTATTGTTGGTGAACGAATTTAATCGCGTGATGTAAGCACTAGAATGCGCCGTACAGATTAGAAAATGAACCACGACTAGTGATTAAACATTTCTCAATTTTTATTTTTTTTAAATCTTTACCCATTCAAAACAAAGAAGCTAAGAAACACGAGACCATAACACAAGAACTATCGTTGGACTTTTTCTCGTCAACGACATGTGTATTTGTTTTGGAAAAAAAAAAAAGAGAAAATATAATAAGCTTTTTTAGTCAACGCAGAAATCCAGTCGCCAGAATCGTTGACGGACGTGGCAGCATGGAAAGCTCCTAAACGCCGGCAGAGGTTGTTTGGCAGCGCGCGCGGTGTCGCACGTGCTCCGCCATCGCGTCTTATTGACGCATCACTTCTGCCAATAGTCCAGAGAAAAAAAAATAATAAATTGCCCCTAGAATAATAGATTGATGAGTAAACGGGTAATTTTTTCTTAATTGAGTTAGTAATATTGATAACGTCAATTGATTGCGTGGGATCAAATTTATGAAATTAGAAAACCTAAGTTATAAGCTAATACCTAATATTAATTATGATATATTTATAAAAACAATAAAATGGAAACTTAACTAGTCCTCTGTTTGAAGAGAGCAGATCTCCTGGTCCGCAAATTGCGGACCAGGGGATGGTCCACTACATGTGGATCTTTGATTTGAATGAACCCCACTTATTTAAAGATGGGGTCCATTCAAATGAAAGGTCCAGATCAATGGACCATCCCCTGATCCGCAATTTGCGGACCAGGAGATCTCTGCCCCTGTTTGAACAGATGAGTAAAGATTCATTAATGAAAGAAAAAGAGGGGAGAAGAGAGAGAAGTATTTATATTTTTTTTTATTTGGAAGAGAAGGAAGGTTATTAATCTATTATGTGTTATCTTATTTGGAAAAAAAAAATGAGAATAATAAAAATTAAATATATAAAATTATAAAATTACTTTCACTTTTATTAAAGATGTAAGTGTTCAATAATTATAAAATTACTTTCACTTTTGTTAAAGATGTAAGTGTTCAATAATTTAATGTATATTACGTATATTTATTAGTTAAGACTTACTCATTTAAGTAATTGTAGCTCATTTGTTAATAACCTCATCGTCGTTGGCATTGAAGTATACGTCGGCGTCGAAGTTGGTATTGGCATCAAAGTTAGCGTCGGTATCAAAATTAGTGTCGGCATCAAAGTCGGTATTGGCATCAAAGTCGGTGTTGACATTGAAGTAGAAGTTGGCATCGACATTGGTATCAAAGTCAATGTCGGCATCAAAGTCCACGTTGGCGTCGAAGTTAGCGTTGGCGTCGAGTCGCCGTTGGCATCGAAGTCTACGTTGATGGAGTGCGAGTGTCATGAAGTGTGAATGTTCTTCATAGCGACACAAAAGAATACTTAAAATAATAATTTTTAGAATTAATATAATAAAACAGCGATAAAAATTAGAACATAAATTATTTTAGTTCCCCTTACCCTTCTTTACACCCCAAATTGGGATATAAGAAATTATTTCGTTTCATGGATAAGGAAGGTTAAAGCTTACCCTTCTTACTTTTCCTTTCTATAGCTCAATTCTTCCCAAATAGGATTTCAAGTCTCCCTTTTCCTTCCCTACCCTTCTTTCCCCTTCCTTCATCTCGTCCCAAACAATGCGTAAAGATGCTTGACTTCTGGGCTATCTATCGTAAATGTTTCCTGATTTATCCTAATGGCTGGTGGAAAATTTTTATAGGATCAGACCGATCACCCAGGATCGACGTTACCCAACCTGATTAATCATTATTTTTTTAGACACCTAATATCAAATACAATAGAAGAAAAATCAAATTAATGAGGGGATCCAAGGGGTTAAGCATGCTCTTATTATTATTAAGTCTATAAAAGAAAAATTAAATTGTGTTATATAAATGCCTTATTAATTAGATGCATTTTTAGTTTAATATAATTAACTCAATATTATCCATTGCATATAAACACTCAAATAAGTTATAGTAGATTTTTCATTAATGTAATCACAGTATACTTTTTCATTTGGTTATTTAAGTAATTTGTGAAAATATATCTAGAAAATATAAAATGTGAAATACTTTTAATAGGAAATATTTTTAATGTATTTAGAAGAATTAATTGCTACATTATTTATATTAAATAGATAAATAATTATGTAAAATGGCGTCAATGAGTGACTACAGTTGTAGAAGGACAATTATATTAAATAGCAATCAGTTCATAAAATTGATAACTTATAGGAGATTCCTCCACCATCATTAGGTGAATAATTTTTCTGTCGAGTGCTTTAAAACATCTTCTTTTTAGTCCGAACCATCTTAATTAGTCAAATTTTAGTTTAACAACGAGTGTTTAAATTCAAAATTAGTCGTCAATTCTTCTAATCATAGGAAATCATTATTTTGACCTTTTCTCGTCAATAATATGTGTATTTGTTTTGAAAAAAGATATATATATATAGAGAAATGCTCTCCTGCGATGCATTTCGTGTGATTTTGGTGCGGTTACCTTCCTGATCGGTCTGGTGACCGATCAGGGAACCTCCTGATCGGTCTGTAGACCGATCAGGAATTTCCCTGATCGGTCAGGAGGTTCCCTGACCGATCAGGAGTTTTCCTGATCGGTCCGTAGACCGATCAGGAGGTTCCCTGATCGGTCCAGAGATCGATCAGGAAGACACTCCGCATCATAAGCACCGCATGCTAACATTTCTTATATATATATATATATATATATATATATATATATATATATATATATATAGAGAGAGAGAGAGAGAGAGAGAGAGAGCGCGCGCGCCTACATCGTTGACCGACGTTGCAGCATGGAAATTACCTCGTCAACGCCGGCACTCTGCGGTTGTTTGGCACGGCGGTGAGTCGCACGTGCTCCGCCATCGCCCCTTGTTGACGCATTCACTTCTTCCAGTAGTCCAAGTTCAACGCCGCCACGCTGCTCTCTTCAGTTATAAAGAAGCTTGCTCGATCGTGTCATCGCAGCCAGTGAAAGCCAAAGACGACCTCAAGTAGTTGATCTTACTATACGAGGCAGAACAGAGAGAGATCAGAGATCATGGAAGGCCTTTGCCAGCTCCCTTCCGCTTCGAGGAGCCTGATAAGCTCTCGCCGGAGCTCGGCCGCTGTGAGGATCAGCAATGGCGGCGCAAGCTTCGGCCAGGGGAGCCAGACGTTTGCCATTCAATCGCAGAGCAAGAGGCGTGCCAGGAATATCTCTCTCAGAGCAACGCAATCTCCACAAGTCGAGCTGCTGAAAAAGGGTTCCGATCGGCTGCCGGCCATTCCGGTACTGCTCCGTGATCTGAAATCGGACTGCGTTTTTCTTCTTACGGTTAGATAATTGTATAAACTTAATTTCAGGCGGAGACGGATGAGGCGAAGAACGAGAGGTGGGAGACGCTGGTGAAGGAAATCAAACAGATCTTCCGGTTGATGGACGACGGAGAGACGAACGCCTCGGCTTACGACACCGCGTGGGTGGCGAGGATTCCGTCGACAGAGGACTCGAGCAAGCCCCATTTCCCGCAGACTATCGATTGGATTCTCAAGAACCAGTTGGAAGACGGCTCCTGGGGCGAGCCCACGTACTACCTCGTCTTCGATCGCTTGGTCTGCACTCTGGCGTGCGTTCTTGCACTGAAAACTTGGAATATAGCAGAAGACCAAATCGAGAAAGGTACTGACCAAATCGATCGACCTTGATATTGATTAATTAATTAATTAATTACTTTAAATTGATCATGCGACTTCATCTTGCAGGTCTAAATTACCTGAAGAACCATGTGGATGAAATAGAGACGGCGAGCGAGAGCCTGATAACAAGCGGGTTCGAGATTGCGTTCCCTTCCATGTTGAACGAAGCCAAGAATATGGGGATTGATCTTCCTTATGATCGTCCGTCCATTCAAAAAATCATCAAATTTAGGGAAAAGAAGATGGGCAGGTAGGTAATCGATTGATCATAGTAACGATCTATAACCGCCGGCAATTGAATCCTCACAAACTACAACTCTGTGGCAGAATCCCAGTGAAAGTGATGCATTCAGTGCACACGACGCTGTTATACACGCTAGAAGCCTTGCAGGAGGTCGTGCAATGGGACGAGATTCTCAAGCTTCAATCCGCAGACGGGAGCTTCCTCAGCTCGGCTTCTTCCACCGCCGCTGTCTACATGAACACCGGCGACAAGAAATGCCTTGAGTTCTTGCAATCTGTACTAAACAGATTTGGAGATAACTGTAAGTTAATATATTCTTCGACTGCTTAATAATTACTTTTAAATTGATTCATTGAACGTGGTGAATCACAGTGCCCTGCCAGTACCCGATCGACCTCTTCGAGCGCATCTGGGCGATCGATACGATCGCAAGGCTTGGAATCGACCATCTCTTCAAGAAGGAGATCATCGACACTCTTGATTATGTTTACAAGTATGCACGATCAGTACACCAGCATTTCATCTCAGATTAAAACGAGACTAGCTATTAAAAATTCGTGTTAATTTAATTTGAACAGATATTCTGGGAAACAAGGCGTTTCTTGGGGCAGAGACAACACAGTTCCTGACGTTGACGATACGTGCATGGCCCTCCGTTTGATGAGGCTGTATGGTTACCCTGTCTCCTCAGATATGATCGAGTTTTTCAGAGACGACGATGGCAATTTCATATGCTTCCCCGGCCAAACGCACCGTGGAGTCTCGGACATGTTCAACTTGTATCGCTTCTCCCAAGTCGCCTTCCCCGGCGAGAAGATACTGAAAGAAGCCAATGCCTTTGTGGAGTCCTACTTGAAGGACTGCGTGAAGAACAACAAAGTGGACGACAAGTGGTCCTGCAAGAAGGCACTGGGCAAGGAGGTTGCTCGTGGCTTGGAGTACCCATGGAGGAGGAGCTTCCCCAGGCTCGATGCCAGGGAATACCTTGACCACTACGGAGACAACGATGTCTGGCTCGCCAAGACCATTTACTTGTGAGTGATTGATTGTTCATTCTTCGATCTTCATTGATTGATTGATTACTATGAGAATTTAGCTGATCATTCTTCTTGTGCCTTCAATTTTAGGATATACAACGTGACGAATCCAAAATACCTAGAACTCGCGAAGTTGGAGTTCAACAGGCTGCAAGCAATATACGAAAAGGAGATCGGCTCCATTGTAGAGTACGTCGAGCTTGCTTCCTCACTGTTGTCAATTTTGGGGGTTTTGAAGTAGTTAAAACCCTAATTAATGTCGTATATGATCTTAACAGATGGTGGAATAGCTGTGGACTGGAAGCCACCTCTCTGTCTCCGGAGCAGCTTCACTTTGCCATTGCTTCTACTCTGCCTGAGCCGGAGTTTGCAAGGAGCAGAATTGCCTACACCAAATCGAACTCCATCGAAAACGTTCTCGTAGATCTGTTTTACAAACATGAATCCACTGAGGACTTGAAGAATCTGTGCCGAGCAGTCGAAGAGTGAGTATTTAATTTGATTTGGAATGCAATGCAATGCAATGCAATGGAATGGAATGGAATCGCTGAGTGATCGAGCTTGTAATTTGTTTGCAGGTGGAATCCCTCGCTGGCTCTTTCACTTCCATCTCAGTTGAAAACAACATTCAATGTTTTGTACGAGACTCTGAATGAATTAGCAGGGGAAGCCAGTAAAGTCCAAGGGAAGGATGTGTTCCCCTACTTCCATGAACTCGTAAGTACCGAGAACAGTTGGAAGAAATTAAATTTACAGACTTCGATTCAATTCGAGTAAAATAACTGAAATAAAATGATGAAAACAGAGGAAGAAGCAAATGGAGATGTACATGAAACTCAGGGAGACTAAATTGGGAGGACAAAGCGGGGAGTACTCATTGAAGGACTACATCGAGCATGGTAAAACCGAACTGGGCGTCGCCGTCAGATTGCTACCTTCCGTGTTTCTGATGGGAGAGCGTCTCAGGGATCTGGATCTGCTTTGCTTGAACGAGAAATCCAGGATCCAGGAGATGCTCTCGGTGTTCTTGAGACTCTACGTCGATCTCCAAATGCACAAGGTACGTACTATCGATCGATCGATCGATCGACTTTGAATATAATTGAATTTTTCTGAATGGATCATGATTCGCGTCGCTGCTTGCAGAACTCGCTGGCGCAGGGTGGGATGAACGCGGTGGCGGTGAGCATGGAGGTGGGGAAGCGGAGGGAGGAGGAAGCGTTGGGCGACGTGGAGGCGCAGATGGAGGAGGCGTTCGACGAGTTGGTGCACGAGAGCCTGAAGCCGAGCTTGGTGCCTCGCAGTTGCCGGAGACTGATGTTCGAGCACGCCCGGATCACGCAGTTCTTCCTGCACGACGACTTCACCTCGCCGGCGCACCGGCAGAAGATTGCGGACGCCATGGAGCGGTTCCGCACGCCCGTTCCGATCGACAGTACGGCGTGAAACGGAGAAATAATTTTAATTTAATTTAATTTAATTTAATTGATTTTGTTTTTTTTTTGAAAAAAAAAATGTAGAAATAAGATAAATGGGCCATGAGATGGGCCGAGTTTCAAATCGAACGTATCATAAAACACGTGTATCATATCATAATATAATATTACGGATCTTTCTTTATTTAGAATGAGTGGATGAATTAGCTAATTAATACATTCTTAAAGTCTTAATGACCATGTTGTTAGGATCGGTTGAGATAGAGGAGGAGGAGTGGGGTGAATGGCTCACTTCGTTTTCTTGATAAATTTGATCTTTCGCAGCGGACACTTGAAGGCAATGCTAACTCTTGTATTTACTTGGTATCCACCTCCTCAAGGAGATGACTAGTCCAAGGATCCACACTACCGTCACCCTTTCCACTATCAAACTTCTTCTTCTCAGACTAACACCGAAGGTGGAGAAACCTTACAAGACTTACAAGCCTCCCTTTCCAAGAGAAAAGATCACACTCACAACAATGAGGAAGAAAAGAAATATTACAAACTTGAAATGCTTCTTCCTTGTGACGTGAATCTTGAAAACGTGCGGAAATGGAAAGTTTGATCTTCAATCCTTTGAGAGATCTTGAGCACTTCAAAGATTGATCACACTAGAGCAATAGAACAGTAGTTTTCTCAAAAGATAATCCGTTTCTTTTTCTTCCAGCTTTTTTAAACGATGTGAAAACTAGCCGTTTCTCACATAACCGTCGCCGTGAATCGATTGGGTTTGTATCCCAATTGATTCACAAGTATCCGTTGGAGGTCATCCCGTAAAATCAACGGTGCAGATTCTTTCATTTAACTTGAATCGATTGGGGGCAGTGCTTGAATCGATTCAGACACTTGCTCGTGAAATCACAGCTCGGTGAATCGATCGACTGATCGATTCAGGGGAAATCTGTGCTTCGTACAGAACCTTCTTGGATCGATCGCTTGATCGATTGGATTACCCCAATCGATCGGCTGATCGATCAAGAAGCATTCTGTGCTTCGCACAGAACCTTCTTGGATCGATCGCTCGATCGATTGGATTACCCCAATCAATCGGCTGATCGATCCAGAAGCATTCTGTGCTTCGCACAAAATCTTCTTGGATTGATCACTTTATCGATTGGATTACCCCAATCGATCGGCTGATCGATCCAGAAGCATTATGTGCTTCGCACAAAATCTTCCCGATCGATTGGCTTACTTTGAATCGATCGGTTGATCGATTCAAAGGCATTCTGCCTCATAGCCATGTCTAAATCAATTTACCAATCGATTCTTGCTAAGTGAGCTTAACACGCATCCAGCCTTCTGACTTGCAAGAACTTCTCTTGCCAAGAATCCAGTCCTCGACCTTCTTGGACTTCTCTTGCCTTGCATCCGGTCTTCTGACCTGCAAGGACTCTTTTGCCAAGAATCTGATCCTCCACCTTCTTGGACTTCTCTTGCATCTGATCTTCCGACCTGCAAGAAACTTCCCCTGTAAACTCACAATGCATGTTAGATCCAACGTATTAACCTAAACTTAAGCAATTGTCAACACATTGAAACTCCCAGGGCATGATTGCACCAACAATCTCCTCCTTTTTGATGTTTGACAATCTATTTAAGTTTAGGGTAATTTCCAATACACCATAATAATACAATGATAAATAATACTTGTAACTACGCTGAATATCACCTGAACTGCGTAGTAATTCAAGGTAACACATGAACATAAGCAGTTTTTTTTTTAATTTTAATTAAATTAAGTATAATTAAGCATACAATTCAACATATATCTCCCCCTTTGTCAAAGATCAAAACAAAACTTTCCCTCAATATGTGCACTAAGCAATTACGAGAAATCCGAGGGGTACTCCCCCTAAAACACACATATATTAGCATAATAGAACAACCATGATTTCAGAAATAAAATAAAATATAGAACAAGTAGTATTTCATACACCCAAAATAAAGTGAAGTTCACAGGAGGACTCCACAACAAGCATCCACATAACGTACAATAACACGTGTCATAAGGGAACATAGAACTCAACGAGATCATCTCCCGGAGGAGTGGGATCAAGATCAACAGAAAGAGCAGACGTAATAGCTGGATCAAGATCGACTGCAGAAGCAGCAACAGGAATATCCTCAGCAGGTGGGACGGGATCCGTGGATGGAACAGACCGAGACGGAGGCCCCGTTACCCAAGAGCTCACCAAATCCACCAATGTGTCCATAGTCGCCTGCATCGTAGTCTGTCGATGGACCATGGTATCCATTGCAGTGCGCAAGCTGGCAACCTCCATGGTCAACTCCTCAAGGCGAGTATCGACAGTCTCCTCGAATGTCAGAGAAATTGGCTCGGGGATATCCTCCTCAGCATCACCGGCCGCAGGAACCAAAGCCTGTGCATTCCCCCTGCGACGAGCCCCGGGGTCCCTCACCAAGGGCACGCCCATCGCGCCAACGAACTCCCCCTGGACCGCCTGCTAAGCCCGTCTTCGTGAAGGAACGGGAAGAAATCCGAGAGTAGGCGACAGTCATGGGTTCCAGCCGTCCTCGAGAGACATCGATCTTCATAAACTCCAGCCAGTCAGTGATGAGATGACCGTAAGGCATGTGAATCGACTCCTGCACTGGCTGAGTAAAATGAATGATGCAATGAAAGATGTTCAGGGCGATGTTGATGTCAAGGGAATGCCGAATGGCATATAATGCAAACATGTGAGGAGGTCGAAGAGCAGCTAAGGCGCGTGAGACAATAGGAAAGAGACAGTTAATGATCACATTAAACAAGGCAGCATTCTCAGCCGATAACTCAAGAGAAGAGAAACTAGTGATGTGAGCATCCTGCCCGTCCGGACGAGGACGATCAAAAAGGAACTGATACATAGATGCAATGCTGAGATGCTGAAATGGTGGAGGCAACTCATCAGGAAGCGTGGGATAGAAAACAAAATCATTGGTGGATGGTAGACACCCTAGAAAGGATTGAAAAAGATCATAGGAAAAATCCAAGGTCCGCTTCGCAACACGAGTGCGATAGTTTATACCATCAGAGGTGTGCAGATTGTTGTAGAATTCAGAGACAAGACCGACATTGACACTCCTCTCACAAGATAACATCAACTCAAGTTTATAGTGTCGGAAACGAGAATAGGTATCAAAGCAGGAGGTTCTGTAGAATTGGAGATCAACAGACCTAGGGGTTATTAGCTTGAAGGTGTGTTTGCTAAAGGCCTGCTGCATAGCAGCATTAGGGAATCTCATATCAGTAGGAGGTAATGGGCGTGATGGAGGTACGGACGATCCTTCACCCGATTCATGAACTTTTTGTTTCTTTCTATTTGAGAGAACATGAAAGACAATGGCAAACGATGTTGCAGTGCAACAAAAAAAATGAAGGAACGAGATATAAGAAAAATGCAAGAACAGTGCATGCAATGCAATGCATGAGGAGAAAACAAGGCAACACACAAAAACACACAAGGCACATGTAGATTAGTTCAAGTATAGGAGCAAGAATAAAAAAAAAATGAGAAGAGTGTAAAGAAAATACTTAGGGTTTTGAGTCCGCATTTGGAGTGGGCGACGCGGAGAAGAAGAAAAGAGGGCTGCCCTGGTCGTCGAGAGAGGAAGAAAGAAGCGGGAGGAAGATGGAAGAACTCCCTTCGCCGGAGAGACCGTCGGAGAGAACGGTCGATGTCGGTGGGAGAATCGCCAGGAAAATCACCTAAAAGCTAGGGCACGGAAAGAGTTGGGAGATGCAAGAGGTGAAGTGAGAGAAAACCTAGGGTAATCGGGATTTAAGATGGGTTTTAAATCCCCAATCAATCCATCGATCGATTGAGAACACATGAATCGATCGGGCGATCGATTCACTGGGCTTCTGTGAAATCTGAATAGGCGTCTCAATCGATCCATTGATCGATTCAAATGCCTTCTAATACGTTGAAGAAACACGTTGACTACATGAAAATGACAAAAATGATTTTGATGATCTTAAAAGGGAAAATGCATCGTTGAAATTACAAGTTGTTGATCTTAGAGGTGCCCTAGAAAAATTTACTTCAAACTCAAAATATTTAGACATGATTTTAGGAGCTCAAAGGGGTGTGTACAATAAAACGAGACTAGGTTTTAAATCACAAGATAAAGAAGTTAAATTCATGTCTCTAATTAGTTGAAATCATGCTTCAAGGGTTAAGTTTGTTTAAGCTTGGGTGCCCAAGCATTTTGTTATTGATGCTACCGGACCCAAAGTTTGGGTACCAAAACATTTGGTTCATCGTGTGTAAACAGACATGCGTCGAGGGGGAGTATCCAACAACATGGTTTGTAGATAGTGGATGTTCTAAGCATATGACGGGGGACTCTTCAAAATTTTCATCATTTAGACACAAAGGTAAAGGTACCGTTTCTTTTGGTAATAGTGGTGAATTAAAAGTCATAGGAATAGAAGATATTAGAATTTCTGAAAAATTTGTGATAAGAAATGTGTTGTTAGTGAAAGACATGGTCTTTAATCTTTTAAGTGTTAGTCAACTATGTGATTCGGGTTATGGAGTTGAGTTCAACTCATCTCAATGCCTAATCAAGCATAGTGAACTAAACACAAATATTCTCATAGGCCATAGAAGAGAAAATATTTATCAAGTTGAACTATTTGGTGCTACTAATGTGTTTGCTAAGTGTCTCATGTCTAAAGAGGAGGCGACTTGGCTTTGGCACCGAAGACTTGCTCACACCAACATGAGGAATATCAAAAGACTTTCAAAGAAGGAGTTGATGCAAGGATTGCCAAAATTGAAGTTTCAAAAAGACAAAATATGTGATGCATGTCAAATGGGTAAGCAAACCAAAGCTATTCATAAAGGTAAAAACATAGTAAGTACCTCAAATGCTTTGGAGCTCATTCACATGGATTTATTTGATAGTAGTAGACATATTTCTTTAAATGGTAGTAGATACTGTTTTGTGATTGTGGATGATTACACTAGGTATACATGGGTGTTTTTCTTGAAACATAAGGATCAAACTCTAGATACCTTGATTGCTTTTTGTAATAGAGTAGAAAATGAAAAGAGTCATAAGAAAAACAAGATAAGAAGTGATCATGGAGGTGAATTTGAAAATGATAGATTCACAAGTTTTTGTATGGAAAAATGTTATAAACATGAATTTTCCACCCCTAGGACTCCTCAACAAAATGGAGTTGTTGAGAGAAAAAATAGGGTTTTGCAAGAGGCCGCTCGGAGCATGTTAAATGAATATTCACTTCATAGTTTCCTATGGGCCGAAGCAATTAATACGGCATGTTATGTGCAAAATCGAACATTAATTCATAGGTTTCTTGGAAAAACACCTCATGAGTTGTGGTTTGGTAAACCACCTACAATTAAGCATCTTAGAGTGTTTGGGTGTAAGGTCTATATTCTAAACACCAAAGATCATTTGGGGAAGTTCTCCGCTAAGGCGGATGAGGGCATTCTTGTAGGCTACTCAAGTCACAGTAAGACATATCGAATTTACAACAAAAGATCAAAATTAGTTGAAGAAACACTAAATGTATTTGAAGAAAATCCTTCTTTGAACTCTACAAGAGCAAACGATGAAGAATTACAATTTGAATTAGAGAAACTAACACTAAATGAAGTAAATATCAAGGAGAAGAATACCAAGAGAGTGGTGGTGAGAAAAATGAACCTTTGCCACTTGAACCCGAAATTATAACAAATCAAGAATCAAGATCTACTAGGATTCATGTAAATCATCCCTTGGATCAAGTAGTGGGAGACATCACTCAAGGAGTGAGAACTCGATCTTACTTTAGAAATGAAGGAAGCCAAGTCGCCTTAATATCTCAAATAGAACCAAAAACCATTGATGATGCCTTGTTCGATCCGGAGTGGATCTTAGCAATGCAAGATGAATTATCTCAATTTGAAAGAAGTCAAGTTTGGGATTTAGTTCCTAGGCCTACCAACAAATCAATTATTGATACGAAATGGGTTTTTAGAAACAAACTTGATGATAAGGGAATAGTTGTGAGAAACAAAGCTAGATTGGTTGTTAGGGGTTTCAATCAAGTAGAAGGATTAGATTATGATGAAACTTATGCACCCGTAACAAGATTGGAGTCTATTAGGATGATGTTGGCCTTTGCCGCCCACAAGGGGTTCAAATTGTACCAAATAGATGTAAAATCAGCGTTTTTAAACGGTGTTATAAAAGAAGAAGTATATGTTAAGCAACCACCGAGATTTGAAAATTTGGAGTGTCCAAACCATGTATATAAACTTAAAAAGACCTTATATGGGCTAAAACAAGCTCCCCGAGCTTGGTATGAATGATTGTCAACATTTTTAGTATCAAAAGGATTTCATAGAGGGAAAATTGATCCCAAATTATTCTTAAAAAATAGTGGTAATGATATGTTTGTGGCCCAAGTATATGTAGATGACATTATTTGTGACTCCACAAATAAAGATTTTTTAAATGAATTCATTAGTCACATGGAGAGTGAGTTTGGTTGGGGAGTTAACATTTTTTCTAGGGTTACAAATCAAGCAAACAAAAGAGGGCATTTACATTTATCAATCAAAATATGTCAAAGAGCTATTTAAGAAGTTTGGAATGGCAAATGCAAAGGAAATATCTACTTCCATGGCCACTAGTACTAAATTGGATAAAGACATTGAAGGGAAAGAGGTTGACTCCAAGGTGTATCGTAGTGCTATAGGAAGCCTTCTCTATCTTACGGCTAGTATACCCGATATATTTTTTGCCGTAGGAATGTGTGCAAGGTATAAATCTTACTCCAAGGAGTCTCATTTGAGTGTCGTTAAGCGAATTCTCCGATATCTTAAGGGAACTCAAAATGTTGGTCTTTGGTATCCTAGAACCGAATCTTTTGACCTAGTGGGCTATACCGATTCCGATTATGCCGGATACAAATTGGATCGCAAGAGTACTAGTGATAGTTGTTAATTTCTAGGATCCTCTCTAGTAAGTTGGTGAAGTAGAAAACAACATTGTGTAGCTCTCTCCACAACCGAAGCAGAATATATTGCTATGGGAGAGTGTGTATCACAATTATTGTAGATGATCCATACTTTAGAGGACTATAAACTCACCTACAACAATGTTCAAGTTCTTTGTGATAATGTGAGTACGATTAACTTGACTAAAAATCTCGTCCACCATTCAAGAACGAAACACATAGAGGTTAAACATCATTTTATTCGTGATCATGTAACTCGGGGTGATATCATTTTAAATTATGTTGGGTCGAAATCAAACTTAGCCGATATCTTCACTAAACCTCTTCCCGAAGTTGAATTTAGCTTTCTTATAAGAGAATTGGGAATGTGTTGTATTGAATAAATCACATCCTCCATGATCACTTTATAGGTATATTTCTCTTGGTTATAATGCTTGTTATCATGCATTATTTTGGTCAAGAAAAATGGTATTCATATGAAACATTCATTTGTCCAATCATAGGGAAAGCAAGTGTACAAATCATGTGCACATTGCCCTACGATTATGATTGGAAATTTTTTAAACTCACCATATGCATAAAACTTATTTTTGAAACCTTGGTAAGTCTCACTCAAATCATTGGACAATTCGATACGTACTCACTCGAATCATTGAAGTTTTTGACAATTTTTAATTTTGTGTAAGTCTTCTTTAGGGGGTGTCACTTTTTGTCGAATTTTATTTTTCCTTGATAATATGAGATATCTATAGTATTTACATAAAATTTCGTGATTTTTAGAGTTGTGTGTAATTGTTTGTGCATTTCTGAAACTTGGATCTAAAAGTTTTCGAAAGTGCAGTAATATCAGACCTCCCAATCGATCGGTTGATCGATTGGGAGGCTGGCGTTTCCCCACAAAGAGCATCTGAATCGATCAATGGATCGATTCATACCATTTCAATCGATCAATGGATCGATTGGACGCATTCTTCAATTTTCACAGAAGGCATTTGAATCGATCAATGGATCGATTGAGACGCCTATTCAGATTTCACAGAAGTCCAGTGAATCGATCGCCCGATCGATTCATGTGTTCTCAATCGATCGATGAATTGATTGGGGATTTAAAACCCATCTTAAATCCCGATTACCCTAGGTTTTCTCTCACTTCACCTCTTGCATCTCCCGACTCTTTCCGTGCCCTAGCTTTTAGGCGATTTTCCTGGCGATTCTCCCACCGACATCGACCGTTCTCTCCGACGGTCTCTCCGGCGAAGGGAGTTCTTCCATCTTCCTCCCACTTCTTTCTTCCTCTCTCGACGACCAGGGTAGCCCTCTTTTCTTCTTCTCCGCGTCGCCCACTCCAAATGCGGACTCAAAACCCTAAGTATTTTCTTTACACTCTTCTCATTTTTTTTTTTATTCTTGCTCCTATACTTGAACTAATCTACATGTGCCTTGTGTGTTTTTGTGTGTTGCCTTGTTTTCTCCTCATGCATTGCATTGCATGCACTGTTCTTGCATTTTTCTTATATCTCGTTCCTTCATTTTTTTTGTTGCACTGCAACATCGTTTGCCATTGTCTTTCATGTTCTCTCAAATAGAAAGAAACAAAAAGTTCATGAATCGGGCGAAGGATCGTCCGTACCTCCATCACGCCCATTACCTCCTACTGATATGAGATTCCCTAATGCTGCTATGCAGCAGGCCTTTAGCAAACACACCTTCAAGCTAATAACCCCTAGGTCCGTTGATCTCCAATTCTACAGAACCTCCTGCTTTGATACCTATTCTCGTTTCCGACACTATAAACTTGAGTTGATGTTATCTTGTGAGAGGAGTGTCAATGTCGGTCTTGTCTCTGAATTCTACAACAATCTGCACACCTCTGATGGTATAAACTATCGCACTCGTGTTGCGAAGCGGACCTTGGATTTTTCCTATGATCTTTTTCAATCCTTTCTAGGGTGTCTACCATCCACCAATGATTTTGTTTTCTATCCCACGCTTCCTGATGAGTTGCCTCCACCATTTCAGCATCTCAGCATTGCATCTATGTATCAGTTCCTTTTTGATCGTCCTCGTCCGGACGGGCAGGATGCTCACATCACTAGTTTCTCTTCTCTTGAGTTATCGGCTGAGAATGCTGCCTTGTTTAATGTGATCATTAACTGTCTCTTTCCTATTGTCTCACGCGCCTTAGCTGCTCTTCGACCTCCTCACATGTTTGCATTATATGCCATTCGGCATTCCCTTGACATCAAGATCGCCCTGAACATCTTTCATTGCATCATTCATTTTACTCAGCCAGTGCAGGAGTCGATTCACATGCCTTACGGTCATCTCATCACTGACTGGCTGGAGTTTATGAAGATCGATGTCTCTCGAGGACGGCTGGAAACCATGACTGTCGCCTACTCTCGGATTTCTTCCCGTTCCTTCACGAAGACGGGCTTAGCAGGCGGTCCAGGGGGAGTTCGTTGGCGCGATGGGCGTGCCCTTGGTGAGGGACCCCGGGCTCGTCGCAGGGGGAATGCACAGGCTTTGGTTCCTGCGGCCGGTGATGCTGAGGAGGATATCCCCGAGCCAATTTCTCTGACATTCGAGGAGACTGTCGATACCCGCCTTGAGGAGTTGACCATGGAGGTTGCCAGCTTGCGCACTGCAATGGATACCATGGTCCATCGACAGACTACGATGCAGGCGACTATGGACACATTGGTGGATTTGGTGAGCTCTTGGGTAACGGGGCCTCCGTCTCGGTCTGTTCCATCCACGGATCCCGTCCCACCTGCTGAGGATGTTCCTGTTGCTGCTTCTGCAGTCGATCTTGATCCAACTATTATGTCTGCTCCTTCTGTTGATCTTGATCCCACTCCTCCGGGAGATGATCTCGTTGAGTTCTATGTTCCCTTATGACACGTGTTATTGTACGTTATGTGGATGCTTGTTGTGGAGTCCTCCTGTGAACTTCACTTTATTTTGGGTGTATGAAATACTACTTGTTCTATATTTTATTTTATTTCTAAAATCATGGTTGTTCTATTATGCTAATATATGTGTGTTTTAGGGGGAGTACCCCTCGGATTTCTCGTAATTGCTTAGTGCACATATTGAGGGGAAGTTTTGTTTTGATCTTTGACAAAGGGGGAGATATATGTTGAATTGTATGCTTAATTATACTTAATTTAATTAAAATTAAAAAAAAAACTGCTTATGTTCATGTGTTACCTTGAATTACTACGCAGTTCAGGTGATATTCAGCGTAGTTACAAGTATTATTTATCATTGTATTATTATGGTGTATTGAAAATTACTCTAAACTTAAATAGATTGTCAAACATCAAAAAGGAGGAGATTGTTGGTGCAATCATGCCCTGAGAGTTTCAATGTGTTGACAATTGCTTAAGTTTAGGTTAATACGTTGGATCTAACATGCATTGTGAGTTTGCAGGGGAAGTTTCTTGCAGGTCGGAAGATCAGATGCAAGAGAAGTCCAAGAAGGTGGAGGATCAGATTCTTGGCAAAAGAGTCCTTGCAGGTCAGAAGACCGGATGCAAGGCAAGAGAAGTCCAAGAAGGTCGAGGACTGGATTCTTGGCAAGAGAAGTTCTTGCAAGTCAGAAGGCTGGATGCGTGTTAAGCTCACTTAGCAAGAATCGATTGGTAAATCGATTTAGACATGGCTATGAGGCAGAATGCCTTTGAATCGATCAACCGATCGATTCAAAGTAAGCCAATCGATCGGGAAGATTTTGTGCGAAGCACATAATGCTTCTGGATCGATCAGCCGATCGATTGGGGTAATCCAATCGATAAAGTGATCAATCCAAGAAGATTTTGTGCGAAGCACAGAATGCTTCTGGATCGATCAGCCGATTGATTGGGGTAATCCAATCGATCGAGCGATCGATCCAAGAAGGTTCTGTGCGAAGCACAGAATGCTTCTTGATCGATCAGCCGATCGATTGGGGTAATCCAATCGATCAAGCGATCGATCCAAGAAGGTTCTGTACGAAGCACAGATTTCCCCTGAATCGATCAGTCGATCGATTCACCGAGCTGTGATTTCACGAGCAAGTGTCTGAATCGATTCAAGCACTGCCCCCAATCGATTCAAGTTAAATGAAAGAATCTGCACCGTTGATTTTACGGGATGACCTCCAACGGATACTTGTGAATCAATTGGGATACAAACCCAATCGATTCACGGCGACGGTTATGTGAGAAACGGCTAGTTTTCACATCGTTTAAAAAAGCTGGAAGAAAAAGAAACGGATTATCTTTTGAGAAAACTACTGTTCTATTGCTCTAGTGTGATCAATCTTTGAAGTGCTCAAGATCTCTCAAAGGATTGAAGATCAAGCTTTCCATTTCCGCACGTTTTCAAGATTCACGTCACAAGGAAGAAGCATTTCAAGTTTGTAATATTTCTTTTCTTCCTCATTGTTGTGAGTGTGATCTTTTCTCTTGGAAAGGGAGGCTTGTAAGTCTTGTAAGGTTTCTCCACCTTCGGTGTTAGTCTGAGAAGAAGAAGTTTGATAGTGGAAAGGGTGACGGTAGTGTGGATCCTTGGACTAGTCATCTCCTTGAGGAGGTGGATACCAAGTAAATACAAGAGTTAGCATTGCCTTCAAGTGTCCGCTGCGAAAGATCAAATTTATCAAGAAAACGAAGTGAGCCATTCACCCCACTCCTCCTCCTCTATCTCAACCGATCCTAACAACATGGTCATTAAGACTTTAAGAATGTATTAATTAGCTAATTCATCCACTCATTCTAAATAAAGAAAGATCCGTAATATTATATTATGATATGATACACGTGTTTTATGATACGTTCGATTTGAAACTCGGCCCATCTCATGGCCCATTTATCTTATTTCTACATTTTTTTTTTCAAAAAAAAAACAAAATCAATTAAATTAAATTAAATTAAATTAAAATTATTTCTCCGTTTCACGCCGTACTGTCGATCGGAACGGGCGTGCGGAACCGCTCCATGGCGTCCGCAATCTTCTGCCGGTGCGCCGGCGAGGTGAAGTCGTCGTGCAGGAAGAACTGCGTGATCCGGGCGTGCTCGAACATCAGTCTCCGGCAACTGCGAGGCACCAAGCTCGGCTTCAGGCTCTCGTGCACCAACTCGTCGAACGCCTCCTCCATCTGCGCCTCCACGTCGCCCAACGCTTCCTCCTCCCTCCGCTTCCCCACCTCCATGCTCACCGCCACCGCGTTCATCCCACCCTGCGCCAGCGAGTTCTGCAAGCAGCGACGCGAATCATGATCCATTCAGAAAAATTCAATTATATTCAAAGTCGATCGATCGATCGATCGATAGTACGTACCTTGTGCATTTGGAGATCGACGTAGAGTCTCAAGAACACCGAGAGCATCTCCTGGATCCTGGATTTCTCGTTCAAGCAAAGCAGATCCAGATCCCTGAGACGCTCTCCCATCAGAAACACGGAAGGTAGCAATCTGACGGCGACGCCCAGTTCGGTTTTACCATGCTCGATGTAGTCCTTCAATGAGTACTCCCCGCTTTGTCCTCCCAATTTAGTCTCCCTGAGTTTCATGTACATCTCCATTTGCTTCTTCCTCTGTTTTCATCATTTTATTTCAGTTATTTTACTCGAATTGAATCGAAGTCTGTAAATTTAATTTCTTCCAACTGTTCTCGGTACTTACGAGTTCATGGAAGTAGGGGAACACATCCTTCCCTTGGACTTTACTGGCTTCCCCTGCTAATTCATTCAGAGTCTCGTACAAAACATTGAATGTTGTTTTCAACTGAGATGGAAGTGAAAGAGCCAGCGAGGGATTCCACCTGCAAACAAATTACAAGCTCGATCACTCAGCGATTCCATTCCATTCCATTGCATTGCATTGCATTGCATTCCAAATCAAATTAAATACTCACTCTTCGACTGCTCGGCACAGATTCTTCAAGTCCTCAGTGGATTCATGTTTGTAAAACAGATCTACGAGAACGTTTTCGATGGAGTTCGATTTGGTGTAGGCAATTCTGCTCCTTGCAAACTCCGGCTCAGGCAGAGTAGAAGCAATGGCAAAGTGAAGCTGCTCCGGAGACAGAGAGGTGGCTTCCAGTCCACAGCTATTCCACCATCTGTTAAGATCATATACGACATTAATTAGGGTTTTAACTACTTCAAAACCCCCAAAATTGACAACAGTGAGGAAGCAAGCTCGACGTACTCTACAATGGAGCCGATCTCCTTTTCGTATATTGCTTGCAGCCTGTTGAACTCCAACTTCGCGAGTTCTAGGTATTTTGGATTCGTCACGTTGTATATCCTAAAATTGAAGGCACAAGAAGAATGATCAGCTAAATTCTCATAGTAATCAATCAATCAATGAAGATCGAAGAATGAACAATCAATCACTCACAAGTAAATGGTCTTGGCGAGCCAGACATCGTTGTCTCCGTAGTGGTCAAGGTATTCCCTGGCATCGAGCCTGGGGAAGCTCCTCCTCCATGGGTACTCCAAGCCACGAGCAACCTCCTTGCCCAGTGCCTTCTTGCAGGACCACTTGTCGTCCACTTTGTTGTTCTTCACGCAGTCCTTCAAGTAGGACTCCACAAAGGCATTGGCTTCTTTCAGTATCTTCTCGCCGGGGAAGGCGACTTGGGAGAAGCGATACAAGTTGAACATGTCCGAGACTCCACGGTGCGTTTGGCCGGGGAAGCATATGAAATTGCCATCGTCGTCTCTGAAAAACTCGATCATATCTGAGGAGACAGGGTAACCATACAGCCTCATCAAACGGAGGGCCATGCACGTATCGTCAACGTCAGGAACTGTGTTGTCTCTGCCCCAAGAAACGCCTTGTTTCCCAGAATATCTGTTCAAATTAAATTAACACGAATTTTTAATAGCTAGTCTCGTTTTAATCTGAGATGAAATGCTGGTGTACTGATCGTGCATACTTGTAAACATAATCAAGAGTGTCGATGATCTCCTTCTTGAAGAGATGGTCGATTCCAAGCCTTGCGATCGTATCGATCGCCCAGATGCGCTCGAAGAGGTCGATCGGGTACTGGCAGGGCACTGTGATTCACCACGTTCAATGAATCAATTTAAAAGTAATTATTAAGCAGTCGAAGAATATATTAACTTACAGTTATCTCCAAATCTGTTTAGTACAGATTGCAAGAACTCAAGGCATTTCTTGTCGCCGGTGTTCATGTAGACAGCGGCGGTGGAAGAAGCCGAGCTGAGGAAGCTCCCGTCTGCGGATTGAAGCTTGAGAATCTCGTCCCATTGCACGACCTCCTGCAAGGCTTCTAGCGTGTATAACAGCGTCGTGTGCACTGAATGCATCACTTTCACTGGGATTCTGCCACAGAGTTGTAGTTTGTGAGGATTCAATTGCCGGCGGTTATAGATCGTTACTATGATCAATCGATTACCTACCTGCCCATCTTCTTTTCCCTAAATTTGATGATTTTTTGAATGGACGGACGATCATAAGGAAGATCAATCCCCATATTCTTGGCTTCGTTCAACATGGAAGGGAACGCAATCTCGAACCCGCTTGTTATCAGGCTCTCGCTCGCCGTCTCTATTTCATCCACATGGTTCTTCAGGTAATTTAGACCTGCAAGATGAAGTCGCATGATCAATTTAAAGTAATTAATTAATTAATTAATCAATATCAAGGTCGATCGATTTGGTCAGTACCTTTCTCGATTTGGTCTTCTGCTATATTCCAAGTTTTCAGTGCAAGAACGCACGCCAGAGTGCAGACCAAGCGATCGAAGACGAGGTAGTACGTGGGCTCGCCCCAGGAGCCGTCTTCCAACTGGTTCTTGAGAATCCAATCGATAGTCTGCGGGAAATGGGGCTTGCTCGAGTCCTCTGTCGACGGAATCCTCGCCACCCACGCGGTGTCGTAAGCCGAGGCGTTCGTCTCTCCGTCGTCCATCAACCGGAAGATCTGTTTGATTTCCTTCACCAGCGTCTCCCACCTCTCGTTCTTCGCCTCATCCTTCTCCGCCTGAAATTAAGTTTATACAATTATCTAACCGTAAGAAGAAAAACGCAGTCCGATTTCAGATCACGGAGCGGTACCGGAATGGCCGGCAGCCGATCGGAACCCTTTTTCAGCAGCTCGACTTGTGGAGATTGCGTTGCTCTGAGAGAGATATTCCTGGCACGCCTCTTGCTCTGCGATTGAATGGCAAACGTCTGGCTCCCCTGGCCGAAGCTTGCGCCGCCATTGCTGATCCTCACAGCGGCCGAGCTCCGGCGAGAGCTTATCAGGCTCCTCGAAGCGGAAGAGAGCTGGCAAAGGCCTTCCATGATCTCTGATCTCTCTCTGTTCTGCCTCGTAAGGTCAACTACTTGAGCTCGTCTTTGGCTTTCACTGGCTGCGATGACACGATCGAGCAAGCTTCTTTATAACTGAAGAGAGCAGCGTGGCGGCGTTGAACTTGGACTACTGGAAGAAGTGAATGCGTCAACAGGGGGAGATGGGGGAGCACGTGCGACTCACCGCCGTGCCAAACAACCGCAGAGTGCCGGCGTTGACGAGGTAATTTCCATGCTGCAACGTCGGTCAACGATGTAGGCGCTCTCTCCCTCTCTCTCTCTCTATATATCTTTTTTCAAAACAAATACACATATTATTGACGAGAAAAGGTCAAAATAATGATTTCCTATGATTAGAAGAATTGATGACTAATTTTGAATTTAAACACTCGTTGTCAAACTAATTTTTGACTAATTAAGATGGTTCGGACTCAAAAAGAAGATGTTTTAAAGCACTTGAGAGAAAAATTATTCACCTAATGATGGTGGAGGAATCTCCTATAAGTTATCAATTTTATGAACTGATTGCTATTTAATATATAATTGTCCTTCTGCAACTTTAGTGATTCATTGACGACATTTTACATAATTATTTATCTATTTAATATAATAATTTATCAAATAATTCTTCTAAATACATTAAAAATATTTCCTATGAAAAGTATTTCACATTTTATATTTTCTAGATATATTTTCACAAATTACTTAAATAACCAAATGAAAAAGTACACTGTGATTAAACTAATGAAAAAAATCTACTATAACTTATTTGAGTGTTTATGTGCATTGGATAATATTGAGTTAATTATATTAAACTAAAAATGCATCTAATTAACAAAGAATTTATATAATACAATTTGATTTTCCTTTTCTAGACTTATTAACATGCTTAACCGCTTGGATCCCTCATTAATTTGATTTTTTTTCTATTTTATTTGATATTAGGTATTAAAAATTGATTACTCGCTAACGTCAAGCCTGGGTGATCGACCTGACTCTATAAAAGTTTTCCACTAGTCACTAGAATAAATCAAGAAAATACATACGCACTGTTTGGGACGAGGTGAGGGAAGGGGAGAGAAGGGTAGGGAAGGAGAATGACAGGTGGCCCGACGCCAACTTCGACGACGACGCTGACTTCAACGCTGATGCTGACTTCGACATCGACATGGACTTTAACATTGATGTTGACTTCGACACCAACGTCGATGCCGACTTTTACTTTGATGTCGACACTAACTTCGATGTCGACGCGGACTTTGATGCCAACACCGACTTCGACACCGACGTATACTTCAATGACAACGTCGATGTCAACTTTAACAAATAAATTATAATTGCTTAAGTGCGTAAGTCTTAACTAATAAATATATGCAAGATACACTAGGTTATTGAATGCTTAAGTTTTTAACAAAAGTGAGGGTTCCCCAAGACATAATGCAGACGGTGGACGCATGACATATCTAACATAATAGTTATGAGTCGATTCTTATGAACTGATAACCTGGAGTTTACTCCATCATGCGCCTATGACCTGTGTATCTGCATATACCTTCCTCCATATCCGTGGGACCGACATTAGGAGGGTCATTAAAGTAATGGATCTAACTTTAACAAAAGTAAAGATAATTTTATAAGTTTATATATTTAATTTTTATTATCCTTATTTTTCTCAAAAACAAAATAACAAATATTATTATTAATTACTCTTCGCTCCCTTTCAAATAAGAAAAATATAAATACATCTCTCTTTTCTCCTCTCTTTTTCTTTCATTAATGAACTTTGCTCATTTTATTCAAAACAAAGGATTAGTTATAAGTCTCATGTAAATTTTTTTTTATAAATATATTATAATTAATATTAGGTATTAGCTTATAACTTACCTTGACTAATTCTGAAATGATAAATTTGATCCCAAGCAATTGACGTTATCAGTATTCCTAACTCAATTGAGAAAAATTTATCCGTTTACTCGCTATTGGCAGAAGTGATGCGTCAATAAGACACGATGGCGGAGCACGTGCGACACCGCGCGCGCTGCCAAACAACCTCCGCCGGCGTTTAGGAGCTTTCCATGCTGCAACGTCCGTCAACGATTCTGGCGACTGGATTTCTGCGTTGACTAAAAAACCTTATTTTATTTATTTATTTTTTTTTACAAAACAAATACACATCGTTGACGAGAAAAAGTCCAACGATAGTTCCTGTGTTATGGTCTCGTGTTTCTTAGCTTCTTTGTTTTGAATGGGTAAAGATTTTTAAAAAACGACAAATCAAAGGGCACACGTGTGAAAATTTAAATTTATCAAAAGATACATATTATTTAGTATTTATTAAAAAAAAAATGTACGTTTTTTTTTTAAGTATTTCTTATTTTATCTTCATGATAATTTAACTTTTTCTATTATTTTTCTTTTCTTCACTATATTTCTCTCTCTTCTTTCTCTTCTCTGTCGGCAGAAGATAGAATTAACATTAGTCAATTTTTAATCACATTTTAATATATTTGAAGAAGTCAAAATAAATAATGGACATCAAATTTGGACTCCTTACAATTTTAGAAATCCACAGGAACTAAAATGAGTGCAATCGGAGCTTTTTAGGTCGATCAGTGGGTTTCGGTCAAAATCCACTGATGGACCTAGAGAGCTCCGATTGCACTCATTTCAATTTCTATGGATTTCTAAAATTACAAGGAGTTCAAATATGATGTCCATTATTTATTTTGACTTCTTCAAATGTATTAAAATATGATTAAAAATTGACTAATGTTATTTCTATCTTCTGCCGACATAGAAGAGAGAGAAGAGAGAGAAATATGGTGAAGAAAAGAAAAACAGTAGAAAAAATCAAATTATCAGGAGGGTAAAATAGGAAATATTTTTATAAAAGTGCGCTCTTTGATAAATACCAAAGTAGTGTATGTCTTTTGATAAATTTAAATTTTCATGCGCACCTTTGGTAAATTGGCGTAAAAAAAATAAAAATTGAGAAATGTTTAATCACTAGCCGTGGTTCATTTTCTAATTTGTACGGCGGATCGGTACGGCGCATTCTAGTGCTTACATCACGCGATTAATTCGTCCACCAACAATAATTAACATAATCTTATTAGGTCTCTTCATAGCTTCTTTGCCTTGCAAATTAATTTATATACTTTAAAAATTTATATCAAACTGATAATTTATCACCCAACTTTGATGATGATAGGTTTATGTCTAAATGTTAATAATCATAACCATTTTTTTACAATAAAAACTCATAACCTTATTGCAAAGAATTATCCATTACAAGTTTAACTAACCAAGAAGAAAATACACCATTCACCCGCACAAAGGAGGAAGGAGAAGAAGAAATTATGAGCTATGATCTTGTCCAAGCGCTGAGTCGATGGACACTGGGGACACTATCCGCTGTCTTCGACTGGTGATGTGGGTCTCCGGTGAACCTGCAAAGAAGCCGAGCCGGGAGGGGTTTCCCGGCGACGACCCTCCGACGCTCAAGTCAAACAGTGCAGAAAAAGAAGAGCAAGACAACGCTACTGTGGCTACAATGATGAGAATTGCATACCTCCATCGAAGTCTGGGGGTCCTTATATAGGACCCCTGGGAGGCGTGGGCACGCTTTTTGATGCGTACACGCTTCCCCAAACATACCTCAGTAGGTCGTGTCAGAAAAGCATACCTGACGCCATTCCGCAATCGTCCGAGCATATCCCGGATGTGACGGCGGAAGCTTCCACCGTACGATACTCTGTCCGCTCCGGCCGCCAACCATGCTGTTTGTCGGCGGCAGGTGTCTCGAGGACGAAGTTACCAATTGTCCTTTTTGTCTCCTAGCGCTCTTACTTGTTCCTGGGCCGAGCGGACTAGCCGCTCGGCGCTCATGGCCTCTGGGAAGCCCTGCTCATGTGCTTGGATATAATTGCGTCTTATTGTCCTGCGGCTCGGCCGAGCGGCCTGTCCGCCCGGCCCATATACCCTTTTACCTTGAGAATCGGAAACCCGACCCCTGGTCGGGCTGTCTTTCGTCCGGTCCGGGAGATCCTTGGCCAGATGTCCGGTCGGCCGGATGCTCGGTCGGCCCGCCACTCCGCTCGGCACGACCTCTGGCCGCTCGGCACGACCTTGGGATTGACCCTCTTGACCATTGACCTCCCGCCAACGAGTGATCCCCCGTCCTTACCGCCGGATCACATGCCTCCCCCTCAAGTCTAGTCGAAAGAGGCGCTAAGTCTGACTGTCTGGACTATGAGTTTGGCCGAGCAATAGCCGACCCGCCACTCCCGAAAGTGTACCTCCGCTCGGCCCCTATGGGGTCGAATAGAGTCGGTTGGCTAATTGCCGAGGGCTGCCCCACTGGCCTGTGATGATGTCCTCGGGATCTTCTCGGAATGCGTGCAAATCTCCGCCCTTATGGTTGAGCACGCGAGTTTTGCCTCGTGATGGATCTCATTAAATGTCTTCCTCTGACCGAGTGCCACGTGGCACTGTCGACGTCATTGTACGACCGCCGCCTTACGCCCGATGCGACGTCCGTCGGTTTGAAATGGACGGTTGGATGCAGGCCTCGGGTTATGTGACCTGCATCCGACGGCTTGGGCGGATCGAGTCCACCCTTATAAGGCTTTCGCCGCCTTCCACCGCCGCATCTTTGTCTTTGCGTGCTCAGAAGCCTCTCCTTGCACTCCTCGCTCCGGTGATCTTATTCCCCGGCATTCCGGCGACCCCTCGCCCTCTTCCTTCAATTATCTTTTCTGTAAGGTTCTTCTGCCTTTCTCTCGTTGGTTCCCGTGTTTTCGTTCTTGGCCGCGTTCTTGCCTTTCGGGTACTGTCTCACTCATCTTCTCGCTCGCGCCTTTGCTTTTCCTTTTGACTTTTGCCTCCTCCGTTATTCCGGCGATGGCAGGCTCTTCTCAGCCCGCGGACCTCGCTCTCGGCCCATGGTATACCACCATGGAGTCGCGGTTCGATAGACGCGATGTCGAGAGCCTGCTAAACGCTTTTGATATTCCTTCAGATTTCGAACTGATTTTACCTTCACCTTCCGCTCGGCCGCACAAACCTCCGCGCGGCGCCTTTTGTCTTTTCCGTGACCAATTCGTAGCCGGTCTGCGGTTTCCCCTCCACCCCTTCATCGTTGAAGTTTGCAACTTCTTTGGCATTCCGCTCGCCCAATTGGTTCCCAACACTTTTCACCTTCTGTGCGGAGTTGTGGTCTTATTTAAGTACACAACATTCCCCTCCGCCCGGAAGTTTTCTATTATTTTTATTATTCCAAGCAGTCTGAGCCGGACACTTATCTATTTCAGGCTCAGCCTGGTTTGGTCTTTTTTGATAAATTGCCCTCTTCCAACAAACATTGGAAAGAGAACTACTTTTTTCTTCGTATCCCCGGTCGGCTTCCTTTCCGGACCAAATGGCAGGTCGGACCGCCCATCTCTCTCGAGCTGAAGAAGTATAAAACCCGACCGGACTACCTCTAAGCAGCGAATATGCTAGCCGGTCTGAAGCTCGACATCAACAAGCTCCTACCTGAAGGAGTGATGTATATATTCGGTTTGAGTCCAAGCTGGACCCCCCTCCCGAGCAACTTTGGTAAGAAATTTACTTGTGCATTTGCCTTGAGTTCTAACTGATTTTCTTCTTTTTTTTCTTGCAGCGAACATCGTAATGGAGTCCGTGTTGTTCAGGATCTTGAAGAAGAAAGCGGCCGCGCTCGAGGCGACAACGGCCAAGGAAATGGAGCAGTTGGGCATCGCTCCGGTCGGCTCTCACGAGGGTGAGAGCGCGACAAATGCAGGGGAGTCGGCCGCTCAGGCTTCGCCCGCGGAGGCGACTGGTGGTGCAACTTCCAGCAAGGGCCCTTCCGTTCGGGAGGATGACTCGGAGCCGGACGACGAACTTCCCCTCAATCAGAAGCGACGCCGGGTGGAGGTTCCCCTCCGTTCGGCCACCTCCGCAGTGCAAGCGTCCGAGCGGATGGGCACCACATCTCCACGCGGCAAAGCGCCATCGGTCAAGGCGCTCTCCTCCGACCGGACCCCCTCCCAACTGGATCCGCCTGCGGCCCCCATCGAAGTGGTACCGGTCAGCTCCCTTCCTCCTGTACCCCACCGAGTCCGCCGCTTAGGCATTCTGTCCACAATGTCCAGCCCGACCTCCGATCCTTCGGCGTTCGCTCACACGACTCCGGGGCGGCGCCGCACTATTAGGGCCACCCTGCACCTCCCCACCGAGGCGTTTATGGCTGAGTCAGATCTGCCGACGGCTCCTGAACACATGATCACTATCAAGGGGCCCCTTGCTGAGATGTGGGTGGACGCCCGCGTAGCTATGATACCACTTGACAAACTGGCTGACGGCCGCATGCAGCAAGCTACAGGGGTAAGCTTCACTCCTGCTCTTTTATGTAGTCTTTCCGGTCGGCATTTTAACATTTCTGTGCATTTCAGAGATGGGTGGAAGACATTATCGTCGCCAGCCGCTTGGCCTTAGTGGAGGAGGAGTTGAAGAGACTGAAGGGTCCGGGCAGCCCATCTTCTTCTTAAGGCTTTTCATATGCCGAGCTGCAGAAGGAGCTCGCAAAGACCAAGGGCCTGCTGGAGGCCGAGAGGAAGAAGACGGCCGACCAGGCATACATGCTGGACCAGCTTGACAAGCAGGTCAAAACTTATGACCGCAAGATTGAGCTCGCCACCACTCGGAAGAACACTGCTATCGCTGATCTAGATAAAAAGAATGTGGAAGCCCGAGCTCTGGAGTAGCGTGTGAAAGAGATGGCCGAGCTACTAGAAGGAGAGCAGAAAGGCTACTCGGAGGAGGTGACTAAACTCAAGAACGATTTGAAGGCCTTATAGGAGGCTCTTGATGCTTCCCGTGCCGCCTTCAAGGAGTACCAAGAGGCAGAACCAGACTGCGTCGCCACCTTGAGGCAAAACTACATCCGCTCGCGGAATTTGTGGAGAAGGTTTGCGACCGGATGGTCATCGCCTTCGAGTTGGCCATCACCGCCACGGTGGACTATCTGAAGTCCAAGGGTCAGCTTCCCGAATCCGTGGTCATCCCTGCTACGGAGCATGCGGCGCTTCTCACCACCATTCCGAAGCATGTTTTCGATTACCTTAAATGAAGTATTTTCTGCAATTCTCCCGATCGGCTAACCTTAATTCTAATGAATTACATCTGTAACTTTGCCCCCGGTCGGCGAACTTTTAAATGTAACTTTGGAATGCCAACTTTTGCTATGTTAGCCTTTCGTTTGAGTGCTCCTTGTAACTGTGCCGACCGGTCGATCGACCTTTTTTCCGCATGTAATTTCTTAACTTCCTCGCTCGGTGAAACAACCTTCATTCCGTATGGAACTTCCGTTAGTTTTTTTGTTAGAAGTGTCTTTCTCGACTGCGCCGCTCGGTCTAACGATCTTCATTCCACATGGAACTTCCGTTAGTTTTTCGTTGATCGACGTTGGTAAGCGCACGCCATTGTTTTCTCCCTGTCCTTAGGATCAAGGCTTGTTGATCATCGACCCTAGATGCTGGGCCTCAGTCTATCTGCGCGACGCTGTCCCGTTCGGGGGGTTTATAGTCGTCGGTCCAATTCTGGAGTTTAACGTCGCCGCTCGACGGTCATCAAGCCGGGGGGGGGGGGGGTTTATAGTCGTCGGTCCGACTCTAGAGTTTAATGTCGCCGCTTGACGGTCTTCAAGCCAGAGGGTTTATAGTCGTCGGTCCAAAACTAGAGTTTAATGTCGCCGCTCGAGGGTCTTCACTATCGTGGCATACAAAATTCATGGGGATTTTAAGGAGTTGATCTTGACCAAATATTTTTGTGATTCTTAGGATTTAAAATGTTTGTCAATTCCCTAGTTGTTATACTATAGAAAAGACTTAGTAGTCCCAATTGAAATGATTGGAAATAGGACTTGGACATTAAGGTAGACTGTCCTCTTAGAACTAATAACAATATAGGTGTATTTAATTCATTAGTTGAAACATGTCTAGTGATGTTATCTACCAAAACCTGGAGTGTAGATACAGATGTCATTAATCATGTCTGCAATTCATTGTAGGGTTCCAGGAAACCCGATAACTAAATAAAAATTAAAACACCGTCCACATGGGCACTACTGCAAAAATAGCAGCTGTTGCAGTGGGAGAGGTTTATTCTCTAATAGGAATAAAATATGGATTATTAGAAATTGTCTTTACATACTAAGTTTAGAAAGAACCTGATTTCAGTTTCTAAACTATTATAGAATAGATATTGTGTCTATTTTGATAACAAAGTTGTTATCAAGAAAAATAGGGAAGTTATCTATTCTAGTATGTTGGTTGACAAATTATAATCCAATAACTCCCACGATGCAACAAATGAAAATTAGTAACACATCTTCTAACTTTAAGAGAAAGCAACCTTCGGAAATGAACCAATTATATCTTTGGCATCTAAAGCTAGGTTATATTAACTTAAGTAGGATTCATTGGTAGCTGATGAACTTTTGGGTTCATTAGTAGTGGAAATCTTTCCAACCTGCGAGTCTTACTTGGAAGGAAAAATAACCAAGAAGCTTTTAAGTCTAAGGGGTATGGAGCCAAAGATATGTTGGAATTGGTTCATTCTGATTTGTGTGATCCTATGACTATCCAGGCAAGAGGTAGTATCGAATATTTCATCTATTTTATAGATAACTATTCAAGATACAAATACATTTACTTAATGTGCCGCAAGACTAAGTACTTTGATTAGTTCAAAGAGTACAAGCCTGATGCGGAGAAACGTCAAAGTAAAAGTATCAAGACAATACGGTGAGATCGTAGTGGCAAGTACCTCTTGGGAGAATTTAGGAGTCACTTATCAAAAGTAGGGATTCAATCCAAACTAACAGCACCTGGTACACCCCTACAGAATGGTGTAGAAAAAGGAAGGTATAGGACTCTTATGGAAATAAGTAGATTAATGATGAGTTATTTGGAAAATTACCAAATTCATTTTAAGGATATACTCTGGAAATAGAAGTGAACATAGTACCTTCCAAAGTCAGAACTTTCTACTCATATAGAATTGCTAAATAGGCATAAGCTTATTTTGAAGCATATTCAGATTCGGGTAGTCCAGCACATATGATGAAGAGAGACAATGATAAGTTGGACAGGAATTCACTTGTTTGTAAGTTATCCTAGAGAAATGAAAGTAGGTTTATAGTCTTAAAAATCAGAAGGTCATTGTTAGCATCAATGATCGTTTTTAGAAAAGGACTATGTAATAAACCACAAGCCCATAAGTAAATTTGTTCTTAAAGAAATTATAAAGGACATGTCTAATCTAGTACCAACTGTACAAGATGAAATATCACAAGAAACTGCAACACGTATCACAATTGATACACAATTATAGATAGTACATCATCGTAGTGGGAGGGTTGTCAAACAACCAAAAGGATTCATGTTTTGGGAAAGTTTTTGGACTTGATCCCAAATGAACATGAGTCTGATCCCGGAAATATGATGAAGCACTCCAAAATAAAGATGCAGCATCTTGGCAAAGAGCAATGAATACAGAATTAGAATATAAGTATTCTAATCAAATCTGGAAGCTTGTAGAACCACCAGATGGTGTAAAATCCATTGGGTGAAAATATGTCTACAATAGGAAAAGATGGATAAACAGGAAGGTGGAAACTTTCAAAGCAAGACTTGATGAAAAAGGAAACTTTTTCACTGGTAGCTATGCTTAAGTCTATCCAGATTCTTTTATCTATTTGGCAAGTGGATATCAAGACAGCATTCCTTTATGGAAGTCTTGAAGAAAGCATCCATATAAAGTAACCAGAAGGGTTCATTGCAAAGGACAAAGAACATCTTATGTGCAAGCTCAATCAGTCTATGGACTGAAGCAAAGCATCAAGGTCTTGGAACATCCGATTTATCAAAGTAATCCAGACCTTTGGATTTATTGAGTAAACGGATAAGTCTTGTGTATACAAAAGGTGTGATGGAAACGTGGTGATATTTCTTGTACTATACGTAGATAACATTTTTGGTAGTTGGAAACAATATCAAAATGTTGTCAGAAGTAAGGGTATGGTTGTCCAAATAATTCGATATAAAGGACTTGGGAGAATGTATATATTTTTGAGATCAAAGTAATAAGGGATCGCAAGAAAAGAATATTTTACTTATCCCAAGCTTCATATATCGAAAAAAATCCTTGCTCGTTTTAAGCATGCAAAACTCCAAGAAAGGTTTCTTACATTTTTAGCATGGAGTAACTTTATCTAAAGAAATGTCTCCGTAGACATCAAAGGAGATAAAGGACATGAAGGTAGTTCCTTATGATTCGGCTATGGGAAGCCTAATGTATGAAATGCTGTGTACGAGACTGGATATCTATTTTGCCGTGGGCATAGTTAGTAGATATCAAAGCAACTCTGGACAAGGACATTGATCTGCGGTAAAGCATATATTGAAGTACCTTAGAGGCACTAGAGATTATATGCTAGCTTATAAGGCAGATAATTTGTTTCCTGTGGGTTGCATGGATTTTAACATCCAATCGGAAAGGGACAATAGTAAGTCAACCTCGGGGTTTTGTGTTTACTTTAGGAGGTAAAGTCATAACTATAGAAGAGTGATAAACATAGGTGTTTTTCTGGACTCTACCATAGAAGTTTAGTATATGGCAAGCCTCTGAGGTAGCCATAAAAGCTGAATGACTCAATAAGCTCAAGATAGACTTAGATATGATTTCTGGTTTGTCCAAAGATTATTACAATTTATTGTAATGATATTGGTGCAGTAGCAAACTCGAAGAAACCATAAGTCTATAAGGCAAGTAAACATAATAGAGCGCAAGTACCACCCAATACGAGAAATCGTATAAACGAGGAGAAGTTGTTGCCGCCTAGATTGCATCAGGTGATGATCTATAGATCCTTTCACTAAGGTCCTTAAGGCAAGAGCTTTTGATGGGCATGTTGAAGGGTTGGGAATCAGATGTATGGTAGCAGATATGGCAGCTTAGTCTTTTAGTATAAGTGGGAGATTGTTAGGATGTATACTAAAAGCCTAGCTTTTGGTATAAACATTTATCTAGAAATAAGAATCACATTGGTCAAATGTCTACATTTATGATAAATGTAGTTGTTCAATTAATTTATATTGTAGATAACATGGTGTGTGGTGTCACACACAGAGGATCATGTTATCAGTACCTTATAAATTATAAACAGTAGCTCACGACCAAAATGGAAAGGAACAAACCATTGGAAGGTCGTAGTGTAATTAGGAATTAGTTTATCTTAACTATATAATTACACTAGTACACTTAGAGTGTATTGAGTAGGACCATTAGAGGTCATTTTTTTTATACTGACTTTATAAAGAAACAAAGACCTCAGTTATTATGGAAGTGTGTGCTCTTAATCCTAATATAATAACAAGCACATATATTTGATATTTATTTCTTTAATTTATCAATGGGTGAGATTTAGTTCGATGAATCAATAAGCCCGATAAGTTGGGAAATGATATCACTTATAGTGTGTGTTGTTGATTATAGAAGGAAACTGTGTCCTAGAGATACTAGGTTGATAATGTCCCCAAGAGGAGCTCATAAGGATTGTCATGTTAAACCCTGCAGGTGGACTTAGTCCGACATGATGATAAGGTTGAGTGGTACTACTCTTGGACTAAGATATTAATTAAATGAGTTGTCAGTAACTCACTTAATTAGTGGACATTCGATATCTTAAACACAGGGAGACTAACACACTCATAATAAGAAGGAGCCCAAAAATGTAATTTGGGATTGGTGCGGTAGTTCAATAATAGTTCTCTAGTGGAATGAATTATTATTGATAAAATTAAGTTGTGTGTTCGGGGCGAACACGGGATGCTTAATTTTATCGGGAGACCAAAACCAATTCCTCCTCTCAGTCCCTATCGTAGCCTCTTATTTATAGAGTACTATACCCACCTATACCCACCTTCTATACCCACCTAAAAGGGGGCCGGCCAAGCTAGCTTGGAATCAAGCTAGGGTCGGCCTAAGCATGGTTTAGGGTGGCCGGCCCTAGCTTGAATCCAAGCTAGAGGGGGCCGGCCATAATTAAATTAAAAAAGAATTTTAATTTTAATTTTTATTATGTGGAAGATATAATTTTAATAAAGAGAATTAAAATTAAAATATCTCTCTTAAAAGGATCTACAAAAGATTAAAGAAAGAGATTAGATCTCTTTCCTTATTTGTAGATTGGAAAGATATTTTATTTTCTCTTTAAAAATTATTCACATGTTGAAAAATTAAAATTATAGAAATTTCTTTTTATCAACCATGAAGGGATTATAAAGGGAAATTTTATTTTTTTAAAAAATTTCCAAAGACAAATAAGGAAGTTTTAATTGTTGATTAAAATTATCTTATTTGCTCTACATGAGATGGCCGGCCACATACAATTAATTAGGAAAATTTATTTAATTTTTCTTAATTAATTGTTGTCAAGAAAGTTAAGGAAATTTTATTATAAATAAAATTTCTTATTTGCCAAAGCCAAGGAATATAAAAGAAGGGGTAGGGGTGCCTTCATTGACACAACTTCTATTGTTTTCTCCCCCTTTTCCTTGGTGTGGTGGCCGACCCTTCCCTTTCTCTTCTCTCCTCTTGTTGTGGCCGAAATCTATCATCTCTTGGAGCTTGGAGGATGTGGCCGGATCAAGGAAGGAGAAGAAGGAGAGAAAGCATGCATCCCTTGGAGCTTGGTTGGTGGAAAATTCTTCATCCTTTGGAAGTTCTTGTGCTTGGCCGAAACTTGAAGGAAGAAGGAAGAAGGTGCCTAGGTGGTTCTCATCTTGGACGATCGTTGCCCACACAACGTCCGAGGTTAGAAGAGGAATACGGTAGAAGATTAAGAGGTCTTTCTAAAAGGTATAACTAGTAATTTTTCTTTCCGCATTATACTAGTTATTTTTGGAAAAAATACTAAATACAAGAGGCATACGATTCTAGTGTTTCGAATTTGTTTTCGATATAGTGTTCTTTTGTTTTTCTTTTCCTTGTGATTTGATTGTTCTTTTCGGTTGACTTAAAGTTATTTTAGGAAATTAAATATTAGCTTTCCTTAAAAGGTTTTGTCTAGTCGGTGGTGGTTGCTCCCATATCCAAGAAGGCCATGTGCCTCGCCACATCAGTACTGGGAACCAATTTTGGAAATTAATATTTAATGGAATTAATAACTTAGGTGATTTGGATCAAACGTGTTAAGTTCCGCAGGAGATCCAAGTCAAAACCTAGAAGAACAAATAGATTAAGTTTTGGATAAAACGTGTTAAGTTCCGCAGGCGATCCAAAATTTAATTTAAAAGAACACATGGTAGCTAGGAAAAGGTTCAGACCTTTGTACAAAATTTTTGTACAGTGGAACCTCTAGGTTTTCCGAGTAGCAACCAACAGGGCGGCGCTTCCATCTGAGTGCTGGTCAGACCTTTGTTTTGCCCCCATATCGAGAGCTGTTCCGGTCGGTCCTCTGGTGCTGCCCTACCGTCCGACGCGGAAGTCGCCTGCCATGCAATCCGCTCGGCTTGAGTCTTCTGCTGCTGCTCCACCATCTTCGCTGCCCGCACTTGGATGAGCGTGTCTAGTTCTTCGGGAGAGAGTGTCACCGTGAGTTGGGGTCCAACTTCTTCCATCGTCTTTGCTCGGATTCAAGTACGTTTCCCACAGACGGCGCCAATTTGATTCTGTCCGAGCGCTGAGTCGATGGACACTGGGGACGTGGCACTCTACGCTGTCTTCAACTGGTGATGTGGGTCTCCGGCGAACCTGCAAAGAAGCCAAGTCGGGAGGGGTTTCCCGGCGATGACTCTCCAACGCTCAAGTCAGGCAGTGAAGAAAAAGAAGAGCAAGGCAATGCTACTGTGGCTACAGTTATGAGAATTGCATACCTTCGTCGAAGTCTGGGGGTCCTTATATAGGACCCCGGGGAGGCGCGGGCACGTTTCTTGATGTGTGTACGCTTCCCCAAACATACATCAGTAGGCTGTGTCAGAAAAGCATGCCTGACGCCATTCCGCAATCGTCCGAGCATATCCCGGATGTGACGGTGGAAGCTTCCACCGTACGATACTCTGTCCGCTCCGGACGCCGACCGTGCTGTTTGTCGGCGGCAGGTGTCTCGAGGACGAAGTTACCAGTTGTCCTTTTTTGTCTCCTAGCGCTCTTACTTGTTCCCGGGCCGAGCGGACTAGCCGCTCGACGCTCATGGCCTCTGGGAAGCCCTGCTCATGTGCTCGGATGGAATTGCGCCTTATTGTCCTGTGGCTCGGCTGAGCGGTCTGTCCGCCCGGCCCATAGACCCTTTTACCTTGAGCATCAGAAACCCGACCCCTGGTCGGGCTGTCTTTCGTCCGGTCCGGGAGACCCTTGGCTAGATGTCCGGTCGGCTAGATGCTCAGTCGGTCCGCCACTCCGCTCGGCACGACCTCTGGCCGTTCGGCATGACCTTGGGATTGACCCTCTTGACTATTGACCTCCACGTGTCATTGACCTCCCGTCAACGAGTGATCCCCCATCCTTACCTCCGGATCAGGCTACTTTATTAACCAAGCTATGCATATGAATACACTTTAAAATAATAGATGCCTGAATATGCTCTCTGATTTATGCCGCGCATAATTCAATGTAGCTAAGATCCTCATGCTTGGTTGTGACTACCTGCCATTACAAGAAAAATTAAATTTTACAACACTTAAAAGACAACATTTTTTTTAAAAAGCGTTATCTTTTTTTTAACAACACTTTTTAGTGAAAAGTGTTGTCTATCTATTCATTTTCTAACTAATAGACAACACTTATTTAAAAACTGTTGTCTATTAGTGATTTTTATGGGTCAAAGACAATATTTTTTGAAAAGCGTTGTCTATTAACAATTTTATTAGTCTTTAAACCACCAATTGATATTTGATTAAAACTTTTCACTTCCCCAATTATTTTTCCGCCACACATCCTCCCACGCGCAACAAAGCTGGCTTGCATTGTGATGTACTGTTGAATTGATAGCACTAATTCTTTTCCGCACAGTAGTGTTTGGTCTTGCATTGTGATGGCGTCTGAGTGTTGGCTTGGTCTCTGTTGGCTTGCTACATATCTAGAAAGCTCCATGATTTGTGCTAAGGTATTTCTTCTCAATGAGCATATCTGAGATGGAACTTCCATGCTACTTGCTTTTCCGAGTTTGATTTGCTGCTACAAGATCGGAAAGATATTATGTAATTGTTGTTCCTTCTGGTCGAACAGTTTCACTTTTCCGTCTTAGTTTCTTGTATGTTCTTTGTTAAATAATTATGTGGATTTAATTCTTATCGGTAACAGTTGAAGCGTATCCAATTTGGATTTTCCAGCTCAAAATATCAGTAGATTTGTTGTGGTAGTGCCTTAACAGGATTTGAGACTTCTCCATTCAGGTAGGTTATGCTCGTTTGACTCACATTATGATAATTATTTTTAATTTTTTATAATTTAAGTAATAAGTAATGATATATGTATCTTTTGAATTGTGTCGTAATGATTTTGTATATATTTCTATATTTAAGGAAAAGACAAGTTCGGTAGATACAAAAATTACAAGATTGCAAGTTTGGATTGAAGGTCACAAGAAAAAAAATGGGGAGCCTAGTACTCAAGCTGTTGGAGAGAAAATAGTAAGCATGTCCACTCATTTTAGATTCCTTTAGTATTTTATTTCACTGATCTTGTTTTTCATAAGAATTTATACTTAAGATCTCTATTTATACAGCCTAAAATGTTTTTTCTGTACCTCCTTGTACATGTGTTCAAGCTATTTTTTACTTGTGAGTTGGTACATGTGTTCAATTTCAGGTGGACCTAATTCGACCAAATGATGAAATGCAGTTTCTCGATGATGCAATAGGAAGCACGGTCGCATGATTATCTAAATTTATAGTATTGTGTGATTGATACATATTATACTAATTTGTTTGGATTGTAAGTTGAATTGTTGTTATGTAATTGCTAGTTTGTTAGAGATTTCATATATTGTTTTAGATGTTTTGAGTTTTTGTGGTATAATGAAAAGCTATGACTTTTATTAATTCTGTATGGATTTGATTTGTACTAAATTTGTTGTAAAATTTTAATTTATTATTTTTGTCAATTTTTTTTAATATAGTTAAGACCATTAACAGCATACGTTTGCGCGTTGTCGATAGTATTTTTCGCAGCGCGCAACGCACGCCGCGGATACTATTATTCGCGGCGTGCTTTCCGCGCTGCGGAAAATACTATCCGCAACGCGCAAAGCACGCCGCGGATAATAGTATTCGCGGTGTGCGTTGTGCGCTGCGAAAAATACTATCTGCAATGCGCAAAGCACGCCGCGGATAATAGCATTCGCGACGTGCTTTGCGCGCTACGGAAAATACTATTCGCAGCGCGCAAAAGCACGCCGCGAATAATTTATGACTTTCAACAGCTTTTAACTGTGCAGCGCACAATGCGCGCTGCGAAAAGTGAATTTGCGTGCTGCGAAAAGCCATTTTTGTTGTAGTGGCCTCACGCCAAAAATAGAAAACCCTCACCCACCGAAACCTAAACTAGCAATCTGGCCTCCTAACTCGCGATCTCCTTTCATGCGAACTCCCTTCGTCGAAACCACCAACCCTAAGCTCCACCTCTATCTCCGTCTCCGTCAACTTCTCCATCCCAGCACAAGCGCAGGAGGAGGAGAACCAATGTTTCCACCCCCCTTCCTCATTCATCTCCATCCTTGCCCGTCTTTGGGTACAAGTAAGCGATTGAGCACAAAGCTACCTCCTTGGTAGGTTTCAGGATCGTCTCCCTTTTGGGTGTGCATGTTTTTTTAGGGCAAGAGGGAGGTGTACATGAGAGTAGAAGATTATGGAGTTTTGGATGGAGTTCTTGGCGAATAGTTGGGGGCATCAATGGCATGGTCGGGGTCACCTTCAACTATCCACTCGACACGCTCCGTATCCGCCTGCAATAGCCATCACCAACGCCTGCTTCCTCGAATTCCTTCGCCCTTGCCGAATGATCCCTCTCGGCCATCGACCTCCTTCGTAGCATCATCGCTCGGCCGTCGACCACCTTCTACAACTTTAGTCACTCATTGACGCCATTTTACATAATTATTTATCTATTTAATATAAATAATTTAGCAATTAATTCTTCTAAATACATTAAAAATATTTCACATTTTCTAGATATATTTTCACAAATTACTTAAATAACTAAATGAAAAAGTATACTGTGATTAAATTAATGAAAAATCTACTATAACTTATTTGAGTGTTTATGTGCATTGGATAATATTGAGTTAATTATATTAGACTAAAAATGCATCTAATTAACATTGCATTTATATAACACAATTTGATTTTTCTTTTCTAGACTTAATAATAAGAACATGCTTAACCCATTAGATCCCCTCATTAATTTGTTTTTTCTTCTATTTTATTTGATATTAGGTATCTAAAAAATAATTACTCAGATAAGGTAACGTCGAGCTTGGGTAATTAATCTGGTCCTACGAAAATTTTCCATCGATCACTAAGATAAATCGGGAAACACTTGCCAGCATCCCTTACGCACTGTTTGGGACGAGATGAGGGAAGGAGAGAGAAGGGTAGGGAAGGAGAAGGGAGACTTGAAACTCTGTTTGGAAGGAATTGAGCTATAAAAAGGAAAGGTAAGGAAGGATAAGCTTTAACCTTCCTTATCCATGAAACGAAAAAATTTCTTACATCACGGTTTGGAGTGTAAAGAAGGGTAAGGGAAACTAAAAAAAATTATGTTCCAATTTTATCTCTATTTTATTATATTAATTTCAAAAATCATTATTTTATGTATACTTTGCATCGCGACGAAGAACACTCTCACTGCCTGACACTCGTACTCCGTCAACGCTGATAATCCTGTCCAAAATCTGAGTTAGATGGAGGGCAACGAAGGTGGCGTCAATATTGATGGAAAGACAACTTTGACGCACCCTATGTATGTACGTCGGAAAAGCGAACCCCCACATGGTACTAAAGGTCTATAGTAACAAAGCCGGTGGTACTTGGGTCCTGCGCACACTCAAACAAGCACACGAAACATTAGAGACCAGAAACCAGGGAAAAAGTCCCCGGTGCAGACCCTCCAACGCTCAAGTCAAGTCCTTTTTCCCCGGAAAAGTAGTGTACGAATGAAGGAAGGAAAAAAGACCTGTTAAAGATGCGTGCGAATGTGCGCATGCCTGGCTAATGAAGAGGATTCCACTTTTTATAAGACTCTGCCAGCCTTTTAAGCCTGATCGCTGCCAGAGGATGTCGGGTGTCAGGGTATGTCGAGGGAGTCCATTGAAGTATCTGGATGATTACGCCTTTCCGATACACCATTCTGTTGTAGCGTATAAGGTGGAGTCCATTGAGACAATATACCATTATCCCTTAGATAATCTAGAAACTCTTGGCCTAAATATTCACCACCTCGATCGGATTGAAGTATCTTAATATTTTTACCAAGTTGTTACTCTACTTCACTTCTGAATTCTCCAAATTTTTCAAAGGCTTTAGACTTGTGTTTCATTAGATACACATACCCATAACGAGAGTGATCATTAATGAAAGAGATGTTAAACGCTCTATGTAGCCGTTCATTTTTAATACGTATTGTACTGCAAACGAACTCTCCTGCATCTTTGAGCAAAAGAGAAGCTTGGAGACCTCGAACCTTTCGGATCTAGCTTGCTCATCAAATAGCTCATGAAGATGATAGGCAATATCATAAGCATTCAAATGCTCATGTTATTTCTGTAATTCGGAAGTCATAGTGGCTAGCATGATGCAACTAGTAAGTACAGAATTATCCTTATGTTTCTGAACGACCAACAGTTGGTCCGCGTTGCATCAGCATCAAGACTGGTAGGAAGAGGTTGATCAAGGACATAAGCTAGCTTCTCAGCTTTGAGAACAATTCTCAAATTTCAAAACCAGTCTAAGAAGTTTGGCTCAGTCAGTTTGTTCGAGTCCAAAATCGAACGCATATTAATAGAAATCATAATTAAACGATTAACTTAGAAATACAAAAACGATAATGTATAAGAGACATGATTTTATTTGTATATAATTTACATAAAAGCCCACTTATTTATCAAATTCAAATACCATTATTTTGAATTCAGGAGATGGTAGGTTTTCTCCAAATGAGTTGAAATCCAGCATAGATAAAAATAACCTTGACTTTGGCCAACAAGTCATTTTTAGCTATAGCGGTATTGATTGTATATCACTTATATGCAACTATCACATTATGCTAGCAACTAATTGATCTTTGCATAAATATCGAGTTGTTAACACATTAACAAGTATACATCAAATACACATCACCCAACTTCATCTCTATTCACATTGATCATGGCTTTGGCCCAACAAATCAACGCTTCAAGTTTAAAATCAACCCGTTAATCATGAGATTGCATCTCTATGGTTTGAATATGTTTAATTCTAAGTTGAGCTTGACTTTAGCCAACAACTCAAACAAGAACTTAAACTCTAGTTCTTACCATATTAATGGAAGGTGTAGGTTTTAATATTGAGTAAGGGATTTATGTCTCATCTACATCATGCAAAATTCTATCTATATGACATTATACACATGGTATAAATGATGACATGACATGTCACATGCATGGCATAAATGATGACATGACACATCACACGCATGGTATAGCATGACACATCATACATATGATAAGATTTAATCACATCACACGCATGGCACATCTAATCATATTATAAGTAATACATCTACATGGCATACAATATGGTATGCTCATGGCATAAATTTACATATGTTATAATTGTTGGTGCGGTTAGCACTAACAGTCTAACTCAAGTTTTGATGAATGACAAAGTAAATTAAGTTAGTTTCATTGTGATCTAACACTGTGACCAAGTGTGCAGAAGAAGCCCAGCTAGGTCGACGGGCCGACCGGATAGCTGGGACGAAGCCCAGCTAGGTCGACGAGTCGACCGGATAGCTGGCACAAAGTCCAGATAGGTCGACGGGCTAACCGGATGTCTGGCATGAAATCCAGCTAGGTCAACGGGCTGACCTAATAACTGGCACGAAGTCCAGATGGGTCGAAGGGCTGACCGGACGTCTGACAAGTAAGTTAAGGTAAACTACCGGAGGGGAGTGACTGTGAGGACGTGTTCGTAGGAAGAGAACTTAGGTGCCGATCTAACTTAGAACCATTTCAGAATTCTAAGTTGAGATCTTGACTAGATTCTGGGCTCGGTGAGACGAAATCTAATTACTATTTTTTATTATTATAACTGTTCTATACTAATACTTTGTTTTGCAGGGTAGTTTTGCGTTTTGCCTCAGACTAACCTTTTCTTGCAGGTTGCTGGAAAACAGAAGTCCAGGCACCCGGAAGGGATCTGGGCGCCTGGAATGCAAACTTTATCCCCTCGCTGTGTCTCCACGTGGAGCTTCATGGTTAGTTGGGTTACGTCACACTCCAGGCGCCCGGAAGGGATCCGGGCACCCGGAGCCTCCTATATAAGGAGGATGCACCCTGGAGCAAAGAATCAACTGACAACAAAGCCTTCCAATGCTTGCTCTGCCGTATTGTGCTCCTGCGACGCTGAAGCTTCTCCGACAAACGCGCTATCTTTTTCTTTTCTTAATTATTGTCGGTACTTCATTTCTTTTAGCATTCCTGTACTTTCATTCTGTAACTACTCTTTTGAATTTCTAGTGGATTGCTCAACGAAAGCACTCAACGAGTGTGAGCCTTGGAGTAGGAATCGACGAAGGCTCCGAACCAAGTAAAAAATTACTTGTGTTAGCATTGTTCTATTTTTGATTTTTCCGCTGTGTACTCGATCTTCTGTTCGAATTTTTAAATCGATATTCACCCCCCTCTAGTGAATTACTCGATCCAACAAGTGGTATCAGAGCATGTACCGCTCTAATTTAGTGCAACCACCAGTTAGACATGGGGTGAAATTTTTTTAATTTTCTTTCCAATTTTTAGTTTTACGTTATAAATCTAAATTTGTATCGTTACCTTTTTGGAAATCTTTTTCGTACTAATTAAGCTGAATTGGTGCAACACCAATTCAGTTTTAGATTCTTTCTAATTTTATACCGCACTACTAATCCAAGACCAAGTCTTAGGATTCCTCGTTTCTTTATTTATTTGTGTGCAGGATAAAATGTCTCAAGTTGAAGGCTTCAGCACAGCTCATCCCCCCTATTCGACGGGGACGACTTCCCCTACTGGAAGAAGCGAATGGAGGTTTACTGAAAGACCAACTTTGACTAGTGGTTCAGCGTCTCCAGAGGCTACAAGGTGCCAGTCGAGAACTCCGAAAATCCACTAGACCCGGAACAGTGGACTCCGGATATGAGAAAGAAATCTTCGACGGACTTCAAAGCTCTCAACACATTGTAATGCGAGTTGACGAAGGAAGAGTTGAACCAAGTGAAACCGCACCAAAATGCGAAAGAATTATGGGACAAGCTGATCGAACTACATGAAGGAACGAGCGATGCCAAGGTAACAAAGCGTGCCCTTCTGTTAAATAAATTATTTAATATTAAAATAAAGGAAGGAGAAACAGCGAGTCAACTCCATGCGAGGATCAAAGACATCCTCAACGAACTCCACGCGATAGGCCACCAAATGGAAAATCATGACTTAATCAGGTACGTATTAAATGCTTTTCCGCGAAATACATTGTGGGCATCTATCATGGATGCCTACAAAATTTTAAAAAAATTTATCTAAATTAAAACTAGACGAATTATTCTACGAACTTGAACTACACGAGCAGACTAACGCCAGAACCGAGAAAGGTATTGCTTTGTTTGCAGGTTCCTCCAAGGAAAGGACAAAGACCAAACCTGAACCTGAAGATGAGTCTGATCAAGATTCTGAAGACGAAGAGTACCTGGTGAACCTGGTAAGGAAGATGTTCACCAGGAGGAAGAAAGCTTCAGCAAGAAGGACCTGCAGAACATCAACTCCCCGACTGAACCAAGGAACGTGACTTGCTTCGGGTGCAATAAGAAAGGTCACTACAAGAACGAGTGTCTGAGATTGAAGAACGATAAGTTGAAGACATCCAAGAAGAAGGCTCTCAAAGCGACCTGGGACGACTCATCCTCAGAAGAATCGGAGGCCGAAGATCAAAAGAATCAAAGCTACCTCGCGTTGATGGCCCGCGAAGTAGAATCGGAGGATGAATTGGAAGATGAGTTCGAACCCGAATCGAGCCACGAGTCCGTACTCATTTCCGAAGGTCCCGAAGAGGTATATTTTAATTTGAACAAGAAATTTTTAAAAATTATTGCTTGTTTAAATAAGAAAATTAACTACAACTGAAACTAATGATAAATTGTTCCTTGAGGTAAACCAAAACCTCAAGGAACAAATCACAAATACTAATCCAACTCAAGACCTAACACTTGATGAGAAAAATCTAACACTAAAAACAGAAAATAATAAATTAAGAAGTATTTTAGAAAAATTTACAACAAGATCTAAAAATTTAGATCTTATTTTAAATAGTCAAAAAAGCAGTCTACAATAAAACTGGGTTTGGCTACAAGTCAAGTTCAAATAAAACGTTTAAATCACTAATAACCCAACATAAACAACAAAATAAAGCCTGGGTTCCGAAAGCATGCTTAACCACGTTAGGAATTAACCAATATTATATACCTAAAAATAAAATATACTCTATAAAATTTGATAAACCAAATCAAAAATCAAAACATAAACCTAGATCAACAAAATCAAAATTGAAAAATTTTAGAACCCATCAAAAATCAAATTATCATCAAGTTAAATATAATTATAAAAGTAACAGACATAAACCTAGAACTAAAACTTAAAAATATAGGCCAATAATTCAGGAGGAGACTTCAGAATAGCTGACACATCCAAAAATAATCTACCCGACAGGGTAATCAAAACTAACATACCCGACAGGGTAATTAGGATTAGAATAAAAAGGGACAAAGTTTAAATTGACCTACAGAACTGGTGAAGTTTTGGATGATAGTAGGTTAGGTCCATACTCTCTCATCCCATCAATTTTGACCTCTTGGAAAGTTTCCCAGGGTGTGTTCGAGTGAGGACAAAGCACGCTGAAAGGATCTTCGGTGGTCTGTGGAGCTAGTCGTCAACCGATGGACAATTCTAGTGGTATTCCCGGTTCGGTCCGGGTGGGGCCCGCCCGGGCCGGGGCATTACAGATGGTATCAGAGTGACCTTGCGACCGTGAGTGTGCCTGTGGTAGGAGCACCCAGGGCACCACCTAGCGAAGGAGATTATGGGATTTGTCTGTGGTGTGATTTGTGGTTACACAACGAAGACGTTGTGTCTTTAAGTGGGGGTGATTGTAATACCCCGATTCTGAGATTCTGGTTAAGTATGGCTTAAAAGGTTAGATGGTATTATCCATATCACTAAGGTGCACTTTCTATTTTGGAAGCCCAAACTTAAGAACTCCAAAGTTAAGCGTGCTTGGCTTGGAGAAATCTTAGGATGGGTGACCTCCTGGGAAGTTTCTCAGGGTGTGTGCGAGTGAGGACAAAGCACGCTGAAAGGATTTTCGGTGGTTTGTGGAGCTAGTCGTCAACCGATGGACAATTCTGGTGGCGTTCCCGGTTCGGTCCGAGTGGACCCACCCGGGCTAAGGCGTTACATTGAAGGTCAGAGATCTCCTATTGCACGTCCCGTCGCAAGTCGGAGACCTCCTGCCGCATCTCCCATCGTAGGTCAGTGACCTCCTGCCGCATACCTCGATGAAAATCAGAGACCTCTTGATGGAGACTCATCATAGATAGCTCAAGTCCGGCGACTCGGATGCCTAGAGTGCGAGGAGTGGGACGTGGTGCTCGGGCTGGAGGTGGTGTCGGGGCCAGTGCGGCCTCGTCGAATAGTGCGACCATAAACTCATCTTGCTCTGCCTCCTCCTGGGCATCTGGGTCAGGCTGGTGCTGTGCCCCCCTCCGCCAAGATATGGCACCCTCATCATCTATCTGGATACCTCCTAGAGAAAAGTTCCTAGATCCTACGATGTCAAACTGAGTCAGGACTCGGATATCACCTCTGGTGACGTCAATATGTAGGGAGGTTACTATTCTCAATATGACGTTTTGGATGAAGTTTTAAATTGACCTCCAGCTACCACTACTCTCGAATTGATATGGTTTCAGGTATGGACACTTATTATGATTTCACTATTGTATCTGCTATTTTCTCAACGAGACTGTATACTTTTGTATCTCTAGTTCTGCATTATGTTCATGCACTATCTGTCTATTACCCGCTGAGTCTTTATACTGACCACCCCGTAAACTAGTTATTTCGCCAAGTAGCAGGTAAAGGAGTTATGGAGTCGCCTGGAGAACTTGCCCGCCAGTCCCACGTCACATTCGAGGATGATCTTATGATTTTGGTATTCCTTCCGCTATTTGTATTTTGGTTTTATACTTGTGCTTGTATTTGTGTATTCTATTATTTGGAGTATTGGTTGTGGTATCTAGTGTTTGGTTTGTTAATATTATGTCAAGCCAAGCCGGCTCGCAGTTAGTTGTTCTGTTATTTTATGTTCCTTATTTTGTTATTTCCGCTGTGTTATGTTCAGTCGTGTGTGTTGCTATTAAAACTGCGTGGTTGTGTTATTTATCTAGCCATGTGGGCTGCTATTAAAACTGCGTGGTTGTGTTATTTATCCAACCGTGTGGGATGTTGTATACTGCTGATGAGTATGTCTGTGGTTATATGTACTTATACTTCATATTGTCACCGGTACAAGGGAGCTGGTAGGGACTCCTCTGGGGTGTGGCATTCGACGTGACCTATCCAGCTTCCGAGAGGATGACCGGGTCCGTCATACTGAGCTGATAGAGTTGTTACGCTCCTTGGAGATCGGACTGTTGGCTAGTCCTAGAAAAATCATACCGGTTCCACTGTACAAAAATTTTGTACGAGTGTCGAACTTTTCCTTAAATAACCTATTGTGTTCTTTAGAAGTTAAATTAGGAATCGCAGACGGAACTTAACATCATTGATTCCAAATTTAACTTATCTGTTCTTAATGGTTTAGATTTGAATCGCAAGTGGAACTTAACACTATTGATTCAAATCTACCTAAGTTATTAATTCCATAAATATTAATTTCTAAAATTGGCTTCCAGGACTGCATGGCGAGGCACATGGCCTTCTTGGATATGGGAGCAACCACCACCGCGTAGGCAAAGCCTTTTAAGGAAAGTTAATATTTATTTCCTTAAATAACTCTAGGTTAACCAAAAAGAACAATCGAATCACAAATTCGAAAAACAAAACAAAAAGAAACACATCTTCGAAACAAATCCGAAAATCTAGAATCTAATGCCTCTTGTGTTTGGAATTCATACAAAAGAAATACAAATATTATGATGCGAAAATTAATTACTAATTATACCTTCCTTTATATACAACGACCTCTAGATCTTCTACTGTATTCCTCTTCTTATCCCGGACATTGTGTGGGCAACGATCTACCGAGATGAGAATCCACCTAATCCACCTTCTTCTCTAAGCATGATTCAGCCACCACAAATATTCCATGAATAGATGTGGTTCGGTCACCACCACCAAGCTCCAAGGGATTCTTCCTTTCTCTCCTTCTTCTCCATACTAAAATCCGGCCATCTTCAAGCTCCATGAGATTACAAGGTCCGGCCAATGAAGAAGAAAAGGAAGAGGGGAAAATAATAGGGCCGGCCACCACCAAGGAAGAAAAGAGAGGAAGAAAAATAATAGAGTCGTTCACCATGAAGGCATCTCTACCTCCTCTTTTATATTCCTTGGTCTTGGCAAATAAGGAAATTTAATTAAAAACTTCCTTAATTCTTTTGCCATGAAAAGGAAAAATTAATTTAATCAAAAATAATTTTCCTTTTCATTATTACATGGCCGACAACTTATTTCCCCAAAACAAGGAGAGTTTTAATTAAAACAAAAATTAAAACTTCTTAATTTATTTCTGAAAATTTATAAAAAATTTCTCCAATAATTTTTCCCTTCATGATGGATTATAAAAAGGAAATTTTATAAATTAAAATCTTTCTTTTAAACATGTGGATAATTTCCAAAAAGGAAAGTTATCTCTAAAAATTAAAATCTCTTTTCAATCTACAAATAAGAAAAGATATCAAATCTTTTCTTAATCTTTTGTAGAAACTAATAAAAGAGAATATTTAATTTTTAAAACTCTCTTTTAAATTATGATCATGGATAAAAAGGAAAGTTTTCTCAAAATTAAAATCTCCTTTCAATCTACAAATAAGGAAAGATTTCAAATCTATTCTTAATCTTTTGTAGAAAGCTATAAAAGGAAAGATTTAAATTTTAAACTGTCTTTTAAAACCATGATATCCACATAAGAAATAATTTTAATAAAAACACTTTTTAATATTCTAGTGGCCGACCACCTAAACTTGGGACCCAAGCTTTGGCCGGCCACTAACTTGGCTCATCCACTTGGTCTTGGCCGACCCTAGCTTGGGTTCCAAGCTAGCTTGGCCGGCCCCATTAGGATGGATAAGAAGGTGGGTATGTGGTGGGTATAAATCTCTATATACAAGAGGCTACGATAGGGACCGAGAGGAGGAATTGATTTTGGTCTCCCGATGAAATTAAGCATCCTGTGTTCGCCCCGAACACATAACTTAATTTCATCAATAATAATTCATTCCACTAAAGAACTATTATTGAACTACCGCACCAATCCCAAATTACATTTTGGGCTTCTTCTTATTATGAGTGTGTTAGTCTCCTTGTGTTTAAGATAATGAATGTCCACTAATAAAATGAGTTACTGACAACTCACTTAATTAATATCGTAGTCCAAGAGTAGTACCACTCAACCTTATCGTCTTGTCAGACTAAGTCCACCTGCAAGGTTTAACATGACAATCCTTATGAGATCCTCTTGGGGTCATTCTCAACCTAGATCACTAGGACACAATTTTCTTCTATAATCAACAACACACACTATAAGTGATATCATTTCCCAACTTATCGGGCTTATTGATTTATTGAACTAAATCTCACCCATTGATAAATTAAAGAAATAAATATCAAATATATGTGCTTGTTATTATATTAGGATTAAGAGCACACACTTCCATAATAACTAAGGTCTGGTTCTTTTATCAAGTCAGTATAAAAAGAACTTACCTAAAATGGTCCTACTCAATACACTTAGAGTGTACTAGTGTAATTTATTAGTCAAGATAAATTAATACCTAATTACACTACGACTATTCCAATGGTTCGTTCCTTTCCATCTTAGTCGTGAGCAACTGTTTATAATTTATAAGGTGCTGATAACATGATCCTCTATGTGTGACACCACACACCATGTTATCTACAATATAAATTAATTGAACAACTACATTTATCATAAATGTAGACATTTGACCAATGCGATTCTTATTTCTAAATAAATGTTTATACCAAAAGCTAGGCTTTTAGTATACATCCTAACAATCTCCCATTTATACTTAAAGACTAAGCTGTCATATCTGCTGCCATACATCTGATTCCCAACCCTTCAATATGTCCATCAAAAGCTCTTGCCTTAAGGACCTTAGTGAAAAGATCTACAGGTTATCACTTGATGCAATATAGGCGGCAACAACTTCTTCTCGTTATACGATGTCTCATATTGGGTGGTACTTGTGCTCTATTGTGTTTACTTGCCTTTTGGACTCATGGTTTCTTCGAATTTGCTATTGCACCAATATTATTACAATAAATTGTAATAATCTTTGGACAAACCAGAAATCATATCTAAGTCCATCTTGAGGTTACTGAGTCATTCAGCTTCTATGGTTGTCTCTGAGGCTGTCATATACTCAACTTCCATAGTGGAGTCTGAAAAGCACCTATGCTTAACACTTCTCCATAGTTATGACTTTACCTCCTAAATTAAACACAAAAACCCCGAGGTCGATTTACTATTGTCCCTATCTGATTGGAAATCAAAATTCGTGTAACCCATAGGGATCAAATTATCTGCCTAGCAAATGCTTTACGACAGTCTAGTGTCCCGGTCCTGGTTACTTCGATATTTGCTAACTATGCCCTGGACAAAATAGATATCTTGTCTCGTACATTACATACATTAGGCTTTCGACAGCCGAGGCATAAGGAACTGCCTTCATGTCCTCTATCTATTTTGATGTCTTTGGAGACATCTCTTTAGATAAAGTTACTCCATGCCTGAAAAGTAAGAAACCTTTCTTGGAGTTTTGCATGCTAAAATGAGCAAGAACTGTATCGATATATGAATCTTGGGATAAGCATAATATTCTTTTCTTGCGATCCTTGATCCCAAGAATATGTGCTCACTCTCCTAAGTCCTTCATGACAAATTGCTTGGACAACCATACCCTTACTTCCGATAACACCTTGATATTGTTTCCAACTATCAAAAATGTCATCTACGTATAGTACAAGAAATACCACCACGTTTCCATCACACTTCTTGTATACACAAGACTTATCTAGTAACTAAATCCATAATACTGGATTACTTCATTAAACCGGATGAACCAAGACTTTGAAGCTTTACTTCAGTCCATAGACCGATTGAGCTTACATACTAGATGCTCTTTGCCCTTTGCAATGAACCTCTCTGGTTGCTTTATATGAATGCATTCTTCAAGACTTCCATAAAAGAAAGATGTCTTGACATCCATTTGTTTAATCTCATAGTCTATATGAGTAGCAATAGATAAAAGAATCCGGATAGACTTAAGCATGACTACCGGTGAAAAAGTTTCCTTTTTCAACAAACCTTGCTTTGAAAGTTTCTACCTTCCCGTCTATCCTCTTTTCCTATTGTAGACCTTTTACACCTCATGGCTTTTACACCATCTGGTGGTTCTACAAGCTTCTAGAATATATATTCTAATTCTGTATTTATTGCTCTTTGCCAAGATGCTGCATCTTTATCTTGGAGTGCTTCATCATGTGTCCGGGATCAAGCTCATGTTCATTTTGGATCTTTGGACTCATTTTGGATCAAGTCCAAAGACTATCCCAAAACATGAATCTTTTAGATTGTTTGACAACCCTCCCACTACGATAAGGTACTGTCTATAATTGTGTATCAATTGTGATACATGTTGTAGTTTCTTGTGATATTTCATCTTGTACAGTTGGTACTAGATTAGACATGTCCTTTATTATTTTCTTAAGAATAAATTTACTTATGGGCTTGTGGTTTATTATATAGTCCTCTTCTAAAAATCGGTCATTGATGCTAACAATGACCTTCTGATTTTTAAGACTATAAACCTACTTTCATTTATCTAGGATAACCCACAAATAAGTGAACTCCTGTCCAACTTATCATTGTCTCTCTTCAACATATGTGTTAGACTACCCGAATCTGAATATGCTTCAAAATAGACTTACACCTATTCAGCAATTCTATATGAGTATAGAGTTCTGACTTGGAATGTACTATGTTCACTTTCATTTTCAGAGTATATCCTTAAAATGAATTTGGTAATTTTATGAATAACTCATCATCAATCTACTCATTTCCATAAGAGTTCTATACCTTCTTTTTCTATACCATTCTGTTGGGGTGTACTAGGTGCAGTTAATTGGGATTGAGTCCCGTCTTTTGATAAGTGACTCCTAAGCTCTCCTAAGAGGTTCTTGTCACTATGATTTAACCGTAGTGTTTTGATACTTTTATCTTGACGTTACTCCACATCAGCCTAGTACTCTTTGAACTAATCAAAGCACTTAGACTTGCGGTGTGTCAAGTAAATGTATCCTTATCTCGAATAATCGTCTATAAAAGAGATGAAATATTTGATAACAACCTCTTGCCTAGATAGTCAAAAGTCTACACAAATCAGAATGAACTAATTCCAACATATCTTTGGCTCCATACCCCTTAGACTTAAAAGCTTCTTGGTTATTTTTCCTTCCAAGTAAGACTCGCAGGTTGGAAAGATTTCCACTACCAATGAACCCAAGAGTTCATTGATTATTATCCTTTGAATCCTACTCAAGTTAATATAACCTAGCCTTAGATGTCAAAAATATGATTGGTTCATTTCCGAAGGTTACTTTCTCTTATTAAAGTTAGAAAATGTGTTATTAATTTCCATTTATTGCATCGTGGGAGTTATTGGATTATAAATTTTCAACCAACGTACCAGAATAGATAACTTCCCTATTTTTCTTAATAACAAGTTTGTTATCAAAATAGATAGAATATCTATTCTTTAATTGTTTAGAAACCGAGATCAGGTTCTTTCTAAACTTAGTACGTAAAGATAATTTCTGAAAATCCATATTTTATTCCTATCAGAGGATAAACATCTCTCACTGCAACAGCTGCTACTTTTGCAGTAGTGCCCATGTAGAGAGTGTTTTCCTTTTTCATATAGCTATCAGGTTTCCTAGAACCCTGCAATGAATTGCAGACATGATTAGTGGCATCTGTATCTACACTCCAAGTACTGGTAGATAACACCACTAAACATGTTTCGACAACTACACCTATATTGTTCTCAGTTCTAAGAAGACAGTCTACCTTAATGTCCAAGTCCTATTTCCAATCATTACAATTGGGACTACTAAGTCTTTTCTATAGTATAACAACTAGGGGATTGACAAACATTTAAAATCCTAAGAATCACAAAAATATTTGATCAAGACCAACACTTTAAAATTCCGTGAATTTTGTATGCCATGATAGTGTGGACGTATACAAAAAGAGATTTTGTCCATTAATTTTATTATCTCGTCATTCTAACTTCATGACAAATAAAATAAATAGTTGGTCTATCTTTGATCAAAAAATTTGGTCAAAACTTTGAATTTAAAATAACATTGATTCCTCAAACAATATTATTTAAATTCACCAACACCTCAAACACTGAGAATTTTGCATGCCACGATAGTGTGGACATATACAAATTTGAATATTTGTAAGAGGAGGGTTTTACCAATTAATTATCTTGTCAATAAATCTTTATGACAAATAAAATTACCTCAAACACCGTGAATTTTGTATGCCACGATAGTATGGACGTATACAAAACCAAACATTTGTAAGAGGAGTTTTTCCCATTAATTTTATTTTTTTGTCATCCTGACAAATAAAATTACCTCATAAACCGTGAATTTTGTATGCCACGATAGTGTGGACGTATACAAAAACTCGACATTTGTAAGAGGGGGTTTTAATTTTAATATCTTGTCAACTTATCTTTTTGACAAATTAATAGTTGGTTTTCCTTTGGTCACACAAATAATAGCAGTGACTCCGATGGGGAGGATACTATTAGACGTACCTAAGTATATACCATTACTTGACACTAAGTCCATTAATAAGATTGTGCCCTTCCGATGGGGAAGATCACACGCTCTTAATTAATTTCCTATAGTCATCCTAAATGGAAGTTTGATCTAGTGATCCGCAAACAAACTCATCCGATATGGAGGAAGGCACTCAGAGCCAACGCGCAAGTTTTTTTGCATCACTTACAAACTAGTAATGGAGACCGTGGAATTTATTAAAATAAATCCCTCTCCTACTTAGTTATTTAGAGTGAGGAATTTTAAACTATCCTAGCATACATCACATGCATACACACACATCACAGTAAATAAAAACAATAAATATGGAAATTATTTTCCAACTATTATGGCCTTTTTCCATCACTGTCCTCTGTATGCTTCAACCCCAGCTGCTGCCATCTTTAGCCACCGCAATTGGGTAGAATCGTCGTATCCATCTTGCTTCTTATTCCGCTGCGCCTCTGGTGCTCCAAAAGTACCACGCCTTGCAAGCATCCGATCCGCGACAAAAATAGAATTTTACATATATCGATCCTATATTCCTCGAGGGAATGTACATGTAATATAGATCGAAAATAAAATTCTAAAATCCTAGGGCTAATACAGCTCCTTCTGTATTAGTTACATACAATCATGCACACAGAAAATAATGCCCTTGACATGTCCATGTTGGTTGCTACTCGGAAAACCTATAGGTTCCACTGTACAAAAATTTTGTACAAAGATCTGAACCTTTTCCTAGCTACCATGTGTTCTTTTAAATTAAATTTTGGATCGCCTACGGAACTTAACACGTTTGATCCAAAACTTAATCTATTTGTTCTTTTAGGTTTTGACTTGGATCTCCTGCGGAACTTAACACGTTCGACCCAAGTCTCCTTAAGTTATTAATTCCATTAAATATTAATTTCCATAAAAGGTTCCCAGTACTGACGTGGTGAGGCACATGACCTTCTTGGATATGGGAGCAACCACCACCGACTAGACAAAACCTTTAATAGAAAGCTAATATTTAATTTCCTAAAATAACTTGAGGTTAACCAAAGAGAACAATCAAATCACAAGGAAAAGAAAGAAAAAAAAGAACACAACATCGAAAAACATATTCGAAATACTAGAACGTAAGCCTCTTGTATTTGGTATTATTTCCATAAATAACTAGCATGATGCGGAAAAGGAAAAACTACTAGTTATACCTTCTAGAAAGACCTCTTGATCTTCTACCGTATTCCTCTTCTAACCTCGGACGTTGTGTGGGCAACGATCTACCAAGATGAGAAAACACCAACCACCTTCTTCTCCTCCAAGCAAGGTTCGGCCACAAAGGAAAAACTTCACCAAGGAGGAAAACCAAAATCCTAACCAAGCTCCAAGAGATGCTAGCTTTCTCTCCTTCTTATTCTTCTTCTCCAAGTAGTATCCGGCCACCACAAGAGCTCCAATGGAAGAGGGAGATTCGGCCACCACAAGAGGAAGAGAGGGAGAGGTTGGCCGGCCACACCAAGGAACAAAAGAGGGAGAGAAATAATAGATCTTGTGTCTCATGAAGGCACCCTCACCCCTTCTTTTATATTCCTTGGCCTAGGCAAATTAGGAAATTTAATTACAATAAAATTTCCTCAATTTCCTTGACATGATTTAATTTAGAAAAATAAAATAAATTTTCCAAATCAAACTTCAATGGCCGGCCACATCATTGGAGAACAAATTGGACAAGTTTTAATCAATAATTAAAACTTCCTAATTTGTTTCCGGAAATTTTAAAAAATAAAATTTCTCTTTAAAATATCTTCATGGTTGATAAAAGGAAATTTCTATAATTTTAATTTTATCAACATGTGAATAATTTTTAAAGAGAAAATAAAACATCTCTCCAATCTACAAATAAGGAAAGAGATCTAATCTCTTTCTTTAATTTTTTGTAGATCTTTTACAAGAGAGATATTTTAATTTTAATTCTCTTTAAATTATATCTTCCACATAATAATAAAAATTAAAATTAAATTTCTTTTTAAATTTATTTTGGCCGGCCCTACTAGCTTGGGTTCAAGCTAGGGCCGGCCACCCAATCTCATACCTAGGCCGGCCCTAGCTTGTTCCCAAGCTAGCTTGGCCGACCCCTATTGGGTGGGTATAGAAGGTGGGTATAGGTGGGTATAGAACTCTACAAATAAGAGGCTACGATAGGGACCGAGAGGAGGAATTGGTTTTGGTCTCCCGATAAAATTAAGCATCCCGTGTTCGCCCCGAACACACAACTTAATTTTATCAATGATAATTCATTCCACTAGAGAACTATCATTGAACTACCGCACCAATCCCAAATTACATTTTTGGGCTCCTTCTTATTATGAGTGTGTTAGTCTCCCTGTGTTTAAGATGTCGAATGTCCACTAATTAAGTGAGTTACTGACAACTCATTTAATTAATATCTAAGTCCAAGAGTAGTACCACTCAACCTTATTATCATGTCGGACTAAGTCCACCTGCAGGGTTTAACATGACAATCTTTATGAGCTCCTCTTGAGGACATTATCAACCTAGTATCTCTAGGACACAGTTTCCTTCTATAATCAACAACACACACTATAAGTGATACCATTTCCCAACTTATCGAGTTTATTGATTCATCGAACTAAATCTCACCCATTGATAAATTAAAGAAATAAATATCAAACATATGTGCTTGTTATTATATTAGGATTAAGTGCACACACTTCCATAATAACCGAGGTCTTTGTTCCTTTATAAAGTCAGTATAAAAGAAACGACCTCTAATGGTCCTACTCAATACACTCTAAGTGTACTAGTGTAATTATATAGTCAAGATAAACTAATACCTAATTACACTACGACCTTCTAATGGTTTGTTCCTTTCCATTTTAGTCGTGAGCTACTGTTTATAATTTATAAGGTACTGATAACATCATCTTCTGCATGTGACACCACATACTATGTTATCTACAATATAAATTAAATGAACAACTACAAACAAATGTAGACAATTAGACCAAATGTGATTCTTTATTCATAATGAATGTTTACAAAGCTTAGGCTTTCAGTATACACTCCAACAATCTCCCACTTATACTAATGACTAAGCTGCCATATCTTCTACCATACATCTGATTCCCATTCCCTCCACATGCCGATCGAAAGCTTTCGCCGGAAGGGCCTTAGTGAAAGGATCTGCCAGGTTATCCGCTGATGCAATCTTGGCGATGACAACTTCTCCTCGCTTCACGATATCTCGTATCAGGTGGTACTTGCACTCTATATGTTTACTTGCCTTATGAGCTCGTGGTTCCTTCGAGTTTGCAACTGCACCGCTATTATCACAATAAATTGTGATGATTTTGGGAAAACCAGGAATCACATCTAAGTCCATTAGAAAGTTCCTGAGCCATACTGCTTCTTTAGCTGCCTTAGAGGCTGCTACATATTCTGCTTCCATGGTTGAGTCCGAAACGCATTTCTGCTTAACACTCCTCCATGAAACGGCTCCACCTCCTAAATTAAACACATAGCCTGATGTAGACTTACTGTTATCCCTATCTGATTGGAAATCAAAACCCATGAAGCAGAGCGTCTGCTTGGTAAACTAGCATATAATCTCGAGTCCTTCTTAGGTACTTTAATATATGCTTTACCGCAGTCCGATGTCCTTGTCCAGGGTTACTCTGATATCTGCTGACCATGCCCACGGCAAAGCAGATATCAGGTCTCGTATATAGCATTGCATACATTAGGCTTCCTACACCTGAAGCATAAGGAACTACTTTCATGTCCTCTATCTCTTTCGATGTCTTTGGAGACATCTCTTTAGATAGAGCTACTCCATGTCTAAAAGGTAAGAAACCTTTCTTGGAATCCTGCATGCTAAAATGAGCAAGGATTGTATCTATATATGAAGCTTGGGATGACACAATATTCTTTTCTTACGATCCCTTATAACTTTGATCCCAAGAATGTGTGCACAATCTCCTAAGTCCTTCATATCAAATTGTTTGGACAACCATACCCTTACCTCGATAATACCTTGACATTGTTGCCAATTAACAAAATATCATCTACGATAGTACAAGAAATACCACCATGTTTCCGTTACACTTCTTATATACACAAGACTCATCCGGACTTTGAATAAATCCATATGATCGATTACTTCATTAAACCGGATGTTCCAAGATCTTGAAGCTTGCTTTAGTCCATAAATGGACCGATTGAGCTTGCACACTAGATGCTCTTTGCCTTTTCAATGAACCCTTCGTTGCTTCATATGGATGTTCTCTTCAAGACTTCCATTAAGGAAAGTCGCTTGACATCCATTTGCCAAATCTCATAATCCATATGAAAAGAATGGATAAGAGTATCCGGATAGACTTAAGCTCGCTACCGGTGAAAAGGTTTCATAATCGATTCCCTCTTTTCGAGTGTACCCTTTCGCAACAAGCCTAGCTTTGAAGGTTTCCACCTTCCCGTCCCTCTTTTCCTTTTGTAGATCCACTTGCATCCAACGGCTTTTATACCATCGTGGTTCTACAAGCTCCCAAACCTTATTAGAGTACATAGACTCTATTTAATTCATTGCCTTTTGCCAAGATATCGCATCTATATCTTGGAGTGCTTCACATATGTTCGTGGATCATGTTCATGTTTACCCGAGATCAAGTCCAAGACTCTCCCAAAACATGAATCTTTCAGTCGCCTTACAACCTCCCACTACGACGAGGCATTCGTGGTTGTGTATCATGTGTGACACGTGTTGCGGTCTCTTGTGGTACTACATCTTGTCGCTGTTACTGAAGTAGTCATGTCCTCTCTAAGTTCTTTTAAAACAACTTTACTATCGGGCTTGTGATCCATTATATAGTCTTCTTCTAAAACTCGGGCATTGGTGATAACAATGACCTTCCGGTCTTTAGGACTATAAAATAAACCACCTTTCGCTCCTTTGGGATATCCTACAAACACGTGAACTTCGTACGAGATTCTAACTTATCAAGATCTCGTTTCAAGACATGTGCCGGACTACCCCAAATCGAATATGTCTTAGACTGGTTTTCGCCCATTGCACAATTCTATGGGAGTAGAAGAAACCGATTTAGAAGGTACTAAGTTCGGAACGATATCGTTTTCAGAGCATATCCCCAAAATGAATTTTGGTAATTCAATAACTCATCATCGATCTAACCATCTCCATAAGAGTCCTGTTCCTTCGCTCTGCTACACCATTCTGTTCGGTGCAGATAATTGGGATTGAATCCTAACCTCGATAAGTAATTCCTAAACTCTCCTAAGAGGTATTCGCCACCACGATCGGATCAGTAGTATCTTGATACTTTTACCTAGTCGCTTCTCCACATCACCTTGTATTCTTTGAACTTATCAAAGCACTCGGACTTGGGCGCATAAGGTAAATGTATCCATATCTTGAATAATCGCTCATGAAAGAGACAAAATATTCAAACCTCCTCTTGCCCGGACTGACATAGACCACACAAATCGAGTGAACCAATTCTAACACTTCTTTGGCTCTATACCCTTGGCCTTGAACGGCCTTTTGGTCATTTTACCTTCTAAGCTAGATTCACAAGTTGGAAAATTTTCCAACTCTAATGAACTCAAGTCCATCGGCTATAAGCCTCGGAATCCTACTTATGTTAATATGACCAAGCCTTAGATGCCAAAGATATGCTTGGTTCATTTCAAGGTTCTTTTCTCTTATTAGAATTAGAAGATGAGTTATAAATATCCATGTTTTGCTTTGTGGAAGAAATTGGATTTAAAGTATAAAAATTGCCAACCAATGCACCAGAACAGATAATCACATTATTTCTTTTAATAACTACATCGTTACTGAAAGAAACAGAATATCCATCTGAAAACAGTTTAGAAACTGAAATTAAATTCTTTCTAAAACTGGGTACATAAAGACAATTTCTTAAAACCAAATTTCTATTTCTACTAAAAGATAAGTAGATGTCTCCCACTGCAACAGCTGCCACCTTAGTAGCATTGCCCATGTAGACGGTAATTTCTCCTTCAGATAGTCGTCGGGTTTCCTGAAACCCCTGCAAGGAATTGCAGACATGATCAGTGGCTCCCGTATCTACACACCAGGTGCTGGTAGATAACACCGCTAAACATGTTTCAACAACTAGAGCATGAGATATACCTTTGTTTTGGTTCCTACGAGGATAGTCCGCCTTCCAATGTCCTGCCTGCTTGCAGATGAAGCACTTGCCCTTCGGTTTCTTCACTCCAGCTTTAAATCCCGTACTCTGAGATTTATTCACTTTTTTTGTTGAACCAGCTTGTTTCTTCTTCTTCTTTCCTCTCGGTTTAGAAGTAGAATCATTTTCAGCATAGTGAATTTGAGCATTGTGACGAAACATTCCTTCTGCTGCTTGAAGTTCTGTCAGTAGTTCCGCTAATGAATAAATCCTCTTATTCATATTATAGTTCAGGCGGAACTGCTCAAAACTTCTAGGTAGCGTTTGGAGGATCATATCGATCTGGGTTTCCCCATCAATTTCTCCTCCAAGGATCTGTATCTCGTTCAGATAAGCCATCATCTTTAGGATATGATCCTTACAGAGTACCCTCTTGCATGGTGGTGTCATTATCTTTGTCATAGCTTCTTGTCTAGAAGCCCTATCCTCGATGACCAAAGAGTTCCTTGAGATTGTTCATAATATCATAGTCGTTGGTAAATCTTTATCGATGTTGCAATACATTTGACATTGAAGCCAAAATGTAACACCGCGCCATCTCATCCGCCTTTACCCATCTCTTATGATATTCAATCTCCTCTTGGGTAGATTCACCAGTGGGTGCATCAGGACAAGGTTCAATCAGACAAATTTATAGCTTTCAGTAAGAACAATGTCCAGGTTTCTTTTCCAATCTATGTAATTAGGTCCAATAAGTCTATTTTGTTGAAGTATGATGGACTGGGTTGAAAGTCATCCTAAGAATCACAAATAACTTTTGGTTAGAACTCTAAATTTAGAATAATATTGATTCCTCAAACAATACTATTTTAAATTAACCAACACCTCATAACACCGTGAATTTTGTATGCCACGTTAGTGTGGACGTATACAAATTCAACATTTGTAAAGGAGGGTTTTAACCCATTAATTTTATTATCTTGTCAACCTAACTTTTGACAAATAAAATTAATAGTTGGTATTATTTGGTCACACAAATAATAGCAGTGACTCCGTTGGGGAGGATACTATTAGATGTGTCTAAGTGTATACCATTACTTGACACTAAGTCCATTAATAAGATTATGCCCCTTCCGTTGGGGAAGATCACACGCTCTTAATTAACTTCCTATAGTCATCCAAAAATGGAAGTCTGTTCTAGTGATCCGCAAACAAGCTCATCCGTTATGGAGGAAGGCACTCAGAGCCAACGCGCAAGCTTGTTTGCATCACTTACAAACCAGTAATGGAGACCATGGGATTTACTTAAAAATCCCTCTCCCACTTAGTTATTTATAAATGAAGAATTTTAACTATGCTAGCCTACTAAACTTGTAAACTAACATGCACACATAGCACAATATAAAAGCAATAAATAGAAAATCTAATTTTCAACTATTATGACTTTTATCTCTAATTGTCCTCCGTGTGTTGTCATCCGAAGCTGCTGCCATATTTGGCCACCGCCACCGGGTCTAGCTGTCGCATCCATCTTGCTCCTAGTTCCGCTGCGCCTCTGGTCCTTAGAAGGTTCCACGCTTTGCAAGATTCGATCCGCGACATAAATAGAATTTTACATTTTTGTTCCTATATTCCATAAAAGGAATGTACATGTATCTAGATCAAAAATAAAATCCTAATAAAACTAAATACAGCTCCTGCTGTATTTTAATACAATCATGCACACACATATAAATGCCCTTGACATGTCCAAGGGTCCAATCACACACATAATAACTAAAAGCCATAATAGTTGGATCCAGCATCCACAAAGTTAGCATATCCTACTATTAACCTGCCTAAATTATGTATGACATGTGCATAATTAAACTAAATACCAAATACACAGAGGCAAAACCCTAGCTCTGATACCAATTGTTGGTTGCTACTCGGAAAACCTATAGGTTCCATTGTACAAAAATTTTGTACAAAGATCTGAACCTTTTCCTAGCTACCATGTGTTCTTTTAAATTAAATTTGGATGCGGAACTTAACACGTTTGATCCAAAACTTAATCTATTTGTTCTTTTAGGTTTTGACTTGGATCTCCTGCGGAACTTAACACGTTCGACCCAAGTCTCCTTAAGTTATTAATTCCATTAAATATTAATTTCCATAAAAGGTTCCCAGTACTGACGTGGTGAGGCACATTGCCTTCTTGGATATGGGAGCAACCACCACCGACTAGACAAAACCTTTAATAGAAAGCTAATATTTAATTTCCTAAAATAACTTGAGGTTAACCAAAGAGAACAATCAAATCACAAGGAAAAGAAAGAAAAAAAAGAACACAACATCGAAAAACATATTCGAAATACTAGAACGTAAGCCTCTTGTATTTGGTATTATTTCCATAAATAACTAGCATGATGCGGAAAAGGAAAAACTACTAGTTATACCTTCTAGAAAGACCTCTTGATCTTCTACCGTATTCCTCTTCTAACCTCGGACGTTGTGTGGGCAACGATCTACCAAGATGAGAAAACACCAACCACCTTCTTCTCCTCCAAGCAAGGTTCGGCCACAAAGGAAAAACTTCACCAAGGAGGAAAACCAAAATACTAACCAAGCTCCAAGAGATGCTAGCTTTCTCTCCTTCTTCTTCTTCTTCTCCAAGTAGTATCCGGCCACCATAAGAGCTCCAATGGAAGAGGGAGATTCGGCCACCACAAGAGGAAGAGAGGGAGAGGTTGGCCGGCCACACCAAGGAACAAAAGAGGGAGAGAAATAATAGATCTTTTGTCTTATGAAGGCACCCTCACCCCTTCTTTTATATTCCTTGGCCTAGGCAAATTAGGAAATTTAATTACAATAAAATTTTCTCAATTTCCTTGACATGATTTAATTTAGAAAAATAAAATAAATTTTCCAAATCAAACTTCAATGGCCGGCCACATCATTGGAGAACAAATTGGACAAGTTTTAATCAACAATTAAAACTTCCTAATTTGTTTCCGGAAATTTTAAAAAATAAAATTTCTCTTTAAAATCTCTTCATGGTTGATAAAAGGAAATTTCTATAATTTTAATTTTATCAACATGTGAATAATTTTTAAAGAGAAAATAAAACATCTCTCCAATCTACAAATAAGGAAAGAGATCTAATCTCTTTCTTTAATCTTTTGTAGATCTTTTACAAGAGAGATATTTTAATTTTAATTCTCTTTAAATTATATCTTCCACATAATAATAAAAATTAAAATTAAATTTCTTTTTTAATTTATTTTGGCCGGCCCTACTAGCTTGGGTTCAAGCTAGGGCCGGCCACCCAATCTCATACCTAGGCCGGCCCTAGCTTGTTCCCAAGCTAGCTTGGCCGGCCCCTATTGGGTGGGTATAGAAGGTGGGTATAGGTGGGTATAGAACTCTACAAATAAGAGGCTACGATAGGGACCGAGAGGAGGAATTGGTTTTGGTCTCCCGATAAAATTAAGCATCCCGTGTTCGCCCCGAACACACAACTTAATTTTATCAATGATAATTCATTCCACTAGAGAACTATCATTGAACTACCGCACCAATCCCAAATTACATTTTTGGGCTCCTTCTTATTATGAGTGTGTTAGTCTCCCTGTGTTTAAGATATCGAATGTCCACTAATTAAGTGAGTTACTGACAACTCATTTAATTAATATCTAAGTCCAAGAGTAGTACCACTCAACCTTATTATCATGTCGGACTAAGTCCACCTGCAGGGTTTAACATGACAATCTTTATGAGCTCCTCTTGAGGACATTATCAACCTAGTATCTCTAGGACACAGTTTCCTTCTATAATCAACAACACACACTATAAGTGATACCATTTCCCAACTTATCGAGTTTATTGATTCATCGAACTAAATCTCACCCATTGATAAATTAAAGAAATAAATATCAAACATATGTGCTTGTTATTATATTAGGATTAAGAGCACACACTTCCATAATAACTGAGGTCTTTGTTCCTTTATAAAGTCAGTATAAAAGAAACGACCTCTAATGGTCCTACTCAATACACTCTGAGTGTACTAGTGTAATTATATAGTCAAGATAAACTAATACCTAATTACACTACGACCTTCTAATGGTTTGTTCCTTTCCATTTTAGTCGTGAACTACTGTTTATAATTTATAAGGTACTGATAACATCATCTTCTGTATGTGACACCACATACTATGTTATCTACAATATAAATTAAATAAACAACTACAAACAAATGTAGACAATTAGACCAAATGTGATTCTTTATTCATAATGAATGTTTACAAAGCTTAGGCTTTCAGTATACACTCCAACAGTCCAAGGGTCCAATCACACACAACATCTATAAGCCATAATAGTTGGAGCTTGCAACCAAAAAGTTAGCACATCCTACTATTATCCTACCTAAATTATGTATGACATGTGCATAACTTATTTGAATTCTAAACACACAGAGGCAAACCCTAGCTCTGATACCAATTATTAGTTAGTCCTAGAAAAATCGTACCAGTTCCACTGTACAAAAATTTTATACAAGTGTCGAACCTTTCCTTAAATAACCTATTGTGTTCTTTAGAAGTTAAATTAGGAATCACAGACGGAACTTAACATCATTGATTCCAAATTTAACTTATCTGTTCTTAATGGTTTAGATTTGAATCGCAAGCGGAACTTAAGACTATTGATTCAAATCTACCTAAGTTATTAATTTCATAAATATTAATTTCCAAAATTGGCTTCCAGGACTGCATGGCGAGGCACATGGCCTTCTTGGATATGGGAGCAACCACCACCGCCTAGGCAAAGCCTTTTAAGGAAAGTTAATATTTATTTCCTTAAATAACTCTAGGTTAACCAAAAAGAACAATCGAAATTCGAAAAACAAAACAAAAAGAAACACATCTTCGAAACAAATCCAAAAATCTAGAATCTAATGCCTCTTGTGTTTGGAATTCATACAAAAGAAATACAAATATTATGATGCGGAAATTAATTACTAATTATACCTTCCTTTGTATACAACGACCTCTTGATCTTCTACCGTATTCCTCTTCTTATCCCGGACATTGTGTGGGCAACGATCTACCGAGATGAGAATCCACCTAATCCACCTTATTCTCTAAGCATGATTCAGCCACCACAAATATTCCATGAATAGATGTGGTTCGGTCACCACCACCAAGCTCCAAGGGATTCTTCATTTCTCTCCTTCTTCTCCATGCTAAAATCCGGCCATCTTCAAGCTCCATGAGATTACAAGGTCCGGCCAATGAAGAAGAAAAGGAAGAGGGGAAAATAATAGGGCCGACCACCACCAAGGAAGAAAAGAGAGGAAGAAAAATAATAGAGTTGTTCACCATGAAGGTACCTCTACCTGCTCTTTTATATTCCTTGGTCTTGGCAAATAAAAAAATTTAATTAAAAACTTCCTTAATTCTTTTGCCATGAAAAGGAAAAATTAATTTAATTAAAAATAATTGTAACGACCCAATTTTCCCTATTTCAAGTTCTAAAAGTCCATAAAAATATTTGGAAATACTTTTAAAATATTCTAGAGATTTTAAAAAAAATTTAGAGTATTTTTACGTAATTTTCGGAGGTCGTTTAGTAGGGTTACAAAAAGAAAGAAGTTTTGAAAAAAACATTGAAGGCGAGGTTCGAACCCACGACCTCGGGTCGGACTGACCCAAGCAAAACCGGCCCAACCAGCTGAGCTACACGGTTTTGTTAACCTTATAGGGAGAGAAATATAGTTAAGTTATAATTGAAACAGAAAGATTAGGTTATATGAGGGATTAGGTTATTTCTTTTCCCCCGAAATATTTTTCCCTTCTCCTCTTTTCTGCGTGCGGCGGCTCTCGGGCGAAAACAGAGCCGAATCTAAGGCTCGTCTCCAGCGGCCGGCGAGGACTTTTTCCGACGAGATCTCCACACCTTCGTGATCCCCTCGTCGAGAAGAACAAGTAGATACCAAGAGATCGTTGAGGAAACAACTTCTCCAAACCCTAGCAGCCCTTTCTCTTCGGTTGTAAGTCCAAGAACCCAAAGTAAGTGCTTCTCACATGCGGTAGGAGTAGCTTTCGGGGTTTCGTTTGCATGTTTGTTGTTGTGTAATGAACAAGAGCAGCCCTTTATCCTAGCATATTGTCTAGATTTCAACCTTTTCTCTAGCAATTCGGTTTGAGCTTTAGTTCAAGTCCTTTTGTTGTTTTTTTTAAGAGCACGGACAGAATTTTTTGATGGTTTTCCTTGATTGTTACAACATGCTTATTTAGATGTATTTACCTTACATTTCAAGCATGTCTAAGTAGTTATGTTTCCTTCAAGTCACGGCATGATTAAAGGATTGTTAAGATTCAAAAAAATAAATTAGTTTTACAAGCTTGCTATTTGGAATCTGTTGCTGCCGTGGGCCTGACCAAACTTATTTCCTATGACCATGTAGTCTTTAAATTACTGTTGAGTTTGTTTTGAATATATACAGATATATATATCAGTGGCATATGGTTTTAGTATCTCTTGCATAATGTATATATGTGAGAAGTACAAGCAAAGCAAGACCAAGGTCACAAATTGATCCTGAATTCCAGAATTTAGAATCAAAGCACACTAAGTGCTTAAATAAATGCCAAGGCATTTTATTATAAGAAGTATTTAAAGATAAAAAGTATTTTACTTTTAAAGGGCATGTACCGGACACAAGGTCCAAGGGATGGGCTCCAAGATGCCCCTAGGCACAAGGCCTAGAAGTATCTTAGTAGTTTCGGGATTAGCTACCTCGATTCTTATTAAGAATGCGCGCAAAGTGGTACAATGCCGGACCCAAGAAAAGTTGATTATTATTTTAAAGTATAAGAGTATAAGTTGGGGAACAAATGGAACAGTTTCTTTCATCTAAGTTGCAATTTTGGCAAGTTAAATCTATTGTTTCCTTTTAGAGATGCATGATTTAGTGTTAGTTGCTACTTTCATGTGGAATATGCATTTCCTGCTTTCTTTTATGCACATGCATTTTTTATCGAGTTTTTGTGAGTAGATAGCACTTACTAAGTTTTTAGCTTATAGATACTACTTTCCTCCTACTGCAGATATAGGTAGAGATAAAAGGAAAAGCTAAAGTGATATAAAGGAAGGCGGCAAGGAGACGTCGATGGTGTGTGTGGTGGCTGATATGGAAACTTGGGACCTTGCTAAGAAATTTCTGCAAGTTAATTTAATTAGTTTCCTTCTTAAATAATTAGGAGAATTTAGAGAAATACAGATTCTTACTCCTTCTGTTTTGCTGATTAGAGGTGTCCTTAACAGTATTTGGTTTTGTTTTAATTGCTCTTTTGTTATGGTTAAGTGCTGCTTGGAATTTCTGCAGTAGGTGCTTCTTTCGGACTGTTCAGATTAAATGATGTTGTGATTGTTTTGTTTTTTTTCGAGAATGCTGTTAGTCACTGCCATGTATGTTAGTTTCATTGTTGACATGCTAGTTGTTTGTCCGAGTTTGATTTTTATATAAGAAGTTCATATCCGATTCTCAGTTTGCAAATCACAGTTAGAAGTGTGAAATGGTATGTTCAGTTGCATTAGATTCTGTTATAGCATGGAATGTCTGCAGTAAGATCAGTTTCCGTGATCAGCAAGTTTTATTTCAGTGAATTGATTGTTTACCTTGTATTGCTGAAACATTTTCTTGGTACTGCTTAATTTAATTCGGACTGGCAATTTCTGAAGTCGAGTCGCTTTGAAATTTTATTATGAATGCATGCGAATCTTGTATAGCAGAAATCTGATGTGTAACCAGTAGTATGCAAGTAGCAAATTTGGAAGTTGCTAGAATTTTTTTTTTCTTCCCATTACAATGGCAGCATGCATTACAGATTTTTTTTTCCTTTATGTTGTTGCCTTGAAACTTAGGTACAGTAGTTTTAAAATCTCAGAAAGAATCACTACATTCTTTTAATAGATATAGAGGCATGTTCTGGTATGCTCCCAATAGTTTAAAGTATCTCTAGTATTAGAGTAAGTAGTACCAGTTTCGTGAAGTTAGTAGAAACAGTAGCGGTCACCCTCAGAGTAGTAGTAAGGAGGGTGATCATTACAGTTGGTATCAGAGCAGTTCCCATTCTCCAGCATCACACACACATCAGCATCATCCTTGCCGTCTTCAAGTAAGAAAGTATTTAAGTTTTTCCTTTTATGCTTCTTTATTATTTACAGTATGGAGAAATTGCTTATATGTGCTTTAGTAAGATAGAAGTTTTGTTTCTCTTTATTCATACATATGTATGTTTAGAAAGGATAGAGAAGATATCAAGTCTTTTTCTTTGTCTAACTAGATGTCAAGAAGAGGACGTCCCCGTACCGCTCGTACTGTGGACCGAGCACAGGAGAATGAAGAGCCCAGAGTAGCTGAACCGAATCTCTCTGAAGTTGTTGCTCAACTTCAGAGACAGGTGGCAGAGCAGCAGCAAGTGATCGTCAATCTGATGGTGAATCAGCAGCCAGTCCCTCCCACTCCTCCAACAGTAACTGTGGAGACTCCAGTGGTAACTGAGGTTCCACCAGCTGCCCAGGGAGTCGTCACAGCATCCCAGAGACAAGAAGCCTACCTCATACAGTGGCTGAAACTGAAACCAGAGAGCTTCTCAGGCATGACTGAGCCCTGGGATGCCCAGGCTTGGTTCAAAACACTGGAGAGCACCATGGAGCTTCTTGACTGGCCATAAGTCGAGAAGATCAAGTGTGCCTCCTTCTGCCTGACTAGAGACGCACGCATGCGGTGGGAGAGAGTCAAGAGCAAGAGGGCAGTCAATCAGATGAGATGGATTGATTTTGAGACAGAGTTCTACGACGAGTTCTTCCGCCAAAGGATCACCAATAAGCACTACGAGGAGTTTATGGAGTTCAGACAGGGTGATCTGACAGTGGAGGAAGCAGTTAAAAGATTCAACGGTCTAGCTCGTCTCTGCCCAGAACTAGTAAGTACAGAGAAGGAGCGAGTCAGACTAATGCTCAGAATGCTGAAGCTTGTGATATCACTTAATGTGAGTAGTGGAGCTCATCAGCCCCTGACTGGAGAAGAGTTGGTTAGTAGAGCCTTAGTAGCTGAGCATTACCTGAACAGCATAAAGGCACAACGAGAGCAGCACAAGCCAATCAAGATAGAAACCAAGACTGGGGGAAGTCAGAAACCCCAGTTAAATAATCAGAACTGGAAATGCAAGGGTACTAAAAGAAAGCAGTGGAATTCAGGGAGTAACCAGAAGGGAGGACCAGAAAACAAGCAGACTAATTTCCCTCCCTGCTCTAAATGTGGGAGAACACATCCAGGAGCCTGTCTTTTGGGTAAGACTGGATGTTATTCCTGTGGTCAGGAAGGGCACATGGCTAAAGAGTGTCCTAACAAGTTCAAAACACCTCAGCCACAGCCAATACAATATGGAGCCAAGTCTCAACTACATTATATGCCTGCAACTCTGGATGGACCTCAGATCAGTCAAGGAAGGTTGGAAGCTCCACCAGTTCCAGTCAATGCCAGAGTATTCTCCCTCACTAAAGAGGAAGCTGCTAGTGCCTCCACGGTCGTAACAGGTCAAGTAGTTATTTTTCAGCGTATAGCTACTGCACTATTTGATACTCTTTTGTATCTATACCTTTTGCCAAAGAATTACAGGTACCTATAGAAAACATGACAACCCTACCTTCTGGGGAAGTCATGGAATCCAGTCAGTGGCTTCGGTCTGTACCAGTCAGAATTTCAGACCGAGAGCTATGTGTTAACCTGGTAATCCTCGCTATGCAGGATTTCGATATCATTTTTGGCATGGATTTCCTCAGCAAGTACAGTGCTTCAGTGGACTGCCGCAGAAGGAAAGTAATCTTTAGTCCAGAAGGTGAATCATCCTTTGAATTTACAGGAGTGCCAAAGAGGAAGACCCAGAAATTCCTCTCTTCCCTCACAGCTCACCAGATGTTAGCTAAAGGATGCGCTGGTTTTCTTGCATCCATTGTGAGTACAGAAGAAGAGGAAAGACCCAAGCAAGAGGAAGTTCGGGTAGTCTGTGAGTATCCAGAGGTATTCCCAGAAGAGCTACCTGGACTACCTCCCCATAGGGAAGTGGAGTTTGAGATTGAACTGGTTCCTGGTACCGATCCAATTTCAAAATCTCCATACCGCATGTCTCTAGCGGAGTTGAAAGAGTTGCAAGAACAACTTCAGGAGCTGCTTGACAAAGGCTTCATTCGCCCTAGTCACTCACCATGGGGAGCTCCTGTGTTATTTGTCAAGAAGAAGGATGGATCTATGCGGATGTGCATAGATTATAGAGCTCTGAATCAAGTGACCATCAAGAACAAGTATCCACCGCCCAGGATCGATGATTTATTTGATCAATTGAAAGGGGCAACAGTGTTCTCCAAGATAGATCTGTGCTCTGGGTACCATCAGTTGAAAGTGAAGGAGAGTGATATACCCAGAACAGCTTTCAGGACCAGATACGGACACTACGAATTCGTAGTCATGCCTTTTGGTGTGACTAATGCACCTGCAGTCTTCATGGACTTGATGAATAGAGTGTTCAGAGAATACCTTGACAAGTTTGTCATTGTGTTCATCGACGACATTCTAGTCTATTCCAGAACTTCGGAGGAGCATGACACGCACTTGAGAATAGTCCTGTAGACCCTTCAGCAAAAGCAACTCTATGCTAAATTCTCAAAGTACGAGTTTTGGTTGGAGCAGGTGGCGTTTCTAGGGCACATCGTTTCTAAAGAAGGCATTCAAGTGGATCCAGCCAAAGTAGAAGCGGTCAACAACTGGAAGAGACCCAAGAATGCCAGGGAGATCAGAAGCTTCCTTGGTTTAGCTGGGTACTACAGGAAATTCGTGGAAGACTTTTCCAGAATAGCCTCTCCACTTACAGCCCTCACCAGGAAGAACAAGAAGTTTGAATGGTCAGATAAATGTGAGCAGAGTTTTCAAGAACTCAAGAAGAGACTGACCAGTGCTCCCATTCTGACTGTTCCAGAGAGTGACAAGAGTTTTGACATCTACAGTGATGCTTCCAAGATGAGCTTAGGAGCTGTACTCATGCAGGAAGGAAAAGTTATAGCTTATGCTTCCAGACAACTCAAAGACTACGAGAAGAACTATCCCACTCATGATCTAGAGCTGGCAGCTGTGGTCTTTGCACTGAAACTCTGGCGACACTACTTGTATGGAGTCCAGTGCAGAATCTTCACAGACCATCAGAGTCTTAAGTACTTCTTCACTCAGAAGGACTTAAACATGAGACAGCGCAGGTGGCTAGAGTTGGTCAAAGATTATGACTGTGAAATCCTCTACCACCCAGGTAAAGCTAATAAAGTGGCAGATGCACTAAGCAGAAAATCCAGTGCATCCCTGATGTCCTTGTCATCATTAGCCCTGCCACTACAGAAGGAGTTGTCAGATTTCGGACTTGAAATTAATTATAGGAAACTCTCTGCATTGACTCTAGAGTCAACCCTGCTCGAGGATATACAGAAGAAGCAAAGTGAAGATCCAGATATCCAAAAGATCAAGCAAGGGATACAAGAAGAAGAAAATTCCGAATTTCGAGTATCAGATAGTGGAATTCTTTATCAGGGAAGTCGCCTTTGTGTTCCCAATGATGAAGAGCTGAGAAAGAAAATTTTAGAAGAAGCTCACAGTACACCGTACTCTATGCATCCTGGTTCCACCAAGATGTATCAAGATCTGAAATAGATGTTCTGGTGGTCTGGACTCAAAAGAGATGTAGCTAAATATGTCAGTACCTGCTTGACATGCCAGAGAGTCAAAGCAGAACACCAGAGACCAGGAGGGATGCTACAACCTCTTTCAATACCAGAGTGGAAATGGGAAGACATATCCATGGACTTTATAACAGGTCTCCCAAGAACTACGAATGGATATGATGCAATATGGGTAATAGTGGATAGATTGACCAAGTCTGGCCATTTTCTAGCCATCAAGGTGTCCCACTCTATAGAGCAGTTGGCACAGTTATATGTTAAGGAGGTGATCAGACTTCATGGAACTCCCAAATCTATTGTTTCTGATAGAGATGGACGCTTCACCTCTCACTTTTGGGAGTGTGTCCAGAATGCATTAGGCACCAAACTCAAGTTCAGCACAACTTTCCATCCTCAGACTGATGGACAGACAGAGCGAGTAAATCAGATTCTAGAAGATATGCTCAGAGCTTGTGCATTAGATTTCAAAGGAAGTTGGTGAAAGTATCTATGCTTAGCTGAATTTGCCTACAACAATAGCTATCAGGCCACCATCAAGATGGCTCCTTATGAGGCATTGTATGGCAGGAAGTGCAGATCACCCATTTGCTGGCAAGAAGCAGGTGAAAGAAGAGAGATGGAAGTAGAGCTGGGCATTCAGACAGAGCTGATAGATGAGACTACTCAGGCTATTCAGAAGATCAGACAGAGAATTGAGACTGCCCAGAGTAGACATAAGAGTTATGCTGACACACGCCGTAGGCCACTTGAATTCCAACTAGGGGATTCAGTTTTTCTCAAGGTCGCTCCTATGAAGGGAGTGATGAGATTTGGCAAGAAGGGCAAATTAAGTCCTCGTTATGTAGGACCTTACCTGATCACAGAAAGGATTGGGAAAGTAGCTTACAAGCTGGATTTACCACAGGACATGTCAGCAATACATAATGTGTTAAAGAAGTGTCTCCATGACCCTAGCCAAGTGATTCAGCCTCAGTCAGTGCAGATCCAAGAGGATCTTAGCTACGAGAGCAGACCTACACAGATAGTGGACAGAGCAGTCAAGAGACTAAGAAACAAACAAGTGCCACTAGTGAAGGTCATCTGGCAGAACCAGAAGCACGAGGAAGTCACTTGGGAGCGGGAGGACAGTATGAGAGAGAAATATCCAGAGCTATTCTAAGTTCGAGGACGAACTTTTTATAAGGTATGGGGAATTGTAACGACCCAATTTTCCCTATTTCAAGTTCTAAAAGTCCATAAAAATATTTGGAAATACTTTTAAAATATTCTAGAGATTTTTAGAAATTTTTAGAGTATTTTTACGTAATTTTCGGAGGTCGTTTAGTAGGGTTATAAAAAGAAAGAAGTTTTAAAAAAAAAACGTTGAAGGCGAGGTTCGAACCCACGACCTCGGGTCGGACTGACCCAAGCAAAACCGGCCCAACCAGTTGAGCTACACAGTTTTTTTTAACCTTATAGGGAGAGAAATATAGTTAAGTTATAATTGAAACAGAAAGATTAGGTTATATGAGGGATTAGGTTATTTCTTTTCTCCCGAAATATTTTTCCCTTCTCCTCTTTTCTGCGTGCGGCGGCTCTCGGGCGGAAATAGAGCCGAATCTAGGGCTCGTCTCCAGCGGCCGGCGAGGACTTTTTTCGACGAGATCTCCACACCTTCGTGATCCCCTCGTCGAGAAGAACAAGTAGATACCAAGAGATCGTTGAGGAAACAACTTCTCCGAACCCTAGCAGCCCTTTCTCTTCGGTTGTAAGTCCAAGAACCCAAAGTAAGTGCTTCTCACCTGCGGTAGGAGTAACTTTCGGGGTTTCGTTTGCATGTTTGTTGTTGTGTAATGAACAAGAGCAGCCCTTTATCCTAGCATATTGTCTAGATTTCAACCTTTGCTCTAGCAATTCGGTTTGAGCTTTAGTTCAAGTCCTTTTGTTGTTTTTTTTAAGAGCACGGACAGAATTTTTTGATGGTTTTCCTTGATTGTTACAACATGCTTATTTAGATGTATTTACCTTACATTTCAAGCATGTCTAAGTAGTTATGTTTCCTTCAAGTCACGACATGATTAAAGGATTGTTAAGATTCAAAAAAATAAATTAGTTTTACAAGCTTGCTATTTGGAATCTGTTGCTGCCGTGGGCCTGACCAAACTTATTTCCTATGACCATGTAGTCTTTAAATTACTGTTGAGTTTGTTTTGAATATATACAGATATATATATCAGTGGCATATGGTTTTAGAATCTCTTGCATAATGTATATATGTGAGAAGTACAAGCAAAGCAAGACCAAGGTCACAAATTGATCCTGAATTCCAGAATTTAGAATCAAAGCACACTAAGTGCTTAAATAAATGCCAAGGCATTTTATTATAAGAAGTATTTAAAGATAAAAAGTATTTTACTTTTAAAGGGCATGTACCGGACACAAGGTCCAAGGGATGGGCTCCAAGATGCCCCTAGGCACCAGGCCTAGAAGTATCTTAGTAGTTTCGGGATTAGCTACCTCGATTCTTATTAAGAATGCGCGCAAAATGGTACAATGCCGGGCCCAAGAGAAGTTGATTATTATTTTAAAGTATAAGAGTATAAGTTGGGGAACAAATGGAACAATTTCTTTCATCTAAGTTGCAATTTTGGCAAGTTAAATCTATTGTTTCCTTTTAGAGATGCATGATTTAGTGTTAGTTGCTACTTTCATGTGGAATATGCATTTCCTGCTTTCTTTTATGCACATGCATTTCTTATCGAGTTTTTGTGAGTAGATAGCACTTACTAAGCTTTTAACTTATAGATACTACTTTCCTCCTACTGCAGATATAGGTAAAGATAAAAGGAAAAGCTAAAGTGATATAAAGGAAGGCGGCAAGGAGACGTCGATGGTGTGTGTGGTGGCTGATATGGAAACTTGGGACCTTGCTAAGAAATTTCTGCAAGTTAATTTAATTAGTTTCCTTCTTAAATAATTAGGAGAATTTAGAGAAATACAGATTCTTACTCCTTCTGTTTTGCTGATTAGAGGTGTCCTTAACAGTATTTGGTTTTGTTTTAATTGCTCTTTTGTTATGGTTAAGTGCTGCTTGGAATTTCTGCAGTAGGTGCTTCTTTCAGACTGTTCAGATTAAATGATGCTGTGATTGTTTTGTTTTTTTTCGAGAATGCTGTTAGTCACTGCCATGTATGTTAGTTTCATTGTTGACATGCTAGTTGTTTGTCCGAGTTTGATTTTTATATAAGAAGTTCATATCCGATTCTCAGTTTGCAAATCACAGTTAGAAGTGTGAAATGGTATGTTCAGTTGCATTAGATTCTGTTATAGCATGGAATGTCTGCAGTAAGATCAGTTTCCATGATCAGCAAGTTTTATTTCAGTGAATTGATTGTTTACCTTGTATTGCTGAAACGTTTTCTTGGTACTGCTTAATTTAATTCGGACTGGCAATTTCTGAAGTCGAGTCTCTTTGAAATTTTATTATGAATGCATGCGAATCTTGTATAGCAGAAATCTAATGTGTAACCAGTAGTATGCAAGTAGCAAATTTGGAAGTTGCTAGATATTTTTTTTTTCTTCCCATTACAATGGTAGCATGCATTACAGATTTTTTTCTTTATGTTGTTGCCTTGAAACTTAGGTACAGTAGTTTTAAAATCTCAGAAAGAATCACTACATTCTTTTAATAGATATAGAGGCATGTTCTGGTATGCTCCCAATAGTTTAAAGTATCTCTAGTATTAGAGTAAGTAGTACCAGTTTCGTGAAGTTAGTAGAAACAGTAGCAGTCACCCTCAGAGTAGTAGTAAGGAGGGTGGTCGTTACAACAATTTTCCTTTTCATTATTACATGGTCGACCATTTATTTCCCCAAAACAAGGAGAGTTTTAATTAAAACAAAAATTAAAACTTCCTAATTTGTTTCCGAAAATTTATAAAAAATTTCTCCAATAATTTTTCCCTTCATGGTGGATTATAAAAAGGAAATTTTATAAAATAAAATATTTCTTTTAAACATGTGGATAATTTCCAAAGAGGAAAGTTATCTCTAAAAATTAAAATCTCTTTTCAATCTACAAATAAGAAAAGATATCAAATCTTTTCTTAATCTTTTGTAGAAACTAATAAAAGAGAATATTTAATTTTTAAAACTCTCTTTTAAATTATGATCATAGTTAAAAAGGAAAGTTTTCTCAAAATTAAAATCTCCTTTCAATCTACAAATAAGGAAAGATTTCAAATCTTTTCTTAATCTTTTGTAGAAAGCTATAAAAGGAAAGATTTAAATTTTAAACTCTCTTTTAAAACCATGATATCCACATAAGAAATAATTTTAATAAAAATCCTTTTTAATATTCTAGTGGCCGGCCACCTAAGCTTGGGACCCAAGCTTTGGCCGACCACCAACTTGGCTCATCCACTTGGTCTTGGCCGACCCTAGCTTGGGTTCCAAGCTAGCTTGGCCGGCCCCATTAGGATGGGTAAGAAGGTGGGTATAAATCTATATATACAAGATGTTACGATAGGGACTGAGAGAAGGAATTGGTTTTGGTATCCCGATGAAATTAAGCATCCCGTGTTCGCCCCGAACACTTAACTTAATTTCATCAATAATAATTCATTCCACTAAAGAACTATTATTGAACTACCGCACCAATCCCAAATTACATTTTGGGCTCCTTCTTATTATGAGTGTGTTAGTCTCCCTGTGTTTAAGATAATGAATGCCCACTAATTAAATGAGTTACTGACAACTCACTTAATTAATATCTTAGTCCAAGAGTAGTACCACTCAACCTTATCGTCATGTCGGACTAAGTCCACCTGCAGGATTTAACATGACAATCCTTATGAGCTCCTCTTAGAGTCATTCTCAACCTAGATCACTAGGACACAGTTTCCTTCTATAATCAACAACACACACTATAAGTGATATCATTTCCCAACTTATCGGGCTTATTGATTTATCGAACTAAATCTCACCCATTGATAAATTAAAGAAATAAATATCAAATATATGTGCTTGTTATTATATTAGGATTAAGAGCACACACTTCCATAATAACTAAGGTCTAGTTCTTTTATCAAGTCAGTATAAAAAGAACTTACCTAAAATGGTCCTACTCAATACACTTAGAGTGTACTAGTGTAATTTATTAGTCAAGATAAACTAATACCTAATTACACTACGACTATTCCAATGGTTCATTCCTTTCCATCTTAGTCGTGAGCAAGTGTTTATAATTTATAAGGTGCTGATAACATGATCCTCTGTGTGTGACACCACACACCATGTTATCTACAATATAAATTAATTGAACAACTACATTTATCATAAATGTAGACATTTGACCAATGTGATTCTTATTTCTAAATAAATGTTTATACCAAAAGCTAGGCTTTTAGTATACATCCTAACAATCTCCCACTTATACTAAAAGACTAAGCTGTCATATCTGCTGCTATACATCTGATTCCCAACCCTTCAATATGTCCATCAAAAGCTCTTGTCTTAAGAACCTTAGTGAAAAGATCTACAGGTTATCACTTGATGCAATATAGGCGGCAACAACTTCTCCTCGTTATACGATGTCTCATATTGGGTGGTACTTGCGCTATATTGTGTTTACTTGCCTTTTGGACTCATGGTTTCTTCGAGTTTGCTACTGTACCAATATTATTACAATAAATTGTAATAATCTTTGGACAAACCAGAAATCATATCTAAGTCCATCTTGAGGTTACTGAGTCATTCAGCTTCTATGGCTGTCTCTGAGGCTGCCATATACTCAACTTCCATAGTGGAGTCTGAAAAGCACCTATGCTTAACACTCCTCCATAGTTATGACTTTACCTCCTAAATTAAACACAAAAACCCCGAGGTCGATTTACTATTGTCCCTATCTGATTGGAAATCAAATTTCGTGTAACCCATAGGGATCAAATTATCTACCTAGCAAATGTTTTACGACAGTCTAGTGTCCCGGTCCTGATTACTTCGATATCTGCTAACTATGACCTGGACAAAATAGATATCTTGTCTCGTACATTGCATACATTAGGCTTCCAACAGCCGAGGCATAAGGAACTGCCTTCATGTCCTCTATCTATTTTGATGTCTTTGGAGACATCTCTTTAGATAAAGTTACTCCATGCCTGAAAAGTAAGAAACCTTTCTTGGAGTTTTGCATGCTAAAATGAGCAAGAACTGTATCGATATATGAATCTTGGGATAAGCATAATATTCTTTTCTTGCGATCCTTGATCCCAAGAATATGTGCTCACTCTCCTAAGTCCTTCATGACAAATTGCTTGGACAACCATACCCTTACATCCGATAACACCTTGATATTGTTTCCAACTATAAAAAATGTCATCTACGTATAGTACAAGAAATACCACCACGTTTCCATCACACTTCTTGTATACACAAGACTTATCCGGTAACTAAATCCATAATACTGGATTACTTCATTAAACCGGATGAACCAAGACTTTGAAACTTCACTTCAGTCCATAGACCGATTGAGCTTACATACTAGATGCTCTTTGCCCTTTGCAATGAACCTCTCTGGTTGCTTTATATGGATGCATTCTTATTGAACTACCGCTAAAGAACTATTATTGAACTACCACACCAATCCCAAATTATATTTTGGGCTCCTTCTTATTATGAGTGTGTTAGTCTCCCTGTGTTTAAGATAATGAATGTCCACTAATTAAATGAGTTACTGACAACTCACTTAATTAATATCTTAGTCCAAGATTAGTACCACTCAACCTTATCGTCATGTCGGACTAAGTCCACCTGCAGGGTTTAACATGACAATCCTTATGAGCTCCTCTTGGGGTCATTCTCAACCTAGATCACTAGGACACAGTTTCCTTCTATAATCAACAACACACACTATAAGTGATATCATTTCCCAACTTATCGGGCTTATTGATTTATCGAACTAAATCTCACCCATTGATAAATTAAAGAAATAAATATCAAATATATGTGCTTGTTATTATATTAGGATTAAGAGCACACACTTCTATAATAACTAAGGTCAAGTTCTTTTATCAAGTCAGTATAAAAAGAACTTATCTAAAATGGTCCTACTCAATACACTTAGAGTGTACTAGTGTAATTTATTAGTCAAGATAAACTAATACCTAATTACACTACGACTATTCCAATGGTTCGTTCCTTTCCATCTTAGTCGTGAGCAACTATTTATAATTTATAAGGTGCTGATAACATGATCCTCTGTGTGTGACACCACACACCATGTTATCTACAATATAAATTAATTGAACAACTACATTTATCATAAATGTAGACATTTGACCAATGTGATTCTTATTTCTAGATAAATATTTATACCAAAAGCTAGGCTTTTAATATACATCCTAACACGGACCACCCTCCTCATCATCCCGATAGACTAGATCGTTACTATATGTACTTTATCGTGACTATTGTACTTTGACTTAGTTATACTTTCTTAAACATTGACTTATCCTGTTCTGATTAATAGTCTAGGATTCTTAAAATTGTTTTAAAAAATGGTTATTTTAAATTCTAGGATAAAACTTTCAAAACTTCCCATTTTTAGAATTTTAAAAAACAATTTTAGCCTTAGACTAGATCAATTCCTTAGAAAGCATGTTCCTATAGGGTTAGTACTTGAGCATCTCACCAAACACACTAGGACTACCTTGTTTGTGATTGTTAAACATAGAAAGGGGTGAGATGTATAAGCAGATTGCCTGGACTTAAGATGTTTATTTTAATGCATCGATATAAGTCTGAGCGTTAAATATAAAACAAACATCAACCAGGTTAAGTGATTCTGCTTAATCAAACACTAACTGGTTACAAATAACTTAACCTGACTAATCAAGTGAAAGCTGCTATCCTCTGATACTTAGTAAGTAACTAATTTATTTGACAATTTTTATGTCAGGTTCAGGGGGAGAATTAATTATTTTTCATACTTATTTTGAAATTAGTTTTGAAAAATATTTCCTTAAAAGTATTTTAAATCCTTTTAAACTAACTAAGTTTTTTTTAAAAAAAAATGGATCTTACTTAGTTTTGAAAATCAATTTTTACAAACTTAGTTTTAAAAATTAAACCTTACTTGGTTTTTGAAAGTTGAATTTGAAAATTAGATTTTACAAACTTAATTGGATTTGATTTTGTAAACTTGGCTTTGATAGATTTATTTTTGTAAAGTCAGTATACTTTAAAATTAGCCTTTATAAAACTTATTTTTGGAAATTATGTTTAAAAAGTATTTTAAATTTGCAAAGCTTATTTTGAAAATTAGGTTAATTCTGCAAAGTTTATCTTTAAAAATTACTCTAAAATTACAAATTATCTTTCTAAAGTTGTCTTTCCGAGTTAACATTTTTTTTAGCTATTTAAAACTAAAGTTTAAAGTAAAATGTGTTGGGACCTTGACGTTCGCTAGAGGGGGGGGGGGGGGGGGAATAGCGTCTCACCCAAATCGTCGCTTCCTACGCTTGTTAGTGCACAGCGGAAACAAAAATACTAACAAACAAAAGTGAAGCTAACCCTAGAAAACAATAAACAAGAAGCAAACCCAATGCCACGTTGTTTAACGTGGTTCGGAGATGAAGCTCCTACTCCACGGCTGTCCGTAAGGTGGACAATCCCGATCCGTCGGTGGATGACTCCCCGGAAAACCTCCGGCTAGCTCGTGTAGCTCCTTGTGGGTGGAGAAACCTCACCACAAACTCTCACCAAGGACTCTTGAGAAGCTAGGGCACTGGTAGACTACTAATAGGGGTTAACCACCTCTATTTCATCAACGTTAACCAAGCTTCCAATGCTTGGTTATATAGGCCACGGGTTGGAAAACCCAGCCTACCAGTCGACTGACAAAACATGTAGTCTACTGACCTTCGTGGAAATTCGACCGTTGCAGCCCAACGGCTCAATACCAATCCTCTGTTCGCTCTCAGTCGACTGCACCAGTCGACTGCATCAGTCGACTGATGAAACCACCAGTCGACTGCTACAGTACTGCTACAGTAACGCTATAGTCTGCTACAGTGACGCTACAATAACCCTAATTCTAGGATTTTACCTCGAGTACATTCACTCAGCACTCGTTCTCACCCGACCAACCTAGACCTAGCCTTCTAGCCTCCTTCATTAGCCTTGCGTCCCTCGGATGACTCCCCATCCTTTACGTCTTGCCTTCTAGAGCTTTCATCAGCCTTGTCATTGTTGTCGGGTCTTCCTTTGCCAAGAGGTCGCGCCTCCGGGACTTCATCCATTGCCAAGTCACACTTGGACTTACGTTGCCAAGACTACATGCTTGGACTTACACCGCCAAGACTCATCCTTGGACTTTCCTCCTTTGCCAAGATCACACTTGGACTTTCCTTGTTGTACCTATATCATGTACACTCACAATGCATATCAAATACAACAATAAACCTAACTTAAACCTTTGCCCAAACATCAAAACTTAGGGTACCCAGATTACTCCAACAAAATGTTCTATGTTAAACTCCTTCAAGTTAATCTGACTTTAAATTCTTTATTGCATCCTCTTCCTTACTTTTTCTATGTTGCTTTTGATGAATGTCAAAGGGGGAGGGTTAGGTGGTTTAAGTTAGTTAAAATAAAGTTAAAACAACAAAATACCAAATATAAAACAAGACTAACTTAAAAACTTATAATTGCTTATTTTACTTGCATATTTTTCACTAACTTAACTCAGGTTTTCATTGTATCAAAAAAGGGGAGATTGTTGGTGCAGTTAGCACTAATGGTCTAACTCAAGTTTTGATGAATGACAAAGTAGGTTAAGTTAGTTTCATTGTGATCTAACACTATGACCAAGTGTGCAGAAGAAGCCCAGCTAGGTTGACGGACCGATCGAATAGCTGGCACGAAGCCCAGCTAGGTCGACGGGCCGACCAGATAGCTGGCACGAAGTCCAGATAGGTCGATGGGCTGACCGGTTATCTGGCACGAAGTCCAGCTAGGTCGACGGACTGACCTAATAGCTGGCACGAAGTCCAAACGGGTCGAAGGGCTGACCGGACGTTTGGCAGGTAAGTTAAGGTAAGCCATTGGAGGGGAGTGACTGTGAGGACGCATTCCCGAGAAGGGAACTTAGGCGCCGATCCAACTTAGAACCATTTAGGAACTCTGAGTTGAGATATTGACTAGATTTCGGTTTCAGTGAGACAGAATCTAATTACTATTTTTTATTATTATAATTGTACTATGCTAAAAGTTTGTTTTGCAGGATAGTTTTGCATTTTGCCTCAGACTAACATTTTCTTACAAGTTGCTAGAAAACAGAGGTCCGGGTGCATGGAATGCAAACTTTATCCTCTCGTCGCGTCGCCACTTGGAGCTTCATGGTTGGCTGGGCTACGTCACACTCTAGGCACCCGGAAGGGATCCGGGCGCCCGGAGCCTCTTATATAAGGAGGATGCACCCTGGAGCACAGAATCAACTGACAACAAAGCCTTCCAATGATTGCTCTGCCGTGCAGTGCTCCTGCGACGCTGAAGCTTCTCCGACAAACATGCTGTTTTTTTCTTTTCTTAATTATTGTCAATACTTCATTTCTTTTAGCATTCCTGTACTTTCATTCTGTAACTATTCTTTCGAATTTCTAGTGGATTGCCAACGAAAGCACTTAATGAGTGCGGGCCTTAGAGTAGAAGTCGATGAAGGCTCCGAACCAAGTAAAAAATTACTTGTGTTAGCATTGTTCTATTTTCGATCTTTCCGCTGCATACTCGATCTTCTTTTAGAATTTTTAAATCGCTATCCCTCCCCCCCTCCTCTTCTAGCAAATTACTCGATCCAACAATAATTCTATTTTGGAAATAAAAATATATTATAAATTTGATTTTAATAAATCAATATTTATCTAATTTAATTAACATATCTCATCAAAAATCTTTTTATCATTCAAGAATATTTAATTATTTTAAAAACAAATTTCTAAATTAATTTCTTAACCAAAATAAATAATTAATATTTCTTAATTTATTACAGAATAATTTAAATACAGATTTTTTATGATTTTTTAAATCTTTCTAAATTTGGTATTTCCTCACAATTTAGGGAACTTTCTAAAAATATAATATTTTAAGAAATCCAAAAATTATAGAAAATATTAATTCTATAATTTAATTTAGAATATCTCAAATATAGATTTTTATGATTTTTAAATCTTTCTAAATTTAGTATTTCCTAACAATTTAAGAAACTTTCTAAAAATAAAATATTTTAATAAATCGAAAATTTTCATAAAAGATTAATTCTATAATTTAATTTAGAATATCTCAGATTTTGATTTTTTTTTTTTAATTTCAGAATTTTTCCATATTTGTATTATCAAATTAGAAAATTTTCTAAAAATAGATTATTTCTTACAATTTTTTTAAAAAAATAGAAATGATAATTTCTAAATTAACAGAATATTTCTAAATTTAATTTTCTTGAATTATATAAGAAACTTTACAAAAATAGAATTTCCTAACAATTTAGGAAACTTTCCAAAATAGAAAAATCTTAATATTTCTAGAAAAATTCTAAAATTAATTATAACACAAATTATGAACCGTAAAATAATTTTACGATCATGTCGAAGCACGATCAAGCTCTAATACCACTATTGGGATATGTCCGATGCGGTGTGTGCTAAAACACGTTTAGTAAACATGCGCAGCGAAAAATAACATAATAATAATTTATAAATTATTACATCACACGTAGCTCACGCATACAAGGATACAACATGTCAAACATGATCACATTATTAAATTTTTACAAAAAGTAAATTTATGCTAAGTGTACCTTACAAATGACCTGTAACGAAAAGGGCATCAACTATAGCGACGTTGTCGAACCTCGTCTCTATTCGTATCCACACCGAACTCCTCAAGATAACTCATTGAGTACAAGTCTCTCCTTCATAAATTACTAACCACGAGCAAAGAAGAGGGATCAAGAGGAAGAGAAGCACACAAGGGAGAGTTTTCTCCCTTGTGGTGGTCACGACAACAAGGGGAAAGGCTTCCTGTTGGTCCCTTTGGAGGCCAGCAAGAGGGGAGGGGTGAATTGCCCTGAAAAAATAAATCAACCCTTTCTCGACTTATAACTAAATTAAGAATACTTATAATTAAAAATAAAGAGACTAATTCAACAGGAAATAGACACAAAGGAGTTACTTGGTTTGCAATCAGAAGATTGTTAATCCAAGGAGAATGAAGCGCATTATCTGAAGATCTCCTCTGGGCGGAGTAGCCTCTTACAACATTTAACAACACACAAAGAAAGGTAGAACAAATAGAAATGGAATACAAGTTGTTGTATAGCTTCTTGGACCAAGACTATATTTATAGCCTTGGTGTAGAGATGGCAATGGGCGGAGCGGGGGCGGGTTTGCCATTCCCAGCCCCGCCTCATTCTTATTTTTTCAGGTTCGGGGATTCCCCGAACCCGAACCCACGGGGATCAAATCCCCATCCCCGCCTCATTCTCAAATTTAATTTATATTATTATTATTATTTAATTATTATTATTAATGATAATATTAATATTAATATCAATATTAATAATATTATTATTAATAATATTTTCAAAAATTATAATATTAATATTAACACTATTATTAATACTTTTAAAAAAAAATCATATTATTATTTATTAATATTAATAATAATAATATTCAGGGCAGGTTCAGGGATGGGGATAGTATTCTCATACCCGTCCCGAACCCGCCCCATCCTCAAAAAATCGGGGATCCCCATCCCCATTTCAGGTTTTTCCTACGGGGCCCTAAACCCGCGAGAAAAATTGTCATCCCTACTTGGTCATGGCGTTGGAGGGGAAAAACTATATCCCTTTTCGTATAGATCGTGTTTGACCGCGATCTGGATAAAATCCAGGTCCAAGCGCCCGGAAGGGTTCCAGGGACCCTAGACTGGTTTCGGGCGCTCGAACCAAGAAAGTCAATAGTGTTGACTTTTTCAGTCCGGACCCTATGTTCTGGTTCAGCTCGCCTCGATTTGGGTCTTCCTCTCCGGCTCCGCTTGCTTGGGTGATCTCAGTCATCCGGAAAATGGCTCACTCGAACCCAAGTTCCAGCCTTCTCCTCGATTTCTCGTCCCTCGAAGTCACGTACGTTCTTCTCGTCCACCGGTGTACTTTTTCGTGGCACCTTGTCCCTCGGATGCACCGAACCCGTCGGCTCTCTCCCCATGTCGTCCTTCTCGCTAGTCGCGTCTTCCGCTCGATTTCCTGTGCTCCTAAACTCCTGCACACTTAGACATAAGGGTTAAACCAAACAAGACCTAACTTAACTTGTTTGATCACATCAAAATAACCTTAGGGTTTCAACACTTTCCCTTGTTGGTGGCGGCAAAGAGAGAGGGGAGAGAGAGAGGAGAAGAGAAATTGAGTTAAAGTTTTCAAAAACCTTACAAGCTAATTAATGATCTCATATGTATAATTTTCTCTCAACCATATCAATATATAGCCCTCATTAATAAGTTGGATTAAAAAGCCTAAATCCAACCCATTATCCCTTAACTAAAAACTAGCTCATTAACCCCTTGGTTTGATTCACAAATAAACCAAGTTGGTTCATGACTAATTCATGATTAAACCAAATATGGTTCAACTATTCCATAAGAGATGTGGTCCATCCACACTTCCATTGCGATAAATATTTTCATATTTGTCTTATGTATGGTCCGACCAAACATTTATCTCTTGATTTAAGAATCTTATTATTTAACTTGTTTTACATCTTTTAGAGACTCGTTAGTGCGTGTGATTTAATAGGTTCCCGGTTTATCTTGGTCATCCATAATTAACTACTTAATTATAGAACGATCATGAGTGATACCTATTAGTACATCATGATCCTCAATTAGTCAAAAAATCATAGTTGATCTTAGAATTAATTCTAAATCCTTTAGAAGCTACAGTGAGTCGTGCCTCGTTCCTTTCACTCATCTTATATCCACTTGGTTCAGGATATGGTCTATGTGTATTGTCCTCACTAGGCTAACTACGTCACACCTAGCTCAAGTAAAACTTCCTCATTCTGTGGATTCAAATTACTTGTACATGTATACAAGAGTCTCACACTCTTAACATATGATGCTTTGACCAAAGACTTTGAGTAATAATCCTAACGAGTGGTCATAGATTATACGTCTCATCGCAAGGAGCGATGAATCCTCTGTGGGCTATCCAAATACCTTCGGGCACTTCAACTTACACCCAATCATCCCGGGTCCAGACCTCAATGAGATGTTTGCTTAAGATGCCAAAGTATAAGTCTCTATGACCAAGATGACTTGTATACCTCAAGTTCGAAGGAAACTTGCACTCGTGCTGTAGTAAGAACTTTACAGACATATCTGTATATATATAGAGAGCCATATGAAGTCTTATAGCGAGTCACTCCAATGAACTAGTTACCATAACCAGCATCCACATTTAACTCTCGGCATCCCAATGTCTCCAGCCAGTGAGAAAATAGCTGCTTGGCCGAACCAAGGAGTATAACTCGTGCTAGTCTTACAGAATTGATGGTATCCGAATATATCAATTCGACGACTAGGGAAATTTTAATATATTTATAATTGTACATGTAGAGATAATCACTAGTTGCGATCCAATCACAAATTCTCTTATGATATGAATTATATTACGGACATTCAATAAATGAGTTTAAGACAATCAAACATATAATATGTACTCAAATAATGAATCTATACTTATCAAATAAATAGAAAAAATATAAGGCAATTGCCTTAGGACATCCCTCAAATTCTAACAGTTGATATAGTAGGCAGAAGGATATCAACCCTGACTATGTTCGAGTCAAGGGAATTTGGGTCCTGAAAATGACATGGGGCATATGGCATATACTCGACCCCTTAGCGGGGGTGAGGTTGATACAACAGCCAAAAGGATCTCAATCCTAAATATGTCCAAGTCAGGGGAATTTAAGCCCTGAAAAGGACACAAGCAATATGGTGTATTCTCGACCCCTCAGCAGGAGTGAGGTTGAAACTACAGCTAAAAGGATCTCAACCCCAACTATATCCAAATCGGAGAAGTTTAAGCCCTGAAAGTGTTAGGACCTTCGGATGCGGCTAGAGAAGGGGGGTGTGAATAGCCGACCCCAAATTCACGTTTCTTCCTACAATTTGAGTTAGCGCAGCGGAAATAAAAAGTAGAAATGAAAATGGAGAAGATCAAACCTCAAACATGATGATATAACGAGGTTCGGAGATGATACTCCTACTCCTCGGCGTGTCCGTAAGGTGGACGAATCCTATCAATCCGTCGGTGGATGAGACCCCGGAAACCAGCTAATAAAAACTCTTTCTGGGTGGAGAAACCTCGCCATAATCTCTCTTGCAACAGCAAGATCAGCGTACAAGAAATACAGCAAGAAGCCAAGAACAATATGAATGTAAAAACACTAGTTTGCTTGCCTTCTTGCCGACTGTTGATGAAGCAGCAACTTCACGGATGCCAACCACAGCAGCAACTGATCAGTTGGAGTCCAGCCGATGGAAGCTCACACGAAGCTTCAGCAGTGGAGAGCTCAAAAAAGCTCAGATCGCAGGAGCAAGAAGAGTAAGTCGTAGTCCCAACAGTAGAGGCCCTCCACCTTATATCAAAACCTGCGAAGAAGAAGACAGAAATCTAGCCGTTGTGTCTCAACGGCTAGGCCTGGACCGATCAGGCTCCACCCTGATCGGTCCAGGATGGCTCTGATCGGTCAGGGGACCGATCAGGCCCTAGGCTGATCGGTCCCCAAACCGATCCCAACTCTCACAGAGATTTGCTTGCGTTCCCTGATCGGTCTGTGGACCGATCAGGCCCTAGGCTGATCGGTCCCTAGACCGATCCCAACTCTCACAGAGAGTTGATTGCCAGAGCCCTGATCGGTCTGTGGACCGATCAGGCCATTCCTTCTCCCAATCTGCTTGGTTTCTGTTCGGTTACCAGATCGATCAGATGACCCAGTGTATCACTAGATAGGTCAGCAGACCGATCCAATTTCCCAGCCTTAAACCTAAAGCCTTCCTGATCTAGAGAACGAGCTATCGAGCCCTCTCCGACTTCCACGTCTGGTCCAGAGAACGAGCTACCGAGCCCTCTCTGACCTAGTCCGGAGAACGAGCTACCGAGCCCTCTCCGACTTCGTCCGGTCCAGAGAACGAGCTACCAAGCCCTCTCTGACCTAGTCCGGAGAACGAGCTACCGAGCCCTCTCCGACTCCATCCAGTCCAGAGAACGAGCTACCGAGCCCTCTCTGACCTAGTCCGGAGAACGAGCTACCGAGCCCTCTCTGACTTCCACGTCCGGTCCAGAGAACGAGCTACCGAGCCCTCTCCGATTCCATCCAGTCCAGAGAACGAGCTACCGAGCCCTCTCCGACCTCCCATGCCAAGCTTCCATACTTGGACTTTTCCCCGTGCCAAGCTCCATGCTTGGACTTTTCCCATGCCAAGCTCCATGCTTGGACTTTTCCCATGCCAAGCTCCCTGCTTGGACTTTTCCGTGCCAAGTCTCCATCCTTGGACTTTTCCCGTGCCAAGCTCCCTGCTTGGACTTTTCTCGTGCCAAGTCTCCATACTTGGACTTTTCCGTGCCAAGTCTCCATACTTGGACTTTTCCCGTGCCAAGCTCCCTGCTTGGACCTTTCCGTGCCAAGTCTCCATACTTGGACTTTTCCCGAATCAGGTCAACACAAGTCGGGTCAACCATGTCAACCTTGACCAAAGGTTGCACCCACAATCCCCCAAGTTCCTATTCTTGTCAAACATCAAAATACAACTTCTCTATTCTCGTCAAACATCAAAATATACCTCGAGTCAGGTCAACTCGAGTCGGGTCACCCGGGTCAACCTTGACCTAAGGTTGTACCAACAATCTCCCCCTTTTTGATGTTTGACAAAAACCATAATCATGTTAGGTTAACCCGATAACCTAACTTAGGTTTTCCAATAGTTCTCCAATGTTCTTCCTCAAACATTCTCTGAACATTCTCCCCAAACTCCAATGTTCTTCCTTGAACATTCTCTGGACATTCTCCCCCTTTTTGACACACATCAAAAAGAGTGAATCAAGGTAAAGAGTTTCTTCTTAATGAAAGTCTCATACCTTTCATTGAAACCCTTAATTTCCCCCTTGATACTAAAATCAACAATCAACTTAGTGATAATCCCATATCACTCATCCTCAGAAATCTTGACGAGTAAAAACTCCCCCTAAAGGTCAACTCCTCCTTGACCATTAGGTAAAACTCCCCCTAAAGATCAACTCCTCCTTGACCATTGCACCAACAATGTCTTGGAGAGTTTCAACCCTTTAGAAATCTAAAGAACCAACTTCCATAGCTGAAATTTCAGACAACAGTTGAAAAATCAGCATTTTGGCATGCTCTGATCGGTCACCAGACCGATCAGGACTCCACTGGATCGATCACCAGACCGATCCACACTTCCCTGGATCGGTCCAGTGACTGATCTAGACTTCCCTGGACCGATCAGGATCCCCTCTGATCGGTCCACAACTCTCTGATAAGGATTTCTGATTTTTCTCCCGAAATTCAGAAACCCCTAAAAAATCACAGAAAATTCCAAAAATTATAAAATTTTGAGAATACATTCCTCATGACATATATTATCATGGAAAAATAGTTTTCTATTAAAATAACTTCCATTTTTAAATCTTGATACAAAGTTCGAAAGACTTTGAAATAGCTCAAGGTTAATCCATCTTTGTATCAATTTGCTCAATGATGAATGCTATCACTAGAAAAGCTTCATCAAGGTTTTTCAAATCAATTTTGAAATGATTTTAAACCATTCAATTTAGGACCACAATCTTAGGACTAAATGTACATGACTTGTACACAAGTTTTCCCTATGATCCTCAATTTCGAATTAGGCTCATCTAGGTACAAGAACTATGCACCTTGATCCTAACTCATCATCCTAATATCTCACACACATCTAAGGTGTATCAAACACATCCAAGTCAATTTTGATGTGAGATATGAGTTTAGGTCATCTTAAGCTAAGTTCTCATGCATTTTCTAAACAACAATTTGATCTCCATATCAAATTGTGTTTTTATCCTTAAATCAATTTAATTGATCATAAATGCAAGAGATGATTACATGGCATAAAATAATATCATAAGTGGAAACATGTGCCAATGTCATGATGTCATGTCATCAAGTATGAAACTTAAATAAGGCATGACATATAACTAAACTAAGCATTATCATGACATTTCAAATGATAATAAAATAAATATGATGTCATGACATGACATATGACAAACAATGTATGGCAAATAACATATAAAGGTATAGAAAATACTTAATTCTAGCCTTAGTTGCCATTTTTGATAATTTTGATCAGTTTGCCATAAATTCTATATTCCTAAGTGTAATAGACCTAAAGTCATATACTAAAGATTTTTAGATCACTATGTGCTAATTAGATTGACCCTAGAAAACTCCTCAAATGTGGTTGGCACATCCTAATCACCTTAGGAATAATTTTTAGTTTCATTTTCAAGGCTTGATTACACCTTGAAAATTCCTAAAATGCCACCTTTTGCCATGAGTAGGTTAACTACCTATCCAATTAAGGTTGGCACACCCTAATCCATCTAGCGTGAAGGAATCACGCTCCTAGGAACCCAATACCTATTTGAGCTCATTGGGTTCACTAAATATTCACTAGGGATGACTTCCCTAGCAACCCTCCTAATGACCCTCCTAGGCTTTAAAGCCTTGGTCATTTGGGATTCATCAAGATCAACTCTAGGGGTGACTCCCCTTGTGACCTTGGTGATGGTCTTCTTAGCCCTAGGTCTTGTTCCATAATCGAATGGAACATTATGATAAGCGGGCTTGACCACTTGAGACTTAGGTTTGTGACCCAAACCTCTCATGTCCTTGGGCTTTGGTTTTTGACCCTTAGACCCTAGAGTTGACTTCTCCAAATTCTTAAGAGTCTTTTCTAAAGTGTCAAGTCTTGACCTCAAGACTTGATTTTCCTTCTTTAATACCTCAAGCTTTAATTTTCCATTTTTCTTTGAGGTATTCCTAGGCATATGTCTAGTTGTTTTGGGATTCCTATCTAGGTTTTCCTTAACCTTAGATGTGTTAACTCTAGGGTTGACATTTCTAGCATTGTCCTTATCTAGGCTAACATGTTTGGCACCTAAGCACATGTATCGGTTTCTATGGTTCTCATGCTTATCATTATTGACAATTGCAATAAAACTACTAGCATGTGTCTTATTAGAATTGCAAGAATGTGCCTTAAAGGATACCTTAGGGTTTGCCTTAGCTCCCCCCATAGATGTGCTTGGTCTCTTGTCCTTGTGAGGTTGCTTCCCCCTTGGACATTGACTCCTATAATGTCCCCTTTGATTGCATTGGAAGCACACCACGTGCTCCTTGCCCTTGCGTATCGGGACTCCGACTTCCTTGACTTTTGGTGCCGGTGGAGTCTTCCTAATCCTCTTTGGACATTTACTTTTGTAATGCCCATATTCCCTACACTCAAAGCACATTATATGTAATTTACTTGAAATTAAGTTGCTTGAGTTACCTAGGGTTGAGGATGGATATAAGCTCTCTCCTTCATCCCTTCCGGAGGTAGAGGCTTCTTCTTCTTACTCCAGTCTTGAAGAAGAACTCTCCTCCTCTTCTTCCTTAGATGTTGAGTAGCCCTCAACTTCTAATTCCATACCTCCATGATGTGAGCTACTTGACTCACTTGACTCCTCTTCATGACTTGAATTGGAGCTCTCCTCATGGAACTTAGCCAAGTTGTTCCACAACTCCTTGGCATTGTTGTATCTACCTATCTTACACAAGATATCATTAGGTAATGAAAATTCAAAGATTTTCGTTACCTCGTCGTTGATTATGGATTGGTGGATTTGTTCCTTCGTCCACTTCTTCTTTTCGAGAGGTTCTCCTTCTTTATCCACCGGAGGAATAAAACCTACTTGTACACAATTCCAATTTACTAGGTTAGTCATAAGAAAATACTTCATTCTTACCTTCCAAAATGCGAACTCATCGCGATCGTAGAAGGGTGGAATCGTGACGTCTTCTCCAAGTTGATTCATTCTCTAGCTCGTGCTCCCCCGGGTGTTAATCCGACGAAGAGCGACCTCGCTTTGATACCACTTGTTAGGACCTTCGGATGCGACTAGAGAGGGGGGGGGGTATGAATAGCTGACCCCAAATTCACGTTTCTTCCTACAATTTGAGTTAGCGCAGCGGAAATAAAAAGTAGAAACGAAAATGGAGAAGATCAAACATCAAACATGATGATATAACGAGGTTCGGAGATGATTCTCCTACTCCTCGGCGTGTCCGTAAGGTGGACGAATCCTATCAATCCGTCGGTGGATGAGACCCCGGAAACCGGCTAATAAAAACTCCTTCTGGGTGGAGAAACCTCGCCACAATCTCTCTTGCAACAGCAAGATCAGCGTACAAGAAATACAGCAAGAAACCAAGAACAATATGAATGTAAAAACACTAGTTTGCTTGCCTTCTTGTCGACTGTTGATGAAGCAGCAACTTCACGGATGCCAACCACAGCAGCAACACATCAGTTGGAGTCCAGCCGATGGAAACTCACACGAAGCTTCAGCAGTGGAGAGCTCAACAAAGCTCAGATCGCAGGAGCAAGAAGAGTAAGTCGTAGTCCCAACAGTAGAGGCCCTCCCCCTTATATCAAAACCTGCGAAGAAGAAGATAGAAATCTAGCCGTTGTGTCTCAACGGCTAGGCCTGGACCGATCAGGCTCCACCCTGATCGGTCCAGGATGGCTCTGATCGGTCAGGGGACCGATCAGGCCCTAGGCTGATCGGTCCCTAAACCGATCCCAACTCTCACAAAGAGTTGGTTGCGTTCCCTGATCGGTCTGTGGACCGATCAGGCCCTAGGCCGATCGGTCCCCAGACCGATCCCAACTCTCACAGAGAGTTGGTTGCCAGAGCCCTGATCGGTCTGTGGACCGATCATGCCATTCCTTCTCCCAATCTGTTTGGTTTCTGATCGGTCACCAGATCGATCAGATGACCCAGTGTATCACTGGATCGGTCAGCAGACCGACCCAATTTCCCAGCCTTAAACCTAAAGCCTTCCTGATCTAGAGAACGAGTTACCGAGCCCTCTCCGACTTCCACGTCTGGTCCAGAGAACGAGCTACCGAGCCCTCTCTGACCTAGTCCGGAGAACGAGCTACCGAGTCCTCTCCGACTTCGTCCGGTCCAGAGAACGAGCTACCGAGCCCTCTTCGACTCCATCCAGTCCAGAGAACGAGCTACCGAGCCCTCTCTGACCTAGTCCGGAGAACGAGCTACCGAGCCCTCTCCGACTTCCACGTCCGGTCCAGAGAACGAGCTACCGAGCCCTCTCCGATTCCATCCAGTCCAGAGAACGAGCTACCGAGCCCTCTCCGACCTCCCATGCCAAGCTTCCATACTTGGACTTTTCCCCGTGCCAAGCTCCCTGCTTGGACTTTTCCGTGCCAAGTCTCCATCCTTGGGCTTTTCCCGTGCCAAGCTCCCTGCTTGGACTTTTCCCGTGCCAAGTCTCCATACTTGGACTTTTCCGTGCCAAGTCTCCATACTTGGACTTTTCCCATGCCAAGCTCCCTGCTTGGACCTTTCCGTGCCAAGTCTCCATACTTGGACTTTTCCCGAATCAGGTCAACACAAGTCGGGTCAACCAGGTCAACCTTGACCAAAGGTTGCACCCACAATCCCCCAAGTTCCTATTCTTGTCAAACATCAAAATACAACTTCTCTATTCTCGTCAAACATCAAAATATACCTCGAGTCAGGCCAACTCGAGTCGGGTCACCCAGGTCAACCTTGACCTAAGGTTGCACCAACAGAAAGGACACATACGATACGATATATTCTTGCCTCCTTAGTGAGGAAAAGGTTGGTACAATAGCCGGATGGATCTGAACCCCAACTATATCTGAGTTGAGGGAGTTTGGGCCTTGAAAAGAACACGAATGATATGGTATATGCTCGACACCTTAGTAGAGGTGAGGTTGATACAGTAGCTGAAAGGATCTTAACCCTGACTATGTCCGAGTCAAGGGAGTTTGAGCCCTGAAAAAGACATAAGTAATATAGTATATGCTCGACCCCTCAGTGGGAGTGAGGTTGATACTGCAATCGAAAGAATCTCAACCCCAACTATGTTCAAGTTGGGGGAGTTTGAGTCTTGAAACGAACATGGGCGATATGATATATGCTTGACCCCTCAGCGAGGGCGAGGGCGAGGGTGATAGCACAGCCGGAAGGATCTCGATCTCGAGTATATCTGAGTCGGGGGAGTTTGAGCCCTAAAAAAGACATGGACAATATGGTATATGCTAGACACCTCAGTGGGGGTGAGGTTGATACCGCAATCGGAAGGATCTTGACCTCGAATTTATCCAAGTCGGAGGAGTGGGACCCTAAAAAGGGAACGAACGATACGGTGTATGCTAGACCCCTCAACGGGGGTGAGGTTGATACCATAGATGGAAGGATCTCAACCATGACTATGTCCAAGTTGGAAAATTTTGGGCCCCTTGGGGAATCAGTCTGAAAATAAGACTTTTTCATTCATGTTTAAAAGGTGAGTACATGTTTGGATTCAAGAGTAATACCACTTCAGATGATTGGCATTCCATGGTTGAAATATCCTTTTACAGTTGAAGTCCACCAGGTAATATGCTCCTGAGTTCATCTTCTCTATTACTTTAAATGGTCTTTTCCATTAAGGCTCTAACTTGCCAACATCACTGACTAGCTTTTCTCATTTCCAAACTAAATCCCTGACATGGAACGAGTGAGGTATTATATGTTGGTTATAATTGAGATACATCCTTTGGTGATATACTATGAGTCAGGTAACAGTTTTTGCCTGAGTTTATGAAATCATGTCTTAGTTGAGAAGGTGCAATTCATTATTATCATGCCTGTAAGCATTTTTTCTGACATATTAATCATTGACTTCCACTAGAACGACTGCTTCAACGGCATAGACAAGATGGAATGGAATCATTCCTGTACTTTCCCAAGGGTCGTTCGATATTCCTAGAGTATACTAGGTAACTCATCTACTCAGCTTCCTCGGATATGATCTAACTTAATTTTTAGCCCTATGACAATCTCCCGATTAATTACCTCAACTTGCCCATTGTTATGTGGATAGCCTACCGAAGTGAAAGCATGTCGAATGCCGAAACCCTCACACCAATCCTTCAAACGTTGACCTTGGAACTGTCAACTATTATTTGAAATTAACTTGTAGGGCAAACCAAATCGACAGATAATGTTCTGCCATAAGAATTTCATGACCTCTTGCTTAGTTATACGGGTTAGAGGTATAACCTCCATCCATTTGGAAAAATAGTTAACTTCTATCAACAAAAACTTGTTTTTGTTATTTGTCGATAGAAAAAGGACTCACGATATCCATATCCCACTATTCAAGGGGGCAAGCCACTGCGGAAGTTTTGAAGAATTCGATCGAGTGATGAGACAGGTTTTGATGCTTCTAACAGTGGGGACAAGCAGTGATGAATCGAGTTGTGTCTGCTTGCAAAGTTGGCTAGAAATACCTAGCAAGCAACACTTTCAGTACTAATGTTCTTCCTCTCACATGATAATTACCACTGATGCCTTTGTGAACTTCCTGCATGACATAGTCATATCTTCATGACCCAAGCATTTGAGAAAGGGTTAAGAGAAGGACTGTCAATATAATGCATCCCCAATGCCAGTGAATCGGGGCACCCTCCTTTTGATCAATCGAGCTTATTCTGGGTCGATGGAAAGAGTTCCCGGCTCTAGGTAAGACATTATAGGAACCCTCTAGTCGGCTAATGCATCTGCATTTGTGATTTGGTTAACCCGGGAGATTGACAACACTTAGGATATGCAATCTTCAGTTCTCTAATTTGACAATGCGCTGGCTAACTTAGTTAGCTCATATGCCTTCTGATTCTTCGATTTGGATATTTTTTGAAGACAGATCTCACGAAAATGAGCATGGAGTCTTTCAAAAGCCTTAGCATAACCTTGACCACTACGGAGACAACGATGTCTGGCTCGCCAAGACTATTTACTTGTGAGTGATTGATCATTCTTCCATCTTCATTGATTGATTGATTTATTACTCTGAGAATTTAGCTGATCATTCTTCTTGTGCCTTCAATTTTAGGATATACAACGTGACGAATGCAAAATACCTAGAACTCGCGAAGTTGGAGTTCAACAGGCTGCAAGCAATATACGAAAAGGAGATCGGCTCCATTGTAGAGTACGTCGAGCTTGCTTCCTCACTGTTGTCAATTTTGGGGGTTTTGAAGTAGTTAAAACCCTAATTAATGTCGTATATGATCTTAACAGATGGTGGAAAAGCTGTGGACTGGAAGCCACCTCTCTGTCTCCGGAGCAGCTTCACTTTGCCATTGCTTCTACTCTGCCTGAGCCGGAGTTTGCAAGGAGCAGAATTGCCTACACCAAATCGAACTCCATCGAAAACGTTCTCGTAGATCTGTTTTACAAACATGAATCCACTGAGGACTTGAAGAATCTGTGCCGAGCAGTCGAAGAGTGAGTATTTAATTTGATTTGGAATGCAATGCAATGGAATGGAATGGAATCGCTGAGTGATCGAGCTTGTAATTTGTTTGCAGGTGGAATCCCTCGCTGGCTCTTTCACTTCCATCTCAGTTGAAATTGTTTTGTACGAGACTCTGAATGAATTAGCAGGGGAAGCCAGTAAAGTCCAAGGGAAGGATGTGTTCCCCTACTTCCATGAACTCGTAAGTACCGAGTACAGTTGGAAGAAATTAAATTTACAGACTTCGATTCAATTCGAGTAAAATAACTGAAATAAAATGATGAAAACAGAGGAAGAAGCAAATGGAGATGTACATGAAACTCAGGGAGACTAAATTGGGAGGACAAAGCGGGGAGTACTCATTGAAGGACTACATCGAGCATGGTAAAACCGAACTGGGCGTGGCCGTCAGATTGCTACCTTCCGTGTTTCTGATGGGAGAGCGTCTCAGGGATCTGGATCTGCTTTGCTTGAACGAGAAATCCAGGATCCAGGAGAAGCTCTCGGTGTTCTTGAGACTCTACGTCGATCTCCAAATGCACAAGGTACGTACTATCGATCGATCGATCGACTTTGAATATAATTGAATTTTTCTGAATGGATCATGATTCGCGTCGCTGCTTGCAGAACTCGCTGGCGCAGGGTGGGATGAACGCGGTGGCGGTGAGCATGGAGGTGGGGAAGCGGAGGGAGGAGGAAGCGTTGGGCGACGTGGAGGCGCAGATGGAGGAGGCGTTCGACGAGTTGGTGCACGAGAGCCTGAAGCCGAGCTTGGTGCCTCGCAGTTGCCGGAGACTGATGTTCGAGCACGCTCGGATCACGCAGTTCTTCCTGCACGACGACTTCACCTCGCCGGCGCACCGGCTGAAGATTGCGGAGGCCATGGAGCGGTTCCGCACGCCCGTTCCGATCGACAGTACGGCGTGAAACGGAAAGAAATTTTTAATTTAATTTAATTTAATTGATTTTGTTTTTTTGGAAAAAAAAATTATAGAAATAAGATAAATGGGCCATGAGATGGGCCGAGTTTCAAGTCGAACGTATCATAAAACACGTGTATCAGATCATAATATAATATTGCGAATCTTTCTTTATTTAGAATGAGTGGATGAATTAGCTAATTAATACTTTTTTAAAGTCTTAATGACCATGAGTTAGAGGCTTAAGGAAACGTGAATTAATTACTTTGTGGAAATATGATGGTTCGTTTGACTTGGTTAAAAAGTCTAAGCAAGAATACTTTCTTGTTTCTTGGTCAAAGGGATTAGGTTATTTTCCTAATTCAGTATTAAATCACGATCTAAGTGAATACCTTTTTTTTTTTTTTTAAGATTGATTGGGTTTGACCAAACGCGTTAATATTAGGATATGATTTGATCTAACAAATACTTTAATGAGCACATTTAGATGAAAAAAAAAATTGATAATGTTATCTCAGGTGCCCCTCTACTATTCATCCCAAAGTCTTGTGTAAGAGATAAATTAAGCAGTTTTATGGAGAATCAAAAGTATTTCAATTAATATTAAAATAGTAATATGAAATGATATAATCTGATTATCAGTGACGGATCGTCCGAGTTGAGCCCATAAAAAAAGAGAAGGTCGGGTTTGATACTTAGGATTGAGAAGAAACTACACTCCTGAGGGTGTTTTGGAATCGGATTTAAATTTAAAGGTGCTCAAGAATTGGATCCAGAATCTAAAGGTACTCAGATTTAGAGATGAAAATCGAGACATGCTCGGGAAGCAAGTCCGAATCTAGGAAGTGCTTGAAAAGTAGACTCAGAGCCGAATAACATTATGGAACGTAGTTTTGATTTAGTTTAAAGGATAATAAAAGTGATTAATAATGATCATTATAAACAAAAGTCTAGGGTGACCGTTGATAATTTCATGGAAAGATAAACATTAGATGGGGAGCCATCCTTCGGCTACAGTGGGCTGTAGCCGGCCCCATGATCCCCTCTTTTTTTTCAAAAACAAAAATAAAGACTTTTAATTTTTTTTTTTTTTTTCAGTTCCATCACAAACCCATAGGCTAGTCTCAGCTAGTCAGCCCCAGGTAGTTGGCGTCAGACCAAGGTAATCGGCGTCAGCCCTAGATAGTCTTGAATCCTAATTATGTCCCTGTTAAGAAGAGATCGTTGCAGGAGAAGAATATTAATATGATAATAAGCGGTGTTACGTGACGAAAGCTATAAAAAGATTAAAATTTAGGGAGGGGATATGTTGATTCCCACAAGATCATTTCTTTCATTCTATTTTCTATTTTTATCTCTCAAAATCTCATTTAAACAGAATCATTCAATCAAATAGGGTGAGGAGCGCGATTTTGATAAATGTAAAATAATTTTGACAAGCATAAAATAATTGTAGCTAGAGTTTTCAATAAATATGATACTATTTTTTAAAAGGAAAAAAAAAATATCATTTCCATATCTCTTTCACTATCTTTCTATTTTATTAGGAATATAGGCCGATAATAACTAATTTTAGTAAAATTTAAAATAAAATTTAGTCAATATATTTTTTTTCTTTTCACACGAAAAATAATTTTAAAATTTATTAATAATTTTCTCACTATCATAGTTCTCTTTAGTCTCACATTTTAGATTTACTATGAACGGAGACTCTTTTATAAATACCTTGAGCTAATGACTTTAGAAAGCATATATTTCTTGACTTTTTAGCTAAGATCAAGTGTGATTGAAACTTTATATTACGTGCTAATATGAATTTTTATCGATAAATAATTATAATTACCAACCAAAGTTAGGTTTGACCAATAATATTTAATATTTTTTAATGATCTGGGTCAGATTTAACCAGTAATTTTAATTTTTTATAGTCAAAATTATTTTTACCAATAATTTAAAAATTTTATTGACTAAAGTTAAATTTTGTCAGTAAACTTAAATTTTTTATTTTCTAAAGTTGGATTTGGTAGGTTGATATGGGATGAAACGAGCAGACCCAGGAGATGAAATGGTAGTCAAGGTGACATGGCAGCCAACCCATCTGGCTTCATCATTCACCCAGCATTAGGGCTCTTGGGTCTAGCTCAATTAGGTTACTAGTCGGACCAGTAGTGGTCGACCGACCCTTAAGTCGGTGAAATATATGGAGCCTAGTACTCTACCTAAAAGATAACACAGCCAGTCATTCAATAGCCAAACGAGTTTTGAGGTGGTCGGCCTTTTAGGCTGATCGGGATGTCTAATCCATCTCACAATCAACCAACCATCGATATGGTTAGAGTATGGGACGGCCTCCTCGAGGCTCGCAAATCTCTCTTACAACCGACTGAATAAAAGGCCGCCCAACACTTATCCTCATATGACTACTCGAACAGATTTCCAGCAAAACCTTGACTGGGCAAAAGGTCGCCCAGGATTAAGACACTTATCCTCATATTACCACTCGGATGGATTTCCAGCAAAGCAGGGGGAAGGGTTTATTATATGGACTTCCAAGAAGCATCAGATATTATATTATTTCTCAAATGGATTTCTAACATGACTAAGGTGTTATATTACTCTCCAAACGAATGTTTCAATGATGTGCAGAACATAGTTGAGCGGTTTAACGCTGAGAACAGATATAAAGGCGGTCGACTTTATTGGCCGACCAAGATACATGCATTATAATATGTAATAGAGCAAACTATATAGAATGTAACTGAGTAGCTCAATAAGGATGATCGATCTTAAGGACTGAACTAGATATACTCAACAAATAACATTCTAATAACCTATCAGAATAATAATTAAGTGTTAGAGAAAATTCTTCTAGAAACTTTTTCAAGGACCATCGTGTCTTCCATCAGTGGATCATTTATAATAGTATTTTCCTTCATCAACCTTAGTAATAACAGAAGCCACAAACAATAAAAAGAGGTATACATGTGGGTAAAGCGAAGATTCCTCGGATAATCATTACACATTACTTAGGCTGTACAATTTCTTTTACCTAAAAAACCCTGACATATTTTACCACCTCACAACTGTGGAGGTTAGGTGAGGAGGTATATAAAGGGGAGTCCACGGAAGGTACGTTTTTTGAACATTGGCGACTTTACTCTCATACACACGTTCTTACAGTTCTTCATTCACCCGTCCAGACTTGTACTGACTTGAGCGTCGGAGGGCCTTCGCTAGTGACTCCCCCTGGTTTCTAAGCGCTGACGTTTTGTTGGCTCGTCTCCTTGTGCATAGGATCAGAAGAAAGGTCTTCCCCTAGTCAATGACCAAACCACTGTGCCCAGCGCGTCATCACTGCAAATTTCAGAGAGGATCAAATTTGGCTCCGTCCGTGGAAACTTTCGACTGAATCTAAGAATCAGAGATGGAAGAAGCTGGAAGACTTACTACCATTACACTAATGTAAGAAGACCTGGATCTACTCATCAATGCCCAAGTACAAAACTTATTGCAACAACAACAACAACAAGTGGCTATCGGTGGTACCTTACCACTACCCCATCCTGTTGTATCAATAATAACCCATCAAAGGGAGAGAGGAGCTAGGGAGGAGGGCCCAGTTCCTCTGCTGCGGGTGTCCCACTCACCGTTTCCATGCCATCACGCGCTCTTTCGTACACCGGCCGAGCACTTGGGCCAAGGGGGACTACATCAAGAATCTTGTGGAGAAGTGTCTGTCTAAGAAGGACGCAGGGGAAAGGCTCCAACAAGGTGTAGCTACTCCGAAGAAATTAGTACTCCGTTCTCTCAGAAAGTGCTAGAAGAAAAGTTGTCAAAATATTATCAAACTTTACTGATATGAGAATACTCAGGGTCGACTGACCCTGAAGATCATCTCCTTAAATTTGAGCACATTACCCTGTTGGTTGCTACTCGGAAAACCTAGAGGTTCCACTGTACAAAAATTTTGTACAAAGGTCTGAACCTTTTCCTAGCTACCATGTGTTCTTTTAAATTAAATTTTGGATCGCCTGCGGAACTTAACACGTTTGATCCAAAACTTAATCTATTCGTTTTTTAGGTTTTGACTTGGGTCTCCTGCGGAACTTAACACGTTCGACCCAAATCACCTTAAGTTATTAATTCCATTAAATATTAATTTCCATAATTGGTTCCCAGTACTGACGTGGCGAGGCACACGGCCTTCTTGGATATGGGAGCAACCACCACCGACTAGACAAAACCTTTTATGGAAAGATAATATTTAATTTCCTAAAATAACTTTAGGTTAACCGAAAAGAACAATCAAATCACAAGGGAAAGAAAAACAAAAGAACCCTATATCGAAAATAAATTCGAAACTCTAGAATCGTATGCCTCTTGTATTTGGTATTATTTCCAAAAATAACTAGTATGATGCGGAAAGGAAAAATACTAGTTATACCTTTTAGAAAGACCTCTTGATCTTCTACCGTATTCCTCTTCTAACCTCGGACGTTGTGTGGGCAACGATCTTCCGAGATGAGAACCACCAAGCACCTTCTTCTTCCTTGCAAGTTTTGGCCATCAAAACATCTTCTAGGATGAAGAGGTTCGGCTACCACCACCATGCTCCAAGGGATGCTAGAAACAAAGCTTTCTTTCTCTCCTTCTTCTTCTTCTTCTCTAAACTTGATCCGGCCACCATATGAGTCTCCACAAGAAAGATGAGGTTCGGCCATCAAAAAGAAGAAAGGAGGAGAGGATGGCCGGCCACACCAAGGAAGAAAAAGAGAGAGGAAAAATAATAGAGTTGTTCACCATGAAGGCACCTCTACCCTCTCTTTTATAATCCTTGGCCTTGGCAAATAAGGAAATTTAAATAAAAATTTCCTTAATTCTTTTACCATTGATAAGGAAAATTTATTTAATTAAAAATAATTTTATCTCATCAACAATGGTCGGCCACTTTAAACTAAGCAAAGGAAATTTAATTCAATCAAGAATTAAAACTTTCCTAATTTGTTTCCAGAAATTTTATAAATAAAATTTCTCTAATAATTTTTCCCTTCATGATGGTTAATAAAAAGGAAATTTTATAAATTAAAATATTTCTTTTAAACATGTGGATAAAAAGAAAGTTATCTTTAAAAATTAAAATCTCTTCCAATCTACAAATAAGGAAAGATATCTAATCTTTTATTAATCTTTGCAGAAGCTTTATAAAAGAGATATTTAATTTTTAAACTCTCTTTTAAATCATGAACATGATTAAAAGGAAAGTTTTTACCAAAATTAAAATCAACCTTTTAATCTACAAATAAGGAAAGAGATTTAACTCTTCTCTTAATCTTTTGTAGAATCTTATAAAAGGAAAGATTTAAATTTTTAAACTCTCTTTTAAATCATGTTATCCACATAAGAAAAAATTTAAAAAATAAAATTCCTTTTTATTTTAATAGGGCCGACCACCTAAGCTTGAGTTCAAGCTAGGGCCGGCCACATGAATTCACCCATGAACCAAAACATGGCCGACCCTAGCTTGGTCTCCAAGCTAGCTTGGCCGGCCCCCTATAGGATGGGTAAGAAGGTGGGTATAGTACTCTATAATCAAGAGGCTACGATAGGGACCGAGAGGAGGAATTGGTTTTGGTCTCCCGATAAAATTAAGCATCCCGTGTTCGCCCCGAACACACAACTTAATTTTATCAATAATAATTCATTCCACTAGAGAACTATTATTGAACTACCGCACCAATCCCAAATTATATTTTTGGGCTCCTTCTTATTATGAGTGTGTTAGTCTCCCTGTGTTTAAGATAACAAATGTCCACTAATTAAGTAAGTTACTGACAACTCACTTAATTAATATCTAGCTCCAAGAGTAGTACCACTCAACTTCATCGTCATGTCGGACTAAGTCTACCTGCAGGGTTTAACATGACAATCCTTATGAGCTCCTCTTGGGGACATTCTCAACCTAGATCACTAGGACACAGTTTCCTTCTATAATCAACAACACACACTATAAGTGATATCATTTCCCAACTTATCGGGCTTATTGATTCATCGAACTAAATCTCACCCATTGATAAATTAAAGAAATAAATATCAAATATATGTGCTTGTTATTATATTAGGATTAAGAGCACACACTTCCATAATAACTGAGGTCTTTGTTTCTTTATAAAGTCAGTATAAAAGAAACGACCTCTAATGGTCCTACTCAATACACTCTAAGTGTACTAGTATAATTATATAGTTAAGATAAACTAATACCTAATTACACTACGACCTTCCAATGATTTGTTCCTTTCCATTATGGTCGTGATCTACTGTTTATAATTTATAAGGTACTGATAACATGATCCTCTGTGTGTGACACCACACACCATGTTATCTACAATATAAATTAATTGAACAACTACATTTATCAGAAATGTAGACATTTGACCAATGTGATTCTTATTTCTAGATAAATGTTTATACCAAAAGCTAGGCTTTTAGTATACACTCTAACATGTCCATCAATTTATCGATGGGGTAAAATGTCGGGTGTTCCTTATTACATTTGATGGTTCAACGCAAAGGTGGTTTTATTGACTATCGGCTGAATCCATTCATAGTTTTAAGGATTTCAGCAAGGCTTTTCTCCATCACTTTGTCAATAGCCGACGTTACCAAAAGACTCCCATTAGCCTCTTCTCATTCAAACAGGGGCCTAAGGAGTCACTTAGAGTTTATATTAAAAAATTCAATCAAGTGGCCACAGACTTCCCTACAATCACTACCGAGATTTTGGTGAGTGTCTTCTCCCAAGGGCGAAGCAATGATGACTTCTTCGTTTCCTTGGTTAGAAGACCTGCAAGGAACTTTGATCATCTTCTGGACCTAGTGACCAAATTCATCAACGTCAAGAAGGCACAGACCGCCCGGAAGAAAGAGACCACTACACCCGCTCCAGCTTCGACGCCCGAGCGTTGAACCTTACCCACTCATCTGCCTAGGGGGTCCCGAACAAGGTCCTCAACCCTGACATCAAGAACCACGGCCTCAGACAATGCAGCATATGGAGGTCGAGCGGGAAAGATATCCCGAACCCCCTCGAGAAGTCCCGCAGCAGTGGTGCACATACCACCGATCCGCTACCCATGATACCGAGGATTGCTATAGTTTGGCAAATCACGAGAACAATGATTAGAGATTCCACCGGCGCTCTCCGTCACCCAATCATCTTCCTTATCAAAGGTCGAACAGTTCGTCCAGGAGAAACGAAAGAAAAGCTGACAGCGCCAAAGAACACCTCCATCGCCAAAGAACACCTCCATCATTAGCAGACTGGCGCGAGCTCCAGCCCGAGTCCAACCAGAGCTACCAACCCAGTAGGAGGAGAACCACAACAATGTCACCCGAGGCAACATTAACATGATAGCCGGGGGGCTGGCCAATGGAGACTCCAATTGAGAGATAAAGTCACATGCTCGGCGTTTGGAGATTCACGCGGTCAGCTACAACATAGAGCAAGCGGTCGAACCCAAAATTAACTTTGGGCCAAAAGATTTGGAGTGGGTGGAAATACCCGATAATGACACTTTAAATATTAAGACTGTTATAACCAATTATAATATTTGTTGTACTTTTGTTTACATAGGAAGTTCAGTCAACATCATCTTCAAGAAAGCATTTAAGCAATTGCCGATAGACTTGAGCGAGCATCAACCCATGGAGACTCCTTTATATGGATTCACGGGTAATGAGGTCCAGCTGCTCGGCCAAATAAAGTTGGTCACATCTTTAGGGGAGGAGCCCCTAGTGAGGACGCACTAATCGACCTTCATAGTAGTAGACGCGTCCTTGGTCTACAATGTTATTTTGAGCCACTCGATCCTAAATGAGTTCCAAGCAGTAGTCTCCACGTTCTACCAGAAAATAAAGTTCCTCGTGGATAATTAAGTTAAGGAAGTCAGAGGATACCAACTAATGGCACGCAAGTGCTATGTTGATATAATAAAAACAGAGGCCAACTCCGCACGGAAGATGTAGCGAATAGAGGTCAATACCATCCAGGAGGCATCACCCGCCCTAGTCAATGAAGAGAAAGAAGAAGTTCGGATTCAACTAGGCTGGCTAGAAGCCACTACCCAAATATCGCCCGACTTTCCTCTAGAATTCAAAGAAGAACTTGTTGCGTGTTTAACATATAACAATGATGTCTTTGCTTGGATACTTTTCCCACAATCATGGAGCATGTACTTCATGCCTTCCTAGAAGCTAATCGGGTCATGCAAAGGAAAAGATAATTTGGGGCAGATTAAAGTAAAATGATCAGAACAGACGTGGACAAGCTGTTAAAGGTGGGCTACATCTGAGAGGTGCAGTTTCTAAGCTAGTTAACTAAAGTAGTCTTGGTGTCTAAGTTAGGAAACAAATAGAGGGTCTGCATCAATTATCAAAATCTCAACAAAACTTGCCCTAAAAACTACTACCCTTGCCAAGGATTGACCCGGTGGTAGATTCAACTTTTGGATGCGAGATGATTTACATGCTAGATGTCTATCAAGGTTACCATCAAGTACCACTCACCAAGGATGACTAGGACAAAGTTAACTTCATAACTGCTGAGGGCACTTACTGTTGCAATATTATGTCGTTCGGACTCAAGAATGTAAGTGTTATCTATTAACGACTTATAAACAAGGTGTACCAAAAGTAGATCGGGTAAAATATGAGGGTATAAATGGACGACATCCTCATCAAACCCTTCGAGGGACCGACCTATGTGCTGATGTGGAAGAAATCTGCCAAACTTTAAGGTAGTACGAGCTAAAGCTCAATCCCAGCAAATGTCTATTCGGAGCAAATAGCGGGCAGTTCCTAGGATACATTGTGACCGTGTGAGGGATAAGAGTCAATCCAAATAAAGTTCAAGCCCTTCGAGATATGGCTCCCCCTCACAATATGAAAGAAGAGCAAAGACTGACTAGTTGGATCATGGCTTTGTCTCGTTTCATCTCTCGATCGGCACACTGAAGCTTGCCCTTTTTCAAGATCCTCAGCTGAGCAACCAAATTCTAATGGGATGCTGACTACAACAAAACTTTTGAGGAGCTAAAAAATTATTTATTCGCCCTGTTGGTGTGATTTGTATTAATGATTTAACTCAGATTTTGATGAATGACAAGGAAATTAAAGTTAGAGTATTTTATAATCTAATTACGTTACTAAGTGTGCAAGAGTTGACGACTCTAAATAACCTGACACCAGGCTGAAATCCAGCTAGGTCCGAGAGACTCAATGGTTGATACAAAATTTAGCTAGATCCGCGGGACCCGATAGCTAATACGAAATCTAGATAGGTCTACGGGACCCGATATCTGGCAGGAATTCCTGTTAGGTCCGCGTGATTAGACAACCTGTTGAAATCTAGTTGGGTCTGCGGACCTAACAACTGACTGAAAAATCTAGTGGGTCAAAGCAAGTCAAGTGACTGCAGTTGGTAAATGGAGGTAAGCAACTGGAGGAGAGATCCAGTGAGGACAAATTCTTAATTGAGGGAACTGTAGGCGTCAGTTCAATTTAAGTCCATTTAGGAAAGCTAAGTTGAAACTTTGACTAGATCCTGGTCTAAGGGAGACAAGATATAATTGCTATTACTATTTTATTATGCTAACATTGTTTTGCAGGATAAATATATTTTTTATTGCTTGGACTAACTCTTTTTTGCAAGAAAAAAAATTACAAAAAAGAGGAGTCCAGGCGCTCCGAGCATCCAGACCAGTGTCACCTAGGTGGGTACTAGGGGTTGGTCTGGGCGCCCGGAGATGGTCCGAGCGCCCGGAGATGATCCAAGCGCCCGGAGTTAGTTTGGGCACCTGGACCAGAAAAATTATCCCGAAACTAAGTTAGAGTGCAATGACTGACCGAACTCATGTCAATGATCCATGTGCCCAGAGGGGGTCTGAGCGCCCGGAAGTAGATAAACTTCACGGATGAAGTTTTGACCAGAGATCGCCACATTAGTAGTGGTCCAAGTGCCCGAAAGTGGATAAAATTCATGGATGAAGTTTTGACGAGATATCACCACATCAGCAGTGGTCTAGATGCCCGGAGGGGTTCTAGGTGCCTGAAATGGGCCTATATAAGGCCTTCGACTAGTAGTCTCAGAAGATCATCTGTTACTACTTTCCTTCTTACGCGCTGCTTCAAAAAGATTCCTACGATGCTGTAACGCTCCACTGACAACCGGACATCAAACTTTACTTAGTTTTCTCTGTTGTCGGTAAATTTTCATATATAGTTCTTATACTTCACTATTATATCTTTCCAAACTATTAGTGAATTGCTCAATGAAAGCAATCGACGATCACGGGTCTTGGAGTAGGAGTCGTCACATCGAACCAAGTAAAACTTGACATTATTAGCGTTGTCTTGTTTGTTCCCCTTTTCCACTTCATAACTCTTTTTAACTCCTAATTTTTTACGAACATTATTCATCCCCCTCCTAGTGTATTTGCATTCCTACATGCCTTGCCTATACTATCTAAGCCAATAGCATGCAAATCATTGTGGGTATATTTATCAGTTAATGAGCATGCAGTCGGGTCAGTACTAGTGAAGCAGGAGGGGAAAGAGCAACAACTTGTGTACTTTTAGAGTCATTTATTTAAAGGAGATGAGTGTCGTTACACTGCACTCGAAAAGTTAGCATATGGATTGATCTTAGATGCAAGGAGGTTACGCCCCTTATTTTCTTTCTCACCCAATCATAGTAGTTACTAATAGCACTTTGGGCCAAGTACTTGTCAACCCCGAAGCCTCTAGAAGGTTGATCAAGTGGACCACTGAGCTCAGTGAGTATGTTATACAATATCAAACCCGAGCAGCCATTAAGGCTCAAGCTTTAGTAGACTTCCTAATAGAGGGGCACAACCCCGAGCTTGAAGAAACTTGAAAAGTATATATGGACGGGTCATTTACTAAGCAAGGCAGTGACATAGGTATCCTTATGGTATCATCCAGGGAGGATAGGTTGCAGTTATCTATTTGGCTAAATTATCATGCGATTAATAATGAGATAGAGTAAAAAAACATTAATAAACGGCTTGCAGGTTGCCCGACACGTAGGTGCTGCTCAGTTTTTAATTTACTCTAACTCTCAACTAACTGCATAGTAATTATCGGGCATCTTTGAAATTAATAGTGAGCAACCCAAGCTCTATGCAGAAGCATTCGAAAAACTTAAAATCGAGTTCTAGGAGGTAATTATCCAGAAGGTTCCCCGATCAGAAAATCAAACGATAGGTGACTTGGCTAAGTTGACTTCCGCCATAGTTCCCTGGACCATAGACAGGTGGTGGAGAAAACACTAATAGTGACTTGCATTGAAAGACAGACCAACTTTGAGTTGCAAAGTGATTGGAGAATGGCTATAATTTTATTTCTACAGCAAGGCATTTTGCCAACAGATGGAGAGAAAGTACGCATGATTAAGAAAAGAGTCGGTCAGTTTACTATGATTGATAATCATCTTTGTAAACAAGCTTTCTCATGTCCATTACTCAAGTGTATTGGACCGGACGATATTTAATACATTGTATAGAAAGTACATCAGGGTTCATGTGGAAGTCATGCAGGTGGCCGCTCTCTTGCTCAGAGAATTTTATTGGTCGGCTATTTTTGGATTACTTTACAAGCTGATGCAGCTCAATCAGTAAGAATTTGCTTATTCTGTCAGAAGCATTAGAATATTCCACATCACCCCACGGAGTTGTTGAAAACTTCCATTGTCTCATGTTCCTTCAATCTGTGGGGTATGGATATAGTGAGACATTTTCCCTTGGCATCCACTCAGAGAAGATTCTTGATAGTAGCAGTGAATTGTTTCTCGAAATGGGTGGAGGCTGAGCCACTGGCCAAGATAACTGAACAAATGGTTATCAAATTCTTATGGAAGCATATCATTTGTAGATTTGGAATTCCACACAAGCTGGTGTCAAACAATGGAAGATAGTTCTAGGGTAGAAAAATTCAAGAGTGGTGCTCAACTTATGGTATCACTCAGGTCTTCACATCCATGGCTTATCCTTAGAGTAATAGTCAGGCAAAAGTAATAAATAGAGAAATTATCAGAGGAATCAAAACTAAATTGGACCATGTTGGAGGGAGCTAGGTAGATGAACTACCTAGTGTACTATGGGCATATCGTACAACCCCTCGAGAGGCGACAGGTATTCCCCTTTTTCACCTGATTTATGGTGGTTAAACAGTGGTCCCGGTTAAGATTGACACGGAGTCCAATCGAAGGCGGTTGTACGACAAAGATAACGATGGTCGATGCCTTATGGAGATGGATCTGATAGAAGAAGTTAGAAATAAGATAGCGGCTTGGCTAAGGGCCTATAGGGGAAAATTACAACCGAAGAGTTATCTCTCGATTTTTTCAAGTTGGTGATCTGATTTAGAAGCGGGTCAAATCAGTCTGGGATATCAACAAGTTAGAACAACAATGGGGAGAGTTATATAAGGTGGTGCAAAAGCTCACCTCAGGTTCCTACTACCTTGAAGATACATAAGACAAAAAGTTGGAATGACCCTAGAGTGCAAATCATCTACAATCTTATAGGGCTTAAAAAGTACGCCTGTAATCTACTCATGTATTATGTAAAATCTTTTATACTTAATGAGAATGCAGGAGAATTTATTCTAAGATCCTTACAAATTATAGCCCCTAGGTTTTAGACCTGGCATGCCCCAAACTCCCGAGCCATTCAACTGGTTATGAGTGAGCATGCTCACGCACTTACAAATTATATCCCCCAGATTTCAGACCAGGCATGTCTCAAACTCTTGAGTCATTCAGCCGGATTATAAGTGAGCATGCTCTTGCGACTCAGAGAAATCTAGAAATTATAGCCCCCCGAGTTTCAGACCAGGTCTATCTCAGACTCCTGAATCGTTCGACCGAGTTATAAGCGAGTATGCTCTCACAACTCAGAGAAATATAGAAATTATAGTTGTCGGGTTTTAGACCGGGCCTATCCCAGACTCCCAACCGTTCGACTGGGTTATAAGCGAGCATGCTCTCGTGACTCAGAGAAATCCAGAAATTATAGCTCCCAAGTTTTAGACCTAGCCTGTCCCAGACTCCCAAACCATTCGGCCAAGTTATAACCAATCATGCTCTCACACTTATAAATTATAGCTCCCGGGTTTCAGACCGAGTCTATCCCAGACTCTTGAGTCGTTTGACCAGATTATAAGCGAGCATGCTCTCGCACTTATAAATTATAGCCCCTAAATTTCAGACCGGGCCTATCCCAGACCCCTGAGCCATTCAGTCGGGTTATAAGAGAGCATACTCTTGCACTTATAAATTATAGCCCTCGAGCCTCTGGTCGGGCTTGTCTCAAACTCTCGAGCCACCAGCCAGGTTATAAGCGAATATGCTCTCATGACTCAAATAAATCCAGAAAGTATAGCCTTCAAGCCTCCGGCTAGGCCTGTACCAGACTCCTGAGCCATCGTCCGAGTTATAAGCGAGCATGCTCTCGTGACTTAGAGAAATCCAGAAATTATAGCCCCGAGCCTTCGTCCAGGCCTATCCCGGGCTCCCGAGCCACTGGACGGGTTATAAATAAGCAAATCCTTGCACCTTCAAATCTTAAACTCTTAAGTCTTCAAACATATTCTAATTATACTATTACTATATTGTCTGGCTTGATTATCATACTCGGTAGCGTTATCCTATCCAGTTCGTTATTCAGCTGAGAAATTTACTATAAAGGATATGTTTGTAGTTCCATTATTAAATGGTTATAATTATTTGGCTTGCTTGATATTCTCAACATTATTACCTAACCCGGGCTATTATTCAGTCTCGCTGGCATTTATAAAGAGTTCGCTCAGGAATTATCTCACAAATGTATTAAAAGATTATAGTCGTCCGATCTAGTTATTCCGATCAGTGTCAATATATTGTTCAACATATCCTCCAACCCTTATGATGCAATTTATTTATGCAAATTGGTCACACGGATTACCACTATTACCACACTCAGTCTATGGTACGGATTCAAAAATAGCTTAAACGTACTGGTGGTTCTGGAAATAAATCGGAGGTGTACAAGACAACAAGTGTGATTTAACAATGTTCAACGCACATTTTAACATTTTGATTTGTGGTTTACAACCAATTATGGGCTATGGCATGAAAAATATGGATATGCACCTAGTCGAACTCACTTAAGATATCTTCTGGGAGCTCTCTATTAAGATGATGACGATCTATGAATCATAGGAGAGGTTCTATGGACAAATAGTCACCCTCCCATAATTGTCTATGGAAAAATCGACGTCATGGGTAGCATTTTGCTCCTTTAGTTGAGAGGATAGGCGATCAAATTCTGTAGATTTTTCGTCTAGTTCGGCCTTCAGGTTCGCTCGGAGAGTTGTCTCTGATTGAAGTTTAGCTTCAGAAGTTTCTAGAGTAGCTTTTAAGTGGGCCCCCTTCTAGAGCTTGGTTTTTGCCAGTCACCAAACCTCCTGGAGCTGAGTTTCTAGCTCACTTAGCCACTCAGAGGAGAGAGCTACAACAACTTTAGAAATTTGTTGCTTCAGTGATTCATTTTCTCATGCCAAGGTATACAGTTGTTGTGCAACACATTGCCCAATCGCCTAGTGCTAGAAGATATAGTAAGTAGTATTAGAAATATTCAATAAGGAGAAGAAATAAATTAAAGTTGTATTACCCTAGTCTATTCAAAAGAATATTCATCTACCAACTTTAGGAGTTAACTCACTTAGCTTATTGCCAACTTCTTCCTATGCCTATGTTACGAGACCCCTTAAGAGTATATGGCCGGTAGGGGAGGTTGGAGGGGTCGTCATGACCTGGACAGATGACACATCAAAGGTGGCTGAAAATTGATGTGACCGCCTCGGTGTTGCAGAAGCAGAAGAGGTTTTCGACCGAGAAGATACGAAGAAGGTTGGATCTACTGGCTTGTCTGGTAAGGAGATGACCTCCTGCATCCGAGCGGGCCTCGACGTTGGGTGAGCAGAAGAGAGAGCAGACAAGGTCCGCTTGAAAGATTGCTCTTGTATTATCTCCTAGACGGGTTCTGCCTGGGCAGGAGATAGGTAAGCGGAGGCCACCTCACTTAAGGGTGCTTCAATTGAGGGTGCTTGTTCTTCAGGGATTTGGACATGGACGAGTCTGTGCCTTTTGCATCTTTTTTGAGTGCCCTCCCCCTCCAAGGGAGAACCTTCAGATGTTGGAGGTGGCTGGGAAGACAATTCTTCAGAAGTAGTGGTTGTGCTAGACTCAGTCACGAGACTATCGGACGCCCCACTGGTGGGGGCAGTTGGTTGTAAGCCTCTCTCAGCTTGCAATTCTCATTCCTTAGCAAGGATTTCCTTCTCTTCCATGTCGATCGAGTCACGACTATAGTAGAAAAATGACATTCACTACACAAAATAAAGAATACCTTAGTTAGTGATAATATGGTGACCAAGTTATCGAAGCTTATCGAGAGAGCCGGGAAACTTCTTTTGAATAGGACTCAAGCCAAACAAATGCAAAAGGCCTTTGCATAACCACCAGTGAATTCTAAATTGTTGTTTGCTCAGCTTGGGAAAGTATGTGATATAGGTAGCGTCCTTTTTGTAATTCTCTATGTCAGGAAGGGGAGGAAAGGAAGATTGGCAGCTAGTTGGCCAAGAGGTGGGCTCAAGCATTTCAAGGAAAATAAATGTGACTTCCAAACCTTATTGGAAGAGGACATGTCTTTGAAGAAATCAGACTTTAGGCGGGATTAAAAAAGAAAAACTCCTGGTTCTAATTTTTTGGGATAAAAAAATTTTAAAAAAATCAAGGTGTAGGAGGAATGCTATACAGATGAAATAACATGAATGTGCCACACATGGTACGGATGGCATTCGGGGTGAACTATTATAGAGAAATGTTAAAGTACTAACTCACAACCGATAGGAATGGGGGAACAAGGAAACGAAGACCAGCTGCTAACTGGTTCGTAAAAAAGGTGATGTGATTATCAGGAGGATGATGAGGATGGGCGTCGAGAGAAGGGATAAAAATTCGATTGTTCTCAGGGATTTCATACCGAGAACGGATGTAAGCTTTATCAGCGGCATCAAAATCTGAAAAGGTCAAGGTGTACTAGGGGGCAAAGGATTCTTCAGCCATGAGAAAATATGAAGGAAAGAATGAATGACTTACTAATTGCCTAAGGAGAAGGAGAAGAGAGCATTGCAGGTGAAAGGTCGTTGGAGAAAAAAGCAAAGAAGATGAAAGGCAAAGTGTTGAGAATACAGGCTGTTTAGGGTTTTTAAAAAGGGTAGCTTAGTTATAGCCGTTGGATCAAAACGACACACTCCTTAGGCAACATTAATGTTCGGGGAGAGAGGCACCGGGGGGTCGTAGAGGAGGCGTACGTCAGAAGTCGTTTCAGAGAACGAGGGATGGTGGCATGTGACATTTACCCATAAATGGGCATTTATGATGGAAGTGATAGCCAAAACCATTCCACTGCCAGAGCACCTCTCCTCATGTCCTCGGTACTCTCTCTTTCACAGCACGCCTCTCACAGATAGCGTTTAAATTGAAAAATTGGTGTTAAGTGTGTAAGGCATAAAGAAAAATGTGAATCTTTGGATGACCCTAATGAGAAGGATGCATGGTCGAGAACTAAATTTGGGTGCAGTCAATCGGCTACACCTTCTTCGACTAGACTTAAAGGGGAGGCAAGTGATACGGGATGTAACGAGCGGACCCAAGAGATGACGCAGTGGTCAAGATCAAGGTGACATGGTGGTCAACCCATTTGGCTTTGTCATTCACCCAACATTAGGGCTCTCGGGTCTAGCCCGGTCAGGTTACCAATCCGACGAGTAGTGGCCGACCGGCCAAATATATGGTGTCTAGTGTTGGTTAGTCCTAGGAAGGTCGTACCGGTTCCACTGTACAAAATTTTGTATAAGTGTCGAACCTTTCCTAAATAACCTATTGTGTTCTTTAGAAGTTAAATTAGGAATCACAGATGGAACTTAACATCATTGATTCCAAATTTAACTTATCTGTTCTTGATGGTTTAGATTTGGATCGCAAGTGAAACTTAACACTATTGATCCAAATCCACCTATGTTATTAATTCCATTAAATATTAATTTCCAAAATTGGCTTCCAGGACTGCATGGCGAGGCACATGGCCTTCTTGGGTATGGGAGCATCCACCACCGCCTAGACAAAGCCTTTTAAGGAAAGTTAATATTTAATTTCCTTAAATAACTCTAGGTTAACCAAAAAGAACAATCGAATCACAAATTCAAAAAATAAAGAAAACACAAACTAAAAAAATAAATTCGAAAAGCTAGATCTAATGTCTCTTGTGTTTGGAATTCTTATAAAGAGAAATAACTAGCATGATGCGGAAAACAATTGCTAATTATACCTTCTCTTTGTATGCTAATGACCTCGAGATCTTCTGCCGTATTCCTCGCCTCGCCTTGGACGTCGTGTGGGCGACGATCCTCCAAGATGAACACCACCCAAAAGCTTTCTTCCTCTTCCTCTAAAATCCGGCCACCACCACCACCAAGGAAAAGAGAGCAAAGGGAAAAGAAGAGGGGAGAGGGAGGGTCGGCCACCTAGAGAGACTCCACCAAGAGAATAAGAATTGATATCTCATGAGGTCTCCTCACCCTTTTTTTTATATTACATGCCCAAGGCAAATAAGGAAAGACTTTTTACAAAAGTTAAAATCTTCCTCATGGTTTTCCTTTTCCCTTTTAATTTTTCCTTTTCTTTCCTCTTGATTGAATCAATCACCAAATCATGGATTTGGTTTTAATTTTGATTGGTCGGCCCCTTTCTTGGGCACCAAGCAAGGTGGCCGGCCACCTCATCAAGAAAAAAAAATAATTTTTTTATAAAAATTTATAATCCCTTATAAAATTTTACAAGCTCTCTTCTAATTTCCTAAACTATGAGTTAAAAAGGAAAGTTTTAAAAATTAAAACCATGTTTAAAATTTAAAATTCTCTTATAAAATTTCCTTTTTTAACATGGTGATAGAAAATTTAAATTTTAAAACTTCTCTTCCTTTTTTTCTTAAACCATGAGGATGGTTTAAAAAAGAAAGTTTTAAAACTTTAAAACTTTCTTTTAAAACATGTGGCCTAATTCAAATAAGGAAAGTTTTTAAATTTAAAATCTCTCTTTTAAAACTTGTAGTTTTTCTACAAAGAGAAGATTTTTAAAAATTCAAAACACCCCTCCTTATTTGAATTATTGTGGTCGGCCCCTACATGCTTGGGCACCAAGCAAAGGGCCGACCCTTTAAGAGGAAATGTGGTCGACCATTGCTTGGTCACCAAGCAATGGACCGGCCCCCTTCTTGGACACCAAGATGGGCCTTTCTTTGGATGGACTTGAGAGTTTAATGAGGCTATGACAGGGACCCAGAGGAGAAATTGGTTTTGGCCTTCCGATGAACTTAAGTATCCCATGTTCGCCCCGAACACACAACTCAAGTTCATCGATAATAACTCATTCCACTAGAGAGTTATTATCGCACTACCGCACCAATCCCATATTACATTATGGGCTCCTTCTTACCATGAGTGTGTTAGTCTCCTTGTGTTTAAGATAACGAATGTCCACTAATTAAGTAAGTTACTGACAGCTCACTTAATTAATATCTATCTCCGAAAGTAGTACCACTCAACTTCATTATCATATCGGACTAAGTCCACCTGCAGGATTTAACATGGCAATCCTTATGAGCTCCTCTTGGAGACATTCTCAACCTAGATAACTAGGACACAGTTTCCTTCTATAATCAACAAACACACACTATAAGTAATATCATTTCCCAACTTATCGGACCTTTTGATTTATCGAACTAAATCTCACCTTTGATAAGTCAAAGAAATAAATACTAAATATATGTGCTTGTTATTATATTAGGATTAAGAGCACACATTTCCATAATAACTAAGGACTCGTTCTTTTATTAAGTCAGTATAAAAAGAACTTGCCTTAATTAGTTCTACTCAATACACTTAGAGTATACTAGTGTAATTTATTAGTCAAGATAAACTAATACCTAATTACACTACGACTATTCCAATGGTTTGTTCCTTTCCATCTTAGTCATGAGCAACTGTTTATAATTTATAAAGAGTTGATAACATGATCTCCTGTGTGTGACACCACACACCATGTTATCTACTTAATAAATTAATTGAACAACTATATTTAACAAATAAATATAGACATTTGACCAACGTGATTCTTTATTTCAAAAATAAATATTTACAAAAGCTAAGCTTTTAGTATACACTCTAACATCTAGTACTCTACCTAAAAGATAACACGATTGATCATTCGATGGCCGACCAGGTTTTGAGGTGGTTGACCTTCGACAGCCGGGATGCCCGATCCATCTCACAATCGACCAGTCATAGGTTTGGTTAGAATAAGGGTTGACCTCCACGAGACTTGCAAATTTCTCTCACGACCGGCTGAATAAAAGGCCGCCTGAGTTTAAAACACTTATCCTCATATTACTACCCGAACATATTTCCAACAAAGTCTAGGCCGGGTAAAAGGTCGCCTGGGATTAAGGCACTTATCCTCATATTACCACTCGGACGGATTTCTAGCAAAGCAAGGGTTATCGGATGGACTTTCAAGAAGCATCAGACATCATATTATTTCTCAAACGGATTTCTAACATGACCAAGGCATTATATTACTCTTCGAACGAATGTCTCAATGATGTGCAGAACATAGTTGAGCGATTTAATGCTAAGAACAGATATAAAAGAGGTTGGCTTTATTGGCGGACAAGATATATGCATTACAATATATAACAGAGCGGGATGTACAAAATGTAACCGAGCAGCTCAATAGGGATGACCAACCTTAAGGACTAACTGGGATATACTCAGAAGACAACATCCTAACAATATGTTAGAATAACAATTATATGTCAGAGAATATTCTTCTAGAAACTTCTTCAAAGACTATCGTGTCTCTCATTAGTGGATCATTTATAACAGCATTTTCCTTCATTGACCTCAATAATAATAGAAGCCACAAACGACAAAAAGTGGTATATATGTGGGTAAAGGGAAGATTCCTCAGATAATTATTACACATTACCTAAGTTGTACAATTCTTTTTACCTAACAAATTCTGAAACATTTTGTCATCTCACGATTGTGGAGGTTAGGTGAGAAAGTATATAAAGGGGAGTCATCTCCGTAGTAAATATACATTCTCTAAATATCGTCAACTTTAGTCTCACGTACACATTCTTAATGTTCTTTATTCACCCGTCTCTGTTGGGCGTTACTGGAGATGAAGGGGCATAGTTTCCCCTTCGTTACTCTCTTTGCTGCAAATGCCAAGGAGACGAAGGGGTGTCGTTTCCCCTTTGTCTTCCTCAACCTTCTTATAAAGGTACGTCCAAGCCTTTGAGAAGGGAGTCGATCGTCAATCGGAGAGAGCGCAGCAGAAGGTGATCAAAGAGGGGCTGTGAGGAGATTTGGTCAAGCAGTAGAGAACGTTCAGAGGTCGGGATTTGGTTCGTGAAAGAGTTCGAGGAGGTCCCATGAGGTGATCTTCTCGACGATAGCAACAGCGACGTCTCCGGCGGTTCTTCGGCGATTTCTTCGGGAGGTCACTGTGAGTGGTTACCGTATTGTTTTATTACTTCTTCTTGCTCTCAAAATTACCAACAGTCTCAACTTGTATTAACTCGAGCATCGGAGGACCTTCACCAGAGACTTCCACTAATTTCTAAATGTTGGCATTTTATTAGCAAGATCAAAAGAAAAATTTTCCCCCAATCAATAACTAAATCATTGTATTTATTGAATGGGTTGATGCCCCCTTTTCTTTAAATGGCAATGAAATAGACAATAAAGAATATCTTTTTTAACCATATACAAACAAGTTGTTGGACTAGCATGTGAAGTAAATTTCTTCCCCCTACACCGCGCACCTCCCCCCTCCTCTCTCTCTCTCTCTCTCTCTCTCCCCCTTCAAAAGACCGTTCTACCCTCTGTCTTCTTTGATTTTTTTTAATTTTATTTTTTTAATTAATTTTATTTATTATTTTTTCATTCATACTTATATATTTTAAATTTTTATTTAGTTTTAATTTTAAATCAATTTTATTTATTAATTTTCATTAATAAAATTTTTATTTAGTTTTATTTTTTAAATTAATTTTATTTATTATTTTTTCATTCATACTTATATATTTTAAATTTTTATTTAGTTTTAATTTTTAAATCAATTTTATTTATTAATTTTCATTAATAAAATTTTTATTTAGTTTTATTTTTTAAATTAATTTTGTTTATTATTTTTTCATTAATACTTATATATTTTTTAATTTTATTTAATTTTTATTTAGTTTTATTTTTTAATTAATTTTGTTTATTATTTTTTCATTAATACTTATATATTTTTTAATTACTTTTATTTATTATTTTTTTTAAAAAAATAATTATTTATTTAGTTTTATTTCTTTAATTAATTTTGTTTATTATTTTTTTATCAAATTTTTTAATTTTATATAATTTTTAACATAGGTCAGAATCTCTTCCTTCCTTTAAATTACCTTCCTAATTCGACACTTAAATTACCTCTATCTAACTCTTGACACATGTCATAATCTTCTCTCCCTTTAAATCATCCCTCCCTCTAACCCTTGACACATAACACATGTCAGAATCTCTCACCCTCTTTAAATTACTCATCCTCCAACCATTGACACCTATCAAAACACTCCCTCCATTTAAATTAGTCATTCTCCAACCATTGACACCTGTTAAAACACCCGCTTCCTTTAAATTACCCCTCTTCAATGCTTGACATATGTCAGAACCTCCCCTCCCTTTAAATTACCCCCCTTCCAACCCTTTACACATGTCAAAATCTTTCATCCCTTTAAATGGCTCCTCTTCCAACCCTTAACACATGTCAAAATCTCTCATCACTTTAAATGACCCTCCTTCCAACCCTTGACATATGTTAAAATCTCTCATCCCTTTAAATTTCCCCACTTCCAACTCTTGACACATGTCAAAACTCCTCACTTTCTTTAAATTTCTCATCCTTTAATCCTCGACACATGTCAGAACCTCCCCTCCCCTTAAATTATCCACCCTTCAACTCTTGACACATGTCAGAACCTCCCCTCCTCTTAAATTACCCACCTTTCAACTTTTTACACATGTCAGAACCTCCCCTCCCCTCCCCTTAAATTACCCACCCTTCAACTCTTGACACGTGTCAAAACTTCTCCCTTTATATCTTCCTCTCACACTTCATTTTTAGTCACTCTTCATTCACACCTCCCTCCACTGCTATCTCCCTCTCAGCCTCTCCTTCTCTCTTTCTAAAACATAGCTATCTTCTTAGTCTTTACTTTTCGTAATTCATAGAAGGAAACTATGGATGACTATTTGGGTTTATTTTCAGATAGTTGGTCAATTGAGAATAATGTTCCTAGTAAAGATATCTTCAACAATAGTCGCGATTATACAGTCAAATTTACCACA